>NC_137155.1:19357058-20771258 GCF_951394435.1 Stenella coeruleoalba | reverse complement strand
GTGGCGATCAAGGTTAAAAGAAAGCTTGCATCATGGTTTTAAAGCTGCACACACACACACACACACACACACACACACACAGACACACACACACACACACACACACACAGGACTGGGTTGATTTGGCCCAGGACTCTGTATTTTTTTTTTTCTTTTTTCGCCCCAGTCAAAAGGACTCTGTATTTTTAAAGTCCACCCCAGAGAATCCCATGCCCGGGAGACAAATCCATGCTGGGTTTGTCTCCTTTAGCGCTCCTGTAAAGGCCAGCTGCAGGAGTTTCTGCTTTTTTGTTGTCCTCTGTATGTCTTGTCGACCTCTCACTCTGTGAGCCTCAGCCCCTCAACCCGGCTCCTCCTTTGCCCATCAAATCTGAATCCCTCTCCGTTCAGACTCGCAACTGTTAAAATTAAAGAAAGGAGACTAGATTTTCCTCCCATTTCCATCTCAGGCTTTTTTGACAGTCTGAGCTCAGCTCCCAACCCTCCTCATTGAGGACAGCCTGACCCTGTGTTCAGAGCATGACAGTGTTGATTCAGGATAAGCTTCTGACCCCTCAACTACACCCATTATGAAGCTAAATGCCAAAGTTGTTTTCCCCACTGTCTGATTTTCTCTCGTCTCAAAAGAGATATGATACAGAAAAGATTTTGACCCCTCTGAAGGAGCTTGCCGACAAAACCCTGCTTTCTAGATACTAAAAGTGGAGTTTAATACTATAAGACAGATTCCTGGGTAGGTCCAGCCAACTCCCATAACCAGCGAATGTCAAGTCTCTACAGCATCCCTTCAGAGATGCCTGGGCCTATTGCCCTATCCTGGTGTTCCCTAATCAAATAACTCACCAGCGTTCATTTTAAAGTACTCAAAACCCCTCATTTCTAGTGGAAGAATTAGTGAATCCATAAGGCCAGATTTTTGTTATTTGAGAATCCTGCCTGCAGCCTTGCTCAGAGATAGGGTTACCCTGATGCCCTGTTCTGACAAAGACATCCCAACACTTCTTTTTAACTGAACTCCCTCAGTCAGGACCGAAAATGCGATTATATAATGCCTTGCTCCAGGCTTGAATTACATGCTCTAATTGTAGCAAAATCTTACACATTGAGAATCACACATTCTTCAATGTGCTGTCTGGGTTCAAAAAACATTTTAGCAGAACAACAAACATACACTTAGCCTGGACTAAACAGCTCTTGACTCTAAGTTAGCTCAGACATTTGCTTACAGAAGAATCTGTGTTTACACTTCTGTCAAAAGGTCTCTGTTTTTTTGGCACACACTCTCCAACAGAGAGTGACCCTGGCCTCATCAGGACCCTGAATCTTAGGACTGAACATGTACACTCATAACATCTGCATCAGATATGCCTAGCACAGGATGCAACTCTGTTTTTCACGTTTCACCATACTTTCTGCTACAGCCTTCATAGCAATTTTTTCCACCATATTCTGGGCTCTTTGATTTGATCTCCTGGTCCAAGGTTTCCTAGCACATGTATCTTTCAAGCCCAGTAAAGCCCACACTTAGAACCAAATGAGAGCCTTCTCTGTGTGACACTAAAACCACTTGATGGGTTTTGTACAAAATTACTTGCATCTTAGCAGGGCTAAATGGTAAACTCAATAAATTCTGAAATTTAATTTCCCCCCTCACATTCATTGTTAAGCATTAGTTCCCTCACCACAGAGAGGCTCTACTTTCCCTTTAACCTCAAATTGTTCATTCCCACCCTTGAGACTCCCTCCCCTCAGACACAGTCTGTGCAATGAAAAGCATCCCAGGGGGCATAATGGGACATCCATGCGCAGCGCTGTTGCATTCTGCGTGTTGAAGCCATGGGTACACGGCAGCATGTGTGGAGCAAGGTAGGCATTCAGACAGGGAATGTCATCAGTGTATACTGGCAAAGCGGGGATCAGGCCCCCAAGTGTCTGAGCTGCGTGGATTAAGTGCATCTGATCACAGTAACTTCACATCCCCCTCTACCTCGCACCGTGTGGACCCGAGAGAACATAGCATCAGGCGTTGCAGGGAGCGGTTATTACATCTCCCAGGGGCCTGTCTCGCGGAGATCACTGACAGATAGTCCAGAATTTCTAGTACCCATCTTCATGTAGGTAAAGAACTGTAGCCCAGGCGCTGAGATAGACACAGACCAAGACAGCGCTAAGAGGCTGGTTTCAGAGCACAGACCTCAGACAGGTGAGTACAGCCACGTAGAACAGGAAAAACCTGGCTGCATTGTTTTCAACTTTATTTTTTCCAGAAGATAATTACAGCCAGCAAGTCAACTGTGAACTTTGAATATAAATAAGCAGATTGTCACAGGAGAAAAGAGCTGTAAGAATTGATGAGATTATTAGAGAAAACATAAAAACAGGGGCACACCATATCTTTAATTTGAGGATTTTTCAAAATTTAGAAATGATTACTGTGACTTCTCAAATGACAGCTGGTCTCACTAAAACACCCTATCATTACGAGAAAATTCTGCAAAAATTCTGAAGTTACAATTTCAACAATTTTTAAACATTTGTGCCTCCTTAAAAGCACCTCAGGATGCCTTCAATATTTTGAGGGAAAAAAAATCTACTTTTGGATTATGAACGTAGCTCAGTCTTTCACTAATTTCACTGGCTGCATGCTTGACAGGGTCAGCTTTACTTAAAGTCTTTATTCTTACTGCCTAGATAATTTTTATTCAGCTGCTCTAAACGTACTAAGCAATCTTGATTCTAACAGTAATACTATATCTTTGTCACTGGTTCTGTTAATTCTAATGATTGGTCCTAGGCTCTTCCTCCCCTTCCTTTAGGAATGGTACCTTCCAGTCTCTCCATGTGCATGAAAAGTGACAAGCATGGGTCCCCATATTTCTACTTATTGGGCCACCCTAAAGACACGGTTTGTAAAATCTGCATGAATATTATCTTTCTCTAATGAGCTTTGGTTTTGCATATGTTTTTAACTGATGTATAATGCTCTCTCTTTCGTAGTAGCTTGTCTAATTGTTGCTAGAGCTCTGGAAAATATTTATAGTTGAGACCTTATAAGTGGTAAGGATAGGATTTGCGGGTTCAGGAAAATAAGAGGTGCACCAATTCCAGGGGTCCAGCCTAGAGTGGCCCCAGCAGGAAGGAAAGGCCGGGAGGGTACGTATAGCAGAGGCAGCATTGGGTGAGTTCTGCCCCACACACTTCAGAAAGTCCTCCGTGGGCTTCAGTGCAGAAAAACAAAGTATATTTCCTCTCAGCCCACGTTTGGCCAGCTCCAACGCAGGCCACCCTTTCTACACCAGACAGACAGAGCCACAGTCGTCACACATTTTAGCCCTAGGAACCCAGAACTCCACCTGGCATCGTGCTATTTCCCCAGCCTGCTTTGTGCCAGTCATTCAGTCAGGACTGGATCTTCCAACTCACCTTCCTCCGTACTCAGTGATGCAACCAAGTTTAAGGGGAAAAACACAAAGCTTTTTTTGAGGGTGGTCATAAGTTTGTATCTAAACAGTGTCCACCACTATTTCAAAATGAACATCCTTAAGTGTTGGCTGTATTTTAGCCAAACATCCAGTAAAAATTCTTAAGGAAACTAAGTGTCCTGTACATGTGTGTGTATATATATACACATACACACACAAATAAAGCAGAATATAGATGACAGCCTTGCAAATACTGTTCATGCAACTTTTTACCCCTCAACTACATCCCTAGAGCAGCCCACGTGTCCAGTGTCAGATCCTGCAGCGGGTCTGTGAGTACTGCCACACTTTTTAAAAACTGGGATTTTAAAATGTCAGTTTAACTTTTCAGCAGTAATTGATAGGCACGCTCAGTCCCCGCGGTTAGCCGTGGAAGCAGGAATCAGACGACACACTTCTCAGTTCTGGTTTGATTCTACTCCATTTACACTGTCACAGCCACGGCTAAGCATTTCTCCACCGAGGTCTTTTAAGCTGACCTTTTGAATGTTTTCTGAAGTATGTTTTTCAATTGTTGATAACTCTGCTAGTTGCCATCTAGGACTGCTTTAAATTAAGAATGGAAGGCAATATTCACTAAATGAATTATTGAATTGACCTACTGCTGAACATTTCCTTATCAAGTACGTTTATGCGGATGTGTCTATACACACACACACACACACACACACACACACACACACCCATCACAATCGTTCCTAAAGATGTCTACAAAAACAGAAGTTTTAAATGACTCATTTCTCTGAAGTGTCTGTCTCTCAAGGATAAGTTATTGATCAGGGGAAACTTAAATTAGGGCATAAAGAAGACAGTTGCAATGTACTGGAAAAGGTAAAAAGCCAGGGAATAGTTCTTGGGGAAATCTAGTCCAGTGACCGTGGTTTAAAGAGGTATAGGTTTCTGTTTCTGACAAAAGAAAGGTATTTGCTTGTCACATAGTTTAGTCTGCATTCCACAGAGGTGAGGGGACCTGAATCAATTCACTAGAGTCATTAGCTAAAAAGCTTAAAAACCAAAAAAACCCCCCAATACTGGAGGACTCTTTGTGGTCTCAGTTCAGCTCCACCAACATCTATCAGGCGCCTTGCTCAGTGCTAGGGAGATAAAGATTAATGAGAGAGTCTCTCCCTATGTGCATCCCCAAGCAAGGAGGGGTGACAGGGAGAGAATGAGGTAATGGGACAAGTATGAACAGTATTGGCAAAGGAGTGATAACAGCTCAAGGGACACAGCACCCTAAATCTGCTGAGCAGGGTTGTAGAAGATTCTACTGTACCTAAGAGGTGACATTTTAGCTGGACCTTGAGTGACAAGTGTGATTTCACCCATGTGAACAAGAGGGAAGGCAGCTACCACACAGACTGAGTAGGAAAAGGGGAGGGATGGGATGAAAGAACATTAAAGTGGGGCTCCACGAAAAGGACCTTCTATGCCAAGCAAAGGAATTCGAATTTTATATAATCAGATGTCACCAAAAACTTAAGTGGAAGGGTGAAAATATCTGTATTTGGAATTATGCCTCAATAGTATTTAAAATGGCTTTTATAGGAAACTGGGGGCAGTTAAAATGTAATTGTAAAAGCTGCAGCAAAGGATGTGAGGCCCAGAATTGGGGAAGTGGTGGTGGAAATTGCAAGTTGGGAATGTAGAGATATTTCAGACATTTCACTGATGGAAATAACCTAACTTGGTGAATAACGAATATAAGGGAAAGGGTCAGGGAACAGGATGTGGCCAGAGTTGGGTGGCAGACGATGTCACGTGGGCCAAGGGGCAAGTTTAGGAGTGAAGATATCGAGGTTAGCTTCGGACTTCTGGAGTTTCTGATGCCCGGAGGACACTTAACAGGAAGCAGCCCACGAACAGGGAACTTGGATCAGATGCTCAAGGGCCGGAGCATTTTGGAAGTCCTGGAGTCCTGCAGTGGGATGAGCTCTCCCCGAGAGACCCCGCTGCATATAGAGAGGAGAATCCACGGGACACGGTCACATCTGAGTGGCAAGTAAGAGAAGGCGGTGAAGATGACCAGGAGAGGGCAGTCCAAGAGGCAGGAATCTCTTCCCGAAGAGAAGAGTCAGGGAAGCCAGGGTGAGGGTGCAGGGAAACTACAGGGAGAAAGGCCTCTGCCCTGAAATGGACTGGGAAGGCTTTTAGGAAAGGCGGGGGAGGGCAGGGCCTAGAAGCACCCTTGCCTGCGGGGTTTAACACAATGCAGGTGCCTAGCGCTCAGTTAAGGGTGATATTGTGAGGATTATTGGTGGGTGGGAAATGGCCTTCAGCTGCTCCTCTGCGGGACCTCACCGTAGGCCTTCCCCTCTGGCTGCCCCGTGTTCTGGGCCACACTGGGAATCCACCCAATGAGACCACAGGTAATTAGAGCTCCTGCTTAGATCCAGTCCTGGGGTTAAGGCCTGGCTTTTCTGGTTTGATTTTTCAGAGGGCAGGGGTAGGTAGGGTATAAAGATGAATAAGACACCGTTTCTACCCTAAAGGAACTCTGTATGTAGGGAATGTTTAAGGAAAACAGGGTGCTCATTGTTTACAAAAAGTACTCCTTAGGGACTTCCCTGGCCGTGCAGTGTTTAAGACTCTGCATTCCCACTGCAGTGGGCACAGGTTCGATCCCTGGTTGGGGAAGTAAGGTCCCGCATGCCGTGCAGTGCGGCCAAAAAAGAAAAGACCTATTGAAAAAAAATACTCTTTAATCACACTCTTGTTGAAACCATTCTCAAATATACTGTGTGTTACATTCCTGGATTGAGGTACAAAGTATCCTGAAAATGGGCATGCTCTATTTAATTTCGCTTTTCCCCTGACACATTTGCCCTTTGAAATCTGGATTCCATCATCAAGACTGTAGTGAAAAGTGTCCCCTCAGCGATCACCAGTCTCACCATAGTAACAAAATCCAGTGACTGATTCCAACCCTTCATCTCCTTGGGACTCCCAGTAAGCTGACACTATTGGTCAGTGTGTTAGCTGGATTTTCTCTTTCCTCTCTGATTGCTCCCCTGGGGTCTTCTTCAACTCTCTTCTCACGCACTGACACCCCTCCCCCAACCTGTCCCTCAGGACCTCATCGGCTCTCATGGTTCCGCCTGTCACCACCATGCAGATGACTCTGATGTCTGTTTTGCTATCTCTGATTTCATTCCCAAGACTTCCAGCTGCCCTCTCGACATTGCTCTCCAGATGCTCCACATCTGTGTATCCAAAATTGTATTCATGATCTTTCCTCCTAAACTACTCCTCCTCTTGAATCACCTGTTAATTAAGAAACCATCAGCCCTCATTGTTGCCCAGCTCAGAACCATCCGAAGTGCCTTCCCACTCATATATATGCAGCCGGTTCCCAAGTTTGAGTGATTTTACTTCTCTCATTTCTCACAAGGGCCCTCTCCTCCTTTCCTCTTGTCATTCTACTCCCATTCAGGCCCACGCCACAGGGTGAAGTAACCTCTACCTGTTTTCCCTACTGCTATGGTCAATCTTCCCTGCTCACTGATGCCAGAGCAATTGATTGTCCTAAAGGACTGCCCCGCTCAGAGACCTTTGAGACACACTCAGACACACACACACACACACACACACACACACACACACACACACACACACACACAGCCTTAAATGAGTCCTCAGAGCATCCCTGATTTGGCCCCGTCCAAATCAGTCTCATCTCTCTTCTTCCACAGTATCGTATACATATCTGTGCTGCAGCGCTGCCGGAACACTTGGCATTGTCCTATATTTCCACCTTCGTGATTGGGCTCGTGCTGGTCCCTTGGCTTGGAAAACCCTCTCCCCAAATCATGTCCTCCTTCAAAAACCAGGTTGAAGGCTGCCTTCTCCACGAATCCTCGCCCAAATCCACCATCAGAAGTAATCTCTCAGTCCTTTGAAGTCTCATAGCCCTTCACGCATCTCCCCTTTCCCCTATCACTCTGTTTTGCAACCTGGTTATCAACGTCCACGGAGTCTTTCCCCTTTATGGAGTTCAGATGCTGGTTATTACCCTGGGTTCTTAAAACAGTGCTTTGCAGAGAGAGTGAACAAGTAAATGCATGAATTAATAAAAGTCTTGCAGTATCATTAGGTCATCATTCTGAAAGCGAATTTCGGATAGATTGCCTATCTCTACGTCACTTAGTTGTTCTGGGGCTTTATCTTCCACTGTCATCTCATTTTGTGTCTAAATTTCTATTTGTGTTTTTATGCATGTGGAAGGTTACTTATGTTTCTGGAGAAGTGGCTCTCTCTAGGGGGTGTCCTATGTGTCCCAGCAGTTCAGTCCCCTCTTGCCACTCAAGGGCCAGGGACCAGTTGGTCCCTGTGTTTGCGGACTCAAATTCCACGGGCTGCCAGATCGCTGCTTTCTGGCTTCTGCTATCTGCCCCCTGGTGGGAGAAGCTGGTCTAGAGGCTTGAGAAGGCTTCCTGGTGGGAGGGGCCAGTGCCTGCCCTCTGGTGGGCAGGGCCTTATCAAGGGGCGCGTCTAGCCACAGGCTTGGCTGTGGGCCGGGAAGTATTTAAGGAGCCTGTCTGTTGATGGGTGAGGCTGTATTCCCACCTTGCTGGCTGTCTGGCCTGAGGCGTGCCAGCGCTGGAGCCTACGGGCTGTTCGGTGGAGCCAGGTCTCGTTGCTAATTACCCAAACTGGATGTCCGCCTCCAAAGAGTCCAAGAAGAGGAATGCTCCCTGATATTTCCGCCACCAGCTTTTATGAGCCCAGAGACAGCCACAGCCACACCCCCGTCTACCCCGGAGAGAGACCCTCCAAGACCAGCAGGTAGGTTTGGCCCAGGCTCTGGTGTACACGAGACCTTGTGTGCGCGCTCCAATAGTGGAGTCTCTGCTTCCCCCAGGGCTGTGGGGCTCCTGCACTCAAGCCCCGCTGGCCTTCAAAGCCAAATGCTCTGGGGGCTCCTCCTGCCGAGGGCAGACCCCCAGGCTGGGGAGCCTGACCTGGGGCTCAGAGCTCTCACTCCTGTAGGAGAACTTCTGCGATATAATTGTTCTTCAGTTTGTGCGTCGCCCACCTGGGGGGTATAGGATTTGATTACATCGCGAGTGCGCCCCTCCTACAGTCTCTCATTGGGTTTCTTCTTTATGTCTTTGGATGTAGAATATCTTTTTTGGTAGATTCCAGTCTGTTTTATGGGTGGTTGTTCAGCAGTTAGTTGTTATTTTGGTGTGCTCCTGAGAGGAGGTGAGCAAATTTCTACATAGGCTTTTGTTGAGATAAAAGGCGTAGGAGGATGGCCCAAATTTCCACTGACCATCTCAACCTCAATCAGAAGTAGATGTTTGTTTGTATTTTAATAAATTCCTGCCTATTTGCTTCTTTTCTTGTATTGCTTTCTGTTAAGAGTTGAATGGAGGAAAACTGGCTAGTCCAGTGTTCCAGGTAATTATTTCTGGTTAATCGGAGTTTTTATTGTTTCCATTTTATCTCAAATAGGTAGCCGTGACCTAGGTCAGTCTAGCTACTCATTAGAATCACCTAGCTAGGTCAATCTAGCTACTCATTAGAATCACCTGGCTAGGTCAATCTAGCTACTCATTAGAATCACCTGGGGAAGTTGCAGTTAAAAAATACCCGTAGAGGCTCCTCCCCAAGACAATTAAACCAGAATGGTGCCAGGAGTGATGGGAGGTATGCTGCTTTGTTTTTTTAAAAAAAAAAAAAACGTGCCGCAGGTGAGTGTACTGAGCAGCCTGAGTTGAGAATCACCAGTCGCTTAGATGAGGGAAATCATACAGGGAGGCTATTACGGTAACTTAGGAAATTTAGGGATGGGGCAATGAGGTGCTGAAACAGCAGAAGTGAAATACAGGAGAAGTGACAATAGCAAGAGTCTTGAAAGAAGAATCATTAAGGCTTGGTGACTGATGAGGTAAAGGGAATAAGAGTTAGGGAGAACTCAAAAATTATCCCCAGGTAAGACCCCAAGCATTTGGGAAGGTGGCACAGCCATTGTCAAGAAAAAGAAATGGGAAAATTCAGAAATGATGCTGTTGACAATGCGGGTGACCTTTCAAGCATTTCTTAACTTCTCAGGGCCTCGATTTTCTCATCTGAACTAATGATAGGGTTTGGTTATACGGTGGCTCAGTTCCTTTCAAGTACTAGTATTGAAAGTAATGTGAGTGAACTAATCTGGGGTAAAAATCCATGTGGAATTTTCAGATGTGTGTGGACATTTAAATAGTGATTCACAACAAGCAACTGCATCAGAGCCGTGCATCTTCAGCAGACGGGGTCTCCGGGAAGAGCACAGAAAATGAGGGGTGAAGGAAAGGTCAGGAAAGCAGAGTGAGAATATAGAATTTGCCTTGTTGCCTGCTCCAGGCTCTGTGTCACTTCCCTGCTTACCCTGTGACAGGTGAGCAGTGACACAGTGGCTGCTGTCCCTCATCCCAACTTTATGGACACAATCATTTTTCATATGACTACTTGGAGCTGCTGTCACATACTGGGTTTTCCTAGAGAAAGATTGTCTCTTATTAACGTAGTGCCTTCAAAAAATGAATTGGGTCATTTTGTAATTCATTATGAAAATTCACTTATAGAAAATAAGTAGCAGGAATTCTTAATAGCTCTTTTTATATTCAAGATGTCTCTCTTTTTCATATAGAATGCCAAGAGAGAGAAAAATTATCTTTTCCAAGTGAAATACATCTGTTCAGTTGGCCTTTTCCCATTATTTCTATCAATAGCTTATTACCTCTGGGCATACAGCAATCAATATCTTTAGCTTGTTTTCAAAGTGAAATATCAGGCAATGGCCATGAAAACAAAACAAAACCAAAAAAAAACCCACCAAAAATCTCACTGCTTACTCTGCATGGAAGTGAAATGTTGATTGCCTTTCAGATGTCAAATATGGTGAAACCAAATCCCAGTGTTTCGATACTTAAAGCCCTGGGGCACGTAGAAGCTCTATCTAGAAACCCCTGGTTATGCTATGATTGGACCACAAAGATATGCAGATGGCCAACAAGCATATGATGAGCTGCTCAACAGCACTAATGATCAGGAAAATGCAAATCAAAACCATAATGAAATATCATCTCACACCTGTTTGATGGCCACTATTAAAAAATAACAGAAAATAATAAGTGTTGACGAGGATGTAGAGAAATTAGAACATTGTGCACTGATGGTGGGAATGTAAAGTGGTACAGCCACTATGGAAAATTATATGGAGATTCCTCCAGAAATTCAAAATAGAACTACCATATGATCCAGCAATCCTGCTTCTGGGTGTATATCCAAAAGAACTGAAAACAGGATCTTGAAGAGATACTTGCACGTTCATGTTCATTGTAGCATTATTCACAATAGCCAAAAGAGGTGGAAGCAACATAAATGTCCGTGATTGGATGAATGGATAAAGAAGTGGAATATCATTCAGTCTCAACAAAGAAAGAAATCCTGACACATGCTACAGCGTGAATGAACCTTGAGGACATTATGCTCAGTGAAATAAGCCAATCACATAAACACAACTACTGCATGATTTCATTTATATGAGGTACTAAATTAGTCAAGTGTTAGAATGTAGAATGGTGGTTGCCAGGGGTTGGGAGTAGTAAGGGGGCGTTGTTCAACAGGCACAGGGTTTCAGTTTTGCAAGATGAAAAATGTTCTAGAGGACTGTTATGCGTACGTAACACTACTGTAGGGTACACTTAAAATGAATAAGAGGGTCAATTTTATGTGTTTTTTAAAAAAAAGACAATGCCACACTGGGCTCTTATGAGAACCAGCATCTCTAAGGCTTAGCAGTTCAAAACACAGAGGACTTACCCTCTTCTGAGCTTTCTTTTGTAAATTGCACTGAAGTGTGCATCCCTCAGGGAAATTAGATGAGAAGCCCCGAGTTTCTTAAAGGAGCCATCAGTTGGAGGGAGGTGCTCATTATAGTAAGATTGGTATTAGTTATCAGTTCTCCCTCTACAGAGTTTTCTGTTTTGCTTCTCTTGTTGCTGCTGTTAAGATTCTTGCCTTTGGTTGATTTTGGAACTGGGTGGCTTTGGAGTTCCACTGGGGCAGTAAGGAAGTAGGACTGCAAGTGTAGAAAAGGAAATTCCAGAGTCTGGTGATGTTTCAGTGATTGTTTAAATATTTCCATTCCTTTGTATCCCACCTGTTTTCACGAAGGCATCTTTGAGGCAGTAGCTCAGGTTCAGTGGCAAAGGGGAATATCAGTTGTCCTGCCAGCCAGGCTACGGAAACAGACAAATGTTAATAGAACACAGTCCTCATTCCCCACCGGTAAGCTCACCGACCGGGGGAAAGCGTTCCCGGGGAAAGCGTTCCCATCCGTCAGGAGCCTCAGGTGTCAGGAGCCTCAGGTGGTGGCAGCAGCCCTCACCCCGCTGACAGGTGATATAAGTGGAAACGCATTGCCAGGTTATTTAGTTATTGCACAATGGGCCACGAGGAGCATGGCATCCTTTGTGCCTTTCTTTGACCTTGTTTATGAAAGGTTTTGTGAGGTTATTATCTGTTTCATCAGTTAGCAAGCCCAGAGCCCCGTGCTGGCCCCTGAGAGAACTGTTCACCTCCTGAGGACAAGAGCCACAACTACTAGCTCAGCGAGGCCACACTTCACACCCAATGGTGCCTTGTGCAGCACTGTTTGAATGAATGAATGAGTGACTAGAAAGGACATATAGCAGTCAGGCCCTGCCCTCCGAGAGGTTATGGTCTACTAGGAAAAAAAGACAAAACAAGCACTCCTAGGACTGAAGGAACTTAAAAATAATAAGGACATAGTACATACACACACTGAGATCAGGAGGATGCCTGTCAGAGTAAGTTGAGCGGGTGGGAGACTTTTTTAAGAAAGAATTCCGGGCCTCCCTGGTGGCGCAGTGGTTGAGAGTCCGCCTGCCGATGCAGGGGACACGGGTTTGTGCCCCGGTCCGGGAAGATCCCACATGCCCGGAGCGGCTGGGCCCGTGAGCCATGGCCGCTGAGCCTGCGCGTCCGGAGCCTGTGCTCCGCAACGGGAGAGGCCACAACAGTGAGAGGCCCGCGTACCACAATGAAGAGTGGCCCCCGCTTGCCGCAACTAGAGAAAGCCCTCACACAGAAACGAGGACCCAACACAGCAAAAATAAATTAATTAATTAATAAACTCCTACCCCCAACATAAAAAAAAAAAAAATTCCTACCCTTCCAGTCCAGCATTGCACTATGGAAATTAAATTATTTTCACTAACTGCAGCATTTTTTGCCTATGTTTATACTAAACTGCTCCATTTGAATATATATATCATGTAAAATATATATATATATATATATATATATATTTAAGAGAAGGTGCAAAATAAACTCAATTCATAAAAGATAGTGTTGGATCCACCTGATTCTGAGGCAGATCTCTCAGGAGGACAAACGTGCTTGAAAACTCAAAAAGCTAGAACCAAGCCTTTAATACCTCACAGCAGCTGGAAGTTCAGTTTGGACCGCTGAACAGAATGCAGCAAAATCCAGCCACCTCTGTTTCCTAGCAAAGAGTAAACAGTTTTCAGCAGAAATGTTTTTCTCACTTTCTCACTTCTCATCACCCTTCTCCTCCATCTGATCTGTCCTCAATCCACCCACCCCAGAAAATGGGTGCTTCCACTTTGAAGCAGGGAAAGGACAGGGTGTGCGGGAAGAGAGCCCCCAGCTTCTGCTCAGGCCAGAGACCCGAGAGGAAAAAACACAGGGAAGTGTCAATTATATTTTTCCAAATTCCTGGTTCAGAGTTTCCTCCTGAGAGAAAGCATTTAGAGGCCTTAGCCTCACTTTTCCATCTCCAATTAGAACATATTCCTACGGCAGGTACCTGGCCTGTCTGTCCTCCCAGGTCCTCACTCCCCTTTGGGGCCAATCTGACCAGGAAAGGGAGAGGAGGGACCGAGACAGGACCCTCACCTGGTAACCCACTGGGTCAGAGGTGCCACACCCCTGGGGCTCCCTCTCTATCAGGTCTGTTCACCAAGTGCTCCGGGGGACCTACGTGAAAGGCTGATGTCCTGAAATGAACTCTTAAGACAGAAATTAAGAAAGGATGTATCAAATCTCAATTGTGAAAATGTTCCTACTGTCATTCTGTGGCTGCATTCGTGCTCCAGTGATGCCCCAAAGGGCATCATTTTCTAACATAGCTTTCACTGATTTTAACACAATAATACATATTAGCTATGGACTATCTCAAAAGCAGAAACAATCGAAAGAAGGAAAAACTTCTTCCTCTTTTGAAAATGTAACCATTTTGTTTTGAAACCTGCTTGATTCATTTGCCAATCTGTTTACCTGTCCACAATAGTAAATATCCTTCTACACATCATTTTTCACAGCTGCTTAGCACTTTGTTGTATAGGTTTATCATTCAACCAATCTCCTGTTTGGACTCCTCTTGTTTTTCTAGTTTTTCCACTATTGTGAAAAATACCGAAAAAATATCTTTGTAGCTATATCTTCCCATGTATCTTTGATTATTTCCTCAGGATAACTCTGAAAAGCAAAACCATTGGGTCAGAGTGTCTGCATTCTCACGGGAGCATAGATGAAGTCGGGGAATCATACGGACCCAGTTTTGGGAGCTACTCCTGGCTGATGGAGTAACCTTTATATTAAAGTATCTTTTCCAATAGCCAAGCATTTATGAGCTCTGGCAGAAGCCGTGTGATGGAATAAAAAATGCCTGGAGCTGAGAATCAGTGCTGGGCAGGAAGGCCGGGCTGCCCCACACACCCCGCAAAACCCCTCAGGCCCTGGCCTGGCTCTCCAGGGCTCCCACACCTCATTGCTACCATGGTGACATGGCTGAACTACAGGTTCTCTGACCACCCCTCCAGCTGGAGCACAAGAGGATTCCATTCAAAATTGGATACAATTGCATAGTATTTATGTGTACATACAGTTTGTTTTACTATTATTGTCCCTTCTGTTTTGTTTAGTTTGTTTTTAAGCGGCACTGACAATACTTCTCAGAGAAGCAGAGGGCTGTATGCCATCTCATAACACACTTCCTCGACAGTTTAAAAAATTGTAGGCCTTCTTGGATAGCTCAGAAGTTGCCTGTGTCCGTGTATTGTATTTCTTTGCGGAAGAGCAATTAGTCAAGGGGAGGCCCAAGCCCAGGACACCACTGACATTCCTATGGCTTTTTTCTAAAGTGTTCTGGGCGATAAGAGCTTTTCAGGCACTTGGAGAATGAGTGTTGGGCGGGCTTCATTTGCCAGTGGCAGACCTGACCTATAGCACTGGACCTATGGCACACTGGACAGTGACAGAACCAGAGCAGGCTGATGTCCCAGGTAGGGATTGGCCATCACCAAGGGTGCTGTTGTTTCTGACTTCAGAGGTATCTATCACCCGGCAAAGCAGTGTTTTGAGGCCCATTCCTGTTGACTTGAGTGTGGAAATGCTTCCATTTGGGGAACCAGCTGAGTTGGTAATATGTGAGGGAACCAGTGGAGCCCAGGGTAACTAGTTATCACTCTTCCTGGTAACTGTGCCTTCGCCTCTAAATATGTGCTGTTTCATTAAGAATGTTTTTATGAGATGATGTTTTCAAATAGGCAGGCCTCTGAGAATTCCTTAAATTAGATGAAGACAGATCAGACCTCCGGGAGAATCATCTCCACTTTGTAGCTCAGAAATCTAAGACATGAGAGGAATTCTGACCACACTAACCTACAAAGCTAACGTAGAAACAGACGTTTCCATTTCCTTGCCTTCTCCTCGCTCACTCAGGAATATTCCCAGCTGAACAGCAGCAGTGGCTGGAAAACCCTCCTGTGTCACTTAGGTGCCAACGAAAGCAGACATCCCTGGCACATCCAGGAAGAGCTGTCTTGTCTTTGTGCAAGCACCTTGACTGACTGAGAAGATTCATTCATACTCAGTCTTCACTTTAAATAACCACCCTCTTGTTTTTAGCAAGACTGGCTTAATTAGAAGAGCCTATGGTGTGGAAAAAAGAGACTAAATGAATCAGAATAGTGGTCAACAACATTGGTCTAAAACCATCAGGCAATTTAAATACAAGATCCCTAAGGTCCCGATAGGTTCATAGCTAAGGGTAAAAACCATTCAAGGACAAAATTGAGTATGAAAATGTTATTATACAAACACAGCTGTAGCACTTAATAAATATGAAATAGCTAGCAAAGAGAGTTAAGGCAACTTAAGATGAGAAACGTAAAATTTGGACAACCTCTACCTGGTGATTTAAGAAATTTCTCTGTTGTAAAAGATTATTGGCCTTTTACATAGATATCAGACAGCCTTCATTATCAGTCCCAATTTGTAAAATGGTATTCAGAGAGAGAAATACTGGCATATTTCAGAGGTGAAAAGACCATAAGGTCTTAGAGCTACTATCTTATTGCCAAGAGCACAAGTGTGTGGAAAATTACAGATATAAATTCTGAAGTACATCCATGTTCAGTGAGACCCTGAATACTTGAGTTCTCATTTTCCCCTCTGAACTGAAGAAGAAAACATCGAGCCATCCCTGCCATGTTTTCAAAGAATTGCAGTGATAGTTTTGCTCTGCCAGGTATATTGATAGAGGATGTCATTGGGCACAGTCTGGCAAGCAGCGTCCTTGGAATTAATGGGTTTTGTTTATCAGGTTCAGATAGATCCGCAGCCCACCTACCTCCACGATCGGGGTGGAGAGGAGGCATTAAAGGCTGTCGGGGGCTCGACTGCCAGCCACTAAAACATCATGGAGTTGCAATTCTGTCTGCAACCATTTGTTATGGGCTAGAGGCGATTACAGGAGTAGGGACACAGCCCCCGCCATGATTTATGGTGGAAGGACAGCTCAGAGAGGAATGCGGTCAAGCAGCATGGAAGGGCTGAGCTGCAAAACGGGTGTCAGCCAAGGTGGGAGCACTAAGTGAAATTTCTAGAAGGAAAAACCTTCAGCCACAGGCCTTAGCCCTACATGTCCTGAGCCAAAGATAAATGTAAGCTCCTCTCCTTTCTCATCTTCGCACTGTTTGCAGTTTGCACTGACCATTCCAGGGAGAAGCACTTTACTGATCAGATGGGTGACGTTGGGAGTGATCATGAGATTGATATGATTATGAGATTCCGTTGCGTCTTTTATTCCACAGTGTCTCTTTCTCATCATGTCTTATCCTTTAAATAAAGGCAGCACATCATAAGTTTGAGGGGCAGAAGACAGAATAAATTAAAAATTAATTTTGAAACCATTTAAAAAAACTTCCCAGCTTTTTTTATGTCCACTGGAAATTCCTCAGAATGCCTTTTAGCTAAGAATAGAAATCAATGAAACTATCTATGTTTGCAACCCATTCTTGGGTGAATGGAGAATGCACGAGAAACCACTCCCCCAACCCCAAATCAGCGTGAAATGAAAATCCAGTTTACATAAATATGAGGGTAGAGAGGAGAAGTATCATAGGAAGTAAAAAACTGGAGAGAACTTCAAATTTTTAAGTGTTTTTTTCTGAGTAGTAAGAAATAGTGCTCAGATAATACACTTTTATATGCTTTCCAAAGTGTCTCTAATATATTTTAGTAATCAGAGAACAAAGAGGAAGAAGAGAGAGTGACTCCTTCAGGGGTCACTGATTCATTGCCTCTTAGTAATCACATGTAGATGTGTGCGTGGGTGAGAACGTGAACTCTATGCATAAGGACTTCTGGGCATCTCCTGGGGGAGTCACTGTGTTCTCCACCCAGACTTTCTTCCTGAAATACTATCCCTATAAAAAGCAAAGCAGTACCCCAATTTAATATATTCTGCGTATAGGAGACATGCCAGTGAGGACCTAATAATATTCACATGGTTACCCATTTAATTTCAGAGCCTTCATTCCAAAATGTCACATGGGCAAGACTTTCTCTTGAACTGATTCATTCCCAAGTTAAAGTTTTTGGTGCAAGGCACCTACCTTAGCACTGAGAGGAACAGAAAGATGAAGGAACCACACATGTTACCTAGTAGGCATGACCCAAACAAGTCTATCAAGTAAATATCAGCCAACAGGTGCTCAGAAGAGATGAGCAAAGTGCATCTTTCTCTGTGAGGTTATCAAAGAAGACTTCAAGAAGGTGGTGGCATTTGAGCTGAGCCTTGAGCGATAGGCTGACTTTTAGGAGGCCGAGAGGGAGTGGGGCAATCCAGTCATAAGCAAAATCAATTGAAGTGAGGACTTGAGAGTTAAGGCAGGAAGAGCAATTTGACTGGAGCGTAAGGTGCATGTCAGAGACACAGTGGGAGGGAGGGAAGGCCTACCGTTTAGGCTCAGGCCATGCCACGGAGGCCAGCAAATGGAGACGATCAGAGCAGTGGGATAGCAAAAAAGAGGCTGGAGGTGACGGCAGCAATGGCAACGTGACAACCACCGCAGCGTTGTAGATGAGCAGAAACAAGGGCCTCAACTGGGGCGGGAGTGGAAAGGCAGGCAGAGACACGAGGAACTGCTGGGAACCTTATTAAGGGAAGGCGAGGGAGGACAGCCCTGAGGCTTGGCTCCTGAATGACTGACGGGCAGAGGAGAGAAGTGGGAGAGTCAAGATGGCAGCAGCTCATCATTAGAGAATCCAGGAAGGCTCAGCGGGCTCCTGAAAGGCAACATGCTGCCGTGGAGGGTCTAGGCTGGCACAATTACAGGCTCACCAGGAGAGAATCCCGTTCATTTTCTTCTCCTCAGGCAGTTCCATGCCAGAGCCTGCCTGGACAGCTGAGCTAGACAGATATCTAGGAAAGAAGATTCTTCTCCCTCCAACCCCATTTTAACAGTTTTCACTGGAGGATGTATTTATGGATAATCTAAATCATCCTGCCTCAATCTCTTTTCCTTTCCTATTAAGACGATACACACAGAGCACGTAACACCCACCCTCATTCCTTGGTTCTTTGTAAAAAGTGCCCAGTCTCTGACTAGTCCGTATTGTAATTCTACATCCTGTCCATGGGGGTTTGGTCTATATATTATATAAAGATGGATAAGCAGTTAGCTAGCTATTTAGCGGGCGATGCAAAATGTCCTTAAACTGCTTTACATTAACAGCTAATATATTTAATATTTAATGTTGTAAACCAGCATGCAATAAGTGACTTTTAAATCTTTCAGTCCATGTACATTTTCATCTGGGAAGAACATTTGATTAGCATATTTGTGATGCCATCTCAAGACTTAGTACAGCTTAATTCTATTAATAACAATTAATTTAAAAATCTTTGTCTCTTTTAATTATAGTTTTTGATTTAGTTCTTCCCTGCTCGGCAGGTAAGCGTTGCTGCAGCTGGCATGCAGGTGGCCCCTAGCTAGCTTTGTTCTTTTGAGATCTATCATAAGTTATTCGGTACAGGAAGTTGATTAAAAGCAGCAGCTCCCTATGTGGCCCCGTGACTTGACTGTAGCTCAGCTTGTCAGAGCTCTGGGCAGATATTTAGGTTTTAGCTTATTCTCTTCCGCGGTCATGATCTTTAGCCCACAGAAGCCATGTTGAAGGCAATTCAAACGGAGTGGTTAACAGCCTCCCCTGTGGATGACCCAGGTCATCTCATCAGCATCTTCATTGGGCCTGATACTGAAGACATTCCTACTTCTGGCCCTTTTTGGCCCCAGGGAATGTGGTGTTAAGTTCCTAGCTCCTCAATTTCTCCACTGTGGACTCATCACCCGGGCTCTGTAGATACAAGGCTGCCAGGTCCAGGACACCAGGGACCATCTGGTTTTTGACCTTGATGTTCATGGGAAGGATGCAAAGCTGCTGAGTGTTCAGTAGAGCCAGTATCATAAGACATATATTAGAACTCGGTATGGGAGGGCTGCTGGCAGGGAAGACCTAAGGAATAGGGAATGGAGGGGAGGTCACATCTTCCATCTAGAGGCTAAGTTCAATGGGATAAGGCTGCAGGCACCCTGAATATCCCTGTAGAGGTTGGCTCCTCGCCTGAAAGCAAACCACCAAGGAGAAGACAGGATGCCTATCTGTTCACCGACAACCGAGCACTCCCAGACCTTGGGGGCTAATAAGGGAGTTGCCCTAGTCACCAAACGTTTTCAATTACAGGAAAAGCCAGCTTGTTTCAGAGTTAAGCTAGAATGCATCGATTACAGAAAAACTGTATATTGATCTAGCCCTGGTTCCAACTAGGAAAAGTTTTAAGCCAAAAGGAAAAAAAGAGAAAGAAAGAAAAAAGTGCAGTAGACAAGGGTGAACTAGCTATGTAGCTGCGAAGAAAGCAACTCAGTGTTTCCCTCATACTGTTTCATATATGAAAGTTAGCATAACAGGATGGAGAAATAAGCACGTGATGCGACTACAGCTTTTTTCTTTGAAAGAAGAAACCTCAAGTCAGTCTGTCTTAAGGGAAGTTGGTCAAAGAAATGGTAAAACAGGAAGGTCAAGTTATCTTGAAAAGTAAAATCGTTTCTCGTTCACCTAGGCTTATTAATTTTAAAATTAAAGCACTTTCACTCCATCCATACTCTTTACTAAGAGACTTGAACATAGCTGTAAATGAAGTGGGCTCTGATTAAATGAATCTTCACCCTCAGATGAAGGCTTAACCCATGGATATACATAACCATAAAATTGTTGACTGGAGCTGAAAAGGCTCATGAAAATGTCCTCATTATTCAGGTACTTTCCCTCAAAAATAAATTTCTAAGGCATTTTTCCATGTCTTCCTATCAGTATATAACTCTATTAATGTGCTTAACGAATTGTAGCGTACTTCTTTCTTTAGGGGTCCTTCTCCCTTCATTAGAATGTGAGCTCCACAGGGTCAGAATGAACATGGCTTAAATTCATTTTCATATTCCCAATGGTGAGCACATTGCTCTGGCTTAGGGGTATGAATAGGCCACTCTGTGTAGTAGAATGAATGGATGAATGAATCAAGAAATGAAAGCATATCAGACCCCCAACCAAATATCCTTACCTGGCTGTTGCTGTCCCACGTACCTAGGTCTCCACCACTTAGATACATCCTCAGGCTTGTGAGGGAGACTTCCCAAATGAAATCCCTTGAGTCTTAAGTTTCCATCCACATTTGACCTTTATCCCCACTTGTAGCCAACGATGACACTGAGGTCTTTTGAATGTCAAATTGACTTTGCCATTGATTCTCGGACTCCATCTCTCGGAGGGAACCTCTATTTGCCAAATACTACCCCCCAAATGGTATGCTAGCTCCACAAGGGCACTGACGTTGTATTGTTGACCAGTGTATTCTGAGTGCTACCATCTAATAGTCACTCCAAAGACATTTGTCAAATGAGAAATTAATTAGAGATTTCTCAGTCTGTTGGCGTCCAACCAGTCCTCTCTACTGCTGTGAAAAAAAAAAGAAGACGGGAATAAAAAGGTATACTAGAGCTCTGCATTAAGATTGAGTGGTTTTCTACTGTTCAGCAAAAGGTGGAGCTGGAGTCTGAGGAGATGCTAATGCCACTGTGGGCAACTCTTTCACTGTGTCATTCTGTCCCTGGAAAGGCAGTGACAGCAGCCAGTCTGTCTTTCTCATGGCTACGTTTCGAGAGGAAGAAAAAGTCTCTACTCTCACGCTACACACATACACTCACACCCTATCCACACACACAGACACACAAAACACACACAGACACCCTATGCACAGAGACATGCACATAGACACGCATACACCTCTTACTTAAAGCAGCAATGTTTCCAGTTAGAAATAGTTGTTGTCAGTCTTAGTTACTAAGAGAAAGAATGCCCTGGGAACTCTGGATCCTGAAAAGGGAACATTAGTAGTGCTGTAAATTTCAGGAGGAGAAATATTATCTTAATGTTTCTCATAAAATAATGGAATAAAGATGACCTCCTCATAATAGAACTACAAGTTAGGACACAAATTACCCTTTTTTTTCCCATTTACCTTTAATTAAGCTGCCCCTGGAAGATGAAAGAGTAAACAGAATGAACTTGAAAGAGAGAAGATTTATACCTGAGTAATTGGCTTGATCCATTCATTGTTATTTTTCTTTTTGCATTTGCTTTAGGTTAGAGTTTGGCAAAAATCAAACTTAGTAAAAGTAATAGTTATACCAAAAGTGCATCACTTCTCAGTTCGTAAGTCTTTGAGACTGAAACTTACACCTCTTAAGGTTTACAATTATTTCCTCTCAGTAAAATGAGGATGCCTGTGTTCTAGGGAAGGGCGTTGCCAAAAATAAAGTGCAAGACTGATTAGCCTTACTCTTTCCTAAAACAGCAGTGTGACAAGTTGACCGTGAAGACAGTGGCCACACATCAGTTAAAACGTCTTTGACTCGCTTCATTCAAGCTTAGAGGCTAAAAAAGAAGAAAGGGCTAACAGTCCATCCTCTAGGACTCTCTGAATCCAGAACCCTAATCCAGGTTGCTGGTTATTTCAAGTGGATATAAATGGAGATTTGGACCAATCCTTTCCACCCCCAGAGGTCAAGAGAGCGTCTGTACTTCTAAAACAAATTATTCTAAGACTTAAGTTCCCAGTGCAACTTTCTCTTTAAGAGAAGGCTGATACGAAGCTCCAGAGTGTAAACTCTCCACACACATGGGTCCCATCTCAGGCTGAACCTGCCACACACACAAACAATAGGGTCCGTCCACCTCACCTAGGGGTACCCAAAGCCTTTTAGAGCAATTTCCGTGACTAAAATGTAGCCCCACAATTTTACTGTTTTAAAAAGTTCTTGTCATGTAAAACAGGTAAGAAAAATAATATATCCCACTCTATATAGTGTCTTTATTTCATACAAGGCAACTTTAAGGAGAAGTTTAAGAACTTTAAGAAGGAAAGCACTTAACATTTAATAGTTACGAAAATTGAGGCCCAGAGAGGTTTGCCCGAGATCATACAGCTAGTCAGCAATGGACAATGTACTTGAACCCATCTTCTGACTTCAGAGCGTAGTGTTCTTTTCACTGAGTTGTGTGTGCCCTCCTGGCCTGATTCAAAGGCTTTACTCAGCTTTTTGAAGGGAATGCTGGTATATTCCTGCATATTGTCTACATTGATGCATTGATGGAGTCCTGCGTCTTGAGGGTCTGGAAGTTGTTAGTCAGCTGCATTTTGCAGCTCCAGGGATCACCAGCTATAATACTCTGGAGATGGATAAAGCTGACTCGTTCAGAGTAACTCCAGGAGATCCAGTCCAGTCAGGCCTTCAGAGAGTCTCCAAGGGACAGGGTCTTTGTGGTCAACCAATAATAACAGCAGCATTTAATTCACTTTGCATTTACTTCATATCGACTATGTGTCTGGCATTCTAGCGGGTGCCATGGTTGAGCTCACTCAGACTTCATAACGGCTCTGGGGTTGGGTACCACAGCTTCTCTCATTTTACTAGTAAGAAAGACAAGGCTGGACAGTGCTGCTTAGCCTTGATCAGGGAGGGTGACCAGAGATTGGATCCAGAGCAATTTGACTCTGCAGCCCAGACTTCTAAAGCCTGCATTACAACAGCCCCGTGGAGTTCATGCCTTCTTGATCAGCTGTAACCCTCCAGAGACTCGTGAAATTCAACTGGACTCCAGGCCGTTATAGAGAATACCATTTTAAAAAGCAACAGCCAGCCCGCATTGGCTCAGGGCCTACAACATGCGCCGAACAGGAAAGGGCTGCCATTTTATTAGCCCAGTGAAACTGTCCTCTTGTTCCTCTTTGGGTCATTTATCAAAGCATGTAAACGTAGCCAAAGAACATACTCCTCGACCACTGGGAACCTGAACAAAGGCCCCATGACCCTGGCGTTTTGGGGGCAAGAGCAAGGCAGCAGGTGTTCGCCCTGCCTGCAGACTGGAATCGCCTGCCACGCTTTACAAAGAACCCACCTCTGAGTCTCATCGCCAGAGTCCGGGGCTTGGTCCCCGGTGTGTCTGCGGGGGAGAGACCCACTGCTCTACCTGGAGCGCAGGCGGAGGAGCCTCCCCTCATTCCCAGTGTGGGGACCGCCATCTGAACCCGTGTGGGTGACCTTGCCAACGCCAGGGAAGTTGAGCAAGGCGTAGCATGGAGCGCCCCTCCTCCCGCCTCAGGACTGAGCCGGGCGGGGTCCGTGATCGCTGCGGGGAGGAACAGGCCACCAGGGGGCGCTCATCCTCCGGTCCGCGGCTGGGCGCCAAGCTCGCCTTTCTGCTCATCCCTGCGCGGTGGTCTGGGGAGAGTGGGAAAGACCTAGAATTGTGCTCTAACCCCTCCCTGCTTGCAAGGTGACCCAAAGGAAGTCGCTTACCCTCCGGCACTTTCCCCTTTGGAAAATATATACAAAATTAACTGCCACCCAACAAGCCCCGGACGGGTGCCCCAAGAGCACCAGTGGGAGATGTCTCGGGAATACGCTGGCAAAAGCAGCCCATTGGCGCGGATTATTATCATTACGAATAATGACTTACCTGATGAAGTCTAGTGTCTATATTAGAACGGCTGCATGTGTACTGGGAGCTGTACTCTAAATGACTCTACCCACACATTAAGGATTAATCTCCCAACCTGCGGAACGTATTAGCAGGTCACTATGAGGTCCATCTCTCAAAACTGCAGACTTAGAAAGCAAATCTCGGGTGACAGCTACGCGGTCGGGTCCCCTCCACCGAGGGTAAGGCCGAAGAATTAGCACAGTCTTAAGTACTCATCCGCCAGGGTCTACAGACTTCGAGGCTGAGCCGGAATGCAGGAAGCCTATTGCCCCGTAAGAACACACTCCATTTTTCAAGCAATTTCTCCAGTTCATTTGTTTCAAGCACCTTTGAATTCCTCTGGCATAATCACCCTACCCTTTGTCAACATAAAGTGATTGTTTAAAACGACTCAATCAGATCATGCCATGGGCGACTATTTCCAATTATTATGATTTATTGCCTGTTTAGCACCAATGTGCCAGGCACCTTCAACAGAAGAGGTAGCTTCCAAAATGCTTTTTCTTTCTGCTCCGGAGGTCCACAGAATAAAAATAGCCTGCTCAGAGTAAAGGAAACATTATCCTCCCTGATGAGGGTCAGTGACTAAGGACATCTTGGGAAGGAGGTTTAATTTTCCAGATGAAGTAGAACAAGACTTTCTCACAGCCATCGATCCTCCTGTTGATCTAGGGCACAGAGTAAATTGATTAAAGAAAGAGGAGAACATTCCCGGTTTTTCACCAGGCCGGGAAGAGATTTGTTGTGGATAAACCGAAGTCACTTAGTCCCATTGAAGGTAGGAATCCGGTATTATTAGTCTGAATTCCCAGCGTGGCCCCATACTGGCACCTTTGGGCACTAAACAAATGCTTATTTAATTGATTGATTCAAGTGTGGGAGGTCAGACCACTTATAATTCCCATCACTAATCACATGTACAGTTTAGGGAATGGAAGTTTTTTGTAACAGCTCTTCAGGGAAGAGCCTGTCATCGTTGTAATTCTTCCCTCAGGTGGTTGCCAGAAAAAGACAGGAGCCAGGTACTGAGTGGTGGTTTCTGAATGGCTGAGGATCTCAGGAATGTGTTGACTAGATAAACAGGCTCCAAGTTCTTAATAACAAGAGCCAGCTAACTTACTGACTTTTTAAGAAGTCCTGTTAGTGAATATTAAACATCAAATCATTTGTAAAAATTAAAAAGCACTATCTAGCAACACATCCTTCAGATACCCTCTCTCCAGTCATCCCTGAGGTAGACAAGGAACGGTTCCTGTCCTGTCCTGAATGAAACACTGAATGGTTCCCTGGTGTTAACTATGCCAGTAACACGGCATGACTAACGCTTGGTTAAAACACCACTAACTTAACCAGCAGTCTCTCTTGAGCATTCAGAGACAAAAGTCAACCTGGGAGGCATAGAATTTCTTATTCTTTCTGGAACTGTCATTCACTTGAGCACGCTGGTCACCACTGTTATTTCTTATCTCAACTTCAGGAAGGTGCTCCCTCAGTTCACAAAATGATCTCACCGACTAAATTGTGAATATTTTGGAGCACCGTTGCTCAAACTGGGGAGCTCGTTAAAATGCAGATTCTGATTCCTCGGGCCTGGGGTTGAGGCCTGAGATGCTGTGTTTTTAGTGGGCTCGCAGGTGACGCCAGTACTGCTGGTCCATGGAACAATTTGAGCAGCAAGGTTTTAGCAATTCATACACTTTTTTTTCCTACAAATTGTACATAGTGTGTAATATTATTACATTTTTTCATTTAGGAAGACAGTACTACAATAAAACGTAACTGAGTTGTATGACATCAAGTGATGTCACCTGTACAGACATAGATACATACACATTTATTTCAGGTATACCAGGTCTCGCCACATTTCTCTAAATTATGATGGTTGGCTGCGGTTCCACTTTCAAGAGAAGGGAATGAGTGATCTCCAACTGATACTCATCCTTCATTCAATTGCTATTTATTGAGCACTTAGTACGTGCCCAGCACTGTGTTAGAAACTGAAGTTACAACAGCGGACAAGACAGATCACTGTCTCTGTCTAATGGGATTTGGATTCGAGGAAGAGAGAGACAGAGATTGAGGTAACTATTGTGAAAGAAAGGAGCTGAAATAGAAAATGACCACTTTGGACAAGGTGGTGAGAGAGGCCCGTCTGAGGAGGTGACACTGAAGTTGAAGGGTCTGCTCGTGTGAAGCGACAGGGGGCCGAGTGTTTAGGCTACCGCTGTGCTCACAGCCCAAGCAGCAGCTCCTCCTTGGCGGCAAGTGTGTATTGAACGGAAGGGGGCTGCTGCACAGGCTTGATCCTCAGTCTGCATCCGAGTCTGCATCTCTGCCAGCAACTCACCACCGACCCCTCTGCGCTCAGCTGCCCACATCCTTTCCCGAGCCGGCCTCTGGCTCCCCTGCCTGTCTGCAGCCCATCCAGCCGCCGCACTAGCGCTCTCTGCAGGGGTTGCTGACACATGAGGAGTTTTCTGCTTGTGCACAGACCCATAAAAATCTGAGGCGCTGATAAACCGTCATCCGCAGTGATAGTCAAATAGCGTTTCTAGTATTTCTTTTCAGTTTAATTTTATTTCTGAAGAAGTGACTCCAACAAAGAGCCTTGTTTTTTGCTCAAGTGAAATTAAACCTGCTGGAAGTCGGCCATTATGTATGAGACCAAAATGCTGCAGAAATTGATACTCATTGGTTTGTTTCTAGGAAAAACAGGGACTTCGTTTGCAGAAGGAAAAAATTCATAGGCAGTCTTTTTCAGAACCCAGTCAGAACTCTCCCGTTTAAGGTAAGGCAAACTCACTGCCTGGATGGATGCCTCCTGGGCTCTGGTTCCTTCTCAGGTAGATTATCCAGGAGGAGGATCTACCAGGATCTGTATTTGTTGATCCTGCTCGGGGGCTATAGCTCTACTTCCAGCACCTTCTGTAGGAAACAAGTGATAAAACTCACCTCTCCTTTTTGCTCCTCATGGGAACTTTAAATAAAAGTAACAAAAAGGGGTTTCCCTGGTGGCGCAGTGGTTGAGAGTCCGCCTGCCGATGCAGGGGACACGGGTTCGTGCCCCGGTCCGGGAAGATCCCACGTGCCGCGGAGCGGCTAGGCCCGTGAGCCATGGCCGCTGAGCCTGTGTGTCCGGAGCCTGTGCCCCGCAACGGGAGAGGCCACAACAGTGAGAGGCCCGCGTACCACAAAAAAAAAAAAAGTAAAAGGGTGGAAGGGGATAATCCCTGGACAGGCCAGTTAGCCTCTCTGAGCCTCAGTTTCCTCATCTGCATAATGGAGATAATGCCAGTATCTACATCAGAGGTTTTCTGTGAAATTTGAATGACAGATGCACACACAACATTTAGCACAATAGTAAGTGCCCAGCGAATGTTAGCTGTTTTTTATCGTTGTCATTATTATTTACATGTGCTTCCTGTGTGCCCAAAAGTGGGATAGATGCTCATTTAGCTTTTACAAAAGTTTGGGTAATTTTAATTTTCATAAGAGATACCTGAGGTAGTTATTATATCACGTAGGCTCAGAGAAGTTGAGTACTTCGCCCAGAGCCACAGATCTGGTCAGTAGTAAAGCTAGGATTTAACTCTATACACTGCCTCGACTCTAGATCTCTTTTGCACCTCCAGTGTTCATGAACACTGACATGACAAAGGCAGGCTCAAACCCTCCAGTGGTTCTCCGACACCTGCAGAATGGACTCCACAGTCCTTCACACGCCAACAAATGAAGAAGCCTGCCATCGCCTCTTCTCCTATCACCCTACTCCTCACATCCTGGGACAGTCTATTTGGAGTTCCCTCACATACCCCCGGCACATAGCACAGAACTTGAACAAATGGATGAGTGTGTGGAAGTATGAATGCAGGGAAGTCAAGATTGTGTGGCTAACCCTGGAAAACAATGAAAAGTTGAGTTTGGGCGTGTATAAAAGGGAGAGATGCATTTTTTTTCGTTTTTCCAAGGTAAGCAGAAGAGAAGCAACCACTTGAGAGAGAAAGGCTAATTATCGAGGAAATAGGGGATGACGTTGCTGCTAATAATAATACTATAATCAATCTAGTTTTCACTTGAAAACCATTTTGTCAGGGAGGCCTCCCTGAACCCCTGAATGAGGTTAGCTCTCCATTAAATGCTTCTGTAGCATCCTTTACTGTTTTAAACTTTTCTTTTGATGATACATCACATCTGAAACCACTCATTCTATATCTACCTCATATAACAAGCTCTTCAAGGGCAAGGACATCATCCTTGTTCATGCTGAATTCACAGCAGTTAACACGGTGCCTGGCACAGAGCAGATGTTCAATAATTTTTTTTTTAATTATTTATTTTTGGCTGCGTTGGGTCTTCGTTGCTGCGCGTGGGCTTCCTCTAGTTGCAGCGAGCAGGGGCTACTCTTCATTGCGGTGCGTGGGCTTCTCATTGCACTGGCTTCTCTTTTTGTGGAGCATGGGCTCTAGGCGCGCAGGCTTCAGTAGTTGTGGCACGTGGGCTCAGTAGTTGTTGCACACAGGCTCAGTAGTTGTGGCACACAGGCTCAGTAGTTGTGGCACACGGGCTTAGTTGCTCCGCGGCATGTGGGATCTTCCCGGACCAGGGCTCGAACCCGTGTTCCCTGCATTGGCAGGTGGATTCTTCACCACTGTGCCACCAGGGAAGTCCATGATGTTCAATAAACATTAACTGCAAGATTAATAGTATTTATCCATCCTAAGGGCAGTAGTGCTTCTGCTTACCAATACGATAAAAAGAAATTTCATTTCTTGATAAAGGAAATCTAAAACATGATACTCAGACTGAAGCAACACACATTTAACATGTTTTAGTTCAAGCATCAGTGAGTTAACTCACTTGTTAGATAAAGAGGAAGGATCACCCTTGTTACTCTCCTGCTTAAAACCTTTCCCACTGTCTTTAGGATGAAGTTCTCACTCCTTAGCTGGTACCTGGGGTTCCCAGGTACCCAACCTGCTTTTCCAGCCCCCTCTTCTATCACTAGCCCAGGCACCCCTTAC
Organism: Stenella coeruleoalba; assembly: GCF_951394435.1. Lineage (NCBI taxonomy): Eukaryota > Metazoa > Chordata > Mammalia > Artiodactyla > Delphinidae > Stenella > Stenella coeruleoalba. The sequence goes on along the minus strand of NC_137155.1, from coordinate 20,742,334 downwards.
CATTCCCACAACCCACTGAGCCCTTGCTGATCCCACCTTCTTGAATACTCTTTCCTACTTTCTGCATCCAGTGAACTCTTATTTTCCATTCAAACTCACACTAAAACCAAAACCTCCCCCAAGTCCGAAATACAGAACAATCTGTTCTCTCCGTACCCACTTCACAGCACTCTGTACTTGCCCCTCAAAGTCTAGAAATCTGAAGTAGTACACTGTGAGCTCCTTGAAGGCACTAATTGCGTCTTGTTCATCTCTACATCTCCGGTGCCTAGCACATGCCTGCGTAAAGCTCAGCACTTCTTCCCATGAATAAATATAAAAGAAAACCTTGGGTCCTCCTTGGCTATTCTCTTTCCCTCACACCCAATATCCAGCCCATCCGTAGGTCCAATCTAATCTGTCTTCAGAATCGATCCAGAAATGAGCCCCTTCTCCCCAGTCCCATCACCACCCCCTAGTCCAAGCCACACCATCTGTTGCCTGAGAACCCCAGTAGCCTCCTGACTGGTTTTCTTGATTCCACCTGCAGTGCATTCCACACATAGCAGCCACATGGGCCTTTTAAAATGTCATTCCCCTGCTTGAGACCATCCAGTGGTCTCTGTCACACTTAGAATAAAATTCAGATTCCTCACTGAAGCCCTGTTTGACCCACACCTCCCCTCTTGCATCTCCCAGCCCTGTTCACCACATGCCTCCAATATGCCAAGACCTCTCTCTGTTCTTGTTCCTTTTTTGCCCACATGACTTCTACTCAGCGTCCGAGTCCCTGCTCAGTGTCACCTCATCACAGAAGTCTTCTCTGACCACCTTATCTCAAATAGAACCCAAATTTCTCTCCATCTCCTTGCCTTACCTTACTTTTCTGAATTGTACTGATTCATATCATATTTGTTACTGTCACCTATTTGTATATTGATTTTCTGTCTCTTCCACTCTGAAAGTAAGGTCCAGGACACAGGAATATTGCTTTCTTTACAGGTGTATTTTCAGTGCAGAGATCTGTGTCACGTAAATAGTAGGTGCTCAATAAACATTTGTTCAGTGAAAAGTTTTTCCCAGGTTTCTGCTGAAGATGGCAGGAGGGCAGGTCTGGTGCTTGATGGCTGAGGCCATCTCCTGGGCTACCAAGCACCCATCATGGCCAAGCAGGTGGTACTCTGGGCGGGAAGGTAGTAGTCACATGCTGAGTGGGCATGAACATCCTTAATGGCTATTTCTCAGGAACAAGTTAAAGTACCTGGCCTTCCTCTGCAAGCGCGTGACCAACTGGTCACCTGGCCCCTACCTCGTCCGGCCACAGTCGCATCCCGTGGCGGATGGAGGAGGCATGCCGCCCACGAGACCAGGCAAGGCCAGGCTGCCCTGGCTGCTTGTGGTGTTGGATGGGATCCCGCGACCCGTGACAGGAAAAAGCAGACGATTGTTCCTGCTGCCCTCACGGCTGTGTCTGGAGGCTTCGTGAAAGTTTGTCCACCTGGGGTGCCAGGATCAGGAGGTTGGCTGGGACCCGTACGGAGGTGACAGTCACCCTGGAGGAGAAGAGGAAGAAAGCCAAGATTCTTTACTGGAAGCAGGAACAGCTCATGAGGCTACAGAAACAGGCCAAAAAGAATGTGGAGAAGAAAACCAGCCGATCCACAGAGATCCTCAAGACCCAGGGACTCCTGGTCTGAGCGCAGAAAAGACAGTTTATTCCTCATGCCTGGTCTGCCCTTCGTCCAGCGCCACCCTGGGATGTGGGCACCCAAGGGCAGCCATCCAGGGGCCACAGGCAGCCTGGGGCGTAGAAGGCTGGGGACACAGAAGAGGCCTTGGTCATTGCTCCTGATTAAGAAAAAACCTTTCTTTAAGAAGCTACTTTAAACATTTCTAAGACCTGTGTCTATGACCTACTTGTTCATGAGCGACTTTTAGAAAATCAGTGGTAGGAACAACTAGTTACTTCAGTTTTAGTATTTGCAGAAGTGAGCTGGAAAACCATCATTGGAGGGCAACCCTGCCTTGTGAATGGGGCATCTGTTGAAACGTCCCACGTGGTCATATACTATTCATGGCAGCTGTGAGAATGTAGGGAAATGCTTGCTGGGACAGAGGCTGGTGTGGTACCAAGGTCTCCATAGAGGGGCCAGGCTGGGAAGACACGCAGCCACGGGGTTACAGGCATAGCTTTTGCTCTTCTCTGTATTTGTGATCAGAAGTGAATAACTTATTTTTAAAGGGGAGAAAAAAGGATGGATAGAGCAGCTGGCTAATGGGTCCTCAATGGTGGCAGAGATATGAGAGGACAGTGCTTTGTCTCTGGATAGCCTTGATGAGATATGGTAACAGCAAAATTGGATGACTCTAGACCCAAGAGCTTTGCTTCCACAAATTTATTTTCTTTGTAAAACAGCCAGAATTGTTAAAAAGGGACTTTGCTCCCTGGGGACATATTGATGGGGATACAGTTACACATCACTTGTGGGGCCTCCCAGTCTAGAAGTGGATTAATGTGATGCCTGAGTCTTGCCCACGGACAGCTTAGACAGAGGAAGGGTTAATGGAGAACAGGTTGTTCGGGTGCTGCAGAGGTGTGAATTTAGCTGGAGTCCAAGAGCATCCTCTGAGTAGCTCATTTCCACTTCTTCCACCTTTGGCGAGAGGTGGCTCTTATCCGTTTCCATCACTTCTCCCCTGAAATAGGTATGTGATGATTGATTATTCTCATCCCTTACTTCCGCTCTTTGCCACTTCAGACAGGGATGTATTTCTGCGATGAAGAACACGATTCCAGAAAAGCCTAGAGATTAAAGATGACTTCTAAAGATTAAAAGGAAAACGTCTTTGAGATTCAGCTGACTCTGGGAATTCAGAATTCATTATTAGTTTCATTGGGCTGAGATTTATCTTAGTCGAATGGTGAGGGAGGGAGGAAGGGAAGTTACTAAGCAAATTAGTGGTGGAAACATTATTTGCAAAAGGTGTAACCAGTTTAAAAAACTTCTTCACACCAGCTGTAAGCACAGTTTATCAGCACTATTAATTTTTCACATTTTTAAATTGAGGTATAATTTACATATAGTAAAATTCACCAGTTTCGTGTACAATTTTACCAGTTTTGAAAAACCTTTACAATTATATATTATCACTACCATAATCAAGATACAGAACATTTCCATAAGCTCCCCTAATTCTCTCATTCTCCACTGGGGTCAAGCCTCTTTAAACCCCCAACCCCTGGAAACCACTTATCAGTTTTCCGTCCCTTTAGTTTTGTCACTTGGAGAATGATAAAAGGAATCATACTGTATGTGACTTGTTGAAGCTGACTTACTTCACTTAGCATCTGAGATTCACTCGTGTTGTTGGGTGTATAAGTAGTTTTTTTCCATTTCATCGCTGAGTACTATTCCACTGCAGCACAGTGTGTTTACCTAGTCACTAGTCGATGGACATTTGGGTTGTTTCCAGTTTTTGGTGAATAAAAATAAAGCTACAATAAAAATTTACAGTCAACAGGGAATATAGTCAATATTATAATAACTTTGTGTGGTTTGTTATCTATAAAAATATAGTATCACTATGTTTTACACCTGAAACTAAGGTAACATTCTAAGTCAACTATACTTCAATTAAAAAAAAATTCACACTCAGGTTTTTGGGAACATAAGTTTTTATTTCACTTGTGTAGATACCTCCGAGTGGGAGTGCTGAGTTATATGGTAACTAAATGTTTAACTTTTTGAGAAACCACCAAACTGTTTTCTAAAATGGCTGTTCCTGTTTATATTTCCAACAAAAATATGTGAGAGTTTCAGTTGCTCCATGTCCTTGCCAGTTATTTTCAGTTGCTGTTGGTTTGTTTTTTACATTTTAGCCATATCAGTTAGATGTGTAGTGGTATCTCATTGTAGTTTTAATTTGCATTTTGCCATTAATGAAGTTGAGCATCTTTTGATGTGCTTATTTGCCATCTATATATCATCTTAGATGAAGTAACAATGCAAATCTTTTGTCCATTTAATTTATTAATTTATTTTACATTGAAGTATACTTGATTTACAATGTTGTTACTTGTACAGCACAGTGATTCATATATACATATATCCATGCTTTTTCAGAATCTTTTCCCATAGAGATTATTACAGAATATTGAATAGAGTCCCCTGTACTATACAGTAGGTCATTGTTGATGATCTATTTCGTATATGTTAGTGTGTATATGTTAATCCCAACCTCCTAATTTATCCCTCCCCCGCCCCTTTCCCCTTTGGTCACCATAGATTTGTTTTCTAAGTCTGTGAATCTGTTTCTATTTTGTAAATTAGTTCAGTGGTATCAATTTTTAGATTCCACCTATAATTGATATCATATGGTATTTGTCTTTCTCTGTCTGACTTACTTCACTGAGTATGGTCATCTCCAGGTCTATCCACGTAGCTGCAAATGGTATTATTTCATTCTTTCTTACGGCTGAGTAATATTCCCTCATATATATATATATATATATATATATATATATATATATATATATATATATATATATATATATATATATACCACATCTTCTTTATCCATCTGTGAATGGACATTTTGGTTGCTTCCATGTCTTGGCTATTGTAAATAGTGCAGCAATGAACACTGGGGTGCATGTGTCTTTTTGAATTATAGTTTTCTCCGGCTATACACCCAGGAGTAGGATTGCTGGATCATATGGTAGCTCTATTTTCAGTTTTTTATGGAACCTCTATACTGTTCATAGTGACTGTACCAATTTACATTCCCACCAGCAATGCAAGAGTGTCCCCTTTCTCCACACCCTCTCCAGCATTTATTGTTTGTAGACTTTTTGATGATGGCCATTCTGACTGGTGCGAGGTGATACCTCATTGTAGTTTTGATGTGCATTTTTCTAATAATGAGTGATGTTGAGCATCTTTTCATGTGCATTTAAAAAAAAAACAGTGTGAGTAAACTTTATGTCTTGAAATTGGCTTCTTGAAAGTCTGCCCTGTTTTGAATTCTCTTTCGATTATCTACCCCAGGACATCTGTTGAGGGCCAGTGTCATTTACAACCCCGCAGGCCTTGTGAATATGAAGTGCCCATAAGCACCAGTTTTAAAGTTGTTATGGGAAACGGCCACAAGGCGGCAGCATTTCTTCATGCCCACCTCAGGTTCCTGGGGTAACCAGAGGCTTGGTGAAAGTCCTGTTCCTGGGTTGTAAATGAGAGACACCCAAGGGCTTGTGTCTCATCACTTCTTCCCGCTTACCCATCAGCACCCCGGACAAATCCCAACCCCTGCAAAAGCACTCCGCTGAGGGCGCTGTCATCCGTAGGTGGGGCGACTCTAAGGAAGGAGGCTGGAGGTAGAAAGCCCAGCACCAGGAGATGTGGAGACCAGTTGACTTTTCAAAGCTCTTCCAGACCAGAGGGTCCACCATCCTCTGGGTGCAGTAGGCTTGGTTTTAGCTTTTGGAGGGGCTGCCTGGATCTGGAGGTTGTGGCCCCATCCAGACGGGACCCGGCACTACAGGCCATGGGGGACTCCTTTGCTGGCACATCCTTCCCAGCTCCCTAACCCGCCTGCCAGTCCAGGCTTGGAACCCAAGCCATCTCAGGCTCCAGGGATGTGACTGACACCAGCCAGGGTCCCCGAGGGGTGAGGGGAATACAGTAGGCATTTCTTTTTGTAATTTAATTTTTAGTTTATATTGGCGTATAGTTGATTTACAATGTTAGGTTTGTTTTAGGTATACAGCAGCTTGATTCAGTTATACATAGATGTTTATTCTTTTTCGGATTCTTTTCTTATATAGGTTATTACAGAGTGTTGAGTGGAATGCCCTGTAGTATACAGTAGGTCCCTGTTGATGATCTATTTCATATATTTTAGTGTGTATATGTTAATCCCAACCTCCTAATTTATCCCTCCCCCGCCCCTTCCCCTTTGTTCACCATAAATTTGTTTCCTAAGTCTGTAAATCTGATTCTGTTTTGTAAATTAGTTCAGTGGTATCAATTTTTAGATTCCACCTATAATTGATATCACATGATATTTGTCTTTCTCTGTCTGACTTACTTCACTGAGTATGATCATCTCCAGGTCCATCCACGTAGCTACAAATGGTATTATTTCATTCTTTCTTATGGCTGAGTAATATTCCCTCATATATATACCACATCTTCTTTATCCATCCATCTGTGAATGGACATTTTGGTTGCTTCCACGTCTTGGCTATTGTAAATAGTGCTGCAATGAACACTAGGGTGCATGTGTCTTTTTGAATTATAATTTTCTCCGGCTATACACCCAGGAGTGGGATTGCCAGATCACATGGTAGTTCTATTTTCAGTTTTTTAAGGAACCACCATACTGTTCTCCATAGTGGCTGCACCAATTTACATTCCCACCAACAGTGCAAGAGGGTTCCCTTTTCTCCACACCCTCTCCAGCGTTTGTTGTTTGTAGATTTTCTGATGATGCCCATTCTAACTGGTGTGAGGTGATCCCTCATTGTAGTTTTGATTTGCAGTTCTCTAATAATGAGTGATGTTGAGCAGCTTTTCATGTGCTTTTTGGCCATCTGTATGTCTTCTTTGGAGTAATGTCTATTTAGATCTTCTACCCATTTTTTTGATTGGGTTGTTTTTTGACAGCAGCATGAGCTGTTTAATTGGGTTCAAACTATAAATTTAATGGATGACATGTATATAAACATTTATATACATGTCATTTATTATTTCATTTGATCATGACACTTCTGGGAGGGAAGCAGAGTAGATATTACTCCCTAATTCTCAATTCTCAATTTCCCTTGGGAAATTGAGGCTGGAAATGGTTAAGTTCACACCAAGTGGCAGTACTAGGGCTTGAAGCCAGGCCTGCCCTGGTCACTCTTCTCTCCGCAAGTTGCTGACTTACTTTCCTGAAGACAAGTGAGGTCACTTCCTACTTAGCACGACCGTGAGGCTCCAGGTGACCAGCCAGCTCAGGCAAAATTCTGGAAAGGTGAAGTCTGTCCTTCCCAGCTGTGCTACAGACATTTCCACCCCCTTACTCTTCCCCGTGCTTTATCTCCCTTCTCTGAAGCCCAACTCCCAGCTACTAATACTTAGAAAAAATCTATTAAATCTTCCCTGACTTTCTCCTCTTCCCACCCCAAATGGGCAGTTTTGCATTTTAATGGGGGCCTTTTGAGATACCATTTCTTGTGCAGTGGTTTTCAAACTGTTCTGTTAGAGCTTCCAGGTTCCTGAGAAATGGCCAGAAGAGCCGGAAGGTGGGCCTGGGGGTGAATGCGAGAGACTTCGGACCCACCCAGCCAACCAAAGCCGGTCCATTTTTATCTGCTTTACACATTGGGCTTTCATTTAAGATTTTTTTTTTTTTTTTTTTTTTTTTTTTTTTTTTGCGGTACGCGGGCCTCTCACTGTTGTGGCCTCTCCCGTTGCGGAGCACAGGCTCCAGACGCGCAGGCTCAGTGGCCATGGCTCACGGGCCCTGCCGCTCCGCGGCATGTGGGATCTTCCCGAACCGGGGCACGAACCTGCGTCCCCTGTATCGGCAGGCGGACTCTCAACCACTGCGCCACCAGGGAAGCCCTCATTTAAGAGTTTATTTGAAAAGAAGAATATGTTGCTTTCTAAAACATGCTTGAACCGACATATTTCTCGTGTATCCTGTAATGCAGATACTTTGGTAATTGAGACTGATCCCTGGGCATCCCCACATCCCCAGATCAATCTGGATTATCAAGATCTTAACTCGTTTAAAAAAAAAAAAAAAATGAGTTTCCCAATCTGTTCTCCATGACACCCCCCTGATGGGTTGTACCAAGCTACTGACTCCCTTTAGCCCTCAGGGCACACAGGAAGGAACTTGGCTGTTATCTGTAGACATTGACTGTCTTTGTCTGTATACTGTAGTGCACTGTCTAAATAAGCTCTTTTTCTATGTATGTCCTGATATGGAAAAGGTTAGGAAGCACTAGAATAGAGTAACAGTTTGGGCTTGGGCTCTGGAATTACGTAGTCAATCATCTTGATCTCACTTACTAGCTGAGTGGTCCTGGCAAATTTCTTAATTTATCTAAGCCTCAGCTTCCTCATCTGTGAAATGCGGGTATTTCAATATGAGGGCACCATATTTCTTAGAACTGTGTGAGGATTAAAAGAGAATATATATGATATGGCACATGGCACAGCTCCTGGTACTTAGGACACACTCAGTAAGTGGTAGCTCCACTGTTAATAGCCCCACCTAGCGCTGAGATTTGCCCTCTCAGCCATGGAGGTAAAGTTTGCCACAGCTTTACTACTGCTGCACCTTTGATTACGCTTTCAAAAGAGTATAAATGTGAAGCATCAATAAATAAATACGGTCACAATTTTTAAAGTTATTGATATGAATAACACCTAGTTTACATCTCTCTGGTAATAAAGGTGGAACAAATACATGTTTGAAGGCCATTAAGAATGCCTCCAGGTTGGAAACAATGCTTCAGAAAGAGCAGAAGCAAAGTAAAAGAATTACTTTGTTCTGAATTTTTTTAAATGTACATTTTTCTTATTTGTATTTTGTTACAAAAAGCAATCACCTTAGTGATAGCTGAACAAATCCAAATGAGCCATTATGGTTTGAACACATCTTAACAAGATTTTTCTTTAGAATACCAAATGACTTCACATTACTGTCCTTTGATCTACTCTAATAATTTTTATGTTTTCCTATAATATTCTAAATTAGAAGAAAATATATTTCAATACAACTCAGTATTTTCTAACCCAGTCAACTGTGGGTTGCAAAAGGAATGGTTTTTATAAGAAATAACACTTACCAAATCCATAGATCTCTTTGCAGAAATTTTATTCATTTGAGCAGTAAAGGAATTTATGTAAAATGTGTTTCTAATATCTAGTATGAATTTTTTTATATTACCGTATATTTATCTTTTTAATATTTTATTGAAGTATAGTTGATTTACAATGTTGTGTTACTTTCTGCTGTACAGCAAAGTGTATCAGACATTCTTTTTTTTAATACTCTTCTGTTATGGTTTATTATAGGATATTGAATGTAGTTCTCTGTGCTCTACAGTAGGACCTTGCTGCTTTTCCATTCTATATACATAAAAGCTTACATCTGCTCACCCCAACCTCCCACTCCATCCCTCCCCCAATGCCCTCCCCCTTGGCAACCACCAGTCTGTTCTCTATGTCTGTGATTCTGTTTGTTTCATAGATAGGTTTGTTTGTGTCATATTTTAGATTTCACATATAAGTGATATCATATGGTATTTGTCTTTTTTTAAAAAAATATTTATTTTTATTTATTTGCCTGCATTGGGTCTTAGTTGTCGCACGCAGGATCTTTGTTGAGGCATGCGGGATCTTTCATTGCAGAGCGCAGGCTTCTCTGTAGTTGTGGCACATGGGCTCCAGAGTGCGCAGGCTCAGTAGTTGTGGCGTGTGGGCTTCTCTCTAGTTGTGGTGCATGGGCTCCAGAGCACGCAGGCTCAGTAGTTGTGCCACTCGGCTCTCTAGTTGCGGCATGCAAGCTCTCTAGTTGTGGCACACAGGCTCTAAAGCGAGTGGGCTCAGTAGTTGTGGCACGTGGGTTTATTTTTTTTTAAGATTTATTTATTATTTATTTTATTTATTTTTGACTGCGTTGGGTCTTAGTTGCGGCACACGGGATCTTTGTTGTGGCACACGGGCTTTTCTAGTTGTGATGCACAGGCTTCTCTCTAGTTGTGGTATGCGGGTTTTCTCTTCTCTAGTTGTGGCACACAGGCTTCAGGGCACGTGGGCTCTGTAGTGTGTGGCACGCAGGCTTAGTTACCCTGAGGCATGTGGGATCTTAGTTCCCCAACCAGGGATCAAATCCGCGTCCCGTGCATTGGAAGGCGGATTCTTAACCACTGGACCACTAGGGAAGTCCCTGTCTTTCTCTTTCTGACTTATTTCACTTAGTATGATAATCTCTAGTTGCATCCATGTTGCTGGAAATGGCATTATTTCGTTCTTTTTTATGGCTGAGTAGTACTCCATTGCATATATGTACCACATCTTCTTTATCCATTCATTTGTCAATGGACATTTTTCCATGTCTTGGCTATTGTAAATAGTGCTGCTATGAACATAGGGGTACCTGTGTCTTTTTGAATTAGAGTTTTGTCTAGATATGTCCCCAGGAGTGGGATTGCAAGATCGTGTGTTAATTACATTTTTAGTTTTCTGAGGAACCTCAGAAAACTACTGTTTTGCATAGTGGCTACACCCACTTAAATTCCCACCAACAGTGTAGGAGGGTTCCCTTTTCTCCACATCCTCTCCAGCATTTGTTATTTGTAAAGTTTTTGATGATGGCCATTCTGACCGGTATGAGGTGGTACCTCATTGTAGTTTTGATTTGCATTTCTGTAATAATTATTGATGATGAGCATCTTTCTGTATGCCTATTGGCCATCTGTATTTCTTCTTTGGAAAAATGTCTGTTTAGTTCTTCTGCCCATTTTTCAATCGGGTTGTTTTTTTGTTATTGAGTTGTATGAGCTGTTTGTATATTTTGGAAATTAAGCCCTTGTCGGTCACATCATTTGCAAATATTTTCTCCCATTCCATGGGTTGTCTTTTCGTTTTGTTTATGGTTTCCTTTGCTGTACAAAAGCTTGTAAGTTTGATTAGGTCCCATTTGTTTATTTTTGCTTTTATTTCTATTGCCTTGGGAGACTAACCTAAGAAAACATTGGTACCATTTATGTCAGAGAATGTTTTGCCTATGTTCTCTTCTAGGAGTTTTATGATGTCATGTCTTATATTTAAGTCTTTAAGCCATTTTGAGTTTATTTTTGTGTATGATGTGAGGGTGTGCTCTAACTTCATCAATTTACACGCGGCCATCCAACTTTTCCAACACCACTTGAGAAGAGACTTTTTCCCATTGTAGTATGAGTATTTTCAATTCAGTTCAGCTTCAAGGTGTGACAGTGTGAGGGATATTTTTAAAGTACATAGTATTGTCCCCATCCTTAAGAAATCTAATTTCATCATTCTCTGATTCCAGCCTATATGCCCAGCATTTCCACAAATCAACATCCTAACTATGGTAACTGTCCTCCTATGTCCAAGGTTCAAACACAAATGGCATTTCAGAGTTTCCATTTGGAATAACGATGGATCTACCTCTGACAGTGCCTTTGATGGGAGTTTCTGTCATACTGCCCTAGAAGAGATGAGCCCCATTTCTCAATCAGAATAGTCGATAGCAAAGGAGTCTACTGACAGTGTTTCAGCTGAGCTTGTAGAACCTCACCCAATTCAGAAAGTCATTCAGCAGCCCTGCTCCATTACCTTCCGGCTATGTAGCCTTGAACAAGGTACTTAAACTCTTTGTGCCTCAGTTCCCCCATCTGTAAAATGTGCAAGTTTACAGGTGAGTAAATACATGTCAAGGGTTTAGAAGAGTGCCTGGTACCTAGGAAACACCTCAGTCCAAGTTAAGTGTTGTCAATATTAGTCCATTCCAGTGGTGGTAATAGTATTATTACTTTTCTGAACACACAAATCCAAAAGGCAACCACTAGACTCCAGGCCCCAGCCCTAATTGAGAGGAGGAGAGAAGTGCAGGAACTCTTTTCCAGGGTTTGGGGGACCAGTCAGCCGAAGCTGGAAGCCCTAAGGTTCTCAGGTGAGGTGTGGGGCAGGAGACAGGCCCTCTTTCCCTGCAGCAATCCCTGGCTTCCTTCCAAGGGGTCTCCCTTACCCTTCAGCATAGGATAAAGTGAACTCTTCCTTAATTTGAGTTACATTTTCCCCTCCTGTACAAATTTTTGCTGCCGTAAGAGCCAGATGGGAAAACCAGTAATGCAGATACTTATTTACCACAGTAAGTAGTTTATTCCTAGTGGGTCACCTCTCTGGTATTGTCTCTCGGATTATATTCCATAAAATAAACAACCTGTTGAAGCACAGTAGGTAAGGTTTTTTTTTAATCTCGGGCATATGAAGTGAAAGAGCATTTTTATTTTTCAGTATTGCCAAGTTCCTGTGAGATAATTTAAAAGGTCGTATGTCTTTTAACTCAGAGATAATGGTGTGTGTGTTTGTGTGTAATGTGTGTACATATATACTAATGACATGTAATTTGTAATTATGTATTAATTGGTCTATTTTCTAGGAGAGATGCAAACTGCCTAGTGCTAATAATAGCAAGGGGAATAAACTTGATCCTAACTTGGGAAAGGGATTTGCCTCTCCCCCACTGGCACATAAGATATATAGGTTCTATATCTATATATCTTATCAGCACATTCACTGGCATGTTGATTCATGATTGCCCGGGGATGAAGCTCCTTTAAGCAAAGTCATTATGTCATTATGGCTGATAAGATTACAAAGGGAAAGAACATCTGTTAAGTCAGATGGACTTGGATCTGGAACGTCACTTTACTGCATCCCAGGTGCCAGCAATGAAAGCTGAAAACTCTTCCCAATGTACTTTGTCACTGGAGTCCTCCTTCTGCTCTCCTCGCCCAGACTTCTTTCTTTCCTCTCCCACTTCAAATAGGCATTATCATTTCACCACCACCCTCCCTCTGAAGGCATTTGGTTTCAAATCTTCCGTTTCTATTTGCGAAATAGATTTATTTGTTCAAGTATACACTGAGCATATATTATTGTGTCAACCACTATGCTAGGTATTAAGTCCACTGTGATAAACAAGACCAGTATGGTCACTACCCTCATGAAACTTGCAGTCTACTAGTTGAGACTGATGTTAATCAAATGAGGAGGCAACTGTGTAATTCCAAATTATAAGCACTATGAGGAAATAAAGACAAGATGCTGTTGAGAGCAGAGTATCCTACTGTGGGTTGGGGTTCTCTGGGGTGATACTTAAGAGTCCTAAAAAATGAAAAAGAACCCACCATGTGAACCGCCGTGGGGAGAACCTTCTGGGCAGAGGAGTCAGCAATGATGTACGTCCCACAATAGAGAATGAGCTTGTCCTTTGAGTAACTGCACCAAGACCAGTGTGGATGGGGAACAGGAGATGGACATAAAGCTCGGGAGGCTGGCAGGGGCCAGATCATGCAGGCTTTTGTGGGTCATGTTGATCATTTTGATTTTACTCTAAGAGCGGTGAGAATCCACCAAAAGTTTTAAGCAAAGGAATGGCATGATCGAATTTATGTCTCAAAGAGATTCTTGTGGATGCTGCAGGGAGAACCACCAGAGGCAGGCAAGAGTGGTAAAGAGAAGAGTGGGTTAAATGGTGGGAGACCACATGAGAAACAAGAGTTTGGGTGTCGTAACTAGGTTAGCTGTCCTGGGCTCTGAACTCAGGGGAGGGTATCTGGCTTACAGTATACTGCACTTAACTTCTGCTGTCTGAACAACATGGAAAATCAGATTTGAATTTCCTTTCTTTACCAGTATCCCCAAGGGTTTACAAAATATGTCCACGCTGTGGCCTTCTTTTAAGTGTGATTATCTCAGGTGGCCCACATGGGTTGCATTCTTCCAGGACTGCCCTGTATCTTGAACTAGCATGGTGAAAGTGAAGGGGAACATGAGTTGACAGAGTCCATGTGTATTTGAAAATGAGACTAATAAGGCTTGCAGGTGGACTGTATTTGTGAGGGGAGAGAGAGAAAGGAATCAAAGATGACTCCAAGTGATGGCTGTGCCAGTCACCAAGATGGGAAAAATAAGGAAAGAGTGCAGAATGGACTTGGGAAGAAAAGATTTGCTTTTGGGGCTTGTTAAATTGAAGATGCCAATGAATGGTCTGAGCGGAGATACCAAGTAGGCAGATGGATGTATCAGCACAGAGCCCATGGCACAGAGCTCAGCAGAAGCATTTGGGAGTAGCTGTTGTATAAAAGCACCATAAGTAGATGAGAACACTTGGGAGAGACCGTGAAGAATGCCAACAGTTAGAGGCCAGGTAAAAGAAGAGTCATCTATAACATAAACTGAGAAGGACCAGCCAGAGGGGTGAGAAAAAGAGCAGGAGAAAGGCGTGGCACAGAAGTCTGGAGTCCAGCTCGTTTCTGGGAGCAGTCAGCTGTGAGAAATATGGTGGGATGAAGCATCTAGGTGATACCACGAGGTGTCCTCTGGATTTGACAGCAGAAAGATCATGGGTGACCTTGAAGAGAACAGTTCCACTCAGGTAAGGACGAGAGAGGGCAGGCGGAAGAAGCCAACTTGGAATAAAAAGCTTTTTCCTGATTGCAGCCATTGGGCCTGGGGATGTTTTTTGGACAAAGAGTCTCCAGAAATCCCAGCAGGCACATATGGCCCATTATGTCTTTCGAGGATGCGTCTCTGTTATTTCTAATTCTAGTTAGAACATCTCCAACAGGAAGGATGCGTGAAGCTCGTCCTCCTAGGCAAGGACTCTGAAGTGAACATGATCGCATGCTTTAGCCAGTGGCCAGGCCAGATTCAAGAAAAAAAAAAGGGGGCAGGGGCATGGGCGACGGCCAGAATAAGGTTTCAAGGAATCAGAACTGAACGTGGTTAATTCTTCTGGTTATTGTGTGTCAGAATTCCATGAAAACTAGTTTGAAATGTTACAGAAGGCCTCCCCCCGGCCCCCACAGTCCATGTCACCTAGACAGGCAGGTGAAAGGTGAGGAAGGGGCTGCCGGCCGTCTGCCCTTTGTGCTTCAAGGAGCTTTGCAGGCTCGTGCCTGGTGCGGACACCATGTGTCTCGTAGTGAACTGGAGAATTCTTGCCCAGAAAACTGAAAACTGTGGAACCACATATATAAATGTCCATCTTGAGATCACTTTAGGATCTAGTTCATTTTAATTTTAGACTAATATTCTTAATCAGTAGTGGCTTGAAACATTTTAACTTTCAGTTTCTCCCACTAATTATTTAATGACCTACAAACAAACGCTTGCAAAATTTGTTTACAATAAAAGGGATTCTTTTGTATTTTGAATAATTTCACCTTCTGGTTTATCGTTATAAGTAAGACGTTCACAAATAAATGCTAAATACTCTGATCAGTGCTGGGATCTAGTTCCTGTTGGCCTCCTCAGTGGCCACTGAGCATGTCCATTTCACTGCTTAGATCCTATTTGCAAGGTGACATCTTAGGACAATTTTCTCAATAAAAAGAGTCAGGAAACCCAGCATTTTACTCCTGGCTGACCCATTTTGTAATCTTGGTCAAGTTACTTAACCTCTCTCTGCTTCGAGTCCTCCTTCAGAAACTGGTGTGAATAATATCAACCTCCCTATATCTCAGAAGTGATTTGAGGCCAGCTACTTGTCTCTGCCACGTGTGACATCATGGTGGGGGAAAAGAGCTTTTAAAATGTGAAATATTATTAGCCTGGTGCAAGTCAGAGGTTATCACTGCAAAAGGCCTCTACAGAGGCCTTTGGAAGACTTCTTTTAACCCTTTCAGGCAGTATCTTCCTATATGGGTGGAGTTGCCACCTTCTATCATTTATTTCATTTTAAAGCTCTAACCCAGGCAGAAGCAGAACATGCTTGAGTTTTCACTGAAAACATTTGCATTTGAAGATTTCAGAATACTCCTGGAGGTAACCAAGGATACCTGAGATAGAGCAAAACCACACTTGGAATCATAGCATATGGGAATGGCTGATTTACTGCACTTATTCAAAACTTCACCTGCATGTATGCTAGTTCATATGGCCAGACCATTAGTAGACAGCCACTGAGGCACAGAAGAAAAATCTGGCTCAGCTATGCGTGAAAAATCATCATAACTCTCCCGTTGCAAGGTGCTTTTCCCTTTGGAAGTGCATGCCACACCTCTGTGGGTAAACATTCTATCTCTACCTTATAAAGGGAGAAATTGAGGCTTAGAGAGATCGAGTGGTAAATGCCAAAGGCAGGAGTAAGTTCCAGGCCTTCTGATGCTTTTCTAGGATTTTTCACTAAGTGAACATGATAATGGAAAGAAGGAAGAGAACATTGTGCACTAAATACTCCATTCAAATTTCACAGCAAAGAAGAAACTTTTTTAGTATCTGATATTCTCTGTGTGGCCAGAATTACTGGAACTATCTACCCTCTTCCTCTCCTTATCTCTTTATAAATTGGCGTCAAGGGTAACAGGTAAGAATCCTCTACTTTTAAACAAAGTAGACCCTTAACATTCATAGACCGAGTTTCTGACACATGTCATAGGGGCAGGAATTTGAATCACATGCTGTGTGTAGGACTGAATCTCTTAGCTAGTGAGGGAGCCTTGCTGCCACGTGGCATTCAGATATCAATGTGGCGTCTTTGTTCTTCACTCATGGCCATACAGCAGTTCTATGGAAAACAATTACACTCTGGAGTGATATTCCAAAGTTTGAGGATTTCCAAAGGCCTTGGGACATATTCCTTATAAATATTAAGGGATCACT
Organism: Stenella coeruleoalba; assembly: GCF_951394435.1. NCBI lineage: Eukaryota > Metazoa > Chordata > Mammalia > Artiodactyla > Delphinidae > Stenella > Stenella coeruleoalba. The sequence goes on along the minus strand of NC_137155.1, from coordinate 20,725,940 downwards.
ATATTGGATTTCTCTGCTTTAATTTTGCTTTAGTGGCCAGAACCTCAGTGGCAATGTTAGTGCTCAGAGTAGTAACTAAACTCATCTCAGATTCCTAACATCTCTCTCCTCCTCCTACTTGGCTTCTGACTGGTGGTTGCTTTAAAAAAAAAAAAAAAAAAAAAAAAACCAAAACAGTTTCTCATTTTTATCATTCTATTTTGTATGTGTTTTGTTGTAAATTGTCGCAAATCCTTTCTTAGATCTTAAATCCCAAATAAATGTTGAAACTAGGCTTCCTAGAAAGAGTCATCTAGCTTAGTCCCAGGCCTACTATAATGTCAGAACTACTAAAGAGAATTAAATTAAGAACAATGATTTCTTAAAAGACAAGACAATAATGAATGTTATTTAATTTTTTATTATTTTTTATTGAAGCATTTTCATTTTATTTTTATAATTGAAGTATAGTTGATTTACAATATCATGTTAGTTTCAGGTGTACAGCACAGTGATTCCGTTCTACATACATATATATATTCTTCAGATTCTCTTCCTCCGTAGGCCATCACAAAATATTGAGTATAGTTCCCTATGCTACACAGTAGGTCCTTGTTGTCTATTTTATATATAGTAGAGTGTATATATTAATCCCAACCTCCTAATTTATCTCTCCCCTCACTCCCCTTTTACCTTTGGTAACCATAAGTTTGTTTTTTATGTCTGTGAATCTCTTTCTGTTTAGAAAATGAGCTCATTTGTATATTTTTTATTGTTTTTTTTAGATTCCACATAGAATCGACATATTTATCTTTTTCTGTCTGACTTAGTATAATAATCTCTAGGTCCATCCATTTGCTGCAGATAACATTTCTTTGTTTAATGGCTGAGTAATATTCCATATACACCACATCTTCTTCATCCTTTCATCTGATGATGGACGCTTACGTTGTTTCCATGCCTTGGCTATTGTAAATAGAGTGCTGCAATGACCATTGGGGTGCATGTATCTTTTGGAATTATGGTTTTCTCTGGATATTCGCCTATGAGTGGGACTGCCAGATGATATGGTAACTCTATTTTTAGTTTTTTTCAGTGGAACCTCCATACTCTTCTCCATAGTGGCTGTACCAATTTACATTCCCACCAACGGTGTAGAAGGATTCCCTTTTCTCCACACCCTCTCCAGCATTTATTGCTTGTAGACTTTTAGATGATGGCCATTCTGACCAGCGTGAGGTGATCCCTGCATTGTAGTTTTGATCTGCATTTCTCTAATAGTGATGTTGAGCATCTTTTCATGTGCCTATTGGCCATCTGTATGTCTTCTTTGGAGAAATGTCTATTTAGATATTCCTAGGTATTTTATTCCTAGGTATTATATAAAATACCTAGGTCTATTCCTAGGTATTTTATTCTTTTTGATGAAATGGTAAGTGGGATTGTTTCCTTAGTTTCTCTTTCTTATCTTTCATTGTTAATGCATAGAAATGCAACAGATTTCTGTGTATTATTTTGTATCTTGCAACTTTACCAAATACATTGATGAGCTCTAGTAGTTTTCTGGTATCATCTTTAGGATTTTCTAGGTATTATAGTATCATGTCATCTGCAAACAGTGACAGCTTTACTCCTCTTTTTCCAATTTGGATCCCCTTTATTTCTTTTTCTTCTCTGATAGCTGTGGCTAGGACTTGTAAAACTATGTTGAATAAAAGTGGTGAGAGTGGACATCCTTGTCTTGTTCCTGATCTTACAGGAAATGCTTTCAGTTTTTCACCATTGAGAATGATATTTACTGTGTGCCTGTCATAAATGGCCTTTATTATGTTGAGGTAGGTTCCCTCTATGCCCAGTTTCTGGAGAGGTTTTTTTTTTTTTTTTTTTTTTTTGTGGTACGCAGGCCTCTCACTGTTGTGGCTTCTCCCGTTGTGGAGCACAGGCTCCGGACGCACAGGCTCAGCAGCCATGGCTCACGGGCCCAGCCACTCTGCAGTATGTGGGATCTTCCCGGACCGGGGCACGAACCCGTGTCCCCTGCATCAGCAGGCGGACTCTCAACCACTGCGCCACCTATGAAGCCTGGAGAGTTTTTTAATCATAATTGGATGTTGCATTTTATTAAAAGCTTTTTCTGCATCGGTTGAGATGATCATCTGGTTTTTTTTCTTCAATTTGTTAATGTGGTGTATCACACTGATTGATTCATGGGTACTGAAAAATCCTTGTATCCCTGGGATAAATCCCACTTGATCGTGGTGTATGATCCTTTTAATGTGTTGTTGAATTCAGTTCGTGGATTTTGTTGAGGATATTTACGTCTATGCTCATCAGTGATATTGGCCTATGATTTTCTTTTTCTGGTGGAATCTTTGTCTGATTTTGGTATTAGGGTGATGGTTGCCTCATAGAATGGGTTTGGAAGTGTTCCTTCCTCTGCAATTCTTTGAAATAGTTTCAGAAGGATAGGTGTAAGTTACCTCTTCTCCAAATGTTTGGTAGGGTTCGCCTGTGTAGCCATCTGGTCCTGGACTTTTGTTTGTTGGGAGTTCTTTAGTCACAGATTCAATTTCAGTACTTGTAATTGGTTTGTTCATATTTTCTATTTCTTCCTGGTTCAGTCTTGGGAGAGTGTACCTTTCTAAGAATTTGTCCATTTCTTCCAGGTTGTCCATTTTATTGGCATAGAGTTGCTTGTAGTAGTCTCTTAGGATGCCTTTGTATTTCTGCAGTGTCAGTTGTTACTTCTCCTTTTTCATTTCTAATACTTTTGATTTGAGTCTTCTCCCATTTTTTTCTTGATCAATCTGGCTAAAAGTTTATCAATTTTGTTTATCTTTTCAAAGAACCAGCTTTGAGTTTTATTGATCTTTGTTATTGTTTCCTTCATTTCTTTTTCATTTATTTCTGCTCTGATCTTTATGATTTCTTTCCTTCTGCTAACTTTGGGTTTTGTTTGTTCTTCTTTCTCTAGTTCCTTTAGGTGTAAGGTTAGATTGTTTGAGATTTTTCTTGTTTCTTGAGGTAAGACTGTATTGCTGCAAACCTCCCTCCTAGAACTGCTTTTGCTGTGTCCCATAGGTTTTGGATCATTTTCATTTGTCTAGGTATTTTTTGATTGCCTCTTTGATTTCTTCAGTGATCCATTGGTTATTTAGTAGCAGATTGTTTATCCTCCATGTGTTTGTGCATTTTTTTTCCTTCAAGTTAATTTCTAAACTCAGTGTTGTGGTTGGAAAAGATGCTTCATTTGATTTCAATTTTCTTAAACTTATCAAGACTTCCTTTGTGGCCCAGCATGTGATCTACTCTGGAGAATGTTGCATGTGCACTTGAGAAGAATGTTATGTTCTGCTCCTTTAGCATGGAATGTTCTTTAAGTATCAATTTAGTTGATCTGGTCTAATGTGTCATTTAAGGCCTGCGTTTCCTTATTGATTTTGTCTGGATGATCTATTGATTTAAGTGGGATTTTAAAATCCCCCATTATTACTGTGTTACTGTCAATTTCTCCTTTGTCTCTTAACATTTGCCATATATATTGAGGTGATCCTCTGTTGGGCGCATATATATTTACAATTGTTCTATCTTCTTGTATTGATCCCTTGATCACTATGTAGTTTCCTTCCTTGTCTCTTGTAACAGTCTTTTTTGTCTGATATGAGTATTGCTACTCCAGCTTTCTTTTGATTTCCATTTGCATGGAATATCTTTTTCCATCCCCTCACTTTCAGTCTATATGTGTCCCTAGGTCTGAAGTGGGTCTCTTGTAGACAGCATATATACATGTCTTGTTTTTGTATCCATTCATCCAGTCTATGTCTTTTGGTGGGAGCATTTAATCCATTTACATTTAAGGTAATTATCAATATGTACGTTCTAATTGCCATTTTATTAATTGTTTGGATTTGTTTTTGTAGGTCTTTTTTTCTTCCTTTTTTGCTCTCGTGATTTGATGACTATCTTTAGCGTTGTCTTTGGATTCCTTTTGTGTGTGTGTATATTATAGACTCGTTTGTGGTTACCGTAAGGTTTTGATATAGCAGTCTGTATGTATACACGATTGTTTAAGTTGCTGATCTCTTAATTTCAAGTGCATTTCAAGTATGCTGCATTCGTGCTCTCCTCCTCTCACAATTACTGATGTTGATATCACATTTGTGTGTGGATGATTTCCTGCCTTTATCAGTGAGCTTTCCCATTTCGTACTTTTTTTTTTTTCTAGTTGTGGCCTTGTCTTTTCCACTTAGAGAATTTTCTTTAGCATCTGTTGTAAAGCTGGTTTGGTGGTGAATTCTTTTAGTGTCTTCTTGTCTGTAAAGCTTTTAATTTCTCCATCAAATCTGAATGAGATCCTTGCTGGGTAGAGTAATCTTGGTTGTAGATTTTTCTCTTTCATCACTTTAACTATGCCCTGCCACTCCCTTCTGGCCTGTAGAGTTTCTGCTGAAGAAACACTGATAATCTTATGGGGGTTCCCTTGTATGTAATTTTTTGCTTTTCCCTTGTTGCTTTTAATATTTTCTCTTTGCTTTGTGTCTCAGCATGTTCCTCCTTGGGTTAGTCCTATATGGGACTCTCTGTGCTTCCTGGACTTGGGTGACTGTTATCTGTCTGCTAGGTGGGGCTGTGTTCCCACCCTGTTGGTTGTTTGCCCTGAGGCATCCCAGTGCCGGAGCCTACAGGCTGTTTGGGGGACCAGGTCTTGGTGCCAAGAGCCCAAAATCTCTGCCTCCAGCCAGAGTTCACATAGGTCCCTGCCGTGTCCGTCACCAGCTTTTATGACCCCAGAAAGAGCCACAGCTGCCCCCCACCTTTGCAGGAGGCTCTCCAAGACCAGCAGGTAGGTCTGGCCCAAGCTCCTATGGAGTTACTCCTTTTGGCCTGGGTCCCGTTGCATACAAGACCTTGTGTGCGCACTCCAAGAGTGGAGTCTCCATTTCCCCCAGGACTGTGGGGCTCCTGCACTCAAGCCCTGCTGGCCTTCAAAGACAACTCTGGGGGTTCCACCTCCCCATGCCAGGCCTCTAGGCTGGGGAGCCTGGCATGGGGCTCAGAGCTCTCTCTCTCTGGTGGGAGAACTTTTGTGATATAATCATTCTCCAGTTTGTGGGTCACCCACCTGGGTCATGTGGGATTTGATTATATCACGAGTGCACCCCTCCTACCATCTCTTGGTTTCTTCTTATGTCTTTGGATGCAGAATATCGTTTTTTTGGTAGATTCCAGTCTTTTTTATCAATGGTTGTTTAGCAGTTAGTTGTGATTTTGGCATGCTTGTGAGAGGAGGCGAGCTCAAGGTCCTTTTACTCTGCCATCTTGTCTCCAACCAACATCAGGTTCTTGCAGAATAAAATAATTTGTGTTTTAACCATAAAGTTTGAACATCTTATAGGCAGCGTCATATTACCTGTTTGAATCTTGGAACACAAGTTTGACAATATAACCTCAAAGGAAAGTTGGAGAGATATATATATATGGGAAAGAGCTCCTAAAGGGTGTCCATCCAGGAAGTCAAAGTTTCTGCAAAACTTTCTAACACCTGCAGGCAAAACCTCACAAAAGGGTTCCAATCCTTCCACACCAGCCTGTTCTGGCTGACCACCTCTGTCCCTGAATGGAATAATGAACCTTTTTATAGATGAATTCATCCAAATTCTGTATCTGGTGGTAGCTAAGAATTATGTCTTGAGTGACACCTACTGGTTGAGAAAGCTACTCCCCCAAGCATTTTCCGAATTACCTGGGTGCCTGTTAAAAATGCAGAGGAGTTCCTTGGCTGAGGACTCTGTATTTTTCAAAACTGCCCCAGGTGATTCACATGTATCCTTGAGTTTGAGAACCACTGATTCAGGTGCTCCCAAGTCAGATATCCACACAGGGCTGGCAGACCTGATGACACTGCAGGAAGTTAGAAGGGGCCGAGACAATGGGATGGGTTAGGCCTGAGCTTTGTAACCACCTTCCTGAACACTCAAAGAGGGAAGGGGTGGTGTAAAGAGGATGGGGAACACAGAATCCCCAGGGATAAGGTCAGCTGCCCTCCTGGCAGTGAGGGCGGGGGTGGCAGTGGCCTGGGACCTTGAGAGGAGTGGCCCCTGGCCGCCTTCTCTCATTCCCAATGTGGAGGGAGGTTGCAGGAGTGTGAAAAGCATGTGCTGCACGGCTCTAACGCCTGTGCTTCCTGCCCCACAGACGATTCCAGCTCCTGGAGTTCTCCCGCTGCTGCCTCCCCAGGTCTGCCGGAAGTAGGCGCCTCCCTCGAGGACGTCCTCTCTCCATTCTCTCCATCACATCCAGCCCCACCATCCGACCCTAACAACCAGATAAGCCCAGACCCAACTTGGGATATCAAAAGGGAACACGACGTTAGGAAACCAAAGGAGCTTTCAGCCGGCAGCCAGAAGAAGCAGCGCCTCGGGGAGCAGAGTGAGCTTTCGGCAAGCCCGCAGCGGGCGGTGCAGCCGAGGCTCGAGGAGGTGCCTGGTGGCCAGGGGCAGCCTGAGGCCAGCAGGCCCTCCTCAGAGGCCAGGGCACCCGGGCCCACAGCAGTGGACGCAGCACGGGCCAGCAGCAAGGAGGGGCTGCATGCGGCAGTGGGCCCCGAGCTCGGCCGGCGTGAAGGCCCCGGAGTGGCACCTGCGTTCGTGGGCCCAGGCTGCGGCGCGGGTGTGCGGGAGGCCGAGGGCAGGGCAGGCACACGTGCGGGGCCCAGGCAGGGCACGCGGCCCCCGGGGGGAACCCCTGTGCGCAAGGCTGCTGTTGCGCCAGGGCCCTGGAAGGTGCCAGGCTCCGACAAGCTGCCGGGCATCCTCAAACCCGGCGCCTCGGCCGCAGGCAGATGAGCCCACTGCCCCGCCTCAATACCTGCAGGCCATTCTTCTTAGGTTCCGTCTCATGGTGTTTTAATTTATTTTCACTGTCACGTGCATAAATCCACGAGGCACCAAGGCTTGGGAGCACCGACATGAAGTCCCACGTGTCAACAAGCATGGTCCATATGGCATCCACGGCAGACCCAAACTGATCCTGAAGCTCCCAGTTCCACTGCGGGGGCTTTGGCAGCTATGGAAGAACCAAAATAACGTGAAGAACATCACAGAGAGTGCAGTGTAGCTTTAGTAAAACAAGAAAGAACAAAATTCCCCCACTGCATGAAGGATTTGGATGTCATCCAAACTTTATATCAAGAAACATATCAAGAAACTGGACAAGTTAAGAGCAATCACAAACTGGAATATCGCCTTAAAAATCAAACTGCACGGAGCAAGCTGAAACTGAGACAAGATTATATCTTTTAATCTGAAGAGTTGTAAATAAATTGTTCTGGACATATCTAGACAGGGGTTAAGAGGTTTCTTTGAAACATTCAGAACTGTTCACCCATGACACGTTTCCATGGCTCACTTGTGGCACCATCACCAGTTTTAGCAGCAATGTCCCCTGCATACTGCAGGATGAATTAGAAATCTAGTGAATTCATTGGTGTGATGCCATTTTTACTGCCATTTCTGTGATCACGTTTCTGTGCATTTTCAGTGGTAGGAAAAAAAGTTTTAAAAATTGTATCCTAGGGAACAGTCTGCCATAAGTCAAAATTTTGCAGTTTAGCTCATAGATCTTAATTGGTTTTCATCTAAAATAGGAATTTTATAACTAAAGGACCACAATTTGTTAAATTGAGATTGGCAACGCTGCAGTTCCTTTATGAGAAGGCCTTCCTGTTGTCTCAGAGTTAGCAGCTTATTTGACAGCAACATTACATTTCACTCATTTTGCTGTCTTCCATTACTTCATTTTCACTTTGATAGAGCAGAGGCAAAGTATTTCTCCTGTATTTCTCAGATTACAATGAATCTCTCTCTCTGATATTAAAAAATCATTAGTATGACCCATTTCTTTTCATTAAAGAACATGGATCTTTTTAGCATGTCTTATTATTTCTCCTTTTATTTCCATTTGGTTTGCTTTTTTGTCTAGATCTTTGTTTATCTTCCTCATCCATGGTAGATACCCTAGTATCTCTAAGGATTGCCTTTCTTCTCTGCTGTTTTGATCTTTCTTTGTAAAATTTTACCTTCAGTTAATTATCCATGCATTCTTATTTGTAGCTGCACATATTAAAAGGCAAATGTTTCAGAGGGCAGTTTCTCTTTAATATGACCTGAATGAATGAGGTGTCATCCTCCCCATATTCTGCCCTTTACAGGAGTTCAAATGCAAATAAGCCTTACCTCCCTGCACCTGACGTCAAATAAGTAAAACAGGGAGATCAGGTCCCATCACAGGCAGTCACAAGTAACAGCTTCCTTGGGTTGACTCTTTCCCTCTCTTTGTAATTGTAGTATCCTGAGCACCAGCTGTTTAATTTCCATCAAGCATAGGTGTAGTTTAGTTGTTTGACAAGAGGAGAATATGGTTGAAAGCCTCAAGTGAAGAGTCTTGCAGCCTGTAAAAGCAATTTCCAAAAATGAAACCTAGTCATCATAAACTAAAGCACAAACACATGTAGCAGTTTACAGTACTTTTGGTTTAATCTCAATTACTCTCTTTCTCCCCTGGACTACAGATCCAGTATAGTTTGCCATTAATTTATTGAATCTGGTTTTGGACAATGCTTCTGTAGTGTAGCTGCACGTCCCGGTACTGTATCCTCTGACCTTTATTTTCCATGTGTTACAAAAGGATAAAAAAATTGAGATTACGCTTGCATAAATTCTAATTTGCACAGTTCACAGCTACTACTTGTGCAGTAATTGCTTTATGCAGCTGTAATCCATAACCTGTGAAGACAGCACATCATCTAAACCCCATTCCAAATAATATTTCTGTGTAGTGTTAGCTGTGAATTTACCCTGTACAGCTGTATCTCTATAAATATAATTACATGTATTAATAGTCACAGAAAGACTGTAAGTGAGCAACTATTTTTATGAAACGCACCACTATGGATAAATTAACTTTTACAGAAATCTTGTTTACTGTATGATATTCTAAAACACTGTCAAATAAAATATATATCCAAAAATATTTTCTTTTTCCAACTATATAGGCTGTGTGTTGTCGACTGAAAAAAAAAAAAAGCACAGTGTGAGAGTTGTGAGTTCAGTTATATTTGGGGCAAAATGAGGACTATCGCCCAGGAGACAGCATTTCAGATAGCTCTGAGAAACTGCTCCAAAGAGGTGGGGGGAGAGGTATTATATAAGATTTTAGCAAAGCGGGGGTATGTGCAGTCAGGCACACATTTTCACAGAGGCTTGCTGCCAGTCACGAGGAGCACATGTCCCCATTAATGATTTTACTGCTTTTCTAGATATGAGGAGATGCAAGATTTGGACTCATACAATATTTTCCTGAAAATATCTAACTATCCAAAGACCTGTTCTGCCAGAGCACAGAGTGCTCATTCCTGATCTCCACCCTGGCCTCCATTCAGGGGGTGCTGAAGGTCAGTGACGACCGTGGCTACTGACCTAATCCTTGTAGAGGCAGATGGCAAGTGCCAGTTTTTAGTTGGCAGGGCCGCCTCATGGTCATAAATTCAACCATGGTTTGGGAGGCATTTCATGACCGTTTCGTCCCATGGTGCTAGGAATGCTCATTCCTAAGTCAGGCGAGGATTTCACTGATAGGCCACTCAGTGTGCTATTACTGGACTAGGCCTTATTAACAGTAGTCAGAAGTCACTGGACCACCTGTCTTACTAGTCTGTTACAGTCCAGGAAATAAAAATTCCCTCTTGCTGCTTCTTCCCATATCTAGAGTTACACTATTAAAATCACTGTTCTCATATAGAACTATATATGTGGTCAACTGCTTCAAGTCACCTAGACATCATTTTATCAGAGGTTCAGTCACACATGTGATAATGCAGGAAACAACAGTTTTGTAAAACAGGCAATATACAAATAACATAGCTAGCAGTATTAGTAAGGTCCTAAGTAAGAATTTAAGTCGAGAGCTTCCATTAGTCATATCCCCAGGTTGTCTGACTTAGTTTGTTCTGTACCAATCCTTGCCTCTAAGGGAAATCATATACTGGCATTGTCCATAAGGCGCCCAGCCCGATTTCCTCATGTCACTAGGCTGGTTATCCTTAGTATGGTTTAATTGTACCCAACATAGGGAGCGTTTAAACTTAAGTGACCATAGCCTAGTGTTAACCACATAAATCCATCCCATAATTTTGGGAGGTTATAGGCTTTGGCTGAAATTTTGTCTCTTGCTCTGATTGAACTTGAGTGACTGTAAAAGAAAATTCATACTTATGGCCAGGGTCAGAGCAGGTAGTATTAATTGCCCAGGTGAGGGGATCCCACCTAGTAATATCAATAGTGTCCTGAACAGAACTATAATTTTCTTTTAGAATAAATTTCCTAAGAGCCAACCAATCAGAGCCTTGGACAGGAGAAATCCACCAAGGTAACCCAGAAGTATGAGACACAGGTCACAAACCGAACGACTGGACTGAATTTTAAAACAAGCATAGGATCATGCCCATGATAGAAAAACATTTGATTCTTATACAAAGGTCCAAGAAGTCAAGAAAACACAATAAATGATCTTACGGGTCAGGTGCAGCATCTTAGGCCAGCTGTCTACTTCCAATGTTGTCTTCCTCTCATCCTGGTATGAGTGTAGTTTCTCCTCTGTTTGAGCGTTGTTTTAAGGTGATTTTGACATCAGCAGCCCTCTCTATAGACCAGTCCAGTGCAGGGGCCCTTTCTATGTGAAAATATTAATCCAAGAGTCAATTCCCTTCAGTTTTGCTGTGCATGAGCTAGTGCAGAGTACCTGATAAGGGTCTTTCCATCTAGGTTGGAGATGGTCCTTTAAAAGATGTCTTTTTCCAGTACACATAATGACCTGGTTACAGGTCTTGGGACATCTGATCTTCATCCAAAGATAGATGATATAAGCTTCAGAAACAGACTTAAGAGTGTCCTATTAATGACTCAGTTAAATTTAATATTAACATTAATATCAGCAAGGAATTAATGACAGCAAGGAACTATCTGAGAAGTCAGTCTTAGGCAGTAAATGCAGACCCCAACAAAACTAGAATTTAATATTCACTGAAACATAACTTTTTCTAAAATTACCCTTATTTCTACCAAATATAGCCAAATTAAGACCAATTTGTAAAGTCAGTCTAGTCTCAATAAACTTGGCCTGATGATTTATATAAATGTAATTGATCATATAGGCTTTTCTTTTTTTAAAAAAATGGGTTTGCTAGAACTTTTATAAGGAGTCTCAGATTGAACTTTTTTTTTACATCTTTATTGGAGTATAATTGCTTTACAATGGTGTGTTAGTTTCTGCTTTATAACAAAGTGAATCAGTTATACATATACATATGTTCCCATATCTCTTCCCTCTTGCGTCTCCCTCCCTCCCACCCTCCTTATCCCACCCACCCCTCTAGGTGGTCACAAAGCACCGAGCTGATCTCCCTGTGCTATGCAGCTGCTTCCCACTAGCTATCTATTTTACGTTTGGTAGTGTATATATGTCCATGCCACTCTCTCGCTTATGTCAGATTGAACTTTTAAAAGGCCTCTCAGGGCTAGGAAAGTCATGCCCACGGCTTGTCACAGACATTGTCTTACAGATTTAGGTGAATTCCTCCTTTTTCACGGTCCCCAAATACTTTGAGATTCCTGCACCTGTTAGGAGGTGTCCTTCCTAATTTATCTGATAAAGCTACCGGGAACCTATGCGTTTCCGATCTCTGGAGGGATCAGATAGAGAGGCAAGATAAATGTTTCAATTCTGCTTACAAAGGTATAATTTACCAAACTGCTATAAGTCATAATTAGCTTGAGGAGAAGGGTTTCCTTATATCTGGAAAACACAGATTAAAACCAATTATTTCTCAGACAGAAACCATAAAAATTATAGCCATAGTCACCAGTTCACTCAGTCCTACTGTTAACAGTTTTATGAAGCCATCAGGTTTCCCATTAGAATTCTTTAATTTCTTACCCAGTTCAGTGTTATGGTCTGAAAGTCAGAAACCTGTATTTGTCAAAAAGTCCTTTCTGGAAATCTTCTTGAAGAGGAAGCATTTTTGTAAAAGCATCAGAGTGAAACCATAACTGTCTATAATGATAAAAGATTTAAGGCACCTTTAAAATATGATTACAATGCAATTGACAAAGAAACTTGGTTACTGCTGTGACATACAACACTTTAATAACTAGAATTATGACTGATAATTTTACCAGGAGATACCAGATTTTCAAGAATTCCATATAATTTCTAGAACACCTATATTAATAACATTTTCCCATTAATATAACCTAAGAAGACTTATTACTCATTTGACAATACTTCCCATGTAATTTAATCTACCAAATGAACCTAATTAGTTTGATATCTCTCTTTGGGGTGTTTCAGGGACCCTTGGAAGCATTCCAAAGTTAGCTAGAGGTTAAAAGAACTTCATTAGGATTTGATTTGGGAAGTTTTGTAAAAAAAAAAAAAAAATCAAAAAGCTTTAAAACACTTGGTCAGATAGGATCATAGGCCACTGTGGAACAATATTCACTTAACCAAAGTGGCAGTAAAAGATTTCAAAGGCAAATACAGATCAGATCACTTAAAAGGTAAAGAAACTTAAAATCTGTTATCAAAGGCAGCTCAACATTTTAAGAAAACTTTTCTCCTAACAGAGATAAAAACCAAATTCAAGTTTTGCACCAGCTTACTTTTAAAATTCATTTACTCCACTAAATTTATTCTAAACTTAGCCAACCCTGACCATGCACAAAACTCTTTTGTCGGCAGTGCTCATTTGAAGGAAATAATTACTGGAAGTTGACTTGAGTTTTAAAAACTGCAGTTCTCACAGATTATTCAAAGGATACGTTTAATGCCCCAAACAGGACTTCTTTGAAACTTGACTTTAAATACAGTGAAATTGCCAGGGCAATATCTGTTGACTTTTTTCACCCAAGTAAACTGAGAGTTTTCTTGTATACAATCTAGTTGGTATTTGCCTGTCAGCTGACTACATCATTTATGAATTGGCAGTATGTTTCTGTTGCTTGCTACACTGATTGATACTGAGCCTTTTTTTCAAAAAGGATTTAAGGTATCAATTACCAGTAAATTCCATCACATTTTTTCCTTTTAATTCTGAAATTTTGTCATGCAAAATCCCAAGTTTATGCAGAAGCCAACATTTAGTGAAAAGCAGTGTAAAGGTCCAAAATGAATGGCCAAGAAAACCGTCTGCAACATATTACAATACCTACACTAGGGAGAAGAGAGAGTTCTATGAAGTAATAGTAATAGGATGATGACAACCCTGCCATCAAGGAGATTACAACCCAAAGAAACAGTTCTCAACCCTAGTGCTGTCAAGACTTCCCACTGATGTCAACAGGAGACCTAAAATTCCCAAGCTATTTTTTACTCCAATATAATTTTTTAAAAATTAAATCTCCAAAAAAAAAATTAATTAAATCTATGTATCACTCTTAGAAAAGGGAAGAAGCTGATACAAAGTGTGAAATCAAGCACAAAAGTTGAGATATTTACAATAAATATATGTCGTTCTTTATGAACTAATCTGAGAATGGCCAAGTGCAAGCTGAAAAAGCAAAAGACACATAAAACAATGTAGTTAACAAAATGAGGTGTAAATAGTAATTTTGCACATCTGATTACTATTCTAAAAGAAAATAAAAGTCATTAGGGCATCAAAAAGACCACAAGTCAGAGACCAAAGAGATTAGGGCAGGGGCAGAGCAGCACTAGGGCCAGGCAAGTGAGGAGCCTGGCCTGGAAGGACAAGGGTCTCACCATGAATCACATGTTTCCAAGGTCAGGCCGGAAAATAAAAAGCGAAGAGAGCCAGGTGGAGACTGGGCGGAGCAACAAGCACATCCCTCCTCTGAAGCTGTCATTTTGTCAAGTCCAAGTCCACTGTGGAACTTTCAGTTTCCCAAGTGAGGAAAAAAAAAAAAAACAAGAAAAAAAAAAAGAAATCAGCTTTTTAAATGAAATTTGATGTTTTTTTTTTAAAGTCTGACCGGTTTAATTCACATTTTTAAGAAACACTGAACAGGAACACAAGACACTACCACAACAAGCCATCTGCAGACAGAGACTGGCCCACAGCCCACCAATTTGCAGCCTCTGTCTTGGAACAACAGCCAGGCTTTCAGCAGAGAATCCCTCGCTTTCATCAGGATCTGATTCACCTTCCAAGCAGTGGATCATACACACCCCAGAAACTGTGAAGTGTGTGGCTCCTGAGGTCTGTACGTGCCTAGAAGAGCTTCGAATGTGTACTCCAAGCGTCAGGCACTCGACCAGAAACCTGATTGATGTTCCTGCAGTAGAGGTGCGTTTGCTGTGAAGCTGAAGAAACAAGCTTGCATTAAGCCCTAAAGCTTACTTGAAATTTTACATTTTCTTTCATATTGAGTCTCCCCCCAAGCTTGGGGATCCCCAAAGATGAATCTGCCCCTGCCCTACTGATACTATTTTTTAGGCCAAACTCACAGCGAAATCGAGTGACCTAATTGCTGAAGAATTTGGATTTAATAGAGATTTCTTTTTCAGCTAACCATAGTGCCAGACACGATGCCTATAAAATCACCAGAGTGCTTTCCAAGTCTTAAACTAGTAAGAGCACTATGTCTAATGACAGTGCGTGATTCTGCATCATGTCTAGTTTATTTAGGGCACCAATTAAATGTGTAGAGATGATTATGATTATTGGTGGTAATAGCAGCTGTAGTTTGTAAACATTTGGGTATAAACAATGGAGCAACAACCTAGGATTACACTGACCTCTTCCTGGGCATTTGGGAGCATATCACCCAGGCAGCCCAGTGATCAGGCACTCCAGAAAAGTTGAAGTCTGTCCCACCACCCTGGGGAGGGTAACTGGCAACCACAAATGAGACCCGTATCTGTTTTAAAAGGTTCTGAGAGTTTTCTGTGATCTTTTCTTCTGATGAAACTGCCTCTTGGAGAGTGATTTCACCTGGAAGAACCTGGGAATCTTGTGAAGCAACAAAGTGACCTTTTGTCATTGAGTGGAAGGTAAATTTTCTAAAACCCTAACAAGATTTATCCATGTGAAAGGAAATGCAACCTCCGCTATGATTTCTTCCTAGGTCAACTGCCTTCACACTGAGGAACACACGTTCCTGGGGCAGAGAGTCTTTCTAGGAGATACACAGGCACGGATGGCTTAAATGGAATCTATTTCCAGAACTTCAACTTCCATTTTTATGCATTTCAAACCTGCGGACTGCCAATTGCCCATTCCCAGTTGCCCTACACAAGGACCCTTTGCATTATGGAAGAAAGGCGGACCTATCACCTAACCTAAATTTTACTCTGGTTCATCAACCTGAAGTGTAAAACCTCTCGGGCATTAAACAAAGTGACAACTGGAGAATGCAGCCCTCCTGAGGGACAGTCAGGAGAGCAAACTAGAGAGTAAGAATTGATGTAGGCAATGCCTTCCTTCAATCCAAGAGCCCTGGTAGGGTTCCTATCTATCTAAGAATTAGCACCCACGTTTACCTGAGTTTTAAAATAAAGTCAGACTTTTTCTGATTGAACGTGTGGTTTGGCTATTTGTCTGGCTTGACCACAAAGACTGGCTTTGCCAGCTAGATTATACGGCAGTTATTTTCCATTAAGCTGAATGAGTTAAATCTACAACTATAAGGTTTAAATAAAATATACTTAAAGCATATATAAAAGAGAAAACACATCCTTTGCAATATTTAAATTTGTGATAAGAATGTGGATGTCAACTTAAAAATGAAATCAGACCTAGAGTTTTATAAGATTATTTTAGGGGCTACGTGAAGCAAAAGGAGCACTCACTTGGGCAAACCTACTTAACTCAGCTTAATAAAAGTTTTTAAATAGTGTTGAGTACCTACTATACATAAAACATTACAGGTGAACAGAACACAGGCCCCAATTCTCAAGTTAGGCTATCAAGACGGAAAGCAGCAAGCATGACGTGCTGGACTCTGGAGGATGCAGAAATGGTTGGAGGCAGTTAGAAGTCATCCTGGATAAGGGGCATTTCAGTTGGGTTTTGAAGGATGGGTAGAATTTCAAAAGGTAGAGGAGGTGTAAGGGATAGAACAGCATGAGGGAAGTCAGAGTTCAGAAACTTGGAAGTAGGTTAGAGAAACAGTGAATTGTTTATTTTGACTGACACTGTGACACAGAGAGAGAGAGAGAGAGAGCGAGAGAGCGAGAGGGAGAGAGGGGGAGGGGGGAGAGAGAGAGAGAGAAAGAGAGAGAGAAGGATAAACACAGGTAGGGTCAAGGAGATCACAAATGCTGTTAGGGAGCAGTTGAGAGTCATTAGAGGTTTCTGAACAAAGAAAAGATGAACTCAGCCCTGGGCTCTGGGAGGAAGCCCTGGCAGTCCTGTCCAGGTACAGTGGAGGTGGGAGACACTCTGGCAGGTACTGACATCCTCCAGGCGAGAGATAAGGAGACGTGAGCACCTGTCATGGTGCCAAGAACTAGTCAGGGACTCTGACTTGAGCACAGGGTAAATATTTGACACATATACATTTTTAAATTGTTGTTCTTATCAACTGAGGGACATAAAAACATCTGCAGTGGTGCTCTGGAATTCTCACTCAACAGATATTTATCAGGTGTCAGCCATGTGCCAGGCAGTGTGCAGAGGGCTGAGACTATAATCTTAAACTAGACAGGCACTACCCACCCCACAGAGACCGCACGCCTTCCCCAGTTCGCCAAGGACGGTCCTGGCTTTAAAACTGCGAGTGGGCATCCCAACAAACCCCTCAGTCCCGGGCAAACCGGGATGGTTCAGCCACCCTAGAGGAAGGGGCACATGGGCCAAGGTGGCAAATCTGAGGCCCGACAGCAGCCGGTCACCTGAGGGCAGAGGATTTGGAGAACTTGCCTGCAGGAGGCTGGAGAGCTGCGGGGTCAAGATCTCACAGGGCCTAACCGGCCTTGGCCAGCATTTGGGCCTCCACGCAACAGTCAGCAGGAGGCCACTGGTGGGTATTCATTGGGCAGGACGTCCTGATGTGATGTGGGGTCCCATACAGAACACGGGGCTAGAGGGGAGATGACCTTTATGCTCCCTGCTCCCTGCCTCTCTCCCTTCTCCATCCTCTGATGGAGGCTGCAGCCCTCACAGGCTGCCGACACTGAGCTCAGCCTCTCCCAGCTCCTGTCTCAGGCAGCCACCAGCCTTTCCGGGAGGACTCAGGAGGCCCTGCTGGTGTATTTCAACTCTTCGAAGAGCTTTCCTGGGCAGGTATCTAATCAGTAAACAGGCTCACAACTCTTATAGATTCTCTGCTCTTTTCTCCATCATCAGGATGTGGATTGAAGATTCATCTTGTGTTTCTACAATTAACCCTCACAGTGCCTGACATAATAGGCACTCAGTGAAATACTTGCTGAAGGTTGGATAATTTTTTTAAAAACCGGCCTTATGTCTAAATCCAATACAGTTTCCCTTGAATAAAAATGGCTTTCAACATGGTAAGTGGCCCTGACTAGTCAGAGTAGACAGTTTGCAATTTTTCTCAAGTTTGCTGCTATTTTTACAAAATTCTGAAAGGGCTTGATGTTTATATTTGAACACCACCTGGAATGAAGGCTAGCTTCTGCAACTCAACCAGGTGCTTTACCCAAAATAAACCCAGTAACTGTTTCCCCTTGACTTTCTCCTGTTCTTGCTCAGGCCCAGCTCTGTCCCAAAGCCAGCAGGCCTTGAGAAGACCCAGCTCTGGCTCTTATTTCATGAAGGTAAGGTCAGGACCAGAGAGCAACAGAGACAGGGCAAGCCTTCTTGTTCCAACCTTCCTTGCTCAGAACCCAGGGAGAGACTTTCCACTAGCATCCTTAGCTGAGTTCTAGCACACTGGGTCCAGCGGGTCAGGGTCCCTCAGATGAACTTGACCTCCCCACTGTAAATGTTTGCTGGAAGCAGACAAAAGGCCCCTGCGGGTTTTGGCCTTGGACTGGTCCAGACTCCCTCTGCCTCTCTGCTCCAACCGCAACTCTTCCCAATACCACACACACACACACACACACAAAGACACCTGTATCCCATCTGACTCCCTGCCCAGGCTCCTGTCACTCGTGTCAAGCAGCCTTTGAGTGACCACACTTTGGGCTCGACTCCTCCAGCCAGCCTCAGCCCTGCAGCCTGTACCAGGGCCCTGATACTCACCCGCTGGCCCCTTGCTTAAGGGACTCTACCTGAACTCCCTACATTGACCTCCCAGGATCAAAGACCCTCATGGTCTGCTCTCCACTAACCTTCCTGCCAGATGAAGCAGATCATTCACAACCCATCCCCAAACATTTTCACTCTGTTTTTAATCAAAGTCAACAAATACAAAACCCAGATTTTTTTTTTTTCTTAACCATTTCTATTATCAAGGAGCTAATGGTGTAAGGCCTTGGTAGGTCTTAAAATATAGTTAGGTATAGATATCTTAAAAAACGAAGGAGTTATCTGGAACAGGCACCCACATTAAAGGGGTGGAGCAGCCAGCAATGATTTTGTCCTAAATTTTTCTGCCAAGACACTTTCAAACAGAAGCAGTGAATCCTCTGAACCACTCCCAGAAGACTGCTGTAACAAATCCACTCCCACCTCCAAAGGCTTATTTCTCAGGTAACAGACCAGGAGTTGCTGGTTGAAGACGGAGATTTTCCTTATTTAGTGATTCAGAGACATGTTCCTTTCATTCTATGGCTCCACCATCCCCTAGAGCCTTGCTTGCTTCTGAAAGAGGGTCTGAGCACAAACAGCACCGCTATCCCCTGGAAGCTTGTTAGAAATGCAAGATCTCAGACCCTGCCCTGGACCTACTGTACCAGGCCAGTGTTTTAAGAAGATCTCCAGATATGGGTGACACCAACACACACAGAATTTTGAGAAGTCCTGCCCTAGAACCTCAGAGCCCTCTACATCCAGAGAGCCAAAGGGGAAAGAGGGCTTCAGTGAGCATTCCATTGAAGTCCCAGCCTACAAATGGCAGGTCACTCCCATTCCTATTCCACTGGTCAGAACTAGTCACATGGGCACACTTGACACAAAGGACTCTGGGAAATGCAGTTCCTGACTGGACAGCTGTCTGGCAGCTCCCACTCCACACTATGAAATTGGGAGGACAGATTTTGGTGGACAAACAGACATTTCTGACTCAGAGTATTTTTTGTATTTTTTTCCATGAGAAGAAAGAATATTTCCTCCTCTCTCCTAGAAACAGTTTTAGGATAAGGTGACATGGGAATTTTTCCAGCTTTTTTTGAGTTGTTTTGGTGGATTTTTTCCAGATTTATTGAGAAATAACCAACAAATAAAACTGTATATATTTAAAGTGTAAAACATGATGATTTGATATACATACACATTGTGAAATGATTCAAGTTAATGAACACATCCATCACCTCACACTGTTAACGTGTGTGTGTGTGTGTGTGTGTGTGTGTGTGCGCGCGTGTGTGTGTGTGTGTGTGGTGAGAACGCTTAAGATCTACTTCCAGCAAATTTCAGGTATACAATTCTATATTATTAACTGCAGTCACCATGCAGCTTCCATTGTGAAGGTGGTCCAGCCTGGAGCTAAATGGATCAATGTATTGGACAAGAAGATGTTCCCATGAACCATCATATCCATGAGAGGCTGTGACCACAAGTGGTTTCCATCAATGCTGCTTCCCTCCTCACCCTTAACACAAAGGGCATCCCTGAATGACCTTATCTTCTGAACAAATCTGAGGCATCCAACCAGGGATCAACAAACTTCTTCTGTCAAGTGTCAGATAATAAATATTTTGAGCTATGCTGGCCATTCTGTGTCTGATGCAATCACTCAGCTGTCGTTCTAGCATGAAAGCAGCATAGACAAAATGTAAATTAATTCACATTATATAAACAATATGGGAGAACTAATTTATTTTACAAACCTTTACTGAGTATTTATTAAGCTACTTAATGCCTCTGGTCCAGTCAAAATGTAAACTCTGTGAGGGCAGGAATCATTTCTATCTTCTTCCTTACTATAACCCTTGAACATATCACCATAACTGGCACATATAAATGAACGACAGAATAATTAAATGAATGTCACACATGGGGAAATTTGCAGATTGGAGGAGGTGTAGCAAATGCGCTGAGGTCCATCCTGGCCAAGGGGCCCACACAGGGTGGCCATGTAGCACAGGATAAGCATAAGACAAAATAAAGTCATCAGCAAGGTCATTACTCTTTGGCAACCTGACCCAGAAGGGCCATCACAGAACACGAAAGCCTGAGGCTTTCACCTTCTTGTCCAGTACATCAGACCATTTAGCACCAGAATGAACCACCCTCACAAAGGAAGCTGCATTGGTGACTACAGTAAATAACACTGTATTATATACTTGAAATTTGCTGGGAGGAGATCTTAAGCATCTTTACCATGCACACCTCCTTAGTGAGCAGGTGGCCAAAGGGCAAAGAAACGCTGCTTTGACGGCAAATACCAGGCCCTACCCCAGGCCATGCACGACATGTGTGTGCAAAGGAGAAACAAGCAGGGCTCTATTAACAGAGTACTTGTCATGGTGAGAGTCTCAAAATCGAATATGTAGGCCCTGGACAAGAGCAGAAGTCACACTAAAGGGACTGCAAAGAGGAGAAAACTTGGTCAAGGTCAGGAGCAGTAACAAATAATGAGGAAATTAGCATTTAATTACCATAAGCTGTGTGCCCAGCACTTTTACATATACTGTCTAGCTTTATCCTCACAGCAACCTCGTACGTTCCTAATATTCTCCCCATTCCTCCAAAATTGCTTCTGTTTGGGTCGCACTATCTCATTCCAAGACTTACTGTAAAGCTACACAGAGCACCTCAACTCCACATGATTAACGTTTGGGACTGGATAATTCTTTGTTGTGGGAGGCTGTCCTGTGCATTCGTTATAGGATGTCTAGTAACATCCCTGACCTCCACCCACCAATTATGACCATCAAAATGTCCCCCTACGTTGCCAGGTACCCTGGGATGGGGGGAGGGGGCAGAGGCAGAACTGACCCCAGGGGAGAAGCTCGGAGCTACAGTAATCAACACTGTGAGGTGCTGGGAAATGGCAGACACAGGTCAATGCAACAGAAAAGGGCCCATAAACACAGCCAGACACAAGCCTCCATGGCAATTCACAGGAGACAGAACAGTCTTTTCAACGGATATATATATATGTACCTTGATGCATGCCTCACACTGTGTATAGAATTTGACTCAAAATGGATCATAGACCAAAATGTGAAACCTAAAAATTTGATAATTGGACTCAAGTAGAAATCGAAAATGTCTGCTATTCAAAAGACACTGTTAAAAAAAAAATGGGAAAAAAGAGAGTCATAGACTGGTAGAAAATATCTGCAAAACAAAAATTTGATAAAGGAGTTGTATCATAAATATATTTTTAAATTCTGAAAATTCAGTAATAAAAGAATCAATTTATAAAAGGCATGAAATATTTATAAAGACATTTCATCAAAGAAGATATACAGAAGGAGAATAATTACATTAAAAAAGATGCCCAACATTATTAGTCACTAGGGAAATTCTAATTACAACCACAAGGAGATATCACTACACACCTACTAAAATGACTAAAATTTTAAAAGTGACATGCGTGGATAGTGGGAATGCAAAACGATGCAAGCACGTTGGAAAACAGTTTGGCAATTTCTTCTACAGGTAAAACGCTTGCCATATGACCCTGCAATCCTGCTCTGAGGTACCTAGCCAAATGAAATGCAAACCTATGTTCACACAAAAACCTGTACGTGAATTTTTATAGTGACTCTATTTCTTATTCATCTAAAACTGGAAACATGCACACACTGAACCACTACTCAGCAATAAAGAAGACCAGGGAATTCCCTGGGCCGTCTGTCCAGTGGTTAGGACTCTGCGCTTCCACCACAGGGGGCACGGGTTTGATCCCTGGTCGGGAAACTAAGATCCCCGCATGCTGTGCGGTGTGGCCAAAAAAGTACCAAACTACCGTCATACATGGTAACACAGATGAATGTCAAATATGCTATGCCAGGTGGAGGGATCCATGCTCAAAAGGCTACACAATGTATAGTTTCATTTGTATGATGCTCTATAGCCATAACTCTGAAGACAGAAAACTAAAAGGCCAGGAAAGAGGACAGTGGTGGCCAGAGGCTGTGGAGAGGGGAGGTGCTGACCACAAAGGGGCCCAAGTGAACTCTGTGAGTGGTGAAACTCATCTGTATCTTGACTGTGGTGACAGTCACACGACTCCATGTGTTTGTCAAAACTCACAGAACTACGTGGTCGGCTGTCCTTTTCCTCAGGTTCCACATCCGTGAATTCAACCAACCTCGGATTCGGTGGGGGTCGGTGGGGGGACTGAGAAAGTTCCAGAAAACAAAACTTGAATTTGCAGCGTCCCAGCAACTACTTACATAGCATTTACACTACATTTACAGCTATTTACATAGCATTTCATTGTATTAGGTACTATAAGATATCTAGAGATGGTTTAAAGTGTATGAGAGGATTTGCATAGGTTATATACTAAGGGACTGGAGCATCCGTGAATTTTGTTCTCTGCAGGGGTGGTGTCCCTGCAGATCCTCAAAAGGATGAATTTTACTGAATGTGAATTGTACTTCAAAAAACTATATATGAATAGGATTTCTGTTTAGACTTTGAGAAAGAAAATTAATCACTTATGAACCTGAATACAACTCTACGACTGTAATTAAATAAAACAAGTCAGACTCTGTCACTCTCCCGCTTATGCTCAGCATCCATCGCCCTCCCTCCACACACCTACCTGACCTCACCTCCTTCCTCTCCACCTTCCTTTCACTCCAGCTACACTGGCTCCCTGTTCTTCCTGAAACACTGTCTCTTTCCTTTGCTCACAATGCTCTTCCTCTTGATATCCGCATGGCTTCCTCCCTCAATTCCCTCAAGGCCTTTGCTCACTTTATCAGAGAGCTCTTTCCTGATCTCTCCCTCTCTCTGTCTCAATATTCCTCTCCACCTTACTCTGCTTTGTCTCCACAGCACTTCTCATGCATTTATTTTTTGTTTATATGCGCTAGAATGTAAGCTTCATCTTTATCTGCTTTCATCACTTTGGTCTCCTAGAACAGTTCCTGAAACACAGTAAGTGCTCCATCAATATTTGTTTCTTTGTTTTTGTTTCTTGAAAGAAGCTTTTTTTTTGAGGTATAATTGACATATAGTATTATATTAGTTTCAGGTGTCATAAATACTTGCTAAATGAATGAATAAATAAATGACTGGATGTACTGATGGGTGCAGGGATGGAAAGACAGAGAGAGGGAGGGAGGGAGGGAGGGGTAGATTAGACGGGGCAGTTGACTGGATATCCTCTCAGAGAATTTGAATACAAAACATGAAATGAGAATGAGCAGCAATGGTAACAGTAAAAACTGAGACAAGAGCAGCTGTTTCACAAAAGGATTAAGCACTAAACTAGGAGTCAAAGACACTTGCTTATTTGAAACACTGTTGAGTCTGTCAGCATAGCCGCTAAACGTATGTCTGATTAATAACTGTATCACAGTCTTCTAACCAGCAACACCCTTCTCTCTGAGGCCTAGCTCCCTGTCTTCCTTACTTCCCTGAGTATCCCTACAATAAACCTCCTTTGACAAAGGTACGCCACACATGTCACTCACTCTTCCTTGGAACCTCAAAGACCCTAACCACCACTCATCCCCATACTCTTTCTGGTGGACTCAGACATGGATGGTTTCCCCTGCTCAGGAAAACGGTGCCCTCTGCAGGTCTCCATCGGCAGCAGTCAGAAGAGACTTGATCATGCAGAGTAAAGCCACTCTACTGCAAGCTCAATGCAGTGTGACGACAGAACTGTGTGTCCCCAGGAGACCCCTACACCTCCCTTCTTGCAGCATCAGGACAACTTGCCCCAACTCATCCTGTCCCTTAACCTTGCTTTGGTTGGGCACCCTTTAACCCTCAAACTCTTACCCACTCCTTTCTGACACTCCTTTTTCTGACCCCCCTCCCTGAAACCCTTCCACAGAGCTCTCTGAAAATCATCAGCAAAATCTCCACAACCTTGATTTCTTCTCTGAAGTTTCCTGCATCTTTGTGCTCTCACTGGAACCTAGCTTCCCCTTGGGACACTGCTTTCCCTGCAGGCTCTCAAGTGGTGGCTGTTTTCTCTCCTACTTCTCTTGTTCCATGAGGGTGTCTTTCTTGCATCTCATATCACTTTCAGCACCTCTCCATGCTCCTCCATAAAATGTTTAGCCTTAAATCTCATGTCAACTGACTCGATCATTCTTTTCTAATATATGCGTTCATTGCTATAAATTTCCCTCTAAGCCCTGCTTTTACTGCATCCCATAATTTTTGATGTTGTAATTTCATTTTCATTTACTTTAAAATTTTCTCTTGTGGCTTCACTTTTGACCCATATGTTATTTAGAAGTGTGTTGTTTAATCTCCAAAGATTTTGAGATTTTCCAGCTATCTTTCTGTTACTGATTTCTAGTTTAATTCCATGTGGCCTGAGAACATACTTTGTAAGATTTCTACTCTTTTGCATTTATTAAGGTATGTTTTATGTCCCAGAATGTGTTCTGTCGTCCATGTGAGCATCAAAAGAATGAGTATTCTGCTATTGCGAGAGGAGAACTGTATAAATGTCAATTAGATCCAGTTGATTGATGGTGCTGTTCAATCCAACTGTATCCTTACTGACTTTCTGCTTGCTGGATCTGACCTAGTTTAAATTCCATGGTCAGTCACCACAACCACTCCCTTGCACCTCGCCCCTCTCTTCTTCTGTACATTCACTTACCTAAACCACAACCCTGGTTCAATCCAGCTCCCTGCATATATCTTGCCTAGCTCCACATATACTGACTGTGGTCAGTGAAAAGCACCCAACCATGCTGATTGGTCTCTCCTTAAATTCATAACCACTAAGGGCAGGTGGGCCTTGTATGCTGTCAAGCAAACAGACTGACATTCCCTGGTCCATTCCCGGGAGGGAGCCATTCCCATCCCATTCTCATGGATGACTATTTCCTCAAATAGTCATCCTTCTTGTTCCCCCTCAAATCGCTAACACCTCCTTCCTAATCCTCACTCTCAGCAGATGTCCTTGCTTCCTAGTTCAGTGAGAAAGTAGAAGTTCCCATCACCATAGCTACACTTGTATATGTGCCCATATACTCTGCCTCCAAGCCTTTTACCATGAATTTCTGGTCTTTGCTACTAGCAAATGTCAACCTGCTCACTTCTGCACTAGATTCCTCTTGCTTATTCATAGACAATTTTCCAGCTATTCTCTTTTCTCCTGCAAGCATCCTTTTGTCCCTCTCTGATCTTTCTCATCAGCACACAGGCTATTTTGTCTCTAAATGGCAGGCATGTTCCTTGGGGATTTGCATTTGCTTTTTCCTCTTGGGAAGATGCTCTTCGCCAAGATAGCCACATGACTCTCTTCCTCTTCTCCTCCCCAGGTCCTTACCCAAATGATACTTCTCAGGGATGCCTTTTCTGGCCACCCTGTCTAAAACTGCAACCTCACTGTGTCTGGGTGTACCCTAAGGTGACCCTTAAGGAGCCACACCTCAAATCCCCCTCCCCTTGGGTGAGGGCAGAACCTGTAATTTGGTTCTAATAAAATAGAGCAAAGGTAATGGGATGTCACTTCCTTGATTAGGTTACAGTATATAGCAAGACAATGGGCTGTCACCCCATAATTACATTACATGATATAGCACTCCATCTTAGCAGACTAGAGCAAGAGCTTTTCCTTACTAACATGAAGAAGTCAGCTGCCACATTGTGAGAGGGCCAATGGAACTGGGAGGCCTCTAGGATCTCAGAGTGGCCTCCAGTGGAGAGCCATCAAAAAGCCAGGGCAGAGAGTTCCCTAGTGGTCTGGTGGTTAGGACTCAGCACTTTCACTGCAGGGGGCATGGGTTCAATCCCTGGTTGGGGAACTAAGATCCCACATGCTGCAAGGCATGGCCAAAAGAAAAAAAAGACCGGGACTCCACTTATACAACTATAAGGAATTAAATTCTTCCAACAACCTGGATGAGCTTGCAAGAAGATTATTCTCCAGCTAATTCTCCAAATGAGAATTCAGCACAGCTGGCATTTTGATTGCAGTCTGTGCGACGCTGGGCAGAGGACCATCTAAGCCATCTCCAGACTCCTGGACCCACAGAAACTGTAAGATAATAAATGTATGTTTTTTTTAAAAAAAAAAAACATCTTTATTGGAGTATCATTGCTTTACAATGTTGTGTTAGTTTCTGCTGTATAACAAAGTGAATCAGCTACATGTATACATATATCCCCATATCCCCTCCCTCTTGCATCTCCCTCCCACCCTCCCTATCCCACCCCTCTAGGTGGACACAAAGCACTGAGCTGATTTCCCTGTGCTATGCGGCTGCTTCCCACTAGCTATCTATTTTACATTTGGTAGTGTATATATGTCCATGCCACTCTCTCACTTCATCCCAGCTTACCCTTCCCCCTCCTTGTGTCCTTAAATCCATTCTCTACATCTGTGTCTTTATTCCTGTCCTGCCCCTAAGTTCTTCAGAACCATTTTTTTTTTAGATTCCATATATATGTGTTAGCATACGGTATTTGTTTTTCTCTTTCTGACTTCCTTCACTCTGTATGACAGACTCTAGGTCCATCCACCTCACTACAAATAACTCAATTTCATTTCTTTTTATGGCTTAGGAATATTCCATTGTATATACGTGCCACATCTTCTTTATCCATTCATCTGTTGTTGGACACCCAGGTTGCCTCCATGTCTCAGCTACTGTAAACAGAGCTGCAATGAACACTGTGGTACATGACTCTTTCTGAATTATGGCTTTCTCAGGGTACACGCCCAGCAATGGGACCACTGGGCCGCATGGCAGTTCCATTTTTAGTTTTTTAAGGAACCTCCATACTGTTCTCCATAGTGGCTGTATCAATTTTCATTGCCGCCAACAGTGCAAGAGGGTTCCCTTTCCTCCACACCCTCTCCAGCATTTATTGTTTGTAAATTTTTTGATGATGGTGTGAGGTGATACCTCATTGTAGTTTTGATTTGCATTTCTCTAATGATTAGTGAAGTTGACCATTCTTTCACGTGTTTATTGTCTACCTGTGTATCTTCTTTGGAGAAATGTCTATTTAGGTCTTCTGCCCATTTTTGGATTGGGTTGTTTGTTTTGTTTTGATATTGAGATGCATGAGCTGCTTGTAAATTTTGGAGATTAATCCTTTGTCACTTGCTTCATTTGCAAATATTTTCTCCCATTCTGAGGGTTGTCTTTTCGTCTTATGGTTTCCTTTGCTGTGCAAAAGCTTTTAAGTTTCATTAGGTCCCATTTGTTTGTTTTCGTGTTTATTTCCATTTCTTTAGGAGGTGGGTCAAAAAGGATCTTGCTGTGATTTATGTCATAGAGTGTTCTGCCTATGTGTTCCTCTAAGAGTTTTATAGTGTCTGGCCTTACATTTAGGTCTCTAATCCATTTTGAGTTTATTTTTGTGTATGGTGTTAGGGAGTATTCGAATTTCATTCTTTTACATGTAGCTGTCCAGCTTTCCCAGCACCAGTTATTGAAGAGGCTGTCTTTTCTCCATTGTATACTCTTGCCTCCTTTATCAAAGATAAGGTGACCATATGTGCATGGGTTTATATCTGGGCTTTCTATCCTGTTCCATTGATCTATATTTCTGTTTTTGTGCCAGTACCATACTGTCTTGAATGTGTGCTGTTTTAACGTGCTAAGTTTGTAGTAACTTGTTATACAGAAAAACAGAAAACAAGTACAGCCCCCAAATGCTCCTTGTTACCATTTTCCGTTTATTTTTTTGCCTTAGCACTTACAGCCACTGAACAGTTTCTGTTTTACTGATTTACCTTTGCTTATAGTCTGTGCTGCCTCCACTCTTGAATACAAGTTTCACTAAGACAGGGATTTTTGTCTGTTTTTCTCCCACCATTATATTCTCAGTGCCTTGAACAGTCTCAGTAAATGTTTGTTGAGTGAATGAATACTGAACAAATGCTAACTTGTTACCTGAGCAGAGGAATTCATTAAGCTCACCTATATCTCAGAGAGGTAAGGCATGAGAGGAAAGGTTTGTATTGTTTTAAACTTGTTATTATGGAAGTGTTCTAGCACTGCTTCAGGAGCCACTGTGATGTGTCCAGGCAACAGCTTCTTACTAGTCTGGCTTATTCCAGCAGTAAATTATACATTCTGAGAGCAGCATTCTTCAAGGCCTTTTGACTTGGCTCACATTTAAAAATACATTCCACATTATGTCTCAGTACACACATATACCTACATAAATAATTGAAACAAAGGTTTCACAAAATAGTACTTGTCGTTATCACATGCTCTGATGGTTTCCCATTCCATTTCACCCTGTTGTATTTCATTTTTTAGAAACTGGAGAAGATCCACTGGTAGGTCCTAGACAAACCCTCCAGGCAATTCTCCAGGAAGACCAATCTTCTCAGCTGTCAAGCATCTCCCAGGTTTAGACTGCTACCGGTTCTTCCTGGAGAGTACGTGAGGGCATCTTCTGTGATGCCTGGGAAGCAGAAGTATTTGCCTTAGCAGATAGGAGAGGTGAGGGACAGGGTCGGCAGTGAGTATGCCTGGACTGGAAGCCACCACCCTCTGGCCGCAGCTGAGCCACAGGAAGAGCCCAGGGCTGACGCTCATCTTCATTAGTTTAATGAGCGTTCATATATTTCAAAGACTCTAAAATATCCAAATACTGTTACAGCTAATCTTTAGTCATGGTCATGTCTCAGACGTCTAATGGTTCCTGAGTCACTGGCATTTGGTGCTTGACTTTCTTGACTGAAAAGTGTTTTTGAAAATCACTGAAACATTAGCCACCTTACATGGTTCCAAATGGCGTAACTTGTGAAGCTAATGAAAAATTATGGCAAAGCACTTTCCATATAGCATGAACTAATCAGTGAGCCCAGAAAATCCAATGTTGATAAAGTGCCATTAAGTTATGGCATGAAATGCCACCTGTAAATTACCCCTGGGTAAATCTGGGTGTAATGTGCCTCTTTGCAAGTAGTTTTCTATTTATTTGAATGTGAAATGAATCCCAAGGATGGCAGATGATAAAGATGCTGCCTCTTCGGGCTTCCCTGGTGGCCCAGTGGTTGAGAGTCTGCCTGCCGATGCAGGGGACATGGGTTCATGTCCCGGTCCGGGAAGATCCCACATGCCGCGGAGCGGCTGTGCCTGAGAGCCATGGCCGCTGAGCCTGCATGTCCGGAGCCTGTTGCTCCGCAACAGGAGAGGCCACAACAGTGAGAGGCCCGCGTACCGCAAAAAAAAAAAAAAAAAAAAAAAAAAAAAAAGATGCTGCCTCTTCAAAACTGGTTTGATTTTAAATGTATTTGTCCTTTTTTAAAAGCATGTGGTTCAAGAGAAATACTTTTTTTTTTAAATTGCTTAAGTGTTAGCTCGACAGTGCAACCAGAAGGGGGAAAATGTCCCTGACACCTACCCCCACCACTCTGCCTGAGGGTTAAGGTGCCAGGGTAAGGAAGGGGAGGTGCTGGAAGACAAAGAACTCAGAAATCAGGAGTAAATGAAGCTTATCTAGAGTGTTTCTTCTGGGCTGTCCTCTCCTTTTCAGCCCCCATTTTCCTCACCTTCCCTGTGGGCTGTGCCCCTGTTTACTGTGATTCCTTTCCTCTGATCAGATAGCTCATTTCTCTTCCCTTTTGTTTCCACTAAAACATTCCTGACCCGTGTATCACTCCTGTAGGATAATCTCTGAGTTTAATGGATTTCTCTGCTAAGGTAATACTTTTTGTCACCATGAGAAAGCAATAGCCAAATCCACAATGTGGGATGTTCTGCAGGACAAAAGACCCAGTTTTTCTACCACATGAATAGCAAGGAGGGGGAAGCGGAGATAAGGTGTGTTGGGGAGAGGGAGGAGGAGCTGTTATGACAAGAGACACATGGATCAGATTCAATCTTGTCTCAAAGTAGACAAGAATTTAATGAATTCCCAACTGCCCATCACCCAGCTCCAATATTTAGCAATATTTTGCTCTTTTTGCTTCGATTATTCACTTCAACAGATGTTTGTTTATTCCTTTGTTCTGTGGAGAATTTTAAAACAAGTCCCAGAGTCCATATTATTTCACCCCCAAATACTTCAATATGTGTCTCTTACAGAAATACACTTTGGGGCTTCCCTGGTGGCTCAGTGGTTAAGAATCCGCCTGCCAATGCAGGGGACACAGGTTCGAGCCCTGGTCTGGGAAGATCCCACATGCCGCGGAGCAACTAAGCCCGTGCGCCACAGCTACTGAGCCTGGGCTCTAGAGCCCGCGAGCCACAACTACTGAGCCCGTGTGCCACAACTACTAAAGCCCACAAGCCTAGAGCCCGTGCTCTGCAACAAGCCACTGCAATGAGAAGCCAGCGCACTGCAACGATGAGTAGCCCCCGCTCGCCACAACTAAAGAAAGCCCGCACACAGCAACGAAGACCCAACACAGCCAAAAATAAATAAATAAAATAAATACATGTATTAAAAAAAAAAAGAAATACACTTTGGCAAGAATTTTTCAGCCTTCAGAGAGGGGCTCTCCCAGAAGCATCCCTGTGACTCTAAATGAGGTTTGCTTTAAGGACATTATTGATATTTATAAAAATACACTGTTCCTCTACACACACCCTCAGGATAAAATTCCTTCTGGACCTGGCTTAGGAAAAATGCTACAACTTCTGACCCAAACACTGAAGATTCAGTACGCGATCAAATTTTCCTTTATATAAGATGTGCTAGGAAGCTTAGAGGCAAATCTGTGGCCTACCATAGCCTACGTCTGCCCTCTGTAATATGAAATTGTCTGTTAGCATCATTTGCAGCTCTAGTGGGGCCCTCTCCTTGCTGTTCCTTTTTCTTTCTCATCTACTTCAAATCTTACCTTATTGTATCTGTACATCCCTATGAGCAGAGGTGGGCTGGTGAATGTTCCACAACTGGTTCTCTGAAAAGAATGTACATGTATATGCCAAATTTGCTGCTATAAATGACCTATAATACACAGTAAACAAAAGGAAAATACACAATACTTCTTACTGTAAATTCCTTGCAGCCAGTTGATTCTCATAGAATGCTTTTGTTGATTTTAGTCAAACCCTTTATCCACAGCTAACCTATGGTTGCAACCAATAATCAAGAATAGTTTAGACATGAATGTTGGTTGACATTTCCATTTACTTTAACAAGGAAGACAAAAGTGAAGCAACAAAGATCTATGTCATGTGTCAGAAATCCACTCATTCCTCATTATGTAAGCAACTGTCTTGCTAAATTCATCAATTGCTTCCAAATACTGGAAGAATATTTCCTCAACTTTTTGTGCTATTCATAATGTAACTACTATGGACAAGACACACTTTCCGTGTTTACTCTGCACTGTTATCATTCTCTCCATCATAATATGAAGTCTAGATGATCAATAAAGCAATAAATAAAGAGTTGATTTGTAGTGTGTGCCCATTTCCCTGGTGTAAATACTCCCACTATGGCCAATTTCAAGATACCAACATGAGGTTGCTCGAAGTGGATTTAGGAAGAGATGTGCAGTAGGACACCTTTCTGTAGCATTTTCACCACACAGATACGATGGACATAAATAACCTCAACAGTGTAAGTAACAGTGAAACATAATTAGAAAGTGATGAATTTGAGTATTTATTATTAATATGATTTGTTTAATTGTAAGTTTACATAATTTAATTTTTAATGATGGCTGTGTTTAACAAACGACTTGCAAGATTCCTAAAAGTTTAACAATAAATTTCTTATAAGCCAGTACATGATGACTCTAGCATACCACTGTCTGTAAGCCACCTAAGATCATTTTGGAGTTAGGTCAGCTATGAAAAATCATACACTTGTGGGGACTGTTCTTCTGGTAGGATTATGGATTGCAATTATGAAAATTCCTCCCTGAGAATACTAGATCCGGGATTAATTATAACAAACATACTCTTTAAAGTACTGTTGAATTATTTACAATAGCTAAGACATGGAAACAACTTAAGTGTCCATCAGTGGATGAATGGATAAAGAATATGTGGTATATATACCAGGTGGAATATTATTCAGCCATTAAAAAGAAGGAAATCGTCTCAATTTGTGACAATATGGATGGACCTTGAAGGCATTATGCTAAGTGAAATAAGTCATACAGAAAAAGACAACTACTCTACAATCTCACTTATATATCGAATCTAAAAAAAAACTAAACACACAGAAACAGAGACCAGATTGGTAGTTGCCAGAGGCAGGGGCTGAGGGTGGGAGAAATGGGTGATGGTGGTCAAAAGGTACAAACTCCGAGTTATAAGATAAGCAAGT
This sequence comes from Stenella coeruleoalba, assembly GCF_951394435.1. NCBI lineage: Eukaryota > Metazoa > Chordata > Mammalia > Artiodactyla > Delphinidae > Stenella > Stenella coeruleoalba. Next base: position 20,693,467 of record NC_137155.1, on the reverse strand, counting down.
TCTGGGGATTTAATGTGAAACACAATGACTATAGTTAACAATGCTGTACTGTATCTCTGAAAGATATACAATACAGTATTTGTATATTGCTAAGAGAGTAAATCTTAAAAGTTCTCATCACAAGGAAAAAAATCTCTGTACCTATATAAGGTGATGGATGTTAACTTAGTGTGGCAAACATTTTGCAATATGTTCATATATCAATCATGTTATACACCTTAAACTTAAACAATGTTATATGTCAATTATATTGCAATAACACAGGGAAACAATAAAATATTGCTGAGCTCAAATGAAAATATGGTAAATCATCAGGTTCAAGGGGCAAAACAGGAGCAGTTAGCTAAAACCAGGTCTGTAGACAGTAAATGGAAAACAAAACCAAAAATAACCCGAAAAACAAGACCAAACAAACAAGCTTGGTTTGCCCTGAAGGTCCAATGCTTCTGTTACACAGAGAACCAGAGAAAACAACTTGGACTATGCAAAGCAGGAGGTGCACCTCAGACTCTCACACTGAGCCAGGACCCTCAAGAGGGGTACACCCTTTGTGAGACCTCAGGGCAGAAAAATAATTCACCTCCCAGCAGAGGAAGCCTATCTCCATCATAACCCCGGGTGGAAAAAAATGAATTATAATTTTTTTCCTCAGAATTTGCATCCTTAGGCTTTATTTCACCCTTGTGTGGCGGTTACATTTACACTACTCATGCTATCAAGCTCTACTATAAAAATTAAAACAAGAGGATGAGCTGGGGACAGCCACCACGGGCACTCTGCTCTTAGCCCTGGAGCTGGTGAGGCCCAGTCCCCTCCAGACGGGAACCCGCACCCAGATCCCAGGGCCAGGCTGCGGTCACCTCCTGAGGCTGCCAGGACCCCCGCCTCACTGCAGCTACTGTGCCTTCCTGGCCTCCCTTTGCCCCTGAACAAGACCAAGATCCAGAGACAGGCCAAGCGGAGGCCGCCCTGGGACCTGGTCCGTCCAGGTCTTCAGGGGCCTGTGGGGGCGGGGCACTATCCAGGAAGGCTTCCTGGAGGAGCAGAGCGCGAAGGATGGAAACAGCACTCCCTCCAGGCAGAGTTTGGTATCATCATTTGACATGCCTTTCTCCTTCATAATAATTTATTTTCTTATCAATCACATGGACACCCTTTCCTCCACCTCATGTCATTTGGCTAATAACTCTCCTCTCCTCTAGAACAACCTGTGGCTCCTCGTGGCCAGTACGACTACGTCCAAAGCCCTCAGTTCTCGCACAGGTGCGCTGCCTTTCTGGCTTCTTTCACACCCCCTCCATCTGCTGCAAGCTCCGTGTACAGATGGTTTCATCACTACAGCCTGAGCCCAGCAAAGAGCATGAAGAATTGCTCAAAGCAGCAGGATCACGTGGTGCCACTACCTGCCTAGCTGCAGACCTACTCCCTGAACTATTTTTCAGCTCACAGCATCTCCGTCCCCCCAGAAAAACAAAAAACGATACAACATTTAAGAGCTTCAGATTTAATTTTTGACTTTCCCACTCTACACTTCCTCCCCGAGCGTCAGTAGCCTGTAAGGGCACTACTGCTCACACGGTTAAATGCACACTGCATGAACTCTTATAGTGCAGGAGGGACCCGCCCAAGTGTGCCCAGTGTTCTTGCCAGACTGGTCTCTTCTCTTTCCTTATTCCCTCTCCCACCCCCTTACGGTCTGTAAAAGTAAAATGAATGAATGAATAAATAAGTAAATAAATAAATATTTTCAAAATATAAATATAAATTAAAACAAAGTGGTGAAAGTGGTGTCAGGTTGGTAGCACTACCTAACGCCCAAGCAGAAGCAAGCACAAATTCTGTGGAGAAACAAAGTAAGTTCAATCAAATGTTATTCCTCAGTAAAAAATTACCAAATATAGAAGGAAATAAATCAACATGGGTGGGAGTCAGGAAAAACAAAACACAATAGATTTACATCTCCAAGAACCTCAGATGTTAGAACTACTGGGAACAAAATTACTATGTAGAAAATGTTTAAAGAAGATGGAATCAGAAAAGGATCAAGAAAACAGAGAACCAGAAAGATTTGAAAATGATTCATGTGAAAATTTTAGAAAGGAAAAATATTAAAACTGAAAACGACAAGTGGATTAAACAGTAGATTAGATATACTGTAAAAAAAAAAAAAAAAAAGGCAGATAGATCCAAAGAAATTACCCAAAATTAAGCAAATAGAGGCATGGAAATAGAAAATATGGAAGTAAGGAGAGATGGAAGATAGAATTGAGGTTTAACAGATGTCTGAGTCAAAAGGAAATAATAGAGAAAATGTGAAGAAATATCAGCAGAGAGGTTTTTTTTTAATTCATGAGATATTACTACACAGACAAGAAGCACATAGATAAATGAAAAGAAAAAATCCCCACTTAGACCTGTTGCAGTAAAACCACAAAACAAGAAAGATAAAGATGATCCCAAAAGCACCCAGAGAAGAAAGACATCTTGGTTACAAGTAATGACAAACAGACCAATAGCCAACTTGCCTACAGTTACACAGGAAGCCATGAAAGAGTGGGAAAATCTCTGCTGAGAGAAAATAACTGTCAACAAAGAATTATGTAGCCTTTCAAGAAGACAGGTGAAACAATCAAACTGAGGGCGTTTACCACCAACAGGACCTGCACCCAAAGGGAGGATATACTTCAGAAGAAAAGGCAGGGCTAAGACTGTGAATAAAGAAATTGGTAAACATGGAAGTAAATATAAATGCTAACTATATAAAATAATAATAATTTCTGATTTTTAGGGTTTAAAAAAGACATTACAACACTCAACAATAGCTTGGAAGTAAGGAGAGGGGTTCTGAGTTAAAAGTGGTGGAATGTCCTTATTTTTACAGAAAAAGAATTAAGATATTGATTAAATTTGTACTGATAAGTATGCATATAAAAGTTTCAAGGACAAACACTAAAAAAAGCAGAAATAGAGGGTTTAACTTCCTGATCAGTAAAAAGAGGGAAATGGAATAAGAGAACAAGCAAGGAAAGGCAATCCATTCAAAAGACAGTAAGAAAGATGAGAAAAAGGAGCTGTGTATTTAAATGGTGAAATGAAGGATGGTCACCAGGAGGAACAGACTGATTTGGGAGCACTCCTTCCCTAGACTAACGTGCACCCACCCCTTCGCCCTCTTAAGCCAGGTTGTCTCCAAGTTCGGTAGCTGCCTGGGTGGGCAGTTGGGAGCAAAGGGTGGGCAAGCAGGTGCCCAAGCTCTAGACACCCTTTTTCAGAGGAGAGGGAGACTTTGCCCTTTGGGTTCCAAATCCATAGCCTTTCAGGATCTCCTGAGCAACCCTGGCTCAGTCTGATTCTCCCTCTCCCAGCTAGCTCCCCGAAGTCTGTTTAGTTGCAGTGCAGAAACGTGAAGTGTCCATTTTACAGCTAAGGTCTCCTGCAGCACAATTAACGATGAAGTGGATGGGCCTGGACAGAGTGGTGTGGCCTAATGCTAATACCTGCTCCACCCCTCATGATGGTGTAGACTCAGGACACCTGAGTCCTGCGTTTATTTTCGTCTGCTTAAATGAGGAGATGAACCAAATAACTGGCCAGGTCCTTTATAGCTCTAATATCCCTTGATTATGCTCTTCATTAAATATGCATCGGGTATATTCACTTGTAAGCTTTATTTTCTGATAATATTAAACTCTGCTCTTTGTGCACAGCCCTTATAACTTGCTGCTTATATAACATGTTCATTTGCTCACAAAACACAATAGCAATATTCCCTCTAATAACCTTGTATTCAGTTACTGTCTTTCTTAATATCACTTTTCTAGGACCTCAAGTAATAAGACGTTTAAAAAATAAAAAATAAAAGAAGTAAAAAACCGTCAGTGACTCCGCTTCACTATGATATATGTCCTTTTGCCTTTTCTCATCTATTCAGGTGCATCAGGTCTGCTGAGTTGGCTCAGATCTGAAGTCCTCCACTCTGGGGACCTAATGGACCTTTATCTGCCTGGATTTAGAAGCCAAGTCTTCCGGACAGCGCACTGTTCCAAATGTCCCTTAAATAGCTAAATTAAATGGTCACTGTCCACCATGATCCTCCTTGATTTAAGTGATGCTTTTGAAGTGATTAATCATAGGGTACTGCTTCACTAACTGATCTCATTAAACTTTCAAGGTTCTGGACTCCAGTCTCCGATGTGTTTACTCCTTTCCATACCTTTGCCTCAGACAGGTTTAGTGCCCATCATTCTCATGCAGAGGGCACCCCAAAGCCTAATGCTCCCAGTTATTCTCCTCCCTTCCTACCTTTTGGGCTCAAATTCATCCACCTGTTTCACTAGAATAGCAGTTGAGAAATGGAGCAGCCTCCTCCCTGACTGAGCACTCAAACCCCACCCAGCCCTCTTTCTTGTGTGTGGGCGTTGTGCTCAGGTGGACAGCCAGATGCAGGAGTCCAAAACCAGGATGCCAACCTCTCACCCTACCACCCCCAGTTTCTGCTCTAACTCTGTGAGAGCATTCACTCTTCGTTAAGGTGTTGGGGGTATTCACAGAATTCCCACCTCAGTCTGACCGCTGGCACCTTGTGTAATCTCAGTCAAACCAGGCAAGCTCTAGGCATCCAGGACCATCAGGATAAGCCTTGCCACTTGGCATTGCTGTGCCAAGCTCATTTAATTCTTGTAATACTGTCAAGAGGGTTGATATTCAGCTGGTTGGCACCAGTAAGTCCTAATGAGTGATTTACAGTCCACATCCATTATCACTGAGTTGTGCCCATGCCACACCAGCTGTGAAATGTACTAATACACCCTGGGGGTAGACGGCACTCACAGTTTATAGATGAGGAGACTGAGGCTCTGAGTTGCTTGGGAAGAGGGGTAGGGCACAAGGCATCCATTCTGCTGGTGCAGACCATGGCAGAGGTGGGATGGTCCTAGGGCTAGAGGTGTGCGGCAGCGTTCTGGTCATGGTTAAGACAGCAGCTCTTTGGCAGCCCAGTTCTATAATGTGGTCTGGAAGGTTGTTCCTGGAAGCCTGAGCTATAGTCCATTTCTTCAAACCCTCCTAATTCTATAAAATACCCCCCTTAACAAATGCCTTTGCGCAATACCTAAATGTCAGAACTAAAACTATAAAATTCTTAAAAGAGAACATAGGCATAACTCTTTGTGACCCTGAGGGTTTCTTTGTACCAAAATAATACCAAAAGCACAAGCAACAAAAGGAACAAATAGATAAATTGGACATCACTGGATTATTAATAGGTAGGGCTTTGGTGACCCTGATAAGAGCAGTTTTGAAGGACAGGAAGAGGAGAAAGGTAACAAGACTTGTACATGAAAGTAGCAATGGGCATAGAGAGACTGTAAGAGATACAGCAGGGGATGAATCAGCAAGACTTGGCAAGAGAAAAGATCTTTCCTTGTAGTACAAGAAAGAATGAAAAGTCAAATATGGCAATAGTTAGCTAATCAACAAAAATGCTTTGTACCAGAGTTCAGAGTTTTAACAATATCCTGTGATCTTACGGGAACTACAGAAGACTAATCAAGCCCTTCAAATATTAATCCCCACCTGCTCTCTCCCTGATGTCCACATCCCTTTAATTATCCAGCGTAATAGCAGACTTGATGATCAACGTCAGGAATGAGGCTAGGGAGCTGAAATTACAGAATTACAGCCTCTAAGATGACTTGAGATTTTCAACCTTGCTTTTTAAAAAACTGCTCAGGGCTTCCCTGGTTGAGAGTCTGCCTGCCGATGCAGGGGACGCGGGTTCGTGCCCCGGTCCGGGAAGATCCCACATGCCGCGGAGCGGCTGGGCCCGTGAGCCATGGCCGCTGAGCCTGTGCGTCCGGAGGCTGTGCTCTGCAACGGGAGAGGCCACAACAGTGAGAGGCCCGCGTACCGCAAAAAAAAAATTAAATAAATAAAAAAAATAAAAACTGCTCAAATTTTTAAAATTCAAGCAATCCAGAGAAAAAAAGAAATGTGATTTTTCATATTAGCAAAGGAGCTCAGCAAACCGTAGCCTGTAAACCTGCAAAACCCATGCCAAATGAGACAGGGGCTCCCCACCAAAATGACAAATGCAGGGTAGACTAAAGCATGGAAAGAAGGCATCCCAGGAATAAGCAAATTCAACTCCTTCCCTTGACGGAAAGGTCGGGGGCATCTGCTGGCTGGCCCATGCCCCGATCTGCTCATGACTTCTCTCCCATCGTTGACCCGCACTGGCGAGCAGCACGAGGGCTGCCGTGTGGTCAGACCTGAAGCACACAGGCTCTCCACACAGGAAGCCTCCCCTCAGGGACGCTCTGGCTCCTCAGGCTCCTGATGGTGGAAGTTTCCAGAGTTTATCAAAGGCTGCGAAGGCGGAAGGGGGAGAATCCAACAGCAAGCTCTCTAGTTTTTCATGAACCAAGCCCATCAACTGAGAAGCAGAGAAGCCAATTCCTACAGGAAGGTTCAAGTACAGAAAAGAAAACTAGGGCTTCCCTGCCCCAACTTCCCCAGAACAAAATTCTGTTCTGTATTCAAGGGCCTCCACTGGGCAGCTCCACACTACTCTTCTCATCTTACTCCAAAGGATTCTCTTCCTGAGTAAATATTACTGGAATCTCCCAGATACTTATCCCCATTGTCCCCTCTCCCCTGAAGTGCCTTTGTCCTGCCCATTTCCACCTATCAAAATCTTACTTACCCTTGAAAACCCAGTTCAAAACACTGCTCCCCATGAATTCATCCCTGATTACCCCGACAGGAAGCAGTGACTCTCCTTTGAAATTCAAAGAGAACCACGAGTAAAACATCTGCTTTAGCCATCAAATGAAGAATAAGTATGACAAGAGGCACCATTCTTAAATACTGAAGAAAACTTCCTGAAGAGTAGGAGCTGTTGTTGTGTTAATATCCCTTCCTCAGTACCAGGCGGAGAAGGGGCTTCACGATGAACAAATGAATGAACAAACAAACAAAAGAAAGAAAAATCAAACCTCGTGTTCCCATCTCCTCAGCTCAAGAGACAATCAACCCCTTCAAATAAGATAACTCTCCTTTTAATGACAGTTTTAACCCAGGTGCAGCTAGACAATATACTGATGGACTAGAGATGATCATCAAAAATGTGAAGCATGTTTGTCCTCAATATTAAGTACAACTAATTTTATTACTTCTGTTTTTTCCCTTCCTTTTCAATAATGAAATAAACCCCAGTCCCAGCAAATGGCAAATCTCTATTCTTAAAGTACATTTAGATTTTACTAATTTACTTTGCTTATGCATAATTCAAAGGGGGATTTTATTTCAGTGCTTTATTTGTGGCTTCTAGTTATTATTCCTTCTGGAAAAGGCCCTTCACATATATTAGGTCTGAAGTTCCACTAAAGGTTTTTGGGGTCTGTGTTTTTAACTTCATTTTCTTAAGGCTGTAAAGTGGAAGAATGAGTTTGGGTGATTGTTTCATGGTGGTGTTCAATTTCTAGAACCCTATGAACCCTAGAGAGGACTGGTGGGAGGATGAGGGATGAAATGCTGAATACCAGAATATGGGCCTATGGTTTCTTGGAAAAGGTCTTGTTCAGGCCAAAGTCTCTAATGGCAGAGGAAATGGCCTTATTCAGAGTCCAACAGGCACCTTCTCTTAAAAGCCAGGAACTATATTCCTCAGTGCCTGAGTAAGCATGGTTTAAAAAAAAAAGAAGGAAAGAAATCCATCTTACACCAGCACTCTGATATAGGGCACTCTCTATACTGTGGGGAAACTGCAAAAAAATCTCAGAGACTTAAGAGATAAGCACTGAAACCTCCTGGCAGGGCAGGCAAGAGAGCTGCCCTGTCCATCTCAACTTCCCAGGCTGCCCCCATCAAGTGGGGTGTAATCAGTGTGCTGTCAGAGTTTCCTGCACCTCTGTGGGAGCAGAGATAACCCATAAGATGCTTAGATAAAAGCTGATTTTAAAAATAGTACCTAGGGCTTCCCTGGTGGCGCAGTGGTTGAGAGTCTGCCTGCCGATGCAGGGGACGCGGGTTCGTGCCCCAGTCTGGGAGGATCCCACGTGCCGCGGAGCGGCTGGGCCCGTGAGCCATGGCCGCGGAGCCTGTGCGTCCGGAGCCTGTACTCCGCAACGGGAGATGCCACAACAGTGAGAGGCCTGCGTACCACCAAAAAAAAAAAGTACCTAATTGCATGCCTGGGGCATTGGGAAGGGTTTACAGACAGAGGGGACAAGGGAAAAAAGGCAGATGGTCAGACTTACTATCTACCAGTAGGATGGCTCCTCGAGAAGAGCTTTCTAAGCCACTCCGGGTGTCCTTCTAGGCTGCCTTACCCAGAAGCACCCTCCTGGCCACCACTATGCTTAGGCCCTTATCTCTGGAATTCCCAAGCTGAGTACAGACCTGCCCTTGACAGAGATCAGGGAGTCAGACTTCTTAGTGGCAGACAGCAGGAAGTCGTGGAGACCAAGGAGAGCTTTAATGAGAATCTGTGGGAAGGTGGAAAACAGGCGCAAAGAATGGGCAGGAACAAAGGGAGGCTACACAGTGAGAGCACAGCCAGACTCTGGTCCCAGAACCGTCTGACCGAACACTGCCATGGAACGCCAGACGGTATGTTTCCCCAGGCTCACCTCTACTACTGAGGCCACTGTAGAAAGCTCTACCTCTCCCCGAGCCTGTTTGCCTGTTATACTCCTAAGGAATATGTCATAACTGCCTGGGGTCAACTGATTAATATTAGCCAAAATCTGAAGCTCTTCTGTGACTGGTTCAGAAAAAAAAAAAAAAAAAGAGCAGGGGTATCTGGTATTATCCCAAGGATTTGTTAGGAACAAGTGCTCAAGATGGTAGGAATGACAAAATGGCATTTCTGTTTACAAATCCTGTGAATACTATAAGATCCAGCCAGTCCTCCTGGTGATGCCTGTCTTGGTGTGCCTGATGACTGAGCCTTTATCTTATTTAATCAATTCAAGAAATATAAACTAGCTCCATTTCATTAGTGCTTAAAATGCCATTATGATTAGGGCATTCAGCGGTGAATGGCTGTATCTGTGTTGTATAACGTGGAACATCTATTTTAATTGTGATTAATTCTCTCAAACTAATGTCTTTAAGTATTAACGGGAGCAAGGAGACACAAAGGATGTAAAAAAGAACTCAACAAACATAGAAGTATATACCATCTTTAACTGATTTCAAGACTCACTTTTTCAGATTTAACATCTCTCAATCAATGGCAGTGCTCTTTCTTTCTTAGTGATTACACAGAATAATGATATATTTTACAATAGACAGCATCTTAGATTCAATAAAACACTGAACAAGCTACTTTTTCAGATGAAATTACTGGTTTATGATATGGGAAAAAATAGAATGTAGCCATTTCCTTATCCTAGCATCTGCATGTGGAAAATAAGATTATGCATAGCGTCTATGAAGTAATGAAAATTACAAAGGTTATGCTTTCTTTGCTCCAGTCCACTGTGGCCCACGTTACATTTAGTTTCTGGTAAAACCAGATGCTCAAAAGCTTCCGTTATCTCTAACATGATTTACCCTATTAGAGAAACACACTGATTTGGTGACCATGACTTTGTCAAGGATCGTCTTGGAATTTCTTAGGTATTGAGAGCCATAAAGGTGTCTTTTGCTATGTTAATGAGATGACAATTTTTTTACAAAAATAATTTTTAAAAAATTACATCTATGCTGAATTAGCTCCTAGCTCTGTGCTAGGAATAGTGGATGAAGACCAAACATACATTAGCAGAGAAAAGTAAAATATCAAAATTAACCTCGTTACAGAAGAATATACAAAAAAGTGAGGACCTAACTTCCATCACAGGATCAGTAGAGTCAGTAGGGTTGCTTTTTCTTTTCTTTCTCCTTATTAAAACAAACGAACAAAGAAACCAAAAAAACATGATACGTTCTGAACACTATGGATGACGGTCTGACCTATTAATAGCACTTCCTATGAGTAACATGCCTAAGCCTTCCAAGGTGATAAAAGTCATCCCTGGAATCCAAAAGATGGATGCCAAGCTGTTTCCAGCTTGTGTGTTGTAGCTGAAGCATGATAAAGACAATTTATAGCTGGTTCAGAGATGAGCAACAAATGGTTCTTGGTTTTATTAACAGGTTCGATGGGAAACTTAAAGAATGGGGTTTTGAGTCTGATAGAAATGGCTGGAAGGGGACTGAATTTATTTTGTGAACATGATTTAGCATATAATTATAACGAGAGTTGTCATTTATTAAGCAATTTCTATTGCCAACATTTCACCCCCATCTTATTTCTGGTAACCTGTCTAATAAACTATCCACACTTCTATATAAGAAAATTGTCTCAGAGCGGGTAAGTTCTGCCCCAAGATCTCACCTCTGCTGGGTAAGAGCCAGGACTCACATCAGGCCTATTACCTCCAAGACCCATTCACGGTCGTCTTAACCTGGGCCTTATGCTACTGGTTGATGGTCAGGATTCTCTGCAGGCTTCTAATTGTGACTTTGTTCTTGAACAAGTGGACTGTGAGTCAGATTGGGTCTGAGATTTGAGTGCTACTACACTGCACTCTTCATCAACGGGACTCTGTGTGCTGGACAGACCCTTCCCAAACCTGAACCTGAGCTTAAAGGCACTTGGAAGAGATGAGCCAGTGATCCTGCCGGCACGCAGTGAGCGTAGACTAGGTAAATCCTTGAGGAGAGGGCTTGGGAGTGAAGGGTCTTCTTTCATGGCAGTGTGCCTATGGCTCTCCCTCCCCACTTAAAGGGATATGCTCCCTCTCCCACCCCGGCCCTTACTCTCAGAAGTCGGGGAAAATTTCTCTTCTTTTTGATGCAGTCTGAAACCTTGAGAACTGGAGACCTGAACTTAAGCTCTAGAGTCCCCTCTGGATTTGTCCTAAGAGGCCTTATGGGGCTTGTGCAGATAGGTCTCCTGCAGCCCTAATGGCACAGCAAAGGATCCTGAGGTGGGTACACATGCCAGACCACACTGGGACCTGTCCTGCAGAGTCAAGGCAGAATCAGAGTGCCCAGATCGGGGTTCAAGCCAGTTTTCTGAGTGTCAGTCAGTTTCATTAAGTAGTTATATCTTGCTTAAACATAATTTGGTATATTCCAAGAACTTTCACAATTCAGCATAGATGTAATTTTTTAAAAATTATTTTTGTAAAAAAATTGTCATCTCATTAACATAGCAAAAGACACCCTTATGGCTCTCAATACCTAAGAAATTCCAAGGGTTTAAGAGTTCTGTGCTAGGAATAGTGGACGAAGACCAAGCATACATTTCTTATCATAAATCACAGCATCACACTACCTAAAATAAGTTTTACAAAGGCATGTTTTTTAACTGTTGGAGGACCTGATATTGACGGACTCAATGTGAAGATGTCCTTAGAAATAACAATGCATGACAGAGAAAAGGCAGTCAATGAGAAGAGCAGTCAGCGCCACCAGGTGAGAAACTGAATATACAAACAGACAATTACCAAACTGTGTATAAAAACAGAACTCTGACCCACAACTTACAGCAACCTGCCCAGGAAACCAACCCCCTTATTATACAATAATCAGCCCATGAAGCCAGCGTGCTATAAGTCAGCCTTGCAGGAGACTGGATTGCTATTGCTATCTCTAATAATAATCCAAGAAGCCAAACAGTAACTTCTATGATAACTGGCTCAAAATGACAAGGACTTGACTAATAACTGACAGCTTCTCTAATTTTTATCCCCACTTCCAATTTAGGAACAGTCAGAGAAACCCGAATATGTACACCATAAAATACCTTGCTTTTAGGCTTCTAGTTAGCCCACCTATGGCTTCCTCATGCAAACAGCTTCCAATCAGGGCATACCTGAAGCCTTCCCTTTTTTCCACTATAAGCTTTCCCACTTTCCTACTTGTCTTTGAGTCTCTGCTAAAATGCAAGTGACAGTGGCTGACCCCCTTGATATATCAAGATCTGAATAAATAGCCTTTGCTTGTTCTTAAAAAAAAATTATTTTTATTGTGAAAGGGGCATGTGCTCATTGCAGAAAACTTGAACAGTAGAGAAGAGCAGAGAAAAGAAAATTAATATCACATGTTTTCACCTCCAGAGACAACCTCTGCTAGCTTTCTGGAGTATTTCTTTCCAGCAACCCACCCATTTAAATGCATACAAGTGAATGCCAGATTCCTGTCTCTAACTGAACTGTGAGCCTTAGCTGGATCTATGGAAGACCAAGGATCTTATATTTAATTCCAAATGCAAATTTCTTTGCTTGAATATTCTAGAATATAATAACCACCTGGCATGTTGCCTTTTCATTTTGATAGTACCAATCTAGATACAACATGTAGGTGATAAGCTACATTCCGAAATATGACTAAAATGACACTATAGATCTTATTTTTATGAGTAAACAAATTCAGACTTTACATTTTTGTTCAGTTCTTCTAGGCTGAAAAACACAGGAATGAGATTCCGAAGTGGATTAGTAGAGACAGCTTGTTATTAAAGGCTGCCACTTCCGAGAAAACAGAGTATGTCTTGCATACTAAGCATTTCTGGCACTGTGAATAAATCCTTCACCTACGTGTTCACTCTAGTTCACACTCCCAAAGAGCCTGGAGGTGATTACTCAACTAAACATTAAATTTGATGAGGACTCTGTATTAAGAGATCATCCTCTTTGATTTTTTATTGATTTGTAGACTTTTAATACCAATTCTGATTCTACACATCTGTTACACATCAGAGTTAAAGAAAAGATTCAGGTAGAAAAGATTTACAATTTAAAGGAAGCATGAATGTGTTGGCAGGAATGAAAATCACTGAGTGGGAGTGCTCTGGGTGCAGCTGACTCTATTCTTGACATAACAAAAGTTGGTAAAAGGCCTCAGAGCAAAGATGAAATCTAAACCATGGAGATGAAATACCTGAAAAGCAATAGGAAAAGAAACTGTTGCTAAGAGAATTGGGGGACTCAGAAGAAAATGTCAAATTCCCAACAATGCTGTAATAGCCACATGATTGTATTTCTTTTTAAATCATAAACACATAATAGGCATAGTTTGCTTCACTTCATGACACTTTAAGGGTGCAGGCTGCAGTCTGCCCAGCACCCTTCCAGTCACCAAGCTGCCTCCGTCTCATTCCATGTGGTTCTGATGGGACTGCCAATACCAATTTATCCTCCACTCCCTGCCAAAGGAGTGGGCACATAACCAGTCTGGCTAACCGAGGTTCTTCATAGCCGTAAGGTCATTGGTTCAAAGGATGGGCATATGGCCCAAGTCAAGTCAATGAAAGAGTCTCCAAAGGATTGGTCTGTGGATGCTGGGAGAGAGTGCATCTTTGTTTCTATCTCTGGGCTCATGAGCTCCAAGGTCCACATGAGCTTAGAGCTTCTGGTGGCAACTGTGTGGCTGAATGGAGAACAAAGCAAACAGAGGTAAGCAGAAGGGAATGGGCAGAAAATGGGAAGGAATAGGAAGAGGGAAGAGAACTAGAGTGAAACCACAATGGCAGTTTGAACACTTGGATCCAACTGTGTCACAGCCAGCTTGGCTTCCCAATTATATGCGTCAATAAATGCTCCTTTGAGCTTAAGCCAGTTTGATGTAGGTTTCTGTTACTTGCAGACAAAGAAAGACCTAGAAACACTTCTGACTCACACTTTGTAATTGTGGAGAAACAAAGTCCCAGAGAGGTGTTGCCAAGATTAGACAGTAAGGTGAGGGAAGGTCCTGGTTCTCTAGTGTGTGCCAATGAACTAACCAGCACCCTGAAAATAACCACAGAATCACAAAACTATAGATTCCTTTTCTACACGCCAGACATGCAATCTGCTGGCCTCCACATGGAGCATCGTGAACAGTATTAGCCTTTGTCATAGCACTGTAATTTCTGGACTCCAAAAGAACCCTGGACTCCGAAAATGGCTTCCTTTTAAGTCTACCATAGTGTTTTAATTTTCCCCTCTAGTTTCTTTTTCCTCCTTAAGGAAAAAAAAAAGATGGAATTTATTTTTAGTACTATCTCAAAAATCCTAAGTCCAGGAGGGATAACTGGGCCTTACAAATATCAAGACAGAAGCTGAAAAATGAGGACTCTACATTACTCTGTGTCTCTTGGGAGCCATGTGGCTTAACTTTTGCTTGATTGTTCTTCTCCTTCCTTCTTCTATCTGCTTATGGGTCTTCTCATCCTTGTAACCGTGCCCTCCCCAGCACCAGGGTTACCCAACTTCTAAGTTCAAGCAACCCACAGTAAAAGCTTCAGTACATTTAGATCAATTGTTCTCAGATTTTTTGGTCTCAGAATCACTTTACACTCTTAAAAATTACTGAGGAACCCAAAGACCTTTTGTTTGCATGAGTTATATCTATCAATATTTACCATGTTCAAAATTAAAACAGAAAAATTTTAAACACTTATTTAATTCATTTAAAGATAATGATAATAAATGTTAACCTAAAAATTTTTATTAAAACCATATTTTCCATAGGAAAAGGCGTAGAATTGTTTTAAATTTCTGCAAGTCTCTTTAATTTCTGGCTTCTGGAAAATGGATGAGATTTCTGCTTCCAAATGAGATGGGAGTAACAGGAATCAGATTTACCATCCTGCTTGAAACATCTAAGAAACTAGATAAAATATATAATGGTAGATTAGACATGGGAAAAGAAAGGATTAGTAAACTTGAAGATATCACAATTAAAACCATACAAAATGAAACACAGAGAGACAAAAAGCTGAAAAAAAAGTGAACAGAATATCACTGATACTTGGGAAAGCTTTGAGAAGACTAATATACATGTATTTGGAGTTCCTAAAGCAGATGAGGGAGAGAAAATAATTTTTTAAGAAATAATGGCCAAGATTTTAACAAATCCAAATTTGATGAAATTAATAAACCCATTGAAACAAGAGTCTTAATGAGTTCCAAGCACAGGAAACACAAACAAAGCCACACCAAGTCACTTCATAATCAAATTGCTTAAAACCAGTTGTCCAAAAACAAAGGCAAAATAAAGACTTTTTCAGACATACAAAAGCTGAAAGAATTTATCACTAGCAGATCTACATTAAAATAAAGAGGGGATAAAGAGGGTCATTTCATAATATAAAGGGATCAATTTATCAAAAGTTCATAACAAAACATGCATAAACATGTATGTACCTAATAAGAGGACTTCAAAATAAATGAAGCAAAAACTGATACTAATGAAAAGAGAAACAGCTAAATAACAATTATATTTGGAGATTTCAATACCCCTTCCTCAATAACTGATAGAAAAAGTAGAAAGAGAATTCGTAAGTACACAGAAAACTTGAACAACGCTATCAACTAATTTGACCTGATTGATATTTATCATACACTCCACCAAATAATAGCAGAATACACATTCTTTTCAAGTGTACATGGATTATTTAAAGGTGACATCACTGGGTGGAATCTGAAACCATACCTTATAAGGTCCATATTATGCTTTGATGGATCTCTTACCCATACATGAAAGATCCATCACCTCGCACACCCCTGAAAGAGTCTTGCAATCCCCAGAATGCCCTGAAGCACACTTTGACAACTACAGATTTAGATTATTCAATTTTTTAAAAGAGTTAAATTATCAACTGAGCTGTAGGCAACTCTTGTGGCCTAGGTGACCATAAAGAATCTGTTACAAAGTGAGGAAGGCAATCCTCATGCTGATTTAAAGGTTAGATTTGGTGGGTAGTTTGGATTAGTTCAACTTCTGCAACAAATTGCTATGCTTTCCTCTTTAAATATCCTCTTGAAATGAAGTACCTAAAAGACTTGCTGTATCTGTGCACCACAGATGAGCACTCGGGAGCAGAGAGGGGCTAAACGTCACTGACACCACTCAGCTGACATATTCTGTCTGAACATATTGTCAATCTTTAAGTCCTTGAGGCAGGAACAGTATTACTTACATGTGCTGTCAGCATGTAACAAGGATCAACAGGCTCTCCGGGTACGAGAAGCGCCAAGAAACTAATAAATTAAAAAAGAGAAGACATTGGTACGTTATTTAGGGCACAAAATCTTAAGTTGTCAACATAGCAGACACATTTGTTCTAGCCTCTGCAATCATGTACCCACTAACAATGTCTTCATCACTGTCTAAATGTTTTTGATAACGTAGACCAATGTTTTAATAATGACAATACTGGCTCCCTAAGAGTAACTGGTGACAGGGGGCAGAGCTAAAAAATCCTCTTCTCCTCAGAATCTCTGGGTGTGGGACAAATATGTCAGTTTTTTAAAAAGTGTCCAGGTCATTCTAACAGGCAGCCAGGGTTGAGCCCATCATGAAGATATCACACTCTTAGTAAACCTTACGGTCTTCCTCTGCTGCTCCCTCTTTATTCACCCCTCAGGGAGAATGTATGTTCAAAGACCTATATTACATATTTGGGAACATATAAAAATTGTAAGACAGACTTTGTTTCGAAGAGCTCTTATAATTTATAATAAACACAAAGATGTTACGTTCTATTATGGCGGCAGAATTAAGCTGGTTTACATTATGTGCCTACCTAACCTTTTAATAAGATGCTTAAAGAGGATAGAAAAAGTAAGTTACAAACAGAAGGTCAAACCAAATAATGCACAAAGAGTCAAATACAGAGGTTCTGTCGCTCTCTGGCAACATGGCATTCAGGGTTCAGTACCATGTAGGGACTGGAGCATGGAGGGAAAAAGGAAATGGAAATCAATCAAGGATCCCATCTCACAATCCTGGGATTCACCTATTTAGAATGAGACAAGCCCATAGAAAATAAGAAAGGAGTTGCCACCATGAGCTACATTTTAGGTATGGTGGAAGATCACTGGAAGAAGAAATTTCTGTTCCCAGAGTTTTAAAATAAGGGCTTACTAATGAGATGTGATCTGATTAACGCCTTGGGCAGAGAGTAAAATGGCTAAATCAAGATAAACTGATTTCAAAAAATTAGTAAAACCTAAAACTGAAGAGGGTCTTGTCTTAATACCAAGGCTCTGTTGAAAAGTGTGACTGCTTAATCCCACAACACCAAAACAAACGAAAGGTCACTTGGGAGCAGTGAAAAGACTAACTTGCTAAACAGAAGGGCCACAGTAAGAAACAAAAGGGTTCCAAATTACCTGCCCCATGAAAAACAGGTTCCCTTAAATTAGAACAACAGAGGAAAACAGACTTCTGTTAGAATAGTGGAGCAGCTAAATTTCTCCATAAGAAAACCTTTTTAATTTCCTTTTAGAAACTAGATGCATGTAAATTAAGTATTTATATTAGGAAATTACAACCACAGTCTACTCTCTGAGAATAAAAGGAGTCTTAATTCTACTGCTCATTAGCAGTAAAGAAAGAAAATGTAAAGAAAAAAAGTCTCTGAATGGTAAAGTTCAATGGGAACAAATCAAGTTATTTTAATTGTCCCATCTTTATTCAGATAGAGAGTAAATGGCTACTACAGGTCAACTAGGAAATCAGCCTAAAAGCAAAGAAACAAACCTAGGTTCCTGATACTCAGAGCAGGGCCCTCCTTCTATGCCACATCTCCTGCATATTCAACTGAGATGAAAAATATTCCATTGGAGATGAGAAAATATGATTTTCAGGATCACCCACTAAATGACAATGTACTCTACACAGTATCATTCTACACGGATATAAGGAGGACCCAATGCATCAACTAAACCAGTCCCTGTTTCCAAGCAGGTGAACCCCCAGCTGCCTGAAGCGTCTCTAGAGTTAGGGTAGCCACAGTTTCTACTAACATTCTGTGTTGAATAAGATGCTTGATGCTTTTCGTTTCATACTTTTTGTGTGTGTGACTAGCCAAAATCTCACAATACAATTCAAGTTACTATCTGCTGCTTTAAATTCTGATGTTGATGAAGAACAGCTGATTAGGGCCTTCACTGTAAGCTGTCACATGCTCAAAGACAAATGTGAGCCTTCCATTTTCTTCATTTCCATATTGAGTAATCCAAATGCTTTCTCCCAAAGCCTGATTTTTCATCCCTTTAACAATTTAGATTTCTTTCTTTAGACAGCTTCAGTTTCTCTGGTTCATTTTCCAGCTGGATAATTTCTTTAATTTACTGAGATCACGCTGAATCCTTGCCTATTATCCAAGAGGGATGCTAATAAAAATAATAATGCTAATATTTAACAGTTGTGAGATGACTACATACCATGTACGAAACTAAGCACTTTCCCTAAGTGGCAGGATTATTTGGGATGTTTGCTGCTGGAAGAGACTCAGAAGAATGAGTGATGTCTTTCCCTCCCCTATTCCAAGAAGACAGCCACACAATTCTATTTTGAGCTTGAGTCCCTCCCCTCCATGGGTATCATTACCTTTGGAGCTTCTGGGCTGAAAACAGAAGTTCTCAAGGTCCACAAGGCAACTCCTCAGCCAGGCTTTGGCTTGGAAATCTGGTGGAAAATGAGAGGGTGAGGGTTGCTGGGAGAGGGGCACATCCCCCAGACAGGCTGCAGATGTGCAATGGACCACACCTGTGAGGCATCTGTGGAAGGAGATGGGCACTAATATCCGAGGCCTTGAAGCAGAGGTGAGGATCTTGAAGCTGAGCCTGGGGTCAGCGGGGGGAGGACCTCTGTGGGGAGCATCTCTGAGCTGGCTGGAGCATCCACGCCCAACAGACACAGGAAGCGTTGGCCAGGGAGAAGAATCAGGATGGAGGGATAGCTACCACCAGAGAAAAAGGACCAGGCCGCTTCCATCTTTTCCAGGTAGTAGCTGAATCCCCTGGATTTTGTGTCAATCTAGGGAGGCGAGGCTCCTCCAAATATAACATATTGAATTCTTGATAGTCTTCTGAGTAGGTGCTCAATGCCAGATTTAGTTTGATTGAGGACAAATAAATTGATGTTTTGCTGCATAGGAGGGTAGTGGACCAGGTCCCTGCCCATCACACAGATGTTCTCTAATTTTATACTCACAGGAACCATTTTCGGCTCCAGCAGCAGCTCTCCACCTCATTTTACAGATGAGGCTTAGGGAGGTTAAGTAACTTGCCCAAGGCCATACACATGCTGCAAAGAATCCCAGCTCTGCCTGATTCCAGAACCCATGATCCTTATCATACTACAGATGATTTGGGCTACTCTGTAATTAAAAAAAAAAAAAGACAGATTTAACTTTGCAAATAATTATAAATTAACTACATCATCCAAACATGGAGAAAGAAACCAAAGTCAACTTAATTTTATATATTCTTAGATATAAAATTGTGCTGTGTCAGTTTTTTTTAATGACATAAAAATTCTAGCATAGATTTAACATGGACTAAAATTTTAAGTTAAAAAACTTAATTCTCAGCCTGGAGCTGTTCACTAAGTATCCAAGTGAAGAATGTGGTACCTTAGTTTAGTATTCACCAAGCAACTATGACATGCCAGAACTGTACTGGGCAGTCCTAATCTCTGAGGATAAAATTCAAATTCCTTGGCTTCACAAAGTCATCTGCTAGCATCATCTTCATCCCTTGCCTAAAAACATCATCTTCTCCAGCTATACTAAACTGCTTGCATGTGACACTTACACTGGCAACTCCATTACAGCACATACCCTCCAGAAGCTAAAAGTTTTTTGCATGACTAACACCTCCTAGCCTCTAGGTTTAATGAAAAGAGGGACTATATTTTAATTTCTATATCCCTAGTACCTAGCTTGGTGCCTAGCACGTAATATTCAAATACTATTCATAGAATGGATGAAAGAAAAACTGAATAAAATTGCAATTTTAAAAGTACTTGGTCTGTTTCCCATATTTGCAAGACTAACCTCTGACCCTAATGTCTTTCCCCAAATGGTAGATTCATATTATGAGAATCTTTCAGCACCACTAATTAGACCCAGTAAATTCTGGCTGAGAGCAAGAGAAAGGGGATAAATAGAAGGCAGGAAAGCTGCCAGCTCAAAGTCTGCATTTCCAGGCAAAAACAAGTAAATGCATTTGCAAAACTGGGTGTATATCCCAAGGGATGCAAATTGGTCATAGGCTTTGGCAACAAGCCTATTTTGCTTTAAAGCACACCTCTTAGTACAAGGTTAGGAAAACCAGAAATTCCCATATATAAATAATTGATCAAAACTTGTAAGAGAATTTGACAAAAACATCCCCAAACTCTTAGAAACCAGTTAAGTGGACTATTAAATAACTACAAAAAGTAAATGATTACATTTAGCACAAGAGTCAGATTTAACTTTAAAAAACAAAAAAGAAAAGCAAGCCACTAATTTTAATTTCAGATCATTGTTGAAAACACAGAATTGAATATTATAAAAAGGAGGGAACAAGCAAAACTTTTAGTCCTGAGATTGCTAACTATTTTGTAGACACAGGAGGCATAAATATGTTGGAAGGGTAGATAGCATAGATAGCCAAGTACTATACTTAGACAGGAGTAGAAAGATACAGGGAGAGAGCCAATTAGGGAAGAAAAATGTCTTAAGATTAAACAGCCAGCCAAATGTATGAGGCTTGTCCAGGCTGAAAGTCATCCTTTGGTTACTGCAGCTGATGAGTTTATCATAGGGATAAATGGGGACATCTGAACTCACAATTCAGGACACAAGATGAAGCTACCACAGTCTGAGACCAGCTCTAATGATCCAACAGCACAGCTGGCCAAGCTATCATTCAGTCTCTCTGCCTCTTGACAGTTTGGGGCAGTTTCTGCTTGTTTCTTCTCCCTTCTCCACTATGACTACTTTCTCTCTGCTTTAGGGCTTTGTTAATTCATGGTTTCTTTTGGGCCTCTGCTTTTCTAGCAACTCTTCCTGCTTACACTCTGTCCTGACTCAAACTTGCAGTAACAGAGATTCTGGCTGGGTCAGCAACTCACTGTCAAGGATGCAAAGCCTCTATGGGGCAAAGCTCTTGTGCCAGCTGGTTTCATGAATTCCTCAAGGCCTATAAAATGGCTGGCTGCTTGAGGGCCAGGCATCAATTACTGACCCATTCAGCTGTGGCTGAGAAAGAAAAGTGAAATAATCCAACCAAACTTGACCGACTTCCTGCTTTGTTCAGACGAGGGCTGAGGGTGTAGCAAGCCCTCACAGAGCCATCTAGTATACAGTGGTCCCAACCAATCTACAACTATTAAATGTCATACTCTAGATTCAAGCACCTCTCATTGAAATATAAATGGTTTATATCATAAAATTGGAAAAGGAAAGACTGAAGATGATGACGGGGGAAAACTGAGGAGATATTCTATAGGAGGGCAAGGACAGAATCCTGAGCACTGATGGAGAGCTGGCCTCAGAGAGCAACATCGCTTTCACAGAACTGAAGAAGGGAGAAAGAATTCATGCGTGTTGGTTTTTATCTCTTTGGTAAAGTCAGAGGAATAAAACGCCGATAGTTACAGGATGAGACGGATTAGGAGCTTGAGGATAATAAAGGAGCTTTGGAAGAACCACTGTAGGGAACATACAAGTGGACAAAAGATTGATTAAAGAAAAAACATTGCCAAATATAGGACTCAGAAGTTCCAGTAATATCTTGATAAGCACTATTTGCAGAAAGTCAAGTCAGATGTTCTCCAGCAACTCAAAGTTGAGCAGTCATCTTAAGGTTAAGGGTTGAGACCACGTAAAAGACAAAAAGTCTCTAGGATGTTACCAGTGAGGGAATCTACCATATAAATGAGACAGAGATCTAATAATGAAAAGATATGAATGGAACATGCACCTGATAATTCAGCAAAGTCATTCATAATTGGATATAATATGTAGGCAAACAAAGGAATGAGAACACTTCCCTTCCACATTTTAGCATGCCTGCTTATGAAGAAAAGAAATTAAACGTCAACTCCTTGTAAAAGAATTCTTCAAGTATCATAATTTATATGAAGCATGATTCTTAGTTATATCTCATATTTGGCAGGGATGCTTATGATATCTTATGTAATATGAATGCTTTAGCTTGCAAATTTTTGTTAATTGTCCTAGGCCATTATTTATTTAGAAGGGGAAGAGAACCAATCTTTCTTCACACCCAATACATGTCAGTTCCAGTGCTAGGTGCTTTACATATGTTATCTTATTAATCTTCCTAATAGTCCTGTAAAATAGGTATAACTGTAAGTTACAGCTGAGAAAACCAAAGTTCACAGAGGTTAAGTAATTTGCCCAAAAATGTAAAACAAGTTTGACTCCTAAGCATGTGTTCTTTCCAAGAGGTTACACTGCAGAGAGCTGAATAGGGAGCTGTCAAATGAATTCTGACTTTCTCCTATTGCCAAAAGCTTAGTAGTTTATATATGACCTTACTACAAATATGGACTGATTTATAAATCTTTGTCCTCTCCAGAATATTTTTCTACGTTTAATTATTTTGATCCGTCAAGAGGTACAGAGGTGCTATTACAGAACACACCTTTGAAGGGAATAAAGGAGTGTGGGTTCTAGTTGTGGAACCTTAGGCAAGCTTTTTAACCTCTTTTGTGGCCTCAGTTTTTTTTTTTTTTTTTTTTTTTTTTTTTTTGCGGTATGCAGGCCTCTCACTGTTGTGGCCTCTCCCGTTGCGGAGCACAGGCTCTGGATGTGCAGGCTCAGCGGCCATGGCTCACAGGCCTAGCCGCTCCGCAGCATGTGGGATCCTCCCGGACTGGGGCACGAACCCGCGTCCCCTGCATCGGCAGGCAGACTCTCAACCACTGCGCCACCAGGGAAGCCCTGCCTCAGTTTTTTTACCTAGTAAAATGAGGACTTTGGACTAGGTGGTGTCTGGGTTGTATTTGACTCAAGTCGTCATTCATTCTTTCATTCATTCAGTAAACAGACTGAGATTAGGCACTATTTTATGTGCTGGGAAAACACTGGTGAATGTAGTTACATTCTCATGGAATTTACACTCTCTAAAATTCCTGATCTTAAGACAGTAATTCTCAAGGTGGTGAGGAATCATAGGTGGAACAAATTTTCAAAGTCACTTAAGGAATACTTTTTTGAAAGTATACCTATACCACATCCTAGATTCACAGCCTACTCCCCACAAAGCACCGTGGGGAGCCAGTGCTATTGATAAGCATTTGTGGTATCTTTCTTAAAGGCTTGGTAGAAAAAAGGTTGAGAATTAGTGTTCTAAGTGATACAGCAAATTAAAGAGATGCAAGTCATATTGCTCTGTTTGTAAGGGAGACTCATGAAGAGAGCCAATTCTAAGCTTAAAGTAAGTTGGAAAGTGCACTTGAATTAATAGTCCTTGATTAATTTAAGTCCTATGAACACTTGTACCAATCACATAACAGAAATATTAGAATGCTTACCTATGTTATTATTGGCCATAATCTCCCGCGCTGAATTCACGTGCAAAATCACTTGATTAAAAACACCACTATCCTTCTGGCAATTAATTTTAATATCCCAGGCTACAGCCAGTTTTCTGTTTCTAAATACAAACAAACAAGCAAACAAACATTAATGATGTCATAGCATTTTGGTGATGAAAAGCCTGCGCACATATTCTTCTTTCATGTTCTGAGAATCAACAAAAACTGAAATGTTGGAAAGGTTTTTAAAATGTTTTCCCACTCCTCTCAAATCTAACAGTTATACCTAAAGTTTATGCTACAGTAAATATAAAATTACCATAGAAATGTGCATGACTTGAAAATTAGAAAAAAAAGAAAACACTTCTAGTTTAATACTGTCAGTCATAGAATGTTTTATTTTAAACTTGCTGTTCAAACTTTCAAATACGACATGTGTGGCAAAGAAACAACAGTTAACACACAACATCTGCCACAATTCTATCTTCGAACTGCCTTTTCTATATTATGTGATATGTTACAATTTCTTTCAATTTCTTACATTCATTGTATTCTTAAAGGCAGCAATGTCAATTTTTCTGCTTTGAAAACAGTTCCATTAATGTTCTGAAATTACTTAAAATGACAACTTTTTCCTTTCAGTATTCTACTGCTGCCCACATTAGTGACATAATTCAACATATTAATACATTGTTGAGAGGTACACTGTACTCAATAAATCAACTCCCAACTCTAAGTTAAAATGAACTTCAATCAAAAACAAGCATCTTCCTAAATCAGTTTACTCAGCTACTTTTCTCAAAAATATTTCCATTCTGAAATAAGTTTTTCTGTGAGATACAATAGTTTCATTTTTATTCCTAACAGAACTCATGCTGTACTTTTTTTTTCAAAATATATTCGATATATTCTGTGCAAAATGTTAAGTCCTGTATAGGTATGTACCTTATTTTGAAAAAGTTTATAAAATATAATTCCTAGAAATAACCTCAACATTAGACAATAGAGGAAGAAGAAACATATCAGAAAAAGCCTAATTTTTCACAGGAGAAAATAAGTATGTTCTTAAAGCTCCAGTAATACATTCCTTGAAAAAACTCAGAATGCACTTTGGTCATTATTAAACATATTAGAACACAGGCAAATAAAATAAAATACTTTTGTTGTTTTCTACAGAAAGAAAATATGGCTGAATTGAGGCTGATCAAAAGGAATGGTGAGAGCAAAGTGATATTACGATATGGCTCTGTTCTCTACACATTCCTGATCTTAAGATGATTTGGGGATTAGAACTGCACCAATCAAATAAATAATTTACAATTAATTATTTTAAATTCCCAAAAACATGGTAAAAAATGTGAGGATATTCAACATGATACACCTTGCACCAAGAAAATTCTAGACTGTCTCAAATAAATTCTTTGTTTTAGAAACTAGATACCCAGTTTTAAAAAAAAAAGTTTGCTAAAACATTTCATGTTTCACGTA
The DNA here is from genome assembly GCF_951394435.1 of Stenella coeruleoalba. Classification (NCBI taxonomy): domain Eukaryota; kingdom Metazoa; phylum Chordata; class Mammalia; order Artiodactyla; family Delphinidae; genus Stenella; species Stenella coeruleoalba. Next base: position 20,668,657 of record NC_137155.1, on the reverse strand, counting down.
ACTCCTAAAATTTCTTGATTGTACAAACATAACAACTTAAAATCAAGGCCCAATGTAAGATACCATCATATTCGCCCTATTTACCTAACATGCCAACAGGATAAGTTCTCATTTGGAAACTTGGCAAATTATTTAGGGGGGAGGGGGTTAACTTTCTAGGTTAAAAGCATCTAAAATAGCCCTTATATAATTGGGGGTTGAGGGGGTAGATGTACCAGACTAAGTTTAGAAGGTAGAATTTGCAAGCTATAGCTATTTTTCCTGAAAATTCAGATACAGTTTTACAACTAACAATCAGAAGAATATTTAATTGGTTCTTAACCTTATTCTTAAGTTGTTCATTTGAGTGTGGTATGAATAGCATACACTATAGTGTACCATAGGGAGAAAATTATTTTACTTGAGTAAACATAATGTACTTTAGTAATATCAATAGGCACTTCACTTGTGAGATGAGCATATACCTCACTCAAAAGGATACCATATCATGCCCTAGTACACTATAACATATCCCATATAAAGATACGCATTAAAAGTAACAATTTTAAAAAGTGCACATTTTGAGCATGCACAGTTGGAGCTGTGCAAACAGCCCAGTGTTTCAAATAAATACAATTATTACTAGTTAATTTTTATCAAAATATCTTACAGTATGGTAACCATTTACAATTATTGCTCTATTAAGAGTTTTATCATCAAAGAGCACTTGTTGACCTGTTGTGTAATACCATATATATTAATACTGAAGGGTGCTTAAACTGCAGCTTAATCAATTTAGATCCTGGCATTGTTCTGAAATAATTCAAAAGAAACCCTGACTGGATCTTGATTTACTGAAGAAAATGCTTTATGTGTTTAGCTGAGTCCAATGCTAGGTTATAAAGTTAAAGAAGTTTTCCTCAAGTAAGGCAAGTCACGGCATTGACGGAGAAACAGTGCTTAGCAATGGCTTCTCTTCTCACGATTTGTTATTTTGTCATTATTTACGAGCAATTACCAGGATCTCAAGTATCTGGATATCAGTTTTATCACCCTTTCAACAAGTAAGTACATCAAAGCTAAAAATAAAATATAAAGACTAAAATAAATGTAAAAAACAGTGAACAAGTGAAATAAATATAAGAATTGCACAGGACAGTCTGATGTAAACACTTCAATTTCCCAGCTGAGACTCCTGAAGCAAAGAGTCAGTGACTGCTTTCAGGCAGCTTAGTTGGTACTCTTATTCTGGAAAAGAGGCTACATCTTCTTTTCTCTGAATTGTCATGATTTAATCTTCCAAAGCTAGTGAAAAAATAATAGAAATAGTGACCATTAGAGCCAGTTTTGATACTACAACTTATTAAATTATATCACATAATACTGTTTTTATCTAAATTTCATTCATAAACAAGTGTAGGTTCTACTATTTTAAATTCTTTTATCCTTTTATTTTCAAGAAGAATTCACCTTAAACAAATAAAAACGTGGAAATCAGATTGCTCTTGCTTTTTTTTACTAGGAGGTGGCAATATACATATACTACTTGTTAATATGAATATACTACACCTTACTCACTAGCAGCTTTGCACATGTTGGAGGATGTATGCATTGCTATATAGATAAATAATATAACTTATGGCCAAAACCAGAAATAGGGCTCTTTTTTTTCTTTTTTATCACCTAAATTAGATTCAGATTATAGATGAGTAAAAATAAATACTTCAACTTATCCTATACAAGAGTCCCATTTGTAATGAATACTGTTCCAAATTAGGAGTTCCATCCGTATTATAAACCAAGAATATTTATCATTCTTTGAAATTAAATGTGAAATTACTTAATTAATATTTAATATTATACAATAAAATCAAAATGACTCCCTTACTGTACATGTGAGATCTCAACAGTGCTGAGGTAAAATAAATGTCACAAAAATATAATAAGGCACTAAGAAATTTTAAAATACCTGCAGGCTCTTACCTTTAAATTAAATCCAAGTAAGTCACTGATAACACCAGAAACAGCTGACAGGATGACAACCTGGGTGATGTTATAAAGCAGTGGATTCATTGTAAGCCCGTATAATCTAAAGGGACTGTCCAATTCCTAGCAAAAGAGGAAAAAACCATGAGCCCAGATTCATTAAGAATTATCAGTTAAATTAATTCAGGACAATATGCAAAGAGAATTTTTAGAAACACTGTTTCAAAAAAAAGTTACAAAATTATGATAGCTTTAGAAAGAATAAACTTGGTTGAACTTGAAATAAGTAAATATACTTTTAGGTTTTCTTAGGAGAAAATGACTTTCATTTAAAAGAACTCTGGGCTTCCCTGGTGGCGCAGTGGTTGGGGGTCTGCCTGCCGATGCAGGGGACGCGGGTTCGTGCCCCGGTCCGGGAGGATCCCGCGTGCTGAGGAGCGGCTGGGCCCGTGGGCCATGGCCGCTGGGCCTGCGCGTCTGGAGCCTGTGCTCCGTGGCGGGAGAGGCCACAGCAGTGAGAGGGCCGCGTACCGCAAAAAAAAAAAAAAAAAAAAAAAGAACTCTGTAACCTAAATTTGTAACTCCAATTTCTATCCCAAATGAATGACTAATAAAGTATCGATCTAGTAGGTACAAGGTTAAAGAATATTTTTTATTGTAAGAATAGAAACTGAAAGAGAACAATATCTTTTCGCAGAAGATTTAGAAATTTAGTTAGCCAAATTTTCAGCCAATATTAATACATATAGTAAAAACTCCCCCTTGAGACAATTTTCAAATACATGGATTCATTAATTAATTGACTGATTCAAACATTTAAAGTTCTATATGTGCCAGGCACTGTGCTAGACTCTGAGAAGTTAAGATTCAGTCCCCATGCTGAAGGACTTTGCAGTCTAATAGACATGCAAATAAATAATTCAACTACGAGAGTCCCACAAAAGAGATATGCATAAAAGGCAGAGGGCCATACAGGAAGGTGCTCCTGAAACTTAGTGCATGGGGGGAAAGCTGGTATTCCCTAAGACACATGAGAATATGGCACCTTTGAATTACTACAGGTTGTGCATGGGAAGACGTACCTTACGTACTACTTAGGTAAAGGTCATCCTTTGGGCAAACTGTGCCTAAAGACTGGCACTAAAGGAATTTAATTGGGGGAGTAGTATATCAGATGTGCGTGTGAGAAATACGGATTAGAGAGCAACGAGACCAGAAGGAGGAACGCCCTAAGAGCTCGGTATACTGAAAGCTCAAGTGAGATATGATGAGGGTCTGACTTAGAGCAGTACTGAGAGGGAAGAGGGGACGAACTGGAAGATTTTCAGAGGTTGAGCCAATGGGCCCGAGAATTTCTTGGCTGTGAAAAGTGAGAGAGAAGGCGCAACCTATATATTAAGTCCCAGGTTCTGACTAGAAGACTGTTGTGCTTTGTATTTTAGTTACTTTTATATTTCTTTCTACTTTGCAATTGAAGCTACTCACAAGTGTCATCTTTATAGCCTTCTCCCATCTAGCATAGTGCCTACACTATCAAGATATTCAATATTTACTTATCAAAAAACCCACCCACCTCTTCTGAACTCTTTCAATGCCTTATACTGTGATGTGCAATCTATACCCTCTTAATGCATTTTAAGACTGAAGAACTGACTGAAGAATTAACCATAGCATTGAGACACAACTAATTTCATACCATTCTATGAACACTTAAAAACAACTTTAAGAATTACATTCAATTTGTTACAGAAACTGAGATTTAAAAAAATATTTTCCTTTTAAGAAGAAAAAGCATTACTACATGGCAAAGCAGTGATAAAGATACTTTATTAAATTACCTCCAAAGTTATTATTATGAGATCAGATATACTGAAATTATATTCTTTTTGATTGTTACCAAAATGCTTTGAAAATTTAAATATTTATTGGTGATACCTATTTATTATAATGATTATGTATAACTACTTTTTAAACCAACTCAGGCAAAGCAAGCAGAAGACGGCTCTGAGAAATACAAAATGAAAAAAATTTGCAAATTAACATCAAATCTTCTTTTTCAAAATCTATCTTAAGTTCTAGGATGCAAAACATTTCCAAAGATGCCAACCTCTACAATACTCTAAACATTATTAAAAGTCTTAAAATTTCAAAAGTGAATAAAATTTCAAAATGCACTGATCTGGATTACTTGGATTAATTTTTCAATGAGAAATAAAATGTATATTGCATGAATGTGCTCAAAAATAATTTGGAAAACAATTTTGATAACCATGAAAACCAAACACCAAGTAGGATCTACAAACAAAAAACTAAGATATAATGTTAGAGCAGCATTTTCTACATCATGTCCATTTTCAATTTCGTTTTTACCTTTAGCAGTTTAGTAGCCAGTTTTAAAACATTATTCACTAGTGTCAGTTCCTCCTTTTTGTTAGGTTTCTTCTCCATTTTCAAGTAGAGGTTTATCTTTTATTAAAAAGAATAAATAATTAAATATACTTAAAATTATAACAAATACTTTGTTTTTAAAAGGTATTTAGAGATATCTGCTAAAATAGTAGTAGTAGTTCTCTGGCTATTATTGAGATTATAGGTGATATTAATATTCTTCTTCAGACTTAACCGTATATTCCAAATTTCCTACAGTGAACATATTATTTTATAATAAGAAAATAATAACTGTTATTTAAACTTTTCAAACGTAACTAAAAGCTGAAAGAAGGAAAACTGGATGTCATTATTTAAAATGCAAAACACCTTAGTCACAGGGTCAAATCAACCCTGAGAATAAATAATAACTGGAGTAAGTAAATCAATTGGTTTGTCTGCTACTTTCCCCTTTCCCTCTAATTGACTTGGTCTGACATGACTACCAATTTTTAAAAATCAAACTATCCCTGACAAAATTACTCAACAAGTTCACTAGAAATAAGTTTGTTTAAATAATTCCTATGAAATGATAAGGAAAACGTTTAAACAAATTCATTCAAAATAAAGTTAAGCATCAAAATTACTATCCTTTATACTTTCTATTGAATGAAAGTTTATGCTTATTCAAATACAGCTCTGCTACACTGCAAAGCAAACATACCCCACTAATGGTTTAAAATCCATCATTTCTACAAATGCTACTTCCTTCTTATCAAATGAATATGCGACATAAAAACAGTAGATTAGACTTGAAGTCTGCATCAAGGCAGAAACACTGAAGAAAGGCTTGTGCCCTATCAAATTTCAAGTTTTGCTCTATAACACAAATGGTCTTAATCTAATAACATAGGTTCCTGAAAATTTTAAAGTAAATATGGGACTTCCCTGGTGGTGCAGTGGATAAGAATCTGCCTGCTAATGCTGGGGACATTGGTTCGATCCCTGGTCCGGGAAGATCCCACATGCCACGGAGCAACTAAGCCTGTGTGCCACGACTGCTGAGGCTGTGCTCTAGAGCCCGCGAGCCACAACCACTGAGCCCACGTGCCACAGCTACTGAAGCCCGTGCGCCTAGAGCCTGTGTTCCGCAACAAGAGAAGCCACCGCAATGAGAAGCCCGCGCACCACAACAAAGAGTAGCCCCCGCTCACTGCAACTAGAGAAAGCCCGTGTGCAGCAACGAAGACTCAATGCAGCCAAAAATAAATAATTAATTATAAAAAATTGAAGTAAATGTAAACATTTTAGTTTAATATGTAGACTATAGACATTAATTTAAAACATAATAAACATGCATTCTCACCTGTTCAGTAAGTAATATTGAGGTATTGCTATATTTTTTACTTGTTTCTGATCCAAGGGTAACAAATCTTAGGAGAAAAAGTGTTAACGAGATGCACCAGATTACCAGTTCCCAATTGTAGTGACAATCAAGGAAGATCTCATGTACATGAAGCAACTGAAAGTGTATGAAAAAGGCAACATGAAGAAACAATATGATTCAAACAATTTCTTTTTAAAAGAAAATAACATTTTACTTCATACAGATAGATCATGGATATAGAATTACATTTTTAAAACATTCCACATTTATTAGGAAATATTTCAAGCACATAAAAGGTATAATGTAATCAAAACCCATCTAGTTACTTCTGTCAAATCTTAATATTTTGCAATATTCTTTCAGATTTTTGAAAAATAGAAGATTAAAGATTCAGTTGAAGCCCCTTTAAACTTTTCCTTTCATCATTCCCCTTCTTCCCCACCCCTCTGTAAGGGTAATGAATTTTGCATTTACCTTTTCCATGCAGTTTTTATAGTTTAGCTACATATTTATCCTTAAACTATGTTATTTTATATATATTTTAGAATTTATATAAATGCTATCACATTGCCCATATCATTCTTCAATTTGCTTTTTATTCTACTGGATTTTTGTTTTCAAAGATTATCCATTTTTCCATGATACATTAAGCTCAAATTCATTCATTCTAACTCCTACAAAGGTACTACAGTAAAACAATCAACCACAGTGGATTGGCCTACTCTACCAATTAACATTTATTGTGTTGTCAATTTCCTTATTATAAACAATACTGCAATAAATATTCTCTTATGCATCTCGTCTCCTTGTGCACATATATAAGACTTTCTCGAGGAGTTAATAGCTAGGAGTAAAACTGCTGAGTCCTTGGATATTCACACATTCAACTTTAGTAGATATTACAAACTTGTCTCTGAAAACAGCTGTGCCAATTTATACTCTCAGCAGTGTATCAGTCTTCCCTTTGCCCTCATATTTGTCCACACTTGGTATTTTTCAACTTCTTAACACCAATCTGCCAATCTGATGAGTATAAACTGTTCTCTTACTGTTTTAATTTTACTTTTCCTGATTACTTAGGGAGAATGAATGTTTCATATGCTTATTAGTTACTATGCTTCCTCTCCTGTAAGTTATCTTTTTATATTCTGTATCTAATTTTTTTCTATTACGTTGTCTGTTTTTTTAATTGATTTGTAGACGTTATATATTCTGAATAACAAAGCTATTTAAATCATGTTATTTTGTCAGTATCTCTTCCCAGACTCTCTTTTGTTGTTTATGGTGCCTTTTGTAGTACTTACAATTTTTAGGGAAGGGCAGGACAGAAGAATATATGAGAGACTGCAGGTATCAGGCAAAAGTCTAAAATATTTACTGTCTGGCCCTTTACAGAGGAAGTTTGCTGATATTTGGCTTATAGGAACAAAATTGATTCTTTTATGTTGATGTTATATCCATTTTTGTTGATCTTGACCTTCTAAAAAATGTATATTTTTAATAATTTGTCCTTAAAGTTACCTGAATATTCTACACAATCATATAGTCTACAATGCTTTCTTTTCCAATCTTTATACAATTTCTTTTTCCTATCTTCACTGGTTAGTACCCTCCATTAAAATGCTGTCTAGAAGTTATAGACAGGGTACCCGTCTCATTCCTGATTTTAAAGTAAATATCTCCAAGATAATAAATATCATATGTATAATGTTTGCTCCAGTTTTTGAAAGATATCCTTTTATCTAACTAAGAACAGTACTTTCCAGTCATTGTATGAATCTCCACTGAAATTTGCCAATTTGTTTTCTGTAAATATGTAGATGATCAGATGATTTCTCCTTCTTTAATCAATTAAAGGAGTTCAAACTAGATAAATGGCTTTTCTAAAGTTGAAAATCTTTGCATCCCAGGGATAGACTGTCTTGGTCATGGCATATTTAGTTATTAAATTGCTAGCTTCATCTTCCTAGTATCTCTGAATCTAAGTTAGCTCACTGCTTCCTATTTTCATACTATCTGTCTGGTATTGGTAACAAGGTTATACTAAGTATATAAAATGAGTTGGGGGAATATTCCCTCTTCTCTCTAGATCTTTTGTGTAGGATTAGGATTACTTGTTTATTCGAACATTTGGCAAAATTCATCTGTAAAAACGACATGGGTCTAGATGATTTTTGTTGCTAGCAGATTTTCAAACTACTGAATCAGTACTGCTTTATGGTTATAGGTCTTCTCAGCTTTTCAGTTACTTTCTGAGTCAGTTTTACTTAATAAATCACACATTTCTACAAAATAGTCCACTTAAGCTTTTAACTTCAATGACAAAAGTAATTTATACTAGTACTCTGAAAAAAAATTCTCAACTGTTTCAGCTTAATACTGTGATTTTTCTTTTTTAAAATGTGTTATTTGTTGGGGGCTTCCCTGGTGGCGCAGTGGTTGAGAGTCCGCCTGCCAATGCAGGGGACACAGGTTCATGCCCTGGTTCGGGATGATCCCACATGCCGCGGAGCGGCTGGGCCCGTGGGCCATGGCCGCTGAGCCTGCACGTCCGGAGCCTGTGCTCCGCAACAGGAGAGGCCACAACAGTGAGAGGCCCACGTATCGCAAAAAAAAAAAAAAAAAAAAAAAAAGTGTTATTTGTAAGTATGTTTTGAAATTTTCAAACATATGGTTTTCTTGTTGCTGTCGTTGTTTTCTACTTTAACTGCATACAGCTAGTGGTCTGTATGTCATCAGTTGAGAATCACTTTGTCACCTAGTACATGAAAAAGTTTTACAAACTGTTCTGTGCCTGAAAAGAATATGTATTGTCCAATTACAGAACAAAATTTTTAACTATCTTGTTTAGATACATGTCTATTGTATTTTCATCTGCTTAATCTATCAATTATGAAAGAAATGCATTAAATCTTCCCAACGTGGTATTCTGTCAATTTCTCACTACAGTGCTATTGATTTTGACTGTATATAGGTATGTTTGAAGTTATGGAATCACATGCATACAAATTTGGAATTATTAGATCTTCCTGATGAATAATTCTCTAAATTTTTGTCAGGTTTCTCTTTATTCCCAATTACGCTTCTTAGGTTACAGTCTCCTTCATCTGATATTAATGTAAGTTCACCAGCTTTCTCTTGGCTAGTATTTATCTGCAATATATTTTTCTTTTTACATTCAAAACTTTTCAATGTTACTACATTTCATGTGTTTTTTGTTGATAGCAATCGATAGATTTTATGTTCATTAGAGACATAACTACTACAGCATGTACTTCAGGAACATGGAAATTAAACCTTGAAGAAAAGACTGAAATGCAATAAGCAATTGTGAGTAAAGAAATCAGTCTTTTTCCTTTTGGTTGCTTTTAGATTTTTCTCTGTTTTTGGTGTTCTGCAGTTTTTCTATAATGTGTCTAAGTGTCGATTTATTTTTATTGTGGCTTCTTGTTCTTGTTGTGCCTCCTAAACCTGAAAATTAATGTCTTCCATCAATTCAGAAAAACTCTTAGCCATTACCTCTCCAAATATTGCTCTCCCTCTTCTTTCCATCTGAAATTCCTATTAGATATATGTTGGATCTTCCAACTGTCTCAATCTCCTTTTCATATTTCCATCTCTTCATCTCTGTTCTATATTCTGGGTAATTTCTTCCATCTCCCAGTTCACTCTCTTTAGCTGTCTTAAATCTGCTATTTATTCCGTTTGTTGTGTTTTAATAATAATGTCAGTAACTGTATTTTTTTACCTCTATGAAGCAATGTTGGTTCTTTTTCAAATCTGTTTTTTCTTAGTGTTATATACATCGTCAATCATTTTAAACAACCTTATAGTTTATCTGACCAGATCTGAAGTAGCTGGAGATGTACTCCTGCTGTGTGTTAATCTGTTGACTCACTCATGTTGGATTGTTTTTTCATGTGTTCTGAAACCTGAAGGGGCTTTATCTGTGGAAATCCTGTGAGGCCTAGGGCTGCTGTCACATCTCCAAGAACAGTCTTGGTTTTGTTTCTTCCAGGTATCCAGGAGTCTAGGACTACTTTTTATATTAACTTCTTGACACAGGGGTTACAGGACAAGATCTGTAATGTACATTTGAACCCTGAACCTGTGTGAAAGGCAGACCTACAGTTATATATTCTTAGGAGAGACTTTCCCTGCCTCCTTGCCAAAATCTAGGCAGAATCAGACAAGCTTCCTTATTATCTTTCTGTGCTGTTAGGCACACTGTTTTTCTTATTCCACATTTTCACTCAGACTATGGCCCTTTGAAGATTCTGGCCTTATAGTGTATGTATAAGGAGGTATGGCAGGTCAAGGCCTCATCTTCTTGTCCTCATATGGGCATAAAGTCTCAAATCTCTCAGATACTAACACTGACAATGTACCTCACCATAACATTAACACATATAATTAATTGCTGTTTTTCATTTTTATCTTCATTTTTGGCCCCTTACTGTCCTATAAACTCAGACATATATGTAATATGTATATAAAAAAGCTCACTTATGTATATTAAAAGGCTGTGTTTTTTCCCAGAATTGTATGATGTTCTAAAGCAGAACAATTTTCAGGTAATCTAGTATGTCTTATTACTGGAAATGGAAGTTTAAATTTCATAGCATAGAATATATCCTGAGATATTTTTGTGCTTCCTGACTAATCTTGGGCAATGAGAATTCTTTTTCAGAGCATGAGGCAGTCAACTCACAGTGACAATTCAGATACAAAATAAAAGAATTAATATTAAATGTGAAGAAAGCAGAGATTCATGGAAAATAGTCTGAAAATTTTCCTAACTCTAACTTATAAGTTTGTTTTGGGAAATAAAGATAACCAGGTGAATTGTAGACAAAAACTAATTATTATATGTTCAATCAATAGACCCCTGAGAATAAGCTAGCTGCTGTTCATGACACAGATGAGTAACATGCATTTATTTATTCTACAGAAAAAAAACTGTAAAAAGTCAATGTCAAATTACTTATTACTTTGATTGCTTATTATTAGAAAGTTGAATATTTATAGATCTGATTATCTAATTTCTACAGAACAAGTTAACTCACCTGGGCACAACAGATAAATACAACTGAGATAGTTAACAAGAAAGCAGATGAAACTATGACATCAACTGATCGCTGAGGACCTCGACGCTGGGGAAAAAAGGGAAAACACTTTTAAATATATTTACTAATTAGCAGCTAATTCCATGCTTTCAATTTAGGTATTGATCCATCACTGCACGTTGATCATAGCTTACAGCACTGAGAATATACCTAATTTGTGAGATGAATTCTAATTATAAAGTGTTACTATTTCCTGAGGATTTGCAACACAGTGAAAATGGTGAATATACAGCCTAGAATTCTTAGGTTAACTTCCAAATATTGCATTTTGTCAAACACTAATCATTTATTCAACATGTTTTTTTGAGCATCTGCTCAGAATGAGGCACAGTGCTAGGAGCTGGGAACACAGCAGAGAACAAAACAGACATGGACTCTATCATCACAGGAACTTGTTGGGAGTCAGACATCAAGCTTATAGTCATAGATGTATATATAAATTGTGAGGAGTGCTACGAAGGAAAGGTATAAAATGCTTTGAGAAATCTGGTAGGGAGTTTGGTGTAAATATCACTTCCTTAGGGAGATCTTCCCAGGCCCATACTCCTAACTCCCGAAAAGATTATGTAGGCCTGGGAAGATCTCTCCAAGGAAGTGATATTTACACCAAACTAAGGTGCAGGAGCATGATGGCACATGGCAGTGTTGTTGGTAGGAGGAAGGGCATGTGCAAGAGTATAAAACAGAAAAGATCATAGTGCATTCAAAGAACTGAAGCAGTGTAGTATGGCTGGAACGCAGGGAAGAAAGTGTTTCAAAACGAGACAAGAGGGACAGACAGGCTATCCACAGGAGCTAGGTCATCAAGGGCATTGCTAAGATCTTGTTGTTCATCCTAAGATCAATGGAGAACCTTCAGAAAGCTTTAAGAATATGTTCAAATATACATTTTTAAGACATCTCTGGTAGCACACTGAAGAAAATATTAGAAGGAGAAAATAGGAATGCTGTGGTGGTGGAAATGGGAAAAAAAAAAAAGAAGAAGTAATTGGATTCAAGATATATTTTGGGGCTTCCCTGGTGGTGCAGTGGTTGAGAGTCCACCTGCCGATGCAGGGGACACGGGTTCGTGCCTCGGTCCGGGAGGATTCCGCATGCCGCGGAGCGGCTGGGCCCGTGAGCCATGGCCGCTGAGCCTGCGCGTCCGGAGCCTGTTCTCCGCAGCAGGAGAGGCCACAGCAGTGAGAGGCCCGCATACCGCAAAAAAAAAAAAAAAAAAAAGATATACTTCGGAAGCAGAAAGGGTGGGAAATGGTGATAAACTGAATGTTGGAAATGCAAGAGAGGAAGTCAGCACTGTGGATAATTCCTAGGTCTGGAGTTACATATTTCCCTCACTGAAGTGTAAGCTACTAAGGGTAGGGATTTTTATCTCATCAATAGTGAATGGAACATGGTTAACGTTAAATAAATGTTTATTGAATAAAATAATCAATGCATAAAAGAATACAATACCTACTTAGGGTTGATAATGAGGGGAAATTTTAGGTGGCTTCTCACTAAGACAGGGAACAAAGATCATATCTATCCTTCCAGAAGTGTCACAGTGAGGAAAAAATAATCTACACCAATCTGCAGCATCTCCCAGTGGAGACTAACTTAGCTGAATTTAACAAGTTAAATAAATAAACAGAATAATGAATTTTTTAAATAGAAGTGTAGACAGTGCATATTTTTTCTACTTCTTTCCTTGTTACTTCAAACTGAAAAGCATTAAAGACTTAAGTATGTCAGAGGATAGTTGGCCTTTAGGTCAATTTTATTAAGACATGATTACTCCATACATAATGAAATTCACTGGTAATGCAACAAATAATCCTCAGAAGAAGTATTGTCCTAAAACTAATTCAGATGTTTCCCATTTCCCTCCTGAGTTTTTATATCTTAATTCCATAATTAGGAAAGTTATTTTAAAAGATTAAGGAAAAAGAATGGCATGAAAAGGATGGCTTAGAATTGCAAGCTAAAATTTCCAAATAGTAATAGGCCACTTCAACGACTCACTGACAGATTTTTTTTTTATTCTTTTTTTTAAGCAGTGGGCTCCCTCTGCTGGCTTGTGATAATCATTCTAGGTAGAAACAAAATCTTTAATCTAGCTTTTGAATGAGTAGAAGTTGGTAAGATTTATGAACAAAGATAAATTTAGGACAATCTGATCTTGAATCATCTACCTAAAATGCATTTAAGCCTTTCAGACTTCAGATGTTTTACTGTAAAGAACCAGTTTAACATTTATTTTGAATTTCTGCATACGGATCAAAATGAACACTAAGTGTGGCCATATAGCACCATATGATTACAAATCTGACTATAAATCTAGACATACATACATAATGACAAAGAAACTGGAACTATGAGAGGGAGCCAGCACGTTAAGAGTACTTTTATCACTACCATTCTACCTTAAGATAGGACCGGAGAGAGAGCCACATTTTTATATTCTGTACTTTCTTCAATCGGAAATGGGGAACCTCAGATTTTCGAGCCCTCCTTGCCGATGTTAAATGTCCAAAGAGTTTTGCAAAAAGTAATCGCTAAAAAAGATTAAAATAAAAGTTAATTTTCAAGTAGATTACCATATAAAAACAAAAATCAACAAAATAAGGATTATTAAGATTTTATTTGGTTACGTATTACAAAAACAAAATAGGAAAATAATTAGCAGCTCAAAATGATTTAATGAAATTCTAAAATACTTCAGGAATACCTTGAATATTATGAAAAGGATGAAAATATTCTCTATTCAGAAGTCTATATTATACCCACCTGTTTATAAGTTCTTTCTGCTACACAGAGCAAAAAAAAGAAAATCCACACAAGAGACACACGAACCACAAAACTTATTATAACCATAGAAAGAACTATGACATCTTCATTAGAACCAAATGCAATCACATAAAGTTCTGAAGCAGAATGTGCTGTGAGTTGATCCAAGTCTGTAGCTTGAGAGAGTCGGAAAACAAATGGAGTTAAACCCAGGATTAGAGAGATTGCGTTTCCAAAAATCTGGTATCCTATTCCTGGTATATGGCTGTTTACCTTTATAGAGAGAGAGGAAAAAAGAAAAAAAAAAAACTTACACAAATTTTATCTACAGTAAAATAAATTCCTAATGAAGCATTATTTTATTTATAGCAATATGAAATAATTTTGTTAAAATATATTAGTTTTAATACATGAATAATGAAATTTAAATTTACTCAAAGTCTGTAAGTCATTATTTTTTCAGTTTTTAAAAACACTTCATTATCAGATCTCTAATTCACTAAGTAGATGCAAAAGGATTTACTAACCCAATCTTAACTGGGATCTTGAAAAAAAATTCTATTTATCTCATTAAAAAGTTAGAAATACTTACAAACACTGCAATATTGAAAAGAATGAGGAGATCTCATATACACTTAAATTCAGTTACAGAAAAAATCTAGAATTATATACTTACTCGATAAATTTATAATTTGTGTTTTTCTTCAAAGAGTTCAATATACAAATGGATATCTCCTTAAACTCTAAAACCATTATCTTTTATATACATACACACATATATATTTTTTTCTGAAACCATTTCAGAAGAGAGACTATGCTAGAGGGGTGAAAATTAAATAAGAGGGGGGAAAAAGGGCGGGGGAATTATAAAAAAAGAAGGTTGGAAATTAAATAATGGGAAAATATAAAATTGGTAGGACTGGGAGGGATCTTAAATATCATCTAGCTACCTTTTTATCATGATATTACACAGTATGTAAAAATTCCCAGATACTTAAGGTACAGAATATCACCTAGATCCAAGTCTTTAGGGACTCCTTGTCAATAGCTTTTCATAGCTCACACTGAGATATGTAATAGGATGTGAAGTAGATCAATTTCTGAAACCAGTTATTTTAATTCCTGTCCCACATAACGTGTGCACAAAAGTTCTAGTTAACAATACACAAGAAATTTAAAATTGCAACTTAAATCATGCTTAGTTGTCCAGAGGAATCAGGTAAAATTTAAAAAGTAGTAATGATCTAATAAGAGAAATAATAATAGAAACTGAAATTCAAATCCATAGTATTTGTATTCTACATCTTCAAATAACTCAAGATTTTTACTAGTTGCATTACTTCGATATATTTAAGTTGGCAAGCATCAATACAAATTTTCCAGTTTGATTTTTTTTTTAATGTTTTGGGTAGTAATAAATAAATGAACCATGATAAATGATACAGGAAAATAAGTTTTCATCAACACTTGTATATATCTAGCAGCTCCTAAATTTGACCCATTGAAAGCAAAAAAAACCCATAAAAGTAGAAAATTTTAGACTGTATCATCTCTTCTTAATCAGAATATGAAACATTAAAAGGTGAGAGTGATTTGGTAACAAATCACTGTTGAAATCACTGTTTAAATACAAATTAACTTTTTCAGGTTGAAGAAATGAGGTGAGTAGGTTATTAGTATTTCAGTAATCATTTAATATATTAATAATCACTGTCTAAACAAATAAAATTTAAAAACTCACTCTGTTCATTATCATTCCACTGATTTCAAGTACAGACATGTCTGCTTTCTTGCAGTCATTGCCTTCCCATACGATAGCGCTTATTTTTTCTAATCCTGGGTGGGAACTATGGAGCCAGGGCAAATGACTCTATAAAAAAAAAAGAAATTGGTGAATATATTAACTGCATTTCATAATTAAGATATATATGTGTGTATATATCTGTATACACACCCTATTTTATCTACACTAAAAAACAGAAATTGGTGAATGCACTTACATTTATAGAATATATGTATCTGTACAAAGCTATATTGTGTACAATTTCAATGACACTAAAATTCTATCTTAGGGCTTCCCTGGTGGCGCAGTGGTTCAGAGTCCGCCTGCCGATGCAGGGGACACGGGTTCGTGTCCCGGTCCAGGAAAATCCCACATGCCGTGGAGCGGCTAGGCCCGTGAGCCATGGCCGCTGAGCCTGCGTGTCCGGAACCTGTGCTCCGCAACGGGAAAGGCCACAACAGTGAGAGGTCTGTGTACCGCAAAAAAAAAAAATTCTATCTTAAAATCAGTTAGCGGGCTTCCCTGGTGGCACAGTGGTTGAGAGTCCGCCAGCCGATGCAGGGGACGTGGGTTCGTGCCCCGGTCTGGGAAGATCCCACATGCCGCGGAGCGGCTAGGCCTGTGAGCCATGGCCGCTGAGCCTGCGCGTCCGGAGCCTATGCTCCACAACGGGAGAGGCCACAACAGTGAGAGGCCCGCGTACCACAAAAAAATCAGTTAGCATATACACTGAACAGATGGCGTAAGAAATTATGTTTATAAAAATACATAAGTTAAGAACTTTCTGTAACATCTATTAGGCAACCTACTGTTCAAAAATCCTCTAAAATTTGTCAGCAAAAGCACTTAGTCGTCAATCTGTCTCTTTTCTCTTAATATACAAGTGTTCAAAAACAAATGCACATTAAATTCATATTACTAATTGTTCATACTACTGACTGTCCAACTTATGATCATTCAATACAAAAGAATATGATAGCTGAGATATGAACCTCTTTGAAGGACTAAACAGTGATACAATCTCATTCAGAAAGAGATACAAACTTACTCTTAATATTTGATTTAGTTACTTTTCTGATTTTTTAATCTAGCAATTCTCCAAAGGATCAATTTAACTTTTTTCCCCCTGGGAGCAAATATTGTGAACTGAAGCACCTAGAGGTAGAAGGACTCTCCCAACTAGAATAACGTATCTCTCGAAGTTTCAAGGAATAGAAAAAGGTAAAAAGAAAAACTGAAAGCGTTAATGCAAAAAAATCAGATACTTAAAGTTGAGGTTTTTTGTTTGTTTGTTTCAGATCTATAATTAAAAGAATAAAACTTCAAAATAGGATAGCTGGGGGTTAAAGATGGCAACAAATTAATAAAACACTAATATTTACATTATCAGATATTGATAGAAATAACACTAAAAGATTAGCCCCAGAATGGGATAAATTTGATAAATTTGTTTTATTACATTACATTATTTCTAAGTTATTTTTATAACATATTTCATTGAAATAACTTCTAACAATGAACAGAAGAATCTACTTCAGAATATTCTTTGAGGACAAAAACGTGATTGAAATATGGTAAAGATATGCTTCTGTAAACTTAAGGAAGATATTTTCCTCTAGGGGAAGTAAAGTTGCATTGACTCATTTCAGTTAAAGGTATAAAATAATAATACAATAATATGTAAGAAAATAGACATGGGAATTATTCTGACCTCGTACATTAATTTTCTTTATGAACAATTATATACGCAAACCATAATGCCAGTAGTTATGCTACTGGCAAACCTCTTTTACATTTAGTTATTTGGCTATCAAGAGGTTTTCTGTAAAAATTTATCTGTTCCAAAGATATAGTATTTTAATATACATTAACCTTCACAGTATATATTTCACTACTGGAGAGCCTTAAGAGCTATGAGATACTAGTTATTAACTATCCACTTAATTCCTCAAATTACATTTCATAATTTTTCCCCAAACAAAATACTCTAGTTTGGGATAAAAATAATTTGCACCAAAATATGTATCAAAATTTCCCTGGAACTTTAATAATTATGAAACATAATGGAACTAAAAAGCTAAGAACAAGTATGAAAAGCTGAATGGAAAGAGTGTTAAGCCACAGAGGTAACAGATTAAAACACCAATATACAGGCTTTTTTTTCCTTTTAATTCTCAGTCTGTAACAGTGAATTACATGAAGCAAGACATACAATACCAAGAATGTACATCTAGAGACAGAAATAGGAAATCGAAAAGTTCTTCACTCTACTTCCAAAAGTACTCATTTTGCACCAGTACCTTCTAACTAGCATTTGATAGCATTTTCCTATTTCCAGAAAGGCAAAAGGCAAGAGAGTAGAGAGCAACTAGAAACTGGAGAATTTTAAAACAATTAATTAAAAGATACAGGGGCGTGTGTGTGTGAAATGTACTCAAAAACAGGGGATATGGGGATAGATTTATAAGTATAGCTGATTCACTTTGTTATAAAGCAGAAACTAACACACCATTGTAAAGCAATTATACTCCAATAAAGATGTTAAAATTTTTTTAAAATATTGTACAAATATGTACTGCCTTCAGTACATGAGACTTTTTTAAAAAGTTTCAAAGAAAACATCAGAGCAAATCATTCCATTTTATAATTTTATGACATAGATTCTTCTTAGTTACGTTTTTCAAACTAAAATCTGCAACTCTTTCAATGGTTGCTCTTTATCCTCATCAAAATCTCAACTGCTTTGCTCCCTGTTCATTCACAACTGCCTGGAAACCTTAACACTTTAAATGGCAGCATGTTTTATTTCAGGTAAATTCACCATGACAATTGCTTTCCTTAAGTTTCCACCTGTGGTAACTGTAGCCATTAAAATACGGCTTTACCCACTGAAGAATTAATTTCACTTGAATGTGGCTTTATATTTTATTATATACTCAGCCGTGACTACAGGAAAAAAATTTTCTCTTTTAGAAATATTTCAGTAACTATTCACCAAGAAAATAAAACAAAACTACAAATTTGGTGACATACTGACTAGAACACGCTGATTCAAATACTCAGTGCTTCTTCACATGAGGAGGAATTTTTCAGTCTTCATGGTAGGCAGAAAAGGATCCTCCAAACCTAATACAGACCTTAGTCAAACAAGAAAAAAAGCAGGCAGCTTTTCATTAAAGGGAGCTAATTTCAGCTAAAACTGAAAACATGAGCTTATTTTTTAGGAGCCTGAGAATACAAAATGTGCGTATAATCAAGTATATAACCCAAAAGCAAAACCAAAGTAAACCTAGAATACTATAATTAATATGCAGAGTAGAACATTAAAAAATGTTTATTTTACCAAAAAAAGAAGCAGAGTAGTGTGACAGATTTAGGACCAATTTATTCTGTAGAGCATTCATTAAAACAAATTTTTTAATCATTTAAGAAAGGCCTAATCGGCATGTTTTGAAAAACTTTATTTTGTTTCATTCATTCACCCAACTAATATTAAACACCTACTATGTACCAGGCACTGTGTGATACAACAATGAGCAAAACACATGGTCCCTGCCTCTGTGCCACTTATGGGATTGCTGGGGAAATGGCTCATAGGCGTTTTCCTAAACCTCAATTCCAGTTATTATCCTCTGTGACTTAGATGAATACACAGATGACTCATCCAACACCCTTTTCTCATGCATTGTTCATTGTTTTTTTCACTTCTTAAATTCCAGGGAGCTTTGGCTATTCCCATGGCCACACCCTGGACCCTGTCACCACAAATTGCTCTACATCTGAAATGAGTCTCCAGCCACAGCCTCTCATCTTACCAGGTCTCTCAAACCTTCAACTCAAAACACACTCTTCCCTGAACATACCTATTCTTCAACCTATCAGTCCCTTCTTGGTTTCATTTCCTTCTCAATCTAACATGTCTAGATTTTTACCATATCCATTATTTCAACCAGCATATCATCCTCTCTCTTGTCCCTTGAATAGCCACTATTTAGCGCCTACACTGTATGACTTTGGGTGCATTATTTAATTCTGAGCCTCCATTTTCTCATCTACGAAACAAAAAATAACCTACATTGTTATAGGTCATGTGGATTGTATGAGACAATGCATCTAGATTACTTTGCACAGTGGAAGATATATAATAAATGCTTATTAAATGTTTGCTACTATTATAATTATTACAACTATATTCCAGAGAAAAGCATACAACTATGTAGAACAGGCAACTACAAATTCATAGTTTCAGATTCCAACTGGACCCTCAACCACGTGGCAGTGTGACTCTTTTTAATGTGTTACTTGGCTTGAACACAAGCAAACACAAACTCTCTCCCCATCATCTCCATTTCCCACAAATGAAAATGTCAAGCCTTCACCACCATCCACAAGCCCCTTATTCATCTCACTTCTTTACTGTTAATAGACCACCTGGCCTCCTGCACATCAAAGAACTGAGATCATCAGGCAGTAACTCCCTTGTGGTCTTACCTGCTTCGTGCACTCTTCCTCCTCCTATTTCAGCAGAGGACGTGTTCCTCGTCCTGCAGGAGGCTAAGCTTCCTAATCATGCCTCCCCTCCAGAACCCTAATCATTCAACAACTTCTCCTGTACCTCTTCAATTCTTCCCTACTGTTTTTTTCTCCTATGCACATAAGTGCTCAAGTGTCTCACATCTTCACATTTAGGAGGTGGGGAGCAAAACATTCCTTCAGTTTCTCCAACCTGTCAGGTCCATGCTTCTTAAACCTCATTCCTCATTTTCACCCCTCAGCCCTCTGTAGCAAAGCTTCTTTCCGCTAACAGTTTTCCTGAAGCTGAAGCCAAAATGAATGGATATATTTTTAAAAGAAACATTTCAATCAGATCGAGAATAATAATACTTGGTTTTATATTTATTTTACCCCCATTTGCTCCAGGTATTTTAATTTACAAAAATTACCGGCAAAATTGAAACTTACTCTGTACCCTTCCCTGCTCTCATTCCCTTTTTAATTCCCCAGATCTATTATCCTAAATTTGGTGTTCATTATTCCCTTGCATGTTTTTATATGCTTACTGCATATGCTTTTATTCATAAACAATATATAACCTTGCATCTTTTAAAACTTCATTATAAATGGTATATTGTACGTATAATTCTGAAACTTGCTTTTTTATTCAAAGTTATATTCACAAGATTTATTCTTTTTGATATATGTGACTAAGTTCATTCAATTTCACTGCTGTATATTGTTTTACCATATGCCATGATTTATTAATTCTACTATTGTTGGCTATTGCATTATTTTCCATCTTTCACTATCACATAATATGCAATGAACATTTTTTAATATGCCTCCTTGTGCCCATCTTCTAAAGTATCCTTGGAGTGAGAAGAGTCTTATAGTATGCAGACCTTCAATTTTATTATAAAGTAACGAAGTGCTCTCCGAAGTAGTTGTGCAGATTCATATTAACATCAGCTTTGAATAAGAGCATTAAAAAATTCTTTTCTTAAAATAGTGAAAAACCAGTATTTTTTGCAAGGAATGGAAATTCCAGCTAGCTCAAATAAAGGTAGTGATTGGATGATGGTGTTTTTCATCAGAAACATTTTGTGGTGTCCAAGGGAAACTTTAACTAGGACTTAGGACAGAGGAATCAGCAGCCCTGGGAACCCTCTGTGCCTTGTAGACTTTCAGTCAATTATTCTGCCATTAATGTGCCTCAGCTAAACCCCATGTGTTTCTCTTCTATTGAACTTTAGTTACATGTTTGTGTATAGACACACATGTGTTACAATCTCATTACACATACTCTCTCACAACCCTTTTTCTGATGATAAGAATAGAATTCATTTTGTTCCTTGGAAGGAGAAAGCAGAGATAAAGAGAGAACTGTTCAACACCAAGTCTTCAGTAGAACTGACTAAAAATAAGATGTTTGATATGAGAATATTTTTTCCTAAAAATGTGTCAAGTAGTAGCATTTCAAATTTGGGTTGGTGTGAGGTGAAACAGAAGTAGTACTTGCCTGGAGATTAGCCAGAGCAGGGGACCATGAATACACAAACCCGGAGAAAATAACAGATGTTATGCAGCAAGCTTTGGGCTTTGGGAGAGTTTAAGTCAAGTTTTCCTAAATCTGATTAGCACTAGCCTAGATGGAGGGAGCCAGGTTCCCTCTTCTGGGCTCTGCACTTCAGAGGCCCCCTTTCTGGCTCTGCTCCAGCAGTGCCGCTCCCTGTGAAGTAAGGAGTTTGCAGAGTTGGGGATATGCATATCTGGAACCCATACCCTTCTGGATCCATGGGACCTAGAGTTCCCTATCCTACTGGTCCCAAGCTGCCTTCCTAGGCCTGTACAGGCCTCTTGCCCAGGTCCCTCTGGAGAGGGACCCCACCAATGTGTATATATCTGGGCCAGAGGAGTGGCCAAGGAATTTGGTTTGGAATGATGTGGAAGGAAGTTGGGTGTTGGACCCTAGGATGTCCATATTCACACGTGAGCCCCTCCCGACGCTGGATGAAGCTTGGGATGAAAAGACAAAAGGCTTAATCCAAAAGCCTCCATTGGTACTTTTACCCCAGTACCTGATAATCTGAGAAGAAAGCTTACCTACGAAGGACAGGGTAGCCCAAGCTGACATTCCATGTAGTGTAATTTGAGGGGCATCGCAAAACCCTGCTTATAATACAAGGTATGCCTTGGGTAAATCTGTCCTGAGAATTAACCATGAACCTCCTCCCTAACTAATATAGTAATGAAGCAGCGAGAAAAATTCACCTACAATTTTAATTTTCAAAAGTTCATTATGCATTATGATCTTGTGAGAAAAATATTTCATACGCAGACACCTGTAAAGTGAAAGGCTAAAGGCCTGGTTCTCATACAAGGCAATAATTTCTCCATTTGGAATGCTGGCAATGTTCTCTCTTTGGAAAGTTTATAAAGCTTATATCCTGCCTGTTCTCCTTTAATAAAGAAATATTAAATATTTTAAAATAAACTTTCTTTAATGAGCTAGAAAAAAATTCTTTTCTTACCTAAAGTAGCAAGTATTTTTTTCCTATAATTTCTTCTAAATATTTTAAAGTTTTATTTCTTTACACTTAGGAACTATCTGGAATAAATTTTTGTCTTTGGATAATTATTTGACCCACAACCATATACTGAACAGTCCATCCTTTTTCTGATTTGCAATGTCACTTATGTCATACATTAGGGATCCATACAAAAAGGTAACTATTTCTGGGTTTTCTATTCTGTCCCATTGGTCTATCTGTTTACACACTGAGTCTGCCTGGCCTGCTATAACAAAATACCACAGACTAAATGGCTTACAGACAACAGAAATCTGTTTCTTGCGGTTCTGGAGGATGGGAAGTCCAAGATCAAGGTGCTGGCATATTTGGTGTCTGGTGAGATCTCACTTCCTGGTTCACACACTACTCTCTTTTTGTTGTAACCTCACATGATGAAAGGGAAAAGGGAGCTCTCTAAGGCACCTCTTTTACAGGGGCAGTAATCCTATTCATGAGGGCTCCACTCTCATGATCTAATCACTTCCTAAAGGCCCCATCTCCAAATACTATCACATTGGGGATTAGGCTTTGACATATCAATTATGGGGGGACATAATATTCAGTCTATAGCGTACAGCTGTACCATACCATCTTAATTACTACACCTTTAAACTAATTTTTATACTCAGTAAGAAAAGTCCTCTGTTCTTCAAAATTATTTTTGCTATTCTTGACATTTTGCTCTTTAATGTGGACTTTATATCAGTCTAAGTTCAACTAAAACACAAACAAACATACATGCTGGTAGGATTTTGATAGAAAAAGCAGTGATAATGGGTATCTCTTTCTTGTTCCTGACGTTAATAAAAATGATCCTAGGGCTTCCCTGGTGGCACAGTGGTTGAGAGTCTGCCTGCTGATGCAGGGGACACGGGTTCGTGCCCCGGTCCGGGAAGATCCCACATGCCGCGGAGCGGCTGGGCCCGTGAGCCATGGCTGCTGGGCCTGCGCATCCGGAACCTGTGCTCCGTAACGGGAGAGGCCACAACAGTGAGAGGCCTGCGTACCGCAAAAAAAAAAAAAAAAAAAAAAAAAAGATCCTAAAATTTCATCATGAAGTATGACAGGTCTTTAGAAGGTTCTTTGACAGTTACCTTTTATCAGATTAAGGACGTTTCCTTCCATCTCTAGTTGTCTAAGAGTTTACTTGTTGGTTTTATTATTAAGGTTTGACGAGAAGTTGGATAAGAGAGAGAAGAAGGTAAGGAAGTGTAACCCCCAGGTTTCTGAACTGGCAAGTGAGTGGATGGAGATGTCATTCATAAGAAAAACAGATTTATGAAGGAAGACGAAGTATTTGGTAAATGTGAAGTACTGGTGGGACATTCAAATGAAGATATCCTATAGACCTGTGCTGTCCAATATGGTATCCTCCTCACATGTGGCTAGTGATTACTTGAAATGTGGCTAGTCCAAATGAGATGTGCTGTTAAGTGTTCACAACAGATATTGAAGAAAGTATTAAAAAATGTAACATATTTCATTAATATTTCTCATACTAGTTATATGTTGAAATGATAATATTTTTAATATATTGGGTTAAACAAAACATACTTAAATTAATTCCACCTTTCTAAATGTTTTTAAATGAGACTACCAGAAAATTTTAGATTACACATGTAACTCTCATTATACTTCTGTTGGATAGCATTACTATAGGCACTTGGAGATACAAATCTGATACTCATGAGATGTGAATTTGTGAATTATAATCTTATAGGTGGAGTTAAGACCACAGGTATAGATGAAACTGACCGTGAGGTATGCTGAGTGAGAAAAGGACTAATGCATCTAAAGTACAATTTGACTTACAAAACTCTATTTACTGACAATTTCTCAGGAATATATGTTTGCAAGGTGAGTGACACAATCATTATACAAATACTGAGATTCTATGTTCCAGTGAAGCCAGACTGCAGCTCACATGAAAATAAAAATAATACAGGAACATTATTTTAATTGTACGTTTTTTCTTCACCTCTGTAAAATCTGTACTTACATTCAAAGGAGCTGGACTTATAGCCCCACATAATCCAACACTGTAAACCAACCTGATGAAAAGGGTCGTCTCTATATTCTTTTTTCACACATGGATTAATTTGAGGATTTTCCACATCTGTCTCACTGGTACAAGATGATCGGCATTCTGCACAATGTAACAAGTCTTCCCATAATACATCTTCTGTTTCAGATTCTGGCCTTGTGCTCTCAGAATCCTGTCTGGAACTTGAACAGCGAGAGCTGCAACTAGTACCCGATTTAGGGGCATCCTGAAATCAAGATATTCTTTGACATTAATACAATTTATGTACCCTTTCCAACTCAAAGGATTCTATCAGAAATATATATTGCTACTTTTTGCTAAAACAACACACACACTGTCAAATGACAGTGAAATAAATAGCAAAGCATTAAAATATATAATATTTTTTAAGGAGAAACAAAATTTCCTCATATCAAAATTTGATTTCACATCTCAGCTCTTCAAGTGTTATTTTGCAGGCAAAAGTTGTGCCTGTTTTCTCTTAAAGTTTATACAAAGTTCAGAATTCAGAGACTAGCCTAAATCTATATGGACTGCATAGTCAGTGAATGTTAACCCACTTTAATTGATGTGTTTAATGCAGTTCTTTTCTTAGTTTTTTTTTTAGCAACAATAGATTTCATGTATCTACTGTTTTTGTTTTTCAAACAGAAGTTCAATAAATTGATATAAAATTAACAAATAATCTATATCAGGAAGATAACTGCCAACTCATGTTTCTTAATCTATTGTAAAAAAGTGAAAAACTAAAAGGCACAAGTTAAATAATTTCTGATCAATTTACCTTTTTCCTAAGAGTTTTTAACGTACAAAATAAATACCTTTGACTACATTTTAATTTAATTCCAAATAACCTTTCCTAAATATAGAATCGTAATAGCCATCCTTATGTAGTCAAGTATGCTGAAATTTTTGGATTTGTTTTTAGCTATCCTCTGTCACGAAGATTTTGTCAATTCTACTTTAAAATGTTTTATATTTACCCTCTCTATTTTCCATGTTATCACCACAGTTCAAACTTCATCATTCACACCTTGTTTGCTCTAAGACCTTCCTGACTGACCCCTATCTGAAAGGCCTTCCCCTCTTTCCAGATTAACCTTCCCACAGTGAAGCTATTTTTTCATTCCTCAGACAAAAATCTTTCTGTGGCTTCCCACTGTTCTGCATAAAGTTCACATTCCTTCACCAAGCCTTGTCTTCAAATGTGCTACTTCGGATCCTGTTCTCCACTTCTCCTCCAGTGACACTGGGCTACGTCTTAGCCTCTAAACACAGCTTGCTCTTTGCCACTCTAGCCTCTGATCATGTTCCTACCTCTTACTGTAATCCTACTCTCCTTTAAAGCCTACTTAACAAAAAGTGTCAGGAAAATATCATCTCTACCCCTTTCCAGCTGTCTTACCTTGTTTCTGAGTCTTTGTTTAGCCATCTACCAATGGGGAATAAAACTACCTACCTAAAATAGATATTAAAAATTAAATGAGCACTGTAGCTTTTAATACAAACCTAGTACAAAGGCGCTCGACAAATGTTACTTTAAAGGCACTCTCTATTTAGAACGATTACTGAATAATCCCTGAAGCGAGTTATTATTTATATTCATCTAATGATAAATTTTGCACTGTTGTCTGGCATCTGTAATACTGTCTGTGTTAGATGTTCATGTATTTCATATTCTCAAATAAATCAAAACTCTCAAATACACTATAAGTCTATGAAAGACAGAAGCCAAACACTACTTTTTTTTGCCATCATTAGCACAGGTAACAAAATGTCTTAAATGAATGAGATATATTATTGATAATTTATTGATATTAGAATGGGATAATAAATATATATTTAGTGTACTGATAGAGTATTTGTGGGAGGAGGGTTGTTTGAGGGAGACGTAAAAATTTTCCGAAAGAGTTGAGCAGGAAATGAAAAAAGAAAGGAAAAAAATACAGAAAGAGAAAAGGGTAAAAATTAGTCAGCTTTCTTTCGTGAAAAGCACTCTAAAAATACTTCCGATTCACTAATGTCAAACAGAATATTTGAAGCATAAGCAGTTTTCATCACAACAGTTTTCATTAGATAGCAAGACACAGACTGTATTAAGTAATTGCTAATCCAAAAATTTTGATAAAACTAGCTTATTATCTATAACTAATTTCTGATGCAGACTTGTTAATCAGATACAGAAATAAGTAATAGGATTAAAGGCCTGATGACTGTTTAAGTGAAACTAATGGGTGATTTCAGGGATAAAGAAATATCTATAATTCATTATAAATGTATTTTGTCAAATACTGATTAATAAGTGGGCCATTTTACAAATGTAAAATCTAAAAATTATTGCCTATAATTGCTTACATTTCAAACAGAATTTTATCTGCAGTATTTAGGTAGTTAGTGGCCACTTTAAATTTCACTACAAATTGCTGAATTAAGCCAAAAAATAGGAAATGAGCTACTGCTCATTTAATACAATTTGTTCTGCTTATTTCAAATCTTTAGACAGATAGCTAAAACTGAGAATATAACCATATTAAGAAAGTTTATTTATTTGAACTGAAATAGATGAAGGGAATAAGCATTTATAACATAAATGCTTTGTGCATGGCAATTATGCATAATCTTATTTAAACTTAACAATCTGATGAGGCCAGTCTCCCTCCCTCCCCACTGTACAGAGGCAGAAACTGAGACTCAGGTAAGTTAAATAATTTTTCCAAAGTCACTTAAGTAGTCTGACTCCATGCCCATGGTTTCTTCACTATGCTTTCCATCAAATGCTGCCTTCATCAGATGAAAAGCTAATCCACAATAGGGAATAAAAATTAAAGATACCTGCAGAGTTAAACAAAGCAAGACAGAGCTAGGAAACAGGACAAATGCTTAAACAGAGCTACCGGTTCCCCAGGACACCTCCTATATCTCAGGTAACCAAGTAATTCTACCACCATCTTCCCAACAAGAGACTGGAAGAAGCCAATCAGATATAGTAGATAGTAGAAAAGGGCAAGAAACCAGGGTGGGGGTAGGGTTTGGGCGTTGAGGGGTAAGAGGGAAGAGGGTTAGGTGAAAGTCCAACACACTGAATGGCAAGATCACTACCTCATCCCCAACCCCCTTGGTGCCAAACACCATGACAGCGTGGTATAATATCTACCACCCCCATGCCACCAGAAGATTGGATGATTCTTCCTGAAAAATGTCCCTAAAAAGTATATCTATAGATTCTGACATCTGGGAGGCTTACAACAAATGGCTGGGTCTCTGACCAGTACTCTTCAAGTAAGGTCCACCAGTCTTACCCCTGCACAAAGTGCTTCCCCAAATGATTTCTTTGTGCCTCACCCTAAAAGAAAACCGTATCACCAGTAATTTGAAGAGTACAGTAATAAATACATATAGATGCAAAACAACGCACAAATCCTCTGTCTGAATTTTACTTATTCAAAGGAGGCTGTGTTTTGCTTTTTCAATAAAAAGTAAGAACAACTTTGAAGGTGGTTTGACTTGAGAGTAAAAAAATTTGGAACTGAAATACAGCTTTTTAAATATTTTCTAGTCTAAAGTTCCTCACTTCACAGAGGAAGAATTTGAAGACCAGATTTTATTTTTAAGTAATCTTTTATATCATTTTTAAAAAGATTTAAAACAACCAATGCCTACTAGCTAATTATCAGCCTTACTTGGAATCTGGAAGATTTTAAGAAACATTTATTTTTTAAAAGTTAAGATTAGTAGAATAATGGTCTGCCCTTCAAGAATCTCAATATTTCAAAATATAGCTGCAAACCAAGAAAAGTAAAGATTAGGGGAGAGAAAAGTACCTCTAAAGCCAAGTAATTTATTCTATAGGAGAGTGGAGACCTCCTTCTATTGGAGGTCCTGAATTCTTTCCAGGACCAACAGACTTCTACCTGTGCATGGAATAAGACTTTGAATTTCACAAGCATGGTTAACTGGCTTAGGAACACTAAACGGTACATCAGATAATGTGGATGAAGAGGCAATGAGTAGACATACTGGCATTAGTGTCTTTCTAATGGCAGCCACTGAGAGAAGAAACAGCTGTAGTCACGTAGAAAGACTGACTAGAGATAAAACCACAAAGAAGAGTGTACAAAGAAAAAGTAACTCTTCTAATCTTAAAACTCTTAAGCTATTCATACTCCAGCACAGCGTAATATTAGATTTTTCGCAAGTTTGACCCTAAATCATCAAGAAAAAAATATATATATTCTAATACAGTACAAAAAGAGTAGAAGGTAATGTTTATCAAAAAGTGAGGTAAAAAGTAATTCATGTGCCTTCAAGCAAGACAATGTATTGTCCTTAGAATAAAATGTGAAAATACAATTGAATGAAATTTTTTTTCTATTTAAATATTTCAAGAGATATAATAACTTCAAGAGATGTGATAAAGTTGGAAAAGGGTTTGAAGAAAAACAGACATTAACAAAGAAAAACAGAATCAAGAAGAAAAAGGAATTGAATTTTATAGCCTGGGCGACTTAACTGGTGACAGTAACATGAAGGAAGTCACTTAGAATAACTTTGCTACAATCTAGAAGTTATAAAGCCTTTTAAATCGTGGAAAAGACTAACATAGGAGTTCACAGATTGTCTCTCCAGGATCTTCTTTAAAAGGAAACAACAAACTCAATGTATGAGTCTTCAGAGATAATACACAAAATGAATACAAGTGTGTGGCTATCATGTGTGAAATACATTAATCTAAAACTGCTCCTCTGTAAGTCCAGATCATATAACAGTAAGATATTGAGATTCACGGGAAATATCTGCTATTTCAATAATCATAAATTTGTTGAAAAAAGTTGTAAATTAAAAACATACAAAATAGATATATATGTACAGATGCAAGGCCAAAGTATATACCTCATTAGGGTAATGTTTCTTATAATGGTGTGACTTTCTATTCCGAAGAATGCTCTCAGAAGTCCTGTCTGCATGACGGCGCAATAGGTATCCTGTTTCTGGACCTTCTTCACTGGAGACTTCATCAGAGACATTTGTTACTGTCCTTTGGGTATCCTAGGTTAGGAGTATAAAAAGAGTTGTTGGTAATTTCTGACTAACCTTGCAGCTTTAAAACTACAAAATTTTAAATTATACATACATATACACATATACCTTCAAATACCTCTAAAGATCTGAGTAATTGATTAGTACTACCTGATTTTCTAAAAAATGTCTTAAATCAGTGACTAAAGTAACTCAATAGTCATTTGTCAAATATTGTTCTATGACATTTCTGTTCACAAAAGGATCTGAAATGTCTTACAAAATTGAGAAAGTAAAATAGTATAAAAGCAGAACAGAGACCCTTTAAAGGAAGCTTGAGAGACCTAAAATGAATTACATTATTCTCACAAACCAAAAATGCTATCAATCTTAAGACCAGCACTGATTTAATAATGGGCTATGAGGCAATGAGGAGGTGACTGGTAGCTGAATGAAATACATATGAGGCAGACAACACCATGTAAATATTGATTTTTTAGAGATAATCAGATTCCAGAAGTTCTGAAACTGAGAGACTCCAGAGCAGATATTTTACTGATACTTTCATGTTCCTCTTATATGACGTTAGTAGGTAATACATATCTGGAAATGTGTTTGAAAACTGCATGACTAAAAACTTAATTTATTTGTTGACTGATGCTAGTGATGTGAGGCTCACATTACCAGAGAGTTAAATGCCTCAAAAATCTAAAAGCAGAGTAAGGGACTCTGATTCATTGCTGCCCCATGCTATTTATTATATAGCTACAGGTACTGAAAATACATGTACTGTCAAGCAATAACACATACTTCACTCAAAATAGAGAATCCTCTTTTCTTCCTTTACTTTCCTCAACACACATGTTCATGCTTACATTCCTAAATGTAACAAAGGTAACATCTTTTAATTTGACCATATATATATTTTTTTTACTGTAACAGCTTTTAAAGAATAAATTATTTGGGCTTCCCTGGTGGCTCAGTGGTTAAGAATCCGCCTGCCATCGCAGGGGACACGAGTCCGATCCCTGGCCCGGGAAGATCCCGCATGCAACGGAACAGCTAAGCCCATGCGCCACAACCACTGAGCCTGCGCTCTAGAGCCCGTGCTCTGCAACAAGAGAAACCACAATGAGAAGCCCGCCCCCCGCAAAGAAGAGTAGTCCCTGCTTGCCGCAACTAGAGAAAGCCCATGCGCAGCAACAAAGACCCAACACAGCCAAAAATTAAAAACAAACAAATAAATTAATTAATTAAATTAAAAAAGAATAGATTATTTAACCAAAAATCTTCAGGTAAACAAACAGAAAGAAGATGTTACATTAAGCTTTGTTACAATAAACCCAGGGCTTCTTCTGGTAAAGTAAACAATTGTTATCCTTAGCAAATATTTCCTCAGTAAGACTTTTTTTCAAATTAAAAACAAAACAAATGTGCTGACACCAAAGGTAACAAAGGTAGGAAAAACAAGGTAATATTTTCTTAAAGAGAACATTAATGGAAAACCAGGGTCCTAGTTCAGTGTCTAGAATAATTTAGATGTTCCATTTGAAATAAATTCTTACATACACACAGAAATGGGGAAATAAAAAGTAACGTTTAACAAATATCAACTATAAATTATAAAGTGCTTTAACATTTCAGAAAAACTGGAGCCATCAATCAATTCAGAAGGTGCCAAGTTATACTAGAAATCAGGTTTATTCACACTACTTTATCGGATTTTCAGCTTCATCAGTGTGATTTGTAAAGGCTCACAGAACACATTCTGGAGAAAATACATATACTCGAGGGCAACTACTATGTCTAAGTCACTTCCCATTAACTAACATAAAATCACAAATTACTTTTAAAAATCACACTTACTTTGCTGGGAATGTTCCTCAGTGTTCCTGTGTTCCAGGTTGCCTCTTCTGCTCGAAGAGTTTCACACTGAGGTTCATGGCTTTGTACTCCATCTTCGCTGCTTTTAACAGTCTTTTTCCCATCAAGGGATACATAGCCATTGTCAGTCTCAGTTGATTTATCAATTGAATTCTTTGCTTTCTTTGCTCTAAAAAGGAAAATATGTGAAGCATTTTTTGTGGACTAGCTTATTCTGGATAGGTTACCAGCAGAAATTATGATCTGTTAATAATTAAATCTGGTAGTTATTTCTCAGCATTTTAATCACTACCTTATTTTTACAATAAATAATTCAGAAATATAATATCTATCATAAAAAATAAACATGTAAATCAATGTCCTACTTCAGCTTATTTTATACCTTTTAAGGTCTTACAAATAGCAATTCTAAGAGACATGCCCTAACTTACCAAACAATTATTGGTCAAAATCACCTGGTCTGGACTTCCCTGGTGGCGGAGTGGGTAAGAATCCACCTGCCAATGCAGGGGACACGGGTTCGAGCCCAGGTCCGGGAAGATCCCACATGCCGTGGAGCAACTAATCCCATGCACCACAACTACTGAGCCTGCACTCTAGAGCCCGCGAACCACAACTATTGAGCCCATGTGCCACAACTACTGAAACCCGCGCACCTAGAGCCCGTGCTCTGCAACAAGCCACTGCAATGAGAAGCCCGTGCACCACAACAAGAGTAGCCTCCACTCACCGCAACTAGAGAAAGCCTGCGCGCAGCAACGAAGACACAACGCAGCCAAAATAAATAAATAAATAAACTTATTTAAAAAATGATTAAAAAAAAATCACCTGGTCTTTGAGCAAAATCTAGGATCAAAATTTTAGCGATTTTATTATGGTTAATAATATATTTTTAAGGTCTTATTTTTTAAAGAACTACCTCAGTAATTATTAAGTTGCAATTAGTGGTTTAACTTAGGTTTTTTTTTTTAATATTTATTTATTTATTTATTTTTGACAGTGTTGGGTCTTCGTTTCTGTGCGAGGGCTTTCTCTAGTTGTGGCAAGCGGGGGCTGCTCTTCATCGCGGTGCGCGGGCCTCTCACTATCGCGGCCTCTCTTGTTGTGGAGCACAGGCTCCAGACACGCAGGCTCAGTAGTTGTGGCTCACGGGCCCAGTTGCTCCGCGGCATGTGGGATCTTCCCAGACCAGGGCTCAAACCCGTGTCCCCTGCATCGGCAGGCAGATTCTCAATCACTGTGCCACCAGGGAAGCCCTTAACTTAGTTTTAATACTCTCCTTTACCCAAATACTTTACCATTAGTATGGATACATAAATATTCTGATAAATTCATTTTAATATACAATGGAGACACAGGACCTTTTGTAACACAAAGCACATGAAAAAAAGGAAAACTCTGTACAAGATTCTACATAATGGAAGAAGTAAAAACAAAGAACGCAAAGAAAAAGAAGTAACCTCTTTCACCCACTGAAATACTCTAGAAAAATGTTAGTAACGTAGCTTACAAGTACCTAAAAGACTACAATTGAGGTTCTTCATTTATAGGTATTAAGTTTTTCTCAATACAAAAAATATAACATGGAAAATAATAAACCATTTGATTAACAGGCAAATGCTTGCAGAGTCCTCTTCAGAGACTACGGTGGGTGAAAGAATGGCTATCCAAAAGAAATATTAGTAGAAACATAATGTAAATCCCACATAAAATTAAAATGTGCTCAATGCAGATTAAGTCTGTCATAAAACATTACTAAAAAGCAATTGTATTTAATTATACTTAAATAAATTCCCTTGAATTTTCTCCAAAGTATCAGTTTTGCAAGACAGGAAAAATAAAACTAGTATATTGCCTTCAGGCAGCTCAAAAAACAAAAGGACTTTCAAATGGGGAAAAAATGTTACCTTTAACACTACAGTTACTCAGTTCTATTGGAATCTATCAGAACTGTGCAGGACCTTAGAATTCATCTATGCTAAATATTCATTTTGGAAACAAGGAATCAGAAATATAAAGAGGTCTAAGTGACTTATTTAAGGTCACATAGCCAGTTAGAGGCAAAGCTGCCATTAGAACACAGACCTTCTGACTATGAGGTTAATTATATTCTCCACACTCCCTCCAAATGCCCACTCTCTGGGAAACTGCCTGTTAGGATTTCTTCTTAACACACTCATGAAAGCCTAGAAAATTTCTGTCTCGTACAAACAGGCCCCTTTCCTTCCTGACCTTCTCCTGCAAGACTACTAAAGGGGACAGACAGGCCATACCTCCCATATGCTCTACAGAACTCTGATGCTTTCTGGTTATGAAGAACACACCTCAGCAGAGCTGCAAGACTCAAAAGTCTAATCTTCTGACCCTTTTCTTTCTATATTACCCTAAGAGGCATGGAGAGACTAAGGGAATGAGCCATAGAACAAAGATCGTTTAAGAGTGGCAGAGGGAGGGAGGAAAATGAATTACAATAGAGAGGAGAAAGGGCAAAAGAGAAAATAAAAGGTGTAGAGAAAACCTGTGACCTTCTCTGCCTAGAGAAGAAAGAGATAGAAATACCAGTTATTAACTGTTCCCTTTACCTCTCCCTTGAATATTGTGGAAAACGTAGATGTGGAAAAACACCAAGGGAAGTGAAGTTACTTGATATCTTAAAAATGTGAGAAACTCAAAGACAGTGAAAGTGTGTGCTGGAAAGGTATTTATGAAGCTTCATGGAAACTGTACTGGGCTGGAAAGGGAGGGGGAAGGTGGTGAATAAGGTAAAGGAAGACTGAAAAGTTGATAGAACAGAACCATTAATCAGCCAGGATATGCAAGAAGAGAAATTTATTTGGGGAGAAAGATAGAATGTTGGACCTGAAGTGCCTGGGAACATCCTGAGAAAGATCAGTAAGCAGTTGATAACACAGGCCTAGAAGCCAATGGTCAAAGCAAAAAAAAAGTAGCTGTAACCTTGCAGAGTGAACCAGAACCCTAGAGGGCCAAAAGATACGGGCTTAGTGAAAAGGGCTTTGAATCAGTAATAACGGCTGCTTTAAGAATTTTTCTAAGGGGAATGTATTCTTTCCTTACCAGGACAGAGTAAAGACTATGTTAAGCCAGGGGCAAGAGTACTAGTAGCACTCGCTCCATTTACCTTTCGGCTATCTCCTACTTCCTCCCTACTTCCTCTCTTCCTTATCTCTGCCTCCTTCCAATCTTCTCTGGGTTGTTTCTCTCTCCCAATATCTCCTCGAAGTACAAGTAACACTATCAGAAGATATGAACAGAAAGTTACTAAGCTACAGTAGCTATCTGATGCTTCTCTTCTGCTAAGTGCAGATAACTTACAAACCAAGCTGAAATAACAAAGAAAACACTAAATGTAAGTACCAATCTCAGAGTTTACAAAGCAGCTCAAAATACAAATCGAGGCAGCTTGGCAGTGGCTGGTGATAACAGCACTTGCAAAAGCATTGTTGGAATGGAACAGCAGGAACAGCCCAGCAACAGCCAGTAATGGTAACTCATATGAAGGCAATTTTAGGGCAGGGGGCCAGGTGCAGCCCAGAGGGGATGGGAGATGGGCTACATACAGAGGATTAATTGAATAAGTATATTGAGAACAATAGGAACCAGACTTTTCAGTGGTAGAGAAGGAAGATATAAAGAGGAGAAAAGATAAAATGAACTCCGTGATATTGTATCTGAATTGGAACTACCACTGCAAATTCATGGTTTATATCTAAAGAAATAAATATAAATGTAAAAGGACACACACACACACACACACACACACTTTCTAGCTCTGTCCACTGAGAAGGCCCCAGGGTAGCAACACCACAATAGCAATGAGCGTATCCAGCATTCAGATCTTGGTTTCTATACACCACTCTCCTTGAAGAAGTGATTCATTCCAGGCCTGAGGCAGTGGAAGTACAAGTTGAAGCTGGAAACATTTTGTTGTGCCAGAAAGTAAGGAAGGGTTCACAGAATGATAAGGACATGACAAAAAGACAAAGAAACTGCTCAAAGGGGCTCCCCTGGCCAAATTGAAGCCAATCTAATAACAAAATAAATAATGACAGCAACAAATTGAAAAAAATAGAAATCCATAAGTAAATAATTAAGGGAAAGCTCTTCCGTAAAGTAGAATGCCAAGTAATAAATGTAGAAGGAACGATAGAGTTAGAAACATTACCATCATTTGGCAACCACCATAATAATAATTCAAGCAAGAATCATCAATGGATACTAAAACCAGAAGGTGAAGGTGGGATGAGAAATAGGTTATTTTTATAGTTAATGCAGCTCCACATAGGACATTTTTTGATTATAAAGGAAAAAATAAATAAATTTATAATGGAGAAATATAGCAGACACTATCTTAATCAAGTGATTCATATAAATATCACTAGTAAGGGAACAAATCTACATAGTTTGCCACCTAACAGGATGCAATGATATTGCTGCCAAAAATGCATAACTGGGTTTAATTATGAAGAAATATCACACTACCAACTCAGTGATATGCTGCTAAATGTTGAACAACCAGCTATCCAGGGGTAAAAAGCTCTTGTTTATAGTGTTCCCTTATTCCCATGGTGTAAATAATCCTACCATGGCCAATTTCAAATACCAACTGACAACGCTGAAGACAGCATTGGGAAGAGATATACATATTCAGCTCTCACAAGTCACTTGGAGCTAGATCCAGAAAACCACGTGCACAAACCCAAATTAATAGACATTCTACAAAGTGACTGCTCTGTATCTTCAAAACTGTGAAAAACATGAAACTTGAGGAAAGACTGAAGTCTGTCCCACAATGAAGGAGACAAGACATGACCCCTGGATGTGGCACATGATCCCAGATTGATCCTTTTGCTGTAAAGGATAAATAGGGACAATTAACAGAACTGAAATGGATCTCTGGGGGAAGATATATGGGAGTTCTTTGCACTGTTCTCTCAACATTTCTGTAAGTTTGAAATTGTTTCAAAATAAAATTATATATTTTTAAAGGTACAAACTGATTACTTTAGATCTGAGCATCAGGGACATGCTGACAGGAGAAAATGTAGGAGGGCTAAGTTCCAATAAAGCAGGTTAAAGAGGGTCAAAAACTGTGACTGCTCCAGGCAAGGTTTAGTTTTACCACTGATTGCTATATCATTCATATTGTCATTAATTGCTGAAAGTAAGAACTTCACAGAATTATATTAATTTCTCAAAAGGAACATAGTTTACCAAGACTCATATGTTTAAGTAATTCTTCCCATTCCCTTACAAAAGGGCGTAAAGTTATTAGGGAAAGACAGTGGGAGTGAGAGATTTATATTTTAAATATATATATTGTGAAATTCTACTTAGAGTATATTTTTTAAAGGGAAGTAACTTCTATTTAAGTGAACTGAAAAATATGTAAAAAAAAATAAAATAAACTGGGGCTTCCCAGGTGGCGCAGTGGTTGAGAGTCCGCCTGCTGATGCAGGGGACACGGGTTCGTGCCCCGGTCCAGGAAGATCCCACATGCCGCGGAGCTGCTGGGCCCGTGAGCCATGGCCGCTGAGCCTGCGCGTCGGGAGCCTGTGCTCCACAACGGAAGAGGCCACAACAGTGAGAGGCCCGCGTACTGCAAAAAAAATAAAATAAAAAAAAAAATAAACTGAAGCGAGCTAAATATTTTTTTTCCTTTCTTTTTTTGGGGGGCAGGGGATCATTTAATAGAATTTCCTCCTTCTCAGGGGAGAATTTAGTGGGGTTTTTTTTTTGTAATTGCATTTTTTTTTTTTTTACAGCATAGTGATTCAATATTAACAGCACTTTGATTTTAAAATAAACACATGATTCTAAATCATCATTCCCTATCAAAAACAAAAGCAGGATAGAAAGAAGCTGGTTAGGAATTACTGTCCTACAATATAGAAAGAAATGGTACTTTTTAGTATTATCCACAGAAAGTTCTTACCTTTTGATAGCTACACTTTATGCATATAACACACTCACTTAATAAAACCAGAGTTAACAATAGTTTCTTAGACCAACCCAAACACTATGAGTCACAGGCACCTGGGCCGTGAGGTTAGTAGTATGTCGAAAATGGAGACATACAAGTCTACTATGATTTTATGTATTCCATGACAGAAACAGTATTTCCTGCATTTGGATTTTTTTAAAATTGAAGTAGAGTTGATATACAATATTATATTAGTTTCAGGTGTACAACATAGTGGTTCAGCATTTATATAATGCTGCACTGGATTCTGAACAAAAAGCATTTGCAAAGATACAATGTGCAATTTCACTTCCATGGTCATGGCTTATAGTTTTATAACTAGCTAATAACTAATTAACACTTGAATCTTTGGATGGCATGACCTGTGTAAAATTTTCTTTAAAGTATTATGCTTGACATTCAAGAAGGGTAGCTCTATGTCAAAAATACCCTTAGGAGGACATGACTTTACATGTAGTATAATTACCCTAGTTCCTTTGTGAGATATAGTGAGAGACAATATGATTCTTTCCTAAAAAAATGCAAATAAATGTACAATCTACACCATAAGTAAATTATAAAACTGAATTTTTTCACATAAAAACTTTAGCCAAGGGCTTCCCTGGTGGCGCAGTGGTTGAGAGTCCGCCTGCCGATGCAGGGGACACGGGTTTGTGCCCCGTTCCGGGAAGATTCCACATGCCGCGGAGCGGCTGGGCCCGTGAGCCATGGCCACTGAGCCTGCGCGTCCAGAGCATGTGCTCCGCAACGGGAGAGGCCACAACAGTGAGAGGCCCGCGTACCGCAAAAAATATATAAATATAAATATAAATATAAATATAAATATATATATATATATATATATATATCAAATGTATTGTGTCAAACATGAAAACCACTGTGTTTCTATATTTAAAAACCTAGTCAGGTAATCAAGAACACTCATGATACTCTGTCCTGCCATGGCAAAAGCGTTGGAAGTATTTGTTGGTGCTCTCAAAAATATTCAGAGGTATACAAATTGAGCCAACTGAAGATCATCCTTTCAGTATTAAAGGACATTAGAGTTGCTAGGGGGAAGTTAACAGTAGCAGATAACTCTTGTTCTAGAACATAGTATGAAATTTCTGGCCTTGCTCTCATTTGCACAAGGTTAGGAATCAAGGAGGAGAGGAGGTTAGAGAAACAAAATGCATAAAATCTCAGATATAAGAAAATGACACAGGGGCCTACATATAACCATCACTGCTATCTGGAGCTATGCATACACCTTGATTACATGCTAATATAGCCCTTCAAAGACTTTTGGGACCCTGTGTTTCTCTAAGTATCCTCTGCCACACATAAGTTTCAGAGGTGTGTATCAAATTGGGTTTATTTATAGTACCTGTAATCTTTTTAGGACCAGTCCAACTCTAAAATACAGTGACTCTAGCAAATTTAGTAAGTTATCTAGTTGTGGCCTTAAAAATCTGGGATATATTGGCATTTACACGGTCTTCATCCTTGTCTGTGGAAGACATCCAATAGACCTTCACCCAGTCTATAGCTTAAATGACTGAACTTTTTAAACTACAGTCAGTGAAAGCCAAATTTTAATCCCTGTATCAAAAATTTCTGGTGGAACTGCATACCATTTTAACTTATTTTATGCAGTATACTCCATTCTGTGAAGAAAATCAATTTACTGAATCTAATTTTCACTTTAGTGTTAAAAACAGCAAATACGGAAGCTAAACAGAACAGAAATCTTCAAGGTAGGTCAGTCACACATAGGAATTAACAAGTAACCTGGTTTTATTCTGATATCTGTCTCTAATTCACCAAGTCAATTTATATGTTACTTTTTCTACTCAAAAAAGAGCATAATTTCTACTGACTTTGTTTTAATGATATTGTGATCATCAAATGAATCTTAAAGGACATGAAAGAGTACTTAGGATCCATTTGAATTTTGAAATAGGTATTATGCTGAAGAGATGTAAAATCTACTCTTTTAAATATTTATTTATTTTTGGCTGTGTTGGGTCTTCGTTGCTGTGCATGGGCTTTCTCTAGTTGCACGAGCAAGGGGTACTCTTCATTGTGGTGCGTGGGCTTCTCATTGCGGTGGCTTCTCTTGTTGCAGAGCACTGGCTCTAGGTGCGTGGGCTTCAGTAGTTGTGTCTCGCGGGCTCTAGAGTGCAGGCTCAGTGGTTGTGGTGCATGGGCTTAGTTGCTCCATGGCATGTGGGATCTTCCCGGACCAGAGGTGAACCTCTGTCCCCTGCATTGGCAGGCGGATTCTTAACCACCAGGAAAGCCCCACAATCTAGAGGTAATTCTTCCTATTTAATCTTTCTAGTAGCAACTATAATTATGCTAATTTAAGACAATTAACTGATATTAAAGGGCTAAATCCTTAGGAAATACAGTCGATTTCTACATCTTTTCTAATTGATACTTTGTTTGCCTTAGTTTTCTCAGGTTTGTAGAATTCCTTTACAATAATTCCCAATTTTTTTCAAATAAGAAATACTATGCCTTATTTTAAAAAGAATAGTTTTATCTTGAGAATGAAATGAACTCAGAGATGATAATAAGTAGGGCCTTTCCAACATATAAATACAGGATGTTAAAAATGGTAGTTTTCATTCTAACATCTAGAAGACCATCAAGTCACCAAATACAAAGCTTAGATATTTGTGTGGTTATGCATTTATTTTCTCATCAGTTATACTAATTCAGATACCTTAATGGAAGCATCCAACTTTTCAACTTGTTATCACCAGAAACAATTTTAAGTCTCAGTTGATATTTCAGTTTAAGCCCTTTCTGATTTATCAAAGCCTGAAACACCAAGACATCATCAAGATTCCAGAACTCAGTTTAGAACTTCTAAAACTAACATTTTTAAGATCTTTTTGTACCCAATATTTAAAACAGTCTCATTCATATGCTGGCAAACTAGGTCGCAAATGAGACAGCTGAAAATACTGCATCTTTAAAAACATTTAGATTATAGTTGTCATGATTAAAGGGAATAAATCCAAAGGGATTTAGCCATTATAATATCAATTAGTAGTAGTCAAGGTCATGCTACAGCCCCAAAAGAGGAAAATTAAACTCTGAAACTCGTTTGACTAGAGAAACATGGTAGAATTCTAAAGGCACCAACCTGTTAATTTAGGAGGATTCTGAATACTACATAATAATACAACACCAGTTTCAGACAATGAAAACAACTAAATGATCCCCCCAAAGCAAAACATATCCACTATGCTATTTATAATTGCTTAACAGAAAGTCTTGAGAAATGTTTAAGAAATTGACTCTGCGGTGATAAAACTATCATATCTTTACTGTCAGAAAGTAGAGCTATTTACATACATTAAAAAAAAAGACTAACAAAGAGAGAGAGAGAGAGAGAGACAGAATCCAACCCAAGTTAAAAACAAAACAAAACAGGGATTTCCCTGGCCGCCCAGTAGTTAAGATTCTGTGCTTCCAATGCAGGGGGTGCAGGTACGACCTCTGGTTGGGGAACGAAGATTCCACATGCCAGCGCTGTGCGGCCAAAAAAATTCCCACAAAAAGCAAAAAACAAAACCAAACCTGTATCTTCTCTGGAAGAAGACTAAGTGGCTGAAAAAGTCAGAGAATCAACTTAATGCCACATTACTGCAAACTATCAATATTAAAATTTGGGAAAATTTCCCCCAAAATTACAATCAATAAGAATATGCCACGATACAACTGCTTAAAATTGTATAATGCATGATAAACTTTATCATAAGAGCACAATCACAAACTGATAAAACAATGATATTAGTAGAGAAGTTAACAAAAGTGACCGTAAATAGTTACTTGCAGTATCCCTTTTCTTGATTTCAACTTTCATCAGTTTTGGTAAATTTTTATTATGGTACAAACTAAACAAAAAACCCAAAGTACAAAAACAGAATTTCATATTATAGTATATATTTTATTCTTTCAAATAACAATATCTATATGTTTTATTTTAGATAATTGAGGCTAAAAAAAGTCATACAACTCACATGCCATATTAAGAAAGCCAATTTTACCTGTAGTGCCGATAAAAATAAAATACCCAATTTAATAGAAATAAAATAGTGCTTGAGAAATCACAAAAGAAACTAAAACCAAAAAATCCTAACTGAATATACTTTGATGGTATATATTCATTCTCATATAGATGTATTTACATATATATCAAAGTAAATTTTTATGGTCTCTATTTTTCATTACCTATAGCATTATAACTTATCAAAATAAAATCCATAATAGGGCTGTCATATTTAAAGTCATTAGTACTCATTACCTGAGACTGGAGTGCCAGAAAAGGGATAGTGCATTTCTATGCCATATGAAGTCTTGAATAAATACAAACCCTGATAAAAAGAAAGCAGCATGCCAGAGATCTCTGAAGACAGCGCCAACGCTGTAAGCGGTGCTTGTACCGTAGCTCTGAACTGCTCCCTCCTGTGTGTTATCTGTGGTACTAGAACCATCTCCTTCCCTATGTACTTCCAAATGGGCTGCTTTTCTTAATTTCCTTCATTAGAAGAGATTAAGAGTGGAAGGTAGCTTTAAAATTTTAACAACCACTTTCTCGGTAGTACATTTAAAAATTTGCTAAACATAAACACAGGAACTTTAATACATAGTAAAATTCAGATTGCTGGATAAAAGTTATGCCAAATATTAAGTATATATTCAAGGCCAATTTCTATAAATGTTAAGGTATTGTTCCTTGCTCATACTGACACATCAGTGGACATTAGGTTGTAAGGACAGCATTGGACAGATATTTACAAAAGCATTCCTTCACTATTTAAATGCCACCTACTGGCAGATGAAGAAAAGAAAATGTAAATTGGAGAGAACTGTAATCTGTGTGATCAGCAGTGCTATTTATCTAATGAGGTATTATTTTTTTTCAAAATAAAGAGGGCTTAAATCTCAATATCCCAAAACTGCAAATGTCACAATCTCTTAGGAACAATATTCAAAAGAGGAATTGCTCCCAAAGACCCTTAAAACAGAACTCCATTGTGCTAAGTGGCCAGTAAGACTTGCTATGCTTACTTAGTCAAAGAGCAATATTAAACAGCTTCAAATGACATTTAATAAATGGAATTTAGCTGAAAAATTTCCCTGACTTTTGTTTTTGCCAAAGTACAAGACTTTGTAAACAGTGGGAATTATTAGCAATGCCAGCTAATGTGTATTCCCTACATTGATATTAAGTGCCTCAGCAATGAGCTTCAAGAAAGAAAACAAAAACAGGTATGGGGTCTCAAAATGACTCTGAAGCAAATAACAGAAACTAAATCATTCAGTAGCTGATTCTGAAGCTCACTGCTTTATTTTAAAAAGCAACTTTACAAGATAACATTTTATTCAAGTCAAGAACAAGCTTGGATTCAAATTACAAAAATCTACAAAAAGATCACTTTTAAACAGACAGTACCTTCTCCTTTTACCTCCTGTACTTAGCGGAGGTTTAGGTGTTCTCGTTGAAACAATCTGGCAGTGCACAGTTCCCAGGAGCAGCATCAGCCATATCGGCCCAATCACTTCCGTCAGAGGTATGCTATGTGGGCTAGAAGCGGAACAGAATAGTACTATTGCGGCAACTATAAAAAGGGAAAGAAAATACATTTAATTATAGATCTGACAGTCACTTCCTCAAAACTTTAAAAATTGCTCTAACATTGTTCTTTGCCAGATAATTTTTCTAAATTTAAATGAGTCTAAAAGTTACTCCAGACAAGCTCTTTCAGACTATTTTATTGTTTGCCCCTGGCTAACCATGCCATTCAGAAATGAATTCTCAGAACAGGGTAACAGCCAACATGATCTCTAAAGTACACAACTTAATACTTCAATGAAAACTAGACACATAAATCTAAAGACATTCTTGGTAAGATCACAGACACCCTCCTCAGTTTAGAGGAAATGGGGGACATATAAAGAAATAATTAAAACACCTGTAATGGACTGAATTGTGCCCCCCACCTCCATTCCAAATGTTGAAGTCCTGACCCCCAATGTGACTATCTTAGCAGATAGGGCCTATATGATGTAATAAAGGCTGAATGAAATCATAAGGGTAGGGCCTTAATCCAAAAGGACCAGTGTCCCTATAAGAGAAAGAGATACCAGAAATCTCTCCCAGCTCATGCACAAAAGAAAGGCCACGTGAGGATACGGCAAGAAGGTGGCCGTCTACAAGTCAGGAAAAGAAACCTCCAACAGACACCAATCCTGACAGCACCTTGATCTTGGACCTCCAGAACTGTGAGAAAATAAATTTCTGTTGTTTAAGTCCCGCAGTCTGTAGTATTTTGTTATAGTAGCCTGAGTAGACTAAGAGAGTATGATAGATAGG
Organism: Stenella coeruleoalba; assembly: GCF_951394435.1. Taxonomy (NCBI): domain Eukaryota; kingdom Metazoa; phylum Chordata; class Mammalia; order Artiodactyla; family Delphinidae; genus Stenella; species Stenella coeruleoalba. Next base: position 20,624,875 of record NC_137155.1, on the reverse strand, counting down.
AAAGATATGTAATTAAACTGGAGGTTTATTAAGGAATTCTGATGACTAACTCTCAGAGCTAATGTAACTCTGAGGGAATAAGGAGTTGACCAAGTACGTAAAAGGAAAAAAGGGCTACCCAGGCAAAGAGAGTTACCCCAAAAGCATATAGGTTACAAAAAAAAGGTATAGAATGGTTAAGAAAGAGTAAAGAGCTAATTTAGTCTGGTTAAAATTGGAGAGAAATTCAATAAGAGACTGACTGAAAACGTGGCTTTTTATCTTGAAGGCAATGATAATTAGGAAAATTTAGAACTTAAGAGGCTGCTTTGGATTTGTAATTCAGGACAGAAGGTAAAAGACTTAAGGGCATGACAGAAGCCAGAAGTAGGGATGGAGCTGAGAATACATAGTTGAGATACTTAAAAGGCATGTGACTGAAGTGAAAAACTGTAAGTAATTATATAAACCCAGTCTGACTGCAAATGACTCTTCTACCCTTCAGGAGATGAAGGTGGGATAGAGAATGAGGACATAACTCAGAGCACTATACCCTACTCAACATGCAAGGAGGTGGAAGCACAGGGGTTTCTAAAGGCACTAGCAGACTGCTGAGGGTCATTAGGGTCATATCACAGCTTTGTCACTGGCTACGTAACTTGGAACAGGTTAAGTCACTTTTTACTTTTAATATTTATTTATTTAGGCTGCGCCTGGTCTTAGTTGTGGCACACGGGATCTTTGCTGCAGCATGTAGGATCTTTAGCTGCGGCATGTGGGATTTTTAGTTGCAGCACCCAGGCTCTTTTTTTGTCATTGTTGTTATGGCATGCAGGCTCTTAGTTGCAGCATGTGGCATCTAGTTCCCTGACCAGGGTTCGAACCCGGGCCCCCTGCATTGGGAGTGCAGAGTCTTAACCATTGGACCACCAGGGAAGTCCCCAGGTCACTTTTTAAACTAAGCTTTGCTAGGAAAGTGTTCAGTGTTCAATCTTTATACACACTAATAATGTTAAACTTCGGTTTGGAACTGAAAATACCTCTTTTTCATTCCTGATCTAAGCTGTGTTCCCTAACCGTAACCTTATTTAATTTAGGCAAGCCAGTAAGTGAATTTCAGCCAAAGTATGTGAACTAGTTACACTGCAAACTTGTCTGCCTTCAAATACTAGAAAGCAACAATATCAAAAAAGCACAATGCACAGTGGTTACAATGAATGGTATTGATTAATTATCACTCTCATAAGCAATTGCAATTTCTGACCACTTTAGAACAAAGTGTTCTCCTCTAGGTAAACTAGATAGCCTTAGAAGATAACTACAAGTTCACTCCCTCTTATGTATATAAGATATACCCTGGCTTAAAAAAAACAACTTTACCTAAATAGAAGTCTTTCATTTTTATTGTATTTTCCTTTACTTAAAAGATATTATCTTTTACTTAGCGTTTGTTGATAAAATATATTTAAATAATCATTCAGGATTATGATTGTCTTTTTCTAAAAAAAATAAAAGACATTAAAGAGACTGAAAGGGTACCACCAAACTAAAATCGTTGCTTTGTTAGAGCGATGGAATGTGAGCGGCCTCTTCTTTTAGGCTGCAAGCGCTCAGGAGCGCTGGGCATTTTGCACTGCAGGCTGCTGTGATGGGAGGCAGAGTCCCAGAGGTGTGACGCATGTGGCTCGAGGTCCGACTGCCTGGGCTCGACCTGGGCTCTGCTACCCTTGGTGACTGTGTGGCTTTGGGCCCTTGGGTCCTTCAGGTCCTGTGTCTATAAGCTAGGCATAATAATAGTACCCATTCTTCACTGGGTTGTTGTGAGTACTAAATGAGTGTCTGTGAAATGCACTTAGAACAGTACATGGTACGTAGAATTTCAATACAGAATGAGGACAGTCTCAGAATACAAAGGTTAAGAGGAAAAACAAAAACACTGCTGAGAAAGGAAAAATGAACTTCAAGGCTGCATAAAAAAAAGACTGGTGTGAAGTCAGAATGGCCATCATCAAAAAATCTACAAACAATAAATGCTGGAGCGGGTGTGGAGAAAAGGGAACCCTCTTGCACTGTTGGTGGGAATGTAAATTGATACAACCACTATGGAGAACAGTATGGAGGTTCCTTAAAAAACTAAAAATAGAACTACCATATGACCCAGCAATCCCACTACTGGGCATATACCCTGAGAAAACCATAATTCAAAAAGAGTCATGTACCACAATGTTCACTGCAGCTTTATTTACAATTGCCAGGACATGGAAGCAACCTAAGTGTCCATCGACAGATGAATGGATAAAGAAGATGTGGCACATACATACAATGGAATATTACTCAGCCATAAAAAGAAACGAAATTGAGTTATTTGTAGTGAGATGGATGGACCTAGAGTCTGTCATACAGAGTGAAGTAAGCCCAAAAGAGAAAAACAAATACTGTATGCTAACACATATATATGGAATCCAAAAAAAAAAAAAAAGGTCATGAAGAACCTAGGGGCAGGACGGGAATAAAGACACAGACCTACTAGAGAATGGACTTGAGGACACGGGGAGGGGGAAGGGGAAGCTGAGATGAAGTGAGAGAGTGGCATGGACATATATACACTACCAAATGTGAAATAGATAGCTAGTGGGAAGCAGCCACATAGCACAGGGAGATCAGCTCGGTGCTCTGTGACCACCTAGAGAGGTGGGATAGGGAGGGTGGGAGGGACGGAGACGCAAGAGGGAGGAGATATGGGGATATATGTATATGTATAGCTGATTCACTTTGTTATACAGCAGAAACTAACACACCATTGTAAAGCAATTATACTCCAATAAAGATGTTTAAAAAAAAATGACTGGTGTGTATGTATATGTTGGGCTGCATTTGGAAGAGACTGTAATTTTAAAAAATCCTCTCAATTTGTATTTTTCTTTAGCCATCCACAGATTCAAATTTTCATAAAGTTATTTTGGAAAATAACTGCTTTGTTTTCTCCAAAATTTTAAATACCAAACTAGTTGTGCCTTATTAAATGAAATATCACAATAAATGTTTATTTTCATACTCAGTAGTAGTTAGCATATGTTAGAAATAAAAAAACCTTAGTAATCCTAAGAACAAAATATGCTGAAAGTTAAAAGCAAAATGCATTTCTATCAATTATACCTTGAAGAAGATAAAGGACCAGAAGCCAGAAAAAGATGACTTTTGATGTTACTTGTAACCACCACCGGAAGAAAAAGGGAAAAAATACAACGCGAACAATTCCCTTTCTAGTCAGAGAAGTCCATGGACTTTCAGGTTTTGCCTTAGCAAATGCAGACCCTGAGAAAAGTAACAAAATGACAGAGAACATTTATTACTCTTTAATTTCCTTAAAGAAACAATTTCAACATTTGAAGAACAATAAAACATGAAATTTTATTTTGTACTATGAGTGGGAAATGTCCAATTTTGGATAGGAGACACTTTTAAAAACATTATTCATGTTATCATATTAACTCAGGTACTTTGAAAAAAAAACATTTTTAACTGAATAACAGCAAAATTTCTCCCACATATTTTATAAATACAAGACAATGTTCAAATGTCAGTTCCAGTTAGGAATTAAAATTACCACTTTAATTTTTATAACAAGCCTTATAGTTTGCTAGGCAAATATGAGCTGCTTTTCTTTTACACTTATTAGTTCTTGGAATGATTCTTAGTGGGAGAAAAGACTAGCCAGTGGTATTTAAATGCTTCCATCCTCTCTTTTTTTTATACTACTTCTGACTTCATTTAGACTCACATTGCTTCTATTTCTACAAATATATATATCTAACCCATTTTGAATTGTTTCTTCAAGGTCAATTTCTAACTTCATTAAACATTTGTTTATTCAAGACTCACCTCTTACAAGATCGACATCTATGAGATCTGGTTTCACATGTGCTGTTTTCTTTGGTTTATTCCTTAATCCCTGTAATATATTAAAAGTAGTACTGATAAGAGAGCAGATCTTTAAAGTCCTCATCACAAGGAAACAAAAATTGTAACTATGTATGGGGACAATTATTTAAACTAGACTTACTGTGGGGATCATTTCTCAATGTATAAAATATCGAAGAATTATGGTTTACACCTGAAACTAATATGTCAATTATAACTCAATAAAAATGTAGTATTGAAATTCATTATATATACATATATTTTTAAAACCCAGAATCAATGCTTAAAAATTTCAATTAAAAAGGAAAACTTTAAGTAATATAATGGACAAAAACTAACACTTTATATATTTGTTACAAAGGGAACACAACTGTAGTATTACAATAAATTTTATTACCTTCCCAAAGGATAAATTTAGGCACATATGCAACATGTCAGGCCTATTTATTACTAAAAGCATAATTCTAAAACAAAGACTACTGCTACCAATCAATTTGGATTACAGCCTGAGACGGTCCAGGAGACTGTGGTGCCCCAGTTTTGCACAGGAAAGTGTTGAAGCTGGCTAGGAGAGCAGTGGCCCTCAAGGGCCCTTAAGGTGTGATGCTGGGGGCATTCCTGCAGAAAGCAGTGGATCACAGCGCTGAGAACAGACAGGGATGCAGACTTCTTAGCAGATGCCAGCATGTAGGGGTGAGACCCAGAGAGGATGATGCACATCTCATGGTTGCCACTATTTTCACATGCCAACCACTAACCAGACCACAATGCAACTTTATCACCTCATAACTTAGATGCCATGCCCAATAGGAGGAGGAGGGAGAAGGCAGAAATCATGAATTGAATTAGTTTCACCTTGGAATTATTGAACACTAAGATTAAGTTTCTGCCATCAGTGTACAGAGTTAGAGTAGGGGTAGAGATCAAAATCAATGAAAAAACTATCAAAAAATAAATTACATTTTATTTATTTATTTATTTTGCGATACGCGGGCCTGTCACTGTTGTGGCCTCTCCCGTCGCGGAGCACAGGATCCGGACGCGCAGGCTCAGTGGCCATGGCTCACGGGCCCAGCCGCTCTGCGGCATGTGGGATCTTCCCGGACCGGGGCACGAACCTGTGTCCCCTGCATCGGCAGGCGGACTCTCAACCACTGCGCCACCAGGGAAGCCCTAAATTACACTTTATAACTTAAGACCAGGATGTTAAGAATTGGAGGAGCTTAGGCTAAACTCCTCGGAATGCAAGTGCTGAGCGATGACACAGTGTTTCAATGATTTGCTTATTGTTCATTCAATCAACCAAGTAACCTGGCTGTTTAGTCCTAATCCAAGTAACAATGACCCCTTAAATTAAAAATTTGATCAAGTACTGCTTTTATCTAAAACAAAGAATAAGACAGCATTTGAGCTCAGAATTAACTGATAATTAACTGAGATGTTTAAACCAAAAATGTACCCTGAAATCAAGATGCAATTAACCTCTGAACTCCTTCAAATAGTCTGTCCATGTGAAGTTGCAAACTACCCAGATACAAAAACAAAAGAGAAAGAAGGGTGAGGGTTGAAGACATAGCCATGATGATCTTATATACAGTCAATCCTCATATTCATAGATTCCATATTTGCAAATTCACCTATTCACTAAAATTTATTGGTCCCTAAAATCAATACTTGCTGTGATTTTGCAGTCATTTGCAGATATGCATAGAGTAAGAGTGGCAAAAAATTTGAGTCACTCAATGTTCACATTTCCAGCTGAGGTCAAACAAGGCAACACTCTGCCTTCTTGTTTCAGCTCTCCTGTTTCAGTTCCTTTTCACAGTCTATTTAATGTCAAATCTTTTGCATTTTTTGTATTTTGTCGGTAATTTTGTGGTTTAAAATGGTCCCCTAGATAGTGTTGACATGCGGTCCAATGTTCCTACGTACAAGAAGGCTGTGACGTGCCTCACTGAGAAAATGTGTTAGGTAAGCTCTGTTCAGGCATGAGCTGTTGGCCATGAGTTCAATGTTAATGGATCAACAACATATATTAAATAAGTTCTCATAAAACAAGGTTATGTATTGATCAGTTGACCAAAGTGTTGTGACTACGGACTCGCAGGAACTTAACTCTGTATTTCTCCTAAGAGCAATAGTCAATATTCACTAATTCAGTGTTCATGGCGACTTGCAAGAACATAACTACTGCAAATTATAAGAAACAACTCTATCTGTACTTCATTTCCCATTTTAATGTCATGACAGAGTGGCTGATAGACTATAAATCATTCCCAATATTTTGCAAATTGGAAAGGCAGTACTAATAATATATTTAAACAAAAATTCATTAATCAAGCACTATTCAAATTTGGCATCAAGTTTATTATGATATTTTACTTTTATTAATGCCAACAAATTTGAAAACAGTAACATATTTTAATTTACTTCTGTCTTTTATGTATTATTTTTCTAGCACTTTGAAAATAACCTTACTGCCAATGTTTATAACAAATCTGAAGCTTAATTTACTGCTGTATACCTAGAATTTTCATCAAGATTGTTTTAAAAACTTAAAGCCCTTATAAAAGGAACAGTAAATTGTTTTGATTTATGCAATTATGTTGTTTTTCAACATGCTCATTCTACTTGACCTTTTTAATATGTGGTTCATTTCCTATTTTATGTTTTATTAAAACATTTATTTTGAGCCACATTGTAGTCATAGCATAACTGCCAACTTCGACAAAACTTCCCCCTCAAGGTAGCCTATCAGAATATGTAAAAGGTTTAAAGAAAGATAAAGAAAAAGTTCACTGACAAATCTTCTAACATTAGTGAGTTTATTCACAAAAATAAAATATATTAGGACCAAGGTGTCAGCCTTCATAAAAGGTGATTTTAATTAAGTAGATATTTTAAGTTGGACAATTTTTAAATTGGTTTAAACTATGTTCACACAAAACAGCATAGCTTTTAGTACTAAATATAATTATGAACCTTCAAGAAATTTAAGTGAGTGAACAAACAAAAAAGGAAAACTAACTTAGTTTCAGAAAAAGATTTTTTAAACTACTGGTTTAACTAGAAAGTAGAAATTATCAAGTACTGGGCTTCCCTGGTGGTGCAGTGTTTGAGAGTCCGCCTGCCGATGCAGGGGACATGGGTTCGTGCCCCAGTCTGGGAAGATCCCACATGCCGCGGAGCGGCTCGGCCCGTGAGCCATGGCCACTGAGCCTGCGCGTCCGGAGCCTGTGCTCCACAACGGGAGAGGCCAACAGTGAGAGGCCCGCGTACCGCAAAAAAAAAATAAATAAATAAAAATTATCAAGTACTATGAATACAACTAATCTCCAAGAATCCAAGTAATATATTCTTTATTGAATATACACTTACACTCCTATAGTACATTCCTAAAGGGCAATGACACAAATAGTATGAAGTTTTGAATTTTTAAAAATATCTAAGCACACAGATAATGTTGAGCCAAAAAGCTTACAAGTTCTGTTTAAGTTTAGAAAATACTTCTGGTCAACGGTCCAGACTTCACATGCATGGAACTATTATAATACGTAGACTCAATCAAAGGACATAACCATCAGTTTCACTTTCCGGAAATCCTGTTTAGTTTCTCCCAACCCTTTTTTCCTTTACCATGACTTTAAATAACATAGTTTGTTTTGTTGAAGCTTTACAACTCTAGTACGTACTAAAACACAGGGAAAGTCCACATCTACTTTTAAATTTGGGTCAAGGTGATCAGAAAACTACAGTTTTCAGTTATAATTTCTAAAACGTTTAAGAAAACATCACTTGCAACTCAGAAAAGACTTTACTTTAGCAATATCAACTAGGGTCTTTAATGTAAAAAAAAATTTCCAAGAAATATATTTTCATGGCTTTCTTTGATTTCTTTAGTTGTTGCTCACTGCTTTGACAGATAATAAAAGAATCGATTACCTAAAAGGACAAACTCAATACGTTTGTTAGTGTTCTCTATGCAACAGGTACAGTGTTTTTGTTCTTTTAAATCAAATATGAACATTAATACACCACAGTTACGCACTTCTCTACCTTCCTTAGAATAAATACAAAATTATTTTACACTATAAATAATTTGCTTCCACTAGAATGTTTAACAAAAATGTTATGCTTGTCAACAAATTAACCTTTTCAATTAAAAATAACAAAAGTAAGTTGTTGGTTTTTTTTGTGGTACGCAGGCCTCTCACTGTTGTGGCCTCTCCCATTGCGGAGCACAGGCTCCGGACGTGCAGGCTCAGCGGCCATGGCTCACGGGCCCAGCCGCTCCGCGGCATCTGGGATCCTCCTGGACCGGGGCACGAACCCGTGTCCCCTGCATCGGCAGGCGGACTCTCAACCACTGCACCACCAGGGAAGCCCAAAAGTAAGTTTTAATACTGTTTTTAGTTCTTCAACTACTATTACAAAGTACTATTACAAAGTATATATAAATATATATACATAAATATATATATATATATATATATATATATATATATATATTTTGGGGAGGGGGTTAAATTTCAAAAAACATCCAAATGTGCCAACTGGTAACACAATCTCTCAAGGTACTTAACACTCCCTGTCCAACAAGTTAAAGACTGTCAAAGAAAATAAAAGATTTCAAGGCATCTTACTAGACCTCTCTGCTGCCCTTTATTTGTTTAACTTTTCCAGCTCTTCATGGTAGTCTCAGACCGTTGTCTCATGGGTCTCTCACTTCTCTTTCCTCCTCCACTTACATCTCTTTTTTTTAACCTATCCATTAAATGTTGTTTCCCAGTGTTCTGTTCTCAGCCTTTTTCTCTCATCATTCAATGTAAATCCACTCACTCCTATAGCTGTATCTGTATAATGTGTATAATACATAAAATACCCATATATATATGGGTAGATGAAATACATAATTACAAATGAGATAAATTCAATTAAGAGAGGGATGTATAGTTCTCTATTGGGATGCAAAGTGGGGAAGCAGCCCTGGGGAGGTTAGGAAAGATTTCACAGAGGAAGTGACTCATGAGCTGAGCTTGACAGACATTAGAGAGAATGAGGAAAACATGCCAGACAGAATGTTTTACACACACACACACACACACACACACACACACACACACACGCACACACACACTCTCTCTCTCTACATATTGAGGACTCCCCAGTCTCTCTCCCAAGTATCACCTGGATAATTCTGAAACAGAACTCTGTATCTGCTCCTCTTCTAATATTTCCCACCATACTTAGTGCTGCCTTAGTGAAGTTGTTGAAATAGAAATTTAATCAGGTAACTTTTTCTGCTTAAAATCCTTCAATGTCTCTCCCATTGTTTTCCAGATTGTGTCTAGACTCTAGAGTAAAGCAGTTAAGTCCCTTCAAGATCTGACTTCCATATCCTTTCGTGTTTTACTCCTAATCACTCTAATCGCCCTCCTCCACCCAACCTATTAGCCATCAAGTTCCTTGAGGATTCTGAGTCAGGCATGTATATTTTCATATGGTCTTCATGTATATTTTCATATGGTCTTCATTCTGTCTGGAATGTTTTCCTCATTCTAATGTCTGTCAAACTCAGCTCATGAGTCACTTCCTCTGTGAAATCTTTCCTAACCTCCCCAAGGCTGCTTCCCCACTTTGCATCCCAAGAGAGAACTACACATCCCTCTCTCTCTTTTTTTTTTTGCGGTATGCGGGCCTCTCACCGCTGTGGCCTCTCCCGCTTTGGAGCACAGGCTCCGGAAGCGCAGGCTCCGCGGCCATGGCTCACGGGCCCAGCCGCTCCGCGGCATGTGGGATCCTCCCAGACTGGGGCACGAACCCGTGTCCCCTGCATCGGCAGGCAGACTCTCAACCACTGCGCCACCAGGGAAGTCCCACATCCCTCTCTTAATTGAACTGATCTCACTTGTAATTATGTATCTCATCTAAAACATTATAATCTATTTTATCTTTCTGTCCCCATGATTTAATCCTATACTTAAGACATAGTAGGTGGTGCTCACTGCAACTTTGTTAACTGTATTAATTCTTCATGTAAATAGTTCAAAGATTAAAATTAACAAATGGCAAAAAATCTTCCTCTTCATTATAGATGATTAAGTTGTCTAAACACTGAAATTTTTAAGTAACTATAGACACTGGTTTTCAATCTAATATAAACCTTTCTGCACAAAATATAAACTGTCAAGCAACTAAAGTAACATTCTCTGGGCCAATATTAAGTTTAGCTCGTGCAGGAACACACTGATTAGTATCATCTATGCAAATGAAAAATATAAATCTTATTACTGAAAAGGTGTGACTGCTGAGAAACAGAACAAATTTAGTTAAAAAATAGTTTCCATGTTAGCAAGGTAGCCTATGAGAATGTCTTATCAGCGTTAAATGATTACATGTCCAAGAAGAAACTATGAACTACGAAAACATTTCAATTAATGCTTTACTTTCCTAAATTCTTTCAAAAAATGACCAACTTTTCAGCGACTCTATTTGCGTCCAAGTCATTCTGTTAGTAGCACCAAAAAGCAGATCTCAATTAAACAGAGCAGCGTTTGCACAGGATCACTCAGGCGGGAAAAATCCTGAAACACTTACCAGTTTAATAAACTGTACAGAGCAATGACAGCATCAAAAGGGAGGAAAAGCAAACTAGAAGTATAAGGTGACAAGTGAAAGGGGAAAAGAGCTGACAAAAAATAATCATTAGAAATTAAATTTTAAAAGAACAGAAAGATGCTAAAGAGCAAAAAGAGAAAAATCATCAGAGGTAAAGACACATGAATATGCCCTCATAAAAGAGTTTACCTCTTTATTTAAAAGTTTGGATAGCATAGGTAATATTAATTTGTACCTTTAAAGGTCGACAGAAAGATATTAAATAAACTGTGGTTAATAATCAATTTATAGAATATACAAAATGAAATAAACTTGTTACCTTGATTTCTCTTTGTTCAACAGATTTTTCCCATATTTGTTGATCATATGCTCCAATCTATGAAAATAAATTAAAAATAATACTACATTAAATGATCATTGTTGGAACCTATCCAACAGGTATAACTCTGTTGAATTACAAGCAACTTCATGTTTATTCAGCGCAGATTAGATCCAGCTCTGTCTCAGACTTCTGTGATCAATACTGTATGGCAGTGGTTCCCAAAGTATGCTTGCAGGACCAGCAGTTTTAGCATCTTCTTGAAACTTGATAGAAATGGCAACTCTCTGGTTTCAGCCCAGAATTACTCAATCAGAAATAGGGATGTGATACTCAACAATGTTTGTAAAACACCCTCTAGATTATTCTGATACACTACTAAAGTTTAAAAGCCTAGGGCAGTGACCCTAGGGAATTTTTATTTTGAATAAACATAATTGCTACAGCCCTGGTACATTCAAGAAAAAATTCCCAAGTGATTAATTCTTTATGGAGTTATTTTTAAAGAAAAAAATATTAATATTCTACAGAAGTAAAAATTCATAAGCAGGCAGACCACAATTACCAATTAGATGAACGTTTAGATTGAAAAATATAGTCAGAAAAGCAATTGAAGACACAGGGAAAAGCATCAAGAAGTAGAATTCCTTGTACCTTCTGTGCCTATTACTCTTAGATGCTGGGAAGGTCTCTGAAATATACCTTCACCTGGGCAGGATGAACAAACCATTCTTACTGTTCCTAACCAAGTTCTTCTCTGTTACCTCCTATTGTCTCCAGTTTCCACTTAATTTCCTATATCCAATAGGATACTAACGTGGGTCAACAGCCTATAGTTTAAACTGAGAGTCTTCATTATTAGCATTAATTGAAAACAGAATCCTGATACATTAAAATTACTTCAGATAATTACAATTTAGAGACTGGAGACAGAGACAAGAGATAGGCAAAGATATGAGTAAGTTCAGGAAAATATTTTCTGACTCACAAAACCTTTCTACCCAGAAGTCCTCTTAGCTACATGTTATTTTTTAAATCTCGTTTCAAGAAATGAGAAATTGAGAATATGAGAAGGGTTTAAATATAGATATAAAGGAGCTAAAAAATGATTAAATCATTTTTCAAAGGTGTGACTTGTTATAAAGACTTTTTAAGGATGTACATGTGTTTTTACATTTTCTAGCAAAGAGAGAGCAACACCCAGACACCCAGTGTGGATCTGGAGATGTTCCATAACAGCCCGTCATTTCTATTATCTCTCCTACATATTACCTTATTCATTCTAATTTCTCTGCTCCTTTAAATACTGTTCTTTTTCATCACATTCCTGTGACTCCTTTCTTATTTTAAAAATCACTTTATGATATAATAATACCCTGCAAATTAAAATCTTATAACACCTAGACCAAGCCACATAGACTGAACAACTGACTTATACTTAACCAAAGCTGCCATCAGTCTCTATAAAGCACGATTAATAAGTCCTAGGTAAGCAATAACCAAATGGTTAGACCTAATGGCAGAGCTGACCTGCGGTGACTAACTGCCCCTCAATCATATTCCTTAAAATCAGAAAAGAAGTATGGGAACACAGATTCCAGAGGAATAATTCTGCTCTAACTTGATAATTCAGAATGACTGGGCTTGATTCAATTGAATGTTATTTTTTAAATGTGTAACTATTTCAATGCACTGCATACTCTTCAGTGAAACAATAATCAAAACTAATAAAGAATAGGTACCAATGTGTTTAATAATTATTTTGGCAGTATTTTGTTTTCACATACAAAACAATTGCACTAGGTTCTCTTTTAAAAGAACTGTGGGTTTTTTTTTTAAATTTATTTATTTATTTATTGGTCACACTGTACAGCATGTAGGATCCTAGTTCCCCAACCAGGGATCGAACCTGTGCTCCCTGCTATGGAAGAGTGGAGTCTTAACCACTGGCCCGCCAGGAAAGTCCAAGAACTGTGTTTTTATTTCAAGATGACTCAAGAATATGGACATGGAAATATATATCCCACAGTCCTAAAGTCAGGGAAAATAAAATAATGCATGTGCAACAGACCAAGTCAGGAAAGCATGCCAGTACAACCACAGCATGGTACTGAAGAGCTCCAGGTTTTTTAAAAGGTATAGAAAGTCTAATAAACCTTGCAGTGAAGCAGTGACTAGAAGTAGAAAAGTTTTTTGAAGGCTGAGGTTCTTGCAAACAGCAGAATGGTGATGGGGAATATTCCTATAAAAAGGATATAAAAAGGATATAAAAAGGATATAAAAAGGATATAAAAAGGAAAATGATGGCTTGTTTTACTGGCTAATCAACTTTTCTTCAAAGATTTGATGTGTGAGAGGAAGGACAACTTTTACTATAATAGAATACCTTGTGGGATCTTAATTTTTTTTTTAACCAGGTAAGTGTCATTTTCAATTACAAGCAATTAAATGTCTCAAAAAGTGGAAACATCAGTTCTCCTTTGCAGCAGACTTTTTTTGTTTTTAAAATACTACCAGAATGGACCCTTTAGTTACATACGCAAATTGACTTCTTTACTGAAGAAAACTGTGAGGGTGCCTTTAAAGCTAAACACAGGTGCTTCAGGAGATGTTCAGGGTTCTGCTTAGTGATGCATATGCCATTAACAAACTACCCTCACATATGAATTCAGACTGAATTGTCTCTGAAAATTGCTTCTTGGGATATGTGTGTAGTACCTCAGCAGCATCATGAAATCAGAGTGGTGGCAGGATACTAGAAGGGACAGGGAAGGAATTCAGAAGGGAAGGCTCTTTTCTGACCTAAAGCCTCACTTTCTTCCACTCTGAAATCTGGCAAGATAGAAGATTAGAACATCTGCAGCTGGGGTCAAGCTTTTCCCTTGAAAGAAACATAATCTTATGGTCAATCATAACTGAGCAAGAAAAGAAGTGAAACAGACTGAAGAGAAGAACCATCTTCCCAAGACTTAAGGTCATGGATCAAGAATAATTTGCAGGCTGTGTTAAAAAAAAAAAATTAAAAAACAAACAACTTGACAAGTTTTCCAAAGGTTCTATACTACTTCGGACATACACATACTTGGCAGACTTGACTAAATCACCTAAACTTGATAGCTGTTTCTTTTTTGTATTTCTTCTACAAAAAAATTAAATAACAAGGCCAAGTTCAAATATAGTTTTCTGTGAAAAATCAGGAAGAAAATAACTACATTATTTTTTTAATGTCATACAAAAGATTAAAGGAAGCTCAGTAGTAACATTTGTCTAACAGAACAGGAATATTAATCAGATAATATGTTCTTTAATTGGGAAAAAATATTATGTAATATTTTGGCCACTTTCAAATTTTAGCTACCTCCTAACTGCTCTTTCCTGACCCACAAAATGCCTCCACTGTTTGGGTGTTTAGAAAAGTGCCTAACATTCTATGGGAACAAAAGGATATATATGCAAACAATGTTTTGTTGGTAGATAGAAATACCTAGGTAATTAATGTATGAGAAGTTATATGAATTTTCAACCATATTCTTCACGTGACAATGTGTTTCAAGGAGGGAAAAACATTGTTTCTACTGTATTATAAGAGAGGACTCTGGGGCTTCCCTGGTGGCGCAGTGGTTGAGAGTCCGCCTGCCAATGCAGGGGACATGGGTTTGCGCCCCGGTCCGGGAAGATCCCACATGCTGCGGAGCGGCTGGGCCCATGAGCCATGGCCACTGAGCCTGCGCTCCGCAACGGGAGAGGCCACAACAGTGAGAGGCCCGCATACCAGAGAGGACTCTGAAATCCTGATTTACATTTGATGTGCAGCGAACTGTTTTATACATGTTAAGAAAGTAAAGTTCATTTTCTGGTGCCTGGTTATAGTAAGCAAAGTTTATCAATGCTCTGGTTATTACTCCCACAGATGCCCTGAACACCTTAAGCCTCAGGCGTACTGTTACCCAACCAGAGTTGATCTACAGTCAGCTTTTCTCACCTGGTCCCAGAAGACCAAACACTGCCCTCTACAGATTCATGCTGTATCTTCAACAACAGGTCTGGCAATTCTATATGGATCACTTACACTACTCCCCATAATGACAGCAAGGATAACTCTAAATTTTCTTTTCACAGGCTCTAAGTACTCTGAACATAACACTTCAATTACTTCCACTTCTAAGATCGAAGCCAAAAGATGCAAATGTTAAAATTGGTTTAAAAAAATACAAACAGAAAATATCTGAGGGACCAGTGTCCTGAAAGTGGTAAAAAAAAAATTTTTTTAAGAAAAAAATTAGAAAAGAAATTGAGATACTATAAATTAGTAATATCAAGTGGATTAAGATTGAACTAAATAGATGCCTTCCGACCTACTGAAGACCTACTTATAAAAGGCAAGTGGATGTAGCTAATATGCTACAGTAAGTATGTATGTAAATATAGATAGCAGACATTTTAGAAGGATACATGAAAGCCATTAATAGTGAGGACAGCTCTTTTACTTTCTGCTTTATATTCACTGATCCTATATCACTTTTTCTCCCTACAATGGATAAATACTATTTTTATAAAGCAGGATTCTAACCCAGGTCTGATGAACTGCAAAGTAATTTGAATTAGTTATCTAAGAAATTAATATGTTTCTGTCAATGAATATTAACTTTACAAGGAATTATCTACTTCCACCTATCACCATTCTCATTTTGTACCTTTCTATATACTGAGACAAACAAAATGGGGAAGGGGAAAAAGAGGGGTGGGACAAAGAGAGGGGAATGAGGGAGGGGCAGTCAGGGATGGAGAGAGAGAGAGGGATGAGAGGAGAGAACTGGTAGGTAGAGAAAAAGATTGTCTTTGTCTAGGTGTCTGCCGGAGTAAGCTCTGACTTCTAAGGGAAAAAAAAATTGTAACGAAATGAAGGTATCAAGAATACAAATATTAAAACCCAGGTAATTAGATGGTGAAGTGAGAAACATGTATCACTTATGGTCCTAGAAAAGAAGTATCTCTGAAAAACAATTTAAAAAGCTACTACTCTTGGGTGATCTGATTACTACTTAGGTCATCACATTCAGAAGAGCTGTGGTTCAGATGTCAAGAGGCTAAAGAGAAGGTGTAGCTTCAAAAAGGTAGTTACCAATAGTTAATTAGATTAAGTGCTTAAATAAGAGATTTAGAGTTCACGAATAAATATAAGCAGGGCAAACTGAGGCCCAGATGTGCATGCATATTTTAAACACTTAGTTCTTTAATGAATAGACATGCATAATACTATATGTTAAAGCCCTAATTTGTCCTACTATTTCCATGCTCAGTTTCATTTTTTGGAATCTCATTTCAGAAACTCTGAAAAGCAGGCTATTAATTCTCACAAACATAAGCAAAGGTAATGTTGCTTTTATACCTGTGATGGTCCCACATTTTAATAGTGATTTAATACCAGTACAACCCAGGATAATTAATTTTTATCTTTGAGTCTTTTTATAAAAATAAAAGTTGTCAATCAGAAAATACCCTTTGTTATATTTAGTGTGTTGGTTTCTTAATCCTTTGTTTTCTCCATTGGCTTAGTTGAACAGCTCTTAATGTTTGCTGACAGAAGTGGAAAAGACCCTAGACTGTGCAAGAGAACTGAATAGTCTTATGGTCTTGGGCAAGTTTCTTGACCTCTGAGATTCTGTAAAATGGGGATAACAGAACATACTTCACAGAACTGAAATATGAAATGATAGTGTCTGGTATATAGTCAGTGCTCTGTAAATGTTAGTTCTTTCCTTTCTTGGCAAATCTCAACAGCTCCAGGTTTCAATTACCTCATTTCTAAATTGATGAAGTTAACTATATTTAAATTAATTTATGACAACATTTATACTCACTAATGATGAGTTGGATGGCTATAGATTATTTCTTTATGTACCAGTATGGGGAGAGAAAAGATTCAGTGCTACTAAAGTAGAACCAAAAGTGTACTTAGAGGGCTGGGCTTCCCTGGTGGCGCAGTGGTTGAGAGTCCGCCTGCCGATGCAGGGAACACGGGTTCGTGCCCTGGTCCGGGAACATCCCACATGCCGCAGAGCGGCTCGGCCCGTGAGCCATGGCCACTGAGCCTGCGCATCCGGAGCCTGTGCTCCGCAACGAGAGAGGCCACAGCGGTGAGAGGCCCGCGTACCGCAAAAAAAAAAAAAAAAAAAGAAGTGTAGCTAGAAATATCTGGGCAGAAGGTACCAAGAAGAAAGCAAAAATAGCGGTGTAAGGATAAGTGTCCTTTTCTTAATTATAACCAATATAATAGGTTTTTAGAATTACTTACAGTTTATTAATGAAACCAGAGCTGTCAACACCCAAAATCTCATTTGCCCAGACAACTAAACTATATGGTTTTTCACTCTCACAATGATCTATCTACAAGTATGATAAGAAACAGAGACTGAGGGGTTGAGCAAACTAACAAAATTAAAGTTACTGAACAAAATAGTAGATCTGAGAATACAGATCACCAATGAAACATATCTATAATCAAAAAAATTACGTTGTCATGGTGGACATGCTGAAATTATACAGTACTTCTGTTCATATTACTAAAACATTCTGAAGAAACAATTAGGGCTATTTAAAATCATTAGGATTACTGATTAGTTTTCAGAAAAATCTCTTCCCAGAAGTAGTAGAAACTAATTCTTTTGACTTTTTAAAACTTTTTAAAATTTATTTTTATAACCATTTTTTAATTGAAGTATGGTTAACTTACAATGATGTGTTAGATTCAGGTATACAGAAAAGTGATTCAGTTATTTATACACGCATATATATTATACACACACATATTATACACACATATACACACATACATACACACATACATACACACACATATATATTATACACACACATATATACACACATACATACACACACACATATATTCTTTTTAAGATTCTTTTCCATTATGTTATTACAAGATATTGAATATAGTTCCCTGTGCTATACAGTAGGTCCCTGCTGTGTGTCTACTTTATATAGAGTGTGTATATGTTAATCCCAACCTCCTAATTTATCCCACCCCCCCCTTCCCCTTTGGTAACCATTTATTTTCTATGTCAGTGAGTCTATTTCTGTTTTATAAATAAGTTCATTTGTATCATTTTAGATTCTACATATAAGTGATATCGTATGATATTTCTCTTTGTCTGACTTCATTTAATATGATAATCTCTAGGTCCACCCATGTTGCTGCAAATGGCATTATTTCATTCTTTTTTTATGGCTGAGTAATATCCCATTGTGTAAATATACACCACATCTTCTTTATCCATTCATCTGTCGATGTACATTGAGGTTGACTTTTTTAAACTTTTAATTTCAAAGTAAAGCTCTCAACGCTTTGAATGTCAAACAGGTTTTCACTGTTTTTCGCTCATAACTACTGCCTCTCAAACAAATTTGGCTGTTGAATGCCTAGGAATATCTGAGTCCTTATAACTGCTCCTATGTAAAGTCTTGTTTCTAACCTACTACGTATCTTGAATAGCTTTCCTATCCTATTCTCTCGCTTTTACATAATGTCCTATTTTTTTTTTTTTTTGCGGTACGCGGGCCTCTCACTATTGCGGCCTCTCCCGTTGCGGAGCACAGGCTCCGGACACACAGGCTCAGCGGCCATGGCTCAAGGGCCCAGCCGCTCCGCAGCATGCAGCATCTTCCCGGATCGGGCATGAACCCGCATCCCCTGCATCGGCAGGCGGACTCTCAACCACTGCACCACCAGGGAAGCCCCACAATGTCCTATTTTAATCAACATATTGTCCAATGTTTCTGATTCTCCATTACACACGCGCACACACACACACACGCAAACATTCCTATAATAGACACTCAGGTAACTTTAATGATGAGGATCAAATAAGGAAGTTGAATCATTTCATTACACAATATAAACTATGAATGATGATGATGTCAGACAAAATGTATGGTCTGGGGCTTCCCTGGTGGCGCAGTGGTTAAGAATCTGCCTGCCAATGCAGGAGACATGGGTTCGAGCCCTGGTCTGGGAAGATCCCACATGCCACGGAGCAACTAAGCCCATGCGCCACAACTACCGAGCCTGCATGCCACAACTACTGAAGCCTGCGCGCCTAGAGCCCGTGCTCTGCAACAAGAGAAGCCGCCGCTATGAGAAGCCCGTGCACCACAACAAAGAGTATCCCCTGCTCACCGCAACTAGAGAAAGCCTGCGTGCAGCAACAAAGACCCAATGCAGCCAAAAATAAAAATAAATAAATTTATTAAAAAAAAAAAAGTATGGTCTGAAGACATGGCAAGAGCTAGTAACTCTTTTGAATGTATAACAACTACCAATTTATCTTACCAAATCTTTAGCTCTTCTGAATCAGTCTTTTCTTAGAACTCTAAAAAACATATGAGAAGCCAAACCATAGAAGCCTTCTAATCCAATAATTAAAATATTGCCCTATAATTCTAGTTATTGGGGGAAGGGAAGGACCTAAAATGGGTAAGTATTCGAAGTTAAAATACAGTTTCTCCCACTATCTGAAAGTAGAGCATTCCTATGAAACTGTTCGTAGGCCAAAATGGCGTAAAGTGAAGCATCAGTTACCTTAAGACACATCTTGCTAACAGATGCACAAAATACATCAAGATAAATCA
This sequence comes from Stenella coeruleoalba, assembly GCF_951394435.1. Lineage (NCBI taxonomy): Eukaryota > Metazoa > Chordata > Mammalia > Artiodactyla > Delphinidae > Stenella > Stenella coeruleoalba. Next base: position 20,605,389 of record NC_137155.1, on the reverse strand, counting down.
CAGATGATCAAAGATACAGTTCAAAGATATGGCAGCTGGGATGCTTCATGTAGTTCCTAGGGAAGGAGCTTGACGGTGCCACTCTTGCTGCTTGGGGTGCATGCTGCCGCTTGAACAGCTCACTCACTGCAAAACGAACGCTGAAGGCTATTTTCACTTTTCACCTTTTTTCATAAAAGCAAAAATCCTCTTTGGATTTTTTTCTGGTAGCAAAAACAGGTACCAACGTAGGCTTTTTGTAAAAGCAAAGTGGTGTGAAACAAATTTTCAAAAAGCCAGGGATACCTGTATCCTAACTGGGGAAAGAAGTGTAAGTCATGGAAAAAATATGAATAATTATAAGCAAAGAGGTTTCTTTGCAATCTCTTTGCTTCAACTGTCATTTATTTCTTCTGCTATCAATTATTAGCAGAATCATATCATAACCAAAAGTATTACTACAGAAAAGCAAAGCTGCTTAAGTAGAAGGCAAATAAAAAAAACTTTTTAAAGATTAAGATCTTTTTGGGTGGAGAATATAATTTTTAAAGGAAGAAAACAGATTTCTGGAATTCAATCCATTTTAAAATACTATATATCTAGCTGGCCTCTGGCATTTGGATCAAAACATCAAAGTTTGAAAACACATCCTCAGATACTAAAATCTTGTTAATTAGCGAAGATTCCATTCATTAAAAGTAATAACAGTTAAGGGCATTTAATCTCTTCCCACAGATTGTGTCAGGCTAAGCATCATCTAAAACCACTCTTCCCTGCGTTAACCCTAAGAAGAGTGTTTTACAGGCCACATACATATAATCAAATCATGAATCATGACCAAGTTCCTATTGCCTAAGGAAAGCCAGTTAATGATATAGTAAAACACTGATTCAAGTTTAGAAAAAAAGAAGAGTATTCTTTAATTCAACAAAGACAGATGATCATGGTAGAATCTGCTTCTAAGAAATTGTAAATCCAAAGAAAAAATATTCAGTTAGTTATAATTCAAAGCAGAATGAAATAAGGACTATTGCACTATACATCAGCAACAGTTGGTCTGAAAATGAGCAGTATTTGTGAGGTAAAATGTACAAGAATAGGAAACTTACTGGGTATGGGGACATGGGAAAGAGATAAAGATGACCATTTCTGGCTTAAGTACCTGGAGCTTCATGGGGATCATTAACCATGACATGGAATAAAAAAACAGGTTTGAGAAAAGCTGTTGGAGCTCTAAGACAGCTAGGAATTATGTCTGAGTTCAGAGAGTTGGGAAGGTAAAAAATTTGGAACTCAGCAGCATAAACTAGGTGTTTTGATATTATGTGGTCAATTTAATAATCTAGGGAAATAGAATAACGTAATAAGAACAAAATGTTAAGAAGGATAAAGATGCAACTGGAGGGGAGAAGTATCAAAGTTAGGTAAGAAGACTTAGAAAAATTAGGTAGGAAGAGACTATATACTATATTAATATATATGATAATTAAAGCATTATATATATTTATGTATATAAAAGCAATATAGTATATATAATAAATAGCAAACAAGGAAAGAGTTTCAAGAAAGAAGGTAAAGAGAGCTAAAAATACTGAAACATTTTGAAGTCGTTATGTAGTTAAACATATTCATGTCAAATAATCTTAATCTCATTTAAATAGTAGGCAAAGTCATTAGCTGAGACATGGAAGCTGGGGAGTTTGGGAGATGGGTGACAATAAAGAAGGTAAGAAACAACCACTCGGGGAGACAGAATACAGTACCAACTAGAGTGACTTAGAGTAGGGATTCCAGGAAGAGCAAATGCAGCTGAGTTGGTATTAGAAGCAGTCAGCTGGGAGTCAGCTGAGTTATGTTTGTATTTTCTCTTTCACCACCAAGGCTCAACAGTCCAGGATCAGGAGGGGAAGAATTAGATACACAAACACACACGCACACACACCCTGCCACCAAATACCTACAATATGCCAAGCATGATGCTATGCACTTGGCAAGGCCCTTCAGTATGTCTTCAAACCGTACAGCTTCCTTTCTCTCTCCCTGCTTCTCCTGAACAATTCAGTACTACAGCCATTAGAGGGGGCAGAGTCATGGGGGACCCAAAGCAGGGTGTCAGAGAGTCTGACACATAGGGGTGACAAGGGCAGGGTATCAGCCAAAGTGGAGTGTAGAGGGGCACCTTGTGGGGTTAGGGGAATCACAGCCTAAGCAGGGTAAGTAGGGTGACCACATGCGGGAGTGACCCAGAGCAGCAGGGCGAGGAGGTCATCCACTTGGAGGATATGCTCATGTGGGGTGGCAGAGCCCAAGAAAGACAAAGAAGGTCTAGAATAAAGAGCTTGAATGGGATGGTATGGCAGCGGAGATGGGAGACTGGTTACATATATAAGGACTGATGTCTCAAAAGCCTGAAAATGTTCCTCTCTGTTTACTCAAAAATCTCTATCTATAAAGCTATTAAAGAAGAGATTATTAGTTCAATGACATGAACGCTATATGTAAATAGGAGAAGTGTTTAATAAATAAATTATGGCATATTTATATAACAATATTATACTCTGTAAAATTATGTTTTAAAAGGGTATTTAGTGACATGGGAAAGTACCTTTACATGAAAACAGTAAATAAAAACCTAAATACAATATAATCCTAATTTTGTTGGGGAAAATTCACAATGTTAACAGTAGGGTAATTGTGTGACTTTATTATACTCACCTGCATTTTCCACTTTTCGTATTATAGACATGTATTACTTTTAAACTATGATTGAAACATCATTAAAAAAATCAAGAGGAAATGGAAGCTAATATCACCTGAGTAGCATCACATATTAGGTACTGGGCTAGGTAGTTTTGAATACATTTTCTCATGGAAAAGTACTGTGATAGAGGGGGCAAGTCATTACGAAAGCAACTGCCACTTCTCAAAGTCAATTTGTCTCATTATAAAAATAAATAAGGCTTTTCCTATGAGTTATATAACAGAAATTTTAATAACAAAACTGTCAGAAATTCTAGTACTATAAAAGGGCAGATAGATACCTACGTCCTAGAATATCAAGGGAAAAAATGAGTTAAAGAGGCAAAATGCTAAAATATTTGAAGTGCCCAAGAAAACAACAACATTTCATACAGGACTCTTGCGGCAGACGGGTAACTTAAGTTGCATTAGGCGGTGATGAATGAATTCAACTGATTCACACAGGAAAGGGAGGGAATGGAAGGAAGGGAACCTGGCAAACAGCTCTGTGGTAGAACTGGGAGAACTCCAAGTTCTGGAAGAAGCCAAGGAGAGAAGGCCCTCATCAGCTCTTTGGCCTCTGTAGCAACCAGTAGGGGCTAGCCATATGGCAGAAGGAAGCAGCCATGGACTACCTCTCCTGAATGCTCTCTTGGTATTCCCTTTTAGTCCTCAAGAGATTAAAAAGATTAACCCTTAGAGCTAGTGATACAGTGTAATATCAGGGGTCCTCAACAGGCCCCAAGTGTCAAGCCCCCATCTTTAATTAGCAGCTGTAATCTGTAACCTAAAGATTAAAAAGCAAGTATATAGTTGATTTAACACCTCTCATTTATACTTAAGAAAAATCATTAAATCACTAAGAATAAAGGAATGAAGTCCTGCTATACTGTGAGGAGGACTTTAAAGGACCATACCTGTGTAATTTGATCCTATACGCACCCCCTCCTCCACAGTGATCCCAGGCTAGACAGCTGACTCAAACTGAGCCAGTCAAATTCTCTTTCCATTCCAATGTGAGGTGAACAGGAGAAACAGAGATGGATGACTAATAGAGGTGAATAAAATTAATACAACAGAGAAGTTTCTAGAAATTCTGAGGGGCCCAACATAGTCCTGGTTTGTCTTTCCTTCCCAGGTCTTGGCTGTCTGCTGTTGGCACAGTTTACGTGTGTAGTGAAAAGTAGAAGCAGAACACAGTGGTGTTTTTTCCTGGCCTAACTTTAACGAGAACATTGCTGTTAATGCAAACCAACACCACTCTGCATAATTTATGAAGATTGTTTATTTTCCAACTTGCTAGTATATGGCAGTGTGTTCTCAGTGAATTTATTAATCAAGGTACTGTCCAATTAAAAACTTTCCCCAAGAAGTCATCTTGGCAAAGATAATTTAACTGCTACTTTTCTACTTAACCTAACCTTGCATCATGAATTGTGAGAAGATCCTGCTAGTGAGGAAAAAAAGATTATTAGTTGCTATTATTAATCATAGGAAAATAATTCAAATATGCCTTACTTTATCAATCAGAGGGTCAAAAACACATTACTCAGGGTGAATACTAGAGTTCTATTTAACAATCCTATAACATTAATTCCCAGGTGTTAAAGCTTTTACAGCCAAAACTATAAAATTTAACATTACGCAATTAATAATTATTAGAATTTTTCAATAAATGTTATTTCAACAATTAGAATGGAAATTATTAAATAGTTTAAAGAAATTATTAAACTATTTAAAATACTTTTTAAAAACTACTCATTACTTAAACAGCTTAATTTAAAAAAAATAAGGACTCATTTCTTTAGCTTCTAAATCATCAAAATACAGTGAAAGGCCAAATATAAATTCTACTTTGTCTTCACTTTACCACTAACAGTGTTGCACATATTTTATACATCAAGCTTAAGGAAAAAAACTTCCTCCCCCCAAAAAAAACTTCATCTTCTCACCTCGTCCAAGACAAGGCATTCAGCAACAACACAGATCATAATTCTCCTAGCCAAACACGCATTTATAAAAATTAACTTACTTAAATAACAATGACCAAAACCAAGCTAGTCAGGATACGTACAAGACTTCCAATAGACTAAGCAAATACATTTAAGCTAAAATGAGAGTTGTATGAATAAACAGTAACTGCGTAACTGCTGCTCCACTTATTGAGCAGTTGTTGCTCTGTCATGGATTACAGTCCAAGCAGGAGACAAGACACACAGGACATATTTAATGCCACCACCCACAACCATCTGAGAGCCCACAGCAAAGGGAAAGAAAAGTGGCAGAAGAAATAGGCCAGATTTGGATATCACGTTAGGAGCAGAATCACTCTGTTAAGGGAGTGCAGATTCTGTAGCCTATTCCAACTGGGTTTAAATTCTGGCTCCATCACGCATTCTCTATGTGACTGTGGGGAAACCACTAGACTTCTTTGAATCTTAGTTTCCTCAGTTACAAATTCAGGATAATGGCAGTAATGCCTATTTCATAAGGTTGTTGTGATAATTAAATGCAGGTAACATACTTAGGACAGTATGTAGCACATAGTAAGCATTCAATGAATGTCACCTGCTATTATTATTCAACTAGTTCAACAACCATGAAACAGGAAGGCTTGGGCCAATCATTTTACTTATACAATATCATTTAATCCTCATTTTTTAAAGAAAATTAAACAGACATAGAAAAGTTCAATAATTTGCCCAAAGTCATAAGACAGCAAATCAAAGAACCAGACTCAAACATAGCATGTCTTACCACAAGGGCCCTGCTTTTTGTTTTTTTCTCCTGGTTGATTTTCAAGTTATTAAGACTCAAGAATATCTGTATGTGGTACAAATTAAAATTGTGTCAAAGTGAAAGGGAATGTTTATTTTTAAAACTCTCAGACTCTGTGTGAGAACTTTCTCAAAAAACATTCAGACTTATGGTTACCAATGGGGAGGGGGGATGAGGGAGGGATGGACTGGGAGTTTGGGGTTAGTAGATGCAAACTATGACATTTAAAATGGATAAGCAACAAGGACCTACTGTATATCACAGGAAACTATGTTCAATATCCTGTGATAAACCATAATGGAAAAGAATATAAAAAGAATATATATATAACTGAATCACTTCACTGTACAACAGAAATTCACACAACATTGTAAATCAACTATACTTCAATAAAAGAAAAATTTTTTAAGTCAACATTTTTACCCCCATTTTGAAGATGAAGCAATTGAGTCTCACAGAGGTTGAAATAACTTGCCCATGTCAGACAGCTTTTAAGATACAGAGTTTGGATCTCATTTACAGATACAGATACCCATAGGCTGGCGTTCCATTACACAGTGCTACCTTCCAAGATAAATCTTGATTTTCTTTTCTCAAAATAATAGCAATCTGTGGAAACTACTATCTCTTAGTAGCAAAACCCATTTCAAATTACTTGTTTAGATAAGAATTAAGTAAACATACCACCTATTTCAGATATATCCATTCTTTGACTTGCCAAGATTTGGGTTTTCTAATATTTATTTATTCATTCATTCCACTTATATATTTATTATTATCAATTTATTTATTTTGGCCCCGCCGGGTCCCAGTTGTGGCATGTGGAATCTTAGTTGCGGAATATGGACTTCTTAGTTGTGGCATGCGGGCTCTTAGTTGCGGCACGCACACAGGATCTAGTTCCCCGACCAGGGATCAAACCCGGGCCCCCTGCACTGGGAGCGTGGAGTCTTACCCACTGGACCACCAGGGAAGTCCCAAGATTTGTTTCTAATCAATCACATTCCCAAGAATAGCTATCACTTTTCCTTTGTATTCATGATTGTACTTTTTAAAAGTCCAATTTTATTGCTTTCTTTGCATGTAAGTCTTAACGCAAACCTGGAAGAGAAAAGATCCCACACCAACACACTTCACGTAGCGCGAGGAAAAGAAAAAAAAAGAAACATAAATGTATATATTTAAAATATCTTCTCAACTGAACTGTTTAACTACTTTACTACTTTATAAGCGGTATGGGGCATGATTTACCCCCTAAACACAACTTGTTTCAGGTTTAAAGGTTCTGCCAACCTTGTAAATTCCCTGAACAGGGTTTCATCAGTCTAGTAAAACCAAAGGAACACATGAATAGGATAATTCCATAGATGTTTTACTGTATCAAACTGTAGATTAAAATTATAATACCAAAATAATCAATTAAAAGAAATGACTATGTAAATTAAACCACCAAGAGATGGCACTTCACAACCACTAAAATGTCTATAATTAAAAAAGACATGGGACTTCCCTGGAGGTCCAGTGGATAAGACTCCACACTCCCACTGCTGGGAGCACAGGTTCGATCCCATTCAGGGAATTAAGATCCCACATGCCGCACGGCACGGCCAAAAAAAAAAAAAAAAAAAAAAAAAAAGACAGACAGTAACAGGTTTGGGCAAGGATGTGGAGAAACTAAAATCCTCATATAATGCTTGTGGGAATGTAAAATGAAGCAGTCACTTTGGAAAACAGTTTGGCAGTTATGACCTGGTAATTCCACTCCTAGTTATTATCCCAAGATAAATGAAAATGTATGTCCATATGAAGATATGTACATGAATCTTTATACCTGCACCAGTCATAATAGTCAAAAAGTGGAAACAATCCAAATGTCCATCAACTGTGAATAAACAAAATCTGGTACACCTATACAATGGGATTCTACTCAGCAATAAAAAGGAATGGAGTACTCACACATGCTACAACAGGAGTGAAACTCAGAAACAGCACGTTAAGTAAAGAAGCCAGACACAAAAGACACTAATGGCAGAAAAGGCAAATCTATAAGATACAAAAAGTAGATCAGTGGCTTCGTGGTGGTGGGGATGGGAAGGAGGAGTGACTACAAATGAGCAATACATTTCTTTTGATAGAAATCTTCTGAAATCAGACTGTGGTGATGGTTGTATACTACCATAAATTTAGTAAGAATTATTGAATTGTACACTTAAAACAAGTGAATTTTATCACTTTTAAGTTACATGTCAATAAAGCTCTTTTGTAAAAACGGAATAGCTATGTTTTTGTAAAATTTCTTTAAATAAAATAACATGACAAGCATTTAAAGGAAAAAATATATATACATAGTCAGAATTTGGAATGAAAAGAATTTTCCATTAAGTTTTGACTCCTAGCAGGCTTTCCATCCCTGTACCTAGAAGACTGCTTCTGCTTTGTGTGTGTGTGTGTGTGTGTGTATATTCTCGATTATTAATTTTAATATTGCCCTAATATTAACTTGAATATTTATAGGATTTACTTCCCAAAGGATTTGAGATATCAAAACATTATGTAGTGAAAATTATAGTTCACTGCAACTACGAAAATGTTAATATAAAGAAATTGTCTATGCTGTACAAATAACTGCTAAATTTATATTATTTGGAATTTTAGGATTCCTCTGAAAATATGTATATGTAACTTGTTTGAAATTATTAAATTTCCCATTTTCTAGAACTCTCTCCCCCAATCCTTCCACTCAGGAAATCATGTAATAATAACATCAGTATCAGGAGTATTGTTTGAAAAATAATACACGTATGAAAATTATGGGAAACTTGAAAGTAAAAGTGAAAAAAGTGTTGGCATTGGGTCATATTCATTGAAAAAAACCTTTTACATCACACAAGATGTCCATACGAGGTATCTGTCTTTAAAATAACACCTACACTGTAGCATGAACTGACTGGGACCCTAACATGGATGGAAGGCCCCACCCCTGGTTACTAAAAGATATTAAGTGCCAGTTGAGGCAGTTAATGCTGTTAATAATAATAACAAGAAATAGCATTTGATATTATTTATCAAATGCCAGACACACTTTCCATGTACTAACTTAATAAATCCTCACAATTCTATGAAGTAGATATTATTGCTATCCCTATTTTATAGTTACAAAAATTTAGGTTGTACAAATTTTAACAGTAAGTAGCAGAATATAGCAATTCAAAACCAGATGGACTGGCTCGACAAATGAGGCCTTACCCATCAGTAATTTAATTCACATCCTTACACAAAAACCACCCTATATTCTTTTGCCTTGGCTCTGATCACTAAGAAGTACCTGGGAAGGGTGGCATTTAGCCCCTAATCATTGTCAGATACTTCTGCCTCTACTGACTCTCCATGGCTGCCTTGCCAGCTGGGAAGCTGTCAGGCCTATTAAGAAAGCAAATGAGCCCAAGCACCTATGGTCATCTGATCTGTGACAAAGGAGGCAAGAATATACAATGGAGAAGACAGTCTCTTCAGTAAGTGGTGCTGGGAAAACTAGACAGCTACATGTAAAAGAATGAAATTAGAACACTCCCTAACACCACACACAAAAATAAACTCAAAATGGATTAAAGACCTAAATATAAGGCCAAACTCTATAAAACTCTTAGAGGAAAACATAAGCAGAACACTCTTTGACATAAATCGCAGCAAGACCTTTTTTGACCCACCTCCTAGAGTAATGAAAATAAAAACAAAAATAAACAAATGAGACCTAATTAACTTAAAAGCTTTTGCACAGCAAAGGAAACCTTAAGCAAGATGAAAAGACAACCCTCAAAATGGGAGAAAATATTTGCAAATGAAGCAAAGGACAAGGGATTAATCTCCAAAATATACAAACACCTCATGCAGCTCAGTATCAAAAAAACCCAAACAACTCAATCAAAAACTGGGTGGAAGACACTTCTCCAAAGAAGACATACAGATGGCCAAGAGGGACATGAAAAGATGCTCAACATCACTAATTATTAGAGAAATGGAGATCAAAACAACAATGAAGTATCACCTCACACTGGTCAGAATGGCCATCGTCAAAAAGCCTACAAAACATGAATGCTGGAGAGGATTTCCTCCTACACTGTTGGTGGGAATGTAAATTGATACAGCCACTATGAAAAACATTATGGAGGCTCCTCAAAAAACTAAAAATAGAACTACCATATGACCCAGCAATCCCAGACCTGGGCATATACCTGGAGAAAACCATAATTCAAAAAGACACATGCACCCCAATGTTCATTGCAGCACTATTTACAACAGCCAGGACTGGAAGCAACCTAAATGTCCATCAACAGAGGAATGGATAAAGAAGATGTGGTACATATATACAACGGAATATTACTCGGCTATAAAAAGGAACGAAATAGTGCCATTTGCAGAGACGTGGATAGACCCAGAGACTGTCATACAGAGTGAAGTCAGAAAGAGAAAAACAAATATCGTATAATATCGCTTATATGTGGAATCTAGAAAAATCGTACAGATGAACTTATTTGCAAAGCAGAAAAGAGACACAGATGTAGAGAACAAACTTATGGATACCAAGGGGGGAAGGGGAGGAATGAATTGGGAGACTGGGATTGGCATATGTACACTACTATGTGTAAAACAGATAACTAAAGAGAACCTACTGTATAGCACAGGGAACTCTACTCAGTGCTCTGTGGTAACCTAAATGGGAAGGAAATCTAAAAAAGAGGGGATATATATATACATATAACTGATTCACTTTGATGTACAGCAGAAACTAACACTACACTGTAAAGCAACTATACGCCAATAAAAAAATAAATAAATAAAATATTGATTTCTCAACACACAAAAAAAGGAAATGAGAATATACAAAACTCTTCCTGAAGTACAATCTACTCAGCTCTAAAAATATCTAAAATAGGTAATATTATTAGTAACCACAGGGTAACCGTAAAGATTAAGTGTGCTAATACATATTGAGCTAACAACAGTAACAGACATAGAAGAGCTCAAAATGTTAGCTATTATGTCATTTTGATGAATTACCTAATGCTTCCCTTTCCTTAATAACGCAGCATGAGACAAGGAAGGAAGGTATATGCCTTAATTGCATTCTTTTAATATTTATCATAAGATATACTCTGGTTTATAATTCTAAAACATAACCCCAACTAAATGATGCATACATATTAGGAATCAAGACTACGGTACCTTCCTTGTTTACATATTTCTAACAGTTTACTATAAATAGCATGAAAAGCTGTATCATATTTTTAAAGCAATTTAAATTAATGCCAAGAGTATTAACATATCTTGGTTACATTTGTATTTTAGAAAATACCTAACATATTATTGCTGCTCATTCAATCATGTGAAATAAAAAATGAGATCATAAAACATCTAAGTTATTCAAAATCAAACACATTAAACTGTTTCGCTTCCTTCCACTTACCTATATAAGGTAAAATTAATATGGAGAAAAAGTTAAGATAACTTGCTCCTGGGTGCTCAGTCCAGATTCCCCAGAATTAGAATCTGAGGGACCTGGACCACTATCATCATTGGGCAAGAAAAGGTTTGCTGTAATTGCAAGAATCCAGGTAGCCAAAATTGCTACTGAGAGTGACTACAGGTATGCCTACAGAAGTTATACTGTTCATCTTCACTATGCAGAATTAGGAAAAACTGTGCAGAGGAAGAAATGAACCATTTTTCCAGATAGTACTTTAGACTGTGCTAAAGTACTAATCTTTGGTAAGCGCTTTGGAAAGCATCTGCAATCTTATACTGTACATACTAGTACTATATATATTCTTATACTGATGAGACAACTGAGGCTGTCGGAAAGTTCTGCACCTAGTTGCAGAAGCTGAAAGACGAATATGGGAACATAAACATTCTTCATTAAGGTTTATCTACAGATTAAATGAAGAGCTCTTTTAAACATTCAAAAAAAATCTTTCAAATTAAACAAATGAATTTTATAAAAGTTTCTTCAGTGTGTTTTTCAAAGCAACTTTAGTAAAGGAGAAAAGAGTGGCCTGAAAGTCAGCAGATCTGAGTTTTGGTTTTATCATTAATTCATGACTTTGATCAAGTTATTAGATCTACAGGCATCAGGTTTCTCAACTGTAAAGCAAAATGTTTAACAGGAACTAGATGATCTCTAAAGTCAAACCATCTTGACTACTGCATAGCATAGTTTCTTTCTTCCTTGTAAATAAAATTCAAACTCAAATTATTTATTTTAGAAATACCCAAACTGGAGAGAGGGTGAGGGTGGAAAATTTTAAGAACTTCATGACCAAAATGCAGGAGAAAAATCTTAGGTAAAAAGGTACATATTTCAGTAACTAAACTAACCAATGTATTTACGCTAGGAAAAGACTTATTTTTGGCAAGTAAGTGACATTGAAAAGGAAATGGTGGAAAACATGTGCATTGATTGAAGCAAAGAAAGTTAAGGCTTATAAATTACACTTAATCATATCTCTGCTGTACAAGTGTTAGACAAACATCAACTAAATACTTACTGTTCTAATATTGGATGGGTATTAGAAGACTGACATTTTAGGTTTCTCCTTTACAAGTAAGAATCTTTTTAGCCTCATGAGAATTTTTAGAATCCATGAAATAAAGTACTCTGATAAGTCTGGGGAACAATTCCTCTGATAAGTGTATGAATATGAGATAACAATAATAGAAATAACTCTCATTTATTGAAGGCTTACCCTGTGTAGAGCACTTTGCTAACACTTTGCATATATCATCATCATTTTAAATATAAAAGTCAGTGTTTATATATATGAAGAAAGTGAAATTCAGAGACACAATCTGTCCAGAATTATACAGGCTTTCAAGAACAAGGATTCAAATCTCTGCTTTCCAACCCCAAAACCTATGTTCTTGTTACCATGAAGATATACTGTCTCCTACAGTGGTCACTCTCAAAGGGGTCAGGCTGTGACTAAAAGGGAGCCTGAAGGTTTTGTAAAGCCGGTAACATTCTGTTTCTCGATCTGAGTCCTATTTTATAAACAGGATACAAACAGTTCTGAACACAAGCAGTTGTTCAGTTTGTAAATATATGTGTAAATACGAAAATATATTATATATAATAAATAATAATCTGTGTGGTTTTGTGTATATATTATATACCATAATAAAACATATATTCTCTATGCATTAGTCGGGACTCTCTTTTACAAGTAAAAGTCCAATTCAAACTATCTGCAACAAGAAGGGGAAATTTAAGGACTTCCCTGGTGACACACTGGTTAAGAATCCGCCTGCCAATTCAGGGGACACGGGTTCGAGCCCTGGTCCGCAAAGATCCCACATGCCACGGAGCAACTAAGCCCGTGTGCCACAGCTCCTCAGCCTGTGCTCTAGAGCCCGCGAGCCACAACTACTGAGCCTGCTCTCTAGAGCCTGCAAGCCACAACTACTGAAGCCCCTGTGCCAAGAGAAACCACCGCAATGAGAAGCCCATGCACCACAATGAAGAGTAGCCCCTGTTCGCCACAACTAGAGAAAGCCCACACGCAGCAACGAAGACCCAATGCAGCCAAAAATAAATAAATATTTTTTTCTTTTTTTTTTTAAAAAGGGAAATTTATTGGCTAAACAACTCAAAGGTCAGGGGTGAAGCTAATGTCAGGGTGGAATGAATCCAGGGACAAGAGCACCTGCTGGCCTGTGGCTGTCTGCTTTTTCCCTATTCCTGACGACCCTCTGTGCTCTCTCATTCTCTTCTAAAACTTTTTCCATGTTGTGGTAACATGCTTAGACTTTCATCCTTCTAAATGAAAGTTCCTAAATGAAAGAAGCAAAAGAGTCTTTTCCAGCAGCTCTAATTAAAAACAAAACAAAACAAAACAAAAAAAACTATAGAAGGACAGTTTGGGTCATCAGATTTACCTGGACCCATCACTGTGGCCAAGGGAATAAGGTACCATTTCTGGTCTGATCTTAGTCACATACCCACCTCTTTGGTCAGATGGAAGAAGTATGTGCAGCACATACTCCTGTTGGTCATTAAAGAAACTGCAGAGTACTGACCACCACTCCAATGTCTCATCTACTATATTCCAAGTCATAAGATGCATTACTAGTATTATTTTTAAGAGTGATACTTCATATTTATTCAACAATTCATAAACCAATTTAAAAACCTTTTTAAAAACTATATTTAAGGTTGATTCACTCCTTCATAACCCTGTGAGGCACAGAGAGGAAGCACTACCATCCTCAGATTACAAAAGAAGGAACTGAGGCTCAGAGAGATTGAGTAACACATTCAATATTACAAGCTGATAAATGTCACAAAATCGAATACAAGTGCTCTTTCAACCATATCATACTATAAGGCACAGTAGTCTAAAATTACATTAAAGATTTAATGGTACCTATGAGAATATGGTTCAAGGAAAAAAAAAGCTTAAAAGAGAAACTGTGATAAACCCATTTGTCTGAGGCTCAGTACTTCTATTTGGTAGATCTTAATTTTACATCTACTACTATAAGCATTCAGAGGCAAAAGAGCACTATACAGGAAACCACATACCATCAGAAAGCATTTCTTGGTTATCACTTAGCATGCCTTCAGCTGCAAGGAAATAAAATTAAACTTCAAGTGACTGAAAAAATAAGGGGATTTATTATCTCATACAGTAAGAAGTCCCAAGATAAGACAATTCCAGAGTTAATTAATTCCATGGCTCAAAAGGTCCTGAAAAATTCAGGACCTTTCCATCTTTCAACTCTGCCAGACTTGGCCAGCTGTCAAGCTCCCTTCTGGGGAGCAAGTTCATTACAACAGCTTCAGGCAACAGAGCTTCACCCACTAATGTCCAGAGACAGGAAACAGACCCTCTGTCTCATTTCATTCATTTACCTATGTTAAATTAGTTAATATATGTAAAGCATCTAGAAAATGCCTGGTACATAATAAATGTTATATAACTGTTAGGGGAAACACTGACTGAAACCACCCACCCTGGCCAGGCACCACAATAACCATCTGCATGAGTTGTTTTATAACAGGAGGTCCTGGTAAGGAACACGGAACTAACAAGCCACCACCAACTGGAAGAATTTGGGAAAGGTCAATAGGAGACGCCAGTCCATATGTCCTACCAACCTCCCAGAATCCTCCTCACTGGAATCCATCTTGGCTGAGTGATGCGTGCGCCACCAGGAAGGATCCTGAGTCAGAATGATTGGCCAGAGACAACCCGGAAACTAATCCCATCACCATAAAACCTGAGACTGCAATCCACGTGGCAGAGCAGTCCTCCTGGGTTCCCTTACCCTCCTGCTCTCCACCCGGGTGCCCCTTCCTAATAAAGTCTCTTGCTTTGTCAGCACATGTGTCCCCTCAGACAATTCATTTACGAGTGTTGGACAAGAGCCCACTCTCAGGCCCTGGAAGGGGTCCCTCCTGCAAGAAAAGGATTTTTTTTTTATAAGCCTATATTTAAGAGGAACACAAATCTATATGACCAAAGAGCAGTAAAAGGAACTCTCAGGCTGATGATAAAAGGAAATACCAAGATGGCAGATGAGAGCCATGACTTGAGAACAATCCATCCAAGAATGGAGCAGGAGGTCACAGAGTTCTAGGAGGGTCATTCCCAAGAAAGGAAAAAAAAGAAATTGGTAGAATACCTGAATGTGACTGACTACAACAAAAGTTGTTCAGTTCTGTCAGAGACTTTCAAGAACTAGAAAAACAAAGCAAAACATAAAAACTGTTGCACAGACAGGAAATATTATCACAGATACTACATGATGTTGCTCTAAATACTGCACACACAAACATAAGCCTTGAATACTGATTTAACCAAAATTTTAGTCACTGGGAGAATGCAGTAGGGGGATTGGAAAGAAATCATAAAAAAGCTAAATCCTTATCACACAGTCAAAAATCAACAAAAAACATCTATAATGTGGGCCCCTTGCCCATTACTTTCTGGAGACAACTGAGTAGATTCTAAATAACAGTTACCACTCAGATTGCTAAACTGTATAACTATTTAGTGACAATTAATTGCTTTGTGGCAGAGGTAATAATCTTAAATTTGAAGGCTGCCTCAGAGACCCAGACTTTCCATAGTTCTTTCTCCCTCTTGTTCCCTCATGGCGTTTTAGCATGGAACTAGCAGGGAAAACAGAGAGGAAGTTATGGTATAAATATGGGTATCTGGTCACTGATTTTGGTTGTATGACTTAATTTCTTTTGCACCTTTATAACTTGGGCAAAGTAGGTATGTATAAAAAAAAAGTAAATACCATAAAAAAAACTAAACAGTGTTATTCAACAGGGCATTATTCCATTTTTAGCAGGGCAGTTCTTTTTGGTGCCCTAAGATAGCTCTATGAGGCTATCTTAGAGCACAGGTATGCAAACTAAGGCCTGTGGACCAAATCTAACGTATTGCTGGTTTCTGTAAATTAAGTTTTATTGAAACACAGTCATGCCATTCATTTCATTCATTTACACGTTGTCTATGGCTGCTTTTGTCCTGTAACAGCAGAGTTGAGTAGTTTCCACAGAGACCTATGGCCCTCAAAGCCTAAAACACTTACCACCTGATCCTTTACAGACAAAGTTTGCCAACTCTAATTTAGAATATTGCATGATATTTTGTATCCGATTCCTACCCACAAATGTCAGTATTCCCCGAAAAGTAATTATGAAAACCCCAACTTCACACCCTATATTTGCAACCCACCCTCCCCTACTCCCTACCAGGATGATGAGTAGCAGAACTTTGAAACACCAACTGCCTCCAGGGAGCAGAACTCAGAGGTTGGATAAGGACAGGAAAGGGTACCAATAGGGGCTGTTATTTTTGTTTTCAAAAAGTCTTGAAATACCAAATCTTTCAAAGTATTCACACGTATTCTTCAAGAAAATTAAATTTAAAATCAAAAGAAAACAATAAAGCAAATCAAATCTGGTTAATGGTTCTGGTGACTCTCTAACATAATATGTGATTATATTTGCTAGATATAATTTGTTTTATCTGTTAGGGTTGCTCTGGAGAATTTTTTGGTTGCACATATCCAAAGCTGCTAGATAGACGACCCTCAGATAAGAAGGCTGTTACTGTGCTAAAACTGAATGTGAGTATAATATTTGAAACTCTCCAATCTCAAGAAAGGTCAATTAATCTAACACAACCTACAAATGATCTTCAGTGAAGTTTGAAATTTTTAAACCTAAAAAGTCCGATAGATAAAATGTTTAATAAATATTACTAAATATTACTAACTTACTACTAATTTTTACTAATAAGTAGAAATTAAGAGAAAAGCTTTCAAAGATCTATGTAGGAAAAAAAATAGTTTTCTTTAATTCAGCTTTCTTTTAAGTTGACTGGAAATTTAAAAGTAAAGATGACACTAATATAAAAACATAAAAGATTGAATTAATAGTATGATCAACATCAATACTTCCAATTCATTACTTTACGAGAAAAATGTGATATGGTATATCTGTGGTATGTTCTACCCAGAAAAGAAATGACACATCCAAAGACAGACTATATTCTTAGGTATGTCTAATCTTTAAAGTGTGCTAATTTACCATTTATTTACAATTTAACTAAATTTTAAAATTGTCTGATTTTCCCATACATAGGAAAACCTTTAAATATATAATTATCTTTGTTAATAGGAACCTAATGAATAAGGCATCAAAAACGCTTTAAAATGTGAAAACAAACATAATTCACTATATAAGCTAAAACATAAAACATAAAACAACAATACATTTTAAAGAGTGTAAACAACACTCTTCAGGAATAAACAGCTTACTGTATCTTCAAAAAAGGCATCAGAATTTGTACTTTATAAAGAAAACATTACACTGGTAAAGCTTATTTTGAAACGTAGGATGACACAGCTAGTTAAGTAGTTATGACGACTATTCCTACAACATCAAAATAAACATTTAATATTTCAGTTTGGAAAATACAGTCTCCAAAGGTTTATTCTACTGAAAAGATTCAGCTGTTGAATTATGACTTACAAGAAATAGACTTAAACTATAGTTTCCCTTGTTATAAAATTATAACTGCTCTGTTAACCTAGCTTTCTTCAAAAGAAATGCAAGAAAAAATTTAATGCTTTCATAAAATGCTAACTGTATTCATAATCCTGGAAATTTGGTTTATATTTTAACTGAAAATAATTAATCTAGCTACTTTGATAATGTGGAGTAAAAAGTAGAGAAAAATATTTCTAAGCACCACCTTTCTTATTTTCAGTAATACTTGACATAAAACCATCGTATTAAAAAAAAGCATGCGTTTTTAGAACAAAAACATTTAAAAGGTTAAAAGCTTTGACTATCAACTTACCTTCTTTTGATACCACACTATAGCATCTGTGACTTTGGACGCCATTTATTCCACTGAGATCACACATTCGTCATTTTAGGCTGTGCAAGAGAGAAAAACATACAAAGGACTTGACTTCCACCTTCTAAAAGGAGACTGAACAACATGTATACATAGCACTCTGGTTACTTGCACAGCAGGAGTGTATGACTATACTTATATTACACCCTTCCTCATTACTATTTTAGCAACAGGTTCCCTTAAGTGAACAAAAATCAGTTGCCATAAGAAAAGGATCTTTCTACATGAATATAACACTTAAATTTTCTTACAAAATAGTTGAATTGTTTTTTAAAAAATAAGTCTTTTAAATAAATTTCAGAATTTTCCAGGTTATACTGGAAATTTTTCATTTATAATCAATCCATTCACTCAGTAACAGATCAGTTTTGCTTCAGCTTCTATCTAGGAACTAGCATCAATTACGGTTGCTAAAGGATGGCTTGATAGAGATTCCAAAATTTATAATCATATTTAATTTTCCCTAATGCTCAGTAAACACAAAGTTGAACTAAAATCAAATAGCTAGAGAAACCTAATTAATTTACGTTAAATACTAAGCTAATATTAGAGTTAATTACACAGGAATAGCTACTATTAAGGACTTCTCAGATATCACAGTTTGCTAACCTTCAGAAATTTACCACAGACTACTTCATAAGCATCTTTCTGGATACTAAACTTAATGGTTACTTACTCCTAGAGAAAATTAATTTCAGACTGATTCCAGTTACCTCTGGAATACTTTTCTAGTCTTAATTCTACACCAGCATGGAGGTATCTCTGGCAGGTGTTAAGGATGAGCTTAAACAGGTTCAAACGCACAATTCATTGCAGAACTCATTAAAAATTAGGATCATCCAAGGCCAAACAGGATCTCAAGAAAATTCTGAAAGTAGAGCACCCTGCTCAGCCAATCCTAGCACATGCAGATCTGCAACCGGCGAGATGCTAACACTACAGAGTTTGCCCAGAGTAAACAAAATACCAGAGGTTTTATACTCCATTCTTGGGAGCATATAAGGATTCAAATATAATGACAATTATCACCAGCAAGTTCAAATATTCAGATCAACTTCTAAAATTTAAGGCAGAATTTACTTACTGCCTGTATTTTTTTAACTTTTATTGAAATATAGTTGATTTACAATGTTGTGACTGCATATAATTTTGACAGTGTTAGAGACCAGATTATTTATTACCTTTCCTAAGATACTGATTGCATCTTTAACTGATCAAATTCAAGTAAGCCATGTTTTGAAAACCTCATAAATTCCCTGGCATCATGGAAAGAGAAGGAGCATAGAGTTAAAAGATGAGAATTCAAATGGTTCCACTAACTAATATGCAATATTGAAGAAGTCACTTCACCTCTATGATCTAGTTTCTTTCACTTATAAAACAGGAGTAACTGTACCTATCTATCCCTTATAGAGTTTTTGTGACTAATAAATAAGACAATATACATAAAATGCTTACCAAAGTCTAGTAAATATAGATGGTCAATTATAATTATTTTATTAATTTTATATTTTAAAATTCCCCAATTCAGGAACTGGGAAATATTTATATTTCCTTTTTTAAACATGGCAAACAGGTTAGAGAAGAAAAACGTGCAATCAGTTTCTGTTCATAGTTAAAATAAAAATAGCTACCTGATTATCCTAAGACTGCAATGTCAATTCTCCACTCCATACACATGGATTATTTAGAGATTTCAAAGTTCACCTCCTCTGAAGTTTCTCAGTCAGATGTGGCTACCTTTATTTCTCTTACCAGGGTTCTGGGGGGAAGCTTGTCCTTACTGACTTAAAATCTTCCATTTTTTGTTTTTCTGTCCTGGAGGCCTTTGGGAGTAATTCATTAACTTAAATCACATTTTGCCCTAAAGGTTTTACCTTGATTCGGTCAGCAGACTATTCATTACAACATTACACCTTCATTATAATTGTCTGTGAAGACTACAGTTTATGTTTTCCAAACTGGTTATAACTCTCCTCCCTCTCCTGTCCCCACCTTACCAAATGCAAGCTACAAAAAGTATGAAAATATCCATTTTTCACTTTACTGTCCTTTAATCTCACCGAATCTTTACTGACAAAAATTCCAGCTTATCTACCAAAATAAAGATCCTCTTTCTAATCCCCAGTAGTGTAAATAATATGCATTTCATATAGAAAATGTGAAAGGATTTTTTATTCACCCAATCTATTAAATATATAAGATATTTAATATATTTGGGGAATATTTAAATGGTCATACAAATAGTTGTTTTTTTTTTTTTTTTTTAAGAAAAAGCTTCAGTGGAAGTGAGGAAAACAGTACCTGGTTCAAATAAAATAATCTCAAAGTTTTTTTTATATACTTTGGTTTACACCAAGCTACACTAAGAAATAAATTTCGAAAATCAACTCTAACAGTACACTAGGTACATAAAATGTTCTAAATATTTTAATTATATTCATTTGGATTTACGGACATAAAATTTCAATCAATTTTGTTTAAAAAAAAGAAACACAACCTTTCTTCAGGTAATGATAAGTTCTGCTGTACAAACTCATTTAACAGTTTTTCCATTGTGTCAACAACCTTTCAGTGACACGGAGTGGCTCATATCTATTTTTAAAACAGGTCTTACAGCATGCTAAGACAGATTCCTGAATCAGACATCTGACAAAGCACAGACACATGAGTACAAACAACAAGAAATAATAAATCAACAAATGATTTCATGAATAATAAAGATTATTTTTAAAGCTTTTCCAACTTCTTTAATTCTAACGGTCCAGGAATACAGGTTTATAGTCTCTTTTATCATGATAGTTCATGATAAATACTTTTTATGCTAAATTGACACTAAAATTAATTTACAGAAAAAAGTAGAATATTAAGCTTATTGGGTACCTTAAACAGAGGATCTTAATCTTTTTTGATCAAATAATTTGATAGATGATATTAAGATATAAAAATAATCCAATTGTGAAAACACAGAGCTAACCATAGGCATAACATTTAAATATTGCCATAGACAGTTACTCTGAGCTAATTCTCTCGATGCTGCTTTAGTCATCATACTTGTCAAAACATCTGAAATTACTCTTTACTATGTCAAGGTCTACACAAAATGCATTTATAATGCCAAAGACTAGGATAGAGGGAAAAGATGACTATGAAGAGACAGTATGTTAAGTCTGCTTTAATAGAATCTCACTATCAGGGGCTTGCCTGGTGGCGCAGTGGTTAAGAATCCACCTGCCAATGAAGGGGACACAGGTTCGAGCCCTGGTCCAGGAAGATCCTACATGCTGTGGAGCACCTAAGCCCATGCACCACAACTACTGAGCCTGTGCTCTAGAGCCCGCGAGCCACAACTACTGAAGCCCGCGCCTAGAGCCTGTGCTCTGCAACAAGAGAAGCCACCGCAATGAGAAGCCCGCTCACCGCAACGAAGAGTAGCCCCCAGTCACCACAACTAGAGAAAGCCCGCGCACAGCAACGAACACCCAAAGCAGCCAAAAATAAATAAAATAAAATTCTAAAAAAAAAAGAAAAAAAAAAGAATCTCACTATCAAATACCCACAAGTATTCTTTGCACAGATATAGCCAAAGAAAAATTAAGTTTTTAACCATTCCCTATGTTAGAAAAAAAAAATCAGTCTATGGAATACTACATAATGTTACAATGTACTTCTCTCATAATTCTAAAACAAATTTCTCTGTTCCAGCATGACTCTCACTACTCTCAGAAAATAATTTATGCACACCTCTGAAACTTCACTTGTGCTGTAATTCTCATTCCTTTTCTCCACTCATCCATCCTTCTAGATCAGTTCAAATCCTACTTCCTCTAAGATGAAGCTAGCTTTCTGTAAGTGTTCATTTGGAACACTTGAAGCTGGATGTCTCTTCCAGCACTGATTTGTACTAATAAATCTGGTATTTAAATAAAAATGCAAAGCAATATAGCCACACATGTCATTCAATCATATGTAAACACTCTTAAGGAAAAAAAGAGGCATCCTTCTTCCTTTGTGTCTCACTAAGTACCCAACACATTATAATATGCAGAAAAGGAAGGAGAGCAGAGAAAAAGCAATGACTAAGCATCAGGAGAACTGGGTTCTAGATTCAAGTTCTGACACTAAGAGCTAGGGCTTTTGAATTAGTTACTGAGTTCTCTGGGCCTTAGTTTCCACCAGTGCCATCTAGTCAAATATTCCACAACTCAATAAAGGTTAAATAAAAATTCGAATAATGTACAGGAGTTCCTGTGAATTCCTTTACTAACACACCCAAAAATATTAACATTAGTTAAATCAGTCATACATATTTGGAATCTCATTATTATGCTATTCAGCAACCTTGTGTCACTCCCCACTGCACTTAGAATTGTATTTAGACCCTCTAAAGTCTCACACTAACCCCTACTTACCCAACATTATTGCTCACCGTCTTCTCATACATCTGTTTCAATCATACCACACTTCCTACACTTTTCTACCTTTGTGTCAAAATTAACAGTTCTTCTCTTTCCAAAACAAGGAAGATTTCAAGACGGCCTCCTAAATTCTACTTTCTCTATAAGTTTCTCCCAAATTCCTCCATTAAATACTTCTCATCCTGTTCTGTATTCCCATTACACTTAATATGTTGTTTTGTACAGACTTCTGTATACTTGTCTGTATATGTGCCCCTACCACTATCCATAAGTTCTTTGAGAGCAGTCCAATCAATGTCTTTACTACCTCAGAACTCTCCGATAGCTTTCTGTATATATTAACCACAAATGTTTACAAACCAAATTAAACAGCTGCCAACCAAAGTATTGGTACCATCACAGATGAATGAATTTAATTTTTCTATCAACTGAAAAAAGAAAAAAGCACAACAATGAGAGTGGTCAGTTAAGTTTTATTTGGGGCAAAATGAGGACTACAGCCTGGAAGACTAGCCTTTCACAAAGCTCTGAGGAACTGCTCCGAAGAGGTAGGGGGCGAGGTTGGTATATATGTGATTTTAGTAAAGGTGGGGATACATGCAATTAATCACACATTTTGGCAGAAGGGTGCTACTAGTCACAAGAAGACCGCTGCTAGTCACGAGGAGCAGATGTCTCCCTGAATGATTTTAGTGCTTTTCCAGATATGAAAGTGTACAAGAAACTGGGCTCATAAAATCTTCTGAAAATATCTAACTATATGAAGGCCTGTACTGCCAGTTTTTCCGAGAGCACAGAGTGCCTCATTCCTGATCTCCACAAACTCCACCCTGAACTCCTTTCAGGGTGTGTTGAAGGTCAGCGACCACAGTGGCTAACAACTTCATTCTTGTAGTGCCAGATGGAGAGTGACAATTTTTAGGTGGCAGGACAGAAATTAAAAATTCTATCCGTCAAACTCCTGCACTACCTCGACATGCATATAAACATAGAAACATACTCTTCCCTAATACTAAAAGGTACAAAGACATTGTGAAGTTTAATTAATATGGCTCGTTTATTTGCTGATATGTCACTCAATCAACCAATATATAAGGATTTGCAGACCTATAAAGTACAATGAACAGGAGTAAAAGTCAAACCTGCCAAGTCTAGTCTACCTCTATTCCTAAATGCTAAAGTTATATATAACTCAGTTGCCTCCTCCAAGGCTAAAATAAGCAATTTTTAGACTTCAGAAACTAGGAACAAAGCTATTCTGTCCTTAAAAAGGTAATAAACATACCTTTCATACTGATATTGAAAGGCATTTTTTCATACTGATATTGAAGTTAAAAAAAAAAGTGAAATTCTGGTAGGAGGAGCCTGGTGTGGACAGAAGGAAACCTTCTACTAGTTTCAGGGTTTCTATTTTCTAATCATATGACCTATAAATTGTTACAATTTCTTGAAAACTTACAAAATTCTTCATCTGGAACAGGATTTTATTTCATGGAAATGTTGTGAAGAATAAATACCACAAACTATATGTTTAAAGTCATTTCCAATCTTAGGATAGAAAAATCAAATGCAAAATGAGATCTAAGAGGTACACACTTTCTATTATACCAGTTCATAAAAGGAATATTTGTAATTCTTATTTTCCTTCATGGAACCAACACATAGTCTGTGTATTTAAGGGCTAGAGGATAACACCTAACCTAAGAAGAAAAATTACAGCCAAGTAACTTCTGTGTAAATCTGTATTTATAAAAGCATGTTGTACTACTGTGAAATCTAAGAGAATAACTAGAGTTATAATCGTAATACCCACAAAACCCTCTGTAGAACTTCCTGATGTGTACAGCCAACCCACCCTGTATGTCCTTTAAAAGCAGCTCTTTGAATTTTAAGTTTCTTAACTTTAGCACGTACCCACAAAATCTCTACCAGTAGCATTCCTTTGGGCTTTTTTTTTTTTTTAAATACTTAAAAGGTCCTTCAAATACTTAATTGATACTGTATTATGTAAGTAATTCTTGTTTTGACTGTTGTGCCATTTGGAAAAATCAATAACAAAATACAATCTAAATGGTTTAACTTCCTCATTTACTCACAAGAAATTTTTTACATCAACCGTTCAGTCATCATTCAAATATGGATATGTTATCAGAGGCCTCTAGTAAAAACATTAACTAAATTAGTGTTACAGGTAACAAATGATAATGCATGAAATGATAGTCAAATGGTTTAAAGATTTAATAGATCATCAAAATGAATTTATTTAGATTAAAAATTGCTACCTATACCTCATTAAAAATACCATGAACAAAATTTGAAAAATACTAGAGATGTTTCAGCCAGTATCTGATAAATACATTAATAAATATTAATATAAATATTAATTAAAATTAATATATTAATAAAAATATTTATTTACTGAACACTTACTAATATTGCATTGTTGTAGGCACTAAGGTCACAACAGTGAACAAGAAACAAGGTTCCTGCCGTGACGAAACTTACAATGCAGAAAAAGAAGATAGAAAATGAACAGCAAACAATATAATTTTGTGTTGAGGTGGTGCTATGAAGGAAATAAACAGGGAGATATAGTTGGGATGGAGCGGGGTACCTTTGGAAAAGATAGCCAAAGAAGTCCCCTCTGAGATGACACGTGAATTGAGATCTGAAGGATGAGGACAACCAGCTATGCTAAGAATTGAGGGAGGACATTCTGAGCAGAGGGAACAGTAAACACCAAGACCTTGAGGTGAGAATGAGCTCAGAATTTTTAAGGAACAGAAAGGAAGCTTATTTATGGGTAAAATCAACAAGATCTAGAAATGGACTAGGATGGGGCAGGTTGGGGGAGGGATTAGGGAGAAGAATCTAGGTTTTGGGTTTGAACCATTTTTCTGAGATGGATGCATATTTTTTTTAAAAAAGGTTTATGAACAACATTGTAAAGTACTCCAATAAAAATTAATTTTAAAAATGGTTTATGAAATACAAAAAAATAGTTTTAGACCTGTTAAGGTAACAATACCTATTTGACATAAAAATAAAGATGTCAAACAAGTAGTTACATACTTGAGTCTGAGCTCAAGATAAAGATGGAGATATGAGTATAGAAGCCATGAACACATAGTCAATATTTAAAATCAGAGGTGGGTTACACAGGTATATGCATTTGTCAAAACTAAAGTATACTTAAGACCTGTGCTCAGAGATGACTTCAATAAAATCACGTGACATATCAACTAAGAAGAGTATAATTAGAGAAGAAAAGGGTTCAGCCTCAAGTCGACTACTATTCAGAGAAGTGAAACAAGAGAGGCCAAGAACAGAAAATGAGTAGAAAGAAAGCAGGTGAGTGCGATGTCACAGAATCCAAGAGAGGAAGGTCTTTTACAAAGGAGTAGGCTGCTAACAGATCATTGGATTAAACAAAACAGAGGTTAGAATGAACTTGGGAAGAGCAATTTAAATGAAGTGGAGAAGATAGAAGTCAAGGTGACATGAGAAGAAGAAAGGGCTGATAAAGAAGAGAACACTGTATGGGCTTCCCTGGTGGCGCAGTGGTGGAGAGTCCGCCTGCTGATGCAGGGGACACGGGTTCGTGCCCCAGTCCGGGAAGATCCCACATGCCACGGAGCGGCTGGGCCCATGGGCCATGGCCGCTGGGCCTGCACGTCCGGAGCCTGTGCTCCGCAACGGGAGAGGCCACAACTGTGAGAGGCCCGCATACCGCAAAAAAAAAAAAAAAAGAAGAGGACACCTGTAAAAAGAAAATCACCAAAGATCGCTAATTGACTCCCATTATTCCATCCTCCTTTTCCTTTTGCAAACGTTTTGCTGGACACATTGTTGCCCAAAATAAAGACCTTTCCTAAGCCAAGTCTGGCTGTGACTATGTTGTGGTCCAGATACAGCGGTATTAGGTGGAACTTCCAAGTTAGGCCCCTTAAAAGAATCTCACTCAGTTGGAGAAAGTCCTTGGTTCTTTCCCCCCTTTCTATTTCCTGCTCATTGGAATGCTGTTTTAATGGCCAAAGCTTCAGCAGCCACCATGGACAGTGATATTGAGACCAGAAGCCAGGTGTATTCATAGATAGGAAGGAACCTAGGTTGCCGGATGAAGTCACCTTACCAGTTCTGACTGTCTACCTCCATATTTCTTGTATCCAAGATTATAAATCCTTATAGTTTTAACCATTGTTATCAGCAGCCAAACCAAATCTGAGACTGCTGAGTATAATACTTTTGATATATACTTTTTTTGCCATCAAAACTTTGTAAATATTGTTCAAATGTCTTTTGGAATTGTACGTAACTGAGAAGTTTGCAGTCAGCTAGATTCCCCCCCCACACCACATATAGGTCAGGTTTTCTTTTCCGCCAGGATGCCAAAATAATTCTCTGCTTATTTCTAAAGTTACTAACTACTAGGGTGTAGTCATTTTTCAACATTTCACAATTTTTCTTCCTGGTGTTCAGAGCCTTTCAACCTGCAAATGTTAATTTTTGCATGATATTTCTGAAATCTTTTTCTGTTCCATTTGGTGGAGTCTCTATTCCATGGATACAAGTTATGCTTAGGTAGGACAGTCTTATTGTCTTTTCATGGTCATTTGTTTCACTTATTTTTTTCCTGGAGTGTATTTGTAGAGTTACCATGCCATCTTCTAAAAAACTCTTGATCGTGTTTAACATGGGGAGTGCTACACTGAGCTCCTACTTATTTTGATATCTAATGGATTCTCCTTGACAACTTCAACATCCTTTTTACCTTAGCTGGGAACATTTTTATTTCTATGCACACATGTGCATGCACACATCACACACAAACTTCAATTTGAGATCTGGATACTGCTTTTAATCTATTTTTCTATAACCCATCAATGCAGGAAATGGACAAAGAAAGCTTAGTTTGGACTTTGCGTACAGCCACTGCTGAAACGTCATTAAGTGTCCTATACCAGGATCCATCCCCCCAGTCAGAGGGCTATCCTACCTTCATGGGCTTTGGTTCTTGCCCTTAACAAGAGTGCCTTTCAAAATGTCAATGCTCCCTGAAGTGTGAGACTCAGCATTAGTATGCGGGTCTTCTCAAGGATTTTTCGTTGACTTTACGCTTCCTACTCATCTCTTAGATCTGCTTCGCTGGACAGTGTTAGTGAGGATACCTCCTGTTTTGCAGGCCTCATCTTTCCTTAGTCTGGCTTCTGGGATATGGGGCTGGAATTATAAACCTTGACAGATACACCCAGTATCTTCTCATTCTTTCCTGGCCTCCACTTTTTGAAGTATTTGGCATAAGGTTGTACATACCCCTTTCTCGTGTGCTTCTATTCCTTTTTTTTTGTGGTACGCGGGGCTCTCACTGTTGTGGCCTCTCCCGTTGCAGAGCACAGGCTCCGGACTTGCACGCTCAGCGGCCGCGGCTCACGGGCCCAGCCACTCCGCGGCGTGTGGGATCCTCCTGGACCAGGGCACAAACCCGCGTCCCCTGCATCGGCAGGCGGACTCTCAACCACTGCGCCACCAGGGAAGCTCTTCTATTCCACTTTTTTGCCCTCTCCTTCCCCCACCCACTTTTTCCTATTTTCATTTGGTTTTTAGTGAAGGGAAAATTCTGTGATTCTACTTCATTTTTACTAATACCTAAATTTATTTTTTAACATTTATTTTTTAAGTGCTAATGACAATCTTTTGAGTTCCTGACTCAACTGAAAAGCAAAATTTAAATATTCTAAAATAGGATTCTAAACTAACAACAGCTGCAACTTTACTTCTGTTATTTCTAACAGAGGGAAGTAAAGGGAAGACACCCAGTTTCAATTCTTTTTATAAATTCAAGATACTAAACAGAAAATACAGAACCAAGCTTAAGCTCTTCTGTGAAGCTGTTACAACTACCTCCAGGGAAAACAAATCTAAAATGCATTTTTCCTCCTCAAATCTACTATTCTTTTATTATCTACTCAATTTGGTACTTAAGCAAGGAACCCTAGAATCTTTGTCTCCTTTCCTTTCCCAACACCACAAATTCTCTACCTGGCACACAGGAACCATTCAATAAATATGAAGGAATAAATCAATGCATCAACCTGTCACACCGCCAAAACATCTCTCATATAACCCCTCCCTAGCCCCACTACCACAGACCTGGTGCAAGCCCATATTATCTACTACCAGGACTACTCTGACAGTCTCTTATTATTTCTTCACTTTCACCATTTATCTTTCTAAAATACTGACCTCAACATGTTTCTCTCCTTCTTAAAAAATCTCTAATGATTTCCTACTATGTAAGAAAAGAGTTTAATCAGCATAGTAAACAAAAGACCTTCTTTTACAACCTTATCATAGATTCACTGCTTTTATAATCAGTAGCATCCATCATCTCTACCTTCTTCCACACACAACCTACCCACTCCAATCTGCCATCCATATACATATCCTACAGTCAGGCCATGTGGGTTACCAAATATATTTTCATGCTTGCCTTCTAGACCTGGTGATAATTCCTCTGTCTAAAATGACTTTCTCCTTGTTCTGACCTATTTGACAAGTTACTTTGGATTCTTCCAGGCCCAGATCATCACAGGAAATTAAATTGTAAGAACATATAAGGAATGGTGTGCAAGTGACTTAATTATTTAAAGAGTAATTTAAGATTTAAATATTTCAAACCACCAGGAAAAAAATGGTAGACTAAACACAGGGGTCTAACAACTTCACTCCCTTACAATAAGTAACTGAAACTACAGCAAAAGCATACACATATAAGAAATGAGCTTGGAATTAGTTCTAAGAAGGTGGATGGAGGGTTAATGATGAAATAGAAATAAGAACCAAATTGTGTTCCCTGGGTTTTCTTCCCCCATAGTTATAGTAGCCAATTTAAAATTAGGACATATGGCTTTAAATATACCAGATAACTTCTTATGGGACAAGTGAACTATTCTTGAAAACTGAGTCATTTTTAAAATAATGAACATATTAAATCTCACTATTTCATGTAATACCATTATTAATATGTCCAGATCATCAATTCAAGGCTAATAAAAATGAAGTTTGGGGGTTGGGCTTCATATTACTACTAACTACCAAGCCAACTGGCCCAAGCTGCCTGGAAACTCAGGAATGCAACACAATTTAATAGCCACTACACTGATAACATTCTTTTAACCTGAGGGAATTTTCTATAAATCAGGAAACAAACACTTCAATTTCTAGCCCATTCAAATCCATACCACAGAGGAAAGTACTTTCTAAACGTACTACAACTACTATTTAACCAGAATCATGAGCTCAACTGTGTATAGCTTATTCTTTTCACTGTTGCCTAATCTCTTCAACTTTACAGTACTCTGCAATTTTATATAAAGGACTTGAGCACCAGAGGATTTTGGTATCCCCAGTGGGGGGTCCCGGAACCAATCCCTGCAGGTACCGAGGGATGACTGTATTAAGACACAAGGTATGTGCTCAGCAAATGCAACTATTCCATTTCTCTTCTCCCCTTCACAGCAAAATTTTGCTGTCTCCTCCAATTTCTCCACTTCCTCTCTTCAATCCAATCATGCCTTTACTCCCCGCACTCTACTGAAAGTTCTCTTTAAGGACACGAATAAATTCAGGTTGCTAAATCCAATGGTCAGGTCTCAGTTGCTCATACGACGCAGCTGACTATGCTTCCTCCTCTTGGAACACTATTCACTTAGCTTCTAGGAAACCACTCTCTTGGGTTTGCTCCTAACTTTCTGGCTACTCCTCAGTTTCTTTGCTGGCTCCCATCTTCTCCCTGAGCTCAGTCCCTGATATCTTCTCTGTCTTCACTCAGTCTCTTGGTGATTGCTTCAAAATATCTTAGTTTAAATACCATGTGTAGGTAATGACCACTACATATGTAGATTACATCTCTAGTCTAACCTGTCCCCTAAATCCACTACATTAGAAAAAGTCAAACAAGTTTTCTTTGGACTTCCCACAGCCTACTATGTTGCTGTGCATTATAAATATACAAGAGGAAACTATGTATACAGTATTTCTTACATATATTTAGACTAGAACCCTTTCCTCATGATGCATCTCATGAGACATACAATTAACTAAGCCACTAAATACAGCATACTGAGACATCTTTCAAGTAGCTCCAACTTCTCACAGCACAAATTAACTATACGAAAATGGGCAAACTTTTCTTCTGATTGAAGAGAGGTAATAACTGAGTTTGAGGCTTTTTTCAAGGCAGTTCACTCCATTAGAAGAGAGCTTGCCTCAAAAATTTCCTTATTCAGAGATAAATTGGTGTCTCTCTTTAAATTCCATTCACCTGTATTAGTTATATACTCTAAATGGGCACAGAATAAATTTCCATCTTCTGCCTTCACATAAAATAATATAGTAAGTAGATGCTGTTGTAATCTCTTCTTTTTCCAGATTAAATATTCCTAGCTCCTTCAACTCTTCTTCACATAACATGCCTTTCAAACCTCTCACTATCCAGGTCATCTTCCTTATCAGATAAGATCTAAATTCCTGGAATCTAGTTGGCCAACAAAACAACCTATTTGAAGAATGCAAAACACTGTGGACTTATAACTTCTACTAATAGGGACATGATCACTTGGTCATGCAGCCTAAGGATATATTCACTTTTTAAATTTTTAGCAGCCATGATACTGGTTAACTCAATAATCCTTTCTAAAACATATAGGTGTATTACACACATCCACATACATAGATGCTCACACATATACAATGCACTTAGCTATATCCACTAAGAGGGCCTAGACACAATGATTCCTCAGTAGCAATAAGCACATCTAACAACCAAATCTCTAAATACTAATCTACAGTAAAGAATCAAGGCCCCTTAGAGAAATGTCTAATTCCAGGGCTGGCATAGAGACAGTGCAAGGTGATCCTGGAACAACTTGTTGGGTCAGAAATTAAAGTGCTCAAAGAATAATAGGGACAGTGTCAGAAGAATAAAATAAGAATCAGGGCTTCCCTGGTGGTGCAGTGGTTAAGAATCCGCCTGCCAATGCAGGGGACATGGGTACTTTCCTGGTCCGGGAAGATCCCACATGCCACAGAGCAACTAAGCCCGTGTGCTACAACTACTGAGCCTGTGCTCTAGAGCCCGCGAGCCACAACTACTGAGCCTGTGTCCTGCAACTACTGAAGTCCGCGCACCTAGACCTCATGCTCCGCGACAAAAGAAGCCACTGCAATGAGAAGCCTGCGCACTGCAACGGAGAGTAGCCCCTGCTCACTGCAACTAGAGAAAGCCCGCACACAGCAATGAAGACCCAATGCAGCCAAAAATAAAATAAATAAAATAAATTAAAAAAAAAAAGAATTTAAAAAAATCAATGAGCCTATACTGATACAAATGAATGAATGAATGAATGAATAAATAAATAACAGAAGGAAGCTTTCTTTGGAGCAGGAAGCCTTCTTTGTACCAGGAAGCCAGCTAATAAACACAGAAGAAATTGGTGAACTGGAAAAAAAAAAAATCACTATTTGGCAACCATCTTTTTTTCCCCCAATGTTAGTGAGATATAACTGACATAACATTGCATAAGTTTAAGTCGTAGAACATAATGATTTGATATATGTATATACTGCAAAATGATTACCGCAATAAGTTAACAACCATCACCTCACAGTTATAGTTTTTCCCTTGTGATGAGAACTTTTAAGCAACCATCTTGAAAACTGATTTGTACAATAATCATCAATAGATATTAAAGCCAATGCATAAGTTTGAGAGTAATAGGGTATTTACATAATCAAAGTATCTCTCCACAATGTACTTAATAGTTACAAGGAGTGAAATAATGACTTAGCTTTGGAGAAACCTGGCAGATACCTTTTTAACTAAATGATACAAGTTATCATCACCAGTAATAGGAGAAACTGCAGCAATTGCTTCTTGATATAATGTACTGGAAAGAACATTATGTCTGTGATATTCCTGCCAAAAGTATATAACCTGACTCTAGTCTCGAGAAAAAAATCAACCAAACTAAAATTGAAGGACATTCAGCAAAATAACTGGCCTCAACACTTTAAAAAAATGTCGATATCATGACATATAAACATAGCTCTACAACTATTCCAGCTTAAAGTAAATTAGAGAGACATGACAACTAAAGGCAGGATGTGATCCTGGATTTTCTCTTGCCATAATGGACAGTATTGTGACAACTGGTGAAATGTGAATAATATCTGAAGATTAGATAATACTATTGTATCAAAGTTAATTTCCTGATTTTTGATCATCATACTTTGCTTACGTAGGAGAATGTTTTTAGGAAATAAAACTGAGGTTCACATAGTTAAAGGATTATAAAGACTCAAATGAGTCAGGAAAAAAGTAATGTATATCTGTATATATAAAAATAAGGATAAAGCAAATGCAGTAAAATGTTTAATATTTGGTTAATCTCTGAAGCGTATACAGGAATTCTTGTAACTTTTCAAAGTCAAATTATGTCAAAATAAAAAAAGAAGAAAATAACTATAGTAATTTTTAATTCAGTTTTAAAATATCTCCTTTCTCATGTTAATTTTCTACACACACACTATCAACTTAATACACATAAAGCCTTCCTTTTATAATTAAGTTTATTTTCTCATGTAGTGTGGTTGCAGTGAAAGGGATGCACAGGGTAGACAAAAGAAAACTGACTCTATGTTTTGATTTTACCAATTTACATAATTCACCTCCATCAAAAGAAAAAGGCCATTTCAGTTGCCTATGATCAATGAGGAGACATTTTTAGACATACTCTTCTAACATCTTAACTACATTTCCTCTACAGAGATTTTTAACAACCTTTAATACCTATTATTTCCAAAGTTAAGTTACACTGACCTCTCAAAATATAAAAGGTATTTTTGGATCACAGCGGTATTTTTAGTCTTTGTGGCAAATATTTTCCAATGATGATAAAATCTGAATTATTACACCTTTAGAGAAATATTAATACTTACTTCTCATTAATTTGCCCTAGTAATAATATAGCCATGTTTTTCACTCTCTCACATTTTTTGTCAATGAGAACTGGGTTCTAAAAAGAAGAAAATGCAATTAGTTGCTTTCCTTTTGACTCACCATACACTCCTACATTTGTTTCAAGTACAACAGGAATGCTGAGGAAGCTGAACATAAACACGTTTATCCAGTCAAAACGTACGGTACAATTTGGTTCTTGCTATCCAAAGCTAATACATTCTAAAATCATGGGTTTTAATTAAAACAATACTAAAAATGGTACTTTATGTATTTTAAAGCATTACTTTAAAATTTAATGAAGAGGGTTTTCCAATTCTAGCCACGATGGAGTATCAGGGACCAGATTAATCCTCCCACCTTTTATCTTATTTTTTTTTGGCTGTACCATGCATCTTGCAGGATCTTAGTTCCCCCACCAGGGATCGAACCCAGCCCTCCGCAGTGGAAGCACAGAGTCCTCACCACTGGACCGTCAGAGAATTCCCCCTCCCACCTTTAAAACTAAAAAAAAAAAAAAAAAAAGGACAAAATACGTGAAATCTTTTCAGACATTGGACAACATGCTGTGCAAGACAATAATCTTTGAAAAAGGAAACAAAAAAGTGAGCCCTATTATTTCCTAATAGTACTGCCTGTAGAGTTTCCAGGACACAGTGCTAGGAGGGGAAAACCAGAGCCTGACAGTCTCCCCAAGTTGAGAGGACGGATTTGAGCATTCGAGGATAGCAAAACAACTAGAGTTCTCGGGGCAAAGTACCAGAGAGGAGAGAAGAGCACAAAAGAGCTCTGGAGCTTTGAAGAGGATTCCCACTGAGTCTTCAGCTGATTATTGTTGATCAGCACACTTATGAAGATAAACTACCTAAAGCCAGGAATAGAACCACCAGAAAGGAGCTGGCATAACAATTACCAAAGTTCACACAGGGATGGTAAGAGTTCACAGCTAGAGTGGAAAAATCCTGTAGTAATGGGCAACAGCTAGAATACTGAGAAGGGCAGTGCCCCAGTAATAAGGCTAAATTAGCCTTGTACTAAAGGATGCTCAGGACTCATCTAACAAAGCTTTAAAAGCATGCCTTGAAGAACTGTTTCTAATAACATAACTGTGTTCCAAAACAAAGCTCAGAATATTTATAAGAATACAAAGAAAAGACAGCTCCAAACAACAAAATTCACAATGTCTGGCATCCAAACAAAACTTAGCAGGCATGCAAAGAAAAAGGAAAATACTACCCATAATGAGGAGAAAAATCAGTTACAAGAAGCGAATCCAGAAATGACAAAAGTGCTATGATTAAAACAGCTATTATATACAAAATACTGTGCATGTGTACATACACCTTATGTGTATGTATATGTATGTACATGTATACATTCACACACATGCATGCACACACACACACAAATGGAAAGAAACCCATGTTCCTGATTGGAAAACTTAATATTATTAAGATGTCCATACCCAAAGCAATCTACAGATTCAATGCAATCTCTATCAAAATTCCAATGGCATTTTTTGAAGAAACAGAAAAATTCATCCTGAAATTCATTTGGAATCTTGAGGGACCGCAGATAGCCAAAATAATTTTGTAAAAGAACAACAAATTGGAGGAGTCACACTTTCTGATTTCAAAACATATTACAAGGCTATGGTAATCAAAACAGCATAGTACTGGCATAAGGACAAATAGACGAATGGGACAGAACAGAGTCCAGAAATAAACCCTTGCATATATGGTCAAATAATCTTTGACAAGAATGCTAAGACCCCACTCAATGGGGAAAGGACAGCCTCTTCAACAACTTGTGCGCAGAAAAATGGATATCCACATGCAAAAGAATGAAGGTGGACCCTTATCTTATATAAAAATTAACTCAAAGTGGATTAAAGACCTAAGAGTAAAACCTAAAACTATAAAACTCATAGGAGAAAATGTAGGGTTAAACTTCATGACATTGTACTTGGCAGTGATTTATTTGGTTGTGACACCTAAAGAACAGAAAATAAAAGCAAAAATACACAAATGGGACTAAATCAAACTTAAAAACTTTTGTGCATCAAAGGATACAATCAATTGAGTGAAAAGGTAACCTATGGAATGGGAGGAAATATTTGCAAACTATGTATGTGATAAGGGGTTAATATTCAGAATATATAAAGAACTACAACTTAACAAAATATCAAATACCTCAATTTAAAAATGGGCAAATGGGGCTTCCCTGGTGGCGCAGTGGTTGAGAGTCTGCCTGCCGATGTGGGGGACACGGGTTCGTGCCCCAGTCCGGGAGGATCCCATGTGCCGCGGAGCGGCTGGGCCCGTAAGCCATGGCCACTGAGCCTGCGCGTCCGGAGCCTGTGCTCCGCAGCGGGAGAGGCCACAACAGTGAGAGGCCCGCGTACCGCAAAAAAAAAAAGGGCAAATGACTTGAATAGACATTTCTCCAAAGATGATATACAAATGGGCAGCAAGCACGTGAAAAGATGCTCAACATCGCTAATCATTAGGGAAATACAAATTAAAACCATAATGAGATATCACTTTATACCCATTATGATGGCTACTATCAACAAAACAGAAAATAATGAGTGTTAACATGATGTGAAAAAACTGGAACCCTTGTGCACTGTTAGTGCAATGGTGAAGTGGTGCAATCACTATAGAAAATAGTATGGAAGTTTCTCAAAAAATTGAAAATAGAACTACCATATGATCCAGCAATCTCACTTCTGGGTATATACCCAAAAGAAGTGAAAGCATGGTCTTGAAGACATTATCTGCATACCCATGTTCACAGAAGCACTATTCACAATAGCAAAGAGATTAAAGTAACTCACATGTCCACCAATGGGTGAATGAATAAAGAAAATTATACAACAGAATATTATTCAGCCTTAAAGGAAATCCTGCCACATGCCACAACATGGATGAATCTTGAGGATATTACACTAAGTGAAATAAGCCAGTCACAAAAAGACCAAGGCTGTATTATTCCATTTATCTGAAGTACCTAGCATAGTTGAATTCACAGAGACAGAAAACAGAAGAATGTCTTCCAGGGAATGAGGGAAGGAGTAAACAGTAGTTGTTGTTGAATGGATACAGAGTTTCAGATTTGCAAGATGAAGAAGTTCTGGAGAGCTGTTTCACAACAATATTAATGTAATTAACACTACTGAACTATATACTTAAAAAATTATTAAGATGATAAATTTTATGTTATGTATTATTTACCACAATTTTTTGAAAACTCGGCTAGTATAGACTCTACAGGTGACCCTTGAACAACAGTCTGAACTGTGCAGTTCCACTTATACACAGATTTTTTAAAAAATAAAAACATACTACAATAATACATGATCTATATGATTGGTTGAATCTGCAGATGCAGAACCGTGGATGTGGAGGGCCAACTATAAAGTTATACACAGATTTTCAACTGTGTGAACAGTCAGCACCCCTAACGCCCACATCATTCAAAGGTTAACTGTATTCAAGAAAGGAGAAGAGGGACTTCCCTGGTGGTGCAGTTGATAAGACTCCATGCTCCCAATGCAGGGAGCCCGGGTTCAATCCTTGGTCAGGGAACTAGATCCCACATACATGCCACAACTAAGAGTTTGCATGCCACAACTAAGAAGCCCATGTGCTGCAACTAAGAAGCCAGCAAGCCACAACTAAGGAGCCTGCCTGCCACAACCAAGACTGGGCGCAACCAGAGAAATAAATAAATATATATTTTTTTAAAAGACAGAAGAAAGATTGAACATGTAAAGGAGAAATATGTAAGATATAGACAAAATTCAAATCAAACTTACAGAAATGAAAAATAAAATGTCTAAGAAGAAAAATACACTGGATGAGATAACAGCAGATCAGAAACTGAAAAGAAGATTACTAATCTTGAGGACAGAGCAGGAGACATTATCCAAGTTGAAACAAGGAGTGAAAAAAATATTTTAAAAAAATGAACAGAGCATCAGTTAGCTGTGGGACAATATCAAGTGGCATAATATATGCGTAACTGGAGTACCAGAATGAGAGGAGTGAAGAAACACAGAAAAACTATTTAAAGAAATAATGGACAAACTTTTTCTACATCTGATGAAAATGGTAAATCTACAAACCAAGAAGCTCAACAAACCCCAAGCATAAGAAACATAAAACACATCGTAGGCACATCATAATAAAAGTGCTTAAAACCAATGGTAGAGAGATCATCTTAAAAAGCAGCCGGGGGAAAAAAAAAAAACACTTTCAATATAAAGAAATAAGGATAACAGTAGATTTCATATTGGAAAAATGCAATGAGAAGACACTGGTGCAGTATCGTTAAAGTTCTGAAAGAAAAAAAGTGTCAATCTAAAATTCTATACCCAGCAAAAATATATTTCAAAAAATAAAGTCAAAAATATTTTTTTCAGCTCTCTGCTTCTCTGTCTGCCCCGCGGGTTCCATGCACCCTTAAGATGGCAGCCACGGCAGGAAGGTTGCTCCAGACTTCGCTTGTCCAACACGTGAGTGCCATTCCTTGGGGCATTTCTGCTGCAGCCCTTAGGCCTGCTGCTTCTTGAAGAACGTGCTTGACAAATGCATTGTGTCTGGTTCTGGTCAAGCAAAATTCACCTTTAGCACCAGTTCCTCATACCATGCCCCTGTCGTCACCCAGCATGCGCCCTATTTTAAGGGTACAGCTGTTGTCAATGGAGAGTTCAAAGAAATAAGCCTTGATGACTTTAAGTGGAAATATTTAGGGCTCTTCTTCTATCCTTTGGATTTCACCTTTGTGTGTCCTACAGAAATTATTGCTTTCAGTGACAAAGCCAATGAATTTCACAATGTGAACTGTGAAATCGTTACAGTGTCAGTGGATTCCCACTTCTCCCACCTGGCCTGGGTAAACACCAAGGAAGAATGGCGGTTTGGGCCACATGCAAATCACACTCTTGTCAGATCTGACTAAACAGATTTCCCGAGACTACAGTGTGCTGTTAGCAGGTCCTGGCCTTGCACTACGACGTCTCTTCATAATTGACCCCAATGAGTCATCAAGCATTTGAGCGTCAATGATCTCCCAGTGGGCTGAAGCATGGAAGAGACCCTCCGCTTGGTGGAGGCATTTCAGTTTGTGGAAACCCATGAAGAAGTCTGCCCAGCCAAATGGACCCCAGATTCTCCTACAATCAAGCCCCATCCAACTGCTTCCAAAGAATACTGTGAGAAGGTAAATCAGTAGACCATCCCATGTGCACCTGCAGCTCCCCACGCCAGAAAAGAACCACAGCTGGCACTCACTTTTAGCATTTCAAAGATTATTACTTAGAGAAGGCAAAAAAACAATTATGCTTGTATTCGTAAATATTACTCTAAACGTTCTGTTTTTGTAACACTGGCCAAGGCTTTTAAAACTTGGTTAGTTACTAATGTAAGGAGTCCTTTATTGGCAGTGTATGGACGGATAGCTAGTTGCTATAGAATGTGCAATTCCTCTGTTTCTTGGATCGTGTCTTCAAAGGGAAAAGGAAACAATTCTTCTTTCTCAGCCTTACTTGAACCTTTGTATACACCAGAGTAGTATGACAGGCATCAAAACTTCTGATCAAGTGTCCTGAGATTTTCTTCTTGTGTTTCTTTGTATTAAACTGAATTTTCTTTTAAGATCATAGTTTTAAGTTGTTGGCATCAATGGTCCAATTTAACACTTGCAGGACTTCCCTAGTGGTCCAGTGGTTAAGACTTTGTGCTTCCAATGCAGGGGGCACAGGTTCAATCCCTGGTCAGGGAACTAAGATCCCACATACCATGCAGTGTGGCCGGGGGGTGGGGTGGGAAACACCTGCAATGAATGTGTATGTGATTGAAGCAAATGTGAATCATGTTTTTTAAAAAGCACCTACAGTGGCAAAGTGACTTAACTGATCATGCATGTTCCCCAGTCCTGAAATTTATACTTTATATAGTTATTTTACTTATTTTGTTAGCTGACTTAGTGCCTATATACATTTCTAATATTGACTGGGTATAATTATAAAGGATATTTATTGAATCCAGGGATTGCATTTTGAATTTGAATCATTCATGCATTTGAATCATCACTTAATTATTTTCTTTCCTGAAGTGTTCAATGTAAAAAATATAAAAAAAAATATATATATATACATATTTTTTTTCACATATACAAAAGCTGAAAAAATTTCATCAGTAGTACAGCATTACAATAAATACTAAAGGAAGTCTTTCAGGAAGAAGGAAAATGATACCAGATGAAAAAAGAATTCCAAAGGAATGAAGAGCCTTGAAAATGGTAAATATGTGGGTAAATTTAAGAGCATTTTTTCTAAAAAAAAAAAAACAAAAAAAATATTTTTAACCCCTTTGAAAGACAAATGACCATTTAAAGCTAAAAAAGTAGAACTATATTGTGGAATTTATAACATATGTAAAAGCAAAATGTATGACAATAGTACAAAGGCTGAGAAGGGAATATGGAAGTATACTGTTACAAGGTTCTTATATGATATAAAAAGCTGTGTTTTACTCAAAGTAGATGTGATAAGTTAAAGATGTATACAGCCACTACAGACAGGCAGTAAAAAAAAAAAAAGAGCTATAGATAATTAATACTCCAATAAAGGGGACAGTCATAAAAAAAATACTCCAATAATACTAAAGAAGACAAAGAAAAAAGGAACAAGAACCGATTGCATAAATAAACACATAGCAAGATGGTAGATTTAAACCCATCAAAATCAATAATCATATTAAATGTAAATAGTCTATATTGAAAGGCAGAGATTAGGATGCTGGATTTAAAAGAAAACAAAACAAAAAAAAGGACAAACTATATGCTATATACCAGAAATCCGCTTTAAATACAAACACACAAGTAGGTAAAAAGTTAAAAAATGTAAAAAGATATATCACACTAACACTAATCAAAAGAAAGCTGGAGTGGCAATACTGATAAAGTAGACTTTAGAGAAAAGCATATTACAAGAGGGCCATTTCACAATGATAAAGAGATCCAATTCATCAAAAGATGATACCAATCCTAAATATGTATGTGTCTAGTAACAGAACTTCAAAATATATGAAGCCAAACTGATCAAACTGCAAGGAGAAATTGGCAAGTCCACAGTTATGTCAGAGATTTCAACACCCTTCTCTCAAAAACTGAAAGAACAGGGACTTCCCTGATGGCCCAGTGCCTAAGAATACATCTTCCATTGCAGGGGATGCTGGTTAGATCCCTGGTCAGAGAACTAAGATCCCACATGCCACAGGGCAACTAAGCCCAGGTGCTGTAACTACTGAGCCTGCGTGTTGCAACTACAGAGCCCACACGCTCTGGAGCCTGTGAGCCACAACTACAGAGCCTGTGCACCTCAACTACTGAGCCCGCACGTTCTGGAACACACCACAACTAGAGAGAAGCCCGCCTGCCGCAACGAAGATCCCACGTGCCACGACTCATACCTGACACAACCATAAATAAATAAATAAATAAAATTATTTTTAAAAATTGAGAGAACGAGCAGACATAAAATATGTAAGGATAGAAAAGATCTGAAAAACTCTATCAATCAACTTGATCTGACATTTATAGAACACTCCACCCAACATTCTTTTCAAGTGCACATGAATCATTTACCAAGAGAGACTATATTCTGGGCCATAAAACAAGTCTCAATAAATTCAAAACAATTCAAATCACACAACGTATGTTCTCTGACCACAGTGAAATTAAATCAGAAATCAACATCTGAAAAATCCCCAAATATTGGAAGACTTGGGTACATACCTTTAAATAACCAATAGGGTCAACAAAGAAATCACAAAATCAGCAAGGATTTTTGAATTGAACAAAAATGACAACACGACATATCAACACTTGAGATGCCACCAAAGCACTATTTAGAAGGGAATTTTATAGCATTAAACATTTATACTAGAAGACAATAAATTAACAAATTAAGTTTACATTTTAAGATTCTAGCAAATCAAGAGTAAATAAAATGCAAAGTAAATAGCAAAATGGAAATAATAAAGAAGAGAAATTATTGAAATTGAGAACACAAAATCAATAAAGAAAACCAAAACCTGGTTCTTGAGAGTATCAATAAAACAGACAAACTTCTAGTCAGATTGAACAGGAAAAAAATGAGAAAACACACAAATTTACAGTCAGGAATGAGAAAGGGGACATTGCTACAAATCTTACAGATATTAAGAAGATAATAAAGGAATATTATGAACAATTTTATGTCCATGAATTTAACAACTTAGATTAAATTGACAAATTCCTTGAAAGATACAAATGATAATAGATGCTCACTCAAAAAGAAATAAAAAACCCTTTGTCTATTAAAGAAATTGAATTTGTAGTTAAAATCTTTCCCATAAAGAAAACTCCAGGCATAAGTATGCAAGTCATTTAATATTGTCTTAAGTTTAAGATACATGGAGAGACCAAGTATTTATTAACTATCATGTGCAGGCACTATGGATATATAAGTTTGATATGGTTATGTTAGTATTTCAACAAAATCATTCTGGAAGGAAGCTGTGTAGAGAACTGGTTAGTACGAGGCTAAATTAAAAGTAAAGAGACCTGGGACTTCCCTGGAGGTCCAGTGGTTAAGACTCTATGCTTCCACTGCAGGGGGCTCACATTCCATCCCTGGCGGGAGAACTAAGATCCCATATGCCGCGCGGCCAGAAAAAAAAAGTAGAGACTAGTGACAATAAGGAAATGATGAGGGCATGAAATAAGTCAGTGGCAATGAGCATTTCTTAAATTTATTTATTTATTTATTTAATGTTTTTCTTTGGCTGCGTTGGGTCTTCGTTGCTGCACGCGGGCTTTCTCTAGTTGTGGGCAATGAGCGTTTGTATTTTAACTTGAGGTAGGTGTTGGGATAGGGCATGATTAAAAGATAGATAATTAGTAGAGAGAATAATCAGATGCAGTGATGGATTGGACATGAAAGGTATGGGGAGTAAAAGAGTAAGGATGTTCCATGATTCTTGGCTTGAACATCAGAACCATTCATTAAAACAGGGAATACAAGCGGAGAACAAGAAGATATGTTTAATTTTTCAACATATGGTACATTTAGACATTCAGTGACCAAAAGGTAGATTGGTAGGCAATGTGATTAATACATAGAATCAACATTTAGGGGATCTGTGTAAATTAAGCTGCTCTATCTACCAGGATTACTTGCAATTAAAGCCTTCTCTGTAACTGTACAATTAACTGCACAATGGCTTTTCTCTGTTAAAAGAACTTGAGGAGTAAGAAGGTAGTTAAAAGAGTTGAGAAGATAAGTCCCTTTCCCTATATACTTAATTCACAGTACAAGAGACCCAATTTCAGTGATCTTTTTACTGTCATTTAGAAAAGCAAAACCCTATTTATTTGCTCTATTTGGTTTAATGAGTCTGACCTCCTTTCTTCAGAAAAAAAATTGAGAACGTGAAGCTCGCTCCCTATCTTTTCCCTTTTTTTGTTGTATGTGGCTGCAATGATTCAATTCTTTATTCAACACTGCCTGTTACCTATGTAACATCCATTGCCTCCTTTTAAGGTTTTCTTTGTTTGCCATTTTCGGCCTTTCCTTACTCTATTTGAGAATTGTATTTTTTTAAAAAGTATACCTGCTCAACTTAGTTGAACAATTGCAGCAATCTTTTTTTTTTTTGAGCAAGTCTTATAAGCCAGGCAATGAATCAAGTGCTTCACATATATTAGCTCATTTAGTTTTCAAAATCTTGCAAAGTAGATATCCCCATTTTATGATTAGATAAAACTGAGCATCAAAAAGATTACATAATGAGGGGACTCCCTGGTGGCGCAATGGTGAAGAATCCGCCTGGCTATGCAGGGGACACGGGTTCGAGCCCTGGTCCAGGAAGATCCCACGTGTCGCCAAGCAACTAAGCCCGCGAGCCACAACTACTGAGCTTGCCCTCTAGAGCCCAACAGCCAGAACTACTGAAGCCTGCGTGCCACAAATACTGAAGCCCATGTGCCTAGAGCCCATGCTCAACAAGAAAAGCCACCACAATAAGAAGCCCACGCATCACAACAAAGAGTAGCCCCACGCGCAGCAACGAAGACCCAACGCAGCCAAAAATAATAAATAAAATTTTTTTTTAAAAAGAAAAGATTACATAATGAGCCCAAAGTTAGAAAACTGGTGGACTGTAGAATTGAAACTTGAACCTAGGTCTGTAGAGCACCAAAACTTGTGCCACATAACTTTCATAAGCTTTTTGCTACCTGTAAGAGACATTTTACTGAATGTATGACTAAGGTGCTTTCATTCATGAAACAAACATGAGTGCCTACTACATGTCTTCAAACTTTCTGTAGATACACTTTTAATAGTCCCTTCCCCTACTGTTTTTGAAACTGGAAAGCTGCATACAGTACACTTTTTTTGCCTTTACTTCCTCTCATTAAATGTCAAATTTAATCATGTTACGATTATTATCAGGTTGTGGTTCAGGCACCGCCATTTCCTGCTTTAGTTCCTGTTCAAAATGAAGTCCAGCATATTTTCTTTCCTAGTCCTCTAAAATTACCTGTTCTAGGAAGTAATTTTTTTTTCTCATCTGAAAACTCACCTCTATTATTTTGTGTCATTTTAGCAATTTACATGAAGCTAACAAGTTGGGACTAAAACTGCAGCTTTCCTAAATGTCACTTAATATTTTCAACTTAGTCATATGATTCTGCTTATAAAGGGATCCACATTTATAAATCCAATGTGACATATATGGAATCTAAAAAAAAATGGTTCTGATGAACCTAACGGCAGGAAAGGA
Organism: Stenella coeruleoalba; assembly: GCF_951394435.1. NCBI lineage: Eukaryota > Metazoa > Chordata > Mammalia > Artiodactyla > Delphinidae > Stenella > Stenella coeruleoalba. The sequence continues at coordinate 20,561,183 of NC_137155.1, read as the reverse complement.
ATAAAGACTCAGATGTAGAGAATCGACTTGAGGACATAGGGAGGGGGAAGGGTAAGCTGGAACAAAGTGAAAGAGTAGCACTGACATATACACACTACCAAATGTAAAATAGATAGCTAGTGGCAAGCAGCCACATAGCACAGGGAGAGGAGCTCGGTGCTTTGTGACCACCTAGAGGGGTGGGATAGGGAGGGTGGGAGGGAGACGCAAGAGGGAGGAGATGTGGCAATATATGTATACGTATAGCTGATTCACTTTGTTATACAGCAGAAACTAACACAACATTGTAAAGCAATTATACTCCAATAAAGATGTTAAAAATAAATAAATAAATAAATAAATAAATCCAATGGGAGTATTTACGGTTCTGTGCTAACCCGAGGGGAAGACGTAACCATGGGACTTTTTCTTAGATTTTTCAAGGACAGTCTCAATTTAAAACATTCTGTCCAACAGTCACATCTCAAGTTTCAGTTCAGAAAAGACAGTCAAAGGGTATACATATGCAAAGGGTAGTTTGCAATACTGACTCTATATGGCAATAGAGTAGGTAAGGGGGGGTGGTTAAGGGAAGGCAATCAATCACTTAAGACTCTTCTTTACTTTACCTTACTTTAATTTTTTTGGCCGAGCCATGCATCCTGCAGATCTTAGTTCTCAACTAGGGATTGAACCCAGGGCCTCTGCAGTGGAAGCACGGAGTCCTAACCATTGGACCTCCAGGGAATTCCCAAGATTCTTCTTTTTTAAATAGTCCCAAAACACACCTCACAAATTTGGTGCAATTGCCTTAGTCTTCTTTTACAGCTTAGAATGAAGTATCCCAATGAAATAATGAAATAGTTGCTTGCCTGAACATGTTTGGAAATGAAATTTTAACTGACAGTAGGGAAAATAAGTATTCAAAGGTAAATATTAAATAAAAATGTAACAATGCACAAACTCTTGAGATATTCCTATAATTTCAGTATCTAAGTATGCAATTTATAACCACTAAAATTGTCCAGCCACATTTCTATACAATTATCATTTAAATTTGGCCTTCAAAAATACTTTCTATACAGAGCCACAATTACTTGCCATTCCCTCAACAATCCATATTCCGGTTCTCCTGCCCCCAGTTCTGTGTGTTCTGTGTTTGATGCCTTCCCTCCCCACTAATCAAAATTATCAGTCACATTTTTAGGTTCCAGAGATAGCTCCCTGCTAAACCTCCAACCCCTTCTCAACTCTGTTCAATTTATTTTTTCCTTCTTCTTTATTCAGGGCTTACCAATGTGACAATACTTTACATATTTTGTTTAATACTAATACTCCCCTTTGAAACATTATTCTCTCCACTTAACAGATAAGGAAACTAAAGATGAAAAAGGTTTGGTATCATGTTCAAGGTCACAAATCAAAACAGGAATTCAAACGCTGGTCTGTCTGAATTTTAACTGAATTCTCTTTCCATGAAACCACACACTCTACGGCACTCTCTTATAGTATATACTGCATTGTGTTACCATTATTCGTTCAAATATCTCTCTCTCCCACTACAGGGATGTTCCTCAAAGACAGGGAAGGTTACTCCATCCTTACCTCCCAGCAACACTCAACAGAGCCTATTATACAACGATCTCAAAGCGTTACTGAATATTCAGTTTATGGTTTTGCAGCATTATTTTCCATTGATTACTCTCCTTCAACCAAATCTCTATGAAGCCATTTTTACTGTGATGGGAAAGCACAACAGCTTGGAATATAAGCTTTGTAATCAGATTGATTAGATGTAAATTCCACCTCCACCAACTTATTAGCTGAGAAATCTTGAACACATGAGTTAACCTACATTAACTCATGGGAGGACAGTAATCACAGTAGCTACCTCCTAGGATTAAAAGGATTAAATGAGGTAACATAGACAATCCTCATCTTTTCCTACGTGCTACCCTAAATTTTCTTCGGCTCAGTCTAGTGTAGCCTTTTTCAGTACAAATTCCTTATAATCTTGATATTACTCAGCCATAATAAAGAATAAAATAATGCCACTTGCAGCAACATGGATGGACCTAGAGATTATTGTACTTAGTGAAGTTAAGTCAGACAAGATAAATATCACATGATACCGCTTATACGTGGAATCTTAAAAAAGGGTACAAATGAACTTATCTACAAAAGAGAAATAGAGTTACAGATGTGGAAAACAAACTTATGTTTACCAGGGGGTGTATATTGGAAGACTGGGATTGACATATACACACTACTATATATAAAATAGATAGCTAATAAGGACCTATTATGTACCACAGGGAACTCTACTCAATACTCTGTAATGGCCTATATAGGAAAAGAATCTAAAAAAGAGTGGCTATATGTATAACTGATTCACTTTCCTGTACACCTGAAACTAACACAACACTGTAAATCAACTACACTCCAATAAAAACTTTAAAAAAAATTTCCTTGCAATTTTGAATGAAATGGACTAGCCAAAAAGGTTCATGGTTTAAAAATTGCTCAGGTCACTTACTTGACTTTTAGGGCCAACTGTCCAGTGCCAGTCTGGACTCAAAAAAAGTTTATTCTTGGAGGCTTGACTATGCAAGAGTGCCCCCACTGTATACTATATTTTATTTGTTCACCACATTTTCAAGCCCTACCAGCAAGTTTGAAAATTGGAACACAGACACTTCCTATTTTACTACCACCTAACTTAATACTACCTGATGCAGGAACACAACTAACCTGTGTGGGAGGCAGGCTATTTCCCCTGCAAGAAAACGCTCCTGGAACCACCTGTGTCTGGTCTCAGGCATGGCTCATTCTCACCACACCTCCATATTGGTCTGGAATCTAGAGGCTAAGCCACTACACCTGACAGAGGATACCCATTTCCTTCTCTTAAACTTACCAACCCTTACTCCAAAAAGTTAGGATTTTATATTGTTATGCTATTTTACGGCTCTTTAGGCTAAAGTGCCTAGTTTCCAAATTATCAGAATTCCCCCTTAAAATTTTAAAAATCTATGAAAAAGCCCAGTTTTGGAGAAAAAAGTTTTTAAAAATACATAATCCCTAGAAACAAGAGCAAACACTAAGGCTATAGCCAGTCTCAAAGGGGAAAAAAAAAGAAAAATCTTCAAATGCTTAGTTGGCTAAAGCTAACCAAAAGCTCTAAAATCAAAGTACCATAAATAACAACCAATCTCAAAGTAAACAGAATATACCATTAACAAAGTGAGCAAGTGTGAATAACAAAATACCTAACACATTCACCACGAATTTTAAAATTACTTGGTATGTAGATACAGAGATTAATAAATTGTTCCAGATTCTGTACTTCCCTAGACAGTATATGTTGTTATAAAGCAGGGCCTTTTTTGGCCGGGCTAAAAATTAAAAGGGTGACAGATTAGTGACAGAATAATCTCTTAAGTTCTACAAGGAGGTGTTGCGTTAGAAAGCCATGACTCGAAGGAACAATACCAGAACACTGGCTGTCAACATCAGGCAGATAAAAATAAGAAAAGGTGAAGCACGCTGATGGACCGCGGCATTGTTTCCAGACAAGAAATATCCCTTTAAGGCCCATGCCAAGGATTTCAGCGCCAGCTCCGCAGTCAGTGCTGGAATCAGAAAACTAAACTGTTGCCCGCTCAGTGGGAGCAGGGCAGCGACCCCCTCCAGTCGGCGTCCAGCGCGCGCAGGGTCGCCCCCTCCTCCCGAGCCCGCTCCTCCGACTGCTAGCTGGCCGCTCCCCGCCGACCCCGGCTCGGCCACCCGATGACCCCGCACTCCCTCCAGGACCCGACGCGCCCCAAACAGCGCCAGGGGAAGGAAGCGAAGGAGAGGAGACTTGGGAGGGGGCGGAGGGGCGGGAGGCGACGCTGGGCTTCGGCCCATCACCATCAAGGCTCGAGGACAGCGCGGGTTCGGGAGGAGGGAGGCTGAGCCTCCGCCACCGGCCAAATGATAGCGTCCCGGAGCGCAGGTGCCGGCGGCTGCCGAGGAAGTCACGGGCCGGGAGGACTACGCGATGCCCCCACACCCCCCACCTCCATACCACCCGCCGCTCTTCTCCTCCCTCGTCCAGCTTCATCCTCCGCTTCTGTCAGAACCCAACGACCTCCACGCGGCCCGCCTCAGCGCGGAGGTGATGCCGGTTCTTACCGTAGGAAAGGGCGCCGCGCCGCTAGGAGGCGGCTGGAGTGCGCGCGGGAGACACCGAGGCAAACGCCGCCGCCGCCGCCACGGGAGCCTGACGAGCCACAACGAAGCAACCCGCGGGCGCACTGCCTCCAGAGCCGTCGCCCCACCCCCTCTCCCGCAGGATTTGGCGCCGGAGCCTGCAGTCTCCGCGCGCTGACTGGGAGAGCGAGGGGAGGGGCGGGGCGCCCCGCGGAGGCGGGGCGGAGCGCTGGCAAGTCTGATTGGCATCTGTGCGCCCAATGGGACCGCGGACGCTCCCGGCTATGCTTAGACTGACTTTCCTCCTAGCCCGTAGCAGTAGAGAGGCGGGCCTACTGGCTTCTTTTATTGCCGCCTTTTTGACAAACCCGATCGCACGGAAAAGTCGGTTGGTTGGCACTGGCGGCCAAATGGTCCAATTACCGCAGGGAAGGGGGCCTCTGAACCCAGATTGGCGTTCTCTCTACCTATAGGGTAAGCCCAGGGCGGTGAGACCCTGCCCCGGATGTGGGCGCGGCCCCGAGGTAGACCTGAGAGAGGTTCCACTGTGGTTGTTTGGAGAGGCGGAACTGAGATCTTTTTCTTGATTATCATGTGACGGATTCTGGATTTAATGGGGGAAAAAGCGTGGTGGAAAAGGCCAAGGATCCAAACTGGCGAATTTCCTAATCTTCGCGCCCCTCTGCGCTCTCCAGCCAGCGGCGCTGCCAGGTGAGTTCGGGGCTCCAACGAGCCGGCATCCTCCGAAGTGCACTCGCCCCCCGCGCCCCGCACCCCCCGGTGCCCTGGCCTCCAGATGCTTCCGTGGGCCGTGTCGCCGTCCCTCATCCCCTCACCCCCTCACACTCCCGGTCCCAAACATACACCTCTTGGCACCGGGATTCTGTTTGCATTGTGGATCATATTGTACAAGAACTGCGTTCAACTCCAGAATGTACTGGTCCCACAGTGCAGAATGGGGGGAGTCCGGATAGGGCACCGTTGGCGGACCGTCGGCATTCGAAGACGAAGGGCAAGGATAGTTTAGGAACGCCCTGAAGTTCTGAGACAAGTAGGCCCGAAAATCAGGTAAGTGTAAGCACAACGCTGTTCCTTTGAAGGACGGTCAGGTTGGCCAAGGCTTTTGCAGCAGGAGCCTTTAGAAAGTGACTCATTGTTTAGAATAGCTCTGTATTGGGGGCCCATTAAACAAAACTGTCTTCGGGATGGGGCGAGTTCACTGGGAAGTGTACTGGCAGTCGCGAGAGAAGGGAAATGCGAGATGGTGTGGCAAGCACCATGGACAAATGATCAAGCCCACACACCTGGTACCGAGACGTTGAACTGTGGGCAGGGGGCCTTTAGATTGCCATTTAGGGGAAGCGCAGGTTTTAACAATGGATAAGCATATACTTAACTATCTTGCAGGTGCAAGAAATAACCACCTCAAATGAGAAATACTTGAACAAATTTTTGTTTTGGAGTATGCAGCTCCCTCCACCCTGCCCCCCCCACCGCCCTTCTTTAAGAAGAAAGTAGTAGTAGGAAACAAATATAATAAGTTAACAGAGATTTATTAATAAATTAATGAAATCGGAGTTGTAGGTCATCACTGAACCCCAGCATCCATAATCCTTCAAGTGTCATTTAAATATCAACAGAGTGCTTCCCAATCGAGGGCATTTTAGTAAAAGTGCATACAAAAGTTTGTTGCATCCCACATAATAGAACTTGTAGCCACAAGACTGTGTTCTTTGCAGCCTTTTCACCTCCAGTCTTCAAGTACCTATGTTGAATGCAGCTCCCTTCCTGTGACCAGTTGCTACTCAGTTCTTTACGAGAAAAAATGAAGCTTGACTCATCCAGTGGCTGGCTGATGGAAAAGTTACGTTTAAGCAACTGTATTATCGTAAACCTTTTAAAAGTCCATAAAAATGGCCAGATCGATTGGAAATGGAAATTGAGCAAATTCAATTTACAGTGTGAAACCCATCTGTAGTTACTAATCAGTACGCACCTCTCCACCTCTTCTTCCAAAGTCAGTCCCACATTCCACAATGGCAGCCTCTGGCCAGGAAAGGAGACCAGCACGGAAAATGCCTTCCTGGGAGCAAAAGCATCTGTTTTTCGTAGTGCAGTATGAAGTATCTGCCAGCCAAGTAAACAAGTTGAGTGCAGGCAGATGGGTATAAGAGAAAGAAGGGAGCTAGGAGATTCATAGGTCACTATTGAAATGCAACAGATATATACTCTTGCACCATGACAGTCACCCACTGTTTGAAGTAGTAGAGATGTAGCAATCAAAGTTAGTTCTAAAATATAATTACTTAAAACATGATAGTCTAGGGCATTTGATTTATCTAGCCAGCTTCCTCCCCTTTTCCCTGTTTCTTATCTTCCTGCATTTTTACTCCTATCACCCATGCTTTTGTTACCATACCCATTACCTTCTGATCTTTTCCTGTTGCCATCAAGTGTCCTCTCTCATCCTCAATCTATCACTGCCCAGTGGCTTATTTCCCTCTGTTTATAATCATACTTAGATTCCTACTTTACTGAAAATTTGTTCTTGATCCTTCTTTTTTTTTTTTTTTTTTTTTGTGATACGCGGGCCTCTCAATGTTGTGGCCTCTCCCGTTGCGGAGCACAGGCTCCGGACGCTCAGCCTCAGCGGCCATGGCTCACGGGCACAACCGCTCCGCGGCATGTGGGATCTTCCCGGACCGGGGCACGAACCCGTGTCCCCTGCATCGGCAGGCAGACTCTCAACCACTGCGCCACCAGGGAAGCCCTTGATCCTTCCTTTGTCATCCTCATTGTATGTCTGACCTTTCATCTTCTTTTCTCCAAATGTTTCAAAGGAATAAAATGTTGTCAACTGTTTGCATTTCATTATCTTCTGTTAACTCCTCACCCAACTTCATGCAGCCTGGCTTCTGATTTCCCATTCTATTTACCCTTTTCCCATTGGTCACAAGGTTGATAAAAAAACGTGAGTAAGTATGGAACATACTGTAAACCTATAATGTGAAGATTAAATAAGTGCTTATACCTAAGTATTATAGATGAATGCATTCCTATCAAAATTCCAAGTTTTTAAGAACTAGTGATTTTAGCATTGAAAAACGTGGAAGGTCAAAATAGTAGAAAATATTCTGGAAAAGAAAATGGTAAATAGGTACTAGACCTCACAGATATTAGAACATATCCAGTAACAGTCATACAGTACTAGTACAAAACAGAAATATAGATCAGTTTTACAAAGCTGGAAAGAGCCAGCTTTGTAAACCAGGAATAGAAAAATTTTTTTCTGGTATCAAAACAATCTTGACTTTTTTTCCTTCTCTTAGGGTATATTTCCCTTTTTTCGACTCTGCAACAGCCTCTTTAAACTGTTTAAATGAGAATGTCCTTGGCTCAGAGAGTACTACTCACCTGGCTTTTCACATTACTCTTCTTGATCATGTTGGTGTTGAAACTGGATGAGAAGGCACCTTGGAACTGGTTCCTCATATTTATTCCAGTCTGGATATTTGATACTATCCTTCTTGTCATGCTGATTGTGAAAATGGCTGGGCGATGTAAGTCTGGCTTTGACCCTCGACATGGATCACACAATATTAAAAAAAAAGCCTGGTACCTCATTGCAATGTTACTTAAATTAGCCTTCTGCCTTGCACTCTGTGCTAAACTGGAACAGTTTACTACCATGAATCTGTCCTATGTCTTCATTCCTTTATGGGCCTTACTGGCTGGGGCTTTGATAGAGCTTGGATATAACGTCTTTTTTGTGAGAGACTGACTTCTAAGGACATCATCTCATTTTATTGCTGTTCAACAAGCTATCATTAAAGTGTTCTGAATCCTTGCAAGCTTGAAGAATGCCAGAGAACTGAGAAAAATATCAAATGTAATTTTATACTGCTTCCATAAAGTAGTCGTGGTGAATCATGGACTTCTAGTCAACCCAAAACTTAATTATTCAGTATTTGAGTTATTAGTACCCTTATTGTCCTATGTAAATAAAGTTTGTTTTGGATCTTATTTTTCTACTTGACTATTGAATAATGTTTTAAGTATGTGATCAATATTTAAAGTAAATATAAAGCTTTTAATCGACATATTTGGGTAGAAGTTTAATATATCATGGCCCCATTACTACCATAGTAAATAGTGCTTCTCGATTATGAAGGAAAAACAGTTACTGAAATAATTAGGGGTGCCACTTCATGTTTACATTCAGAAAGAATCTGAGAGTTCGACAGTTTTTTATCTAGGCTAAGTTCATTGTTACCTCTGCCTTCTATTTGAAACAAATAAACTAGAGGTAGCATATTAAAACAGAGCAGAAGCTTGCCTCTTTCTAATGTTAGGGGAACTATACATCCCAGTTATGTCAGGAAAGTCCAGTTTATGCCTATTGTCCTGGGGTCTCAGGGAGTTAGTTCCCCTTTCATTCTTAGAAGTGTCCTGGTTTGATAAATTATAGATCACCCTACGAGGGTACTTAACCAATTCCAGTGAAGTGTAGGTGGCAGTACTTACAAGAATTCCAAAGAGTCCTAAGTGTCTTATAACCCTAAAGCAGGGTCAGGGTGATGTTCTTGCCCTATACAGCCCTCACTTAGCTTTGGGAGTATCTAAAGGAGTATTTTGTTCATTTAAAAAATATCTAACAAAAAAGTGGTTTCTGGCTGCTAATACTTGAGAGGATTGCTTAAATATAGCATTTTGGTCTAGTTCTCCTTTGTAAAGACAGATAATATGACAAAGTTTCAGCCACAACACTACAAATTAATACTGCTTAACTCTTTGTTTGAAACTACAGAGGTAGGGTAAATAAATAAAAAACTGATCAGTTACAGATATTTCCCTGTCTTATAATTGGTATATATTAGTATTTGGGGTATATAAAAATAGGATTCAGAAGGATAGTTAATATGGGGAACATAATGTTCCAAGACTTGATCAGGTATTCCTAATTCAATTGAGAGATCTAAACTATTTGGTCACTGGAATCTATTATTAATACATTCAAAGCAGAAGAAAGCTGTAATCTCTGTGAGAAACCAGATAGGAGGGTTTTGTAGTTCAGGAAAACCTGTAGTTGTGAAAGTATCATCTAAGTATAATCTCTCACAGAGAAAAGAAGGAACAGCACCACATGTAAACAATCAGCTAGGCCAGGAGTCAGCAAAGTACTTCTGTAAAGGGCTATATAGTAAATACTTAAAGTTTTGTGGGCCATATGGTTTCTGTCACAACTACTCGGCTCTTGTGGTGAGAAAGCAGCCATAGACTATGGCTATGTCCCAATAAAACTATTTGTGGACAATGAAATTTAAATTTTGTATGATTGCCACATATCACAACATATTATTCTTTTGATTTTTGTTTCAACCGTTTAAAACTGTAAAAACCTTTCATGCCTTACAGGCTATACAAAAAGCAGGTAGTGGCCTAAATATGGCCTATTGGCAGTAGTTTCCTGACCCCTGAGCTAGGCCATGAAACAAGCAAAAGCAGAAATTCTATATGACATTACTAAGAGGAAATGTGGGACTGGTCTCCAAGGAAAAGAGAAGTTCGGTAAGAATTATATGTAAAAAGGCAACACAATAACCAACTTGTTCACACATGAGGATCAATCAATTGTAAGAGTATCTGAAAGAGTCCCAGGAAGTAGAACTCTTCTTACTTAACTTGGTATACTGCCACACTAAATAAACAACCTGAAGCAGCAGTAAGTTATTGATGTGTGCCTCCCCGATTTGGACACCAGATGTGTGTGTTTTTTCACTACATCACCAAGGAATTAACTCAGTTCTGACACTATCTGGAGATAGCATCAGATACCACAAGTTAAGGGTTCAGTCCCAGAAAACTGCACGTGCCCCCCACCCCCTCTGCAACTTCAGATGCCAGGCACAAATTCAGGCTGTCACCTTGCTTCTGACCTACCGCCTCTAGAATGGAGGTTCCCATGACCCTCTCCTTGAATTTGATTAATTTGCTAGAGCAGCTCACATAACTCAGAGAAACATTTTACTTACTAGAACACCAGTTTATTATAAGAGGATATTAACTCAGGAACAGCCAGATGGAAGATTCATAAGGCAAGGTATGGGGAAGGGGTGCAGAGCTTCCATGCTCTCTGGGCACACCACTCTTTCCCCATCTCCTCATGTTCACCAACCTAGAAACTTTCTGAACCTTGTCCTTTTGGTATTTTATGGAAACTTGATTACATAGGCATGATTAATTAAATCATTAGCCATTGGTGATTGAACTCAATCTCCAGCCCTGGTGGGGAGAGGGGGACTGAAAGTTTCAACTCTAATCGCTAGGTTGGTTCCCCTGGCAACCAGCCCCAATCCGTAGGTTACCTAGGAGCTTTGCAAGAGTCTCCTCATTAACATAAGCTCAAAAGACACCTTAATCACACTTATCACTTAGGAAATTCCAAGGGTATCTGATTCCTACGCCAGGAACAGGGATGAAGATTAGATACATATTTCTAATTATAAATTACAATATCACAGCCTACTTTAGAACAGTAAGTAATGGAAGACATAAAAGAGAAATTATGCTTACAGACGGAAACAAAACTAATGTAATAATACATAAACAGTAAGTACTGCAGAAAATATCTTCCCCTTGGTCTTAGCTATAGGATACCTCCTTTATAATAGAGATGTTTACTGATGGTGTTTATAAAAAGAACACACTCTGCCTTAAGAAAGAAACTTAAATTTGAAAGGTTTTAGTGAAGTCATTAATTTCCAGGTCAACACAGAGAAGTAACTTAAACTGGTTTGGGCAAATACTTATCAAAAAGTCTGACTGAGGGCTTCCCTGGTGGCGCAGTGGTTAAGAATCTGCCTGCCAGTGCAGGGGACACGGGTTCAAGCTGTGGTCCGGGAAGATCCCACATGCCACAGAACAACTAAGCCTGTGCGCCACAACTACTGAGCCTGCGAGCCACAACTACTGAAGACTGCATGCCTAGAGCCTGTGCACCGCAACAAAGAGGAGCCCCGCTGGCTGCAACTAGAGAAAGCCCACAAGCAGCAACAAAGACCCAATGCAGCCAAAAATAAATTTATAAAAAAAAACAATTCTGATTAAAAGCAACATGTGAACAAAATAATTTTCTATAGCAATTAAAAATATGAAAAGTAGGAAATAGATATTCAGAGGAACCACGACTTATTCAACATTTCATGAACACAGAAACCAGATGTGGTAGCACCATCCATTACCACATGAAACATGACCAGAAATCCACCAATGGAGAGCTTCCAAGCATTAAGAAAAATAGTTGCATAAAGCTTCAAGAAGTAGAAATCCATCCGTGGGCTACAGCTTACTGTAATTTTAAGAGTTATTAACCTTAGAATTTGATCATCTGGTTTCTACTTTGCTTTTTCACAGTGCAGCAAATAAGAGGAACTGATATTAATGAACAGAAGTGATGGCCAAAAAAGGAGAGGAAACCATAGAGCCATTTTCAAATAGGGGCAGGCATATTACTATGCACCTGCATCATAAAGAAAAGTTATTTCTCTCTATTGAGAGAAAAATTATCAGAGTTCTTTTAGCATTAAACAAAGGGATTTCCTTTATCCTTGATTGATCATGTTTGCAGAGTAAACATCACTCTTCCTCAAAGTATTATTGGTGTCCTTAGAATTCATGACTTAGATAAAGAAGGTACACAGGAAAAAAACAAAAAACCTCCTCATGATAGAAAAACTAAAGCCCAGGTAAATTAAATGAAATTAGCCCATGGTCATTGGTAAATGGAGAAGTTTAACTCCAAATGCTATTTCCACAAATAGGTTTCCTATTGAAGAAAAAAAAAGAAAGCATCAACAGAAGATACCAGTTATCAGATGCTACATAAAGACAACACTGGATTAAAAGCTTGAGAGGGATCTACACTTCAATATTTTACTTTCATTTTGCTTGCCCTATATTAAAGTTAGCCAATCATATACTGTAACCATACTGGTAATCCTACACCATAAAGCAAATTTACTACCACTATAATCTATACACTACAAACACAAATTTGTAATTCACTTATATACGGAAAAGACAGTCTGTGACATGATTTTGAATTGCCATCCCTGAGCAAAATAGTGAACTAGAAAGAAGTTTGTTTTTGATGTCCTACCTCCACCATACCTCACCTTTGACCTCTTGATGCAACTTTCTCCTCTTGCCAGATGCCTATCCTCTGCCCAAAATTAGAGACAGGAATACATAGAACTGATGTGAAGATGTGAAATTAGGGTGACCCAGCACACAGCTCTTCTAACTATTCTTTTTACTATGTTAATTCCAGGATCAGAAGCTAACGTTTGTAGTGTCTGTGATATGCCAAGCAATGTGCTAGATAAGCATTTGGCATGTGCTGTCATTAATTTTCACCACCAGTTAACAGAATAGGTATTACCCCCTATTTTATAGATGAGAAATACAGACTAGTGAAGAAATTTCTCAACATTATACAAGTGTACTATCCCCCTTTAATGACCCACAGCTGTACTGCTACAAATGCCCTCAGCATATCATCCCAGTAAAGTGCCTTTACAGAACTTTGACTGTGAAAATGTGCCACCTGTATGTCCTTGTCCCACTCCTGTAACAGAATAAAGACAAAGAAAACTAGTGCATGTTATCATCTTGCTTCAATATTTTCAATTTTTGAATGTTTATTTATAGTATCAATAGGGAGAACAACACAAGCTTAATCAGAATGCCTCTCTGACAACCAGATAACCAGACTTTATCTTGCCAAATATGACTTAGGAATAGTTAAATTCTGCTTCAGACTATGAGATATTAAGATGCTTCTTAAATTATATTTGCTGGGCTTCCCTGGTGGCGTAGTGGTTAAGAATCCACCTGCCAATGCAGGGGACACAGGTTCGAGCCCTCGTCTGGGAAGATCCCACGTGCCACGGAGCAACTAAGCCCTTGTGCCACAACTACTGAGCCTGTGCTCTAGAGCCCACGAGCCACAACTACTGAGCCCATGAGCCACAGCTACTGAAGGCCACGCGCCTAGAGCCTGTGCTCTGCAACAAGAGAAGCCACCGCAATGAGAAGCCCACGCACCACAACAGAGTAGCCCCCACTCGCCGCAACTAGAGAAAGCCCATGTGCAGCAACAAAGGCCCAACACAGCCAAAAATAAAAAATAATTTAGAAGAAAATTATATTTGCTAGTTTTATCATTTTAGGTATAGTTAAAATTTATCCTTAATTTGTAATAATTTTCAGTGTATCTCTAGTTGAAGGGAAAAAAGTTGAACAAGTTTTATAGGTATAATTATCTTTACAATACTTACTCTCCACATTGCCCAATGGGCCTAGATATCTAATAGGTAGCTTCTTAAACTATCTATAAGGCTGTAGTAAGTACAAAATAGAAATTTCATCTCTTTATAGTGCCCACTGATCTAATTTTCTCCACTTTTCTTTCTGTTGCAATTCTAGAATTACATTACGAATTAAGTCAGAGATGGACGTTTTAAATTATAGAAACCTACATAATTTGTTTTTCCACCCCAATAAAGTTAAGGTTCAACTTTTGTTCCTTCAAATATTTACTGAACACCAAGTGTACTATGTATTAGGTATTGGGGACACAAAGGGATAAAGAAAATTTGTAACTTCTAACTCATGGTTTAGCTAGCGCCTGACATACACTTAACAAATGTTAATGATGTGAAGAAAGGACACAAGAAGCAGAGGAAATAATTGGATCTATATCAGCTGTGAGGTGAGGGAACAGTTGGAGCAGATGAGGTCAGTAAAAGATACACAGAAGAGATGGTTTAACTGGAGTTTTGAAGAGAGAAGTAAGATTTCACCATGTTGTATACGAGGCAGAGATTTTCCCCAGCAAAGGCAAAGAATTTTAAAAGTACACAAAGGAAATGGCAAGTACTGCCATCTGGTAAAGCTGAAAATTGAGTACATCACATGGAAGAGATTATAGTAGATAAGGCTGGAAAGGAAGGGCCACATCTTAAAGACTCTTTGGAGCCATGGAATATTTCTAAGAGTAGCAACCATATCTGTCTTAGAAAGGTTAATCTGGTGGTAACGTAATGGGCTGGAATGCGGGTAGGGGCAGAGGGCCGCAGGCAGCCTAGAACATGTTATGCTATTTTAAGAGCCTAGGTGAGATGAACATCTACTATGACTGTGAACAGCTACTATAACAAGAAGAGTAGACAAACATTTCTGGGGTCCACTCAAGAAAATCTCATGATATATTGTAGAGTTGACGCGTGAACAACGTGGGGGTTAGGAGCGCTGACCCTGACGCTGGCGAAAATCCACTTATAACTTTACACTTGGCCCTCCGGCCCTCCATATTCAAGGTTCCACACTCTTAGATTCAACCAACAACGGATTGTATAGTACTGTGGTATGTATTTATTGAAAAATATGTGTGTAAGTGTGTAAGTGGACCCTCGCAGTTCAAGCCCATGTTGTTCAAGGGTCAACTGTACACAGAGGAAAAGATAGAGAAATCAGATTACCATGAGATGACTGCAGAGAGAGAGAGAGTGACGCAATAACAAAATTAGGAGGGAATGGAACAGCTAATTCTTGGGGGCAAGGGAGAAGAATTTAGACTTGATTACATGGGTCATTAGAGATTGAGAAACCAAGGCTGACTGAAGTCATGGGGTCACGAAGATAGTTCAGGGACAAAGCCTAGAGACCTAAGGGGAAGAATCATAGAGACTGCCTTAAACAATGGTGGAGAGGTAAAAGAAGCCATCCGAAGAAACAGAAAACAACAACAACAAAAAACCCCACAACAGGTCATGCAGAGCTTTAATGAGTAAATGATTGATAACAAGTGTTACAGGGGTTAAACAGAAGTATTAAGAAACGCACCCACTGGATTTGGTAGTCAAAAGGTGACCATTGAGAGAATCACTTCAGCTAAAATGTTAAATTTGAGGATTAAAGTGAAATTGTAGTGAGATGAGAAGTGAAGCAGACAGATTTCTAAGAACTTTGTCAGTCAGGAAGACAGATGGAAAAAAGAGCATAAAAGTCATACTCAAGATTTTTTGGTTTTTTTAAGACAGACTTGAGATTTTTCACATAAAATTTCATCTGAAGAAGAAACTTGACAGCTGGGTGGGGACTGAACTGTCTAAATAAAATTTTAAACACTACTATGCAAAATATTTGCAACTATGTTGACTTGCGAGTCTGCACACTTAGTAGTAGTCAGTAGAACAATAGCAATGACCTTTACAGGAAAGTGTAAAGATTTAACATTTTCAAGACATAAATGCATAAATTCTAAACTTCAAAATGTACTGAAGGATCCAAAGTTCTCATATTTTAATAGTGCCATTCTTGGAAGGTAGATAATGGTAATAAAGCATACGAGTAGTAAGTTTTAATTTCTAGTTAACATAATTCTGTTTCCCACATTTTGTTCTCAGGTCATTCACATTCCCTGATTGAGTCTGAAATCCTGAAGGGAAGATAACCTAAAATGCAAGATGTTTTCCCCCTCCTTTCCCTGCTCTCCCAGTAGAAATATGATATACAACGCCTGTAAACTTAAAAAGGAAAGACATCTCTGCTTTTAGGTTCCTTGTGCTTAACATTTTAGAAAGCTGTCACTCCCATCTGCAATATGCAGTGGGTTACAGGAAAAACTGAACAGAAAAGCCAGGACAGAGATTAAGGATGTTATACCTCTCCTGAGTTGTCCTCTTTATTTTCTTATCTGAGGTATATTGCCAGAGCCAATATCAAACAGAACTCTTTAATGAAACAGCACATTCTAAAACCAGTAAAATTTTGTTTACATATCAAAGTAGTTAAACAGAAGGAAGAAAGATTAAGAAACAGCTGTTCTACCACTCTAAAGATAAAACCCATCATGTCACTTTTTACCAGCCTAAAAGTATTTTGAAAACAATGGTACTTTTGTCCTCTCCTCCTGGGATAAAAATAGTCATATCTAGAGGGAAGGGAGGCAATTTACCATGCCATCCCAGCACCCATACCTTACTAGTTTAGCGACCTTGTTTAAGGTGATCTTTAATATTCTTCTCTGTTGGCATAAGTCAATTTTTGGTATTTTTAAGAGTAAAAACGATTTTCAGACTGGAATCACTTTCAAGATCTTATGGTTTCTGTTGAAGATAGAGACAAGAATTTTTAAATATGACAAGATGAAAGTAAAATGTCAAATATAAGAAAATAATTACAAAACATGGAAAAAGATTATGGTTATCAATTTTAGTATTTATTGAAAGGTGGAAGACAAAGAAAATTCCTCTCAAACTCCAAAAATAAATCCTGCACCTTCGCTAAAAATGCAAAATGAACTGAGATATTTGCTTTACATGACAATGAAACTATCCAAAAAATAACTGAATCCAAATTTACCAAAGCAGTGCAAATCTATTATTTACAAAGATGATCTTACCTGCCATAAGTATTGGGGAAAAACCTATTTTACACTCAGGAACGCTAATGAAATACCTTGAAGACTTAATCCAAGAAATAAAATATTTCCTACCCTCCATGACCCCCCCCACAAAGTTAAAGAATGGATTAAAAATGAATATATGCGGAAACAAACAGTATTTCCAATAACCTTATACACATACACGCGCACAGGCACATGCACACACAGAGTGTTGTGCTAGATCAACCTAATCTTTATTTAAGGTCAACAGCTGTAGTGACAAAGACGATAATGAATATGGCTTTAGTAAAGTTTTCAACCAAATATCACAAATGCTTAATTCTTTTCATAGCTAACCAGCTAACCTGAGTATGGAATATATTACTTAGCTAAAAGGATATGAACAAAAATAATTAAAAAGAAAAAAATCACTGTAGCAGACACCACTGAGGTACCTTAGTTTTTTTTTTTTTTGTAAAGGTCTGTATGGCAATTTAATAATTTACGTAACAACTATTTATTCTATATAGTATAAGTTCACATAGAAACTGTATCTTAAGTGCTTCATTATTCTGGTCCAAGAAGCTGGAAATAACAGAAAAAAAGTTGTGTTCTGATAAGAACTGGAATGTACTAACTAGGAAACCATTAATATAATACAATATTGAAAAAAAAATTATTTGTATGTAACAAACGTAGCCAACAACTTCTCAGATTGCATCTGAAGAGAATTTTTAAATTATAACCCATAAGACAGGAACGTAAGCATTACTCAAGGTGACAAGGCTGTATCTTGAAATCTGTGTTCACTAACTTGTACTTCACCTCCACAGAGATGTATGCATTTTACAAAACAATTAAAATTTCAAAATATGGAGAAGGTTGACTATAGGTTATATAGGAAACTACACTTAAAAGCGACCACTCTGGTTGTTTTACGTATGTCTTTAAGTTAAAAGTTTAAGGCTCATATATTTTGCAGGGATACCCTAAAGACATTTTATTGCAGTATGGTCTCATGCATCTATGTGTATGACCCTGGAAAACTGGAGCTAAAACGAACCTTGTTAAATATGTTACCCTTCACTTAAAGAAAGAAAAACCTAAACATTTTTACCACATTCTCTCTCAATTTTCAATACTGGTTTGTTATAAACTTTTGTCTCCCAAAAAGGTAGGTGAAAATACATAAATTTAGCTAAAAATAGAAGATAAAGGTGGTGAGGAGCATGTTAAGTAATATATAAAACAAAATCCCTATTTACATTTGCATGATTTATACTTTCCTTACGTCATGAAAATTCCTATGTTGCAAATATACTGATTTTCTACTAACCACTGAGATTTCCTTACAATATTTGCCTACCCTTTTAAACTGGAGGCCAGAAATGACACCAATGCTGCAGTTTATTTTTCCTGATGAAATGCCTCTGAGTAAGCTTCTCCCTGACCAGAGAGATAAGCAGTTTTATGGGTACCACAAATGAGGCTGGAGTAGAAACCACTCAAAGTGGAATAGCAACACTAGCTCAAAAGGCAGCACAAAGAACCCCATTTGAAAGTAATCAACCAAAGTATGAGCCCAGAAAAATACCAAATTCAAGTAAAAGAAAATAGATTTGCAACCAGCATAGTTCCTAACATCAAAGCATACACTGAAGACATTTGTTTGACTTTTAATTACGGTAGTTGAAGCAATCGGAAACGGTGCTGAAGTCCATTATTGAAGAGATTTGTTTTAATCATCTTTAGCTAGGCACTGGCAATCCTGTTTCCTATTCCAATTTTACTTTCTAGAGCTTCTTTTGAAAAAAGAAAAAAATACTCTAAGTTGTTTACCTTGCTAGGGTAGGGAGAGGGATGCTTAGAAAGATGAGGTAACAGATCTTATTTTGTTAGTTATCTCTTTATATATGGCAGTTGAGTCACTGCCCTTATTTTAATATTTTGTATTTGCCATATTTTCCTTCTGTTCCTCAAGAAAAATGTAATAGAGGATTTTAACTGCTCAGAATTAAATTTTCTGTAACTGAACATTTTTTCTCAGCTACTATTAGGTATAGTATGGGTGCTGATTAGCAAGAAAATTTTCTCAACTTCTTATTCCATACACTACAAAGAAAATTCACGTTATAGCGCTATATAATCAGGTCACATAACTTCATTAGTTAAAGGGTTAAATATCACTAACAGACCTTGTTTCTCCCAACTTATAAAATTGATTCTATTACCTAAGCTGCTCTCTTAATGTTGAATATAAATATTTAAAAATGTATTCCAGGGAGCATAGGAAGTTTCACATATTCATCTTATTCAGCAATTTAAGAAGTTATGCAAAATATGATAACATATATATATATTCCCATACATACACACACACATATAAATATGCTTTCATAACTGAACCTTGGTTTTAAAAATGCTTGCACAGTGTGGGGAATTTAAATATTCACAAGATTTGAATACATACATTTGCACTCCATTAGCACTCTAAGTGGATATACCAGCAGTAACATAATAGATCAAATAAATGATTTAACTGAATTGTCAGTTTGGTGGGGTTTTTTTGCAGACCCAACAGAAAACATATTATTATGAACCTTTATTAAGTGGCTCACATTTCAGTATAAATCACACTAAAAAGGTTTTTTTAAAGCTATTTACACTACAGTGCTGACACATTTAAAATGAAGAAAAAATCGGTATAAATAAGCTCTATGGAAAAGCCTTAAATTGTCAAAAAAGAATTCTGGCTCATATTACAAAATATATATATATATATATATATATGTTAATGTCAGCTCTATTCTAAAACCTACAACTCCAACTCAAATGATTTTTTTAAAGACTCCTTTTGTTTAAACCTGCAATGTTTACAGTGCATCTGGCCCTAAATGCTTTGATACTTCACAGTTATGGACAGGCACTGAGGAATGTTACAAAGCTACATAAACTATAATTTGTAACAGACTTGGGAGCAAGTTCTTGGCTTGCTTTCAGAATTCACGAATCTTTATTACATTATTAAGTTTAAGAAAAAAAACAATATTAAATGGTATATACAAATTTAGCACAAAATGTTATCATCTTTTCTCTCTTGATTTGAATGTGTTGAACTATGTTGCCTTGTATCAACTAGGCTTATGAGACTTCCAGGACACATTTCTTCCTTTAAATCTTTGTTGCTATTTTCAAATTTAGAGTCCACATCAATCTTAAATTCTGTAAATTGAACATGATCCAATTTTGCTTTAACATTCTTGCCATCCATATTATTTGGTGCTCCAGTCTTTTCAGGAATATAAACATTCACAGGTTCTTCCTTGATTCTTACAGTTGCAATAGGTTCATGTTTAATCTGCTGTAATTCATATTTAGAATGAAGTTTGTCTGAAAAAACAGAATCCAAGGAGGTTTTGCTTACAGCACAAATCATGTTGTCAGTGTGAGGTCCAAGAACTGATGATGTGGAATCTGGTGATGTGCATGTTTCATGAGTAACTGTATTCTGAGCAGTGTCCTCCTCTGAGTGATATAACTTGAGACGAACATGCCATGCTAAACTGCATACAGCTGAAACTGTCTTGAACTGATGAACAACATTCCTTGGAATAAAATAAATGTCATTATCATACAGCTGAATCCTGGCATAGCGAATGCCTTCCCTCCTCAGTTGATTAAGTTTTGCATCATCAACCCACTGGACACACTAAAATAAAACAAAACAAAACAAGAAATACCAATAAGTCTTTTCCACAATAAAAATTAAATCGAAGATAATAATAGTTTAAAATATACCTGGGACAGTGGAGGTTCATGTAAATCTAACTGCATTCGTTGAACTACTTCTAAGAAATCTTCAGCATGAAAACAAATTACATCTTTGGTTATTCGGGGTTGATCAGGCCTAAAAAAGAACATGAGATAATGAAGAGTCTGCCATTAATGTTTCACTCTGCTAAGTCCTTATTAAATTCAAAGCAAAAAAAGTTTATGGTCAACACCAAAGTATTATCTTAGAAATGAACTGTAATTAGAAGACCACTTTACATATTTAAACAAAGGGATAACACCACGAGTTTCAACCTAAATATGGATACAAACAACTCATTTTATTATTTACACACACACACACACACACACACACACACGTTTTCGTATAGCAGAGCAGAAACTTTATTCATTAATCAAGGAATGGAGAAGGGAGAGCTCATGCTCTAAAAACACCTTCTCCCTGAAGGGAGAAGAGTAAGGGAATTTTAAGGGGTAGGAGGCAGACATATCATCAGGGCTCTTGCAAAGGGGTGGAGATTTCCAGGAGCAGCCTCACCTCATTTTATTATAGCTATGTGTAACCATATTTTGAAAAATTAAATTGACCTGAATTGGTTAATTATGCAAATCAAAAAACTAAGTGTTTAGTCTTAAAGTTAAGACTTTAACTTAAAGTCTTTAATTTGTTGTCAATACTTCAACAAATTAAGTGCTAAATTAAAGATACTATATAATATAAAATTTAGAGATAAATATAGGGGAAAGGGAATACATTCTTTCAATACAGACATATATAACTGCAATGATACCAAAAATCCCTAAATAACTCCTAAAAATTAAGAGACATTCAATAGAAAAGTACTTATAAAATAAACTGTTACCATCCTACTTGCTGAGGTTAATAGAGTCTTTAAATATAATTCTAAAAAAAATCCCCAAATTCTTCAATTAAGAATATACAAATACATGTTTATAAAAGATGCTCAAAAATGGAGTTTGGAATAAAATCCCAAGAAACATAAATACCAACCCCCCCCCAATCATACCAAGGAAATCATAACCAAATTTTAAAAAAAGTGATAAAGAGAAAATCTAAAACTCATGCATCACATTAATATACAGGGAAAGAGGGTAAGAATGATTGCAGGCTTCTCATCAGAAACAATGCAAGCCAGAAGAGAGCACACTATCTTTAAAGTATTGAAAGAAAAAGTCAGTCTAGAATTCTATAACCCCCAAAATATCCTTAAGAAAGTGTGAAATAAAAACATTTTCAGACAAACAAAAACTGAGAGAATCTGTCACCAGAAGACCAGTACAACAAAGAATGTTAAAGAACTTCTTCAGGCTGAAGGAAAATGATATTTAGATGAAAATGCAGATCTATTCAAAGGAATGGAGGGTGCAAGTAATAGTAAATATGAAAGATATTTTATTCTCATCTTAAAAATCTCTTCAGAAATAATTCCTTAATGCCAAAGAAAGCAACATATTTGGGGGTATGGTTATAGCACACATAAAGCAAAATGTATTAATAATAATTAGCACAAAGGCCATAAATGGGAGCAGGGAGAGATGGCAGTATACTATTGAAAGTTCTTACACATTACATAGCAGGTATAATTTTATGTTTTTATAAGCTGGCATTATTTTTTCTTTTCATTTTGAAAATGTTTCAAAGTGTTTATTGCTAATATATAGAATTAAAATATATACAAGTGACTTTTCAATGTTGTCTTATCTTGTGACTTAGATAAATTCTAATACTTCTTTTGTAGACTTAGAACTATCTCTATACACAATTATTTTTTCTTACTCTAAGACCCTGTAATTCCATTTCTATGTATTTACTGAAATGAAATGGAATTTTATGTGCACACAAAGGCTTGAAAGGGAATGTTCATAAGAGCTTTATTCATAAAAACCCCAAACTGGAAACAATTCAAATCTCTAACATCAGGTGAATGGATAAATCAATTGTGATGTATCTATACAATGACATACCACTCAGCAACACGAAGGAATGAACTACTAATACACATAACAATATAGATGAGTGTCAAAAACATTATGCTGAGTGAAAGAAGTCAGGCAACATATGATTCTATTTAAATGAGATTCTAGACTAGGCAATACTAACCTATAAAGAAAGAAAATAGATTTTATAGATGTCTGGAGCTGGGGTACGAATGGGGGGAGATTAACTGCCAAGGTATATGAAGGAAACAAAATATTCTATATTTTAGTCGTGGTAATGGTAACATGGCTGTATAAATTTGTCAAAACACATCAAACTGTACACTTATAACAAGAGTGTGTATTACTGAATACAAATTATACTTCCATAGTTGATTTTTCAAAAAACTGGATTTCAAGAAGCAACCTGAAATACATAAATCTATGTGAATTCTATCTTCCTAATACTAAAAAGTGATATAAAATTCATCAACACTTCACAAGTCTATCTAGTTTAAGATTTCTTTGTAGTCTCAATCAATCCCAGTCCTTTATCTCAAATTGGTGTTAAGCCTGGCTCTAAGATAAAGTCAAGAATCTTGGACTTCCCTGGTGGCGCAGTGGATAAGAATCTGCCTGCCAATGCAGGGGACACGGGTTCAAGCCATGATCTGGGAAGATCCCACACGCCATGGAGCAATGAGCCCGTGCGCCACAACTACTGAGCCTGTGCTCTAGAGCCGGTGAGCCACAACTACTGAAGCCTGCATGCCTAGAGCCCGTGATCCACAACAAGAGAAGCCACCACAATGAGAAGCCCACATGCCGCAATGAAGAGTAGCCCCTGCTCAGGGCACCTAGAGAAAGCCTGTGTGCAGCAGCAAGACCCAACAGAGCCAAAAATAATAAATAAAAAAATTAATTAATGAATGAAAAAAAGAATCTAATACTCTAACGCCTAATGTCTCCTTGAGAAAAAGAGCAGAACTCAAAACACTAAGATAAGGAGAACACTAAGAGAAAGCACCAATTTCCTTAGTATAGCTTAATTTAACAACAAGGAATAACAATAAAGGGATCATAGACCACGTTTGCATCAGAGCCATGAAACCCTCTTAAAGCATCAACCAAATTATTTTCTTACCATCTTTAATACTAAGAGATTAAAGCAGCATTGGTATAGAAAGCAAACTGTATTTTACAATACTGAGAAAACTCATAGCTAGCAACATCTCATTCCAAAATCTGTCTCAAATTAAATCTGGCCACCTAATATATTCATACTTTGGCAACAGTCTTTTTCACTGTGAAATTGTTAGCTTCAAGTGTCTTTTCATTCAGTAACTATTCATAGGGAACTATGATGGACCTGTGAAGGACAGGACACAATCTCTAACATCAAATAACATATAAAGTGGAGAAGCAAGCATAAACCAACAATAATTTAAAGGAGCTTAAGAGAGATTTAAACAAAGTTAAGGCCAAGAAGCAAGAATATTTATCTCTGAAAAAAAAATGTAACTATATGGCTAACTTTAACAAATACTATCTATAAATCAGAGTTCACCCTAAATAAATTTTGATGCCACTCTTAAATCCTTTATACCAAACATTCAAGAAAAATCTCATTAATTTGAAACAGGGGGTTGTTGTAATGATTTCTAAAGAGATACATCGCCTTTACTCTTTGACAAAATTAGTATTTTAAACCAGATTATGTTAGAAACTATATGAGAACAACCACAGATATTTGATAATTACCATTTAACTTAAACACAATTATAAATTATTATTATTGAATTATAAACTGTTAATGTCATTTTCCTAAGGACCTCTTAGGGTTAGTTCAGTACTAGTTACTTTGTATATCTGAAATTGATAAAGCTTCATTTATGTTAAGAAAGAAGGTCAGTTTACAGTGGCCTCTCCATTCAGTATTAATTTATAAAATATTACTTTAAATTTTCCCTTTTGAACAAAGGGTCAATCTTGTATTCACAGCCCCTGAAAAAATTTCCTTGTACAGAAAACACAGGCAATATTTTTCACAACATCTTAGGAATCTATGCAACAATACTGACATTTTATACTTTCAGAATTAAAAACAGTTTCTTTTTACTTAGAAAAATTTCTTACATACTTAGTATTTAATTCAACTGATTTAATAAGCAAAACAGCATATTCCATCTTAAGTTTCATACCCAAACAATAGTCAATTTGAAAACAAAACCTAATTTGAGCAAAGTTATCTTACAGTATAAATATAGCTTTGCCCTATGGGTTTTATCATTTTAATAAATGAAAATTTTTTTAACATATGGGATGACCACCTCTAAGTATATTATCCATTTTCATTAAGAAAATTATCCATTTTTCTAATCTATCAAAAGAGTCAGTGAAACTTACAAGCAAAGCCAGAAAAAATTAATATAGTAAGGTAAACAAACACTTAGTAGATACCAAACCTTAGAAAGATAGCAAGTTAAAACAGTATCAAGAAAAAACACGAGAATCTGGAGTCAGTTCTGAAATCAGACTCAGCTCTACCACTTGTTAACTGTATGACTATGACAACATTACTTGATAGTCCGGAGCCTTAGTCTCCCTTTTGTGCAATAAATACGGGCCTAAAAGTAGAGAAAATTAACTGAACATTTGTAAATGGGCATACAATAAGCACCAAGTGAACCTTAGGTTTTCCATTACCTTAGGTAAGACAACTGTTTTCAACTCTAGTCACGTAAAAAATGAAACTACTGCAGTCAAGCCCAAAAGATAAAATCTAGATTCTAGCAAATGAAAATCTTCTTTAGTACAATTATACAACTAGGATATCCAAATACAGGGGAAAATGAAACTTTTTCCCCCACAGTAAGAAGAATTACTGAAAAACTTCCCAAGAAAAATTTTAGAAGCCATTAAATAGCAGTAGTTAATATATACCACTCTCCACAGTGCACAGCCTTCAACACTCCAACAGCAGCTGTAGTCTGTCGTTCAAAACCTTGTCCTATATGATCTGCATGAGCTCTTGTTCTGTCTTCAAAGAGCATCTCACGAGGCTCACTAGTTCGAGGTAGGTACTGCAGGTTTTTTATCTCATTGGTAGTTCTGTTAAAACAAAATTATATATATAAAGAGACAGAGAGAGGCAGGCTTATGCATATTAAGGCTTAATTGCCTTCAAACATTTGTACTGATGTATTGACAGGTTTAACTTTTTAAACTCATTAATAGTTACAGAACACCTACTCTGTGTCAGGCACTATCTAAGCACTGGAGCTACTGAACAAGACAGTAGTGAATAAGACAGACAAGTTCCTTACTCTCGTAGGAGTTTATATTCTAGTGAGAGAGAGACCAAAAAATAAACAGCAAGAAAACACTAGGCAATAAGTGCTTCCATAAAACATGCATGGTTTATTGGAGGTAAGGGGAAAAAAACACTTTAGCTCCACCCTGGAGGACAGACATCTCCCACTGGGCCTCTCCTCCACCGCTCACCTTCTAGAATCCATATGCATACAGAAGCTGCTGCCTACTTGGCCTCACTCACTGCAGAAACCCTCTCCAATTTTGCTGCAGAAGGGGAACTGGGTGAGAAGAATTTATTTTGGGAGTCATCATCTTATTTATCTCCCTGTATGATTTTTCTGTTGCTTCCAGAGACAAATCAGGATTGCCCCCATTATTTTTTCGTCTCATCCTAGTCTGTCCCCTAGGGTCACTCTTCCTTTTTGGTTCTCTAACTTCCCACCCTCAAACTCTACTACTTTACTACTCTTTGTGCACTCTTGTCTTACAGTTTTATATAAACTTTCACACAGACACACACACAATGCTTTAACATACTTTTTTGCTGTTTGTGATTAATGTTTTACAGGTATTAGAAAGCTAGATGATGATGTTGCTTTCTGTGGAAAGCTAACAGGCTTTCAAACCAAGTCTCACCTCATTATACCACATTCTAATGAATTAAGACCTTATTAAAGCATTTGGCACAGTGCCTAGGGCACTGTTGTCATTAGTTGGTCAGACTATATATAACCTGATGTGAAATGACCACATATACCATGGATTGTAATCCCTGAGGATTACAAGTTCCTCAAGGGGCTGGTGAACTCCCTTAAATTACATGTAAAAGTTTGTATATATCTGCATTATTCTAGGGAGAGTCTTTCAGATTCTTAAAATGATTTGTAAATCCAAATTAAGAATCACTGAGATATACACCAAGTTTACCATTTACTACCAACTTAAAATTTAACTTGTAAAAATTTCACTGAACCAAAATTTATTTATTAAACACACTCTGTTTAGGTGCTAGAGACACTTAGTAACAAGCACAACATTGTCCCTGCTCTCATATAACCTACATTTTACTCTATGACCGTTTCTCCCTGTTCTGTTTTTTCTTCTTAAATTTATAACTAGTGAGACCATCTTTAGACATCTAAAAAAAGGATTATCTCCCCCAGGATCACCCACTCCATTCCCATCAATGTTACGCTAGTGTACATTCTTCTACACTTTTCTCTGTGCTTACATAAATATACTTTTCATAAAAATAGAATCATACTGGGCATACACTCTACATTTTGCTCTTTTCAAGTACCATGGATATCCAGCTCAACAGACAAAATTTCATATTATGAAATTAACTATTTCACCACATTCTTTAACAGGAATGTACCAAAATGTATTCAACCGTTCTCCTGTTAATGGACATTCAGACCATTTTAAAATTTATCTCAATATGATAAATGCTGCAATTAACATTCTTATACATTTACCTTTAGTGCTTTTATTTCTTGGGACAAATTCCCAAAAATAGGGGTCCTGGTTCAAGGAGTATACATATGTTAAACTTTATGAGCTATTTTAGATTACTTCTAAAAAATGATTACAGAAACTCACCCATAGACCAATAATATATATTACCCTGTTTCCTCACGTACCTACCAGCCTGTAATATACTCGCTCTGTTAATAATTTTTGCCAATGTAATAGGTAAAAATAGTATCTCATAATTCTTTTAATATATATTTAATATACAATCGACTACCTGGGGCCTATTTTTCTATTGGGTTGTTCTACATTTTTCTTCTCAATTTAGAAATGCTCTTTGTATACTAACTTTAGTCTGTCACATGTTACAAATGTTTTAGTCCAGTCTATCATAGTTTTGAACTTTGTTGTTGATGTCTTTTCTCTCACAAATAGTATTATCATTGTATCTTTTAATCTTTGCTTAGGAAGATCTCTCCTAAGCTTAAGCATTTTATTCTAATATTTTTATTTTTTACTTATTATGTTCAAATCCCTTACTTCTTGTATAACATTGGGGTTATGGCTTTGTTTTCCTCCAAATGGACTCCCATTTATGCCAGCATTATTCATTAAATAAATTTTTCTTTTCCCACTTATCTCATTATTAAGTTCCCAATATACTTTGATCTGTTTGTGTACTCTATCCTATTCCAATGATCTTTTTGAGCTTCATAGTACTTTTTAATATTGAGTAAGACAAGGTCCCCCTCATACTTACCTTCTTTTTCACAGCTTTCTAGACTGACTTTACTTATTCTTCCTTATGAACTTTAAAATTATTTTATCCAGTGCTGGAAGTGTAAGTCCATTTGTAATGCTAAAAATTCCAAAGGACTATAATTTTTGTCCAATCCAGAACACAGATCTAAACATTTGTTTAGATCTTATTCTATATCTTTCATGTTTCAGTTTTCTTAAAATGAATATTATTTAAATTTATTTCTGAATATTCATTAAATTTATTCCAAAACACTTTATGTCTCTGTTGTAAATGATATTTTTTCCATTCCTAGTTACAATTTATTGTCATTTGCCTACCTTTTTCATGTTTTATTTATATTTGATACTTATAAGAAATTATATCAGCACGTGTAACCATTTTTGAACTTACATTTCAATTACACTCTAAATTTTCCCTTCCTTCTTCCTCCAAATTTCAACAATATACACATACCAATGTACAAATACCCATCCCCAGCAAAAAACATTTATATCCAACATACCTTTTCCTTTTGAAAGGTGACTTTGGCATATCAGCCACAGGGATCATTTGTTCTCCCGGGCGTACCCACATGATGGGACCATCATCACTATCTTTTCGACTCTCTAATTTTAGACTAGATAGTGTCCCCCATGGCAGTGTACACTAGAGGCAAATAATTACAGAGAAATTAATTATTTTTAAAATGTATCTTCAAATATACATTAAAGACTATTGTCCCCTTGACAAAATTTCATATATACATTTGAAATACATACCTATTTTAAATATATTCATATATATTCATAAATTTTCCTTCATAATATTCTATTTCAAACATAACAAGAGAGTAATTATTCTTGGATGGTTTCCCCCACTTCCCCAACCCTGCCAGAGGTATGATTCACTGTATTTATCATTTATTATTCTTCCTTCTACCAAATATATGGGTCATATGATGTTAATTAGTTGGCAAAATAAGTGTCTTCCATGAGAATCTATAAAAATGAACAACTGAGTTTAAAAAATGGATACCTCAAAAAAAAGGGGGGTGGGCCTTCCCTGGTGGCGCAGTGGTTGAGAGTCCGCCTGCCGATGCAGGAGACACGGGTTTGAGGCCACAACAGTGAGAGGCCCGTGTACCACAAAAAAAAAAAAGGGGGGGGGGAGGGGGGATATACCTCTGATTAGTTATAATCAAAACCTAACAAAACAAAAAGGAAAAGTAAACCAAAATCAAAATTTATTTCTGTGTAGTAGTTTCTTGAAAAGGTTGCTGTTCTAAAAGCAGGAATTAACATCTTTGAAAAGAAAAGAGAAATGACCAAGGGCCACTATCCATGGAATGGTGACAAAATGAGTATTTTTTAAAAAACCATACCCCCTTTCCAAAAAGGGGAGCTTGTCAAATTAAATTTCTCCAGAAAGAATGCATTTAGCTCATTTGCTTTTAAAATTAAAATCTGAAACATAAATATTTAAATGATGGTGTTTTTAAAATAGCACTCAAAATAAATGCAACCAAATTCCATGTCACTAGTTGGGTGAAACAGACAAGGAACCAAAGGTTTAAAAGGAACAAAAAAGGAAATAAAAGGGGAATGGAGTAGGGTGAAAAAGAAAAGGAAGAAAAAGATATATATACACATATAGACTAGAAAATTAAGCATGCAGAAGTGAAAAAAGAAGAGATGTTTAACAGATTATGTGGCAAATACTAGAGACAAACTGATCTTGTCACATTTTTAGCTTTGAATTATTGATTAAATAACTGACCTAACTACATAGATCAGAGATTTTTCTCTCAATAGGATAGCCCCAGCTGCCCATAAGAAGAAATATTTTCTGGAATGCAGAGACTGTTGGGGGAAAAAAAAAAAACCAGAACAGAATCTGGCTAAAAATCATTTAAAGGGGCCTTAAAGCTGCATAGTTTAAATACCTTATTTTATGGATGAGGAAACTGAAGCCTAGAAAGTTTAAACGGCTTGCCCAACCCAGCTAGGATCTCGCAAGATTGAAATAGTTATACAACTTCCCAGGCCAGTTTTCCACAAACCCAAACTGCCATTCCCTTGTCCTGAATACTTTAATTTAGTAGACATCCTTCCTGTACCTCTTAAATCCTCTGGCACTCAGTTTATAAAAAGTTGATAAACGGATGGAACTTATTTTCCTAAAGTGGCAGCTAAAGGCAAGTGTTATTTTCTGGTCCACCACTTAGCTTTGCCATTACAATTAGTACCTGAGAAGTCACACACACAACACTACACAAGAATTACTTCTACTTTGTCATCTCTTCCTTTCCTTCCTTATAATTCAAATGAAATCAAAGTTTTTATAATTCTGAAACAGCCATGATCTGTTATCACTAGTAGCATAAAAGTAACTCCCACAACTTAGACTGCTTGATATTGTTTTCTCTTACTTTTAAAAATGGTGAATCTTCCAACATGTCAAGGAACTCAGGGAAGTAATCTCCCACTTCTTCATCTACTGCTCCCACCAAGCTGATCTGTCGCATTGGGCCAGCTCTATAAGTACCGTGAGAATACGTTCTTTTTACCTGAAGGATATGGAGTTAATTAAGTTAAACATAAGATAATGCCTGTTATCACTGGATAACACTAAATTATGTTGTCTGAAAATATTAGAACATAATGTGTGGCAAGCAAAACAAAACAAAAAAAAGCCTTTCACAAACAGTAAAAAAAAAATAAGGCACTTAAAAAAAAAGAAGAAAGAAAAGATCGGCACAAAATCAAGCTATTTTACCTTCTCTAGCTATTCCTACACACTGCTTATGAAAATACAGTTGAGATAAACAGCGTAATTCCAGACAACTAACTATAATTTCTCCTTATAACAGAGCAGTTTATTATTTGATCTACAGTGCCACTGAA
Organism: Stenella coeruleoalba; assembly: GCF_951394435.1. NCBI lineage: Eukaryota > Metazoa > Chordata > Mammalia > Artiodactyla > Delphinidae > Stenella > Stenella coeruleoalba. Next base: position 20,530,399 of record NC_137155.1, on the reverse strand, counting down.
ATTATATTCAGAAGTTCCTGTACCTATATTTTCCTAAATGGTTCATATCTTTTTGTCAGAATTTTCAAAAGTAGACCCTCTGAAAACGTTGCATTTAACCATCACCAGTAGTTTGTATGTCCAAAAGGCCACCAGGAATGATCTTAGCATGTTAACTAGGATCCAGTTTACATTTTTCTGATGAAAATCTACTAGAGCTTGAGAACCAAAAGTCCTAGGTCCCAAATCTGTCTACCTTTGCTATCTACCAGCTATGTGACCTCCAGAAATCACTTAAATTCCATGAGTTTGAGTTTCCTTAACCGGAAAGATTTACCTCGGATTGCTAAAGAAAACAATAATTGTACAGTGTGAGCAAATGGGTATCATTTGAATATCAACCAAAATAAAACAACCTATATACCTCAAGGATCACTGGTACCTAAGTTTTCAAAAGCACATTTAAATCTTGCAAAGAAACCTCATATACTAACAGTAGTAAACAAGAGTATTTTTAAAGCAAAACAACTTCTTTTCATAAACAAACTTCAAGCAAAATCCTAATTATTTTTTTCTCTGGATTAGCCTTTATGGCCACTAACTGTAGGGAAATTACATTGTCTCAGTTTGCCTGGGTCTATCCCAGTTTTAAAATGGAAAGTCCCGTACCAGGCAAACCCAGATGGATGAGCTTTCATCACATCAGGGACACAGACTCTAAAATATTTTCATATCACAAGGTGAATTCCCACAATTGCAGCTGATACAGATAGTATTCTGTATCAATGTATTTAAGCCCCCACCCACAACAAAAACATGACAATAAAAGTTCTATCGTAATAGAACATTTGACTAAAACATTTGAGAATTTTATTTTTTAGCATAATAAGCAAAACAGCATAACAATGATACATTAATTCCTTAATAAATTTACCAGAATTACAAGGTTAAGTTTTCATGCACTATCACAAATTCACTTCTCAGAACCATAAAACCTTGCTCCAATCCCCAAGTTACAAAAAAAGTTGGGGTCTGTGTCCCCATTTTGTACTCATGATCTGACCTTTTTCTTCTCTCCCAAAAGTTCCTAGCATCTCCAGTACTGAGAGAGCTAAAAGTTAAAATCTGACTCTACAACAATATTTAGGCTTTAGATGTTTAGATATACTAAGAGTACTACAACAGGAAAATTAGTCATCACTATGCATTTCTGTAATGCAGTCTAACAAAGCTAAAAATGTCAAGTTGAAATTTAGCAAATTTATAAGAACTGATATCAATTCTGTTGCGTGACTCTGAGCTTGTGGCTTCAGTTTTGGATCTGCAAATGGTCATATGTGTTTTTGAGAGACCTCAAGACCATTCAGTGAAATCAAACACCTTCTATTGTAAAACACAAATTTACAAGTGCTTTGAAATATTCATTTGACTTACAAGTCACATTAGGTAATATTTCCACTTCACACAAATAAGTAAATTTTCTGTGCCTCAATCTTCTCTGTCTTGTTTAAACTTAGATAACTCATCTAAATCGTTAACCAGTTCTAACAAAGCCAGAATCAAGAAAGTCTTTGCGTTCCAGCTGGTTCATTCTACTACATCAACTAAATAATTTGGACAGTGACTCAATTATCAACATCAACAAGGATCAGCTGAATAATTTGGGCAGTGACTCAATTATCAACTAAATAATTAGGGCAGTCGGAGGAATGTTCAGGGAGGGAATCCTTCCAAAGTACTAAGCACAACTGAATTTATGAGCTCTCGCAAAGAAATGGGTACTTTAAACATACTTTTAAAGCAAAAGGCAAACGCATATATGGTCCACTGGACTCTTTTTTTCCAAGGGAGTATGTGCAAGAACTAAATACATGCATACAAAAGATACACCAATAAAGAAAGAATGCTCTTTAATATGAATGTTAGGATTTAGGAGTCAGAGACAATCTACTCTGAGGAAATGTAAAGTCTGAAATTATAACAGTTTATTTAATAGGCAAAAACATGAAATAACTCATTTCTCAAATAACTGAAATAGATTTTGGAGTTCTACATAGTGGTTGCCATGCAATTCAATTAACTACTTCCATTCTAAAAAAAAAACAAACAAAAACCCTACTATAACAGTATTTAACTATAGAGAAGGGATAAATACAATTAATAATCAAAAAAACAGAACTAGTAGGACTTCCCTGGTGGCGCAGTGGTTAAGATTGCTCGTTCCCAATGCAGGGGGCCTGGGTTCGATCCCTGGTCAGGGAACTAGATCCCACATGCATGCCACAACTAAGAGTTTGCATGCCACAACTAAGGAGCCCGCCTGCTGCAACTAAGGAGGAGGCGAACCGCAACTAAGGAGCCCTCAAGCCGCAACTAAAGGAGCCTGCGTGACACAGCTAAGACCCGACACAACCAAATAAATAAATATTAAAAAAAAAAAAAACCAGAACTAGTTATTAACAAGTTTAACATTCAGCCCTCTTAGAGTAAAATTTCTGTGTTTAAATGTTAAGTAAAAACATGTATCGTTTAGTAACAGAAAAAATGGGTAAAGCTTCTTGGGTGGTAGTATTAAAGACTTATAACTTAAGTACTTAACTAACTTTGATTTAACCAGATGTTGCTATTTTAGGTTGGAATGATCATTTCACTGATTGAAGAGAACATTACTGACCTAGCCATATCATTTCATTCAAATTACTCCTTTACATTAATTTCCAAGTTTACAAATGTTGTTCTTTGTTTACAAGTAAAATAAAATAAAACACGTCTAAATATTAGAAATTTTAACACAATAGACTAAATTAAAACAAATTTGACTTTTCCTCCTCTCCTATGTCTATTTTGAGGCTACCTAAAAGGAGGCTATATCTTTTCATGATTTTTTTTTAAAGTATACCCTATTAAAATTCATAAATATTTCAAAGGATATTTGGGAGAAACTGAATTTTAAAGAGTAAAGTAATACAGACTCTATTTGTTGGATTATAACCTTAAATATGGTATTTGCATCTTCATAGTTCTGGTCACCTCATGGCAAAATACATATATACTATATGTAAATTCACTTAAACACATAATTTGCTATAATAAAATAAAAGCACAATTCTCTCCCCTTTTCACCAAAATGTGCTACAACTGTAAAGTACATTCCGTTTGTCCACTATTAAAACCACAGATAGGGAATTCCCTGGCGGTCCAGTGATTAGGACTCCACACTCTTTCACTGGCAAGGGCCCGGGTTCAATCCCTGGCTGGGAAACAAAGATCTCGCAAGCCACGCAGTGTAGGAAAAAAAAAAACAAAAAAACCCACAACACAGATATATTCCACTAAGTATGGTCTCTATATAAATTACATATACTTACCTATCAGGTTTAAAACAAAACAGCAATTTTCTTCTAAGACATTCATTCTTCAAATATTAAAGATAAGAATCTGATGACTCAATAGGATGGATATAAATAAATTTAAAACTAAATTTTAAAAATTAAATTAGGGCTTCCCTGGTGGCGCAGTGGTTGAGGGTCCGCCTGCCGATGCAGGGGACGCGGGTTCGTGCCCCGGTCCGGGAAGATCCCATGTGCCGCGGAGCGGCTGGGCCAGTGGGCCGTGGCTGCTGGGCCTGTGCGTCCGGAGCCTGTGCTCCGCAACGGGAGAGGCCACAGCAGTGAGAGGCCCGCGTACCGCAAAAAAAAAAAAAAAAAATTAATCAAAATCTTAGCTTGTGAAAGTAATCTGAATTTTAAAATACAGTATAACTCAATTAAAAAACGGGCAGACCTGAATAGACACTTTTCCAAAGAAGACATACAGATGGCCAACAGGCACGTGAAAAGATGCTCAACATCACTAATCATCAGGAAAATGCAAATCAAAACCACAATGAAATATCACTTCACACCCGTCAAAATGGCTATCATCAAAAAGATCAAAAATAACAAATGTTGGAAAGGATGTGAAGGGAACCCTGTACACTGTTGATGGGAATGTAAATTGGTACAGCTGCTATGGAGAACAGTATGGAGTTTCCTCAAAAAACTAAAAACAGGGCTTCCCAGGTGGCACAGCGGTTGGGAGTCTGCCTGCCGATGCAGGGGACACGGGTTCGTTCCCCGGTCTGGGAGGATCCCATGTGCCGCGGAGCCGCTGGACCCGTGAGCCATGGCCGCTGGGCCTGCGCGTCCGGAGCCTGTGCTCCTCAGCGGGAGAGGCCGCAGCGGTGAGAGGCCCGCGTACCGCAAAAAACAACAAAAAACAAACAACAAAAAAACTAAAAACAGACTACCATACAATCCAGCAATTTCACTCCTAGGTATATATCTGAAGAAAATGAAAACACTAATCCAAAAAGATATATGCACCCCAATGTTCACAGCAGCATTATTTACAATGGCCAAGATATAAAAGCAATCCAAGTGTCCAACAACAGATGAATGGATAACAAAGATGTGGTATAGGGCTTCCCTGGTGGCGCAGCAGTTGAGAGTCTGCCTGCCAATGCAGAGGCCATGGGTTCGAGCCCTGGTCTGGGAAGATCCCATGTGCCGCAGAGCAACTGGGCCCGTGAGCCACAACTACTGAGCCTGCGTGTCTGGAGCCTATGCTCCACAACAAGAGAGGCCACGATAGTGAGAGGCCCATGCACCGTGATGAAGAGTGGCCCCCACTTGCCGCAACTGGAGAAAGCCCTCATGCAGAAACGAAGACCCAACACAGCCAAAAGTAAATAAATAAAATTTAAAAAAACAAAAACAAAAAACAGGACCAGGACTGAACAAAATAAAAAAGGACCTATACTATACAAGTAATCATTAGGGATTAGAAAAATGGCCATAAATTCACGTATTGAGGAGATTAAACAATTAATGAATATTATGTAAAAGCAGAAGACAACAGATTCACAGGATGAGTTTAAAAAAAAAAAGATGTGGTATATATATATATATATATATATATATATATACACATACATACAATGGAATACTATTTAGCCATAAAAAAGAATGAAATTTTGCTATTTGCAACAACATGGATGGACCTGGAGAATATTATGCTAAGTGAAATAAGTCAGACAAAGAAAGATTAATACTGTGTATTATTACTTATATATGGAATCTAAAAAGTAAAATGGATGAATATAACAAAAGAGAAACAGACTCACAGATATAGAAACAAACTAGTGGTTACCTGTACGGAGGGGGAGGGGGAAGGGGGGAGGAGGGAGGAGCAAGACAGGGGCAGGGAGTTAAGAAGTACAAACTACTATGTATAAAATAAATAAGGTACAAGGATATAATGTACAGCACAGGGAATATAGCCAATATTTTTTAACTTTATATGGAGTATAATCTATAAAAATTCTGACCTTGTCACCTAAAACTAATATATTATAAATCAACTATCCCCCAATTAAAATAAACAAACACACTGTAATGTAACTTTTAATTACATACCATTTAATACAACTTTCTAGATTAATAACCCAATACCTGAAACATATACTACATCAGTCTGAACCATTAATTTAATGTTTCAAAAATGGAAAACTACACATAACAATGTATTCAAATTCAAAAAGTATATACTTCTTGATGAACCATATAGATACCACTTAAGCTGGTAAAAAAAATTACAAGAATATAATCCACACACTTTTCACAAAAAAGTAAATAGTACACCTTTTATTATGCGATACCTATTATACGGCAATATTATATAGCAAATAATCCAGTTTCCTCTATTACGTGGAATAAAAGTAAACCTATAATAATCATAAGGAAAAAAGCCTCAATTCTCCAAAAATAATCTATCCAACAATTACAACTCAAAAGCAGTGGGATGGGAGAAGGAAACAGATAAGAGTTGAAAGAATCTCTAAATAGTCAAAATTACTGTCACAAAGGCCATGATTCACAGGATACTCTTCTTACATATATGTTTCTACACTAGGCATAATTCTAACTAACATCTAAAATCATAAAGGATAAGAAACCACAAGTTTAGAAGAGGAAGGAGGGGCAAGAGGTAAGCACAGCTGCTGCTCCCCTAGGTCATCAATATTATAATATCATAATGACAAGCCTAGACTGAAAATAAAGAGATAAGTTATGTTGTATATGCTCAGGAAAAGGATAAATCTTGGTCCTTACAACTGTATGCTTCCATTATCTAGAAAAACCACTAATCTGGAAAATCTCACATCCTGATGACGCTTGACGTGAAATTACTGTATTTGGCTTCAGTAAACATTCATCATACTATCAGTTTTCTGATGCAATTAAAAAATTAAATTGGAAATACCAAAAAATGTCACTGCTTTAAAACATACCCTATATGCTTCCTAAAAGGGAAATGTAGAGTTACAAAGAGGACACATATTGTTCCTCCCAATTTCGGTATACTTCTCAAAAAACACAATAAAAGACAGAAATGATACTTATTCATATATTTGCAAAAGCTGTTGACAGATGTAACATTTTTAATCTAAACCTCCCCTAGAGTCTCCCTACCCAGCAAAAACCCTACCACCACCATGACTGTATTTTCACATTTCCCTTCATTTATTCTCTATAAATGTTTTAAAGGGGGGGTGGGGGAGACTGGAGAGCAGGAAATAAAAGACTTCTTGAACCCTCTGCCAGTGTCAATAACAAAATCTCAGAAGCTTTGGTTAATGGGAAAAGAACTGTTACATTACGTTTAAACTAAATCCTATTCATTTTTCTTTATGTAAATAATCTTTAAAAAACAAAAACACAACCTTATGATTCTGAGTTTGGCTTGCTACAAAGAAAAAAGTAGCCTTTATGACAGGAAATACATTGCCAAAAGTAAATCTGTAAGTCTCAATACTGCTTTCTCTTATTTTACTTATAAAAACTGCTGCAACAAGGGAAGCAAATATGGACACATGTAATTCAAAAAACCATGAGGCATGACTCACTTGAAATAATGCTGTTTCCCAAAATGTATTCCCTGATATGTCAGTCCCTGAAGAGAGGATTCTAAAGTCCAGTAAGTTTGGAAAACTCTTCCTGTTTGAGAGGTTCACCACACACTATTAAAGGCTAGGTTCTGAGAAGTCTCACAGTAAACAAACATAACTTATTTGGCCCAGTATTAGACAAACTATTTTGACTTCAAAACCTATTTTTCTTATTTATTTGTTTTCTTTTAGTGTACCTATCAACATCCCAAGATAGTAAGAATTCCACAGAATACATTATAAATACTTTATACTTTATACAGTATAGTTATCCATAATAAATATAGAAGATATTATAGATGCTTCTAGCTAGTATCATCATTAATCAAAAGAAAACACAAAAACAGGACAGTTATTACAGCAAAAAATTGAGGGGGTGAGGGCAGAAGAGGCTATTGGTTCAATTCTGGTGAGCTTTTTGGGGGAGAGGGCAAGAGGAAAGAAGGGAGTCTCGTATTTTAAAAAACAAGACCAGCTCACCACATTCCTACTGAGGCAATCTGAACATCTAACAAAAATATGTGTGCCACAAGGGGGAGCCATTCCCCATCACATCTGGCATATCCTTTCAAATTAAAACATATAGCAAGAAATAACATATAATCAACATTTCAAAAATATCCATATAACTATAACTAAAATAAGAATAAAATTGTTATTAATCATTTTTAAACTAGTACAAAAAGGAAAAAGTCTCTCAATTAGAACATCTGGTACCTGCCATAACAGATCAGTTCAAAAGCATTCAAGGAGGACATGACAAGCACAACTGGTCAAAATGAAAATTCAGTACAAAGGCTGGCAGTGGTCAAAGACGGTATGGCAAATCATCTTTACTGGCCTAGCATGGTGAATGACCCATGAATTCAATAAATGTTAGTTCTCTCCCCTCATTTTGCAGAGAGGCAAGGCTAACAGATCCAACCAGATTTAATAACTGTTTCACTATTAAAATATTAGCCATTTAATTATGAGTTAACATTGACATAAGTTATTTGCTACAAGCAACTCAGAACCAGGCTAAAATAAGATTTAGAGTTTGGGGGAGGGAAAAGGGTGATTAGAAGATAATTGCCCCAGTTTTCATATTCTCACAGTTCTTACTACAGAGTTTGGAGTGCATGCTGATTAAACATTGTATGGCAAGACAGAAATCTCAATTGTTTCTTGACAGATAAAACTCCTGTCTTACTTGCCTTTCTGTTTCCCTACCATCAAAGGCACAGGAGAACGATCAATGTCCAAATGAGTATTTGAAGAAAATAGAGATGGTAGAAAAACTAAGACAGATGTGGATGAGTTTAAATGGCCAAAAACTCTTCCCAAGCATGTATGCTCACTTCTGAGCAATGTTACTGTGTCACTCCTATCATCAAGAAGTGAATCTGGGCTTGGCCTCATGACTTCCTTTGGCCAATGGGACATCAGCAAACACAAAACAAGCAGAGGCTTGCCCCCTCTTTCTGCTCTATTTACCCTGCAACTATCAACATGTGTACAAGCCCAGGCTAACCTGCTAAATGATGTGAAAAATGTGATTATCACCCCAATCGACATTGCACCAAACCGCCAGACAAATAAGCAAGGTCTCCTGAGACCAACTGACCAGCAAACCATCAGACATGGTTGAGGCCATGCCGCCCCCAGCTGAGCTGACAAAGACTGTCCAGAGAGTCCAACAGATTGTGAGAAAAATCTTTAAGCCACTTAGTTTTGAGGGTTTCGGTTTGATTTGCAGCAAAATAACTGATATAGATAGGTTACAAACTTTTTACAAAAATCCATTTCTATTCTCAAACAGAATTTTATTTCATACAGTTTGATTGATATTATACCACTAACATCAGAAAAATGACATGACCTACAAGACAATATATAATTCTACCATGTCTTCAGATTCTTCAGGCAATCGGCAGGGATACAGATGAAGACGAAATATAGAATTATGCAAGTAAAAAGAATTCCAAAATCAACAGGATGTCTTGATCCTTTTGTCAGTATTGTGTGTGTGCATGTGCATGTGTGTATACATATATACCCATACACACACAAAAAAATCAAGTTAACATGTTTCAAGGATAAAGGCTAAACAAATGCAAAAACGAATTTCTGTGAAAACTAGAGTATTATCACAAAGATAAGCATTATCACTATAAAGATCATAGAAACAGCTACATCTTACGTATACTGTCCTCTTTTAGTTTCTACAGAATTTAGGGCAAATTCTTTTCGCTGCTCTGGTTTTAATTAAACAAACAAACAAACAAAACTGGTCTGCAGAAAACAACTTCCTCAGTCTTCTAAGCTCTTAAAAAAACAAGCAAAGTAAAAATCCAGTTTGGGGAAACATCAAATGACCAGTTCAGGAAAGCTTTTCGCTAGACACTCCTCTTCATACCATAGGAATGGCTGGATCTGGAGGATACTGAGGTAAAGGCACATGGACCGTGCACAGGCAGCTTCCTGCCACGAAATCTAAAGCTGCAGAACTAAAAGCAGTCCTTGGGCTTCCCTGGTGGCACAGTGGTTAAGAATCCAGCTGCCAATGCAGGGGACAGCGTTCGAGCCCTGGTCCGGGAAGATCCCACATGCCGCGGAGCAGCTAAGCCCATGCACCACAACTACAGAGCCCGCGAGCCACAACTACTGAGCCCGCATGCTACAAAAACTGAAACCCGCACGTCTAGAGCCCATGCTCCACAACAAGAAGCCACTGCAATGAGAAGCCCGTGCACCACAACAAAGAGTAGTCCCCGCTCACCACAACTAGGGAGCAGCAGCGAAGACCCAACACAGCCTAATTAATTAATTAATTAATTATTTAAAAGCAGTCCTTGCAGATCACATTAGATAGGGGGCCAGAGCCACAACTGGTAACAAAGAGGATGCATCTGCCTAGAGTTTCCTCTGTGCCATACATATTATCCAAGAACCCTAAGAGGTAATAGCAACCAGGGTAGGTGGCACTTCAAGGACTTGAGACCCACAACCTAGCCACACACTGTTCCATTCCTGGCACTGTTGTGTAACCTGGCACTGAGTAACCTTAAAACCCTAAGTTACTCCTATCTATGTTTGTTTAAGTTGAGAAAGTTCGGGAGAGCTGATCACTAAAAGATCCCTTTGAAACTTTCTTCACTTTTTTCCTCTTTCCAAACTAGAATGTCAATTATTACTTACAATACCGAAAGTTTAGCACAAATAAATGTGAAAATTGGCTGATCTTTGACCTAAGCAGTCTCTGCTCTGAGAATGAGTAACAATGCACCAGACTTAGATGGGCCTACATTCACTTCCAAGAGCCAGCGGACTGGATTCTGCCTCTGCCTTTTTTTTTTTTTTTTTTTGCAGTACGCGGGCCTGTCACCGCTGTGGCCTCTCCCGTTGCGGAGCACAAGCTCCGGACGCGCAGGCTCAGCAGCCATGGCTCACGGGCCCCACCGCTCCGCAGCATGTGGGATCTTCCCGGACCAGGGCACGAACGCGTGTCCCCTGCATTGGCAGGCGGACTCTCAACCACTGCGCCACCAGGGAAGCCCTGTCTCTGCTTTTAAAATAATCTATATTCCACAACCCAGAGAAGGGTAGGAAATAGAAAGTAGCTCAATATATGCACTGGTCTGCTCATTTTCTCACATAATCACATATTTAACTGATGATTCCTTTGTATCACAATATATTTAATAGCCAACATTTATTCAGCACCTTCCACATGATGAATCCAATGCTAAGCATTAAAGCATTACTGCATAAAGCAAGAAGACAATTTTAAGTGATGTTCAAGTAAGAGAACTATTGTATGGACTGGAAAAATACATAGCGAAATTCATTTCACTTCCAAAATAAATCCACGGTAAAAAGGACAACAGAATCTTAATTATTTCACTGATTTTCTTTAAAAAAAAAAAAAAAACACAGATAAATAGAAGCTGAAATTTAACCTCTAGCATTCACATCAAGAAAGTAATTTATTCTTAATATTCCCAAGAGGTTTCATTATATTCTTATCTCTTTATTTCAAACCTGTAGCAAAATGAGGAACAAAGAACAGAAACTTGCCTAAAACATATAATTAAAAGTTAAAATAAAAAAACTAAAACCTCTTACCTGAGCATGAAAATTGGACATAGTTGTTGTCTCTATATCCTTCTTTCCCAATATCTCCATTTTCACTGGTGAATTGGGAAAATTAAATGAAAAGTAGTCTAAAAAATCAGGTAAATAAGTAGCTGCCCCATGAACAATACCCATTACATAGAAAGCTGCAGAGTTCTCGTTTTCACTGAACACCAGACCCACAAACTCTTCTGCAAACCTCTCCATCTCCACAGGAGACAGGTGGGAGAGTTCATTGCTGTAGGCGTGGATAACTGATGCACCTCCATTAGGCTGGTGCTCAATATGAATGAGCTGTTTGAACTCCAAAGTGTCCAACCTTTTGAGGTTGTTCTGAACCCGTGGCTCCTTTAATGAGACAAATGGAAACTCACTGTTCTCTGGAATTTTGGAATCATAGTTCTTGGTATCCAAATTCTTTCCACTGTACTCCTTTATGTTATCACTTAGGATGCCTTTGGCTTCTTGATCTTCAACATCAGACAGCAATCCTGAGCAGATGGTTTGAATAGATTTGCTATACATTTTTGGACGCTTCCGTTTTTCATTCTCTTTGTGTTTCTTTTTCTTCTTCTTCTTTGCCTTCTTAATTTGTAAGTCTTCTACACTTGTTTTTGGTTTCTCCTTCCCACCTGTTGGGAAACATTTTTTTTGAAACTCTGTATTTTAGTTTCTTTAAAAACCATGCTTTAGGAATTGTTTTATAATAAATAAGCAAAATTCACTCAGAGTGAAGTTTATATTTGGGACTTGTTTTACACAGTATTGACAATCACAATTTAGTCAGGTTCTTTCCCTCTCTCTCCACACACACAGGCACACACACACAGAGGAAGGCTTAAGAAAAAGTTATGCCTAGAGTGCATGGTACCATTCTGACATGTAGCAGATGCTCAATCAGTATTTACTGAAGTAACGAAACAAATGCTTTAGAAACCATAATCTTCAAATTCTAAATACAGAAAGTCAGAAATGGAAAGATGAACAAAAGTCAATATGAACAATGCCCTGCAGATGTTTTCCATCAATACATATCATTTTTACTTTAAATTCTTAAAAATTGCATATAGGTGTCAAGACTTACAAATCATAAAAGGAGAAAAATACTTGCATAGTGTATCAGCAACAAACATAGCAATTCCTTAGCTTTTTACCATGTGTCCTCCTTGGTAAAGTACTCTTTCATCCAAAATGGGCTATGTTAGATCTACTAGAGCCTACAAAGTTTCCAGTGAAGACCTAACAAGGTACCATAAGAGATGACAAAATTAGAATCATTTATCATGTCCTAAGTACAAATGATATCCATGTACTGGTAAAGAGAGAAATTTAAAAAAGGAAAGAAAGAAAGAAAAAGACATGGGTCATAGTAAGTTTATATATTAATGAGTTTCTGTAACCAAAGGCAAGTAGACCCCGGGCTCAGTAATTCAGAAATCCAAAGAATAAAAGATTAATCCACAGAGGCTATACAGCTATAGAATTTAAGTGTGCATATATAAATACAACATTATCACAGTATACTTATTTCTATACGATAAGAAAAATAGAAAAGAGTAAACATCCTCACGAGAAAATATTATGCTTCCTAAGATAATATGAAAAAAGCCATTAAGATAACAGTTGAGGAAAGAAGGCATTCACTGTTTCCATCTGTTATTTCACTTTTATAGATAACCTGTCATGAATTAAGTTTTCTCAACCTGCTTCTTTAGCCAAATTCTTCCATCCTCACATATCTCTATTATTCCTTTCTGTCTCTGGTGAATGAGATGTCCTGCCTACTTCCCCAAAATAAGTCCATCCCATCAACTCCAAAACCCTTGCTTAAAGTTCTCTATCCTCTTCTTTTGACCATCAAACTTCTTATAAAAAACTGCAATGCCCAGTGCCTTTCCTTTATTAACTGACCATTCTTATCCCCTAAATTCTGGGTCTGCTTCCAGTCTACTCAAATTTACTTTCCCAGAATGTTCATATATCAAATCCAATGATATTCTCTCAAATCGCTCTTCCTGATCTCTCCAATGTTTTATGTAATTACCCAACTCATCCTTGATTATTTTTTACTTCCATGATACTACTGCCTTAATTTTTGGTCTAAAAGCCTCATGACTATCTCTCATCCTTAATGCGGGAGCCATATTAATCATTCTATACGCTTTATATATTGCTTTGATCATGTTCATCCCTTGACTCAACTGCTTTCAAGCGTTCTCAAATACAACCTCTTCAGTCTGGAATCCAGAGTCAATGCCCTCAAGTACGCCATGCTCTGGTCCAATCTGCACTACTTACAACTTCTTATGAAACATACCTAGTCCTACTTTATCTTCCTACTACTGGCAAAGGCATTTTCTTTCCCTAAAATATCCTTGCCCTGCCTAGTACTTACTACTGAACTCTTTCTTACCCATCCTTTAAAGACTACTCTTACATCATCTTCTTCATTTTGTTTTCCCTCATCTTTGTAGTTGGAACTGAAATCACTTCACTCTAAGCTCATGTTATTATATATTCTATATCTATGAATATGGTCATATAAAGTTATTATTTTTTCATTCATAGGATGCCTGTATAATATATGTCCTTCAGGATACTGTATGAGTGAAACAAGTAACTTTGATGAATTCAGAGTGAAACACTTTTTTTTTACCAATCATCAAATCCCTCCTGGCATCTAGTACACTGCTACAGATGAACATTTAATGACTCCATGAATGCAAAGATTTCTCTCACCAACAGACTACCTGAAGTTCATAGGTTTTTTCCCTTGTCTCCCATTCAGTCAGTTTTTCACCATATGAATACTACCACTAAATCCTAACCCTGAAACAACAACCATAAATATTCTCTCAAGTTCATAGCAATTCTTGAAAAAACAAAGTTTAATGTTATTAATAAACTATCTCTTCTAAAAATTCGTAAGTGTGCAATGGAGACCAAATTGGTATCATTATGAAAAGCAAAACTAAAAATCTGTCAACATTATTGATTATGCAGGTTTGCAAAGTCATAAAATGCAACACTTAATACAGTGTTAATTTTCTCGAGTCTATATGTGAGTAGTTTTAAAATATATTAACAAATTCATACTTGCTACCCAAGTATAAACTATCAAAACATCAGATTCAGGTTAAAATCTTAGGAAAAAATTAATAATAAAAAGTTAAGGGCTTCCCTGGTGGCGCAGTGGTTGAGAGTCCGCCTGCCGATACAGGGGACGCAGGTTCGTGCCCCGGTTCGGGAAGATCCCACATGCCGCGGAGCGGCAGGGCCCGTGAGCCATGGCCACTGAGCCTGCGCGTCTGGAGCCTGTGCTCCGCAACGGGAGACGCCACAGCAGTGAGAGGCCCGCGTACCGCAAAAAAAAAAACAAAAAAACTGGGAGTTAATCAAAATGAAAGATAAAACAGGTTTATATTCAATATATGTAAGTAAAATCCAAATGAGTCAAGCAAAAAAGACAGTAGTGTATTAAAAAACAGGACTTAAAGTTTAACGGGCTTAGGTATAATTAATAACTAAACTGGAAATACATGTAAAATTGTACAAATTAAATGGTTTGCCAAAATAAGCAGAATTTCATTTGAATGAAAAAATAAGCTTAATATCCTATTATATTTACAACTAACACATATTTTAAAGTTAAAATAGTAAATATCCAGTCATGTTACTTTAAAATAAAATAGGTACAACAGTTTGTCTATTTCTTAGTCACAAGGATGGATGAAAACAGTAGTAGTATAATAGAAACTGGAAAATACAAACTAATAAGAAATTAGTCAAGAGACTATTATATTGAGCATCAAGTAATTAAACTTCCATGACAAACTACTCTGTAATTAAATACTAAAGTGAGCACAGTGTGCAGAAAAGAGTTAAACATAACACATCTGAGACTGCTATCCTTAGGCCTGCTTGCAAGGGTGGCCTCTGGCTGGTATCTGAGAACTTGTATTTTGGGAAGGTTACTACCATTCCTTGATAAGAGTGGCTCAGTGTACCTGAACTGTTTGTGCAAACAATATGGTTTACACTGAACACCTGTTTTCCTTCTGGAATTTTGCTACATGCTACACAGGGGGTGCCTATGTGACCAGCTCCCAGTAGACACCCTGACTATTGAGTTTCTAATGAGCTTCCCTGGTAGACAACATTTCACATATTTTATCACAATTCACTGCTGGAAGAATTAAGTGCATCCTTTGTGACTCCACTAGGAGAGGACTCTTGGAAGCTTGTGCCTAGCTTCCTCCAGAAATTGCCACATGTTGCCTTTTCTCCTTACTGATTTTACTTTATATACTCCACTATAATAAATCACAGCCATGAGTACAAATTTATGCTGAGTCTTGTGAATTCTCCCAGCAAATCATCAAACCTGGGGGTAGTCTTGGGGATCCCCCCTCAGTGGGTATAGGTAAAATGCATTCTTTACATTTAAATCAAATCAAGGCACTAGCCTTTACTAGGTAATTTTTTTTAAAGTTTTATACAATCTCTCACTCATTTAATGTCTTGGAATGATACATGAAATGCAACAGATACATATGTAGGAAATTTTTAAATACTTAAGGAGATAAGATCATTTTGAATGCTAATGTTTTTCTCTTATACTAAAAGGTATTTAAAGTACATATTTACTCTAAATTCATAATTCTTCAAACGGAGCCCAATAAATCAGAACTACAGTGTTTTTTTTTTAAAGGATCCTGGTAAATACCTATAACGGAAAGAATTGCTAAGTAATATGGACCCTCAAAAAGTATAAAAGCATAAGGTTGATGGGAGACCCTCCCCACAAAGAGCCACACACATATGCATAGTGGACCTCAAACACACACATACACACACACACACCAAGCAGACACACACATGCACAGATAGCCAAAGAGAGAATCTGACACAGAGAGAAATGGAGACACACACACAATCAGAAGAAAGAAGAACTCATACAGAGACAGAAAAAAACCACACACAGATTAAAAAAACAGCATGCGTTGTTAATGGCAAATTATTTTTAAAAAATCTTTAAAAATCACAAAATCACTGGAATTAATTTCCACTCCTAACCTTAGTATATTTTTAGTGTTAATAAAGGAAAAATAAAGGTTGCCCAGAGATACTGGATATGATTTCATATCTAAGATGGGAAGTAATATATATATATATATATATATATATATATATAATTCCATTATCATACACAGAAAGCAGTAATTAGCTTAGCTATTTTCAACCTTTGGTCTTTGGGGAATGACTTTCCTTTTTTGACACAGCAACATCTTCGCTCCTCCTGTCATGAATTACCTACCTGTGACCTTTAGTACACTACCAATAACCTTGAACACTGGCTTCTTTTCATCCCCTTTCTACCTGCTCGTCAGCAAGCTTCACTGATATGCTATAATGATAAAATTTACTCTCAAGAATACTATAATCATAACATCCATGTTCTCACACCTTATCAATAAACAACATAAAACGGCTGAAACACATAAGTGTACTCAGAAAAAGTAGTTGGTAGACATTAGATATAAAAGGATGAGCTAAATAAGCTTATGTTTCAAATTTATTTGTTCCTTTAAACTGTTTCTAATAAAGCAAACTCCTATTTTATCAGTGAAAAACATTTACAAGATTTCTGCATCAATAAAACATTTCTGGCATGTATATAATCATGTACATATTTCTAGTCATAACACAGTTTTTAATGAAAATGTGGAAGAAATAAGACTGGTGTGGAGTTAACAGTTAGTTACTTTATTTTTTTCCCCCTTTTAAAAAAAAATTTCTTTTTTTTTTGGCCGTGCCCCGCAGCATGCGGGACCTTAGTTCCTGGACTAGGATCAAACCGTGCCCCCTGCAATGGAAGCACAGACTTTTAACCACTGGGCCACCAGGGAAGTCCCATGGAGTGAGAGTTAGCATCTACTGTCAGATATTCAAGTGTCATCACCAATCAATCAATGCCTGCGTCTGCCATAGCTTGCAATTGTTAGCATTACCAGAAGGAGAAAATTTTAAGGAGAGAATAAAAGTTGAAAGCCATAAAAGAAAAAGGGACATAAAGTAGTAAATAATAGGATACTTACTGCCCCCACTTAACTGATTCTCTTGTTGCTCCAGGACACCAGTAACAAAGGATGCCTTTCCCTGATCATAAGGCTCACTTGGGAAATGGCCGGCCACACAAGCAGAACAAATTGTTTTTGCCAGATGGTAACAATAGCTTACACTTACTCAGTGCTTACCATGGGACAGGCACAATTTCTCAAATTAATCATGTTTTTATTCATTTAATTATCTATATACTAACCACTAGGAGGGGAGATAGTTTTGTCATTGTTTTTAATCACAAGAGTTAATCTTTCATGTGTTTATAAGTAACATTCATAGCTACTTATTGAATACCTGAGGGCTAGACAACTGTACTTGGCACTTCCCCCTTACTTTACCTCATTTAATCTCTGCAACCCTGTAAGACAGTAATTAAATTATTATTTACCTCCATTTTACAATAAATAGATTTTCCTATGGTCATCCCAGAGGTCACCAATTTATTTCCAAATCTATCTCTTTTTTTCCCCTCTATCATCACTAGGTTTTAGTTTAGCTCGGTTTAAAATACCTCTTAAATTTTTCATTTACTTCAAAGTCAAGGTTACCACTGTATATTACTGGAAAATCTCCACTTTTCAGGCTATTTAAAATTCTGATTGCACATGTAATTTCTACGTTCACATACTTCACATTAATCGTATGTTAGGAATCTAACATTCAACCAAGTGACAGGAATTTACATCACTGTACAAACGGATAACAAAATGACTATATGACTAAACCAATAAAAAATGACTATTTGACTAAACCAAGAGGGTAAAGGTAAGAAAACATGTCAAGTGTTAATCATTAGCTGCTGTAGAGCACTAGTGTGATTATATTCAACTCCTGCCTCAAAGGCTTACAGTCTATTTAGACAACACAGATAAAACACACTGGCAAAAAAATAGAACAAAAGGACCATGAGCATTCACCAAGTAGCCATCAACTTAAGCTCTGACATGTTTCTTCAAGGTCAAAAGAATTTTATAGAAAATAAAGTTCTGACAAGTAGAAAATAGAGCTTAGACAAAGTGCCACCAAAGAACATCTGGAAACATGACAAAGAATGAAATGAAATTATAGAATCTAATACTGTTTACCTTAAATAATATAAATTAACCAGTAATTTCATTGCACCTACAGTGCTATGGCCTTTTCTCCCTTATGCAGATAGAAAGGCTTATCCACACATAAATTCAATATGAAATTAATCAAAGTCAACGTGTTCTGATCCACAAATTGTTAACTTGATGAGGCAGCAAATGAATTTGCTAGCTATCTAGCAACCAAATGCCACTGATTCTTCTTACCTTGCTATCTGAGTGAATTTAAAACTATCCTTCTATCACAAATTCTCTCTGGAAAAGTTCAGATTTATTGACAGGATTTATATTATTACCTCACCATCCACCCCTATGTATAAACAACAACTAAAAATAGTTGTAATGAGAAAAAACAGGAAACAAAAAGAGGATATTCTTAAGCATGCAAGACACAAACAGTAAAACAACACCTTCTTATTTAGCTCAGAGTAAAATGCTCCCTCTAAATCCCAGACTATGCTATGGTGATTATCATCAAATATTGGTAAGATCTCTTCCTCCACCATAACTATCATGCTAAAAATTTCTTTAGCCTTTTATTTTAGATTATCTAAATATGGATAAAGACTAGTAATATAAACACAGAGTTAGAGAACCTATTTTCAAATAATTTAAGGAACCTTATAATTACCTTTAGTACTTTCTAATAACTCACTAAATAAATATAGTAAAGACATATTACTACACAGATTAGAAAATCCCACTATTATATTTACCTTTCATAGTCTGACCACAAATGTTTATTCCCAGCAAAATTCAGCACCAAATAACATTTCTTACTTTAATCACTAAGCCAATACATATATACTGAACAATGTAACACAGTACAACTGAAATCACTTAATATAAACTTACTTTTCAGCAAAATCTTTACTTCTCCATTTTCTTTCTTGATCTCATTCATTATTTTATGCTTCTTTTTTTCTCTTTCCTTTTCTTTATCCCTTTCTTTAATTTTGTCTTTGATTTTATCTAAAAGACAAAATAAATATTTAAAACTATTTTAAAATTTTATTTTTTTCATGAACTACAGTGAAATTTCTAGAATTACAACACACCAAGAAAATTAGAATGAAAAACAAACATGCTTTTTTTTCTTTCTCTAAGGTTTTAGTTATTTATAAATTTCCTTTCATATATTGAACACTGGAATATATAATACATCATAAACTATCAAAATTTATCACTACACATTTTATTCTAAAGATTATTCTTCACATACTTCATGTCCAATACAACAACAAACTAACTTCAAATCACTTAAAGTAAGTGGCTAACTTTAATCGAGAGAGTAAACTACAACGGAAAAGGGGCTAATTTTGAAGCTGGGCATATCTGGATTGGTTAACATAACACTGGAAAAAATAGTCATTCTCAATATTCTAATATGTAAAATAATGGTTGATATCTTTCTCATGGGTTACTACAAGGACTAAATGAAGAAAGATATAAAATGACTACCCAGAGCCTGGTATATATATAAGACTAGAGGTTAGTTCCCTTATACTTGCACCTTTTAAAAAAGATATGACTGACATGGCTAACTGGTGATATTATGATATTAAAATAAAGGGTATAGGAACTCTAAGAATCATTGACCTGCATTCTAAAAATTCAAACTTTGTGTATATAAAATTATTCGATGTTCTTTTTTTTTGTTTTTTTGTTGCGGTACGCGGGCCTTTCACTGTTGTGGCCTCTCCCGTTGCGGAGCACAGGCTCCGGACGCGCAGGCTCAGCGGCCATGGCTCACGGGCCTAGCCGCTCCGTGGCATGTGGGATCTTCCCGGACCTGGGCACGAACCCGTGTCCCCTGCATCGGCAGGCGGACTCTCAACCACTCCGCCACCAGGGAAGCCCTCGATGTCCTTTTAATTATTGTTGTTCAATCAAGCTCCTATGCACCCAGCAAAAGACGAAATGCAGAGGAGAATTTTAAAATAGTGATAAAATCCTTGTCTTCAAAAAGCTTACTACTGGTTACAAAGCTATGATGGAAACACACAAAACTGCAAAAAGCCTGTAATGTAACACCCAAGATTATATAACATATATGCCAATTGCATAATTTCTTAAAATCCCTCCTTACTTCTCTTTCTATAAATACTACCCTAAGTTCAGGTCCTAGTCACCTAATGTTTAGATTACTGTCTTGATCAGCTCTGCAAACAGAAATATAATGGTTACCACATACGTAAATTTAAATTTTCTAGTAGTCACATTAGAAACAAAACAAAACTAGTGAAATTAATTTTAATAATATTTTATTTAGCCAATATATCTAAAACATCATTTCAACATGGAACCAATACTAAAAACTTACTGAGATATTTTACATTCCTTTTTTCATAATAAGATTTCAAATTCCAGTCTATATTTTACACTTATGGCACATTTCAATTCAAAGTAGCTCAACTTTAACTGTTCAAAAGCCACATGAGGACTTCCCTGGTGGCACAGTGGTTAAGAATCCACCTGCCAATGCAGGAGACATGGGTTCGAGCCCTGATCCGGGAAGATCCCACATGCCGCGGATCAACTAAGCCCATGCGCCACAGCTACTGAGCCTGCGCTCTAGAGCTGGCAAGCCACAACTACTGAGCCCACGTGCCACAACTACTGAAGCCCGCTCGCCTAGAGCCCATGCTCCACAACAAGAGAAGCCACCGCAATGAGAAACCCGCACACCACAACGAAGAGCAGCCCCCGCTCGCTACAACTAGAGAAAGCCCGCATGCAGCAACAAAGGCCCAAAGCAGCCAAAAATTAAATTAATTAATTAATTTAAAAAAAAAAAAGCCACGAGTCTAGGGGCTACCGTACTGAACGACTCTCCAAACTACTTAACTAGATAATTCTCAAAAAAGTTAAATCTATGTATTTAATAAACATTTTAAAACTTATTAATTTAAAAAACACAAATTCAAACAAGATATTTTCACCTATCAAACTGACAAAGTGCTTTTTTTAAAGTGATAATACTCAAAGCAGATGAGAGGACAGTTGATGGCTGAGCAAACTAAAACAGGGATTCACTGACTTAACAAATACACATTGCTGAGTATAAGAAAAAGTTAGGGACACAGAGATGAAAAAGCTAGATAAAGTCCTCATATGTTCATATACAACTTATTCTAAAATTCTAGAATAGATTAAGCTGTTCTCACACTTCAGATTGGCTCACTACTCTTACTTTTTGCTGTTTTAAAGTCCTTGAAAACATGTCATAGGCTGTCATCCAGCCATAAAATGTCAGTACAAATAGCTGGAGCTCAGACACATATATAAGTTAATATTGCCTAAGTAACTACACATTTTTAAATGAACTAGTTATATATTATTAACCACAACTGAAGAAAAGAGTCATCTGAAATGTCTCAGCATTTCTTTTCCCTATTAATCTTATTAACCTAAAAGTATTATTTCAATAATTATTAAACTTTTAAAAGTTTATTAAAGTATAATATACATACAGAAAAAAGCACGTAAGTATACAGTTCAATTTTCACAAAAATGAACAGCACCCGGAACCCATCTCAGGTACCCCCTTCCAGTCTTTATTATGCAGCACTGCTAAGGGTAACCACGATCCTGACTTCCAACCCCACAGATTAAAATAACTACAGAATTTTAATGACATATATAAAGAATATGATACACTATAAACCATCACAGTCACAAAACAAATTTTTTTCAGAATAAAATTAAACTAGTTTCTCAGGAAATAAAACTATAATATAATATGACCCAATTTTTATAGACTTTATTTATAAATATACTTATTTATAGACATTATAGACTTTATTTTTTAGAGTAGTTTTAGGTTCCCAGCAAAATGGAACAGAAGACAGAGATTTCTCATATATACCTCCTGCCTCTACACATCACAATTTTTTAAAATTTATGATTAATATACACATTCAGAAAACAGACTGAAAGATAATACTGCAAATCATTAAAAGCCATTACTTTTATTTTTTTAACATCTTTATTGGAGTATAATTGCTTTACAATGGTATGTTAGTTTCTGCTGTATAACAAAGTGAATCAGCTATACATATACATATATCCCCATATACCCTCCCTCTTGCATCTCCCTCCCACCCTCCCTATCCCACCCCTCTAGGTGGTCACAAAGCACAGAGCTGATCTCTCTGTGCTATGCGGCTGCTTCCCACTAGCTATCTATTTTACATTTGGTAATGTATATATGTCAATGCCACTCTCTCACTTCGTCCCAGCTTATCCTTCCCCGTCCCCGTGTCCTCAAGTCCATTCTCTATGTCTGCGTCTTTATTCCTGTCCTGCCTCTAGGTTCTTCAGAACCTTTTTTTTTTTAGATGCCATATATATGTGTTAGCATACAGTATTTGTTTTTCTCTTTCTGACTTACTTCACTCTGTAGGACAGACTCTAGGTCCATCCCCCTCACTACAAATAACTCAATTTCATTTCTTTTTGTAAGCCATTACTTTTAAGTGGCAAAAAGTTTCTAAGTTTCTGCAATAGGAGCATATTAGTTTTGTAATACAGGAAAAGGGGTTTTGAAATATGCCTTTAAGTATGGTATTAAATAGTTCAAGTAAAAATAAGTTGAAGGTGTGAAGTCATTATACAAAAAACACCTATGGAAACAAAAAGTGGCACAGTCAAGACTATAAGAGTGACTGACAACATAACTGCATTTACCTCCTACCCTATACTACACCCAAAACCTTCAAAGCAAAGGAAGCAAAAACAAATCAGTCTATATATACATAGTAGAAAAGCATTTCTTTATCTTTTTTTTAAATAAAGACTTTATATTTTTTGGCTGCGTCGGGTCTTAGTTGCGGCACATGGGTTTCTCTCTAGTTGTGGCCTGAAGGGTTTTCTCTCTCTAGTTATGGCACCGGAGCTCCAGAGCGCATAGGCTCTGTAGTTTGTGGCACGCATGCTCTCTAGTTGGGGCCATAACAAGTCAGAACCTCACTGTCTATAAAACCTCAAGTCTGCTGCTACCACACTGTCATGCATTCATATTTATAAAAGCCACTTCGAGGTCTTTTCACAAGGAAAAGACTCCCTGGCATCAAGTTTACAGTTATACATTGTTCTTTAACAAGTGTCATTCTTAGTTTTTACTTCTTTTCATGACCATGAATTTGTACCGTTTTATCCTTCATGATTTAATCTAAGGCTTGGAAAGAATTTCTAGCTCATCTTCCCATCACAATTCTTAGAATAAAAGTGAGAATTATTCCACCATAAGAACAACAAATTATCTGTTTTGAAAAGCCCAATTTAACATAAGGACACTTTTTATTTGAAAATACAAAGGGGGATAGGGGACAGACGGAACACAGATGCTAAGAGACCCATGATATGATTTGAATTTAAAGATGCAAAAGGAATCTAAGAATGGAGGGAAAGAGAAGGAATAAATAAGTCATTATCAACTCACAACATACTTTAAATTATATATGTGGAAAAACACACATGGGCTAAAGACATACCTTATACGTAGAAGTTAAGATATAAAAAAGAAAGCTGATGAAAGTAATTTCAAACAAAATATAAATGGGATTTTCAAACATATGGTCAACTTATGATTTAGCAGTATATGCCACATATGCATCAATGTAACATGTATTTCACTCACCCAATACATTTCTATTAAGCATTTACGTGTATGAGATAAAAATGAGTAATAGTGCTGCACTAAAGAATCTTAAAATCGACAAGGTATCAGTTGATTTTTATTATAAGTACCACTTTGGAAACCAGTTCTTAAATAACAAAATAAATGTTTTCATCTGATTATAATAAAATTCACTTGTCTCCACAAGTATTAATGTCATTATAATAATGTAGGGATGAAAAACACACACAAGTATTATATGAACTGCTCCAGTAAGAAAGCAAAACATAAAAAGCTTTGTAAATACTTTTAGGAGACTGATCAAATAATACATCAACAAACCATTCATCTGAAATCTTCAGAATTAATTCACAGATTTCCAGATAACAGGAGATTGCCACCCATTTTTTAACAGTTCTAATTACTTTAAAAAATGTACTGTATACATCCCTGCTTTCAAAAATATAAGAAATATAATTTACTCTTTTCATTTTGACAAAAATTTTAACTCTCACTGTCATCCTCATAGTGACCTCAAAAACAGAAGAAAAAATTAACTGTTCAAAACTAAATAGCAGCTGAGAATCATTTCATTTTTATTGTCTCACCTGTCTCTTATCACTCCAGGTAAAAGACGTGACAGCTCTAACTTCTGGCAGTCACTGATAGGCTCATTCTCATTTGTTCTGTGCTAAGAAACTAGACCAGGTCCATTGTGCTATAATACAGCAAGCAGGTTCTCTATATCACACCGTATTCTAGTCAGTTACAAACATATCTTTCTTCTTAGCATCATTCCTAACCCCACCAGTGTACATTCCTTGAGGGTAGAGAAGGCTCTCCCTCAATAAATGCTTGTTCAATGCATGAAACGAGTCCTGTAATAAAAGTGAGAAATTACTGTTATTTTCTACAGTACATCATGACTTTCTCTCCAATAAGGTGCTCTAAGTTGATCTTTGTTAATCCTTCCTTCTTTTCCATGGCAAGGAAGGGAATTCTTAGTCCTGAAAGTCTTTCAGTAGTAGTTCTTCAAATGTATATCCCTTTTCTAACTGACCTGGTCATTTCTGACAAACAGTTCTAAGATTTAATACAGCTATTCCTCCAATAACAGTAGGGATCCAAAATTTTTCTGGGTAAGTCTCAATAAAGACAAATAATTTTCCCCAAAAGACAGTGGGCTGATTTCTTTTTTATGCAGAATTCTTTTTATATAAAAAACTTTCACAATTTACCACCAAAAAAATTAAAAATAGAAAAATAAAATTTTAAAAAGAAAATAGGAAAAGATACAAAGGACACAAAACAAGCAAATTTCAAAGAATGCTAATGTCAAACATGAAGAAAAGCTCAATTAAAATAACATGAAATCATTTCTTCACCTATCAATCAAATTGACCATTTTTATTGAGATATCACTGACAAACAGCACTGAATAAGCTTAACGTGTATACAGCATAATGATCTGACTTACATACAGGATGAACTGATTACCACAGTAAGTTTAGTGAATATCCATCATCTTACACGGACACAAAATTTTTAAAAAGACCATTTTTCTTAAAAATAACAGTAGCCAGTGCTGCTTGGCAAAGGTGAAGCGAAATAGGCACTTCTACACAGTGATGAGCGTAAACTGATAGTCTTTACTGGAGAGCAATTTAACAGTATGTTGGAAAAATATTAAAACTCATCATTCCTTTGATCCCACAATTCCACAACTAAGATTAATAAAAAGAAAACCAAGCCTGCACAAAAATACACATACAAGGGTCTTCATCCCACATTATTTTTAACAGTGAAAAATTGTAAATAACAAATGTTTAATAATGGAGATTGGTTAGATAAATTTGGTTATATTCAGAAATGGAAAATTATGAAGCCATTAAAAATCATGTTTAAATAACAGTTAACATCATGGGGGAAATGTTCATGATACGTTAGACGAAAACTGCAAGTTGATAAATGTAAATCTATAAAAGGATCCCAAATCTGACATATATATGTATACTGTGTGTATATATATAAACACACACACATATACACACATTTATGTATATACGTCTGTATATGTATATATACACACACACATACGCACATACAGGGATCTTAAAACAAGGGAAATTGTTTATAAGTTTATATAAGAAAGAGTTGGACTTCCCAGTTCTCCCACCCTCACCCCAAACATTCAAGTGATCATTTCAATCTCACCCTTTAAGACAAACACTGAAACTTTCATTTTCTGGAGGAACTGAACAGGCCTCAAGGCTCAGGTACCCTAGGCAAGGCAAAGACAAGCTGATTGTACTTCCCTAAAATACTCAAGCTGAACTGAATCAGGAAATTTAAAAAACAAGAATTTTTAAAAATTAAAAAGACAGTAGCAAAACAGAAAGCCTTAATTAAAAGGTTGGAAGAGATAAAGTTTAGATAATCTTCCAAAAATCAGAGCAACAAGACAAAGAAGTGAAAAATAGCAAAAAATAAGGCAACACAAAGGATCTATTCAGGAGATCTAATATCAAATTAACTGAAATTTCAGAAAAAGAAACCAATTGCATAAGGAAGAAAAATATAAATAAATAAATAAATAAATAAATAAATATTTCCCATAAAAGATCAGTCTCCAGAATGAAGATTCTTCAAGGCATGAGTACAAAGAATGGACTTCACCACTGTAGCCCCTCTGGCCCCAAACACACCAGGCACACCCTCATGAAATTTCAGTACACTGGGGATAAAGAAAAGATCTTAAAAGCCTCCAGAAGAAGCGGAAAAAAAAAAAAAAAAGATCGCATATAAAAGATCAGGTAACAGTGTGGAACTGGACTCCGTCAATGCAACAGTAGACGCTAGAAAGTAATACAGCAGTAACTTCAAAATTCGTAATGAAAATATTTTTTAACCCAGAATTCTAAAATCTGCCAAACTATCAATCAAGCATGATGGAAGACATTTTCAGACAAGCAAAAGTTCAAAATTTTTACCACACATGCATCCTTTCTGAGGAAGTTACATGAGGGCATGCTAAGTAAAAGGAGTAAACAAAGAAGGAAGAAGACATGAGACCCAGGAAACAAGGGACCCAGAGCACAGGAGAGCAACACAAGAAAATATCAGTATGAAAGCTATGTAGCTGGCTTAAAGGGTAACAGTTCAGGTCGAAACACAGGAATGGAGAACTGCAGAAACAAGGCCCCCCAGGAATAAAGGGGAATTGCCAGATTACCTCTTATCACACAACAGAGAATAAGACAGAAAATGAAGCAATAAGTATATATGTAAATGAAAAAGAGAGGCAATTTTTAGCTACATGAAAACCAAGAAAGCCATAGAGAAAAGGATCTCTGATCTGCACTGAACAGTATTTGCAAAGTCACAATAAGCCCTGATTATTGCTTCAACTAAGGTTTATGAAATTATCAGAGATAGGAAAGAAGCTAAATTTTAAAGTGCTAAATTCTTATTTATCTTAACAAGAATGCAATATACGTCTAAAACTGATTGATTCAAAAATAAAAGGCAAAATGAGCATTTTATTTAGAAATTTGGAATTAAAAGGAGATGAGAATTAAGAATTACAGACGGGGGAGGGATGGATAGGGAGTTTGGATTAGCAGATGCAAATTATTATAAATAGAATGGATAAACAACAAGGTCCTACTGTATAGCACAGGGAAGTATATTCAATATCCTGTAAAAAACTATAATGGAAAAGAATGTGAAAAATAATATATATATGTATATATATATATTTATGTATACCTGAATCACTTAGCTGTACAGCAGAAATTAACACAACATTGTAAATCAACTATACTTCAATAAAATAAATTTTTTAAAAAAGAGTTACAGGGCTTCCCTGGTGGTGCACTGGTTAAGAATCCTCCTGCCAGTGCTGGAGACATGGGTTCGAGCCCTGGTACGGGAAGATCCCACATGCCATGGAGCAACTAAGCCCATGCACCACAACTACTGAGCCTGAGCTCTAGAGCCCGCAAGTCAACTACTGAGCCCACGTGCCACAACTACTGAAGCCCGTGCGCCTAGAGGCCATGCTCCACAATAAGAGAAGCCACGGCAATGAAAAGCCTGTGCACCACAAAGAAGAGCAGCCACCGCTCGTCGCAACCAGAGAAAGCCCACGCACAGCAACAACGACCCAATGCAGCCAAAAATAAATAAATAAATTTATTTTTTTAAAAAAAAAGAGTTACAGCTGGACAGGGGGCTGGAGACAGGAATGGAGAGTGTTATGGCCATTTTTCACTATAAACCTTTCAGTATTATTTTATTTTTTAAATTAAATTTTATTTTAAAAATTTACAAAGCCATGGTCTTCCTCCCAAATACCCATAACCCCAGTCTAATCATGAGAAAAACATTAGACAAATCCCAATTGAGGGACATTTTACAAAATACCTGACGAGTATTCCTCAAACTGTCAAGGTCATCTAAAGCAAGAAAATTCTAAGAAACTACCATAGCCAAGAAGAGCCTAAACAGACATGATGACTAAATATAATGTGGTATCCTCATGCACCCCAATGTTCACTGCAGCGCTGTTTACAATAGCCAAGTCATGGAAGCAAACTAAATGTCCATCAATAGATGAATGGATAAAGAAGATGTGGTACATATATACTATGGAATGTTACTCAGCCATTAAAAAGAATAAATTAATGCCATTTGCAGCAACATGGGTGGACCTGCAGATTATCATGCTAAGTGAAGTAAGTCAGACAGAGCAAGACAAATATCGTATGACACTGCTTATATGCGGAATCTAAAAACATGATACAAATGAACTTATTTACAAAACAGAAACAGACTCATAGACTTAGAGAAGGAACTTATGGTTACCAGCGAGGGAGGGTGGGAAGGGGAAAGACTGGGAATTTGACATTGACACGTACACACTGCTATATTTAGAATAAATAACCAACAAGGACCTACTGTATAGCACAGGGAACTCTGCTCAGTACTCTGTAATAACCTAAATGGGAAAAGAATTTGAAAAAGAATAGATACATGTGTATGTATAACTGAAAAAAATTAAATTAAAAAATAAAACTCTACAGAGCAAAAATTAATTAATTAATTAATTTAAAATGTGTTATCCTCAATAGGATCCTAGAACGGAAAAGGGAAATTAGGTAAAAACTAAGGAAATGTGAATAAAATATGGACTTTAGTTAATGATAATATATCAATACTGGTTCATTAAGTGTGGCAAATATACTATACAAATTTAAGATTTTTAATAATAGGAGAAAGTGAGTATAGCATATATGGGAACTCTGTACAAAGTTCCCAACTTTTCTGTAAATCTAAAACTATTCTAAAATTAAAAGCTTACTGAAATCTATACTTTATATAAATTTATAAAGGCAAAATGTAGTTAATTAAAAGAAAAACATACACACAGACACATACTGTACATGTGTATATAAATTTAACACTAATGGACAGAGCTCCAAGACACACTGTTAAGTTAAAAAGTACAAGTTACAGAAAAATGCATATAGGATATTTAGGTTTTAAAAAATAAACTGAATATTCTTTTCTGTGAGTGTATATATGTAAACATGTATGTATGTAAATGCATAGCAAAAGGTCTGGAAGGACAGACACAAACACCTAAGGAACAAAGGGAGCTCTTGGTTCCTATTTCATGTACTTTTAAATTATTTAAAATTTCTGCAACAGAAAGGGATACATATTTATGTATTACATGTATAAATAAGTTGTTAGCCTAAATCTTCTCCCTGAAAGAACTGACAATTATTTTCAGACAAATATTTTTTTAAGAAAGAATTAGAATC
Organism: Stenella coeruleoalba; assembly: GCF_951394435.1. Classification (NCBI taxonomy): domain Eukaryota; kingdom Metazoa; phylum Chordata; class Mammalia; order Artiodactyla; family Delphinidae; genus Stenella; species Stenella coeruleoalba. The sequence continues at coordinate 20,500,657 of NC_137155.1, read as the reverse complement.
ACTTAAGCCATATTAGAAGGAAAGAGATGAGTAAGAAACACTTCAAAATAAAACACTGAATTAATATACTAGAAAGTAACAAACACACACAAATAATCTTACTTTTTCCCAAGTCCTCCCTTCATTTACAACTATTCAAATGCATTTCTGCCTCACTTTACATACATTACCTCAAGGTTATGTTATAATTTAAAAAGAGAAGAACAAAAGAAAAAAAGAAAATATAACACAATTATAATTGTATACATATATGAATATGTATACATATATACATTTGTTAGATTTAATAGTTTTTAAGAGAAAGATAGAAATCCCACACAATATTAAGACTTATTAAATCACAGATTTTGTTATAAAGAGGGATATTCATACAGGCTCATTAGGTTTTTTTTAATATTTATTTTTATTTATTTATTTATTTGGCCGCCCGGGTATTTGGTTGCAGCACACAGGCTCTTCGTTGCCTCGTGAGAGATCTTCCTTGTGTCATGTGGGATCTTCAGCTGTGGTATGCGGGATCTTTACTTGCATGTGAACTCTTAGTTGTGGCATGAGGGATCTAGTTCCTGACCAGGGATTGAACCCGGGCCCCCTGCGTTGCGAGCACAGAGTCTTAGCCACTGGACCACAGGGAAGTCCTCAGATTTTTTTTTTTTTTTTTAAATATAAGTGTCATAAAAATCCACACTGGCAGTTCTTAAGAAATGTTGGTAGAATTTCATGCTAAAGCTTTCAGCTGCAATACATTCGTGTAGCCCAACCTCAAATAGGCTTCATGTGATCACAGTTTTACTTGCTTTGTTATATGTGCCGTAATTCACGCTGCAATAATGCAGTCCATGAAACTGATCGGTCTAGCAACAACACTGATATCCTCCTCTATTATCCTTCCCCACCCACGAATAAGTATAGCTGGAAATAGATCTGAGAACAAGCAGGAAGCAGGAGAATAAGAGAAGTGATACAGAATTGAAGTGGGGAGGCAGAAGGGAAAGTAAATTACAAAAATAAGAACATCAACGGAAAAAAAAAGATGAAGGATACAATAAAAAGAGAAAGGACTGCACATACAGTGGATGGGGAAAGAAGACACTTATCACACCTCCTCCCCCAACAAAGCTAATCAAGACCACCAAATCCAATGTTTTCTCAGCCCTTTTTTCTCAGTCCTTAGTGCAACAGACATTATTGACCTCCAACTCAAAATTCTCCCTAAGTTGCAGTGAAACTGCACTATCCTACATGACTACTCAATAACTCACAATTTATCTTCCCAAACCTGCACATTCCCCTAGGGTATACCCTAGGCATGCTTCCTCTCTTCTTTCTATTTCCTCTAAAAATGCAATCCTATGATTTAAACTATAACTTTAGGCAAATGAATCCCCAAACTAATCTCTCAATCCAACCCTTCTACCAAGTTCCACGCCTTCATCCCCGTAAGAAACAGTTAACACCAAAATCATCATCTTTATCATATAACTAAGGTTCAAGCTCTCCTTTTAATTCTCTCTTTATGTTAATGGCACAACATCCTAACATTAAAATTCAAAAAATTCTCAAAAACCTTTATAATACTTCCTTCTTCCATTTCCCCGTAACATTAAGTCACTTGCTCAGTTCAGTCTATTTTTCCATTAAAATATGTCTATCTTCCTTTCGCTTTCCATAGCTACCACCACCATTGATTCAATACCTTTTGAAAAAAAGTGATCTTCCTACCTAGAGTTTCTCTCCTCCCCACCAGTCCACTAAGCATAGAGTGACCAAATATTCCTTGAAAGTATAGTTTATCATGGCACTCTCCTCTGCTTTAAACAAACAAACCCTACCAAAAAAAGAAAATTCCCATAGTATGCCATTCAAGAATCTTAGTCAAGACTCACCTTATCTTTTAATAATTTCTTCTACTACTCATCCACATGTATACATACACAAAATTCCAGAATGTTTGATTCATTATTATTCAAATGTCTTACTCCAGTATTTTTGCTAATACCATTGAGCTGGAATGTCTTGCCCATCCCAACTCTGCCTACCAAAATCCTATACATCCTGAAAGATCTAGGTGAAATTCAGCTTCTTTCATTAAGCACTCCTAGATCCCTACAACACTGCCTCTCTCTCTTACGATTTGAATTCTGATTGTGTAGCTGTTCCATCTGCCCTACTGGATTATAAACTCTTTTGTAGTTATCATATCTTACTCATCTTTGTTATCTTCTACAGAACCTAGAAGAGTGTTTTGCATATAAATGATGTTCAATATGAATGCAGTTTCCAGGGGAAAAAGAAGAAAATGGTTCAAGTAAATACAAACAAGTTGCTAGTGATAAGCATCTAAAGTGTCAGCAGTCACAGAAGACAAAAAAAAAGGTCAATATGCAGAAAAAAGAAACAAGATGAGTAACAATACAGAGCCTTGCTTACACTGCAGCTAATTATCTCTCCAATTAAATTATAAATACTCTAAAAGCAAGAAATATAAATAGGGCTTCCCTGGTGGCCCAGTGGTTGGAAGTCTGCCTGCCACTGCAGGGGACACGGGTTTGATCCCTGGTCTGGGAAGATCCCACATGCTGCAGAGCAACAGAGCCCGTGTGCCACAACTACTGAGCCTGCACTCTAGAGCTCGCAAGACACAACTACTGCAGCCCACGTGCCTAGAGCCTGTGCTCCACAACAAGAGAAGCCACTGCAATGAGAAGCCCAAGCACCGCAACGAAGAGTAACTCCCGCTCACCACAACTAGAGAAAGCCTGCATGCAGCAATGAAGACCCAACACTGCCGAAAATAATAAATAAATTTTAAAAATAAATAAATTTATTTTTTTAAAAGAGAAATGCATAATAAAAGACCCTTGACTATCCAGCCGCAATTTCTCTTTAAAAAAAAAAAAGTGACACATTCTAGACCTCTTAAGTCGACATTATACAATTATTTAGTTAAAATTATACTCTATAATGCAAACAGTAAATCATATAGTTCTTTCCGGTTAATGTAATAACATAAGTGGGAACAAATGCTCTTTTTATACACTCCTAATTATATTTTTTCATACAACCAATTAAGGTTCTAAATTTTTAAAAGTTATGTATTTAGCTAATACCACTAAATAACTCTCCTATAGGTGCTTTATCTATTTCAGTTCAATGTAGAATATGCTCTTAATAAAATTTTACAAAACAAATATACCTATTAAGGCCCTAATAAGTATACAGGGAGGAACTGTTTCAAGCTTCCAAAGCTAGGTTAGAAGAAGCCTTGCTGTTTCCACCCAGGTCTCTTGGTCTCCTTCTGCCATGTAAGAAATCCTACTATCCTGATGAGGAGATCATGTAAAAAGGCACCGAGGTGACAGGAGAGAGAGGGGACCAGCTCAGCATCTCATCATCCCTGACAGGCAACAGGCACATGAGTAAAGTCATCATGGACTCACCAGACAAGACTAACCATCAAATGAACACCACTGAGTAACCCCAGTCAGCCCCGAATGAAGCAAAATTACCTAGCCAATCCTGCTGAATTCCTGACCCAGAACATCATTAGATACAATAAAATGGTTGTTCTTTTAAGCCTCCAAGTTTTAGGTTAGTTTGTTACACAGCAATACCTAATGCAGCCTTCACAAAATCTTCTTATGCTCAAAGAAGTTGGGCTAAGTTATGTACGTACAAGACATGCAATGACTTCAGAGAAATGTTAAAACAGAGTATCTTATAAAAACAACTGATATTTTAAAATCTACGATGAAGGGCTAGAATAAAGATGCTTAGCAATATATAATGTCAAAGCTATAAAGAGAATCAAACATCTATAAATTATTTCCTGCCTCAGTATCTGTGACACTGCATAGCTCAGTTTTCCTATGTAGTTCCCATGAATGTTACACTTCATATAACGCTCTAACTAGAACTTCTTTAACTCTTTATTGAAATCCTACCACACTGTCTTTCAAAGTTTCTCTCAAAACACCCTCTCCTTCCTCCTGCATCCCTTCGGGAAAGGAAAGGGATTCTTAAGAAAGAAAGGGATTCTTAACATCTACCTGCGCCCACTCCCACTAGCTACCACCACTACTTTCCATTTGCCTTGTGGTATTTAACTTACTGTACTAAATATTATAACTACTTTTTCTAGTACCCTGCTAGATTGTTTAAGTTACTTGAAGGCATGGACTGCAAACTATTGATTTAGTCATTTTTGTTAACACCTACCACAGCATCTAAGTACTAAAAATGTTTAAGTTGAATAATTATACACTCTGCTACTAGAGATCTCAGATTTTAAAGACAAACACAATGCTTGATGTACCACAAACAAATCACTTCCTGAACGTTACAAAGTAATCTTTCTGTAATTCAACCTGTTCCTGATTATAATTGATAACCTTTCACTGTTATAAAATTATATACCCAATTATCAAGTACATGTAGAAAAACCAAAAGCTTTCTTATATACCAGTAATAATCTGGAAAAAAAAACTCCCCAAAATAAAACAAAATACAAGAAAACTCATAATATGTATTAAATATCAATAAATTTTACAGAGATATAAAAGAATAGGTAAAGATATACATGTAGCTTTTAAGTACAAAGATAATTCTGTAACAATTACAGTTTGCCCCTAATTCAATCAATATATTTAATAAAAATCTCTATGGGATGGGGGGGGAAGGGGTACTTTACAAAATAACTCTTAAGTTAATCAAAAAGGAAAAATAAGAGTAAAGGAACCTTGATCCAAAACTCAAATACAGGGCTTCCCTGGTGGCGCAGTGGTTAAGAGTCCGCCTGCCGATGCAGGGGACACGGGTTCATGCCCTGTTCCGGGAAGATCCCACATGCCGCGGAGCGGCTGGGCCCGTGAGGCGTGGCCGCTGAGCCTGCACGTCCGGAGCCTGTGCTCCGCAACGGGAGAGGCCACAACAGTGAGAGGCCCGCGTACTGGAGAAACAAACAAACAAACAAACAAACAAAACTCAAATACAAAAATTTTCCGAAGGCATCACAGACCTAAATTTAAAACCTAAAACTATAGAGTATCTAAAAGAAAACATAAGAGAAAACCTATATGACCTTGGGTTAGGCAAAGCTCCCTTAATTCAGACACAAAAAGCACAAACCATAAAAGAAATAAATTATAAAGTGGACCTAATCAAAATTCAAATTTTCTGCTGTGAAAAAGTATAAAGGACAATATTAAGAGAAAGAAAAGCCAAGGAATTGGAGAATATATTTGCAAAAATACGTATCTCATATGGAACTTGTTCACAGTGTAGAGAACTTTCACAATTTCCTAATAATAAGAAAACACCCAATAATAGACAGTTTGAACAGACATGCACAGAAGAGAGATAGGGATGGAAAATAAGCACATGAAAAGATGTTCAACATCACTAATCATCAGGAATTGCAAATTAAAACCACAGTGAAATACTACTACATGTCCACTAGGATGGCTAAAATTTAGTAAACTGACAATATCAAAGGGCTAGTGGGAATGAAAAATGGTACAGCCACTTTAGAAAAGTTTGACAGTTTCTTATGAAGTTAAACATGCACTTAACCATACAACCCAGCAATTCTACTTCTAGGTATTTACGGAAGAGAAATGAAAACATATATCTATCCCAAGATTTGTATGTAAATGTTTGTAGCAGGCTTTTTAATAATTATCAAAAACTAGAAACAATCCAAATGTCCATCAACTGGCAAACGAAAAACCAAAGTGTGGTGTCTCCATACAATGAACTACTACTAGAAATAGAAAAGAATGAACTGATTAATGTAACAACTCAAAAGCAACATGCTAAGTGAAAGAAGCCAAACATGAAAAAAGTTAGATAGTTCAACTTAAAATACATTCTGAAAAAGGCAAAACCATTGGGACATAAAACAGATCACCCCCAGAATGGAAGTAGTGGGAGAGCACTAAGTGGCAAGAGGGAACTTTTTTTTTTAATTTTATTGAACTATAGTTGATTTACAGCATTGTGTTAATTTCTGCTGTACAGCAAAGGGACCCAGTTACATATATTCTTTCTCATTATCTTTTCCCCTCATGGTTTATCACAGAATATTGAATATAGTTCCCTGTGCTATGCAGTAAGACCTTGTTTATCCATCCGATATATAATAGCTTGCATCTGCTAATCCCAAACTCCCAATCTTCCCTCCCTCATCCCCCCTTCCCCTTGGCAACCATAAGTCTGTTCTCTATGTCTGTGAGTCTGTTTCTATTTTGTTATGTTCATTTGTGTTGCATTTTAGATTCCACATATAAGTGATATCATACGGTATTTTTTTTCTCTTTCTGATTTACTTTGATTACTATGATATAATCTCTAGGTCCATCCATGTTGCTGCAAATGGCATTATTTCATTCTTTTTTAATGGCTCAGTAATATTCCACTGTATATATACACCACATCTTCTTTATCCTGGCATCTGTTGATGGACATTTAGGTTGTTTCCAAGCCTTAGCTATTGTAAACAGTGCTTCTATGAACATAGGGGTGCATGTGTCTTTTCAAATTATAGTCTTGTCTAGGTATATGCCTAGGAGTATATAGCATCTCTATTTTTAGTTTTTTTAAGGAACCTCCACACTGTTTTCCATAGTGGCTGCACCAATTTACATGGGTGGCTGCACCCAATTAAATCAACATTGCAGGAGGGTTCCCTTTTCTCCTTACCCTCTCCAGCATTTATTATTCGTACTTTTTAAAATTAATTAATTAATTAATTAGTTTGTTTGTTTGTTTTTGGCTGCGTTTGGTCTTCGTTGCTGCGCACACACTTTCTCTAGTTTCAGCGAGCAGGGGCTACTCTTCATTGCAGTGCGTGGGCTTCTCGTTGCGGTGGCTTCTCTTATTGCGGAGCATGGGCTCTAGGCATGCGGGCTTCAGTAGTTGTGGCTTGCAGGCTCTAGAGCGCAGGCTCAGTAGTTGTGGCACACAGGCTTAGTTGCTCCGCGACATGTGGGATCTTCCCGGACCAGAGCTCGAACCCGTGGCCCTGCACTGGCAGGCGGATTTTTAAGCACTGTACCACCAGGGAAGTCCCTATTTGTAGACTTTTTAATGACGGCCATTCTGACCAGTGTGAGGTGGTACCTCATTGTAGTTTTGATTTGCATTTCAAAGAGGGAAATTTTTGATTTTTAGTAGTATGTGATAAAAGCTGGCATTCTATATCTGTGTGGAAAGGAAAAACTATTCAGTGAATGGTATTAAAAACTAATTACTGGGGGCTTCCCTGGCGATGCAGTGGTTGAGAGTCCGTCTGCCGATGCAGGGGACACGGGTTCGTGCCCTGGTCCGGGAAGATCCCACATGCCGTGGAGCGGCTAGGCCCGTGAGCCACGGCCGCTGAGCCTGCGCGTCGGGAGCCTGTGGTCCGCAACGGGAGAGGCCACAACAGTGAGAGGCCCGCGTACCGCAAAAAAAGAAAAAAACAACAACTAATTACTGGAACAAAATTAATTATGATTCCTACCTAATTTTATGTCTAAATAAATTCCAAACAGAGCAAAGGTTTTCATTTATAATTGCATTACAGATTTTGTAAACAAGCTCAGATTAAAAATATAAAATATCCTGTTTGTACAATGTGTAGTAAGTTTAATTTTTTGAGGTTAGAATATATAAAATAGCAATTGTGATAATTCAAGATGAGTCAAACATTCAATTATTATTATCCACACAGTTCATTTTCTTTCTAGTTATCATGCCATTAATACCTGCCTCTTGTGCTCACCTGACAATCTGCCCATTGTTTGTGAGCAGCTGGTCAACTTCTCATCCCATTATCACCTTCTGCTGTTTTCACATTTGAAATAACCTGCCAAGATTTTCCTGAACAACAATCAGACATCTCTTCTGAGGAGGCAAAAACAGCCGTAACGTAGTGCAACTTATTCATTTCTCAAAGTTATCAAGTACCCAGAAGTTGAAGGCCTGACCTGAAACAAGATAATCACAGCCCCAGATTCCAGAGAGTTTACAGTCTGGTGAAGAAGACAACTAAACATGTGATTAAAATGAAGTGAAGAAAATGAAAAGACAACCCTCAGAATGGGAGAAAATATTTGCAAACAAAGCAATCGACAAGGGATTAATCTCCAAAACATACAGACAGCTCATGCAGTTCAATATCACAAACAACCCAATCAAAAAATGGGCAGAGGGGCTTCCCTGGTGGCGCAGTTGTTGGGAGTCCGCCTGCCGATGCAGGGGACGCGGGTTCGTGCCCCGGTCCGGGAAGATCCCACGTGCCGCGGAGCGGCTGGGCCCGTGAGCCATGGCCGCTGAGCCTGCGCGTCTGGGGCCTGTGCTCCGCAGCGGGGGAGGCCACAGCAGTGAGAGGCCCGCATACAGCCAAAAAAAAAAAAAAAAAAGGGCAGAGGATCTAAATAGACATTTCTCCAAAGACGACATACAGATGGTTAAAAAGCACATGAAAAGATGCTCAACATCACTAATTATTAGAGAAATGCAACTCAAAACTACAATGAGGTATCACCTCACACCAGTCAGAATGGCCATCATTTAAAAGTCTACAAATAATAAATGCTGGAGAGGGTATGGAGAAAAGAGAACCCTCCTACACTGTCGGTGGGAATGTAAATTGATACAACCACTATGGAGAATATGGAGGTTCCTTAAAAAACTAAAAATAGAGCTACCATATGATCCAGCAATCCCACTCCTGGGCATGTACCTGGAGAAAACCATAATTCGAAAAGATACACGCACCCCATTGTTCTCTGCAGTGCTATTTACAGTAGCCAGGACATGGAAGCAACCTAAATGTCCATCAACAGAGGAATGGGTGAAGAAGATGTGGTACACATATACAATGGAATATTATTCAGCCATGAAAAAGAATGAAATAATGCCATTTGCAGCAACATGGATGGACCTAGAGATCATCATACTAAGTGAAGGAAGTCAGAGACAGATATCATATGATATTGCTTATATGTGGAATCTAAAAAAGGCTATAAATGAACTTATCTACAAAACAGAAACAGAGTTACAGATGTAGAAAATAAACTTACGGTTACCAGGAGGTAAGTGGGGGGGATAAATTGGAAGATTGGGACTGACATATACACACTAGTATATATAAAATAGATAACTAATGAGGACCTACTATATAGTACAGGGAACTCTACTCAATTGTCTGTAATGGCATATATGGAAAAAAATCTAAAAAAGAGTGGATATATATATAATAGATTTGCTTTGCTGTACACTTGAAACTAACACAACATTGTAAATCAACTATACCCCAATAAAAATTTAAAAAAAAAATGAAGTGAAGAAAGTCAGGATATGGCAAAGTGATATGGGAAGAGACAGCAAGGAGACCTAATCTAGTCCAGGGAGTAGCAAAGGCCTCCCTTTCAAGTTCAGTCCTAAAAGATGAGTAAGTTCAGTGGAGTAGAAGTGTGGAACTAGAGATGGAAGGATAATGGATGCAGAAAGTTCTAGGCAGCAAGGAGCACTGAGGAGAAGCTGAAGAGCTAAACGAGGATATGATCATCCAGAACCTTAGGGGACATTTTAAGGAATTTGAACATCATCTCATAAACAGAAAAGTGACATCAAATAGGCATTTAGATCTCTAGTTATCACTTAGGCTGTAGAATGAAAAATGAAATGAAAGATCATAGATGTGAAGTAGAGAGCCCAATAAGGAAGCAGTTATACAATAACTGAGGTTAGAGATAATTAGGCTAGAGATAATTAGCTTTCAACTAATACTAAAAGAAAGGAAGGCATAAAAGTAGATAGATGGGAAAGACAGTGGCTAGAAGCGAAAAGATCTGGCTACAGGTGTGATAAAGTTAAAGTGGAGAATTCAGTATTCAAACTTGAGCACTGAGGTAAGGAGCATACATAGAAAGACAAATTTGTGTAAGGGAGACAATGAGTTGTGAACATATTACTCTTACAGTTCTATGGACCACCTAATAGTGGTCATGTCAAGGAGGCAACTGAATACACAGATCTAAACCTCTGGACTAAGCTAAGATTTGAGGAGTGCTAACAACAGACATAAGAAAACTAACAGGGTCATTAGCAAAGCCAGAGAGTCTACTACTGTAAAAGGGCCCCAAACTAAACCAAATGCTAAAATAGCTGCAGCAGAGATAAGGAAAATGGCAGGGGATGCTAAAAGGGGAAGGACAAATGGAATGTAAACTGTCAAACTGTTGAGTGGAGTGAAGGTTAAGGGACCATGCCTAATCTTGGGGTTTTTAGAGACCTTTTGAAGACTGTGAACAGCTGGTTACCTAAGAATTAATGATCTGAGATTATTTGCTCCTCACAGAAAAAGCCCTCCACATACACACACTGAAGCACACATGTTAACTGAACAGAATCTCCTACATACAGAGCAACATTTTTAAACCTCACCCTTGGACTCACTACTAATTTGACATGCATCTGATAACAGAACTTTAATAAGGTACTTTCCTCCATCTCAAACTCACATCCATCTTTTTGAACCAGTTCTCTTACAGGCATACCCACATTTTTTCAAAAAATGCTTATTCTCTCCATCTGAAAGCATAAAATAACATGTAAATTCTCCTTTCTTGCTATATATTTGAAAACCAAGATGCCCTATCATATAATCCCTCTTAAAATCTTCCTTTTCATGTCCAGGAGCACCAATCATTTCACCACTAAAATCACGTCATTTCACTACTATAGTAGTCTCCAATACCCCTGACTCTACAATTTTCTCAGCCAATCTCTCCTAAACAATGCTACTAAAGTAATATTCCTAAAATACCAGTTTGAATATATTATCGCCCTACTAAAAAACTGTGCCTTGCTGTTGCCCACAGAATGAAGTCTGAGCTCCTTATCCAGACAAACAGAAAGCAGATTATGGCAGACTTTCAACTGCCATGCAGTCCTATCTCACAACTTTGTACAAAATCATCAATCCCAGCCAAATGGTTCTTCTCACAGACCACTGAACATGCCAGACACACTCCTGTCTCTACAATCTTGCTCACACCATCCCTCCTGTGTAACAAGCCTGTCTCCATCATCTCCATTTACATAAGTCCTAATTTTCCATCAAAGCTCAGTTCATTTACTTGGCAAACTATCTCACAATGCAAGGTACAATTCTGGATGAAGGAGTTTTAAAAATATTAACATGGTTTGCACAGTAGTTTAGAGAGAGAGCTCTGAGGTCAAACTATCTAAAGATCTGAAACCTAGATTTACTACTTATTTCATATCCTTCAGCAAGTCATTTAAATTATTCTGAGCTTCCATAAAGCACTTTCAAAAGTCTACTATCTAACTAAACTTTAAAGAAGTTGTGAAAATTAAATAAAAATTTATATAAAGTGCTGAGTATACAGTTCTATAAATGTTAACCCTTGTTCTTATTTTTGTTGTTTCTGTCCTCAAGAAGCTTATATTCTAGCACAAACTGCACCTAAGTACTCACTGCATCAGCTTGTGGCCCATCTCAAAAAAGCTTGACAGAATCTACTAATTCTGACATTTTCATTATCCTCAAAGGAGAAAACCAAAAGTATACTGTTCTGGTTTCTTTTGTATTAATTAAATTTTTTTCATGATAAAAAGTTAAATATTTTCAAAAAAAAGTTAAATATTTTAAATCTAAAATTCAAAAAAAATGTACAAAGTTTAATGTACCTTCAGAAATAAAAATGTTTAAAGTGATAAAAAATTAGTTTAGTTGGTAAGAGTGTACATTTATTATTAATTCTCCTTAATCACACACACACAAAGATTTTATATAAGCCACAATTATTTCATCAGAATTCTTTTTACTCTAACTGAAAAAATATCATTATCTTTTCAATATCCTATTTTAAGTAGTTTATCTGTAATTTGAAACTTTAATTCATTTGAGGATGGTAAAAAATTAATGACATTTACTATAATAACTGGAAACCTCTGACATATAAACTTCTTTCAGCAAGTTAGTATGGTTCATACTAATACCAAAAATTCTCAGAAACCAGGATACCAATGGGAAAACTATACAGGTTATACATACCCATGAATTCAGTGAAACTAAACGTGTCCAATGTGTTATACAGGAAAGAATGGTTAGGAACTAATATCCCTACAAATGCCTACCATATACCAGGCTCATGTAATTCTAACAACCATGCTGTGGACACCGATAGTAACAGATGAGTATGAGCTCGAAAAGATTAAGTGATTTCACCAGTGTCCCACAAATAGGAACAAATCAAAATAAGGCTAAAATTTAAGATCTCTTCTTGAAAAACATACCACAACAATAGGGAAAAAAAGAACTAGAAACATAAATTCCACCTTTAATGTAACTAAGAGATACTGTAACTGTAACCTGAGATATAATTTATAAAGACAGAACGTTGACGGTGGAATGGTAAATGACCTGGCATAAATGGAAGAAGGTTAAGGTAAGTCCCTATAGAAAGAAATAATGACAAAGAACCCTGTTTACTCTGCAGCACCCCAGAAGGGCTTAGAAATGAGAGGTGCTGGGAAAGGCAAGATGACAGAACCACACTGCTTCACCCCCCGCCCACGCTCCCACCCCCACACTCCTAAGGGAATGAGAGGTGTTCAGCAAAACTGAATCACACGGTGGCTCCAGCCTCAGGGGCGACACACACAGAAAAAGGGAGAAGCGAGTGCTGGTATGAATACAAGGAGACTAAGTGAAAATTTAGAAACTGGTGAGACCTGTAGTAGCTTTCTTCCTCCACCCAGCACTAGAACTCTGCCATCAATACTCATTACTTCTGCCAATCCTCTCCTCTCTCCATTATTCCACTTATGCAGACGGACAGAAAAATGAAGGACCATTATTTGAAGAAACTGAAAGCCTTCTTACCCACCACCTAGAGAAGAAAAAATAAAGATAAAAACAAGGGAGTTCATTAGTCACTAAGCTATGCTCATGCATGCCCAGTGAGCTTTCAATTAGTTTTGCAACATTCTCTTGAATATGAAGGAACTGCTGAGGATCACACAGATCTGAAGAAAGCCTTCAACAACAACAAAAAGAGACCAAAACAAACAGAAAAAAGAAGAACCAAAAACAATGCAAGGCATGGAAGAAAATGTCAAAGAAACTGTAATTAATATCCTTGAAGAGATAACAGAAGATGCTGTACCCATGAAAAAGAAACAAGATGCTATAATACAGAAATAGAGAAGAGCTCATAAAACATTTTTTTTTTAAAGATACCTGAAATTTTAAAATTCAGTGAAAGGGTTGAACTCTCCCAGATAGGACAGAAGACAGTTTTTTGGAGATCAAATTTCTCAGCATCAACATTGGAAGCCAAGCAATAAAGGAACACCTCCAAACTTTTAAGGAAAAATGATTTCCAACAGTCAAGTGTGACTCAACAGCACAACAGTCAAGTGTGAGGGTAAAAACGAACCCCCCCCAAAATATCTCATGCACTCTTTCACGGTAATAGTAGAGAAACCAAAAAGAAGGAATAAACTAAAAGGAAGGCATGGGATCCAGGAAAAAAGGGACTCAACAAAAGTGAAAAAAATTCCCAGAATGTCCCAAGATAACAGCTTTGCAGCAGGCCTAAACAGAAAACAATCCAGAATAAAGCAGGAAGGACAGCTACAGAAGGGATGACTACAGGAATAAGTGGAAGTGGTAAGTTTATGTGACAGATTTGACCATGTGGAAAATTGTACTGAGAAGCATTTTACCGAGCTGCTGGAGGATACAGAAAGACAAAACTAAGCAAATGAAAAAACAAGGCATGAAAAGCAAAAGGTTACACGGGAAAACTAAATCATAGTAAACTACTATCTCAGCAGTGACAAATATTTGGTTGGAATGATGAAAACTCTCAACGTGAATTTAACCTGAAATTGCAGAATAACAGTATTAGAAAGATGGAGGAAAAGCCTAGTTTGAAAAACCTTTTAACATCTATCCCTTTAAAATCATTGATAATTACATACCTCAAATTATTCAATTCTAAGGAAAGCTTCTATTTTCATTAAATTCTGTAACTACACTTTCAAGGCAAAAATTTAGTGAAATGCACTGGTTTTGTCTTGGGCTACTTCACAGGGTCATTTTAAGGAAATAAGGTAATAAATGCAAAGCAAAAATTCTAACAAAAATTAGAAGATCTATACAAGTTTTACTGGTTACTGGAATCAGTTAAGGCAGCTTATTATCTAGTAATATGTTTGTTCTATTGTTTGCTATAATTCTTTTTTTTAATATTTATGTATATATTTATTTTGGCTATGCCGGGTCTCAGTTGTGGCACACGGGGTCTTCGTTGCAGCATGTGGCATCCTCAGTTGCAGCATACAGGATCTTCTTACTGCAGCATACAGGATCTTCTAGTTGCAGCATGTGGACTTCTTAGTTGCAGCATGCATGTGGGACCTAGCTCCCCAACCAGGGATCGAACCTGGGCCCCCTGAACTGGGAACACGGAATCTTACCCACTGGACCGCCACACAAGTCCCTGTTTGTTGTAATTCTAAATGTTGGACACCTTCAGCACATGTTCACTTTTACCTTCCACATTTACCAGTTAATAATTTATTTAATCTTACAGGAAAATGGGCTGCGAACTCTTTAGTAGTTTACCTCTTTATACACCAAAATTTTTATTTCATAGTTTTAAAAATCTAGGACTTCCCCGGTGGCTCACTCGTTGGGAGTCCGTCTGCCAATGCAGGGGACACGGGTTCGAGCCCTGGTCCGGGAGGATCCCACATGCCGTGGAGCAACTGAGCCCGTGCACCACAGCTGCTGAGCCTGTGCTCTAGAGCCCATGAGCCACAAGGGCTTAAGCCCAGGCGCCTGGAGCCTGTGCTCTGCAACAAGAGAGGCCACCATAATAAGAGGCCTGCGCACAGCAGCGAGGAGTAGCCCCCGCTGGCGCAACTGGAGAGAGCCCGTGGGCAACAATGAAGACCCAACGCAGACAAAAATAAATAAATAAATTTTAAAAATAAAATAAAAAATAAAACTAATTTTAAAAAATCTAAAATGTTTTGCACTTTTCTTTTTATAAGAAATAAATTTAACTTTTACTTGATGACTCAGGCTGTCATGCAAGTCGGCTACAGTACTATGACTATATGGCCTCAGAGGTTTTAGGTCTGTAAGGCATCAACCCTTATGCTAAATGGACATAAACTGGTATGCTTTTATAACCTTCCTGTTCATCACTCTTAACTTTCAGATCCACTGTCAACGATCCTTCCTCTATCTGGATTGACCCATCTTTTATTTACTATGGGGTTAAAAAAAAAATCATCATGCTTCTGACTCAACATTTACTAAATGCCCTGCCTTTCATACACACACTTTCATTTAATCCAAATAACTTTTGTTAGAATGGTAGTCAATGTAAAAATTTAGCAGTTCTGACTAAAGACTTTAAAAAAAACTACTACAAATAAATACAGGAGTTTAATTGCTTAATGGAGTTTGGGGGCTGCATCTTTTGGATGGTTTGGGGGGTTTTGTTTGTTTTTTGAGAGAAGGATTTATTTTCCTTGCTTTGGTGTCTTTATAACTAATTTCCAGTTCTGATCAAGATTGGTTAATCAATGATCTATGGGATAATTGTGGGAGTCACTGAACTATCCTATGTGCTATCCTATCAACTATCCAACTTAGAGCAATACCAAAAAGAGATATATACTTAAAACTACAGACACGTGGTCATCCATTCACTAAGACTTTCACAAAAAACGCAGAAAAATGAGAAATGTATTGCAAATTAGGACTTTTATATTTGCAATTATATCTATATTAAATGCATGTATATAATTTTGTTATTTTAATACTTCTGTTGCTTAAAAAATTTCTTAGTTGAATAAAACAGAACCTCAATTCAGTTAAATCTGAACTTCAGAAGGATATGAGTACTTCCCAAATTAAGAGGTAAAGATTTTCACCATTAAATGTATCACCAAGACACTGAAAAGCAATCCTTCTCATTGATTTTTAGTTATTCCTCTATAAAATAGCAGCATTTCCATTAAAAAAAAGAAAGAAAGAAAAGAAAATCTTACCATAGTGTTACTATCTAGTCACTACTCAAAAAACCTACATAAATCATGGAATAAAAGCTATCATTGCTTATATTCAGGCTTAATAATGTAAGCTGTAGCCTTCAAAAGGAGGATTCTAAATGTAATTTAAAAGACTAGAAAACTTTCTCTTTAACAGTCATTTCACTTTAAAAGCAATTTATGTGCTCCAGAGAATTGTTAAAGAATGCTTACTTATTTATTTTCAGCCATTCCAATACATCGACAATGTTATACCCATATTCACGTTCTCATTCAAAGAACTTAGAAGAGCAAATACACTGTTCACACATCACAAATAAGACTGATATTGAGCTGCAAATGCTGACTTCCAGGCACCTTCAAATTTTAAATGTAATTATTAAAACAAAATTGCTTTAAAATACTAATCACCTAAAATCCCAGCCTAAAAGTCGTATAAATTCCATCCTCAAAACCACTTTCCTGGAAACAACACTCTCCAAAGCTGAGGGATCCTTTACTTTGTGCCAGAGTACCTGATGCCTATGCTTAGACGTCAAAGCTTTGCTACAGGCAAAATATCAAAAAAGTAACACTGTTGCTACATACTCGTGCACAACATTTTTAAAAATTGCGAAAATATACCTTTCTAATTCAAACAGAGAATTTTTCATGATCTAAGCTACCATTAGACCAGCAACGCTAAAACTGCTTGACATTTCATTTTTCCTAAAACAAACAAAAATACTTTCACGATACTGTGTATCAATGTACATTTATAATAAAGATCACTACGTGCTTTAAGCTTTTGATCACATAAAGATCTAATTTTCAACCAGTCTCCACGTTGTACCACTGTCAAAACTGTGTATCAAACATCTAAATAGGTAGGACCATCTATTTTATAGAAATACTTCCTGAAAATTATATGACTAGCCTACTTTTTAAAAGAAAACCGCGCAGTCGTGTCTGAAAAGAACGCTTAAGAATTTGCCTTTCTCTGATGCTAAAACATTTTGCAGCAAGTACTTGATCTGGCCAAAAAACGTCAATGCTCCTGGATTTTATCATTTGCTGCAGGAAAAAAAGAATATGGCTGAAAATTCTTTCTGAAGGGTGGTATTTCAAACAGGACCACTCACAACACTTAAGAATACGGAGCGGAGAGGAGGGTGGAGGGAGGGTACCTTATGAAACAGCACACTCCGGGCCCTGCACACTACCTCATTTCCCTAATAGGGATGAAAAGCTCAGGCCTCTGGTAGCTTCCAGCTGACGCCAATGCGCTCCACACCCCTCTTTTTGACAGGATTTTCTGGCGTTGGAGCCTGTGTCACAAATACAAATTCCGTGATCACGTCTAAACGGTCTAATAATCAAGCATCTTCTACAGGACCAAACCCTTTGCGATCCCATTCCCTCCCATCTCCCTCTGTAGCGAAATACACCTAAGCGGGTCCTCTACATCGAATTCTACAAATCCTGCCGCGCATTATCGAGGCAGAAACGATACAGAAAATAGATTTCAGCCATCCCCCTCGATGCTACCGAAATTACAGGCTCCATTTCCTGTCCCCATGGGGACCGCAAAATCTCCGAGGGAGAACCGGACGCCTCCCGCCCCCTCCAGGCTGGCGCAAGCGGCCCCCGCGCTCCCCCTGCCTGGGCCCCGCGGGCGCGAGCGCGTGGCGAGGACCCGGGGCGCCCTCCCTTCCCCCCACCCGGCGCCGGCACCCACCTCTCGGCAGCGGCTTCATCTCCCCATTCTCCTCGCGGGCTGCCCCGCCGGCCTCGCCTGCCCCGCCGAGGCCGTGCCTCCTCCTTTCCTTCTCTCGCTTCTCCTTGGGTCTGCGCGGCTTGGCGTTGGCTGAGGAGGCGGCGGCCGGCAGCAGGAGATGGTGAGGCTGAGCGTGCAGCAGCGTAGGAGGGACCAGCAGTTTGCGCGGCACCGGCTGGGACGAGGAAGCAGAGGCTGAGGAGGGGACGGCCGTGCCAGCGGAGAAAGAGAAATTGCTCCGAGCAGAGGACGGGGAGGGGGCAGCAGACAGAGCGGCGAAGCTCCAAGACCCAGGGCTGCCATAGCTCCGAGGCGAAGGTGCCGCGGAAGACTGCAGCTGCCTGCTGTTGCCGCCGCTGCCTCCTTCTCCGTTCAGTCTCCGCGGCGTCTTCTTCTCCTCAGTCCGGATCTTCTTGGCAGACAGAGGACCCGGCGGGTCCCGGGAGGGGGGCTGCAGCTTGGAAAACGGTTCTTTCTCCGAGACGGCGGCCGGGGCGCAGTGCACTAGGCTCGGCGGTTCCGCCATTTTGCGCTCCTGTTGTATTTACTCTCCTCCGCTCCCAGGCGCGGGGCAGGGGCGGGCTCTCCTCAGGGGGCAGGGAAGGGGCGGAGCGGCCGGGCCCTCCATTGGGCGAGCCACGCTGAGGGATATCTTAAGAACCAATCAAAAGCGCGAGTCTGGAGCCGAAGTTGTGGGGGGAATCGCCAAGCGTACCAGTTTTGGAGGTCACAGGGCCGCGGGGCGCGGCTAATGGCGGAGCAAGCTGTGAGGGGAGGGTCGTCCAGTTGTCGTCAGCGTGAACGCGGGTGCCCAGTGAGTGTCTGAGAGAACCCCATCTCCAGACCCCAAAGTCTGCCCCGGCCCCGCGCTCGTCTCTGCCTCGTCGACTTTGTCTTATACCACTGTCCCTTCCTTTTTCTCTGGGGGGTCCTTTTGGTCCCTCCCCTGCCTTTTCCCGCTCAGAAAGCCGAATTTCGCAGATTCTCAGCTCCGAGGAGAAAATTTTGCCGGAAATTAAATCCTTCCTTCTGTTAGGCAGTAGTCGATTGATGGGAGGAGCTAAAAGTCACTTGGTGTCCTGACAAGATGTGTTACTCTTTTGCTAAGATCGTCATCTCTAATGCTTTGAGGGAGGTAACTTCTGCACACCTAGAACTTTCGGATTACTACCGAGCCTGAAGGTAAGACTCTCCTGGAGAATTTTTTTTTTCAAGCGCTTGTGATTAGACCGTTAAAGCTTTTAATTTTATTATCCTTATTATAACTCAGATTCGCTAAGAAAAATTCACTAGCGATATTTATAGATGTTTGAAAAGCAAGTTTTTTTTTTAAGTGTGTATTTTAGCGTTTAGTTAGCAGTCTGAGTGTTAGATGTTTTGTAAGCGCGTGCTGTGAATTGTACCTTAGAAGATAAGGAATTTGAGAAGATGGGTTACAGTAATTGCAACCAAGTGAAGAGTACGATTATAATTTTACTCTAAGGTCTTACATGAGACCAAGAAGTCAAAGGAACAGATGTAAAAATAATAGTCAAATGAGGAGATGACCAGTCAGAGGATATTTTGAGTCCCAAAAGGTGCCCTAAGCTGCCTGTAACTTTGTGGAAAACAATTAAAAGTAACTTTCCAGAATTACCAGTTCTCGTGACCTCATGAAGTTGGAATTCTTTATTTTGTTTTCACTTTTGAGGGGTAAAGGGGATTGGTTTTAATAATATTTTGGAGTCAAAATTTAATATTGGTTTATAGACTTTTTTTGAGGTGCATCAAATTTTTAAAGTAATGAAAACTATTCACTGTACTTTAATGCATAGCAATGAAAGCAAGTGTAAGCTGTGTATTTGGAATTGACTGACAGTAGATGTCTTATTGAAAAGTGTGGACAGAGATTATGGAGCTGGAAATCATCTGCTACTGACTAGCTTTGTGACCTCAGTCAGGGTGTTCTTTATCTGTCTGAACTTCTGTTTCATTTATTAAGTGAGTATATTTGATTACATGATTACTAAGATCCCTTCTGCGCCCTAAACTTCGGCTGTATTTAAGAAGCTTTTCAAAATCACACTGAAATTATTACAATTAAAATAACTGCTTAATTGTTGGCCCTCCAGATATGAGAGTGTCTCTTATATACATAATATAGTGCCTGTAAATTTGCACCATTTATACCCTTATCTTCCCTGCAGAAGTCTGGAAAATCTGACTTCTTAAGGGCCCAGCTAAAGTGGACTCTCACCTGAATTCGTTACTAATTGCACTATATTCTTTTATACACTCTTATCAAGGCAGACCCTAAATTTATAGAGCCTGAGCAAGAGTGTGGTTATGGAGGTTCACAGACCATGTGTCTAAATATTTAAGTTATAAATCAAGATAACAAACTATTATTAAAAATATATTCTACTCTCCTACCTTGGCAAATCTACTTAAATAATGATCTGGAAAGCCAGGTTTAAATTTAGAATTCTTGGACTTCTGGAGTCCTCAGACTGACCCTGTTCTCTTCCCATTCCCAACTTCTTCACCCACCTCACCCAGCATGTCCAAGCTATGTCCACATCTTGAACCCCCTGCAAATAGTGATGTGTAATCAGCTGCTCCATCTGCCCTCAGATCTAGCCACTCTGAAAGAGGAGTGCAGGCTCAAGGGACAGACATGGCCCCTTGACCTCATGGACTCCTTGTCCTTTGCAGCAGGAGGAGGGTACTCACTCAGGTCTAAGGGCAGTACTGTTACAAAACATGCTCAATTATCTGTCTTTTCTCCCATGTAATCAGCCATTCCCTTACAACTAGGTCATTCCTAACAACGTTAAACTAGGAGAGAATTCCCACTACTGTCACCAATTCCTACTGGCTTAATCTCTACTACCACTAAAACCATCCACTTCTCTCCATGGCCATTGTTGGTACCCTATTCCAAGTACCACCCCTCTCACCTGGATGACAACAGTAGCCTTTTTTCTGGTCTTCTTATACTCCAGTTTTCTCCAGTCTGCCTACCATTCTACCCAGAATGCACTTTTCAAAGATAAATCTGATCTTGTCACTTTTCCTTGCTTCAGACCCATCAAAGGCTTCCATTTCTCTTAGGATAAAGAACAAAATCCTTAACTGACCAACAAAACCCATCATGATCTAGCCCCTTCCTCTTCTATCTCAAAGTAAAAGGTCTTCAATTTCCAGAATGCACCATACTGTCTTACAATTTAGGAATATTATATATGTTGTTTCCTCTACCCAACTGCTTTTCTCTTTACCTGATGCTTATGTGATGATTTGGATAATGGGCATAAGGGAGGCAGATGTCATTAATACCTCCTACATTTCTAACCTGCGTGACTTGATGGACAGTGGGACCATTCACTGAGCTAGGAGACACTGGAAGAGTGACAAGTTTGGGATGCTCTTTGATCTTGGACCTGATGAACATGAGGTACCTATGAGACATCACATCCTTTGGATCTCAGCTCAAGCTAAGCCTCACTTCCTTGGAGAAGATTTCTCTCCCTGTCAAGACTAGATTCCTAACTTGCTGGTTCCTTTTCTTCTTGTCCTCATTTCTTTTCACTTGTTGTTTACTCACTTATTATCTCTCCCACCTCTTTTCATTCCTCCTCTAACAGCTAACAGCTCTATTGAAAACATACTACCCTGTACCCTGGTTCTCCATCTTCTTGTCTGACACCTGGCTGCCCTCTGAGGACACAGACTGTACTTTTTTTTTCTCTCTCTCTCATATGCTATTTTAATTAATTTTTATTGGGGAGTTGGGGATTCTTACGGTTATGTCATTGCTCTTTATCTGACTCTAAATACCTCTATGTGATATTACGCATCGCAGTGTCTTCTGATTTATTAGAAATGCTGTCAATTCCCAAGTCTTTCTCTCCTGCCTTGACCTTCTGCCCGATTCCTGACTCTTATCCAGATGCTAAATGTATGTTGCCCCTTTTGTAGCCACTTACACCTCAGATTTTATATCATCCATTCTCATCCTCCCATGTGTCATTCTCCTGCATTTTTTATCCACGTTAACATTCAAGCTACAAGCCTGGGACTCTTCTTTGTCTTCTTTTTTTCTCTCACCCTCTGCGTTAAGTCAGTCACTGTCTCTAGCCAGTTTCTCTTCTCCATTCCCACTGCTGCCTCTTGCCTTCAGGCCTCAAGCCAGCTTGGATTTTGTCAATGATCCCTTCCTAACTGTAAGTCTTCCATCTTCTAAACTATCCTCCATGCTGCTTCCAAAATTATATTTCTAAAATATTAACCTGATTATGCCTCAGTCTCTTCACTAATTCCCTTTGGCATATGGGATAAAAGTCACACTTTCCAGTGTAAATACAAGCCATTCTTTTTTTTTTTTTTTTGCGGTACGCGGGCCTCTCACTGTTGTGGCCTCTCCCATTGCGGAGCACAGGCTCCGGACGCGCAGTCTCAGCGGCCATGGCTCACGGGCCCAGCCGCTCCGTGGCATGTGGGATCTTCCTGGACCGGGGCACGAACCCGTGTCCCCTACATTGGCAGGCGGACTCTCAACCACTGTGCCACCAGGGGAGCCCAAGCCATTCTTGATATAACCCCAGCACTCCTTTCTCTGTCACTCTCCTACAGCTTTCCTCTGTTTCATCTATTCTGAACTATGTATAATTGCCAAAAGAGTGGCATTCTTTGTCGCTCTGTGCATTCTGCCTGTCATACCCCTCCAAGATTGGGTTCAAGCATCTCCCTAGTACTGTGCTTCCTGACCTGCCAAATCAGAGTTGATCGTTCCTTTGTGCCATCATCATTCTGCCTAGGAGCATTTAACTCAGTGTTCTCTGCTTCTAGCCTGAGAGCCTCTGTAAGAGCAGGGATGATGCATTATTTATATTTGTATGCATAGTATCTGGGACATGGTTAGAAAACAAATGTTGAAAAGAAGTATATAAAGAGCAGTTTTGATCTTTATGGTAAGATGAGGATCAGAGGTTACAATCAAATGGTCTTGATAGGTTAAAAAAATAATAAGGCAGGTTGACTATAATATAATAGGAAGTGGTGAGGACTGTGGAAACTGGGAATTATATGCCTTATCTACAAGGTACATTGCTGATTGTTCCTATATGGAAATGAAGCAGGCCTACTTGCTAAATATCTAGATTTTTTTAATGTGAGGTTTCCTAAGAACCTGTGCAAGCCAGACACAACATATCTGTGGGTCATGTAACCCAGTCTGACTTCTGATCTAGAAAAAAGTGACTTAACTTCAGATAAGGTAGCCTTTGAGAGTTTTGTTTGTTTGTTAACTCAGGGCCCTTCCTTTGTCAATTGCTAGAATAGACAGATACTAAGCAAATATATGTGAACTCGTAGCCACGATAAATGTGTGTTAGCAGTGTTTAGAGCTGTCCTCCTAGAATCTGGTTTTCTCTGTGTATAATGTCCTCCAGTATTCCTGAGCCTAACTGATTTTTGCTCTGCAGTATACTATCCTCTGGCCTTGTCCAGGTTCCTGACACCCTGAGCTTTTTTTTTTTTTTTTTTTAATTTATTTATTTATGGCTGTGTCGAGTCTGCATTGCTGCACACGGTCTTTCTCTAGTTGCGGTGAGCGGGGGCTACTCTTCCTTGCCGTGCGTGGGCTTCTCATTGCGGTGGCTTCTTTTGTTGCAGAGCATGGGCTCTAGGCGCGCAGACTTCAGTAGTTGCGGCACACGGGCTCAGGAGTTGTGACTTGCGGGCCCTAGAGCGTGGGCTCAGTAGTTGTGGCGCACGGGCTTAGTTACTCTGCAGCATGTGGGATCTTCCCGGACCAGGGCTTGAACCCGTGTCCCCTGCACTGGCAGGCGGATTCTTAACCACTGCACCACCAGGGAAGTCCCCCCTCTGCTTTATGAAACCCTGTATTAACCTTAAAGACATCCCTTCTACCCTTCTGGCATGGAAATCTCAAAGTCCTACTCTATCACACTGACCTGCACATCTTTATGTGTCTTTCTTTTGTGAATCAACATTGACCAGTTATAAAGGGTGATTCTATGCCTTAGGAAAGCCTGATCTTTTCAACTTTCATGTTGTCAGTTCTAATTTAGTCCACACTTAACAGGAGCCAGCAAACTTGTTCTGTAAAGAGCCAGATAGTAAATATTTTAGGCTTTGCAGACCACATGTCTCTCTAGCAACTACTGCTTGTAGCACAAAAGCAGCCATAGACAATATATTAATGAGTGGGCATGGCTGTGTTCCAGTAAAACTATAAAAATAGGCAGGCTAGATTTGGACTGCAATATATAGTTTGCTGACTCTTGCTCTAGGATTTTGATTTCTACCTTTGATTTCTACCTTTATATCATGTGGAAAAATGGAAAGAACATCTCTTCCACACTCCCCTTTGCTCCTGCTGCATCAGTCACATGGCTTTCTCTCTGTTCCTTGCTCATGCCCAGTCCTGCCTAAGACCCTTGGCCCAGGCTAGTTCCCTGCCTGGAACACTTCTTCCCTCCCACCTCTAACTCTTCTTTCAGATGTCATTACAGGCCTTCCTCTTTTCATTATTCTTGGTCACAGCATTCTCTTTCTTTCAGAGCACCTATCACAGTTTATAATTATTTTACAATTATTTCCTTACTCTTTATCATTTGTCTCCCTCAGTAAATAGTAAGCTCCATGGGCACAGGGACCACATCTTTCTTATTCACTCTTACTCACCACTGTATCTCTTGAATCTAGCAAATGCCTTGTATACATTAGACACCCACCAAATGGTTATTGAATGGATAAATCAATTAATGACTCAGCCTGAATTTTGATTAACTAATTTAGATGTTTTTCACCAGAAACTAATAGAATAGTTCTATAGTGATGCAGTAGTATATCCACAAAAAAATCAATGGACTTCCCTGGCAGTCCAGTGGTTAAGACCCCATGCCTGCACTGCACGGGGTGCGGGTTCAATCCCTGGTCAGGTAACTAAGATCCCACATGCCACATGGTACAGCCAAAAAAAAAGTCAAAATTTTAGCTTTCTGATGAATCTAGTTATACCTACATATGCATTTCAGTCATAGTGACTGTTTCTTAGTTTATTAGTTTTACTCTTTCTTAATGTATTGATATTAGTACAGTGATGCATTGAAAATTCATACAACTCAGAATACATTTCTATAACTCCTTTCCAAAAGAGCAGAATAGCTCTAGCTGCAGATCTGAATAGTGAAACAATGCCAGGTTTATCGCATGAGATTTTATGGGTGTCCCCCTCATACAGGGATGGTCAGGGCTGTAAGAAAAACACTGACATAATCTTGTCCTGTAGGAAGAAAGGTCTATTTAGATAACAGAGTAGTAACAGGGGTAAGAGGGTCAATTTTGATTCTTCCATAGCTGTCTTCAGAATCTTGGAGTTAAGCAACTCTGAATAAACTTCAAAAAGAACTGTATCAAACTGGAACAAAACATAATGTCTAGGACCAGTTTCTTTGTATTCATCTGAAAACCTTCTGTTTTACTGTTGAAGTAAAAAACCTATTGACCAGCATTGCATCCATCCACACCTAACCTGTTAAAAGAACGATTGGAATTAACTATAGAAAAGGAAACTTATTAACGTGCATAACATTATATTTTTGCCCTTTCTGCTGACAGATAAGATCCCTCTCAAGTTTGAATCCATGTATACATATATGACAAAAGAACCCACTGAACCATAGATTCACCATTAATTTCTCTGGCATCCACCAACATTGGGCTCTGTGATGATTATGTAAATCTTTTCCCTCACCCTGGTTATAATCATTCTTAAATTTATGAGGTAAAAAACAACCTATTTGAGGTCCCAGAGTTGAGATATGCTCTGTGTTGTAAGTAGAGGTGTTGCATACAGAAATAATTAAAGTAACTCTGGTTAAAAAAATAAAAGGCGGGACTTCCCTGGTGGTCCAGCGGTTAAGACTCCGCATCCTCAGTGCAGAGGGCCCGGGTTCGATCCCTGGTCAGGGAACTAGGTCTCGCATACTGCAACGAAGACCCGGGGCAGCCAAATTAATTAATTAATTAATTAATTAAAAGGCAATTAATTATTATGAGATCAGGTTACAAGGAAAAGTTAAAGTACCCAAATAGCATTTGTTTAGCCATATAGTATCCAAGATAAAAATTTTTAATAAATAAAGGATGGATGTGGGGACACCAGGAGAAAATTATCATTCAAATTCAAGTGCAACTATTAGTTCACTTGAGTATCTCAAAAACATTTCAGACTCATCATATCAGCTCCTTCTCACAATATTTTATAGGCTCCTCCTCTGGAGACTCTCAAGTTTCAATTTAAGGGCATTTTTTCCCTCACATTATTCCTTTTCTTGGCCAATCTCAAAAATGCCCATAATGTCAGTAAATTGTTTTTATAGTGACAGTTCCCCAGCGTATATCTGTTAACCTGGCTGGTCCTCTGTGTTTGTGACCTAACCACTCAGCATCTTCCACAGATATATCAAAAGCACCTCAAACTCAGTATGTCTGTGGCAGAGATGTCTAGTATCTGTTTTCCCCCTTCTTCCTACTACCTGAACTTTATTTCATTCAGGTGCAACGTGCCTAGGTAAAAAAATACAAACAAACAAAAATGTAGACTGCCCAACCTCCCTCATTCCTAGGGATGGCAGTGATGTCATGGAAGTCTGGGTGAGGCTTTCAGGACAGCTACTTTCAGGGTGGGAGGGGGCACTTAACCCCTTTGCCCTTCCCCCTTTCTCTCCTGCCTGGAACTTGGGTAAGGGGGAAAAGGAAGGGCCTTAACTATCAAGATGTGAAACTTTCAGCCTGTATTTTTCTAATTCAACAATGCAGGTGAGTTGAACTCTCACCTCTTAACCACTGATATTTTACAACAAATATGACTTAACTGCTTGCTCAATCACAGTCTTTCCAGTTCGCATATGTACTCAAGTTTGGGGCAAGTTGAAAATTGTAGGTGAGGCAATGGCTGCTGCTTAAAGGCTTCGTTGGAGAGTCAGCAGCCACCACAGAGCAGGAAGAAGGCAGAAAGAATAAAAGGGATCAAACAGAGTAAATAGAAACCATCTGTAACATCTCTTGGCAGGTTAATTTTGCTGCCAGAATTTTTGTATGGAAGGACATCAGATCATTTTGATACTTATTTATTTATTTGGTTGTGCTGGGTCTTAGTTGTGGCAGGTGGGCTCCTTAGTTGCGGCTTGAGGGCTCCTTAGTTGCTGCATGCATGTGGCATCTAGTTCCCTGACCAGGGATTGAACCCGGGGCCCCTGCATTGAGAGCATGGAGTCTTACCCACTGTGCCACCAGGGAAATCCTTTGATACTTATTTTTAAGAAAGGGATAGGAAGCCCGTAAAATGTATGACAGGAGCCTTACTCAGTGTTGTAAATCTCTAAAAAGACAAGCCTAAGTTTTATGGTACTAGTCAGTTTTCTGGAAAGAGGGAACTATTTTAGCTAAGAATTGGTGGGTAGAGGGCAAAGTATATATTATGACTTTGAAACCTAAGTGTGGCAAAGGGTGTAAAGAAAGATTATAAATTCATAGAATTTCTAGATTGAAAACCCAGCCCTGTACCCAATTTGTGAATTTCCTTTGCTGCTTATACTTTACTTTGTTCTTGAACAGGAAAACTTCACCTCCAGAATAACTGTTCTCTGCTTCATTGTTTCAGCCACATTTGCAGACCATCACTGTGGGTAGGGGGATAATGTTTACTGAGTGCCTTGTGTAAGCCTCATGTTTGTGGACATTTTACCTCATCCTATGCTTTGAAAAGCCTTACAAGGAACTTTTCACAAATGAACTGGAATTCCATGTTCATCCTGACACTAAACTAATTTTCTAATGTAGCCTATCTTGCAAGAGGAAGCAGAAGTCTAAAGTGTCAAAATTTTAAATCTAAACATTGATCATGCCTTTTTAGAAATTTCAGTTAATTAAATTATGTTTCAAAAATACACATTCAGAAAAGATGCAGTGTTTCTTAGGGTGCTGGTAGACACAAGTGCTTTTATCTCATACTAGACCAAGAGTATTTTTAGGGGAAGGAGTGAGAGTGGGAGAGGGTAAGGACAGACAGACCTATATAAGCAGTGGCTTGAACTTCTCAAGACACTTTACAGTTCAGTTGCCCAGACAAAGTCTGGGTAACCTGAATATCCTGAAGCCGGTCTAACAGATTCCCAGAAGGGATGACCCACAGAAAAACAATTTTGTGCAAATGCTGCACTTGTCAGTAGAGCCAGGAAATTACAAAACTACGACTGTCACAAAGTTATCATTTCAATTTTTTGGTTTCACAGATTCTAATTTGAAAAGCTTGTCTGAATAATTAATGAACAGAGCCATGAAGTAACATGTATCTTGCCTCAGGTGCAAGTGCTGGCTTTTCTTGATTCTCCTTGGATGAACGACTACTTCTGTGTACCATTAGATTGAAAAACAGATGTATAACTAAAACAGCTAAACTAAAAAACCATCAAATAAATACCCACTTTTGAAGTTAACTTTTAAATCCAAGCCAAGCTCTGATTAAGTCTATTTACATTGTAATTTCTATTTTTAGGATTTTAATCCTAGTCTTTGCCCCATTTTATCCCTATGTTTGATTTCAATGAGTAGAAAATACTAAATTCTAGAATAAATTCACTGGGAGCTTTACATCTGTTAGTGAAAGAGGACAGAAAAAGGAGGTATAAATCAGGTATCTGGAAACCTTGACTACCACGGCATGAAACCTGGGGTCAAGGGTTGCCACATCCAACCTTGCCAGCACAGATGGGCAAGTTCAAGTGCCAAGCAAAGAGGGTAAGCTTTCTATGTGTAGAATTCTTATAACCTTGGGTGGAGTTTGCCCTGAAGTCTTAATCTTGCCATCTGAGTTTACAAATACTGCCAGTGTACCTTGACCATCACCTTAATCTAGGTCAAAAGTGTGAGTGGTATAGGGACTTCCCTGGTGGTCCAGTGGTTAAGACTCCGCACTTCTAATGCAGGGGGCATGGGTTCCATCCCTGGTCAGGGTACTAAGATCCCACATGCTGTGTGGCGCGGCCAAAAAAAAAAAAAAAAATAGTGTGAGTGGAATGGACATTTAGAGATTTCAGCTTCTTCATAGTGAACTGTAAGTACATGGGCATAGGTATTAGAGGCACACAGGTCCTCTTAAATATTGTTTGATGATGATACCAAGTTAAGTGCTTCAGTGTATTATAGGAAAGCAAGCCTAAAATGATGCAGCACCAATATAAATTACAGGTATGCAGTCATAACGTGGTATGCTTGTAAATGAATAATTAACTCCATTTGGAGATTAAATACCACTTTTGATGCCCCAGGTAGAGGTATTAAACAGGAAAACACAAATGCCTAGTGGCAAATGATACAGAATCTTTTGCAGATGTGAAGGACGTTGTTATTTTTATTTCTGTGGTCAGGCTAATGTCTATGACCACTCTGACTAACTGAAAACATAAATCATATTTACATGAACTTATATTTGCCTCTCCCCCTCAGTATTCTTCCATGTTTATAATATGTTTAGTAATTTTTAAAAAAATTTTTTGCTAATCAATGATCTTATTGTTTTCTACAGTTTCTGTATTCCTTGATATACTACCTCTTATGCTAGAGGTGCTTCTCTTATTACCTCTTTATGGATGCCCTTCTTCAGTTTATCTTCAATTAATATGTAGTCTGCTTTTTCTTATTTTCCATATACATTAAGTATTTAGTTAGTAAATATTTATAGGATGTGAGGGTGATCTGGCTGCAACATCTGTCACCCCATTAATCACCAGGGTTGATCTGGCCAATCTGGCTGGCTAGGAAGGTATCCCCTCCCTCACTACTCCATGTGTGTCCCTCCCAAAGCTGTGCGCTCGGTCGAAGAGGACAACCGTCCTCAGTAGAGGTGGACCATTCTTAGGTCAAGGGTATAGGAGTAGCTGTGCTCCCCTGCTAGAACCTCCAAACAAGCTCTCAGGTAAATACTTACAAAGCATCCACATGCTGCCAGGCAGTAGACTAAGTGCTAAGAATATAGCAGTAGACAAGGCAGACATGGTCTCTGTCCTCGTGGAACAGACTACTCTGTAGTCACAATTTCTGTTTCCAAATAAGCTTTTCATTAGTGCTTTGTTTTTCAAGACTGTCATTTCATTTCTTACTGATTTATTTGTATAACAAACGGCATTGAGTATCTGTGGTGTACCCAGCACTGTGTGATAATATAATTGAGAAGATAGATGTCAACAGGTGAATTATAGCACTACGGTTAAAATAATGCAGTGGTGGCATGAACTATGTACAGTGAAGATGCAAAAGGCAGGTCAACAACACTAGCTGGAGAAATGGGGAAGAAAATCCCAGAGAAGATGATATTTGAGCTGACTTTTTAACAATTAGAAGGCAAAAAGATGGAAAACGATTTTTGAGGCTGAGGAAAGAGCAGTTAGAAAAAGATATGTAATAATGACATATTTAATGTGGTTTTCTCTGTGAGAAGTTCATTGTAGTTCAAGTATACGGGGCATGAAATGCCGTAAAACGAGAGGAGTCTCTAAAATAGACAAGAACCAGATTGTGAAAGGTGTTGCTCATGACTGCCTTGGCATGCTGAAGACTCAGTGCATGCATTTTGTTAATTTAAGGGCTTAATGAGGAAGAGTGGAAAATGTTCATGTAACTGTGTTTCACTTCCTTCTGATTTCTCGCAGGCTTCACCAAGTATTGCTTCCTAACTCTAGCTGAATACTTCTGCAGGTCATGCTTTTTAACTCTCTGTGTAATACTTAAATGCTATCTCAGTTATCACAGCTTTTCTACAAACTGAATAAAATCAGGAAAAATTTGAAATTCTAAAATTAGATTTACATTAGCTCTCTAAAATATTGTTGGAATTTAAAATAGCATTCATTTTATACAATAATCTCTTTATTTAGCTCTCCTGTTTATATTCCTTATGATTACTTGTATTTTTTGTTCAAAAGCATAAAAATATTTTGAAAGTAAAACAGTAAAATTCTAAAATATATTTATATTGATTACAAAACGATACTTACATAGCTTCTTCCTGCTTCTTCTCTGTTTTTAAAAAACAAGTGTCTCTTTTGAAGAGATTTTACCACACACACAGATGCAAAAGCAAGGGAAAGTAATTTAAAATACTATTGAACCAAATAAAGCCAATGAAGCTTAAACCAATGGTTTATTTTATAGGAAGGATCAAGTCAATATTTACCCATTCTTGAAAAGGAAAATCTGAAAGTGGAAGGTATATGTGTAAGCCTTTCCTTACTTTCAAGAAGCGTATATTATGGACTTTATGTCAAACTCCATTTTAGTCACTGGAAATATAAAAATGAATAATACCGTCCATGCTCTCGATGGACTTGTTGTCTAGTGAAATATTTAGTTGAACCACATGAAATTACATCGGTTTTTAGATCAAAAATAGTCACATATCAGTTCAGCCTAAATGTATATGTAAACAGAAATTTGCAATAATAGAGATATGAACAAGGTGCTAACTGCCCTGCAAAAGTGCTTTGTGCTGCCTAGAGCAGTCTGTGCGGGCTTTCCAGAGATGACATTTGAGCTGAGTTTCAGAAGATGGTTGAGAGTTCACTATGTGTTCACGGGAAGCAAAGAGAATGAGCACATTCCAGTAATAGGAAACAGCAAGTTCAGAGTTGCTGAACCGAGAAAGAGCCTGGCACATGTGGGAAACTGCAGATACTTTAGATTGGTTGGAATGCCAGGTATGTGGTGGGTGACAGAAGAGGCAGGCGAAGTAAGCAGAGGGCAGATGTTAGAAGGTAGGATGTACCAAGCCAAAGAGCTTGACTTTATCCTTGAAATTGGTGAGATGTGTATAATCCAGAGTGTGTGCAAGGCAACCTGTTATGGTTCATAAAGAAAATATTACTACTTCTAGTATATTTACCTTTGTATTGTTTTTTTAAATTTTCCAATTGTGTAGGGGTTACAGTGTATATAATTTTCTGCAGTACTGGATGTAAATAATTTATAAATAAATAAATAACATGTATTATGGTGCATTATGGGCTGAATTGTGTCCCCTCCACGGAATTTATGTTGAAATCCTAACTTCTGGTATTTCAAAGTATGACCTTAATTGGAAATAGGGTCATTACAGATGTAATTGGTTAAGATGAGGTCATACTGGAGTAGAGTGGGCCCCTAAGCCAATATGACTGGTGTTCTTGAAGATAAAGGCAGATTTTGGGGTAATGCTTCTAAAAGCCAGAGAACTCCAAGATTGCCAGCATACCATTAGGAGCTAGGGGAGAGGCATGGAACAGATCCTTCCTTCATAGCCCTCAGAAGGAACCATCCATGTTGGCATCTTGATCTTGGACTCCTAGTCTCCAAAACTGTAAGACAATTTTCTGTTGTTTAAGCCACCCAGTTTGTAGTACTTGGTTACAGCAACCCTAGAAAATGAGCACATGCTACGGGATCGGAAAGTTTAGAGACCCTGATTAGATGATGGGGAGCAATAGAAGAGGTGGTTTATGTTTAAGAGTCCAAATTATTTATGTCCTGTAATTATTCAGTCTCAGAATTCAGTAATTTACTTAACTCAAATTGATTTCTTCACTTCCCAGTTCTTACTGTCCTTCTTTAAAACATTATAGTTTGCAAATAACTTGTTTGCATTTGTGTTTGGTATAGTTTATGGTAAAGGAAGAAGGAATTAGGAAATACCTTTAGTTCAAAACAGAGGGTGATAATATGCAACAGTTTTAGAGGAAAAAAATTACATTTAAGAAAAAAAAGTATCATTTAATCCCATTAGGTAGAAATGGAACTAAGAAACAAGATCCTACCAACAGAAGTCATAGCTGTAAAGAGTTTAATCAAGTGCAAGGAGAATTGTAGGTAAAACATGCATTATTCTAGCTATATAATCTTCAAGTATTAAGCACAACCAGTCCTTTTTATGTAAGTCATATGTTAGTCACTTGCCTGAGGTTCCAAAACAGAGTGATTGAGGGAGTTTTCAAGGCCAGGAATAATACCCTAAATTCAGATGTACCTATTTGAAGCCCGTTTTTAGGTCAGCAAAATCCAGAAGTCAGCAATACATTAATTAATTAATTAAAATACAAAGTATATTTTGCGTATTGTATTTTGGGCATTTTAGATCTTTGTGGGCCATGGAATATTTGATAATTTTTGGCCTTACTTTTGCAAATCAACTAAAGCATTTTGAAATACTACCTTTTAAAAAATCACCGTGTATTGTAATAGTTCTGCCATCCTTTAGACAAGTAGTTTTCAGACTTTCTAAAAGAATCCACTCTTCAAATGAATTCTTATGTGGAAGCCCAATATGCAATAACTACATTAGGCAGTTTACTCCATCACAGAAGACCATATATAGACCCTTGATGTTTTAAATCTTTTTTTCTTGTATCTAGCCTGGAAGTTCTGTATTTTGTGAATATATATTCTGTATTCACTGTTTAATATGTTAGCAGAATGAAAAGAAATTTACATGATAGGAATAATAAATATGCCACTGACCTATGATCATAGGGCCTATGCTTGGAGTTGCTTTCCCATAGTGGGGTTGGATTTATAAGAATCCATCCATCGTCTCTAATTTGGTCCCCTTTGTGACCAACACAGCACTCTGTGACCTATATCTACTTGGTCAAGAATATAATGTCCACTGTTCTCATTAAGGGACCTCCTTTTCTCTGCTTTTACCCCATTCTTTTAACAATTTTTGGTTTTGCTTTATTCGTTTAACTACACCTTTGCTACCTTTGGACTCTAAAACTCAAAAACCTGTTTGTCCAGTTTAGTACATGGTTATTTTTTCCCTCACCCATGACTTACAATCATATTGCTGTAAGCTGATAAATATTTGGAACTATGTATACTTTTTATATGCTTAGATTATTATAAAAAGTAGCACCAATATGGAGAGGAGATAGCAGTGGAGACTCAGAGTTTTCACATTCACGGTATTTATTAGATGAGTAACTTTTTTAAGATCAAGATAGGTCAGGTGGCCAATCTGACAGCCCATAAATCACAATTTAGAGACTTACCTACCTTTTTCTGAAGTGTACATATAAAAGGATATAAATAACAGGCTTTTTAGATAATTGGTCATCAGTGATTCTTTTCAATAAAAATATAATCAGAGTCTTTATTATTTTAGCAAATGTTTATTGAGCCCTTACCACGTGCTAACAGTCATTATGCTAAGTTTTAAGTATAAAGTGGCAGACTAAATGAACATGATCCCGGCCTTAGAGAATAGATGTATTACACAAAAAACTCTTTATATATCTGTATACACACACACACACACACACACACACACACACACACTCCCTGGTATGAGTTATGAAGGAAATATATGGAGTTCACAGCAGGAGTAGAAGAAACTACTTTTTTTTGGGGGGGGGGGTGCCACATGGCTTGCGGGATCTTAGTTCCCCAAGCTGGGATTGAACCCGGGGCCACCACAGTGACAGCGCGAGTCCTAATCACTGGACCTCCAGGGAAGCCCCAGAAGAAGCTACTTTAAATAGAATAGTCAGAAAAGGAATGGGAAGTGTAAAGAAAAGCATTCTAGGCAGAGAATAGCCTGTGCAAAGGCCCTAAGGGAGGAGGAAGGTGGTCTTGTTCAAGGAACAAGAAGAAAGTTAAGTTCCATGAGGAAAAGATTTTTCTCTTTTGTCTAGAACAATATTTTAAATAATAGACACTACAGAAATATTTGTGTATGACTGAAGGAATATCTGTATACCTAGGATGTAGTGAGTACAAGCTGAAGTTGGAAAAGTAGGCAAGATCTAGAAGACAACAAGTCCTGTTAAAAAAAACTGGGGGGCTTCCCTGGTGGCGCAGTGGTTGAGAGTCCACCTGCCAATGCAGGGGACATGGGTTCGTGCCCTGGTCCGGGAAGATCCCACATGCCGTGGAGCGGCTGGGCCCGTGAGCCATGGCCGCTGAGTCTGTGCGTCCGGAGCCTGTGCTCCGCAACGGGAGAGGCCACAATAGTGAGAAGCCCGAGTACCGCAAAAAAAAAACCCTGGGGGATCTAATTTACATTTTATAAAGATCACTCAAAACTGTGTGAGGAATTGTTTGGTGGGGAGCAAAAATGGAAGAAGGGAAACCCAGGTTCGTGAGTGCAGTAGAGGTGGAGACAAGTAGATCAAAGAAATCACTAAATGACTGTATGTTAGAGCCAAGATCAATGGGTTTAACTTCCTGCGCATTTCACCTCTTCAGCATCTTAGCAAAGTGAATGTATCTGATTTACCTTTGTATCCCTAGAACTACCACTGCCCCTCAACCCTCAGACCAAGCCCCAAAAGAAATGAACCTTTGGCAAAGAATTTAATCGAGCCCTTGAAGAAAATAATTTCAAAGTTTCTCCTGGGTCTTTGTATTATTGAGGGAGTGACCATCCTAAATGAAGTCGCAAGGAAAATCAGAAATGTGTGTTATTCTGCAAGATTTCAGACTTGGTCTTGTAAAAAAGTCAATGCCATGGAGGAAAAAAGGCAGAGAAACATTCTGGATATCTACTACTGTATAGCAACTTATGCCCAGTGAGTATCCCTTTTGAAGAGATTTTACCACAGGTACAGAAGCAAAAGCAAGGGAAAATCATTTTTTAAATGTTGTTATGCTCAATAAACCCATGCAACTTAAACTAATGGTGATTTTTATAGAAGGCTTGCCCCTCTCACACCTCCTCTGGCACTATTGTAAGCAGAGAGCTTGTTTTGTGGGGCCTCTACCCATAGTTCTAGGGAATGACCAGCAGAGTTGAATCTTGGTACTAGCAGAGAAGTCTTTGGGAAGCTAAGGAGTGATTGCTTGGTGGAGAACTCAGAGGGACATTAAGACAAAACTCTCTTTTTCCCAACATATACTAAAAATAACCTTGAGTGGAGCTGCAAAGCTAATGGTTGTTTTATAGCACTGATCAGCACATAGGTCCTCAGTGAATGGGGATTTGCTACCTCTCAGAGTAGTCTGTTCTACTTTTGAATTGCCCTAGTTGTTAGGAAGTTATTTCTTTCACTGAGCCAAACATTTTTCCCCTCTTATTCCCACCCATTGTATGTGGCTTTACTCTCTAAAACCTTAACAAATAAGGCTGATCTCTACTGTTGGAATTTTAAGATTTAATTTAATTTAATTTGGAATGGCTGCCTGGACCACTTTCAATCTTTTAATCTGTAAGAGAAAGTGAAGCTGTAGCAAGAGTTAAATTTAGTTGATGGGGGCTTCCCTGGTGGCGCGGTGGTTGGGAGTCCACCTGCCGATGCAGGGGACACGGGTTCGCGCCCCGGTGCGGGAGGAGCCCACAGGCCGCGGAGTGGCTGGGCCCGTGAGCCATGGCCACTGGGCCTGCACGGCCGGAGCCTGTGCTCCGCAACTGGAGAGGCCACAGCAGTGAGAGGCCCACGTACCGCAAAAAAAAAAAAAAAAAAAAAGTAAAAGAAAAATTTAGTTGATGCAGTAGACAAAGTTCCCCATGTGAAGGCAAGTTTTGTCTTAAGATTTGCCAGTCTCTACAGCCTTTTTAATGAGGCAACTCAGTCTGCTCCTATATAACTGCCAATTTATTCTCCTGGATCTTAAAGGAACCCCAGCTCCAGGTGGGCAGGCCTCTGCTGGAATAATAATAATAATAACCAAAATAATTAAAAGCCAGATCACTGCCCTATTCCCTTCCCTCTCCCCCTTTCCTAAGCCATCTACATAACTGGTAGAATAGTATCAAGATCCTCCTGTTGAGTTCTAGGGTACTCATCCTTTCACTACCTTGCTCTTGGTATGACCTGGTGCTTCCCATTCCTGAGATACTGCCAGGTTCTGCAGAAAGGAGTGGCTGTCCCCTCGGCCACACTCTCTGCATTTCTCTGCTGCACTGTTCCCTGCCCTCTTTCTTCATTAGCTAATCCTCCACCAGATTTCCTTCTTCCAGAAATGTAATCTCTCAGCCAGGTATAGCCTCTACCATTCTCTTCATTTTGTGGTTTTACAAATGCTTCATTATCATTGTATTGGGGCCTCTTGGGGAAGAAGAGATAAATATGCATTGTCAGTCAGCCAACTTGAACCAGAATTGTAGTTAAAATCATATTTTAATATAACTAAATCATACTCCAGTGATTTTTTAAACAATTCAGTGATTTTTAGCATATTCACAAAGTTGTACAACCATCACCACAATCTAATTGCAAAACATTTTCATCACCCCAGAGAAGCCACATGCCATTAGCAGTCACCCCCTTTTTCCTCTACTCTCCTGCCAGCCCTAGTCAATCACTAATCTACCTTCTGTCTAAAGATTTGTCATCAGTGCTGTTTGTAGAGGGGACAGGTGCAGATGGGGAGAAAGGTGAGCTCTGGTCTGGAGGGGAGCTTCTACTTCTGATCTCTGCTTATCTGCCATCCCAGAATTTGAAGTGAAAACTCCTTGCTTCTTTGAAGATTAATTTCATTCCAAAGATTCTATCTGATCTCCTAAGGTATTTACATACAGTATCTATAAACATAAATAGATACATAGATACCAAAATTTAATCTTATTTCATAACTTTAATCTTATTTATTGGGAATGAGTAACCCTAGTACACACACATGCACACACACATGCACACACTCCCACCTTTTCCTGAGTTATATTTCAAAGCCTTGTCTATACTGACAATAAAGGACACCATTCCTCAAACACTTTCCTCTAATTCCCTAATTCCTAGGTTTTTCAGATCAGGCTGCCATACCTGTATCTTGTTGATTTTAGGTAAGATATCCGAAATACTAGGTGACAGTGAAGGGTGGGAGACAGTAGAATGAACCATGGGGAATGACTTAGAGGAAACACCCTCTCTGCCCTGTGTACAACCAGAACTGAACATGGGGAGATGAGGAGGGGTAGCAGGTCAGTGTGGGAAGTCTCTTTAGCAGGTACTTTTTCGAGCCAG
The DNA here is from genome assembly GCF_951394435.1 of Stenella coeruleoalba. Taxonomy (NCBI): domain Eukaryota; kingdom Metazoa; phylum Chordata; class Mammalia; order Artiodactyla; family Delphinidae; genus Stenella; species Stenella coeruleoalba. The sequence continues at coordinate 20,462,818 of NC_137155.1, read as the reverse complement.
GGCATCTGGGCCTCCCCAGCACCCCCAGCCCTCAGGAGTGGTTCTTTGTGATGTATCAGCCCCCCGTAGCCACCATTGGCTGTCGGGAGTGCCCTAATGACCAAACAAAGCAGAACAGGTATGACTCCTCTTATCCTGGGGAGAGGTATATATACAGAGGGAGGCCTGGCAGACAGGTAGACAACTGAGTGGCTTCAACATGGCAGAAGTGACCGAGAAATCATGGAAGCCACAAACTACAAGCATCAAGCAGGGGAAGAAGAGGAAGACCTCCTCTCGGCCTGGATCAAGAGGCAAGGTCAGATGACCCTACCTGAGCTCCTCTTCTTCTTTCCCTTTTATGCCCTCTATCCCCCAACCCACCCCAGATAATCCTGCCCCTGCCTGGCACAGACCTCCTCCTTAGCTGCCCCCTTTCCACCCAGCCCCCTTCTCTTCTCCCAACCAATGACCTCTGGGCTCACCTTGTTGCCTTAACAGGTGGTGAAGACATATAAGAAGGTAAAAAGACCACTTCACGTGTGTTCAAGAAAAAAATACTCTTCTAAAGTTTTAACTACTTCAAGAAGGCAGAAGAGAGCGAGAAGGGCCAAAAAGCTTCAGCCAGTCCCATAGACTGAGCCAAAAGCAGCCAGGGCAGGCCCAACGGCCCCTGTAGAACAACACCACTCTGAGATAAGACCCAAGCAAACATCACCTGCAGAGCAAACTTGAGAAACCTCAGACAATCTGCTGTATCTAGAGTCCTGGCTGCAGAGAAATGGCCAACTGAATAGAGAGTGGCTCAGACGCTAACATGGAACATGGAACACAAATGATGGTTATTAAAATAAAGTCAGCAAGGTGTGAGAAGCCCCTCGAAAAAATAAAATTAGGCACTGTGCACAGAAATGAATTGTGTTGCATTGGCGTTGTCTGATATTGTTTCTCAAACTAAGAGAGTGAGATGACAGAGAAATTTAGCATCTTTGATCCCCCCGTATCCACCTGAGGAGAAAATGTACATGCATCTCACCAAGGGTGGAAAATATCCTTTCCACCAGGTTCCTCAGCTCTGGCAGACCAATTTCACCATTTCTGTACTTGGTAGTCAACACTTATTTTAAGTGTGAGTGAAGTCAGCAGAGCACAGCAGTGCCAAGTACACTCTAATAGATTTAAAGGCAACGGAGAAGGGAAAGGGGGAGAAAGAACAAGGAGAAAGCTCTGACTTTCTCAGTTATAACACAGAACTGAGTTGCGCTGGTCACTTGGGATAATTCAGTTGTGAGTTGAAGGCCCCTGAGCCTCATGGCTCCCTCATCCTTTGTTGACCTTGTGATGAGTTTTGTAACAAAGGAAAGGGCAGCACCAGGCCCAGCCACCAGGAGAGGATAATCATGAGGCCACACTGAGCAGAGACCTTACCAGATACTTGTTGCTGGTCTGATTATGCCCACCTTCCCCAGTCTCACCCTCCCCATCAATCATTCTTCCCCTTTAAAGCCCAGAATGGAGCGCTTACTCAGAGTCCCCCACAGAGGTGGAAATGGTTGGGAGTTCAATATTTATAGGTTAGAACAGTGATCCTCAAAAATTTGTTTTGTGTCTCTCCAAGAATTTGAAATACTATGCACCTCCTTACACAGTTTTAACTTAACGTTCAAAATTTTTATCATGAGTTTAAATAGTTACTAAGGACATAATTTCTAATTTATTGTAAATACTGCTATTAAAAGTAAAACCATTACATCAGTCTTTTTTTTTCTTTTTTTAATTTATAGTCTGATGTATATTTTTATCTGGATAAATTCACCCCAGTTTGCTAAGGAATTAGACTAGAGGGGTGCCACCAGACAGGGTTATTATTTGGCGTGGATTTTTCTCTCAAAACTTTGAATCTTTGAACATGCACGTGGTTGAGACTCAGTTCTTTGCCATGCCGTATAAATGAGAGGATTTTTTTTCTGTACATTTTTAAAGGCTGCTATTATGTGATATTGGCCTGAACCGTAAGTGCCTATCTGACTGCTGTGCACTCTGTGCCCGTGGAACATGTTAGCTGCAGGCTGCACACCAGCAGTGGAGCCAATGAACCGATTGTAGCCGGTTGTTTAGGAGTAGTCACATAAAAACCAGATGTCCAGTGTTGTACAGCATCTTTTGTGAACAGGAATGTCCTGACCATATTTTGCTAGTGAAAACTATAACACAGGAGTATTTCTATAGATTTGCTGAAATTTAGAATGCTTACAGCATAACACCAAAAACAGTCCCCTGTATCACCTTTTGGCTTTTTTCTATGTCTTTTTATTAAATTTAAAACGTTTCTTTGTCCCTAGGAAGATGGATCCACAGAAAATGATAGCATTACTTGTCTCTGGAAAGGGGAACTGAGTGGCCTGGACAGGCATGAGAGGGAAACCTCTCTTGGATGTCCTCTTGTATCTATTGAATATTAAGCCATGTGAATGCATTGCATGTTCATATTTAAAATCTAGAAAATAAGAGTTAACTATGTGATAACTTAAAAAAAGACTTTGCTTGTCTGAATTGTAGTAAGATGTATTTATTTTGGTTTTCAATCATTAAAACATTTGTCTAGTTCTTGAAGATTTATCTAACTTATCCAACAAGCATACATAGTAATAACATAATGGCAACAAGAAAATTACTGTCAAGAAGACATCAAAACAGCATAATGAAGCCAGATTAGGGAAAAGGGGCCCAAATAAGAAATTAAGACTCAGTACCCCAACTTTTATTTTTTTAAACTGGGAAGGAATTCCCTGGCGGTCCAGTGGTTAGGACTCTGTGCTCTCACTGCCAAGGGCCTGGGTTCGATCCCTGCTCTGGGAACTAAGATCCCGTGAGCTTTGTGGTGCGGCCAAAAAAATTAAGATTATATAAAATAATTAATTAAATAAAAAACAGAGAGATTAGTACAATGAACATCCGTATTAACACTCTTCATTTCGGTTTCACCAGTTGTTAAATATATTACAAATACCATGTTTGCATTATCACTAATCATTATTGGTCCTCCACAGGCCCAACAGACCCCAGTGCTGTCTGGGACCTTTTTGATCTTGTTAACGGCTTCATCAGACTGTCCTATCAGGACTTTGCCCTGTGAAACTGTAGAGTATATTATTCTCCTATCACCAGAGCTGCTGGTCTGGTATCCTCAAAGAGGGTGCTACGTACTTTCACAACTTGGATCTAGGCCCATTTATGGTCTAAGAAAATCGTGAGAACTTGGCATTAACTGAATTGATACTTAACTTTTGTCAGGTGCGTTGTAGGCCGGTACTGTGGAACTGGTATAACGGAAGGAAAGAATTAGGGCTCCCTGGAGGAGTTAAATCCCTTCATGGTAAACCAGTGACCTAGGAATAAAATGTTTCTCTGAGTTCTGTGAGCCACTCTAGCAAATTAATCAAACCACGGGAGGGCGTTGTGGGAACCTCCTCTTTATAGCCAGTCGGTTAGAAGCACAGGTAACCACCTGGACCTGTGATTAGTGTCTGAAGTAGGGGGCAGCCTGGTGGGACTGAACCTTAACCTGTGGGATCTGATGCTATCTCCTGGTAAATAGTGTCAGAACTGAGTTGAATTGTAGGACACCCAGCTGGTGACTGAGAATTGGTTGGTGTGGGGAGAAAACCCACACATTTTCATTGGTGTCAGAATCGTAATAAACAAACAAATAGATGCAGGATTCAGGTGCCAAACCTAAAGAGAGAACTAGGACACTTAAATGACATTACCGTTAGAACATCTACATCTAATTTAAAAACAAATTATGAGGCTAATAAAACAACTTTAAAGTAAAAGAAAGTGGTACAAACTTCCTGGTTTCATCTCTCTCCCTCTGCATTTAAGAAATAAAGAGTGTAAACTGGAGAAGAAATATTTGTCTACATGCTTTGCCCAACAGGACCTCCAAATAGCAGAAGTGAGGACTTCCCTGGTGTTCCAATTGTTAAGAATCCACCTTCCAATGGGGACGCGGGTTCAACCCCTGGTCAGGGAACTAAGATCCCACATGCTGCAGGGCAACTAAGCCCACATGCTGCAACTACTGAGCCCTCGAGCTCTGGAGCCCACGCGCCACAACTAGAGAGAAGCCCGCATGTTGCAACGAAGACCCAACGCAGCCAAAAATTAAAAAATAAAATAAATAATAAATAAATAAATATCTTAAAAAATAGCAGAAGTTACTTCAGAGAAGGAACTGCTTCTATTGGACAAAGAGAAAGGATAATTAACAGGAACCATTCTGGAGAGAATCATGTATCTCATGGTGGGGATTTCTGGGGAGTCTTTAATGAGGGTTGAACCTCAAGAAGCCAGACAAGCTGCTCACGACGCTGCCCCCCCAACCAACCCCCACCCCCCCACCACCAACACAAAGGAATTACCCTCATTCAGAAACTGAGAGACTTAATCTCAGAGCTCCTCTCTGTTCTCGCAAACCTGGGTCCCAAAGAAGGCCCCCAGATAGACCATTTTTTCTAAAAACATTCTTCATACTTGATCTGGTATTTTTTACTTTCTAAATGCAATCCATCAAAATATTTTTCTATTTTCTAGGTTATTTCTATTTAAGTATAAAATTAAATTTATTTTAATAATATTATATGCAGAATTCTAACTTACAGATACCTCCATTCATCAATTTCTTAAAAGCTTTTTAGTTTAAGGTTTCCACAATATTTAATCCATACTTCCGTGGACTTTTATGTTCTTAAATCCCATGATTTTTAACTTTCTGTTTAACCGAAACCTCAGACTTGGGAACCATCTCTTCACATACTTGTACTTAATCGTTCATCTTGCCCAAATGTCTTACATTTGACTGAACATGCCCAGTTCTTCTGACAATTCTTCATAGGTCTAATTTAACAAACCTTCAATCAATTGCTGTTCTCTGAACACTCTCCAAGTTTTTTTTTCTGTATATAGCATGGCATGTAAAGTTGAATATCGTTTGATCCAACTGAAGCCTGGCCAGTGTCAAATAAAGCAAAAGTAACTGCTTTGCTTTTCTTTTCTTTTTTAACATCTTTATTGGAGTATAATTGCTTTACAATGGTGTGTTGGTTTCTGATTTATAACAAAGTGAATCAGTTATACATATACATATGTTCCCATATCTCTTGCCTCTTGCGTCTCCCTCCCTCCCACCCTCCCTATCCCACCCCTCCAGGCGGTCACAAAGCACCGAGCCGATCTCCCGGTGCTCTGTGGCTGCTTCCCACTAGCTATCTATTTTACATTTGGTAGTGTATATATGTCCCTGCCACTCTCTCACTTTGTCACAGCTTACCCTTACCCCTCCCCATATCCTCAAGTCCATTCTCTAGTAGGTCTGTGTCTTTATTCCTGTCTTACCCCTAGGTTCTTCATGACATTTTTTTTCTTAGATTCCATATATATGTGTTAGCATACGGTATTTGTCTTTCTCTTTCTGACTTACTTCACTCTGTATGACAGACTCTAGGTCCATCCACCTCATTACAAATAACTCAATTTCGTTTCTTTTTATGGCTGAGTAATATTCCATTGTATATATGTGCCACATGTTCTTTATCCATTCATCCGATGATGGACACTTAGGTTGTTTCCATCTCCTGGCTATTGTAAATATAGCTGCAATGAACATTTTGGTACATGACACTTTTTGAATTATGGTATCTCAGGGTATATGCCCAGTAGTGGGATTGCTGGGTCATATGATAGTTCATTTGTAGTTTTTTAAGGAACCTCCATACTGTTGTCCATAGTGGCTATACCAATTCACATTCCCACCAGCAGTGCAAGAGTGTTCCCTTTTCTCCACACCCTCTCCAGCATTTATTGTTTCCAGATTTTTTGATGATGGCCATTCTGACCGGTGTGAGATGATATCTCATTGTAGTTTTGATTTGCATTTCTCTAATGATTAATGATGTTGAGCTTTCTTTCATATGTTTGTTGGCACTCTGTATGTCGTCTTTGGAGAAATGTCTATTTAGGTCTTCTGCCCATTTTTGGATTGGGTTGTTTGTTTTTTTGTTATTGAGCTGCATGAGCTGCTTGTAAATTTTGGAGATTAATCCTTTGTCATTTGCTTCATTTGCAAATATTTTCTCCCATTCTGATGGTTGTCTTTTGGTCTTGTTTATGGTTTCCTTTGCTGTGCAAAAGCTTTGAAGTTTCATTAGGTCCCATTTGTTTATTTTTGTTTTTATTTGCATTTCTCTAGGAGGTGGGTCAAAAAGGATCTTGCTGTGATTTATGTCATAGAGTGTTCTGCGTATGTCTCTAAGAATTTTATAGTGTCTGGCCTTACATTTAGGTCTTTAATCCATTTTGAGCTTATTTTTGTGTATGGTGTTAGGGAGTGTTCTAATCTCATACTTTTACATATACCTGTCCAGTTTTCCCAGCACCACTTATTGAAGAGGCTGTCCTTTCTCCACTGTACATTCCTGCCTCCTTTATCAAAGATAAGGTGACCATATGTGCGTGGGTTTATCTCTGGGCTTTCTATCCTATTCGATTGCTCTATCTTTCTGTGTTTGTGCCAGTACCATACTGTCTTGATTACTGTAGCTTTGTAGTATAGTCTGAAGTCAGGGAGCCTGATTCCTCCAGCTCCGTTTTTTGTTCTCAAGATTACTTTGGCTATTCGGGGTCTTTTGTGTTTCCATACAAATTGTGAAATTTTTTGTTCTAGTTCTGTGAAAAATGCCAGTGGTAGTTTGATAGGGATTGCATTGAATCTGTAGATTGCTTTGGGTAGTAGAGTCATTTTCACAATGTTGATTCTTCCAATCCAAGAACATGGTATATCTCTCCATCTATTTGTATCATCTTTAATTTCTTTCATCAGTGTCTTATAATTTTCTGCATACAGGTCTTTTGTCTCCTTAGGTAGGTTTATTCCTTGATATTTTATTCTTTTTGTTGCAATGGTAAATGGGAGTGTTTTCTTGATTTCACTTTCAGATTTTTCATCATTAGTGTATAGGAATGCCAGAGATTTCTGTGCATTAATTTTGTATCCTGCTACTTTACCAGATTCATTGATCAGCTCTAGTAGTTTCCTGGCAGCATCTTTAGGATTCTCTATGGATAGTACCATGTCATCTGCAAAGAGTGACAGCTTTACTTCTTCTTTTTCGATTTGGATTCCTTTTATTTCCTTTTCTTCTCTGATTGCTGTGGCTAGAACTTCCAAAACTATGTTGAATAAGAGTGGTGAGAGTGGGCAACCTTGTCTTGTTCCTGATCTTAGTGGAAACGCTTTCAGTTTTTCACCATTGAGAACGATGTTGGCTGTGGGTTTGTCATGTATGGCCTTTATTATGTTGAGGAAAGTTCCCTCTGTGCCTGCTTTCTGGAGGGTTTTTTATCATAATGGGTGTTGAATTTTGTCAAAAGCTTTCTCAGCATCTATCGAGATGACCATATGGTTTTTCTCCTTCAATTTGTTAATATGGTGTATCACATTGATTTATTTGTGTATATTGAAGAATCCTTGCATATCTGGAATAAATCCCACTTGATCATGGTGTATGATCCTTTTAATATGCTGTTGGATTTTGTTTGCTAGTATTTTGTTGAGGATTTTTGCATCTATGTTCATCAGTGATATTGGCCTGTAGTTTTCTTTCTTTGTGACATCTTTGTCTGGTTTTGGTATCAGGATGATGGTGGCCTCGTAGAATGAGTTTGGGAGTGTTCCTCCCTCTTCTATATTTTGGAAGCGTTTGAGAAGGATAGGTGTTAGCTCTTCTCTAAATGTTTGATAGAATTCGCCTGTGAAGCCATCTGGTCCTGGGCTTTTGTCTGTTGGAAGATTTTTAATCACAGTTTCAATTTCAGTGCTTGTGATTGGTCTGTTCATATTTTCTATTTCTTCCTGATTCAGTCTTGGCAGGTTGTGCATTTCTAAGAATTTGTCCATTCCTTCCAGGTTGTCCATTTTATTGGCATAGAGTTGCTTGTAGTAATCTCTCATGATCTTTTGTATTAATGCAGTGTCACTTGTTACTTCTCCTTTTTCATTTCTAATTCTATTGATTTGAGTCTTCTCCCTTTTTTTCTTGATGAGTCTGGCTAATGGTTTATCAATTTTATTTATCTTCTCAAAGAGCCAGCTTTTAGTTTTATTGATCTTTGCTATCGTTTCCTTCACTTCTTTTTCATTTATTTCTGATCTGATCTTTATGATTTCTTTCCTTCTGCTAACTTTGGGGTTTCTTTGTTCTTCTTTCTCTTATTGCTTTAGGTGCAACGTTAGGTTGTTTCTTCGAGATGTTTCCTGTTTCTTAAGGTAGGATTGTATTGCTATAAACTTCCCTCTTAGAACTGCTTTTGCTGCCTCCCATAGGTTTTGGGTCGTCGTGTCTCCATTGTCATTTGTTTCCAGGTATTTTTTGATTTCCTCTTTGGTTTCTTCAATGATCACTTGGTTATTAAGCAGTGTATTGTTTAGCCTCCATATGTTTGTAGTTTTTACAGATCTTTTCCTGTAATTGATATCTAGTCTCATAGCGTTGTGGTTGGAAAGGATACTTGATACAATTTCAATTTTCTTAAATTTACCAAAGCTTGATTTGTGACCCAAGATATGATCTATCCTGGAGAATGTTCCATGAGCACTTGAGAAAACTGTGTATTCTGTTGTTTTTGGATGGAATGTCCTATAAATATCAATTAAGTCCATCTTGTTTAATGTATCATTTAAAGCTTGTGTTTCCTTATTTATTTTCATTTTGGATGATCTGTCCATGGGTGAAAGTGGGGTGTTAAAGTCCCCTACTATGAATGTGTTACTGTCGATTTCCCCTTTTATGGCTGTTAGTATTTGCCTTATGTATTGAGGTGCTCCTATGTTGGGTGCATAAATATTTACAATTGTTATATCTTCTTCTTGGATCGATCCCTTGATCATTATGTAGTGTCCTTCTTTGTCTCTTGTAATAGTCCTTATTTTAAAGTCTGTTTTGTCTGATATGAGAATTGCTACTCCAGCTTTCTTTCGGTTTCCATTTGCATGGAATATCTTTTTCCATCCCCTCACTTTCAGTCTGTATGTGTCTCTAGGTCTGAAGTGGGTCTCTTGTGGACAGCATATATATGGGTCTTGTTTTTGTATCCATTCAGCCATTCTGTGTCTTTTGGTGGGAGCATTTAAACCATTTACATTTAAGGTAATTATCGATATGTATGTTCCTATTCCCATTTTCTTAATTGTTTTGGGTTTGTTATTGTAGGTCTTTTCCTTTTCTTGTGTTTCTTGCCTAGAGAAGATCCTTTAGCATTTGTTGTAAAGCTGGTTTGGTGGTGCTGAACTCTCTCAGCTTTAGCTTGTCTGTAAAGGTTTTAATTTCTCTATCAAATCTGAATGATATCCTTGCTGGGTAGAGTAATCTTGGTTGCAGGTTTTTCTCCTTCATCACTTTAAATATGTCCTGCCAGTCCCTTCTGGCTTGCAGAGTTTCTGCTGAAAGATCAGCTGTTAACCTTATGGGGATTCCCTTGTGTGTTATTTGTTGTTTTTCCCTTGCTGCTTTTAACATGTTTTCTTTGTATTTGATTTTTGACAGTTTGATTAATATGTGTCTTGGCATGTTTCTCCTTGGATTTATCCTGTATGGGACTCTCTGTGCTTCCTGGACTTGATTAACTAGTTCCTTTCCCATATTAGGGAAGTTTTCAACTATAATCTCTTCAAATATTTTCTCAGTCCCTTTCTTTTTCTCTTCTTCTTCTGGAATGCCTATAATTCTAATGTTGGTGCGTTTAATGTTGTCCCAGAGGTCTCTGAGACTGTCCTCGGTTCTTTTCATTCTTTTTTCTTTATTCTGCTCTGCAGTAGTTATTTCCACTATTTTATCTTCCAGGTCACTTATCCATTCTTCTGCCTCAGTTATTCTGCTAATGATCCCTTCTAGAGTATTTTTAATTTCATTTATTGTGTTGTTCATCGTTGTTTGTTTCATCTTTAGTTCTTCTAGGTCCTTGTTAAATGTTTCTTGCATTTTCTCTATTCTGTTTCCAACATTTTGGATCATCTTTACTATCATTATTGTGAATTCTTTTTCAGGTAGACTGCCTATTTCCTCTTCATTTGTTAGGTCTGGTGGGTTTTTATCTTGCTCCTTCATCTGCTGTGTGTTTTTCTGTCTTCTCATTTTGCTTATCTTACTGTGTTTGGGGTCTCCTTTTTGCAGGCTGCAGGTTTGTAGTTCCCGTTGTTTTTGGTGTCTGTCCCCAGTGGCTAACGTTGGTTCAGTGCGTTGTGTAGGCTTCCTGGTGGAGGGGACTAGTGCCTGTGGATGAGGCTGGATCTTGTCTTTCTGGTGGGCAGGTCCACGTCTGGTGGTGTGTTTTGGGGTGTCTGTGGACTTATTATGATTTTGGGCAGCCTCTCTGCTAATGGGTGGGGTTGTGTTCCTATCTTGCTAGTTGTTTGGCATAGGGTGTCCAGCACTGTAGCTTGCTGGTCGTTGAGTGAAGCTGGGTGTTGGTGTTGAGATGGAGATCTCTGGGAGATTTTCGCCGTTTGATATTACGTGGAGCTGGGAGGTCTCTTATGGACCAGTGTCCTGAAGTTGTCTCTCCCACCTCAGAGGCACAGCACTGACTCCTGGCTGCAAAGAAAGAAAGGGAGAGAGAGAGAAAGAAAGAAAGAAAGAAAGAAAGAGGATAAAAGAAAATAAAGATAAAATAAAATAAAGTTATTAAAATAAAAAATAATTATTAAGAAAAAAGTTTTTAAGTAAAAAAAAAACGGACAGATAAAACCCTAGGACAAATGGTGAAAGCAAAGCTATACAAAGTCTCACACAGAAACATACACACTCACAAAAAGAGGAAAAGGGGAAAAAATAATAAATCTTGCTCTCAAAGCCCACCTCCTGAATTTGGGATGATTCATTGTCTGTTCAGGTATTCCACAGATGCAGGGCACATCAAGTTGATTGTGGAGCTTTAATCCGCTGCTCCTGAGGCTGCTGGGAGAGATTTCCCTTCCTCTTTGTTCGCACAGCTCCCAGGGGCTCAGCTTTGGATTGGGCCCCGCCTCTGCGTGGAGGTCGCCGGAGGGCGTCTGTTCTTCACTCAGACAGGACGGGGTTAAAGGAGCCGCTGATTCGGCGGCTCTGGCTCACTCAGGCCGGGGAGAAGGAGGGGCACGATGCGGGGCGAGCCTGCGGCGGCAGAGGCCAGTGTGACATTGCACCAGCCTGAGGCGCGCAGTGCATTCTCCCGGGTAAGTTGTCCCTGGATCCCGGGACCCTGGCAGTGGCGGGCTGCACAGGCTCCCAGGAAGGGAGGTGTGGATAGTGACCTGTGCTCGCACACAGGCTTCTTGGTGGCGGCAGCAGCAGCCTTAGCGTCTCATGCACGTCTCTGGGGTCCGCGCTGTTAGCCGCGGCTCGCGCCCATCTCTGGAGCTCCTTTAAGCAGCGCTCTTAATCCCCTCTCCTCGCGCACCAGGAAGCAAAGAGGGAAGAAAAAGTCTCTTGCCTCTTAGGCAGCTTCAGACCTTTTCCTGCACTCCCTCCCGGCTAGCCGTGGTGCACTAACGCCCTGCAGGCTGTGTTCACGCCGCCAACCCCAGTCCTCTCCCTGCGCTCCAACCGAAGCCCGAGCCTCAGCTCCCAGCCCCGCCCGCCCCGGCGGGTGAGCAGACAAGCCTCTCATGCTGGTGAGTGCCGATCGGCACCGATCCTCTGTGCGGCAATCTCTCCGCTTTGCCCTCCGCACACCTGTGGCTGCGCTTTCCTCAGCGGCTCTGAAGCTTCTCCCTCACCCCACCCCTGTCTCCACCAGTAAAGGATCTTCCTAGTGCATGGAAACTTCTCCTCCTTCACAGCTCCCTCCCAGAAGTGCAGGTCCCGTCCCTATTCTTTTGTCTCTGTTTATTCTTTTTTTTTTGCCCTACCCAGGTACATGGGGAGTTTCTTGCCTCTTGGGAGGTCTGAGGTTTTCTGCCAGCGTTCAGTAGGTGTTCTGTAGGAGTTGTTCCATGTGTAGATGTATTTCTGGTGTATCTGTGGGGAGGAAGGTGATCTCCGCGTCTTACTCTTTCGCCATCTTCCCCCTCTCCTCAAGTAATTGCTTTTCTCCTTTTTCTCATATATGCCTTAATACACTCCTATTAAGTACTTGTCTCATTTCAACATAGAGAAGACTCATCCAACTTGACACCAGCCATAATTGTTGGATCTCACTTGGCTTTGTTTCACTCATGGCTGTCTTAGCCGGTATTTCCACGTTTGTTGCAACTCAGTAGCATATTAAAAGTTAAATGTTAAATCCATAAGAGGATTCCATATATTTTTCCTTCAGAGATTGTTCCCTGAACAATTGGTATAAATGTGGAATTTAGTGCTTGGGGTCTCAAGGACCCCAAGGCTTGAAACATTGAGAGTATTTCTGTGATGTGAATTGGAAAGGATTCAGATGGCTAGATACAAGGAGAGGTTGCTGAAACCTGCAGAAGCAGCAGGCTGCCTTTGCTTTCTCTTATCAGAGTTCAGCTGTAAGCACTATAAGCCAATTTCAGCCAACTTAAGCAAAGGGGAATTTATTGGAAGGATATCAGTATTTTCAGTAGGCTGAAGAACCATGCTTAGAAACTAGCAAACACCAAGAATGCTCCAAAAAGCAAGAATCTCAGCCATGCTCTGAAGAAGAGCATTAGCATCCGCTTGTTGAGACTGTTGTTTGGTTCTTCCCTAGTCCCTCAGGGTTCTAAACCCTGGTGTTGCAGGAAAAATGCACTTCAAGAGGATGGTCATGTCCCAGGTCTCAAGTGAGTCCCTGGGATGGGCTGCCAAGTGAGGGTCCTTGGCTTCACACAGGAAAGAATTCAAGAGCGAGCCACAGTGAAGTGGAAGCAAGTTAATTTAGAGAGATACATGTTCCACAGACAGAATGTGGTCTGTCTCAGAAGGGAGACTGGCCCCAAAATATGGGGTGGTTCGTTTTTATGGGCTGGGTTGTTTCATAGGCTAACAAGTGGGAGGAGTATTCCAGCTATTTTGGGGAAGGGACAGGGATTTCCAGGAATTGGGCCACCACCCACTTTTTGGCCTTTTATGGTCAGCCTCAGAACTGTCCTGTTGCTGGTGGGTGTGTCATTTAGCATGCTAATGTATTACAGTGAGGCTCAAGTTCTAGTGGAAGTCAAATCTTCTACCATTTTGGGCCTAATCGGTTCTAACCAGTTTATGTCATATCCTTGGCTATGTCATTCCTTTAAAGGTTATTCTCTGTATCTATAAGCTTAGCTTTATATACATATTTTAGATTCCACATTTTAAAAAGATCATACAGTATTTGTCTTTTTCTGTCTGACATCTCACTATTTCACTTAGCATAATGCACTCGAGGTCCATCCATGTTGTTGCAAATGGTACAATTCCATTCTTTTCTTATGGCTGAATAATATTCCATTGTGTGTGTGTGTGTGTGTGTATATATATATATATATATATATATATATATATATATATATACCACAATTTCTTTATCCATTCATCCATCAGTGGACACTGAGGTTGTTTCCATATCTTGGTTATTGTAAATAAGGCTGCAATGAATGGGGTTCATTTATCTTTTTGAATTAGTCCGTTTTCTCTGGATAAATGCCCAGAAGTAGAATTTCTGTATCATATGATAGTTTTATTCTTAATTTTTTAGTAATCTAAATACTGTTTTGCATAGCGGTTGCACTAATTTACATTCCCACGAACAATGCAGAAGGGTTCCCTTTTCTCTACATCCTCTCTGAGTCCTTTTGATAATACCCATTTTGACATGTATGAGGTGATATCTCATTGTGGTTTTGATTTGCATTCGCCTGATAATTAATGATGTAGAGCATCTGTTCATGTACCTGCTGACCATCCGTATGTCTTTGGAAAAATGCTTGTTCATATTATCTACCCAGTTTTTAATTGGATTATTTGTTTTCTGATATATGAGTTCATTATATATTTTGGATGTTAACCCCTTATCTGATATACGATTTGCAAATATTTTCTCCCATTCAGTAGGTTGCCTTTTCATTTTGTTGATGGTTTCCTTTGCTGCGCAGAAGTTTTTTAGTTTGATGTAGTCCCACTTGAATTTATTTTTGCTTTTGTTGCTTTTGCTTTTGGTGTCTATTGTTCTTATTCTACAAATGATGAAATTGAGAGAGCTTAAGTGACTTGCAATGATATTGCACAAAGATGAATTACTAAGAGTTATCACAGTAATTTTATCAGCACAATCCAATTACTTGAGGGTGATGAGATGTGAAACTCAGAGTAAATTCTTGCTTGATTTTGTGGCTTGCATGTAAGATCCTCCCAAAAGTAGTAAATTATAACTTAATAAATAATTCAAGTAATTTATTAAGAATATGTAATGTGACAATAGCCAAAAGGTGGAAACAACCTAAATTTTTATTGATAAATGAATGGATGAACAAAATGTGGTATTTCCATAGAAGTGAGTATTATTAACCTTAAAAAGGAGTGAAGTTCTGATACATGCTACAACATGAGTAAACCTTGGAAACTTTGTGCTAAGTGAAATAAGCCAGGCACAAAAAGCAAATACTGTATGACTTCACTTACATAAGGCGCCTGGATTAGTCAAATTCATAGAGATGAAAAGTAGAACAGTGTTCACCGGGAGCTGGGGGGAAGGGGTAATGGGTAGTTATTGTTTAATAGGTACAGAGTTTCAGTTTAGGATGATGAAAAAGTGATGATGAAATCTTTACATGGATTACCTGACTTAATCTTCACAACAGCCCTATGATGTAGATACTATTATTATCTCCATTCTGTGAATAAGGAAATCAAGGCACAGAGTGGGTTAAGTAATTTGACCAAGATAATACAGTTGGTAAATGTTAGAGCTAAGAATTAAACTTAGGCAGTTGACTTCAGAAGCTATCTTGTATTAGTTAATTTTATTACATCCCTTGAGGGAATTTGAGATGCTTTAGGGGGCTGAAAATGGGGGAATTCCTGCCCTACCAACCAATATTTTCAACTTGTTCAGTTTCATGTCCAACACCTGAACAGGGAAAATGAATTCATAGAGTTGTTGATTATTTTATTTGTTTTTTGCATTGCAGAATCTTATTTTGGAAGAGACTTTTTGGTTTTTCTAGACATTGGACTTTCATGTACAGTTAAATTTTCAAGATAATTTTGGAGACTAACATGGAGTTTTTTACTTTCATTTTTGCCAAGGTAAGTGCAAGAAAATATAAAACTATCATTCATCACCACTACTAACAAAAAGGACATCTTAACACCAAATAAATAGGAAAGTCATAAAGACAGAGAAAAAGAAATTTCAATTCAATTGGGTACGTTTACCCTTATGAAAGTGTCGCTCACTGCATGTTTCTTATTTCTCTGAATGTACCAGTGGCTAGTGGAAACCTTGACATAGAGAAGCAACATTCTTAGAAAAAGCAAATGAATATTTGGTCTCAGTCAACCACCTTCCACCAATATCCAGTGCTTGAATTCATCACATTCTCCCAAGTGGCAGGGAGCCTCTGATGTCTCACTTGTAAGAATGTGATTTCTCTTAGGTATGTTTTAATGACAGTCATCACTGGGCTATTTGAAAGTCTTGTGGGGACCTGCAGAGCATATGTTTATTTAGTGAGAGGGTAGCACTAGCTGTAGCACGAGATTGCTTTGGACATTTAACCTTTTATAGCTTATGGCATAAAATTTCTCTACATACCGATTTTGAGTATAAAATACGAGGTAATTTTATGGTTTTTAAATCTTTCTAATTTGCTGGTCCCTTGATTCCCATCTCAGTAGGCCGCCATTGTGATCTCTAACAGGAAAACTGAATAGATTTGAAATTATTGTTTATGTTGCTCTCTATACAGACACAATAAAAAATAATTTGTCTCTCATTCTCTTGAAGAGACTAAAATATATTTTTAAAAATCTCACAGTAGCTGTTGAGATGTGTGCTAGCTTGATGAACTTGTGCTGAATATGGAAATGCTCTTCCAGGCCAAGGAAATCTCAAAGAAAATTATCACCTTAAAAAGGTAATTTTAACACTGCAGCACATTTAAATTTCCTCAGGTATCACCAGTCTGAAGGTACAAGAGGAGAGTAACATCAACGGTAATAATTCACATTCCACTGACTCTTGCCCCCACTGATTTATAGACAAACTTCGCATTTGTTTCTGGGCAGTCCAGGGTGTGTTTGCAAAGTGCCCGAACAGTTCTGGGAAGTTTTCCTATGGTCCCCATCAGAAGGCAGGGCTGGGACTTCCCCGGCCGTCCTGTGGTTAAGCCTTCACCTTCCAGTGCAGGGGCTGCAGGTTCGATCCCTGCTCGGGGAGCTAAGATCCCACATGCCTCGGGGCCAAAAAACCAAAACAGAAAACAGAAGCAATATTGTAATAAATTCAGTAAAGACTAAAAAGTAAAAAAATGAAAAGGCAATGCTGCTTCTTCCCAGCCATGGGCTTTGGCACAACGTGCCCCACAAGTCAGCTGAGCCTCAGCGGCGGGTGCACGGTAGGCTGGTGCTGAGGTTCCTGCTGCACATATGGAAAACATGGTCCCCTCTGTGTAATTGCAGTTCCAGCTCTAGGTAATCACCCCATGCTCTTATTTTTATGTTAAGGCTTATTTTTATTTTAGAAAAACTTCTTTCATTAGTAGTGGCATGAAATATATGAAGATTATGTTTGGAATCAAGCACTTGAATTCACTCCTTCCTTCAGTGAATGTGTATTGAACCCTAGTATATGCCAGGCAGTGTTCTACATGCTGGGGATAAATGATAAAACAAACTAAGCCCCTGCCCTCAAGGAGAGTAACAATAACCAAATTAACATCGAGTTCATGATGCCAGCTCATTTCTGCAAATATAACATCTTGATTTCCAGCGAGTTTTCTGAGATTCTGATCTAAAGAATTGCTACCTTCAATAGCACAAATCATTTGAGGGGGAGAGGGGCCAGTTATGTATTTCCTCTTTTATAATTAAAGTAACTGTAAAAAGAGGAGGAGAGTTCTGAGGGTAAAGGCAGAGAGTGTTGCAATCTTGCTAGATTTCACATTGAGTCTCTCACTCTGATTGATGCCATTTACACTCCGTGCAACTCCTTCCCTAGATCTTCGCCAGGACTTGACAATTCAGGACACTATAGACTAGTTTACTTTCTAATGCATTTTATGTCATTTGGAAGCCCTTCAGTGCCCAAATACTATATACTATGTTTGCAACTTACTTTGAAATGTATCAAAAAATAAGATGGATTAATGTATGATAGAGGGATGCATAGATGGTTAGGTATGTAATAAAGCAAATATAACAATGTTAACTGTAGAGTCCAGGTGACAGGTATACGTATAATTAGGTCACTGGATAGGTCATGGTATAATTCTTTTAACTTCTCTGTGTTTGAACATTTATGTAGTAAAATATTGAATAAAAATCTCTTTACTAGACTGAAGATTTATACTTTTTAGTTCCCATTATGGAATTAAAATTTTGTGAAGACAATATTTAAATTACCTTTCAATAAAATTGTCTTCATTAATGGACATGGATTAATTTTTCTTAACATGGATTAATTTTTAAATGTTTTTTAAAAACACTGGGGGGAGGGGGAATTGGAGAAAGATGGTCAAAAGGTACAAACTTTCAGTTATAAGATAACTAAGTACTAGGGATGTGCTGTACAACATGATGACTATAGCTGACACTGCTGTATGACATACAGGAAAGTTGTTAGGAGAGTCATCTAAGAGCTTTCCTAAGAGCTCTCATCTCAAGGAGAAAATTGTTTTCTTTTTATTGAACCTATGAGATGATAGATGTCACTTGAACCTATTGTAGTAATCGTTTCACAATATATGTAAATCAAGCCATCATGCTGTCTGCCTTAAACCTGTACAGCAATGTTTGTCAATTATTTCTCAAAAAACTGGGGTGGGAGGAAGCACTTCCATGTTTCTTTTTAGAAAGTTTATACAATGGGAATGTGAAATTGCTGTATGATTTTTTTGTTTTAAAAAGACATATCTTCCTAGAATATCTATTTTAATTACTCGGGCAATTGTTCACAAGTTTAACTATTAATAAATTCACTTCTTAAAATAAAATCAGAGAGGCAACTGTTTGACAACTGCTGAAAATACTTTTTCTTAGAGGAGCTGTATTGGTCAGGGTTCAAAGCAGAGAACAAAATCTACTCTAAAGTAATTTAAGCCAAAAGGGATTTATTACATGGTCTATTACAAATGGTTGGCAGGATTGCAAAAACAGCCTGCCAGCTAAGCTTCAGGAGTGACTCACAAATCCAGGCTATAGAACCGAGCTGTCAAGGGACTGTTGTTCAGGCCATTCTCGAAGTCCACCTGTTGAATGGGGAAGCCACCCCTACAGCTACTGGTTCCACAGCCATATGTCCTTCACTACAATACACCCTGTCACGAAGATGCCTCATAAACTGCTCCTCCCCCACTTAGTTCACTCTACACAAGTGCCTCTAGTGGTGGAATTTATATCACATCAATAACTAGCTGCAAGGGAATTTGAGAAATGCATTTTTAGCCTTCTAGATACTAAAGCCCAAGAAGGCATGTTAAGAAGAGGGTGGCATTAAATGAAAGACTGTTGGAGACTTTTTGATGAACAAATCAGCCTGACAGCGCTCACTGATCAACATTACCATTGAGTGTCTACATTACTAAACACTATAGCCCTTCTGCTGGGTGTAATGAGTAAATGGCAGCACCTATGAAGCCTTCTTGCCCAAAACATCAAACCTGAATCTGAGAAAGCCACCAGATCCAACTATCAAGTTTACAAGAACTAGAGGGATAGAGGCACATGTTACCACCACCACAGGGGTGCAATTAGCAAAATCCAGTGTGGGAAACTTTATAGGACAAATGACACAGTTCAACAAATAAATGGAAAGGGGAAAAAAAAGGGAGGGGAACCTAAAATTAAGAAATTTAAGAGGTTTATCAAGTAAATGCAGTGTGTGAATCTTATATGGATCTTGATTCAAACAAAACAATTGTCAAAAACATTTTATGAGACTCTCAGGGAAATTTGAACATGTATAATACTTGGAAAATTGATCATATTAAAGAATTATTAATTTTTTTAGATGCAATAATGGTATTGTGGTTATGTCAACAATAGTTTCAGTCACTTAGACAATAAGCTCTTTGCTTTTCAGTTGGTTATATATTGTTTCTTTCATAATTTATGGCTTCGTGTTTTATTTATTTATTTTTTTGCTGTATTGGATCTTCGTTGCTGCATGGGGTCTTTCTCTAGTTGCAGCGAGCGGGGGCTACTCTTCGTTGCGGTGCGCGGGCTTCTCATTGTGGTGGCTTCTCTTTGTTGCGGAGCACAGGCTCTAGGCACACAGGCTTCAGTAGTTGTGGCGCACGGACTTAGTTGCTCTGCGGCATGTGGGATGTTCCCGAACCAGAGCTTGAACCTGTGTCTCTGCATTGGCGGGCGGATTCTTAACCACTGTGCCACCGGGGAAGTCCGTGTGTTTTATACTAAAGAGAAAGTTTATTGTGCTAGGCATTTTATGTATGTTAAATAATTTAATCCTTGTAACAATCCTTTGGTAAAAGGAAATTATGGTGTTCATTAAGGGAAACACCTATTACAGCCTTTCTGGAAGGCTGTAATATCTATTTTAAATATGTATCTATTTTAAAGTACACTTAGTATGTTTAGGAAGGAACAAGGAGGCAGAGAGTCTTTCAGGGAAGGAACAGGCCTCTCAGCTAATTAATGGGCCTCTCAGCTAATTAATGGGTAAGGCAAATTATCAGATATCTCCTTTCAAGAAAACAGATTTGTTAGATTCCATAAAGGAAACATTAGATTCAATGTTCAAAATATTTTCAAATTTTTCCCTTGTCCCTAAAAATATGAGAGAGCGTGAAACTACTGTCTCATTTTAAAGATGAGGAAAAACCCAAAACACACTCCCATCAGGGTGAGCTAAGGGTGAGAAGCACATTGAGAGTCTTGATATTTTCAGACACAGCCAAGGGGATGACACCTGGCCCATCAGTGCGTCTAAAACTAGTTGGGCAGAATCTTGAATTTGCAGTTTTCTGTTAATGGGCTTATACCATGCATTCTGAAACTTCTTTCTTGGAGGCAAAAAGACCCTTAGATATGATAATGGCTTGTGCCCCTTCAAAACTCAACTCTACCCAACAAAATCTTATTCCTTATTTCTCTCACTAGGAAGAATTTAAATTTAATTTAAATTTTCTCCTGTACGGGGAGGGCAATAATGGAAAAAAAAAGTTTCAGAAACACTGCTTTAGTCCAAAAGATGTTTTATTTAGAATACAGTGATTTTTTTAAACTATAGTTGATTTGCAATGTTTCAAGTATATAGCAAAGTGATTCAGTCATGTGTGTGTATATATATATATGTATATTCTTTTTCAGCTTATTTTCCGTTATAGGCTATTACAAGATATTGAATATAGTTCCTTGTGCTATAGTGCTATACAGTAGGTCCTTGTTGTTTATCTATTTTATATATAGTAGTGTGTATTGGTTAATCCCAAATTTCTAATTATCCCTCTCTCTACTTTCCCCTTTGGAAACCATAAGTTTGTTTTCTATGTCTGTGAGTCTATTTTTGTTTTGTAAATAAGTTCATTTGCATCCTTTTTTTAGATTCCACATATAAGTGATGTCATGTATTTGTCTTTCTCTGTCTGACTTGCTTCACTTAGAATGATTATCTCTAGGTTCATCCATTTTGCTGCAAATGACATTATTTCATTCTTTTTTATGGCTGAGTAATATTCCATTGTAGAATACAGTAATTTTTTAATCATGTTTTCATGTTCTTAGAAGTGGATATCATTACATTTTTTAACACATTTATTAGAGTATAATTGCTTTACAGTGGTGTCTTTTTTCCTGCTTTATAACAAAGTAAATCAGCTATACATATACATATATCCCCATTATCTCCTCCCTCTTGCATCTCCCTCCCACCCTCCCTATCCCACCCCTCTAGGTGGTCACAAAGCACAGAGCTGATCTTCCTGTTCTATGCGGCTGCTTCCCACTAGCTATCTATGTTACATGTGGTAGTGTATATAAGTCCATGCCACTCTCTCACTTCATCCCAGCTTACCCTTCCCCCTCCCCGTGTCCTCAAGTCCATTCTCCACGTCTGCGTCCTTATTCCTGTCCTGCCCCTAGGTTCTTCATAACCTTGTTTTTTCCCTTTAGATTCCATATATATGTGTTAGCATATGATATTTGTTTCTCTCTTTCTGACTTACTTCACTCTGTATGACAGTCTCTGGGTCCATCCACCTCACTACAAATAACTCAATTTCTTTTCATGGCTGCGTAATATTCCATTGTATATATGTGCCACATCTTCTTTACCCATTCATCAGTCGATGGACACTTAGGTTGCTTCCATGTCCTGGCTATTGTAAATAGAGCTGCACTGAACATTGTGTTGTTCATTACTGTTTGCTCTTTAGTTCTTCTAGGTCCTTGATAAACGTTTCTTGTATTTTCTCCATTCTATTTCCGAGATTTTGGATCATCTTTACTATCGTTACTCTGAATTCATTTTCAGGTAGACTGCCTATTTCCTCTTCATTTGTTAAGTCTGGTGGGTTTTTACCTTGCTCCTTCATCTGCTTTGTGATCCCCTGTCTCCTCATTTTGCTTCATTTACTGTGTTTGGGGTCTTCTTTTCTCAGGCTGCAGGTTCATAGTTCCTGATGTTTTTGGTGTCTGCCCCCAGTGGCTGAGGTTGGTTCAGTGGGTTGTGTAGTCTTCCTGGTGGGGGGACTCGTGCCTGTGTTCTGGTGAATGAGGCTGGATCTTGTCTTTCTGGTGGGCAGGACTGCGGCCGGTGGTGTGTTTGGGGTGTCTGTGACCTTACTATGATTTTAGGCAGCCTCTCTGCTAATGGGTGGGGTTGTGTTCCTGTCTTGCTAGTTGTTTGGCATAGGATGTCCAGCACTGTAGCTTGCTGGTCGTTGAGTGGAGCTGGGTCTTAGCATTGAGATGGAGATCTCTGGGAGAGCTTTCACTGTTTGATTTTAGGTGGAGCCGGGAGGTCTCTTGTGGACTAATGTCCTGAACTTGGCTCTCCCACCTCAGAGGCTCAGGCCTGACACCCAGCCAGAGCACCAAGACCCTGTCAGCCACATGGTATCTAGAAAAACGTCTAGGAGAAACCACAGCAAGGCCAGCTGCTTAGCAGTTGCAGCTGTAACAGGAAGCTTATTCCTCCCTATGGATGGGGCAAGTTGTCCTGCAGGTGCAAAGGTGCCTCCTTGGTCCTAAGGAAACTAACTTCTTTTCACCCTCGCTGTGGACTAGTCGCCAACATTGTGTCATTACATTTGTTTTTAATTAAATTAATTTTAAAAGCAAATAAGCATATATATAAAGTTTTTTTTCCAGATTCCAAGTGGCTTATGAAATCAAAATGCTACCTTATCTTCCTAAAAATGATTCACCAAAAATAAATAAATTTTTAAAAAAAGAATTCTAGACCTAAGGAAGCATGATGGAAAAAGCAATTGATTCTAGAAGTCAAGAGAGTAATATACTGAGAATTAGGAAGGCTTTATGGGGAAAGCACTACTGGTGGACTTTGAAAGGTATATAACTCCCTTTTACATTTGAAGAGGGTTCTATGCAGGGGGTCAATGTTGGGTGGGACCAGATGAGCAAAGCACAGAGGAGAATAATTCCAAGGTATATTTGTTTCTGCTTTTGTTTTTTTAATAAATTTATTTATATTTTATTTATTTATTTTTGGCTGTGTTGGGTCTTCGTGGCTACGTGCGGGCTTTCTCTAGTTGAAGAGAGCAGGGGCTACTCTTTGTTGTGGTGCGCAGGCTTTTCACTGCAGTGGCTTCTCATTGCAGAGCGTGGGCTCTAGGCATGTGGGCTCAGTAGTTGTGGCTCGTGGGCTCTAGAGCGCAGGTTCAGTAGTTGTGGCGCACGGGCTTAGTTGCTCCGCGGCATGTGGGATCTTACCGGACCAGGGATGGAACCCATGTCCCCTGCATTGGCAGGCGGACTCTTAACCACTGCACTACCAGGGAAGTCCCTCCAAGGTATATTTTGGGGCCGAGTTTTCTATAGCTGAAGTTTAGGGTGCGGGGGCCAGTGGTGGCAGATGAAGCTTTACAATTGGAGCCACATCATGGACCTCAAACGACATGCAAAAGCCTCCCTGCTTTCACAGATACTTCTCTGGGAAGAATTATTTAAACAGAGCTGTTATTTGAATACATACCACCACCTAACTCCACTTCTGCCTCCTCCCCCACCCCCTTTATCCGAGAGAGAGCAAAATGCCGCTGCATTGTAACCTTGGACAACTTACTTCTCTCTGTACCCTGATTTCCTCATCTATAAATGGATATTAAAGGTAGTACCTACTCATTGAGTCACTTATAGCAGTATATGGGCATAGTCAGCAACGTATGAGTGTTCGTTACATAAATAATGGATATAGCTCTACCTAGTAGAAAATCTCAAAACATTGTTCTGAGTCATATAAGGAAAGGGAAGGATTTCAGATCTGTTTAGAGCTCTGCTAACTTCCAACCTTGGGCTTAAGACTTTTCACATTACAAATTTAAGTATATCATTACAGTCTTAAAGAACATAATTGCTAAAAGGACTGCTAGTGTGCCCTTTTATTTTAGAGCTCAGGTAGATGCTGCTTTTCCAGCCCTAGGAGCTGCTTACAGAGTTTCATTAAACGAGTACATTTCTAATTATGTAAGGCATTATTTAAGACTTCGGAAATTCCTTGGCTTCTAGCTACAGCATTTTGACATTTTCAGTTCATTACCAACTGTATATACACCTATGAACCGTGGAAAAGTGATAGTAAATAGGAAAAATGTGGAATCTACATTAAATATTTTGAGATTTGACTTATGCATTTTCTGTTCTCCATGTTTGTAGTTGTCACAGTAAAACATAATGTCTTTAAAACAACACTTTGTTATTTTGCACAGTTCTGGGGATTAGGAGGGCCACCTGGACACTGCTCCACGTGGTGTTGGCTGCGATTAGCTCTTCACATAGTTCCTCATCATTCTCTCATTGTTCAGTGGTTTAGCCTGAGGTTCTTTGCATGCCAGCAGGGACCCAAGAGACTGAAGCAGCCTGTCCTCTTAAGGTCTACACAGAGAGTCAGCCTAGAAACACATCTGCTGCATTTGATTGGTCAAAGCAAAGCAGAAGGCCAGCCCAGATACTAGAAAACAAACTCCACCTTGATGGGAGGAGCTGAAAATATTGTGGCCATGATTTCTAACCTGCCACAATAGCTTTTACCAAGTTAACTATAAAATTAAAATTGACCAAGTTGGTAAAATTCCAGATTCTGACTTCTGTCCCATACTTTTGCCCTAGAAATTTACTGCAGGATAGGAAGTAAACAGAGATACCAAGGAAAAGCATGCAGATGGCCTTCATCGGTTTTCTTTAACATTTATTTTTCCTCATTTTTTGTGTATGCCCTGTGGCACATGGGATCTTAACTCCCCGACCAGGGATTGAACCCACGGCCCCTGCAGTGGAAGTGCGGATTCCCAACCACTGGACCGCCAGGGAAGTTCCCTTCATCAGTTTTCAAGCTGTGTGATTTTAAAGCCTATTAGTGACATTTGACTTAAGTACCTAGTCAGTTAACTAGCACACACATTTTCTAATCAGTTAACTAGCACACACGTTTCTTGCCTGCTAAAGCCTACACTCCAAGCTTCTCTGAAAACTAGGGCATATAGTAGTGTCAGTAATTAAGTGCAAGGATTTTGTAACAGGAGCTAGGTTTAAATTCTGGCTTTGCTACTTTGTGTGACTTTAAATTATCTAAAGTCTGTATTCCTCAGATTCATCCATAAAACAGGGATGTCCATCTGGCAAAGTTTTCGTGAAGATTAAGAAAGATAATGTATTCAGAGATTAGCAGAAGGCCTGGCACTTGGTAAGCATTCAGCAAGGTTAATAATTATTAGATAGGCCTGAGTCTACATGAAGGTGTATTGATGCCTTAAGATTTGCATAATGACTCTTGCAAAGGGGGCCACTTGGCATTAGGGACTTCACAAACACTCTAAAACAGTGAAGCCACCCCAAGAAGCTTTGGGGCTATAGCTTTCTAAATTTTCTTGAGTGCCTTTCCTGACTTTTTTTTTTTGGTACCTATAAATTTCCTCCTGGCTTGCTTTGCTGCCCCCTTCTGACAGAATGGGGAAGAGTTCCATGCTGTCCCACCTCTACAGCCACTGAAACTGCTAAAAGCTATCAATGTCAAAGAATCCAACTTTCAAAAGCCTTTGGCCGTAAATTCAAGTGAATTTAAATGAAAGCAAAGTCTAAATGTAAAATTTCTACATATAAATTTTACTTTATTTCTGTTACATGGAAATCGATATTGACAGATGAAATAATATTAAAATGGATCAATCCATTTTCAATCGTTAGATTGAAAAGATGCCAAGAATACTGTTATTCTGAATGGCAATAGTAAATTTCCTATAAACTTCATTTTACCTTTCTGAAACAATGTGTACATATATAATTTTAATTTTAAAAATGTTTTTCTAGGGAATTCCCCAGTGGTTAGGACTCAGTGCTTTCACTGTGGAGACCCAGGTTCAGTCCCTGGCCGGGGAACTAAGATCCTGCCAGCCGCAAGCCACAGTGTGGTCAGAAAAAGAAATAAAAATGGTTTTCTAATGTTAATCTCAGCTAATCTCTACATATTTCAGATTACACATTACATGTAGTGTGCCCAGATTGGTATTTAAAATTTTTTGCATAGAAGCTGCATGAAAATGTTATTGTATAATTAATTGAAATACAATGAGAAATGCTAAATACTTAGATTTTATATTTAATACAGTAAATTATTTAATGCTTTCTCACATTTTAGTTTTAGAAAGTATTGGAAATATTCTAACAGGTTTACATATAAGTTGATAAAGCTAAAATTTACAAACTACAATACTTTAAAATATCACAGATGTATTGTACATTTGTGTACTTACTATAAACTTAATCCTACTAAAATTTTTTTCAGTCAGGAAAACAATGTTTTAAGGAGAAATTTAGAACTACTTTTCTGTTTAATGTTTGGCTATTTGGGTATAAATCTGTAGTAGCTAAAGAATATGTTCTTGCTGAAATGTTGACAAGAGAGTTAAGTCACAAATACTATTACATTAAATCACGATTATAGTACATAGGCCATCTTATCTCTAAAACATGAAAAATGGCTGGAATCTTTGGAATTCCCTTCCCCCACTAACTCAACAAAGCCCAGATTTGTTGTAGTTTAAAACACTGAGACACATCTTCTTGAGCTACCCAAGCATAGCTGCTTTTCACTGATTAAATTGTTCACGATATAACTGGTCATCTGCATATCATGCAAGATTTGTGCACCTTAAAGACAAATAGCGGGGGAAACAGACTACAGCAAATCTGTTAAGAAAATACAGCTTATATTCAAAACTAGAGCTACTTTTAGCACAATATATTGAATGGATATGTGCCAAAATTTTGTTAAAGTTTTCACAATTCTCCATCTGCCAGAATTGAAAATATGAGCTTCTGGCATTTAAGAGCTGTGTAATAACAAAGATCTAAAATTGGAGAATAGAGTATTAAAAAACTGAAATTAATTCACATCTGATTATTTAGAAAGCTATTAAATGTGAATGTGAACTTTTGATATCTAAAATAACATCACTAGAAGCAGGCAATTAGGAGACATCTGTGTAAGAAAACAAAAACAGCAAAAACTTTTCCAAAACTAGCACAACTGATTTAATTAAATTTAATTCTATATTTAGGATTAAAATAGAATGACTTCACAGATTGCAATCAAGACCACCAAAAATGTACTTCAACAAAAATATTATAATCAGAACACATTTTAAGACTAAATATAGTTAAGATGTCCTTCTTCACTTGAATTTCTCTAAAAAGCTTCAGATTGCCAATTGCATTATTTTTATTGCTTCCCTTCTCATTTAGCACAAAATCATCTCTTTTTAGTTTAACTATGTGCCCATTAATAGACAAATGGATAAAGAAGATGTGGCGTATACATACGATGAATATATATTACTCAGCCATGAAAAAGAATGAAAATTTGCCATTTGCAACAACATGCATGGGACTAGAGTGTATTATGCTAAGTTAGACAGAGAAAAACAAATCGTATACGATTTCACTTATATGTGGAATCTAAAAAACGAAACAAAACAAACAAACCTAACAAAACAGAAACAGATTCATAGATAGAACAAACTGGTGGTTGCCAGAGGGAAAGGGGGTGGGGGGATGAGTGAAATCGGTGGAGATTAAGAGGTACAAACTTCCAGTTATAAATGAGTCACAGGGATGTCATGTACAGCACAGGGAATACAGTTCATTAATATTGTAGTAACTTTGTATGATTACAGATGGTAACTAGACTTATTGTGGTGATAATTTTGTAATGTATAAAAATATTGGATCACTATGTTGTACACCTGAAATTAATATAATATTGTAAGTCAATTATACTTCAGTTAAAAACTGACACAGGCAATGGCATTAAAAATGTTTTAAACAATAAAATAAAAAAAAGAATTTCATAGTTTCAGCTATTTGAAATGACCACAGGGGTTTAGGACATACAGTTATGTAAATTTGCTCAGGTAAAAACTTAACCACATGTCCTACGAGGCTGTTACCTGACAGGAAGTCACTTAGCTAATGACTGAGCCCAGCTCAGCACTGACATATGACTATGGCTTTACTGCTCTGTTTACCAATATTAGGAGAAAATGTCCATAAAGTGAAAAATACTAGAGTAAAAAATACTATTTGTGAAAAATTGCTTCCAAAAGAAAGGTAACTGATAGTGTTAGGATGGAAAAGGAAAGATTAAAGGTCTTTGTAGCATTAGCTGTAAGGGAGAGGATTTGGATAAAGTGGCAGGATAAATTTGCTAGTGGTTTATCTCAGATACAAATGACCTTATTATATGCTTTATATAGAAAAATAAAAATGAGTAACTTTATTGAGTGTTCTAGGCAATATAAAAATCACTGGGAGAAAGCTAAAGGTGGAAAAAGGCAGAATTTAAAATATTATAAAAATAGGCAATGGAATAGAAAGAAAAAATCTAGTAATTGACTCAGATCAATGAATATATAACATATGACGAGACTATATATTTAATAGAGGAGGGACGTTAACTGGTGATTCATAAAAGGAAAAAGAAATCTACCTCACACTCTATACAAAAAATTTAATTCTGTAGCTTTAGATAAAAACATAACAAAAATATAAATAAAAAATAAAGCTTCTAGAAAACTAAAGAATATCTTTATGATCGTGGGGTGGGCAAAGATTTCTAAAAGAGGACACCAAAAAGGAGTGATTATAAAAGATTGATAAATTGGATTTAATTAAATTCAATTAAAACAAAAACAAACAAAAAAACACCATTAGTAGAGTGAAAAGGCAAAGCACAGGCAAACCCACTTGGAATATATAAATAATTCCAACAAATCAATAAGAAAAAGACAAACAACTAAATAGAAAAACAGGTGCAAAGTTGCCAGATGACAGGATATCTGCATACTCAGCTTTAGTAGATACTGCCAAACAGTATCTGCTTGAGACTTGAACAGGTCCTTCACAAAAATGAATATCCACATGGTCATAAGCACATGAGAATGTGCTCAACCTCATTAGTCAGGAGGGAAATATGTTAACAATCAGAACCACCACTTTGGAAAATTGTTTGGCAATATCTACAAAGCTGAATATATATGTGCATACTCTGTAATCCAAAAAGTGCACTCCTGGATATATACCCAACAGATTCATATATATATAAGTGTACCAAAACACATTTTAAAATGTTTGTAGCAACAAAATTTGTAGTTTTCCCAAGCCAAAAACAATCCAAATGTCTTATTAGTAGCACAATGAACAAACTGTGGTATATTCATAAAATGCAAAACTCTAGCAATGAAAAATGAACAAGCAACTGCTACACATATAATAATGAACAAATCTTAGAAGCCCAAGGGGAAGCTTCTCAGTGGCTGGTCCTGTTCTACTGCTTGACCTAAGGGTGGTCACACTCAGAGGAGTGTATACTTTGTGGTGGTTAATATGCTTTTTTGCACCCTTCTGAATACATGTATACTTCAATGAAGGAGTTCCAAAGCAACTCCTTCCCAAGAAAAAAATCTTTACAAATGATTTTAGTGCCATATTATACAAATCATAAAGTGTATGGAGACTAAATTTTTTTCAGTTATACTTTATTTCAGTTTAAATTTTATTAAGAAAATGATATGCTATAGAGGTGTTTGTGTCTTATGACTGTCAAGGGTCCACTATATTCACACTTTTTGAACAAATATATGAGAAAAATGTGAAATTCTAAGACCACTGAGCTTTATAAATTTTCCAACATGAAATCATAGTAGTATTTTCTCTTCCACAACAATCCTCTTTCTATTCATATATGATTACTTTATCTCACTTTAGTCTCATAATTTCTTCCCTCTTTTATATGCAGAGGGAAAATACAGATGTCTATCAGCTTTGTTCCATGATGTCAAAATTCAAACTTGGTACTTACGGAAAGGGCCTCTGCTCCAGTGCAGGATGGGAAGAAACCAGTTCCCTTTTCCCAACTGCACCTTTGTTTGGTGTTTTCCTGGCATCCCAGTAGGCAACAATGAGAAGGCTAAGAAGGATGCCTAGGGCTGACTCCAGGATAAGTATTTAGAACTGCAAAGCCATGTTTCTGCAGAAGGTGCTCCCTATTCTATAATTAAGAAATTAAACCCCATTCACACTCATGACTTAAAGATAAGACTCAGCTGGGAGGAAGGTGGATATTAAGTCTAATTTCCCACAAAAGAGGAATGAAAAACCAAAACAAGTAGGCACTGTAAAATTGTTTTTGTCTTTTTAATGGCAGGTCAAATATCCTGAAACATACATATATTTTGATAGTCTTCTAATCCCAGTTGAGTTCAAATATTAAAGTAACACACACGAGCTAAGAGAATTCAATATTGTTCCAAGGCACTTACTGAATCTCCATGACTAAATGAAAACAAGGACAATTAGGATGGACAATTAGACAGTTTATAATATAAAAATAACTTTTTGCTTACAATTTACAAAATGTATTATTATTACAATCTTTGATCTCTGATAACCTGTAATGCTGGCTGCATGACTCCAGCAATTTTAAAATTCTGAAACTATTTTCTAAAACTTCAGGGCAAATAATTTACAAATAAGGTACACAAAGATTTAGACCATGCAGAAATTTCTTACATCTTCTGTTAATAATATTTTATGACTGTAACTTTATCAAATTATATACCTACTTGCCCTGTACATATACAAAATAATGCATACATGATAAAACATTAGCAAAAGAGTAGTCCTTAAACTCAATTTATCATAAAAGTATTACTATATTAACATGTCTACAAGCAGCGTGTAACAGGGTTAAGAGACATTAAGGCAATAATACTTGAAGTTACAAAATAAACCATATGTAATACTTTTTCCTAAGTGTAATATAAGGCAGGTAGATGGTCCCAGCAAAAAACACTAAGGTAACAATCTACACTGCTGTTAGTCCCACATTTTTAAGATGGAATACTATAAATCTGGCTTTCAGTGGCACTTGAATTTTCCAGTATAATTTAAAGTGTCTTTTAGTTCCCTGAATCATGTCCATTCTGAAGGTGGATCTCTTGGTCCTTTGGGTTTTCCACAGCGATTACCAAAACCTATAATCAAAATACCACAATAATTCTCTAGTGTTCAGGAATATTTTTAAACTATTAAGCTCATGTCTGTAGACATTCTTATTTTATGGAACAAATAAATTTCCATATGGAAATTTAGAACTTAAAACTAAACAAATCTCTACAAACACAAACCAATTCTTAATTTGTTCTGGGTAGTTGAAAATAATTGCTTCTTTTATAAAAATAAAATCAATTCTATCAAAATGTAAGAAAAACAGCTAAGATATTTTAGTCTTTCCGACTCAAAAGAAAGATTTGTTTACATACTGCAGTTTTTTATATTTTAGTTTTTAACCTCAGTATGAAACAGAATAAATTAGTTCATTTGTTTCATAATTAATTCCAAGCAACTTTGACGGTACATGTTTTATTCTTGGCAAGTGCCATTTAAGGGCCTGAATAAATCATAGCACAAAGATAAACTTTGCCTTAAGGAAATTCTGGAATGATGGCAAATAACTTTTTTTCATTCTTGCCAGCATTAACTACACAATTACAGTTTTAAAATCATCTAATAAACAAATTACCAATCTCTGTGGCTTCTGTTGGACTTTCTGATATTTGATCTTTCTTGTTACTGAAATTAGTTGGACATTCTGTACAAGTCTCTGTATGAATACCTCGTGCTGGATGGTCTAAAATGCAAATCAAAGCCATTGTTAGTCATAATCATGTTTAGCATCATAGGTAGAAGAATCCTCTAATTGTTTTAATGTGGGCAGTTAGTTACAAGAGCAAGTTTTTTTTTGAGCATCATAATTTTAGAGGCCCAGATAAATATAAATGCAAGGGTAATGAACACAGGAAATTATATTAGGTGTTCTTGCAGGCACCTAGAAACCTGCAGCGAGTACTTCTGCTGTGACGATTCTCCTCATGCTCCTACTTTAACTGCAACTGAAATTCCTTTATATGGAAATCAATGGCAAACAAGTTCATAGTTTATTAATGGACTTAATATTTGTGCTTAAAAGTAGTAATTCTTTTAAGATTTAGCATTGCTTAAATTTTAGTTAGTTTACTTATTTAACTGCCAAGGCATACGATTAGTAACAAAAGAAATCAACTACTATGATTCAGGCATCCTTTCACCACCTTCATCACGTCCCCTACACCCCCTGTAAGGAACTTTTCTGGAAACTTGGAATACAAGTCAAATAATAGACAATCCTTGTCCTCGGGTGCTTATAGTCTAGACAGGGGTCGGCAAACGTTTTCTATAAAGGGCTAGAGAATATTTTAGGCTTTGCAAGCCACATACGGTCTCTGTCGCACATTCTTCATTGATTTTTGTTTCTTTGTTTTTAATTTTAAACAACTCTTTAAAATGTAAAAAGAATTCATTCAGCTCAAGGGCAGAATAAGAAAACAAGCCACGGGCAGGATTAGGCCTGTGGGATACAGTTTGCTAACCCCTGGTCTAGTAGGAGAGACAGACAAATACATTACTTATAGTAGTGTGATAAGGTTTATAATAAACGGGGACAGAAAGGAGAGGCATGTAGACGAAACTAGTGGCGGAGATTCAGGGTTGGCTTCTATAAGGAAATGATGATTTAGGCTAAAAGCCTCAATTTTCTCAATGAAGTAAAGGGTCTACTACTGAGTAACAGTTAGTGGGATTCATGAAGAAAATCAAGATTTGGAAAATTCAGGGGAAATAAAAAGGGTATAAAGCAGAGCATGTAAGATAACCAAGCAACGCTGAGGGCTCAACTGTGGATCAGTCCTAGAACTGTATGCTCAACCTGTAAAACAGCCAAGTTCCTCAGCAGTATTCAGTAATCCTGAGGGATAAAGCAAAATGGTATGGGAATTAGGGGCAAGAAAGTTAAGGATAACTGTGAGTGTGACTAGAGTGACGGAATCTAGATTGAATAGAGAAGGAAGAGAAACCAGAAAGGAGTTAACAGATACTAAGAAAATAAAAGACCCAGGGATCTAGCTATAGCAGCAGTAGTCATATAACATAGATAATAATAACAGCATTGCTACCATTTCAGTGCCTACCATGTGCCGGGCACTGTCTAATACTCTCCGTATATGATTTGATTTAATTAAATCTTCGCAACAATCCTCTAGGGTAGGTTACTACCATTATCTGCATTTCACAGAGAAGAAAACTGAAGCCTAGAAAGATGAGGTAACTTGCCCAAACCCAAAAAGTAAGTAAAATGGCAAAAATGGGACTCCAATCCAGGTGGGCTTGACGCTAAAGCTTCTGCTCTTTTCCTTATAATATGTTGCTGTAGAAAAGTAAACAGAGAATAATAAAGAGTTTATGAGATGGAATGGAGCCCCATTAGGCAAAGATCCAGGAAGAGAGCAGCTGAAGCAGCATGGAGGGTAAGGGCAGAGGTGATAGATAAATTGAGGGAACTGTATAAGCTAGGATGTTTGATGAGCTGCTTACATAGTTACTGATTTATAAGAATTAACAATAACTTGACCTATTTTACTATGATCATAAAAGTAATGTAGTAGAAAAATTTTCTAACTTGGCATTATTACACTGCATTGAGCTAACATAATCTTACTAGCCTTCACAAATGTAGAAGTCCTAAAAGGAAGATTTCCAAAACAATTGATTTTTAGGCCCCCAATTCAATCATCTAGGTTAATTTGGCGCATTTATTCAAATCATTGTCAGATCTAGATTCTAAGTGTTTTTATAAACAACAGAAATAAAATACAGGAAAATATTTTTAAAATAATTTCCTTCCCATCAGCCTGTTAACTACTGATAATAAATGCTGTTATCCTCCTGATCAATAATAATATCTGGTATAATAACGAATTTAAAAGAATTATACTACATAATTCAGGTTCTAGAAGAGCTGTCCTACATATTTCCACATACTGAAATAAATTTCACAAATAAATAGCATGCACAATGAGACATGCTATTTTATGGAAATTAATCTATATAATCTATAGCAAAAAGGAACACAGTCCAACTTACCACATGTTTCACTTCCAGAGGTTATCAAGCCCTATAAGGAAGACATTCAATAGCTATTACAGTACATCCCTTTCATGTACAAATTATAGAAAATTTGGTCTGTTATGAGTATATATCCCAATAAATCAAGATCTATCAAGATTCTCATGTCAAAGGAAAAGAAAACAATGGTGTTTTCAATTAGGGTTAAAAATGTTTAATGTTGTGGTGTTTTATACTGGGAGTAAAAGGATAGGGGAATTCCTTTTCCTTCTGGATGAAAACTGAAAATGCAGAAGTTACTACATTACGAGAACATACACACAACTGCATTTTGCCAGCCCTCTACTGTATTCATCAAATTATGATATCACTGATTGTAAGACATAGCATCATTATTAGGTTACCAATACTTTATCTACCAATTAAAGTATATCACAATGCTTTTTTAGTCAATTTTAAGATATACCCCAATTTCAGATATTCAAATGTGAGAGAAATACGAAAAATATTAATGTTGATGAAAAATAGCATTTCCAGTGGCTAAAATATTTAGCTACCAAAACATTTCCTGAATGTGAAAGGAAGTCTCATGTGACCAGAAAAACTAAAGGGAGAGACAATATACCTGGTTCTATAATGGAAAGAACAAAATCTAGGAGAGTACTGGGACCCTGAAAATAGTAACTCCTGTTCTATTCATACCTCCAAAATGATTTGAAACAAGGCATAATTTACAAATTTCAAAAGCAGCTTGGGAAAATAATACTCTGAAGTGATGGTCATATGTAGATCATAATGCTCTTTAAAAAAATTTTAGATCTCACATTTTATACACTTTTCATCTGAACTCATAGCGTAAGAAATAATTATCAAAAATTATATTTAATAGTCTTAAGGTAAGTTATTATAACAAACAACTGTAAGATAAATTAGTAAAACAAAAGAACAAAAATATTGAGCTATAGCTGTTCCAATCCCAAAAGGACTCACTTCAGGTTTTCTTTGTTCACACTGTTCCTGATTTTGAAGTTCACTCCACTCAGATCTTACAGGTGTATCTGAGAAAAATGAAATCTTACAATTAAAATTAACATCTTTAATTATGAAAATTTCTTGCTTTACGGTAATATACAAAAACAGATACTGTAGATTTTTAGAAACTATCACTTCCACTAAAAAATTTCTAGCTTCTATTAATTGAAGAATATCCCTTTAAGCTTTGCTTTCTTCCTTAAAATTTAAAGAACTGAGTTATCAGAGTTTATTACAAGTGCATTGTAATCTACAGGTGTGACAGACATAGACTTATGTATTTAATATTAGTGGAGTATACGGCTTCACTGTTTTTAACATTCTTAAAATCAGTTAAAATGAATAAAATATTTGTAAAATGCAGCTCAGATAAGACTAGTAGTGTGCACCTCCACTGAGCACAAGACACCGTAAATATATTAAAGCTGTTTCTATACTCTTTTTCAGGATGGGAAGGAGGAGGAATATATTATCAATACTCTGAAATATCACTTTCTCCCTCACTGATACTCTTGTGGCCTTAAGGGTGCTCAGTTAACATCAACTGAGTGATGCCTGCCTACAACAGAGTTTAAATGTTTACTTACCTACACTGGTACCAAGTGAAGCAGTTAATATCTTTTCATAAGTAAATGCCATTTTTAATGAATGAAAAGACAATAAACTGTATACAGTTATAGTTGCATTTAACTGGATTATAGTGTTTGATATAAATGCAGCCATTTTATTAGCAGTCTTAGCAAATAAAAAATACCATTATAAGTATTTTTCATACAAGGAATTAAAAACATTTGTCAGTATAAATTCAAACCTGTTTTTGAATTTAATTGTGTAGCTCAACAGCAACAGACTGACATCAGCCATGTTTTACAGAGCTTATTATTAAAGCATGAAATATGTAAAATCAGAAGATATACTCACTGTGTTCACTGGCCAATACAAAAGACTCAGGAGTTCTTTCAGGTAGGGGAGGAGGCGAATCTTCACTAACATCAACATCTATAACAAATACATAAAATTTAGACAAATTATGAACTTGTTAAAAAATGTTAACTCATTTAAAAGTGAACTTGTTATCTAAACAAAATAAGACAGCTTTCTTGACATTCTTATAAATCACTGCCACAAGTATCTAGGAGAACCAGTTTTTAAAAATGCAAAAATAAACAAGATATCCTTATCACTTGACTTGTTATCAAAAACAATTATAAAGCTTATTGAGCAAAGACTGAACTCCATCACTGTTGCACAGAGAAAATGACTCTCCCATGACGTTCCTGACACCGTGTAGGTATTAATCACACTGTCCTCTGAGTCTGAAGGCATCTTCAGCAGAGAAGCCAGCAGGCGAGTGCCTTCTCTACTGGGTTTGCTGATAATGCTTTGGGTCCACAAAGGAAAGCTTCAGTCATTTGACTTAAATCAGTGCTTCCCAAACTGTGATCAATTGCTAAACTCCTTTTACGAGTTTTGCCATACTGTGGACCATATGTCCTATTTTTTTAAATCCCACTCATTTTAAACTTAACTATGTACTTCAGTCATGTTTTAAATAGTAATGACTAAAATAGCAGATTAAAAGTGTTAGTTATTTCCTAATATACAAAAATATAACCATTAAAATTTTTGGATGTTCATTTATTTATTGCCTAAAATCTTGTGAACAGTGGCATATGACCATACTTTGAGAATACTGACTGAAGCCATATAAAAGCTTTTCACCAGTAAAAACAAAATTAGCTCTTGGAAAAGATAATGCATTAAGTAAGCCTTGTCAGTTAGCCTCATTATGGCATTAGGTGAAATGAGAGTATTAGATCCTTTGAGGTTTCACTGGAGGTAGAAAAAGAAAATATGAGGATACAATTCTGTGTGTGGACTCTCAGGTTAGAAAAGATGGGGCAAAGAAAGGAAGCTGTGAGGATCCTATATTGTCTGGCCCTTGACAACTGTTTTCTTAAAAATGTGAACAACTGTGCCATGATACTTGGCTATTTTACCACATTTGATAGGCTATGCATTAAAAAGAGAGTGAAAATCAAGAAAAGCCTTTTCAATTTTCAACATGCATGAGCCAGGTATGACTGCTCTGGTTCCTCCTACAATTGTTTAGCTGAAGACACAAGAAAATACAGCCCCTGGATCCTGCTGAGAGAAGAGTTCCAGTCCAATACTTTATATATATATGTGTGTGTGTGTGTGTGTATATATAAAAATCTGTACACACACACACACACACACACACACACATATATACAACATGAGTACTGGAACTCTCTTGTATATAAAGTTAAGCTACTAAAGAACTATCTAACCTGTCTGGTAGTAACAGTCTAAGCAATCATATTTCCCCTTGCTCTTTTGTTACTAAGAGCTCACAGCGAAGAGATGGCTGTTGAAAGGAAGGGATGCATAATCTTGACACTGTGGTGCCATTTCACAATTACGTGAACAAATCAGGAAGGACAGTATGGCTTGTTTACATCAAGTATCAAGTATCTTTCGGAAACTCTATACCTCTTCTGTTTTAACAGTCCTCGCTCTTAAAAGACTTTATTTTCTAACTGTGGCCTTGGCTTCTCAACTGCATGTTTCTCCCTGGATCTCTGGATTGCCTTTTCTGTGTTATAAATTTGTGTTTCAGAGGTTATCCAACCAGAGCCTGCACATTTTTCGTAGGATTTTGTAAATCATACACTTTATGGGAGCCTAGTGTAGCCATGTTTGAGAAATCTTTCAGGAGGCCTGAGTCAATATTAAAATCAGAATGATAGCCAGGAGTTTTTTTTAGGCAGTAACTTATGCAAAAGGTTGTTTTAGGTATCAAAACAAAATTATTCCATAGCAAATTTTAAAACAAACAAGCAAACAATAATCTAATCCTTGAGCCAAAGGTTCATCTACAAGGTAAATAATTACTAACATTAAAAATAGGACTGCTTGTAGTTATGCTGCAACACAGAATACTTACACAGGAAAATCTTCTGTTAATACCAAACTCATTTAGCATAGTTAAGGTAGGGTGAAAAGAAACCAGAAATCACATTTACAGCTATCTTTGCTTTGACATACAAATAAAATGGAGAGAAAGGAAGTGAGCTGGTATACAGAAGAGTGCTTTCAACTATTCTGTACAGTATGTTGTATTCTAAAGGAACTCTTTGTTATCACTAAAACACTGGTCATATGGCAGTAACTTTTAATGAGCATGTTATATCATGCATCCTTCCTGCCCTCACCAAACTCTATTTCTAGTAATGGTTTAAAAAAATTTATTTCCTAGGTACAAAACAAATGCCTGATATGCTAAAAAAAAAAAAAACCCAAAACGACAATTTCTTATCTACATGTTTTCTTGTGTAGTTACAACTTAGCAGTTATTTTTCAAACTCTGAAGTCGAGAGAAAATAATATATTAACAATTTTAAATTATGCCAAACTGGTAAAGTAGTATTTATTGTGGCAACCATTATCTTCTGAAGATCCTTCAAATAAACCACAAAAGAATCAAGAACACAGAAAATCCTGTAAATTTAAAAAACTAGCTTAGACTCTCATTTACTCTACCAGATACATCCCCAAGATAAAAAAAAAAAAAAAGTATGTGTGAGTTGAGGAAAATAGAGGCACCACAGTATGGGTGGTACTTACTGGGTGAGAATTAGAAAAAGTCATCTTTCAAGTTCACAGTACTTATTTGACTGCACATTATAAATACCAGTCTATGTGTGTCGCTATCAAAGTTCACCGACAAGTAAAAGACCACTGATAGTCAACCTATCAATGAACAGCTTTTGTGTTTATATATTTGCTGTCAACTTCATGGTCTTTTTTTTTTTTTTCATGGTCTGTTTAAGACGGCACCGTGGTAATTTTTAGCAGATTAAAGAGGAGTTTCAAGACCCAATAATACATCTTGGGAACTTAGGGGATACGTTATCTTGAAATGCTTAGACTGCTTAAAGAAGAGAGTCATTAATTAAACAGTAGTAGCACTGATGACTAGACATGGAAATATCCCACTTTCTACTGACTGAATTAAACTTCCTATATTCTGCTGAGCAGCTGCAATATTGTTCCTTGGTTAATAAACTCATTATTGAAAGGAGCCATTTTGCAAGCATTTGTGAGGAGGTTTAAAATTTTAAAAAGGTATTTTGTAGTTAAAAGATCATAAAAAGATAACAAAATAGATATCTGTAATATACATGGGCAAAATTAAATGGACAATCAAGCCATTCTACAATATTTGTGTCACTGTCACTTTAAGTAATCCCTAAATTATTTCTAATTATTCAGTTGTATAAAATTTTGACCCCTATAAATACTAAGAGTTGTAAGATATAAGAAGAGAAAATTTTCAGTTACAACAATTTAAATATTTTGGAAACAAAAAGTCCAATAATGCAATGTGATCAAACTAAGGTAACAATAAATAAAGAGCTTACTTAAAAAAAAAATTAGTATCAAAAATTATGAAATTTTGCGTAGGTTCTGGAGTAAAGTGTGGAATAAAACATAATGAATTAATATAGCTAAGCTGCTTAGAACAGTGACTGGCACATAGTAAAAATATTTAAGTGTTAAGATACTATTATCATTACCTTTTTCAGCACCTGAATGTATTGTTCCTGCTATATCATGTCTAGCAATGGACATTGACAATACTTTCCTTGTAGAAATGCTTTCAGTACTAGCGGCAGCAGAAACAGTGGCACTTGCTGTTGAAATACTGGTTTTATTCTTGGTCACAGCACCATCAGAGTTCCTTTCATCAGAGTCTGAGTCATCAGAGTGAAGAGGATTAGTAAAACTGAGGGGTGCTCTGAATAGAGGGGAACTGTTGTGATGATCTGTGAGATCATGGGTTGCAAGTTGTGTCGTGGGGCTTGGTGTTGAACTCCCAGTTTTCATTGTTTGACAGTGGGTATCTGAGGATTTGCCTTCAGAGGAATCAGGCATGGGTAGAGTATTCTCAGGTCCATGAAATGACCATGGTGCATGTCCTTTCTCATCAAGAGGTAAGCGGTCTGGCCTTGGAGGTGTGTCTGAATTCTTCTGTGATTCTTCTGGTAGCATAACTGGAGCTTTATTTGACTGTGTTGCATTGCAGTCCACACAGGAATTCTGGGAAATACCATCAATTTTTAGATCTCTTGAATTCAGTTCCTGTGATTTAAAGACTTTATCAATTGTACATGGTGAAGCCGAAGCCGATTTAATT
This sequence comes from Stenella coeruleoalba, assembly GCF_951394435.1. Taxonomy (NCBI): domain Eukaryota; kingdom Metazoa; phylum Chordata; class Mammalia; order Artiodactyla; family Delphinidae; genus Stenella; species Stenella coeruleoalba. The sequence continues at coordinate 20,422,720 of NC_137155.1, read as the reverse complement.
TTAATTGCATGTCCCCTATTCAAGAGTGTGTTCCCTTCAAAACTTTTTGGTCCTTCTTGAAGAGGGACCTTCTTAATCTCAAAACTTAAATTTCGCTCCAATTTTTTATCTATTTGTTCAACAGTTGATTCATTTTTCCCTGTAAGTTCTGTTGATTTATTATAGTTTCTGTTGAGGTCTGTTGAATGTTGTTCTGATGAAACCACGTGCAACACTGGCTTTGGATGGTATCTGTCATTGTCCTGCCACACAGTAGTGACTGTTGGAAAAGCTGAAGGGGGAGAAGGTGTCAAGATGGGTGGCACTGGGTGAGGTTCTGGAGGCTGCAGTATTTCTTCCTTAGCATCCCCTTCTACAAGGCAACTGGAAAATATTTAAAAAAAGGGTATTAAAAGAATGTTCATCCTTTTAAAAAATAAGTTTATAGGTAACAGTTATGTAGCTAAGCCTCTTTAAAGTAAAAGTCAGTAGAGTCTGTGGTTATGAATTAAAATTTGCCAAACTAAGTTCATGTTTAACAAGGTAGTAATGTATGTACATTGTTTAAAAAAGTCAAATAACACAAGAATTTTAATAAAAAACCAGCAGTCCCCTCCCACAGCCCTCCATTTACCCTGACACATCAAGTTTCAACTTTTTAAAAACAGCTACTTCGAAGATTTGCCTCCATATTTCAAAATATTTCAGAATGCATAAACGTTATTACTTGATCTTTCTATTTCACACATACTCTACTGTCTTCCTACTATGTAAATGTCTTCTCCATCTTCCTAATACTGCTCATTTTTGGTTAGTTCAATCTTATGACTACAGTTATTATTCATACCAATGACAGCATGATTTCCTATTTTTTCTTATATAACTCTTATTTTTTCCCTAATAATTGTCTTGGGTTTCCTATGTACCATCAGTAATTCAGCCCTTCTTCAAACTTTCCTGCAGATTTGTACACCTCCTCTCAATTGGTCAAGCATATCAGGTAACTATCAATATCACAGACATCCGTCTTAGAAACCTTGAGCCTCGCGCTCCAGTGTGGACCCCTGGCCCCCGAGGCTACCACAGAGCTGACACTCTCTCTTGTGTTACACTCTCCCGTTTCCCAGGTCCCATCTACGTTTTTCTAGCTACACTTGCTCAATTTAGTGGGTTATACCCTCCAATTGCCTCTTAAGAACTATACATAGGAAACAAATTTCCTGAGGCCTACATAATTATTATATTTTCAAGGTTACTGACTTTTGGAAAAGGTGTATTATTCTAGACTAGAAATAACTTTCCTTAAGAATTTTATAATTGTGATTCCTGTTCCTTTGAATGTGAGCTGTTTTTTCTCTCTCTTTTGAGCTTTTAGTTTTTTTTTTAATTCTTCACGTTCTACAATCTCATGGTGTAACTTTTTTTAATCCATTGTATTACAATTTTTAATCCATTATATCGAGAACTTTCTGTGCAAAAATTCATGTTACTACTAGAAGCTTCTTTCATAATTTCTTCTCTTCCAGTCTCCTTCCAGACTATGATTAGTTTTAGTTATAATTATTATTATTACTATGAGTATGTGACATACCTCTTGGTTTGATTCTCTAATTTCTTTATCTTCTCTCTCCTATTTTCTCTATTTGTTCATTTTCTTGGGAGATTTCCTTGACTGTCTTCTAGCCTTCTTTAATTAAAATTAAATTTTAATTTTTAAAATTTATGCTATTATATTTTTAATTTCCAAGAGCTTCTTATTTATTATGACCTGTTTCTTATTTCATGGTTGCAATATTTCCTAATTACTGAGAAAACAGACATTTGCCACCCCCCCATCTTTTTTCTATTCTGTGTTGTCTCCATTCCATCCATTTTTTCCTGCTTATTTGGATTATGTCTTTCACGTTAGAGGCTTTGTCAAGTGTCTGATAATTCCTGGTTCTGTTCATTTTGAGAGAATGGAATATTTTAAATGACTGGGAAATGTGTGTGTAAATGTAAGGGGGAGGGCTTGTGGCTTAGTGGCCATCTTACTGCTTGGTGACTGAATACAGTCCTTGCAATGTCATTGGTGGGCCACAACCATCAGTAACTATCGATTTCCTCTCTTGGGCTGGTTAGTTTTTCAAGAGAGGGGTTCTGTCTCCCACCAGAAGTGGCTATCAGTATTCTGGGAGCCAAATAAGGGGTGGGAGCAATCTCACTATTCAGCATGCAGATTCCTGCTTTCAGCAAGGAACTAACAACCCCACCATCAGTTGGACCTGATATACTGAACCCAGAGACTTCCAGGTTCAACCACGCCAGAGTAAATCCCTCCCTACTCTGTTCCCAGGTGTGCGCGAAGCTGTCATCTGTCTGCTCAATTTGATGGAAGGAATCTGGGGTTCTAAACACTCTTTATAGAGACATTCAAGTACTCTTCTTGTTTTCAGTCCCATCCTACACACCAGGCTTAAGGGGGACCTCCAATTTCTGGGACTTTCTGGGGGTTCTTTGAAGATAATCATCTTGATTCTTATTGGCTTCCCTCACCTACAGGAAAGCAAGTTTTAGCTTTCTCTGTTCTAAGTCCCTTTTCACATTGGTCAGTGTGTTTTCCACTTCCCAAAATACTGTCAAAATCTCATTTACTACCACCTTCTCTTCAGTTTTTTGGTTTTTAATCTTTATATATTTTTATGTTCCTCCACTATAATTTTAGGAAGTTTAGGGAGGGACCAGAGTTAAACGTGCTTAAACTGCCTATTTAACCAACAATCCTGTAAATGTTTTTAGAAGCAGTAGCCTTATGTGATGTTGATATGTACATAGTAAAGAAATTATTAGCTACTCACATTTTAAAAATAGCTTTAAGTGAGGTACAGTTGATATACAAAAACCTGAACATACATTTTTTCTAATTTATTTTATTTATTTATTTATTTTTGGCCGTGTTGGGTCTTCGTTGCTGCGCGTGGGCTTTCTTTCACAAGAGTGGTTGCGGTGATCAGGGCCTACTCTTCATTGCGGTGTGTGGGCTCCTCATTGCGGTAGCTTCTCTTGTTGCGGAGCACGGGCTCTAGGCACACAGGCTTCAGTAGTTGTGGCTCGCGGGCTCTAGAGCGCAGGCTCAGTAGTTGTGTTGCATGGGCTTAGTTGCTCCGTGACATGTGGGATCTTCCCGGACCAGGGCTCAAACCCGTGTCCCCTGCATTGGCAGGCACATTCTTAACCACTGTGCCACCAGGGAAACTCTGAATATACTTTTTAAAAAAAAAAAATATATATATATATATATATATATATATATTTATGGCTGCGTTGGGTCTTAGTTGTGGCATGCAGGATCTTTCGTGGCGGTGCGTGCAGACTTCTCTCTAGTTGTGGCACATGGGCTTCTATTTGTGGCGCACAGGCTGCAGAGCACGTGGGCTCTGTAGTTGCAGCATGCGGGCTCTCTAGTTGTGGCGTGCAGGCTCAGTAGTTGCAGCGTTAGGTCTTAGTTGTCCCGCAGCATGTGGGATCTTAGTTCCCTGACCAGGGATTGAACCTGCATCCCCTGCGCTGGAAGGTGGATTCTTAACCACTGGACCACCACGGAAGTCCCTGAACATATTTAATGTATACAATTTGATGAGTTTGGACATATGCATATATTGGGTTGGCCAAAAAGTGCTTTTGCTTTCCAAGTAAAAATAAAAGACACATTTTTCATTTTTACCAAGAACTTTATTGAACAACGTATTCACCCTTTTGTTCCACTACCTTTTGCCATTTTTCAGGCAATTTTATAATTCCGTCTTCCAAAAACTTTTCATTTTTTGAGCAAAGAACTGTTCCAGGTGCCTTTTACAGTCTTCCAGGGAATTGAATTTTTTTTCCATTAAGAGAATTTTGTAAAGACTGAAATAAATGGAAATCCCAAGGTGCAATGTCTGGTGAATACGATGGATGAATCAGAACTTCCCAGCCGAGCTGTAACAGTTTTTGCCTGGTCATCAAAGAAACATGCGGTCTTGTGTTATCCTGATGGGAGATTATGCATTTTCTGTTGACTAGTTCTGGACGCTTTTTGCCAAGTGCTGCTTTCAGTTGGCTTAATTGGGAGCAGTACTTGTTGGAATTAATTGTTTGGTTTTCCGGAAGGAGCTCATAATAGAGGACTCCACATACACAACATCCAATCCCACCACATACACAACATCACCTTCTTTGGATAAAGAGCAGCCTTTGGTATGGTTGGTGGCGGTTCATTTCGCTTGCCCCACGATCTCTTCCGTTCCACATGTACAGTATCCACTTTCCATCGCCTATCGCGATTTGTTTTTAAAATGGAACATTTTTGTTAGAGAATCACAGGCAGAAATATGGTCAAGAAGGTTTTTCTCACTTAACTTATATGGAACCCAAACATCAAAGCGAGTCACACAACCAAGCTAGTGCAAATGATTTTCAGCGCTTGATTTGGATATTCTGAGTATGTCGGCTATCTCCCACGTGGTATTAACATTGAATGTTCTCAATTAATGTCTCAATTTGATCGCTATCAACTTCAACTGGTCTACCTGACCGTGGAGCATCGTCCAGCGAGAAATCTCCAGCACGAAACTTCGCAAACCACTTTTGAAACATTCAATCAGTCACAGCACCTTCTCCATATACTGCACAAATCTTTTTTTGCATTTCAGTTGCGTTTTTACCTTTCTTGAAATAATAAAGCATAATATGCCAAAAATGTTGCTTTTTTTCTTCCATCTTCAATATTAAAATGGCTACACAAAAATTCACCAATTTTGATAAGTCTTTTTTAAATGCACACTGATATGACAGCTGTCACAATACAGTCTAACAAAATTGTTTCGAATGAAGTTAAAGATAACTAAGTGCTACTAGAACCATCTTATGGAAAAAACCAAACGAACCTTTTGGCCAGCCCTATACATCCATGATACTATCACCACACTGAAGGTAATAAACATATCCATCACCTCCAAAAGTTTCCTTGTATCCCTTTGTGGTTCTTTTTGTTACTCAAATTTAACTCATAATTACACTAACAGACTTTCCCCTTATCCTTCCTTAATCTAACGCTTGTTGAAATAAGGCTTAATAAATACACTTTTATAGTACTTTCAATATGCACAAAAATTATAAGCCCCATCACAAAGAAATATATGTTACATACTGACTTTCCACTATGGTATTCAGCATTAATATTTTCACGAGGTATTCTGATGGAAAAAAATTCCACTGATGATAATGACTTGCATCATTCTTATTGTAAATATTGTTCTTAATTTCATCTGTCCTGAGGAATGCACTTTTTACTTCTCAAAAACAAAACAAAACATTCAGGACCTACCACTTGCTAGGTATTACACCAGTACCAGAAGACAGAACAATGAACACAACAGTTTGGGTCCCAAAGGAGTAAAATAAGGCTAAAAAGGTAAGTTGGAGACATACTGTGAAGGCCCAGAATTTCACGGTAAGAAGTTTGGTCTTTATAATATAGAAATATTACATTTAATTGGTGTGACAAAGTCTTAAAACGAGTAACTCTATAACTTTTGTTTCAAATTGATGTTTTATAGAAACTCAGAAAATTATTTTCCCTATAATAAATTAGGCTGGATTCAATATGAGATGGAAAGATTATAGAGGTGAAGGAAATGACAACCAAAATATTAGAACATAACATTCTAAAAACAAAAAACCTTCACTACTACCCTTTCTTCTAGAGAGTTAATACTATATAATGAAGAGTATTGGACTAGAAGGTAACAGATGTGTGTTCTTAGTTGAACTCTGCTAGTCTATGCAGGTCAACACCTTTGAGAACTAGCTATATTAACATCCATGTGATCAAGATTACTGTAAAAATCACTGGGTTCACTATATCACTTATCACTTTGACATATCATTGACTATCTACAGAATGAATAAATACATGTGATCTAAAAAAGATGAGAAAACATATATAATAGACACTGTATCAATGCTAATTATTAATTTTCACCAAATGGTATCTCCTAAACACCTTACACTTTGGAGTTGAGGAAGATGATCCACTTGTGTTTAACCTTTATTTCTTGGTTTTATTATGTATTCTAATATCTATCAATAATTTTAAAAATACATCTGAGATTAAAGGTATTTCTAAACAGTGAAAAGGACCAAAATAAGAATTAGAAAAGAAATAAAACACAGAGAGCATAGGAAATTAGAGAAGTACAGTAAGCATGCATAGCAGTGTGTTTTGCCAAAATCTACCCTCATTTATCTTAAAAAAATGCCAATTTGGATAATTCAATTAGAACTTTAAACTTTCAGTAGTCAAATAAATCAATCTTGTCCTTTGTGATTTCCTTTATCCCTTCTATTATATCCCCCTCTACAAGTCTGTCAAACATTAAACTATATTGTATGTTTCAATGATTTGACTTTTTATATTTAATTAATTTAACTATCTGAAGCTTACTTTGGTATGTGGTGTGATATAAAGATCTAAATATATTTTTCCCCTAATGGTTAATAATATGACTTAATAAATAACCCTTTTCTTTTTCCTTGTTTAATATATGTTAAATTAATTCATAACACGATCTATATTTCCTAGTTGCTTATTCAAGTCCATCAACTAACTGGTATGTATGTATGTGTGTGTGTATATATATACACACACACACATATATGCACGCTTTTTTTTTTTTTTGGCCACTACATGCAGCATGCAGGATTGTAGGTCCCTGATCAGGGATTGAACTCATGCCCCCTGCACTGGGAGTGTGGAGTCTTAACCACTGGACTTCCAAGGAAGTCGCAACTGGTATATTCTTATACCACTAACAGATTATTTTTATGTTTATAATGCATTTTATTTATTTGTTTATTTATTTTGGCTGCACTGGGTCTTAGTTGCAACATGCAGGATCTTTTAGTTGTGGCATGTGGGCTCATGGTTGAGGCATGTGGACTCTTAGCTGCGGCATGCATGTGGGACCTAGTTCCCTGGCCAGGAATCAAACCCAGGCCCCCTGCATTGGGAGCATGGAGTCTTACCCACTGGAGCACCAGGGAAGTTCCACTAACAGATTGTTTTAAATATAGTTTTATAATTTTTAAAAGGGTTGGTTCTCACTCATCACTACTTTCATCCTAAGTTTTCTTTGGTATTTTTGTCTCTTGATTCTTACAAGTGAACTTTAACATTATATTGGGAAGTTCAGAGAAGATTCCTTTGGTATTTTGATGAGAACTGCATCAAATTTGAAAACAACTGATATTTTAAATATCACTGAAAAAAGCTAAATTACAGTTAACTTTTCCAACCAAGAACACTTAATTTTTTTCACTAATGCAAATGAATACATTTCTACTTCAGGTTCTACTTTCTACTTATGGTTATTTCCAGGTATTCATATTTTGAAAGGGATCACTTTTAAAATTTTTTCTTCTCCTATTTGGCTGGTCTATAGGACCACTTTCTAGTTTTATTCAACCACTTTGCTCCTCTTTCTTATAAATTAGTCATTTTAAGGAAATACATTTGGTTTTAATGTAATTATTTTTTTAAATCAACAAAAGGAAAATAACATTTCAAAGAAGAAACAAAGGGCTTCCCTGGTGATACAGTGGTTAAGAATCCGCCTGCCAAGCCAGGGGACACGGGTTCGAGCCCTGGTCCAGGACGATCCCACATGCCGCGGAGCAACTAAAGCCCGTGCGCCACAACTACTGAGCGCACATGCTGCAACTACTGAAGCCCATGCGCCTAGAGCCCGTGCTCCAAAACAAGAGAAGCCACCGCAATAAGAAGCCGGCACACCGCAACGAAGAGTAGCCCCGGCTCGCTGCAAAAGCCTGTACACAGCAACGAAGACCCAACACTGGCAAAAATAAATAAATAAATTTATTTAAAAAAAAAAAAAAACAGAAAAAACAGTCAAGTAGAATAATAGCTGTTTTATGTATATGGATTTCTCCCATAACCCAAGTTTCTACTCGCCTTTTTCCCAGGGCCCTGGGTCACCTGAATCCCACCACATCCTGTGCTTGATGAGAGTTCCCGAATGCCTCTATTTGAGCATACCTCAGCTCCTTGTTTTGATCCCAGAAATACCCTCACCTATCCAGGATATTCTAAGTGCCACAGATGTTTAAAAGTCCAGTTCATTCTCCCAGGCAGTCCTTAAAGGAAGTAAATAGATATTCATGCATTTCTGCCAGATATAAAACACTCTCGTTCTTGGCCTATATAATGCCACTGTTTCCTGGTTTTCCTTTATCCCTTGATTGTTCATTTCTTTTTTTTTTTACAGCTTTCTTTTAGTTTGCTCTTCACACATTTTGGTGCTTACCCAGGTTCCCTCCTTGGTACTTTGAGATATTGTACCCAGAATCTGAAAGATCTTATTCATGCCCAAGTCTTCTACATCAGCTATATACAGAGTCCTCAGTATATTTTTTACCTCCAGCCTAGATATCAAAATGTCTAAAACAGAACCACTTTCTTTCTCCAGTCCTATTCCAACTTAAGTTTGTTTGAATTGAGAGGCATTAGAAGCATCAAGTATATTGTTTTTGTCTCTGAAATATTTATAAATTAAGAAAAATTTACTAAGGCATACTTTTGTGTCTCTGTAGTAAATCTGTTGACAGTTTATAGAAATAACTAACAATGTATACTTCCAGAGTGCTGGTGTTAGTGACAAAATATCGAGAATATTATTAGTTTAACAACATATATATTGAAAAGAGAAAATGAAATCTGCTATTCAAAATCTACAATTTGATTTCTTTAAGTATTTATAAACCAGAATCATATGACTGACTACATCTAATACAACAAACATGAGCCTTCCTCTCCAGATCCGTCTCCAAAAACTCCAATGTACTCTAAACAACTGATTAACTTGCTTACTGTAAGCCATACTGAAAAAATAAAGTATACTGTTTTTATCAATCTTATGCTCTTGGGATTTTATTTTCAGTTAACAAAGTATTCTTTGTGGAACACAATAAAATTCTGCCACTTACCTCTATTTCATGAATAAGAAAGAAGATGGACTAAGCATGTAATACAAACTCACACACATATAAAAACTTGAGCACATATCCCGAAATAAAGCCCTGACATAAGCTGAATGAACACTTTTCTGTTAATACTCATTTACTACTTTTTAGAATTATTTTTTCATTTACTGAAGAAAAATAGGAGCCAAACTTTTTTTTTTTTTTGCGGTACGCGGGCCTCTCAGTGTTGTGGCCTCTCCCGTTACAGAGCACAGGCTCCGGACGCACAGGCCCAGTGGCGATGGCTCACGGGCCCAGCCTCTCCGCGGCATGTGGGATCTTTCCCGGACCGGAGCACGAACCTATGTCCCCTGCATCGGCAGGCAGACTCTCAACCACTGCGCCACCAGGGAAGCCCGACCCAAGCTTTTAAAAAGGTATATGAAAAAGGTTTAAAATTCAGAACACTCTACACTCATTTTTTTCCTTCAAAATTAGGAAAAGGCTACCAAGATTTGTAGTTGGAGGTAGATGACCATATAAATCAAAAATATTAGCGTACACTCTGAGGGCCTCTGCCTTGGCTCACTCTGAAAATCCAAATTAAAAGATATCAGTGTAGCAAAAATGTTTCTTAATTTCCTTTAAGGTCATTAGTTTCTTTAGGACTCTACAGAACTGATATGGGAGACAAAAAAAATTAGAGAACTAACAGTTTATAGGTTTTAACTGGCTACCTTCCATAGTAAATACCAAAATGGAAATCAAATAGGAAAGAACTGTTGAGAAGTGTTTTAACATCCTGAGCATTTAAACACTTAGACCTCAACCCACCTATATAGGCTTTCTGATCTCCCTTAGAGAAGTATGCAAAGGCATTCCAGAGACTATAATAGCTACTACATCTTGCCTTAGTTGTAAGCTTTTACTTTTGTAAAGAAGGATCTCATTAAGGTACAGCAACTCAATGCCAAGACACAACCATAGTCACCTCACCCAACTTTATTCAACTTCTATCAAACTTTTAAGGGGAAAAAATTGGTGAATCCTATACAAAGGAAGTCCTACTTTGAGGGAAGGTGAATCAGTTTGGGCAGATCTATGCTCGAGACAAGACACAGTATAAGTCATTCTAACAGTTTTATTACTTATCTTCCACTGTGTCTCCTTTTAAAAATAATTCAGTAACTCAATCTTTTTTTTTTTTTTTGCGGTACGCGGGCCTCTCACTGCTGTGGCCTCTCCCGTTGCGGAGCACAGGCTCCGGACGCGCAGGCCCAGCGGCCATGGCCCACGGGCCCAGCCGCTCCGCGGCATGTGGGATCCCCCCGGACCGGGGCACAAACCCGCGTCCCCCGCATCGGCAGGCGGACTCCCAACCACTGCGCCACCAGGAAAGCCCCCAGTAACTCAATCTTAACTCCACATTGTAATGGGAAAACCAACATTTAGTGAAGACCAAGTATGTGCCAGGTCCTACATGTAGCATTTTCACATACTTTATTTCATTTAATTCTTAGGACAATACTTAAACAAACAAACAAAAAACCCAAGATCAAATAAATTAAGTGGCTTACTCACGACTTCAGAGCTAGTAAGTGGATGAAAAGGATTTGAAACTAAATCATTCTGACTCTATCTATATTCTTTCCATACTACCATCTAACTGACCTAGCTACCCTGAAAGAAAAGAGGGAAAAAGGGGGATAGGAATATATATTGATTTTAACTGTTATAAATGAGAGCTTGGTATGAAAGTAAGAAAATCTAGAAAGAAATAAACTCAGCTTTGCCAGTGATATTTTTAAACATCTTCACATAACCTCTTTAACAGGCATACAATTTTTGACAATCATATTACCTGTTCAGTCATTAGAAAACTGAAATAAATCTTAGGAATAGCTAAAATTTTAGTTGTACCACATACCAAAAGATGAGCTATAGTCAATTCATGGTTATGCTCACTGTTCTGGTATAGTATACTACTGAAATTTTATCTAAATTGAAAAGAATTTTTTACAGTACACCATTAAAAAAGTCAGTTGCCATACATATGCTACATACTAAACAAAAGAATGATAAGAAAACTTATAAAATAAAACTAAGAAATATTCAGAATTTTTTTGTTTTATGTAACAATGAGTAAAAGATAAGTATCCTTTCAAAGAAAATGTGACGTACAATACCTGCGGGTCCTTGGTGGTTTTGGAGGGGGAGAATCTTGTTTGTCAGGATCTATGGAGCTGACCATATTTTCAGTGTTAATTTCATTCTGCCAAGAAAAAAAAATGCTTCATTAAAGTTAGGGGAAAAATAATTTTCCTTCCTCATGTTTCAAATAAATTGTTATTGGGCTTGTGAATTTTTAAAACAATGCTAATTTTGCCAAATAATAAAATAGGTGTTATGTCCTCTACATTTAAGCCCGAAAAAACAATATCAAAAAAACAGTCCATATCCAGTTACCAAGAAAATCAACCGTGTCGAGCAGCATTTCAACATATTTCAAATGCTACTGTTAAGAAACAGATTTCCCAAGAAAATAAAGATCCAAGATGATCTTTTTTTCAGGCATTACTACCACTAGATTCGTAATGTGCACATAGGGGGAAAAAAACCAAGGTAAGTCTTATATCCTTCACCTTTCCCAGACTTTTTTGAGACTCCTGTTGCTACCTACTACTTTAAAAGGGATGATCCTGAGTCAATACAGTTCTTATACAACCTATAAGAACCTCAGGTTGTATTTAGGATTGTGAATAGAGGAGATGTGAAATTATTATATAAAACATTGTCTTGAATTAGTTTCAGCCTCAGAAAGTACCTCATTTTTATATAGCTAGGCTATGTCAATTCTGGGCCAGAAGACAAGAAGGTTTTCACCCTTGCCTACATCTCAGATAATTTTACGAAAAAAGCCATCTTTGCATATACGATAATCAATTAAGGAACTCTGAAACTGTAGTTGACTTTTTTTTTTTTTTAAGTCACAAGACACTTCTACCATATCCATCATGGCATCTTCTTTGTCTATATAACTGTTTCTTGCCAGTGTCCTTTTCTACTAAGTACTCCCAACAATAGAAAACAGAGACCTCAAGTTCACAGCAATTTTTAATGGACCCTGTTTCCTAATATCAGATGCATTAGAAGTGTCTTACACATCTTACTATGCATCTTGTTCTGACCAAAACAAGAGTTACATTATGAGACTAAAAGCCTGCATCCTTAATTACAGCTGCCTATCAAATCGGAGGCATCTGTTGCAGGGATATCTGCTATAGATAGGATAACCACATAATTCATTGTCCATATCAGGGCTTTTACACCTAGACAACAAGTATAAACTGGTTTTGCCTCGAGTAAATCAGGACTTTGTTATCACACTTTTAGATCCTCAGATATTACCAGAATTTAAAGACTACTCTCATCATAAAGATTCCTCTCACATATTAGTGATTCATGTGCTTATTTCTATTAATTAAACAATCATATTCCCATAATAACACTCATTAATATTTTTGTACCAAAATCTATAAATATTCTTATTAAGTAGGTTAAAGAAAGATTAGTGAACCATATGAAACTGCTTCGACTGAACTGTTGTTTCTAACCTACAAAAACACATCAATTTTTTACAATTTCAACATAAACAGCCTCATGTCACGTCAAGTCAGGTTTTGCTGCCAAATACCAAACGCACACACACAGACACACACACACACAAACCAACGGTAGGTTTTCAGTGCATTTTATATTTTGGGACAGAGGTAAGGCATTGTGGATCTATATGTGAAAGGCAATGAACAGTAAGCACTGGAAAGGATACAAAAATGTAAAGGACATAGCCCTTAACTTCAAGAACTGTACAGTCATCAAACAAAAAAGTGAAAGGGTAATAATAAAACCATAAAATGGTAAAATCAGTACAATGAAGCTATGAAATCAGAGAAAGGAGATGTTATAGGTGAGAATATTAAGAATATACTTGGGAAAATATTAAGAAGTTGAAAACATTAAGGTAGCATGTCGAATGGCATTAAGGGGTGGATAAGACACTGACAAATAAAAGAGAACAGAGGATGGAAGTATGGAACAGGGAGAGAAAGTAAGGGTATTTTAAGCAAATGACTGCATGTGACAAAGGAAAGAAGGTGTCATGATGATTCCTCATTCTGGGTGAATGAAAGCTATTAACAGAAAGGGACAAAACAGGAAAAGAACTTCTGGGGGAGGTAAGATTTTTGAGCATGTTGAATTTCATATGATTAAAGGAATCCATGTGGTAATGCAGAACTACAACTCAGAGAGCCACTGCCCCCACACAGCATGAACAAAACCTCCTAGTCACTGGACTTGAGAATAAAACAATGTTCTTCTTAGATTCCTAGTTTTTACCTACAATAATGTTTGCTGTACTTTTATATCTTCTGATCCTCTTATATGTACAGCTTTTGTCCCCACACTTGTCCTAATATATACAGCTCTTTGGCTGCTTCTATTACCACTTAAAACAATCACCAACTTTTGAAGTTGAAAGGAATTTTAGAAATTAAAGAAGCTACTGGAGATTAGGTTCTAGTGTATTCTCTTGTTTAAAGCAGAGCTTGCTAAAGCTATTCTTTTTAAACTTTCGACCACCTTTACCCATTTTGCTAAAGTGTATTAATATTTTTTGTGTATTAATATTTCCACATAACAGCTTTATCAAGGGCCACAAAAGAAAAAAATCAGAACCTAATTATCAAATATATAAGGATATATTATCAGCTGCAGAACAAAATAAATACTAAAACAAGGTGCTTTAAAAAAACTTTACATTGGAAAAAAATTCAGAGTTCAGTAATATCACATCTAAAATGTACAACACAAGCATAACAGAAGGACCATAACACAAACTATTGTTGCTGTTAATCACCCTAGAACTGAAAATCCTGGTGTAAACTGGTGGTAGTATCTTTTATATACAAGATAAAAAGGCATGTGCGCATACCTTAGAGATGCTTGCTTACTGAGGTGTTTCTAAATCCCAAGTCAAATGCTACTGGATTCCAAAATAAATTTTCTCTTTACATCTTCTACTCTGAGAAGTGATTTTAGTTGTAAATACCTCTAACAAATAACATTTATCATAGAGTCATATTGCTGATTAGCATTTCAAACTAAAATCTCTACAAAAATAATTTTGAGACATAGAGCTTTAAGAGCTTTTTTAAAAGTTCCTTAACTTTACTTCTAAATTAAGTTGTCAGAGAAATAATAAATGGAGATTTATGATTGTTTTTCAGAGCATAGGTTCAGAAAGATAAGTAAGATATTTCAAATCATTTTACTCAACCACACAGCTCTAAGATAATTTTCCCCAAATTTTTAGATCCTACATTTTCTCTAACTGGGATTTATGGTTTCTAACCATATATAAACATGTTATAAAAACAGTCATTTATATTTTAAAGTACCTAGAAAATAAGATTTCTTAAGAGGAAAACATTAAGAAGTTATCTAGAATGATACGCTATCTTTTATCCTATCCACTTGTCCTTCCACGTTTTTATCCGTTCATCCATTGAGATATATAGTACCAGACATTATGGTACACAACCTCTGGCAAAATATTTATTCTCATAAAATATAGTTTTTCAGAATGGATTCTATAGAAAATTGTTTTTCCCTTTTGCAAAATAGGAAAAAACATCTTGTACAAATGGCAAATTCAGCAGTCATCATGTCAGCTTTAACAAAACACAAGGACATAACCTAATATTTTAAGTTCAGTTAGCATGCAAACATGTAGTGTGTGGCTCCTATATAACCAGGCAATGAGATAAGAAAGTAGGATTGAAGTAACCACTATCTGCTATTGGATGCTATTTCATCTAATCTCATATAATGTATGATTTTTCTTGTATTCCTTAGGGATTTGTAAACCTTTGACCTATTAGAAAAAATCTATAACAAAAATGTAACTGTAGTGTGGAGTTCAGGCTAGTAAAAAGGAAGTTTAATTTTACGAATAAAACCTAAAAAAAAGAAAAATCAGGTAATGAGAAAAATGAAGATGATAGAGTAATGCAATATTTTTCACACTTTTTTGGAAATATAGTTAAAACCTTTAAAAATACAACAGTGAACATTGCCTTAAAATTTTTTTCTAGCAAAGGCAACAAAAGCAAATTTAAACAAGTGGTATTATCACACTAAAAAGCTTCTGCATAGCAAAGGAAACCTCAAGAAAATGAAAAGGCAACCTACTAAATGGGAAAAAATATTCGCATATCATGTATCTGATAAGGGGTTAATATCCAAAAAAATATAAGGAACTCATATAATTCAGTAGCCAAAAAAAAAAAACACAAGTCGATTAAAAAGTGAGAAGATCATTTGAATAGACATTTTTCCAAAAAGACATGCAGATGGCCAACAGGAACATGAAAAGGTGTGCAACATTACTAGCCTTCAGCGAAATGCAAATCAAAACCACAATGAGACCTCACACCTGTCAAAATGGCTATTATCAAAAAGACAAGAAAAAAGTGTTGAAGAGGATGTAAAGAAAAGGGAACCTTTGTCTATTGTTGGTGGAAATGCAAATTGGTGCAGCCACTATACAAAACAGCATGGAGGTTCCTCAAAAAATTAAAAATAGAACTACCATATGATCCAGCAATTCCATTTATGCATATTTATCTGAAGAAAACAAAAACTCTAACTCTAACTGAAGATAAAAAACGCTAACTAAAGATAGAAAGATAGATGTACCCCCATGTTCACTGCAGCATCATTTACAACCCAACTGTGCACTGATGAACAGATAAAGAAAATGTGGTATTAAAAAAAAAAAGAAAAGAAAATGTAGTGTGTACACACACACACACACACACACACACACACACACACACACAGGAATATTATTCAGCCATAAAAAAGAATAAAACCTTGCCATTTACAACAACATGAATGGAACTTGAGGGCATTACGTCAAGTGAACTAAGTCAGAGAAAAGACAAATGTTGTATGAACTCATATGTGGAATCAAAAAACAAAAAACGGAACTCATAGATACAGAGAACAGACTGGTGCTTGCCAGAGGTGGTGGTGGCGGTGGGGCCCAAAGTGGGTGAAACAGGCTCAAAAGTTGCAAACTTCCAGTTATAAAATAAGTAAGTCACAGGCTATAATGTACAGTTTGGTGACTGTAGTTAATAATACTGTATTTTATATTTGAAGATTCCTAAGAGAGTAAATCTTAAAAGTTCTCCCCACAAAAAAAAAAAAATTCTGTAACTATGTATGATGATGGATGTTAACTAGACTTACTGTAGTGATAACTGCACAATATATGCAAATATTGAATCACTATGTTGTACACCTGAAAGTAACATGTTACATGTCAATTATATCTCCATAAAAATTAATTAAAATTTTTTCTAGCTGATTCACTTTGCTGTACAGCAGAAACACAACATTGTAAAGCAACTATACTCCAATAGAAATTAATTTAAAAAAAAAAATTTTTCTATACATTAAAAAATTTTTTCACTTCTAGAAATAAGGAAATGGTATAACTCTGAAGCATAAGAACCTTAACTTTGAAATTAATATTGCATTTATGGAAAAAAACAGAAGTATTTTTCAATTAAAGGTTAAAGAAAAAGTAGTCTATTTAGCTTTTGAAATACTAAAGGAGTCTCAATTTAGATAAAATTACACACAGTAGTATATAAGCATTCTATTCTATATTATAAAATATTTGGCTTCATTGAGCACAGGTTATAACAGGCTTTAGTTAAACTAAAGGGAAAAGAGAGATCATAATATGAGGCATAGTTGTAAAATGATTTCTATGTTAACAAGGGAAATAAGAATGAGGTCACATATGAATCTTAAAAATCTGAAACTATCACCTGTCTAATAAAGGAAATACACTGTCCCAAAAACCCATGGATTAATATTAGATTATTTTAACACACTGAGGTAAGCATTTGGTTAACAAATCTCTCATTTGTAACACCAAGAAATTTCAAATAGCCTTGGAAATTACCAAAACCATACAAAGGGGAAAAAGGAAAACAGTGGTTATAAATTTTGCCACTAATTTCCTCATTTTACTTCAGTTATTGAGGCTAAATTGGTTTATCATGTGATAGTCATCTTAGATTCAATAATAAAGATGTAAAGAAATTCATCCAAAAAAACAGGCTGATACCTTCAAGGATAAGACGATATAGAGAGGAAATAAGAGAAATACTTTAAAAAGAGGCAGAAATGAGAACACTGTGAGAAAAGAGTATTTTTGTCAGGTCAAAAGTTTGAATATCCAATAAATTCTAACGCTAAAATGACAGTGAAGTAAAACAAGCCCCAAAGGGACCTAATTATGGTCCTATATTTCTACATGATTAAAAAGCTCGTACAAAATAATGACAAAGCTTTATATCATCATGACCAAGAACAAAACAAAATTCATGTAGAATCAACTTAGAATTACTTTGGTTGGATGGAAGGGGAGAGAGGAAAATGCAGTTAATTTGTTAAAAGTAATTTACACTTGAAACAATATTGAATTATATAACTTTTGACTGAGATCTACATTCATAACTATATTTTACTTAGAATATTATTTAACTTGTAGTGGAGTCATTATATATCCATCACAATAGAGATTCAAAGAGGAAGAAGGAAAGGAGTTAAAAAATCAAAGTTAAAAAAAAATAATAACTAACGGATATTCTCAGATAAAACACAAGATGGCAATTAAAAAGCTAAATATCTCATCTTGGTTAAAAGTTTTCTAAAATTAATAGGTGAAGAATACCTACCACTCCATCAGCAATTTTCTGGGCTCCATGAATTTCATATAGTTGTAGCTGTTTTTCAAACAGTTGGGCGATAGCTCTATGAACAAGCTCATACTGCTCCTATTAGGGAGATGAAATGATAAACAAGGGGAAAGACATTAAAAAAAAATAAGAAGGCATTTATAAAAATATAGTTTATAAAGTGAAACAAAAAACTATACCTTAGTTTGTACTGCAGAATGCCTCTGTGTTCTCATTTCTTGTATTAAGTTGAAAACATTAAATTCCTCTGGTATTTTCTAAAACAAAGAATTTAAAACATGAACTGTGGACAACTGTTCAGAAAAAACAGTAAAATAGTCTTCAACTCAGCTTTTCACACAGACCTTATATACGTGCTGGGTAACTAAATTTATTGAGCACTATCTATCATGCATCAGAGACTGTGCTTAGTCAAGAACGAATCTTGACACTCAGCACTCAAGCTAGTGAGCTAGATACGTGAACAAATAAATGTCCAGCCAACGTATGGTTGCCGTACAGTGGGAATAAACATGCTGTGACTAACACTGGTGTGTGAGTGAAAAGTGAAATATACATAAGCATGGCGGATTAAATGTATAATCTATTTGGGGAATTGAGAAGCTTGATGTAGATAAAACTGACTAAAAGACTGAAAGAAGGAGAGCAATTCAAAGGAGGAGAAAAAATAAGGCTACTTGGCATCAGACTGCAAACATAATAGAGTCTGAACGCATTCTAGAGGCCAGTGTTTCCTGGGCTGGCTACATAATGACCAGCTAAGAGAGCTACATCTCTGGAGACTGTGAAACATCCTAGACAATTCGTTTGCACATCTGGAATTATAACTACTGCAACAGGCAACCATGACAAGGGCAGATCTGATATTCGGGTAACTTTTGTAGCAGGGAAGATGACAGAGTGAAAAGCGGAGAAACCGGTGGAGGCTTACTGAAGCAGTCCAAAAAAACAGAAAGGTAGATTTAAGGCACATTTCTGAGGCAGAATTACTAGAACTTGGTGATCAACAAGAATATTTTGGAGTGATAAATAAGACAGAAGAGTTAAACATGATTTCCAGATTCACTGCTTGGGAGTCTTTATATACACCAGAAGATTTTTATATCATTTCCTAAACTAAGGCTTAAGATTATATTTATGTTATGTCAAACTCAATCAAATGGGGACTGTGTTCAAAATACACAACTTTTGAAATGACAAGATGTTTGTTTGCTAGTATTCAACCAAATGCCTCTTGCCCCCCCAATTTTTTTTTTTTTTGTGGTACGCGGGCCTCTCACTGTTGTGGCCTCTCCCGTTGCGGAGCACAGGCTCCGGACGCGCAGGCTCAGCGGCCATGGCTCACGGGCCCAGCCGCTTCGCGGCATGTGGGATCTTCCCGGACCGGGGCACGAACCCGTGTCCCCTGCATCGGCAGGCGGACTCTCAACCACTGCGCCACCAGGGAAGCCCCCCCAATTTTAATCTTTGACTTTTATGTTAAAATGTATTAAAATCTAGCATTTTTATTCACTTAAAAATTTTCATACAAGTGTTAGGAGATGATTTGTTTAGGGGGAATACAAAAATGAAATTTAACAGAGGGCTTTTTGAAAAACTGTTTAAAATTTAAATACTCCGGGGCTTCCCTGGTGGCACAGTGGTTGGGAGGCCACCTGCCAATGCAGGGGACACAGGTTTGAGCCCTGGTCTGGGAAGATCCCACGTGCCACACAGCAACTAAGCCCGTGCACCACAACTACTGAGCCTGCACTCTAGAGCCCGCAAGCCACAACTGCTGAGCCTGTGCTCTAGAGCCCACAAGCCACAACTACTGAAGCCCGCGTGCCTAGAGCCCGTGCTCCACAACAAGAGAAGCCACTGCAATGAGAAGCCCGCGCACTGCAACGCAGAGGAGCCCCCACTCACTGCAACTAGAGAAAGCCCACGTGCAGGAATGAAAACCCAATGCAGCCAAAAGTAAATAAATAAATAAATTTTAAAAACAATTAAATATTCCCTAAGCAAAAGTGAAAAATGGAACGAAGGCAGGGAAAAAAAGAATAGAAGGAAGAAAGAAGGAAAAAGAAACTAAATATTTTATTATTCCTATTTTATATGACATAGATTGACAAATTCATAGAAACTATAAAGCTATGAAGAATAAAAGCTTCTCCCTAATGTACAGAAAATAAACATACTATAGAACCGGCAAATAAACCAAATCTACATACAATGAGGAGACTTGTGCTTTTCAAATCTGTAATGAGGGCTATGTCTTTATATTCTCAATAGTATTAAACCCAATTTCTTGGAAATAGTACTGGTAGCAACAATAATACCAGGGATAGTAAGAGAAACAAACACTAAATTTAGCACTTGCTACATGTCACACATAGTACTGAGGAACTTTACAAACTTTCTCAAGAACTTATTTAATTCTTTGAGTTATTAACATTATGATTCCCATTTTCAGATAAAGAAATTGTGGCACAATGAGATTAAGTAAATCGACCAAGATCCCACAGCTAGTAAATGAGAGAGCCAGAGTTTTAATCTGGGACGTTTGGCTGCAGTTATTAGCATTCTTAACCACCATATTATATAATGTTTCCAGTTAGGCATAAATATTTACTGAATTGATTATACTTATACATAGAATACATATAAAAGGCAACAAGAGTGCTGTATTTGGAAAAGTCAATGCAGAGTTTACATGCCTAATGTAGGTATTAATTCATCCAGAACAAATGGATGACAATATGTTTATCTTGCTGCCCAGTGTATTACCTCAAGGTAATATGCATCATTTATACCTTTCACTGCCTTTATCTCTTACATAGCAAAGCTACTTCTAAAAAAGTAACATATGTATAACAAAACATATGCTATAATTTACTGCAATTAATTATCAAGTTTGAAAATCATAACAGATCAACTAGATATAATGATACATAAAAATTATTCTTACCCCAGCTTTCAGTAAATTCCACGTATAATCTATGGCACAAATGGCACCTGTTCTTCCACAGCCTGCACTATAGATATAAAATTTGAAAAAACAATTTGATTTTTGTGGTAAAAGAACCGTTAAATACATGTGGGTGGACATGTTAATATTCAGAAGCAAAAAATCATTTAAGAAATCTGACAAAATTCTACTTATTTAGTAAACAAACTACAACTTAAAGAGTGTGCATGGCAAACATCCTTAACATTAAGATTTATATCTTGTTTTCATTTAATTTAAGGAACTTCCAAAAGTAACTCACAGAATACCTAGAAGCCTTCACTTTGAAAGTCTGTCTGCCTCAGAAAACCTTGTCTAGCTAACAAAATACCTTGCAGATATAAATTTATACTATGTTCTAGATGGTTCTGGTGCTTTAGATTAGAGGAGAAAACTACATCATTTCAATTGCAAAAGGTATAGGAAAGATGAAGAATGCTACAAGCCCTAGAAACTGGTTTGAACACCAGCAGTGATTTCACCAAAGAAACAAAAGCCACTAATGCTCTCTAATCTCCTGAAAAACTAATAGAACCTGGAGAATGTAAAGTAAAATACCACAGGTTAGTTATTTTAAAATATGACAGAAATACTTTAAAGCAACTGATTTTCAGCTAGAGGGAGGCATATGCACTTAAGTATTGAGAATCACCATGAGTAATTAAAGATGTTACTGACATCACTAGAATAATTTTAGGCAGAAAAAAAGTTGGGCAGCACTTTAATGTGTATTTTGAAACTTTTAGAAGTATCAGCAGTTTGTTAAACATGTAATCTAAGAATTCCTGATAAAGTACATTATAAGCAACTTAGTATGGTTTTTAAAAAGGTCTTAAAAATAAACATTAATAATATTAATTTTAAACCACTGATGTATTTGTCAATTCCACACATCAGAATGTTTCTAAAATTTTGGAGTTAACAGTTACTAGGGCTAAATGATATACATTTAAAACTTGATGGTTAAAAGTGTGATATTACAGAGACACAGAAAACCAGATCAATGCAACACAACAGAAAATTCAGAAACAGATTTGAGTATATTCAAGTATTTATTACATAATGGTGGATTCTCCAATTAAAGCGGAAAGACTAGACCATTCAATAAATAGTACAGGGAAAGTTAAAGCAAAAATTAGATTCTTACCCTTTATCTTAATCACAGAAATATTCCAGATGCATTAAAAATATAATGTTTAAAAAAACCTACAACTGTATTTTTACGCACTACTGTGTTAGGGAAGGACTTTCTAAGCATATGTCAATGTACACAAATCGTTAATGAAGATATTCACAATTATGTATGGTAAAACACAGGCAGAATAAAAACCATGAAAAACCAGAGCACTTACAACATGACTACACATTAACATCTTCAACATATAAAGATATATAAAGAATTCATAATGTATAATTACTGAGATGAAAATCACTGGCAAAGTAAACAAACAAGCAATCACAAAAGAATATAAATGACCAAGAAAAAAAAAAGCTTGCCTGTCACACTGACACTGAAACAAAAAGATAAAAGTATTGGGAAAAATATGGGGAAATGGGCATTCCCACAAACAAACCAGCAGTGGTATGCTTAATTATAATGAGCATCGAATTTATGGATAACAAATTTTTAAATATATACTAAAGGTATGAAAAGGTTCATGTCCTTTAACTTAGAAATCCCACTTTTAGATATCTATTCTAATGAATTACAGATGTGTTCAACGATTTCACCATAAGATTGGCCACTGGATATTTAAATTGTTGTTTAAAATAGCTGAAAATGAATGGGGTAATAAATGAAATGCCAAGAAATGGAGGTTAAATATAAAATACAGTGCAGTCATAATGTATTCCAGAAGAAAATTTATATGACTTAGAAAGATGTACATAATATATGAAATGGGGAAACATTCTTAAAAAAAAAATACTATACACACATTGAAAGCACATACACTAAAATTTTAACAGTGGTCATCTCTAGTGGGATTGTGAGTGACTTCTTCCTTTTATGTTTGTGCTATCTAAGTCACTACAGTAACCATACTAGTTTGGTTCAAAAATATTAAATGATCAATTTATTTTTTAAAGGAAAATCTTCCTATCAAATTGGATTTATGAACTATGTACATTGACTGGACAATATTAATAGAACAGGAAATAATTTCAACTAACTTGTAAAGAAGTTAAGCCAAAGCAATTTCTTTATCTTTTAATTCTATAATTAAATAGATCTTTTTAACCAGTTAACTACTTAATTAAAAAGTCAACTAACCACAGAATTAACTACAGAAAAATAATTTTAATTAACCAGATTGTTAACTTATTCCCGCATCTCCATCAGCAAGCCACCTTTCTGGCCCATAAATAAAAAGAAGCCCTTTCACTTCACTAATATAAGGCATCACAATCCAACCACATGGCTAAGAAAACTACCTTTGGTGTTCCATCTCCACTAATATCTTTTAACTAATTAACCAGTAAATCTCTGAGTCTGAAAAATTTCATTCATTGATGCTTTTTATAACAAATGTGAATGAGATATAAGTCACTTAAAAAGATAAACTGTAGTTTTATAAGTACTATGGTTTTAAATTTTTTAGAAGCATTGACCGTAAAATAAAAATTAAGAGAAGAAAAGCTGCCTCAGGATTCAAATAGCTTTTACTATTTGGAAACCCATTAATGACCTATCTAATGAAATTCCAAAATTTAGGTTTCAAAATATCATACATTACCCATATTATAATGCCACCTATATTTCAAAGTATTTAAATATTTAGAAAATTTTTCTGTACCTGCAATGAATACAAATAGGCACATCTTCATGTTCTTGGTATTTCCTCATTAAGCTTATCATGTCCAGAATAGAATCAAATGATGAGGGAACATCATGGTCTGGCCAGTTCACATAATGAAACTGATATAGCCTACGAGATTCCTTCAAGAATAACAGAAATTCAGCCATTATGAAGATACACTTGCAAATTTTAAAGCATACAGAAAAGCTGCAAATCTCACTTTACTGCCATTTCTAAGAGATGTAATTCATATTTAGCACTCCCTTAAAAAAATGATAGCCTACATTTATCATGTATAAAGTATTGATCTAAGGGCTTCACATGTAACAATTTACTTAATCCCCATGTAACACCATGGGGAAGGTATTGTTAATACTATCCTCATTTTATAGGTAAGGAAATTGAGACAGAAAGAATAACATGCACAATGTTTCACAGCAAGTGACAGATATGGGATCTGAAAGCAGGCAGTCTTACTTCCTAAACCTACACTTTAACCATTATACTATGTATACTACTTAATTAATCTACAGTATTAAATGGATGAGCAATATACTATAAGCATTGTTTTAGAATCTATTGTAATCAGAAGACTAATAGACTATTTAAACCAAAAAGAAAATTAGAAACGAACTTGTCCAAACCCAAACCTACTCAAATTATGGTGTGGGCTGCCACCCATCTCCCTACCCTTTCAAGGGATCTGTGAGTTTCACACTATTTTTATAATAATACTAAGGTATTATTTGCCATTTTCATTCTCATTCTCTCATGAGTATCCAGCAGAGTCTTCTCAAGGCTATATGATTTAGGATGATGTCATCACTTGGAAAGGTAATGGAATGTCTGCTTGTATATTCATGCTTTTAAAAAAACTTCTCAGTTTTAATTTCAAATATAGTAAATATTAAAAGATATAACCCACAGAAACAAGAGCTCTTTGGAATCTTCAACAGTTTTTAAAAATGTAAGAGTCCTGACATCAGAATGTTTTGAGAATGGCTATTCTGGTGTTTAATAGAAAGAGCACCGCTTGGAATTCAGGTAAAACTGTATTCAAATTCTACTTCTGCCATTAACTGAATAACTTCAGGTAAGCTACCTAACTTCTCAAAGATTCTTTATCTTCATCTATGGGCAACAGAGATAACAGTACCTACCACTATGAAGCTAGGAGGATTGAAATGCGTGATACAATACTGAAATTCAGTAAGGTATCTATAATTAATATTATAGATTTAAAAATAGCAGCCAAATGATAATAATTGACTCAACTAAAGGGAAATGATTAGTCAGGTCAAGGGTTGCTAAGAGTACTGGAACCATGTCTACTTATAAACAGGAAGGAGTTGTTAAGTATGCTTACAATGCACTGTTTGGGGAAGAATGATGAGTGTCATGGCCAAGCTTAATTACTTATAGTGATTTAAAATTTAAGATAATAAAAACAGAGAAATTGAGGAAGAATTGATAGGCATTCTCTAATGTCTATCAGATTTTTCTTTGATTCCTTCCTGGAGAAATTATCATTTTATATAGCTCTGAAACTGAAGTCATGGGCCTCCAGTGAAAACAAGTTATATCTAAATGAAGACTTAGCGTTAATAGTGGCTTGTCTCTTTCTAAAAAATTGTAAACTAGTAAAAGTGGGTAATAATTATGTAAATAATACTATAATCTGTTTACTGCAATAGAGGAAAAATATTTGCAGCACAGAAACCAACTATTCCAAATACAGTAAATTTATTTTAGGGAAAGTTGTTCTAAGTAAGTAATTATATTAACTTTAACTGATAAAACATAAGGCTCAAAATGTAACTAATGTAAATGTAACTATATAACTAAAAAAATCAACAAACCTCCTTAACTATGTAAGGTAAGATAGTATACTATTTATATATATCCTCTCTTTAAAAACTATCCTTAGAAACTATCTCTAAATGGAAAATACTTACATTTTGAAATTCAAGTAAGAGTGTCCTAATGAAGTAGTCTGTTCTTGCTTGTTCAGCTTCCTAAGTAAAGGGAAACGATTGTGAGTCAGTAGAACATTAAAACAAAAACATACACACCAAAACAAACAATAACCTCATATTTAAAGTCCACCATATGCAATTAATCTTTAAAATTCCAGGTATGCCTGATAATTATAAAAACAACAATTCTAGAAGTCATCAATTTGTTTATCTAGGTTTTATTTATTTATTTATTTATAAACAGAAGTGTCTGTTAACCAATTACTTAGCTAGGAGTCTATCATCCAACAAAATATTTGCAAAGTGACAACCATCCCCAGAATCATGTAACAGAAATAACACCTACAAACAAAATGTCACTCCTTAGTACCTACAAACATCTTCAACCATTTTATCTTTCCATTAAGCTTGATTTTCTCTACCTAACACTCAACTCTGAATTAACTGGATGCCAAATGTGGAAGGAAAAGGATGCACTCACAAAATCCCAAATTATTTTTTTGGCTGATGACAACATAATCACTTTAAAAGTCTCTTACTATCATTTGTCAATATATTAGAAAGCTAACTATTCTTTTTGCTTTTTTAATTAAAACTACAGACAGGGTAGGACAGCGACTGTCAAGAACAACAGGGTATGCTGCTTTATTAATTAAAAAAAATTCAGTATTATTCCTGCTTTAATTTTTTAAACCATAGTAATTTATTTTGAACTTTTCAAATAACATTGCAGGGGGACTTCCCTGGTGGTCCGATGGGTAAGACTCCAAGCTCCCAATGCAGGGGGCCCAGGTTCAATCCCTGGTCAGGGAACTAGATCCCGCATGCATGCTGCAGCTAAGAAGTCTGCATGCCACAACTAAGAAGCCTGCATGATGCAATGAAGGTCCCACGTGCCTCAACTAAGACCTGGCACAGCCAGAATAAATAAATATATATATTTTTAAAATAACATTAAGAGGAAAGTATGTTTTTATTTTCATCATAACAGAGTACAAATGAAAATATTGTTCCAAGACTTAACCTTTTCTCACCTATAAAAGGTGAGATAAATACTTTTGGCTTTGTGGGCCATAAAGTCTCTGTCTACTTTATGTTGCTGTTGTGATAGGCAAATATATAAATTAATGGGTGTGGTTGTACTCCAATAAAACTTCACTCATAAAACAGGCAATGAGCTAGACTGACCCATGGACAGTGTGCTGCTATCTGATCTAAGTGGTTACACACAGCAACATGCTACTGAGCTCCAGCCTGCCCATTCCCCACTGTTCACCAACACTTTACCCTCCTTCTCATCCCCAAACCAAGAGAGCTCCTGATACTGTCCTGTCTCAGTCTCAAACACTCTGATTGCCAAGTATAGTCAAGTCACGTACTATGGTTATTTTCACTTCCTTGCTTTCTACTTATAAATTTGATTTTTTGTTTGCAACAGTGATAATGAATCCTGAGTTGTCTGAAACAACCACATGCCATACAAATTACTTTCCATTTTGAAAGAAAAATTTTGCTTCTTCAGCATGGATTAATTCCATCATTGACAAATCAAACCAGCTGTTACGAGTCAAATCAAGCCTCTTATCAAGAGGACTTTTAAAAATTACCTTTTAGTGCAACTGAAAAACCAACCCAAAAAGTCAATTCATCTTTTCCAAATTATAAACTATTTCTTACTTTTCTCTATTCATTATTATAAGCTGTTTACTATTTCTGATCCCCGACTGTTAAAAAATTTTAAGTTGTTTTGTTGTTGACTATTAATCACTGTATGTGGTCACTTGAACTGTGACATTCATTACAATTATCTTATTACATTTAAATTTACAAATGTTCAACACAACCATGCTGCACAGAACTAGGTTTCCTGGACTGTCTAGGGACTTAATATTGTAGAATACTTTCTGAACTGGTGAAGGGGTAGTGGTCCCTCACTGGAGTACAATATGGTTATGTATTGGTTTTTATTCATTCCAAACAATATGAAATGCAGTAGCATTTTTAAATTTTTTAAATTTAATCCACAAACAGTTAATTCTAACCAGGACTTTAGAGTATTGACTATACTTTAAATCCAGGCCATTTAACTAGGAGTTACAGTTAACATTACAAAAATCACACTGTATTTATAAAGGAGACTGTGTAAAACAGCCTGAGTCCTTTTCTGCATAAACCTAGAAAGCACTAAATTTCTGGTAGCATCAGAGGAATTCATAAGTCCTAAGTACAAATAAGTCATAAAATTAAGGACTTCTTGAATTCACCAATGACGAGTAAAATCATAGAAATTATATTTCATTTAACCATGGAAAACAAAGTCAAAAACAAGCAATTATGAGATGGGTAATGTAATGGTTAATTTTATGTGTCAACCTGGCTGGGCCATGGTGTGCTCAGATACTTGGTCATACGTTATTCTCGGTGTTCCTGTGAGGGAGTTTTGGGGTGAGATTAACATTTAAATCCGTGGACTTTGAGTAGTGCAGACTGCTCTCTCTAAGGTGGCTGGCCCTCATCCAATCAGTTAAGGCTTGAATAGAAAAAAAGGACCAGCCTCCTCCAAGTCAGAGGATTCTCCAGGAGACTGCTTTCATGTGTAACATTAGCTCTTCTTGGTTCTACAGCAGACCGTCTTTGGACTGGAGCTGAACATCAGTTTGCCTGGGTCTCAGCCTGCCCACCTTCGGATTAGAACTATTGTATCAGCTCTCGGTCTCCAGGCTGCTGCTCTTCAGCGTGAAACTGAAGCATCAGCTCCTCGTGGGTCTCCAGCTTGCCCACCCTCCCCCTGCAGATTTTGTACTTGCCAGCCTCCATAATCATGTGAGTCAATTCCTTATGATAAACCTCTTTCTCTCTATATATAAACATCCTACTGCTTCTGTGTTTCTTGAAAACCATGACTAATATAGGGAAGTTATTTAATTTTCATGTATGTTTAATCATCGTATTTTGAGTTGAGTAAATAAGACAGTATATTTCTTTCAAGTGATTAAAATAGACACCTTCATGTGTAACCTAAAGCAAATTGTTGGTTCTATTCTAAAGCTTATATTTTACTTCTTTTTTGTTGTTCCTTCACTGTTTTTGTTTTTTAATTCATTTTCTCAGATTTGTGTTGTTAGTTTTAGAACTTGAATTTAATTCACTTCCACAGCTCATCAAATAGGTATATATTTTAAGTTTCATATCAAGTTTTCTGCCATAAAAGATCAACCTCTACTTTCAGGATGGAAGTTCTCAAACCCATCTTTGTACATAATTATAACAATTCTGGGGAGAATAACATAGATATGAAAGATTAACATAATAAACTATACTTCCGTCATCAAGGATCTTTCTTATTTGTTGAATTTGAAACTAATACTTTATATACCACTTTTCAAATAGATCACTCAAAGCAGTTATTCGTTTATTCTTAGATACATAACACTTATGATCAACTTATATACAAAAAATAACACAGAATTAACAAAATAAGGTACAAGGAAATTATACGTTTATGAAAAGTCATTCTCAAAGCTTCTTAGTTTAAAAGCAGTATAAAAACAAACATTATTATTAATGTTTATTAAGTGTAGATTTACATTAAAACATTGAAGGCTTGGCTTATATAAAACCAGGTTCATACCATATTATAATTTAATTATCAGTCGAACATACTCATTACCTGATTAAATAATGTATATAAAAATAGGTACTTACACAAGAAATTTTAAATGGTGCAAATGTTATAGGGTCTTCTCCATACAAAGGCCAATAGCGCTCACATTTTTTCTGTTTTCCAAAAAAAAGTTAGTAAATAATTGATCATTTGTTTTACTTGAACTTTAACAAGTATTTTGCGTTCAGGTTGTTCTTCCTTCCCAGAAAACAGAAAAACTGCCATCAATAGGCAAGGAGCTAGGAGCTCTCAGACTTACCCAACTAACCATAAAGGTGGGCTACCATGACCTCTCCAAGATTAGTCATAAGAACCTTATTAACATAAGTGTATAAACTGTTCATTGCTACCGGCTTGGTATATAGAGTAGATTCCAAAGATCCTCCTCTAGAAAAAGAAAAATTACTTAAAAAAAAAGTGCCTGGCACAAGGAGGTCCATTCAGTACAAAAGTTGCCAGGCAAGTTTTAATGCTTGTAAAATGACAATCTCTATAATAACTGGCTGAATTCTTGTTAAGTGTAAAATCTGTGGCATCGTGGAAAGAGCACTCCACTTGGTATCCGAAGAATTTTGCAAGTAGCAATTTTACTGTTTGGTTGACCTTTAGTTCCTTTACCTGTAAAAATGGGAATAATAATCCTTATCTTATATGATTGCTTCAAGTACTAAATAAGAGTTTATTTCAAATGTTCCACTGGTGGAACGCTATAAAAGAATAATGTATTATTTAAACTATCCACTTTTGAGATTCTAGGAAGTGTAATTGAACAGTTTCCCCTTTTACTTTCCCATTTTAAACAAGTATAGAAATAGTAGAATATTCAATTTTCATTGGTTTCTAATATCAAGTCCCATCATTTTAGAAACTTAGGTAAGTGAATGAAAGCCTAACTTTACAGAGGATCCAGTGATTCTGATGCAAGAAATGATGCAATTTTACCAAGACCCAATAAAATGAAACCCTTTAAGTGACAATTTAGCTTAAAATAAACCTTTGGCATGGGAAATACATCAGTTCTTACTAAATTCTCATAGTTCCATATATAGTAGGTGGAATTGGTACCTATAGGCTAGAATTAACTGTAAACTGACAATACTGCTCTCAGGGCAACAAAGTAGAACTGCCTAGTATGTCACTTTAGCTTAGAGTAAATACTATTAATATTTTAGAAGCCTTAAAGCCACAAACTTCATTTCCCAGTAGAAGTTTATAGAAAATGATAAAATTAAATTATATTGACGGGTTTTTTTTCTTGTTGTTTTGCCTAGTAAAGTTTTAACATCTTGAAACAGAAAACAAATTTATAGAAGATTAACTTAGTAAGAATGAAAGCTTGTGACTAACATGCCCCTCATTCAGACGAGCAATAACTGAGTAATGATTATATTGGTATTTATATTTCAGGTATGAACTAATTACAATTGATACCAAAAATAATGTGTTAAACATCATATATACATAATCTATAATAATTTATCATTCGTTTCAGAGATGAGGAAGCTGAAGCTCAGAGGGGACAGTTCAATGTACCATGCTCCAAATGCTAGTAAAGTGTAGGTCTGTTTGATTTTATTACCTGTGCTCTTTCCATTAGGTCACATTCTAAGTCAAAGTCAAGGTTATCAAACAAATTCATAGCCCTAACTGACAAAACAACAAAACTGACTAACAAAACACTATGAATCAAAAAAACATTAGCTTCAAAAATTTCTGCATGCAATACAACTTAATTTTTCAAGTATTATTACTGATATACAGTGTGAGCCTATTAATAGAATGAAGAGAAACAAAGCCTAAATCTTAAAAGTAATGGTAAAAAAATTAGGAAGGTGAAATTTAAGTTTCCTAACACCACTGATTAATAGTAATGGTACTGAGGTACATACTGACGATACTTAAACAGATAATTACTTAACAGTTTGTACTGTAATTACAATTACTTAATTACTTTCTCAGTTTGTTTATTTTCTAATCTTAGACTGTTCATTTTCTGTCCAATATTGCTAATACTTCCACTATTTGTAAATGATATGGTTGAGCGGAATGACAAAAATTACTAGTAAAAATAAAGTTTTCCAATGATTTATACATCATAACATCTCACATAACTGAAAGATGTATTATCTTGCTTTATGCAACATATCTTTTACTGAAATTTCTCATAATAAGTTTTACAACTTAAAAATGACTTTTTACTTTAACTAATGAACTACCTTTGTATAAGGAGACTTCAAATCATCACATAATTTGTTTGATTTGTTTCTCACATTTATAGAAGCCCACACTTAAAAATGAAGACTTAAGAATTGATGCTGCAGGAGATCACAACGGTTTTGAAACTAATTTCACGTGGACAGAGTTTTTACCAATGTTAAAAATTTCAGATTAAGGAATTTTCTTCTCTTTGGAGATAACATTACAAAAATGTAGTGGTATTGGCAGACAGAAATCAGAATATTCAAATTGTAAATTGATGAAAATTAATCAGAATTACTGAATTCATTTTTATTGCTCAATTTTATTCAATCCATAAAAAGTGTTCTACTTACACCACCATTAAATATTTGAAGACTACTAAGTAACAGTACAAAATCTATTAAATGTATTTATAAAATGTAAAAGTTTATGTGCTTGGGGATTATTTGGCTCCTTTTGATGAAATAAAAGCAACTGCAGAACACAAAAAAAGAAAAGAAGTAACTATTTTAAAAACTAGGGCTAAGAGTATAATAAAAGACCAGGAATATATATCCCTAGAAATGAAGTAATAAAAAGAATACTCCACAATTATTTTAAGTGTTAATAGTTATACATACCCTTCCCATCTCAAATTCACGACAGGCCATTACAATGATCTAAAAAGAAGTGGGGGTGGGATGAGATAAAGAATATATCAGTTATAAAGAATATATCAGTTAAAACACAATTTTGTTTTTTCAATAAAATATACATTTCAAGAATTATTTTTTATTCTGAGCAAAAGTATGCCTGGCCTGTCAGAAAAAAAAAAGTAGGTTGAGTTAAAGAAATGATCAAAATCATTCCTTCGAAGTAAAGGGCTAACTAACTAAATATCAACAAATTAAATTGGCTTCAAATAACATGATGTATTTGATTTGAATTAAATTTTTTGAAGCTTATAGACTTATTTCTATCTTTTGACATAATATTAAAATAGCGCATTCAGGATATTTACCCAATAAAATAGCAATACTTTACATACATTTAATAAAATTATCAAGGTTGAAGGTATTTAACTGTCTTTGATCATAAAGGTTATTACATTTGCTTACCCATCCCAACATTTTATAATGTAATATTTCAAACATACAGCAAAGTTGAAATAATTTTACAGTAAACTCTGTATAGGCACCATCTATTCTCTACCATTAACATTTCATAATAATTGTTTTTATCACATAGCTCTCCCTCCACTCATCTATCAGTCTATCTTATTTGGTAGTTGTCTTACTAGTATTGACATAGGACAAGATTCAAAGTATTATCACACCCTATTCTTGAAATATTTCGACAAGTTTGTCAAAATTTAATGAGAAATCCTAGCCATCAGTTGCTGTCTTTTTAATAAACATTAGCTATAATTAACATATCATTATGGCTCAAAAGTCATGTCATTACATGTAATACTTACTACAACATTGTACTCCCATATCATCCTCCAAAAATCTATTACTGTATTTGCTAAAGGTCCTTGGGTTGCCACATATGCTTTTGGCCCATAAACACCCTAAAAAGGTTAAAAGCAAATTTCATATTTATTATGATTAACAAAAATATTTCCTTACCTAAATTTTAAGTTTTCAAATTTTATTAGTAATACTGCTGTTTTCGCCTAAACCATTCCCAAGTAATTTTTCTTTAATAGTACATAAAAGCATGGCGAAATATATTTCACTTCAGCTTCTGATGAAATGTTACTACTTTTGAGTAATTATTAGACATGGTGCACAGAATTCATAATTAAACC
This sequence comes from Stenella coeruleoalba, assembly GCF_951394435.1. Classification (NCBI taxonomy): domain Eukaryota; kingdom Metazoa; phylum Chordata; class Mammalia; order Artiodactyla; family Delphinidae; genus Stenella; species Stenella coeruleoalba. Next base: position 20,389,486 of record NC_137155.1, on the reverse strand, counting down.
TCCTTGTGCTAATTTTAAAATTATTAGTTACCTAGGAATTAAAAACAAAAGCCTTAGTACCTAGGCAACAAAGCTAACTCTAGCAGAAACATAAAAGCATGCATCAATTCTAAAAGATAATACTGGAATAGCTAACTTCTTTCTTACCTAGATTCTTCCATAACTACCTTTAGTTAATTATTCAACTTAAAGTTTTTTAAGCACCTGCTATGTATACTCTAATAGTAAACCCAAGAAATATCAAACAAAATAGTGGACTAAAATACTAAACCAGCACATAATTGAATCATACAGTGAGTCAGTGTTATTAAGTGCAATTAAAACCTAGAACTTTTAACAGATGTCCTTATTAAAGAACATAAACATCAATAATATCTGAAAGAACGAACTACCTACGTGTTAATTTTTGTTTAACCTATTCGTTTTGGGTTTTGCCATAACTGTAGTAAAATTGACTTTTTAGTAAAAACAGTTTTTATTTGAAACCATGACTGTTCAATGTTGACATAGATATTAATTTTACCATATAACTCTTACCACCTTAATATTTTTCTCAACAAAATATTATATTAAGATACGTACAGGGGCTTCCCTGGTGGCACAGTGGTTAAGAATCCGCCTGCCAGTGCAGGGGACACGGGTTCGAGCCCTGGTCCGGGAAGATCCCACATGCCGTGGAACAACTAAGCCAGTGTGCCACAACTATTGAGCCTGCGCTCTAGAGCCTGCGAGCCACAACTACTGAACCTGCATGCCACAACTACTGAAGCCCGAGTGCCTAGAGCCCAGGCTCCACAACAAGAGAAGCCACCATAATGAGAAGCGCATGCATCGCAATGAAGAGTAGCCCCCACTCGCCACAACTAGAGAAAGCCCACACAGCAATGAAGACCCAACACAGCCAAAACTAAATAAAGTAAATAATTTTTTTAATTAAAAAAAAAAAGAACCTTAAAAAAATGTATAAATACCATATATAAAATAACTGAAATTATACTGCCATATAACTAGAAAGATTGAAAAGCACAGAATAACTAACAGAACAAAACTGTCTTTTATTTACTCAAGTAGCAGTTTGAATCTCTCTCTCTCTGCTGATAAATATGTTAAAAACTTGACTGCTTTTGATCAGAGTATCCAAAAAAGGTTATCTATAAAGACTATATTTAATCTTGCATTTCAGCTGTCACTTGAAACTTAGTGACAATTGCCAAAAGTTTTTAATCTAAGTTTATATTCTGTAATTTTAAATCAGTATTACCCAGTAATTCCAGCCCTGGTAATTTATTCTAAGAAATTATTCAAAAGAATAACAATGTTCAGGGCTTCCCTGGTGGTACAGTGGTTAAGAATCCACCTGCCTAATGCAGGGGACACAGGTTCGAGCCCTGGTCCAGGAAGATCCCACATGCCATGGAGCAACTAAGCCCATGTACCACAACTACTGAGCCTGCGCTCTAGAGCCCACACACCACAACTACTGAGCCTGCGCTCTAGAACCCGCACACCACAACTACTGAGCCTGCGTGCCCACAGCCCGTGCTCCACAACAAGAGAAGCACCGCAATGAGAAGCCCACACACTGCAACGCAGAGTAGCCGCAACTAGAGAAAACTCGTGGGCAACAATGAAGACCCAACACAGCCAAAAATAAATAGATTAAATAAATAAATTAAAAAAAGAAAAACAATGTTCACTACAATAATACCATCAAGAAAAACTGGAAACAACCTATATGGTTCAACAACAGAAATGACCATGTACATTTGTGTACCTAAACTCAAGGGGACAAACAAGAAGATTTAGCAATCAGCAAGGTGTTTATAAGTCTTCAATGTAAAAGAAGAAACAAAAATAGAAAAACTTTATCTCCACTGTCATAAAACCAAGCAAAAACTCTTTATGAATGAGGAAGCTAGAAAGAAAGCCCATAAAAATATGTCATGGCTGTGCTTTTAATTTTACTTCTTTTACTGTTGGTATCACGTTAGGCAATTTTAAAATTTTTAATAAAATTAGTATGTAGGAAGACATTAAATATGGCAGAGTTGATACTTAAAGTTAATACATACCTTAATAAAATTTGCATTGATATAGTCTGAATCTTGAGAAGGAGTCTTTAAAGTCAACTTAACTCGGCTGTGATCAACTACAAGAAAAAATAAAGGATTTCATAAATTATGTCCCATTGGCAAACAGGGTTTTTTTCTAACAAACCATAAATAAGATTAAATAAATAACTAAAATTATTTATTTTAAAAAACAATGAATGGGACTTCCCATGGGCAACGAAGCCCATGCGCCACAACTACTGAGCCTACACTCTAGAGCCCGCAAGCCACAACTACTGAGCCCATGCGCCACAACTACTGAAGCTCATGCGCCTAGAGCCTGTGCTCCACAACAAGAGAAGCCTCAGCAATGAGAAGCCAGTGCACTGCAACGAAGAGGAGCCCTGGCTCGCCACAACTAGAGAAAGCCTGAGCGCAGCAACAAAGATCCAACACAGCCAAAAATAAATTAATTAATTAAAAAAAAAAAAAAAAAACAATGAATGAAAATTGACTCTAGGTACCAGCAGGCTAATTTCTAACATCATATTGACAGGAAGTCTAATTGTAAAGCTGTGTTTTTAAGTTGGAATCAGAATAAATCTCAGGCGCTCTTTTAAAATACAAATTCCTGGGCACCGTCCTAGATTTACTATACAAGAGTCTGAGGTTTAAGTGTCTACAGTTTTTAACAAGCATACCAGGTGATGAACACTAACCATTTATACACAAATACATCTGCCAAAGTTCTTGTAAGGAAATCTAACTTTCATATTTTACAAGAAATTAGGAAAATTAAGTAAACTGTGACAAATAAATGAACTAAGATGATGTATGAAAAGTGCTCAATACTGCACTTCACCAATGATACTTATTATTAGGTAATGTCCACTTACGGTAAATAAAATCTTTACAAGAAGGTCTCAAAATATAAATTTTATTGATTTTATAAAATTATGTAGTTTTATTTTTAAAATAAAGGTAATATCAATATGATTTTTAAAAATTAGATCTTAAAGAAAGATAGAAGATGAGACTTCCCTGGTGGTCCAGTGGTTAAGAATCCATGCTCCCAATGCAGGGGGCCCAGGTTTGATCCCTGGTCAGGGAACTAGATCCCACATGCCACAACTAAGAGCCCGCATGCCGCAACTAAAGATCCTGTGCGCTGCAACTACGACCTGGCGCAGCCAAATAAATAAATAAATAATATTTTTTAAAAAAAAGATACAAGATGAAAAGTGAACTGCCCCTGTCCTTGAATCCCAGGGCTCTCTCTTTTCCAAAAAAGACACTATTAAAGTTCCTTTTTCATTCCAAAATTCTTATGCATATACCTATATACTTTGAAAAAGCAGACAAATACAATCATACTAAACATGTTGTTCTGAACCTTGTTATTTTTCAGTTAGCAATATATTCTAGAACTCTTCCCAGAGCAAAAACAGATCACCTTACTCGTTTTTAATGTTATATGGACGTTTCATTACTTATTTAACGAGCTACACTACTGATGGGCCATTTTTTCTTACTAGACACACTACTACAATGAACACTGCAGTACTTGTATCTCTTACCGGCAGTACCAGAGGGTAATAAGTTCCTAACAAAGGAATTGCTACTTGCCTTCTAAAAGGTATATACCAACTTATGCAAGTGTTATTAGTAAGAGTAACTAATTGGGTGTTATCATATATTTTAATAGTTGACAATCTAAAAAATAAGACATCAGACTTGCATTTCTTGAATTATGCAAATGGTTGCATATTTTCATATAGTTGTTTGTATTTCTTTTACCAAAGTTGCTTGTTTATACCCTTTGAACATTATCCCCATGTGTCTATGTTTTCCTACTGATTTATATGAAATCTTTGTAAAGAGAGAAAAATCAACCCTTGGTCATAGATAGTGCAGATAGATTTTTTAAAACTTTTCATTTAGAACTAATTTTAGATTTACAGAAAAATTGCAAAAATAGTATAGAGAAATCTCATACATCCCTCACTCATCTTCCCTTAATGTTAACATCTTACTTACATAACCATAGCACAGTTATCAAAATGAGAAAACTAACATTGTTACAATACTATTAATTAAACAACAGACTGTATACAAATTTTACCAGTTAAAAAAAAGTATCTTTTTTCTTTCCAGGATCCCACAATACACTTTGTTATTATTTCTCCTAAGTCTCTTGCAATCTATAAAAGTTCCTATGACTGATATTTTTCTTATGATTGGAATGAGGTTATGCATTTTGTCCAGACAGCAGAGAACAATCATGTGTCCTCAGTGAGAAGACACACCAAGGGGTTCATGATGTCAGTATGTCATATTACTTGTGAGGTTAACCTTGGTCTTGGTTAATTTGGTGTCAGCTGGTGTCTCCACTGTGAAGTTACTATCTTTCCCTTTGTAGTAAATAAATATTTGGGTACATACTTTGATCCTATGAAACCCTAAAGTAGTAGGATTATCTAAGATTCACGGTCTCCAGATTAGAAAGGGCCATAACATGTAATATGCCACTATCATTTTGGTCCTTTCTAGTCCAGGGACAATGACTATTAAAGGCAATTAAAATACAAAAAAACATACAGAAATGGTAACAGATACAAATAAACTTCTTAGCAAACTTTTTAAAAGGAAAACTAATGAATAACTAATTTATATGCCAATGACCCGAATTTTATACATTAGTACAAAGGCCCAGTTCTGCTGATTTCATTTATTTATTTTTGGTGAAATTTTCTTTGGAAAGTTGTAGGAAGAGATATATAAGAAAGACATAGTAGCTTCTAATTAAAATTATGTATCTCCTTACCATGTTTCCAGGAAAGAGAATGTTTACATGTTTATCAATGCTTTGTTTCTTATTTCATTCCATCCTACATGTCTTTTTTAAAAGCCATTTGGGATAAGGAATATACATATAAAAAATCCTATGCTTTGGGTAAATGACAATAGAATAATTCAGTAGTTAGGACAATGACAGTTAAGTAACTATATGAAGCTTCCTCTCAACCATGTTTGCCAGTAATGATGGGTCCCACCTAACTGCCCTTATTCATGTGGCATGTTAGCCTCTATTCAAAGTATCTCAAAGCCAGAGACTTTGTACAATAGTTGGTTTACCACTGGATCCTTAGTAAATGTTTTGGGGATTGTGAATCCAAATGACAACAGTGGCTCCCAAATGATAGTCAAGACTTGTGCCAAGCTGCTTGCTACATGCAAGCTGGGAATTTTTTTAAATTTTTCTGTGATGGAAAATTTTATGCATATACAAAAATATGATAGTATAATGAATCCCCATCTATCCAGTACCCAACTTCAATAATTATCAGTATTTTGCCAATCTTATTTCACCTATGGCTAATCATACAGCAGCTGGGGACTGGAAAAAGCAAACTAAAATGCAAGATTTCCGAGTCGCATATTCTGCAGTAAGTTTGATTCAGTCAGTTCAAGATGGGGCACAGAAATGGCTTTTTTTAAAAATGAAATAATGCCCTTTGCATGCAGCAACATGGATGGACCTAGAAATTCTCATACGAAGTAAAGTAAGTCAGAAAGAGAAAGACAAATACCATATGATATCACTTATATGTGGAATCTAAAATATGATACAAATGAACATATCTGTGAAACAGAAACAGACTCAAAGACATAGGTAACAGACTTGTGGTTGCCAAGGGGGAGGGTGGCAGGGGGAGAGAAGGATTGGGAGTTTGGGATTAGCAGATGCCAACTATTACACATAGGATGGATAAACAAGGTCCTACTGTATAGAACAGGAAACTGTATTCAATATCCTGTGATAAGCCATAATGGAAAGGAATATGAAAAAGAATATATAAGTATAACTGAATGACTTTGCTGTACAGCAAAAATTAACACAACATTGTAAATCAACTATGCTTCAATAAAAATTTTTTAAAAAGAAATGGCTTTTTTTAAAACTCTAAAGCACAGGCAAATTTTGTAGTCACTACTTCATACTACAGAATCATAGTATATATATATATTTTTTATAATTTTTAAAATTTTTATTTATTTTTTATTTATTAGGCTGCACTGGGTCTTTGTTGCGGCACAGGCTTAATTGTGGTATGTGGGATCTTAGTTCCCCGACCTATTTATTTATTTAGGCTGCACTGGGTCTTTGTTGCCGCGGGCTTGGTTGTGGTATGTGGGATCTTACTTCCCCAACCAGGGTTCCCAGCGATTGAACCTGGGCCCCCGGCATTGGGAGCACGGAGTCTTAACCACTGGACTGCGAGGGAAGTCCCAATCATAGTACATTATTGAGAATTTAAAAATCAATATTATGCTGTGTATAACACATAATGCATATTTTAATATTCTTCATTGGTGCTGTTATTAAGCATAAACATGAATTGAAATAATTTAAAGAATATTAAAGAAATGAAAACAATCATTCCTCTCCATGGTTTTGCAGAATGCCTCTACAATCTCCCAAGAGCACAATTCCAAATAGATAAAACCAATATTCGCTACACAAGAGGCTCTTTAAAGTAGCAACATTTTTTTCTTGAACAAACATCAACACCTACTGCAACAACAAAAATATATATTGTCACCTCCAAGGAAACACACACCTATTGATAAATCCTAGGTCTGAGAAATAAAAGGATCTCCATAATTAATATTGGGATAGGCAGAACACCCTGATCCATCACTTCTAAAAGCTAGCCAACTCAGTTTTAGCCCTTTTCAAGAGACAAAAGCACAGGTCATCCTTGACACAAGAGTATCTAGAAATTTCTTAATTATAGGACTAGCCTCAGTGTTCTACCATAAAATAAACCAAATCTCCAAGATGGCTTGAGAAAAAACTAAGTGATCTCTGAATAGTGATGAAATTGCTTTGAATGGATCAAAAGCAATGGATCAAAAGCAATGGATCAAAAGCATGCATCCCACAACTAAGAGTTCGCATGTCACAATTAAGGAGCCAGTGAGCTGCAACTAAGGAGCCCGCAAGCCACAACTAAGGAGTCTGCGAGCCATAACTAAGACCAAATAGACCCAGGGCAACCAAATAAAATTAATTAATTAATTAATTTCAAAAAATAATTTAAGAAAATAAACATAAGCTTCCATAGACCCAGAAATTCCATTCCTAAGTATCTACCCAAGAAAAATAAAACCATATGTCCATACAAAGATTTACCTAGAAATGTTCATAGCAGCATTATTTATAATGTTCCTCAACTACTGAATGGATAAACAAAATGTGATAGCCATACAATGGAATACTAGTGAACAATAAAAAGGAATGGACTACGTACTAATATATTATACAATATGGATGAATCTCAAAAACGTGCTAAGTGAAAAAAGCCAGACACAAAAGACTACATATTGTATGATTACATTTACATGAGATTTCCAGGAAAGGAAAATCTAGAGATGGAAAGCAGATTAGTGGTTGCCTGGGGCTGAAGATTACAAACTGGCATAAGTGACCTTTTTGGTGTGATGGAAATATTCTAAAACTGTATTGTGTTGATGACTGTACAACTCTATAAACTTTTTTTAAAGATTGCTTTCCATTTATAGTTATTACAAAATATTGGCTATATTCCCCATGTTGTATAATACATCCTTGAGCATATCGTACACCAATAGTTTATCCTTCCCACCCCTGCCCCCATATTGCCACTCCCACTCCCCGTAGCCACTAGTTTGTTCACTATATCTGTGAGCCTGCTTCTTTTCTGTTAGATTCACTAGTTTGTTGTATTTTTTTAATTCCACATATAAGTGATATCATACAGTATTTGTCTTTGTCTGACTTATTTCACTTAGCATAACGCCCTCCAAGTCCATCCATGTCGCTGCAAATGGCAAAATTTCCTTCTTTTTCATAGTTCAGTAGTATTCCACTATATCTATATCTATATTTAAAATACCTCTTTATCCATTCATCTGTTGATGGACACTTAGGTTGCTTCCATATCTTGGCAATTATAAATAACGCTGCTATGAATATCGGGGTGCTTGTATCTCTTCAAATTAGTGTTTTTGTTTTTTGCACAGAGAGGATGAGTCCAAAGTCATAGATAGCAAGTGACAGAACCAGGATATGAACTTCCAGAGTCAGAACTCTTCACCATTATGCTATGCTGCCACTTTGTAAAAATTTTGCTACTACCAGCCACTCACAGATCCCACAGCTGAGAGTAAAGCTGAACAAAAATAGAAAGATGAAGGATTAAATTTATGCAAAGAAGACAGTAAGGGCTTCCCTGGTGGCGCAGTGGTTACGGGTTCGTGTCCCGGTCCGGGAGGATCCCACATGCCGTGAAGCGGCTGGGCCCGTGAGCCATGGCCGCTGAGCCTGCGCTCCGCAGCGGGAGAGGCCACAGTAGTGAGAGGCCCGCGTACCAAAAAAAAAAAAAAAAAGAAGACAGTAAGAAAGAAAGGGAAGGAGACAAGAAAGAGAGAGAGGAGGCAATTTGAAAAAGGGATATTAAGGAAGAAGAAAATTTCAAATATAGGGACTGGTCAATGACATCAAAATAGTTAACAGAAAAGAATAAGCACTAAAAAAAGACTACCAAATATGGCAATTAAAGTCATTGGGAAATTTATCAAGGACATTTTAGAAGAACAAGCTTTAGGAATGAATGACATTTTGTCAATTGTACCTCAGTAAAGCTAGGGAAAAAAGGATGAATGGAGCGTTGAGGGAATGGTGTCATGGAATCTATATATTTCAAAATACTTGAAGGAAAAGAGAAAGACTACTGTAGCTTTAACAGATAGCAGGTATGATATAAATTTTTACTTTATAAAATGGGGACCCTTATGTATGCATGCTTTTAGAGGTAAAGGTATTTTGCTAGAAACCTATGCTATTTAAGAATATAATTATGTTAACGTTATTAGAATATGATGCTATCAGTCTTAGGCATGCCCTCAGAGATACCCTCAGAGATCATATTTAGACTACTGAGAACAGCAGACACACAGGCATGAATCATCTTATGGTTCATTTTTAATGCATAATTAATCAATTAAGGTTCTTATTGTTAATAGACAATAGGTAAGAATTAATATTTTTAGCATTTTACAAAATGTATTCAATTATACTTATTGAATTATGTCTGTATTATTTTATTTTAACAAAATAACTTCTTTGAACAGGGAGTCCACAAAAGGTATTTTTACTTGGATTTTTCAGAATTTAAAAGTGAGTATCAGTAATTGTGATGCTTAAAGAAAAACTAAACAATAAAACAACTACAACAACAAAACTATTATCAGAAGGAAAGGCAAGCACAATCACAAATTATTATCATTTATTTATTTAGAATAAAGCTAGTTTAGGCTATAAAACTGCTAATTAGCATTTCTATTTGTTCCTTTAATGGCATTTCAAACTTACATGGCAGTATGTCCTTATATCTGTTCTTTTTAACATTTTCTTCTTTTTCTCCAGTGGCTGTAGGATAAATCTTTTCTGTTCTATACTTGGTTGACAATCTTCTTAGTCGCTTAAAATCAAAAAAAGAAAATTCAAGTTCAGAAAAACATCAGTATTTCAAAATTTTAATGAAAATTGTAACAATAGCTCTTCATTGAATTTTGTTAACCTTGATTCCTCCCAACTCATTTTCTTGTTTTTGTAGTTTCACAATATCTCCCTACCCCTTTATAATTAACCCTAAGATTATTTCATTTTTAGCATAAGTGTAAACATAAGATTAATACTCCAAACAGTAGTAAAAAACAAAAAGGGGGGGGAACACTAGAATAAAAGTAATTTTATTTAAATAAATCATTAATACACTGAATCAGAATATTTAACTCAGGGTCTCAAAAAGCAAATTTGAAAATCATGCCTAAAAGATTATGTACAAGTTTCTTTATTTCTTCTCTCAATAAACCTTGAGCACCCATGATGTGCAAGCGTCCTTCCAAGGCATAAGCTAATAATTACTTGTAAGACACTGCAAAACAAAGTTCTTTGATATTGAATTGGAAATGTCTAACAAAGACCAATTCTGCTTATTCACTGCATTACAGAAGTGGTTTGTGAGTTAGTGACAAATTCTTACCACATATGGCAGTAGGGATGTTCTTTGGGCTGGAATATTTCTGCATGTCAGTAATACACTTCCTGCTTTCAGAAGCACTGAAAGTCAGCATTGTGAATTGTTTAAATTCACTACTCAACTACATTGCTGAAATTTAATTTCAAAGGAGCCTGCTTTCTTCCAGGCTTAAAGACATATTGAAGGCATTCTAGTTTAACTATTCCACAAAATTATTAAATACAAATGAAAAAGAAATCTGGTAATGTTTAACTTTTTCACCATTTTATTTTTGTTCCTCATGATGCTAATAATTAAGCAACTAAGAATGTTATGTCTATATTTTTAAAAAATCAGATAGAACTTTAATTCAAGATCCTTAACTTATTCTTGTATTGACATACTTTAACATATAACACTTGAAATAATCTTAAAATAGACCCTTACACATAGAATAGTAAGCTTTCTGTTTTTCTCTGAAAAACTACTGAACTTTATCGTCACAATCTTAGAGATCTAAAGCAGGAATATTCATTTTTAAGATAAAAAGACTTAACTAGAATCTTGTTCTGCACTGGCACAATGCCAAAGCAAAATTCTCCACATTTATGATGTTATTTCCTGTAGTAATAAATTTCTCAAAGTATGTAGGTGTACTGGGGGTAAAAATTGTATTTAAAAAGTAAATGTGCTGTTCGTGAGGGTGTGGGAAAACCAGACCTTTGATGCAATACTGGTAGAAAAGAACATTAGCACAACCCCTAAGGAGGGTAATTTGTCAACTACAAATACACATAACCCTTTAACCTAGGAACTGCACTTCTACAAATTTGTTCTCTAGGTAAATGGCACACACTCATGAAATGATGTACACACAAAGTTATTTATTGCAGAATTGTTTATAACAGCAAAAGACTGCAAAAACTGGAAAAGACTATTAATAGAGGACTGGCTAAAAAGATGTTTCATTTATACAATCAAATATGACATACGCTGAAAACAAATGAGGAAGCTCTTGATATACTGTGATATGGAAAGATCTCAAAAGTATATATTAAGTGTAAAAAAGCTGAGAACACAATAGTGTATATATAACTATTGGTGTTAAAAAGAAAAAATACATTTGTATGTGCTTGTACATGTGCATAAAACATCTCCAAAACTATTAACAAAAGTTGCTGTCTATGGGGAAGAGAATGAGTTGCTGTAGGAAATGGATGGGAAGGAAACATTAATATACGTCCTTTCATACTTTTTGGATTACATGAATGCATTACCTATTCAAAATTAAAATGTTAAAAAAAGTAAAAGAAAAGATTATTCATAATTTCATTATTCCACATTAACAAAGATCCTCCCAGTTATTAACATATATATCTCACATATTTAATCAGAATTTTTGCGTTTTCTCTGCTCAAAGATTTTCATTTTTAAATATAGTACCTTAATGTATTACAAAATATTCTATGTGAATGTGACTAACAGAAGGATATCAATCCAAACAGTTGCAGAAACACAGGGGGAAAGGGATATAACTTAGGTAACTGTCACTGAAAAAAAAAAACACACACACACATATAAAAAAACTACAAAGCAAAGGGAAGAGGGGATGAATTTAATTATAAAATGTAAATGCACTTCTGGAATACCTGCTGCAATCGCTCCAAGCATTTCTTCTTTTACAAGATAAATTATGTTATTGAGAAATGTGCAAAGCAAAGTTTTTATAGAAAATGACTTCTCATTTCTCATATAATGAAACTTAAGAACACTTCTGTGTACAAATAAATATCTAATTTGAGTTTGAATTTTTATACATTCAGTTTTCTTTAACACTAGCACAGCATGGAATGCCTTCTACTGTCAGGTTCCAATGAAGAATGTTCTATTAAAATAAGTCTACATAAGTGGTGTACTTAGAAATTTTCATACCCCTTAGAGATACTAATCTTTGATGTAGTATAAATAAAACAACGGTGGCCTATTAAACATAAAAACTGTTTCATACTTTTTAAAAAATTGGCATCAAAAAAATTCTACCCAACTGTATTAAAAAGATATCCTCAAATAGGAACTTATTTCCTAACAAAAAGATCAGCTTTATAGTTAGTTGCTTGAATGAAAATTCTTGATCTGACATTCTCTGGCTATAAGACACTGAATTAATTTAACCTGTGTCTCATCGTCTGTGATCTGAGGATAATACCTACTACTCTCACCAAAAAGCCTGGCATGAAAAAATGGGCTCAAATGTTAACAATTACTATTGAGTAATTACTGAAACTCTTTAAATGTTATTTGCTACTACAGATTTCTTTCTTTCTTTAAATAAAACCTTTCTTAGATCAGAGATCAAAAGGAGTCACATATTCAAGGCCAATTTGTTTGCTTGGGAGTGTTGAGTATTTTAAAGCATGCTTCATTCATATTGTCAAATTTGCGCATGCTTCAGAATCACCTAGAGGGCTTGTTAAAAGAAGGATTGCAGAGCCCCACCCTCAGAGTTTCTGATTCGGCAGGTCTGGGATGCAGCCTGGGAATTTGTATTTAATGAGTTTCCAGGTGATGCTGTGGCTGCTGTCTGGAGTCTGTGCGTAAGAACCACAGGTATAAGGTATGTTCAAGAGGAAGGAGTATGGTGATCGACTGCATGGGGGAATGGATGTTGATTTTCAACAATTCTTAGATTCCTCTGGATCTTATGTACAGATTGGCAGCATTGACAATTTCTGAAAAGTGATTAGGGATTTTTCTTGGGAGGAGGAGCACAGATTAGGGATGAAGAAGGAAAAATGTAATTATCAAGTAGCAAAAACAAAGGGATGGGGAGGAAATCACTGTTCAGCAGCAAGTGGGAGCAAAAAAACCACACCACCTATAAACAAAAGTACTTAAATGAAAGAATTAAAAGGTTTTGAGGGAATTCCCTGGAGGTCCAGTGGTTAGGACTCGGCACTTTCACTGCCAGGACCTCAGGTTCGATCCCTGGTCGGGGAACTAAGATCCCACAAGCCACGCACGGCATGGCCAAAAAAACCCCCAAAGTTTTGAGATTAAATTCTAGATAAACTGGGAGGTACAGCAAACCAAAACTCCTTCCTAAATCTCTTAAAACATCAGAATAATGCAACAATGTACAGATCTGGTAGCCCTTGACACCAGCAGTATGTAATTGGTAAACAAAACAAAACACCATAAAAAGATGCTTTCGAGATTCGACTTTTAAAAATTATCATGATAATCATCTTTCTGTGTCTTTGTGTATGCTCTTTCTTTGCTTCTTAGTGGTCATTCCACTCACATACCTCCAAATCTTATACATCTTTTAAGTCCTAGCTCCTTGAGAGTTTCTTACTCCCCTCATGCAACAATAATCTTTCCCTTCTGAGTTCTTTTTAGACTGTATATGTACTCTTGAAACACCATTTCCTTCTCTTTATGATAAATATATAAAGAGAATACATCTTATTTCCTCTACTAAACTCTATGAGTACAAGATTACTGTCAGATTAAAATGTGTAATGCCCTGCATCCCTGGAGAATATTTAATGCTTATATGTTAAATAAATTAATCTTAGAATAAGATTTGAATGCTGGCCTAAACGAAAGAAGACGGTTTTGTTCTTTAAATACCATACCAAATTTAATGTCCCAATAGTACTTGGGAGGAGACATAGCACCACCAAAGTTCATTTAACTATATGAAATGGAAAGTACCTACACATTTCATTTCATTTTAACTTCTGACCACCATTTCCATTGTCTGTAGTGAAGTTGTCAATATGAAATTGAGAAACATGCCATAATATACTAAGGAACATTATTCGTAACTACAGTGCTACGTGACAGTTTGTATGAGAACAGCACTGAACTAAACACTAATAAAATCATTTATTAAGCTACACATAATTACACTAAAGCAAGAAAATATTTTGAATCGTTTACTGTCCTAACTGGCAAAAATACAGCTAAATGGTATATTTACCTCAACTTATAGGTACTATTGACACCCCTTATCATGTGTGGTGCTTTCTTTTTTTAACTAAGCAAACAAACAAAAAACCTTTAAGAAAGACATTTTCAACTACCCTTAAAAGTCTTGAGAAAGTCACATAATAAACTCATATAATTCCATTCTTATCTCAGTTTCTATTCTAAAAAGCAAGCCTGATTATTTTAATTTGTCCCATGCTTAAAAAGCCTCCAATGGGTCTATGACCTCCTAGATAAGTTACCAAATCCTTTCATTTTAACATATTTTGAAAGCTGCCTGTCTGATTTCCCAGCTTCTTCTTTTTATAACACTCTCTTACTCAGAGTATGACGCTTCAGCCATATAGATTTACCACCACCAGCAGAAGCACCCTTCCACCCCTCATCATCACAGTTCTACAATTTTTCCTCTTGCTGGTGAGTTAATAGGAGGACTCTGGCTAGAGTGTTATTTCCTTTCTGAAGGCTTTCTTTCTTTTTTTTTTAAATAAATTTATCTATTTTGGGGTCTTTGTTGCGGTGCGCGGGCTTCTCATTGCGGTGCGAAGCACGGGCTCTAGGCACACGGGCTTTAGTAGTTGTGGCGCACGGGCTTAGCTGCTCTGAGGCATGTGGGATCTTCCCGGACCAGGGCTCGAACCCGTGTCCCCTGCATTGGCAGGCAGATTCTTAACGACTGTGCCACCAGGGAAGCCCCTAAGTCTTTCTTGAACACTCCCTTCCTCATTGCTCCCAGTTCCCAGCACTTAGTAGTCAATAATATTATTTTATTACCACTTCTGAAAAGTATTTACAGTCTAATGTGTCACCCATTAGACTATAAAACTGAAAGAAGAGACTGGACTATCTTATTGTACTTTATAGCTAGTGCAATGCAAATCACATTAAAATGGGTGATTTCAAGAATTGTTTAATTAGCCTTCTCAGATAAGTCAGAGATGTCTCTAATACATTAGAATTTGTGATGCAAACAAAAATGGAGTTTAATATTCACTGTTTTAAAGTTCCAAACAAATTAGTTTCTCTTTATTTCTTAAAAACACAGAAGTTTTATTCCCCAATCCTAAATCAATAACTGATTCTCAGAGGCCCCTAAAGTCACATGCAATATGACTATCCTCTTTAAGGTATCCAGTTGTGTGTCAAGATTTGGTTCTTTAAAACGGTAGAACAGTTCCCTTGTTTATCTAAGGACCAAAGCTAGTGACAATGTGTTTGTGACACTTGTTGAATCTCTCCAGTCAAAGAGCGAACTGTCTACTCAATTGTCCACTGGGTGTCTCACAGGCATCACAACCATGTCCAAAGAGCACCACCATTCAATAGCTGCTCAAGCCTCAAAGCTGGGAATAATCATGATTCCTACCTCCGCCTCCCCTCACCCCCAACATCCAGTCAATCCATCAGCAAGCTGTGTTAGCTCCACCGCTAAAACTTATCTAATTCTCTTCATACTCACCAAACAGACTTAGAATTCAGAATAAATGTAGACAGAAACAGGTGTTAAATTTACTTGTTGGCTGGATTTTCAATCAGGACAATTAAGAAAACAGACAGAAAAGTAGTAGAGCTAAAGTAAAATTAAGCTAACTCAAATTCTTTCTGTATAAGATGGCCTATAAATAAATACTGGAGCTCAAGCCTTCTCTACTCTGTTACTAGGCCACACACTGCTGCCCCAAATTCCTGAATGCCATTAACACTTAAAAAACAGCTTCATAAGACACTAATTTTAGTAAATATGCATACACTATACAAATCCAAGCATTACCTTAAAGTGAAATAAAATGGAATTACTTCAAGCTTTAGAGTTACACTGTAGCAAAATATATGAGTACCTATATAGTACTGCTTTTGCCATTGCTCTGAAATATTTCTGAGGCAAATACTGGAAAATCCATCTGAATTTTAAAAGGCAGGGCGTTTGGCACATAGTTGGCACACAGTAATAACTGTTAAATGAAAAAATTCATCTGGTTTTATGCCTGAAATGTTAATGCCATCAGTCACAAAAGCCCCTCAATCGTAATACTACTGAGCTAATCCAACCACACAAGGTGGATGATTACTAAGACGAAATAAATTTTTTTAAAACCTCAAATATAAAGTAACAGCAGCAAGTAGTAAAATCAGAGTATAATTTCCACCAAACATATACTATCTCTAACTTAACTGGCTGTTCTTAAATCTTTACAAGTATATTTATATAAAACTATGTATGCCTCTAATAATAACTGTTGAAAGCAACTAAAATAACGAACGGGTCTTTCAGCTACACAACTGCAATGTTTACCTTTAGGTGCAAAATATGAAACTCTGCCTTTCAAAATTCATCTTCCTATCTTTGCTCACGCTTTACCTACTGCTGCATGACAGACTAAATTGTCCGCCATTATTCTTCAGAAATGCATAGCTCTGTCTTCTCATTAAAGCTAAGTCAGGGGCTTCCCTGGTGGCGCAGTGGTTGAGAGTCCGCCTGCCGATGCAGGGGACACGGGTTCGTGCCCCGGTCCGGGAAGATCCCACATGCCGCGGAGCAGCTGGGCCCGTGAGCCATGGCCGCTGGGCCTGCGCGTCCCGAGCCTGTGCTCCGCAACGGGAGAGGCCACAACAGGGAGAGGCCCGTGTACCGCAAAAAAAAAAAGAAAAAAGCTATGTCAGGGCTGATACTAAAAGGACATACTTTGAAGTAAACAGGGGCCAATCTTACCAGTCTTTGGGTATTAATAAGAGTAATGATTTTTACTCTTTGATCATCCTGATTTCGATGCTTCAATTATTTTTCTAGTAGTCTACCAAGCAAACTCCTCACTTCTTTCTAGCTCAGTACTGATATTATCTTGCTGAAACGTTCCCTGAGAATAATCCTGGCACCCAATCCCATCTTCCACTTCCTCCCATACTGCTTCCTTATCTCTACCCACAGCACTTGCTATATACCTCTCATCTAGGACATCTCCCAATGTACAATAATTATTTATATGTGCACATATACCATCCCTGATAGAACATGAGTTCCCTGAAGATGCAGACCATATCTTCTTATTCTATTAATACCAGCTACTACAAGCATAACCTGTGACAAACTGCAGCAAGTCAATATACTCTTTAGGTCTTCTCAGGTGGTTATGTTCAGAAGAAACGGATGCAAATCAGAATTGACCAGTAAACTTAGGAAACGATTTTCTCTCCTTAAATTTCATTACCACTTCACAATGAGACAGCTTTGAGTCAGAGAAGCTGGGGTTCAATTCCTAGTTCCATCAAATAACAGCAAAGGAGATCTCCTCAACATAGTAGCTTTATAATCCTCCCTGAATAGATGAAGCAATGGATCTTCATTTTGAGAATTCATTTTTAAATAAAACTTTGTACTACAGACTTTATATTTTAAAACAATGAATATGGCAAAACATAAAAGTGTTTAAGAAAAAAGGTAATAAAAAAATTTCACAGCAAGACTATAATCGTTTTTTGCACACCCTAGACAACAAGTAAATGGTTTCCTTTTCTTCAAGGAAAGGCTCCTGTTCTCTGGTTTGAAAAGAAAATACAGTACTTTCTCAAGATCAAAATATTAGGAGGATATAATCCAAGTTTATCCCCTCCCTACCTCTGGGCTATATTTTTTATGGAAAAAAAGTAGAATCCTATTTGAACTAAGAGGACAATACAATTGTTTTGTTAATACA
This sequence comes from Stenella coeruleoalba, assembly GCF_951394435.1. Taxonomy (NCBI): domain Eukaryota; kingdom Metazoa; phylum Chordata; class Mammalia; order Artiodactyla; family Delphinidae; genus Stenella; species Stenella coeruleoalba. Next base: position 20,371,684 of record NC_137155.1, on the reverse strand, counting down.
GCAAATGGGGGAAAAAAACAGTGTTCCCAGGTTTACTTTATTTTGTTTCTACTCACAAAGCCTTCAACTCTTTCATCTGTTTCATCATCCTTTATCTCATGTCCCTCTAACTATTTAACTCATGTAACCACTGGTTCCACATTTTCCAGGTCAATCCCAACTTCAAATATTTTGTCCCACTATCCCCACAGCAAATTGCTCAAAAATTCCAAAACCTGGGTATTAATACTATGGCTTCTGGCTATGCCTCCCTTTATCTAGTTATGTGTCTTGATTTAAGGAAACATGATCACTATAGTGCTCTTTACCCTTTAGTCTCCACTGAGGAATACTCTGCCAAGCCCAGACTCTCAAAGTATTACAAAGCAATCCGTCACTAATCTCATTATTCCAAAAGATATAATATAAACATACAGTGAGCTAGAGAATATTGAGTGCCAGGTTTAACACATTAAGTTACAATAACATCGACCGTCCAACTAAAAAATAAAACAAAGAAGACCCCTCAAATTAATAGCATGGATGCAGAATTCGTATTTTCACCTTTGCAAAAATGTAGCACAGGAAGCGTCACCTTTGCAGTTTAAGAAAGCTCAATTCATATCTACCACTATATGGAAATAAATTATTTTTTTGCTAGGCCAGACTGCCACAAAGCTGTGGTCAACAGACCAAACTTTTAAAGAGAAACCTATACTTCCTGGAGAACCATTAAGTCCTGAACCCCCTGAAAAATTTCACTCTTCCCTCTACCACTTACACTGAAAACTACTTTCATGAAGTCACCAATAATCTCCAAAAGGCATCAAAACCATAAGCCTCAATTCCTATAAAGTATTTAACTCCTTTCTTCAATTTCATGAAACAAGTGTCTCTTGATTCTCCTCTAACCCTTTCTGGTCCTTTGCATCCAGCCCCTTAAAGCATGTGTTCTCTCTTGAACTATTCTCTCCTCAGATTTTGTCTTTTATCAAGTTTATCTCCTGCCTACCACGCCTTTAACTATTACATTTATGACGATCCCCAAATCTGTATTTCTGCTGACTTTTCTCCCCAGTTCCAGTTCCATATTTTTTTTAAGATTTTTTTTATTAGTTTATTTATATTTATTTTTGGCTGCATAGGGTCTTCGTTGCCGCGGGTGAGCTTTCTCTAGTTGCAACGAGCAGGGGCTACTCTTCGTTGCGCTGCGCGTGCTTCTCATTGCAGTGGCTTCTCTTGTTGCAGAGCACAGGCTCTAGGGGCGTGGGCTCAGTAGTTATGGCTCACGGGCTCTAGAGTGCAGGCTCAGTAGTTGTGGCGCACGGGCTTAGTTGCTCCACGGCATGTGGGATCTTCCCGGACCAGGGCTCGAACCCGTGTCCCCTGCGTTGGCAAGCGGATTCTTAACCACTGCGCCACCAGGGAAGTCCCTGCTTCTGTTTTATGTTTTTTGGCCACGCGGTATGTGAGATCCTAGCTCCCCGACCAGGGATTGAACCTGCACCCCCTGCATTGGAAGGCAAAGTCTTAGCCACTGGACTGCCAGGGAAATCCCTCCAGTTCCATATTCAAACTGCTAGACTGCCAGGGAAGTCCCAAAGAAACCCTCTGAATGACTGAGGAAAAAGAGAAAATTTGGTGAGCATAACAAAATAGTATAATAAATAAATAATGTATGTCAAGGAGTAGAGACAGAAAAAAATGCATTTATGTTTATTAAACCATGCGTATAAAGCACCATACCCAACATCTAGCATAGAGCATGCCTTTAAATATGTAAAGACGGAGGGGCTTCCCTGGTGGCGCAGTGGTTGAGATGCAGGGGACGCGGGTTCGTGCCCCGGTCCGGGACGATCCCACATGCCGCAGAGCGGCTGGGCCCGTGAACCATGGCCGCTGAGCCTGTGCGTCCGGAGCCTGTGCTCCGTAACGGGAGAGGCCACAACAGTGAGAGGCCCGCGTACCGCAAAACAAAATAATAATAAAAATATGTAAAGACTGAGATGACCATATAAGATTTATTAACAGATGAGGAATTTAAGGAAATATTTTAATTACCTGCCTCAGATTAGTTGACTTGTTATTGAAACTAGCAAATACCAAAATATCTTTATTTGTATACTCAAATACTATCTTTTTTTGTTCTTAAAGAGCATTTTAATCTTTTTGTGTGTACCCTAAGGTTTGATGCCATACCACAGTACAATACTTGAGACCACACTGTTCACTACCAGCTACAGTTTCTATTTAAAAATTCAGAAAGCAATTTTCAACTGTATATTCCAAGTCTATCTTAGGCTGCATTAGACAAAATAAATTATGGGCCAAATTCCAGAATGGTAGAATAAATTGTCATTGATGTTCTCCCTAATCCTTCCATTATGGATCTACACAGAGATCACATATGTCCCGTTATTTATTCGAAAGCTTGAAAATTAACTCTACAAGCCATATTTTTGCAACCTCCCATTCCACTCCCCAAGTCTAGTAACACATAAGGAATTACTATTTAGGGATCTGCTGGGCCCATTTTTCCTATCAATGCATAAAAACACTTTAATATAAGGTATTTATGTTTTTAAAAAGATAAAAAATTAACTATAATAAAGGATGTGCTTTCACATAATCATTTCATTTTTCAAAAAGAAGGGAAGACCAAGTAGAGATAAAGTCAAGTTAGGCTGGCAAACTTTTGTTTGTAAAATTAAGGTTTAAATTCTTAACAGAGACACAGTTTGGCAACTATCACAAGGTTAAATATAGAGTTACCATATGACCCAGCAATTCCACTCCTAGGTAAATATACCCAAGGGCACTAAAAACGTATGTCCACACAAAAACGTGTACACAAGTGCTCACAGTAACATTGTTCATAAAAGCCAAAAAGTGGAAACAACCCAAATGTCCATCCACTGATGAATTAATAAACAAAATGTAGTCTAGTCATACAATAGAATATTATATGGCCACAAAAAGGAATAAAGTGCTGATACATGCTCAGCTGATAAATCTTGAAAACGTTATGCTAAGTGAAAGAAGTAAGACACAAAAAACATTATATGATTCCATTTATATGAAATGTCCAGAATAGGCAGATTTATAGTCAGAAAGTAGATTAGTGGTTTCCAGGGTGGTGGGGTGAAAAGGAGTGAGGTGTGACTGGTAATGGGTATGGGGTTTCTTTTCACAGTGATGAAAAAGTCCTGAAATTAGATAGTGATAATTTCCTGCAAAAAGTATTTCATTCTGGCATTATATTAGACTTGGTCCGGAAAAGGCCAGATCACACTACTGTGAAGTTATGTGCGCCCCAAGTTACCAAGGGCATGATTTTGTCTTCGAATATCTCTTTGTAATAACGATAAACAGTGCTCCTCTTTCATATAACACACAAAAATCAAACAAAAAGCCAAACTTCAATCATGATAAAAACTAGGATCTACCTACATATAATTATCAAGATTTCTGCAAGAAATCTTGCACATAACTTCCTACCCCAAGTTACCAAGGGCATGATTTTTGTCTTCGAATATCTCTACCTATATAGTTGTTTGCCCTAACCACTAAAGGAAGAGGAACCAGCTAGTTGTTGCTAAGTGCCATTACAGTGTCTCAGATTACCAAGCCACACAATAGTCATATAACATTAGATAGCTCTGCTCAACTCATGAATTAACTGTTATGATTTTCAAATAAAACCTACTTTCTCAGCTTGCTGACATACTGGATCTGGACACCTATAATAAAAGGAAAAAGTAAGATTCAATTATCACCTTCATGAGGATGACTGGTCTTATATCATTTTTCCTAACCTACTCTATGTGTCAGGTATTCTTTTAGGTGGTACAGATATAGTGGTGAACAATATATTGCCCTCAGGTAGCATATATTCCAAAAGTAGATCTTGGTCATATAGTATTTATCATTCCCGCTTCTTCTATCCATCATTTGTTTACAGGTTTTATCCCATCACTACAACCACTGCTGCCACCCAAGATAGTAATTTTCTGTCTTCCAGAGATAATCTTTTATATTTTTCTTTATTCCTCCACAATACCTAGTATCTTCCATGTATCACATATTCAGTAAAGCATGACAAGTCTTTTAAACAAAATGGGCACTGATACCATATTCAGAGCATCACATAGTCAATCAATTGGCACCCTACTATCACATTTATAACTTACTCAGTTCAATAAGCTGAGATAATAGAGTTTGTATAACTGGAGAGTATACATTTAAAATGTTACTTGAAATTTGATCTTTGTGGTTTACCATCATACTGACATATGAAACTGATAAAAAATGAAGTGTAATTTAAAATAATTTATTTAAAGTAATAAGCCCCTTGTCCTAAATAACATACCTGAAGACACTTTGTTTTTGATTTGCTTCTTTATTATATTACCTACAATGTCACCAAGGAAAGTTTTCAATCTTTTATCACCAGGGGGAAAATGTACAGAATATATGGGTGCTAATACACACATATAAAAACCCATCAACATATTCTTAGAGATGAGGTATATATGTGTGCCTATGTATACAGATACATACATATAATTTAAATATGTAATATATTAAATTTAACAGTTTAAAATTTATACAAGCAATGCATGCAGATGCTAAAACATTCAAACCATAATGTCAAGTTGTGCCATGGGTTCCTAAGACCACCCGCAGGTTCAGTGATACATGAGGACGACTCACAGGACTATCTCTACCGTCACATTCACAGCTATGATTTATTACGGCTGAAGTATACAAAGCAAAAGCAGCAAAGGGAAAGGAGCATGAGGCAAAGTCCAGAAGAAACTAGGCACACGGTTTCAAGAGTCCTCCCCTAATGGAGTCACACAGGACCCACTGAATTACTCCAGCAACGAGCTGTGACAGCACTGGTGAAATGCTGTCTACCAGGGAAGCTCATTAGAGACTCAGTAGCCAGAGTTTTTATTGGTGGCTGGTCATACAGGTACTCTCTGTCTTAGCAGGAACCAAATTCCCAGATTTCCATAAGGAAAGTAGGTGTTTAACAAAAACTATATTTGTACAGTAAAGGCAAAGGGAGCCATTCTTATCATGGAATGATGGGAATCCTCCCAAAAGTCCAAGTTCCCAGACCCCAGCCAAGGGCCAATCTTGCAAGTAGGCCTTTCTGAGGATAGCAGTCACAGGCTTGTTATGTTAACTTTTTCTGCACACAATTATAAATGAAAAAGTAATCACCTCTCCTCCATATCCCTCCCCTTTGAAGTAACCAACCATGTTAAGCCTCTTTATTAATAGATATTTTATATATTGTTTCACAAAAAATTGCTGTAACTAATATACTTGGACATACTATTTTACACACATATGCAAATATTTTAAAGTAAAGATTCCTAGAAGTTGACACGATGGGTCAAAGAATATACACATGATCAACTCTATTACAAGTGGCCAAACTGCTTTCCAAAAAAGGCCTTACCAGTTTACCTTCCTAACAGATCCAGAATACTAGTTTTTCTCTATCCTTGCCAACATTTGCTATTATCAATTTCTGAATTGCCATGATTATCAATTTTTGAATTTCACCAAATTTGGTGGAATCTGATAGACCCCTCAAAAGTTAACATTAATTAATTTGTATTTCTCTGATTATTGAATAGGTTGGTGACTTTTCCCCCATGTTTAAATAATTATTTTCATTTTTCTTCTGTTAATTTTCTTAGCATTTGTTAATTTTCTTATTGGAGTGTTATATATAGAAGCTACTCATATATTTTAGACAATAATCCTCCAACTGTTTAATGTGGTTAAAATGTTTTATCTCAATCTACTGCTTATCTTGCATTACCTTTTGTATTATAGATGTCTTTCATTTTTATGAGGTCAAATTTGAGCTTTATTATTACAATATTTGTGCTTTAAATACAAGTCAGGAGAAAAAACACTCTAATTCAGACTGGCTTTGTCCCTAAATGTTTCACCAGTCTCTTTACACTGGCAAACTGACTCCTTTAGACAACTATTACATTAAAAAAGTTTACCCAAATGTGGTGGATCTTTTTTGAACTTGCTTATTTTAAAATAAAATGAAAAACTCTTATAATTCAGCTACCATTTTAGACTACAAAGTGAAGTCTCAGGCAAAACAGTATTCTGCATCGCTTTGTGAAGCGACAATTCTTAGGTACAAGCTAATTTCTAATAGGATGAGGCCCTTAGGGTGACTTGGTACTTCACTGTCAGCTTGACTTCTCTGAGCCATACAAAACCTCCTGTAATAATACTTAATGTGTAGTGTGGGTACACTGGCAATCTCTGGGAGTAAAATATTTTAAAGCATAACCCCTATAATCAAATAAAATTTATTATTTAAGTTATAAATCTTCTGTTGGCTAGAACATTTCATGAATGACAAAGACCAAATCTACTTTTACCTCTGAAAAACTGATTTAGCAATTATTCTAAAAATTCATACTATTTTTAACCAATTCCTTGTTTATTTAGAAGTCTTAATATATAAATTCACCAACGGCCCTACTATATGAGTTATTTCTATAAATGTTCTTTTTGATTGTGCTTATTTAGTTAATAATGCTAACTGCTGTTCCCTGAAGTCTCTTCTTTATCCCCACCTTTATTTGTTTGCTCATAGGGTTCCCTCTACTTATAAAGTCCCTCCACCAAAATTCACCTATCCTTCTAGGCTCATTTTGAAAGCACTTGCTTATTAAGCATTCCATGACTCTCCTAACAGTATATGATTTTTCCTTTTTAAGAATCCTCATTTAAAAAAGAAAAAAAAAAAGAATCCTCATTGCACAACAACATGAATGTACTTAATGCCAATGAACTGTACACATAAAAACGGTTAAAACGTTGACTTTCGTTATGTACGTTTACCAATAAAACAGCTGCCCACCCCCCCAAAAAAAAAGTAGAGGGACTTCCCTGGTGGCACAGCAGTTAAGAATCCACCTGCCAATGCAGGGGACACAGGTTTGATCCCTGGTCCAGGAATATTCCACGTGCTGTGGAGCAACTATGCCTGCGTGCCGCAACTACTGAGCCCACGCTCTGCAACTACTGAAGCCTGCGCACCTAGTACCCATGCTCCACAACGAGAAGCCACCGCAATGAGAAGCCCGTCCACCGCAACAAAGAGTAGCCCCCACTTGCCACTAGAGAAAGCCTGCATGCAGCAACGGAGACCCAACGCGGCCAAAAAATTAAAATTTAAAAAAAAAAATAGAGTGCTAGGTAAACAGTAACACAAGGGTTGGCAGTTAAGAGAGTAGAAATGGGAGAAGGGATCCAGGGTTAAGAGAGGAGGGGAGAATAATAAACCAAAACAGTACATTTATTAGCTTTCTGGGCAATCCTCACTCCCTCCCCCAACTTCTCTTTTCCCTAAAATGTCTACAGCAGATTTACCTTTCAGGACAACTCATATATATGATAGGATTTCATAGACAGGAGTAATTTTCCCACTGCTTTAAAAAAATAACATAAAATCCATTCAAAAAAATTTTAATGCAAATTTGTCCTACCCTCTTCTCAGTGCTTTTGACAAGCTCACCCATGACTTCTATTCCCAAATTCAGGGTTAAATCCAAATTCACAATTCTTTTTGTAACTCCTCAATCCATTTACTTTCTACATGACCCTCCAGGTTCTGTTCCTTACTCTCTAGAACTGAGAGTTTATCATCCTCAAGTAGACACTTAAGTGTCCCGAATGTTCCATATTCTTCCCTGTTATTCTCAGTATATATTCTTTATCTCAGAAATCTCATCTTTTTCCGTGAGTTCAACGATCACCCATACACAATAAATTAGAGAGCTACAGGGCCAACCATGACTGGCCTGAGATCTAAATTCAACTCAAACTCTATACATCTAAAATTGAACTCAGTACCCAACTCCTCAAATTTATCTTTCCTCCTGTATTCCCTATCTCATCACTACCACTTAGTGTCCACATTAGCTCAGATAAATCCTTCCTCACTCTCCCATATCACCAAATCTTGTGAATGCTATCTCAAAACTGCCTTCCAAATCCATCCCTTTTCTTCATATTCATTGTCACTGTCTCCAGGCCCTCCTGCTTGAACAGCTCAAATAGCTTTCTAAGCGGTCTCTGCTTGTATCCTTACCTCTCTGCATTTTATTCTCCACACAGCAGCCAAGGTGATCCTGTTAAAATGTAAGTTAACATCATACCTAAGAGTAAAACTCATGTCATTTAGAGTAAAAGCCAAAGTCCTAACAATGACCTACAAGAACCCTGGATGGTTTGCCGTAACTCCCAACACTATTACAAATCTACTACTCTCTTCCTCACCCATTCTGCTCAAGCACACTGGCTTCCTTGATATCCCTTCAATACACTCTTAACTCAAATACTTGGGCACTTAATGCTCTTTCTGTCTGGAATACTCTTCTCCCAGATAACCGCATGGCTCACTCCCTCACTATTTCAAGTCCTGGTTCCATGTTTTAACCACCCTACATAATAATAATATCCCCTACACCTGTCATATGGTAGACTGATCATATTAATAGCCTGATCTTCAACTCTTCCTATATTGAAACCACATGTGACTTCACAGTTCTTCCGACTTAAACGGTGTAATTTATCTCCCAACCCCTTGAGGTTGAGGTGGCATTATAACTTGCTTTGGCCAACAGAATGTGAGATCATTTTGGAACATATTTGAAAATATTAGATATGGCATAAACAATATATGGTTTGCAAACAAAACATGGCTTGTAAACAGGATAAAAACTGGCATATAATAAAGCAACAACAGAAAATTAAATGTGTTGGTTAAATATTCATCTTATACTTCTGGTTTAGATTAAACTGCATTTTCCAAAAATACCTTAAGAATAATCTACCAGCCATCACAAGAATGTAGAGAATGAGAAAATATCAATATTTTATTATTCTTTGAAACTCTTAAGCAGCATTAGAATAATTCATGTCACTACAGTCTACTTTACAAGATTTGCAAGATTCTCTCTTATTTTTAAATATCCAATATTTAATTATATTTCCCTTAAGACCTAAGAGCATGAAAAACAGAAAGTATGCTGCATCTGAGCCAATAATAGAGGAGACTAAAGAGGCAGGTGAAAAACTAGGTATAAATGATGCTTCAACATCGAGGGCAGGAAGGACTTTAAAAAAAAAAGTCAACAGTGCTGAATGCTAAAGAGGCAACAAGAAAGCTACACACTACTATAAAGTATCTACTGGATATGTCCAGGAGATCTAAGGCAACCATAGTAAATGCAATTTCAGCAGAATGGTAGTGCTTGAAATCAGCTTACAGTGGGGGTTAAAGGAATGAAGAGGAGGCCAAGGAAGTAGAGCTAGCCACTGCCCACCTAATTACTCATTCAAGGAAGCTTAGTTTAAGCCTTCATTTTACCATTAATAACAGTTTCTTTCAATCCTTTCACACAAAAAAAATTTCTAGCTTTTGAACTATTAAAATATCCATCCTCTTTACTTTTCCATAAAATGAAAAGATCAAAGCATCTGGTATACTGAACATTAAAACAGTGCTTCTTACTTTAATAATTAATCTTCTACTATCTAAGTTATAAAGTAATGAAAAATATTTGTTATTTTGTACAACATCTAATAATGCCAGTGAATGGGTTTAGAGATATTTGAACATATTCAATTTCTTCCAATAGTTGTGAAATCCTATTATTAATACCCACCTACTCTGTGTTCCTCCTTGGCATTTACATATAACCTATTTACAGCACTAGAAGTAAAGAATTACAAACAACTAGGCATAAATTACAGGAAATTTCTAAATTACACAGTGCATCCAGATTTATCTCTAACACCCATTAATGAATCTTAGGCACAAAGAGGCCAATGGACAGAGTAGATAGAGAAAGCTAAGAAGACACAGGTGCACAGGCAAGCAGATACACAGCACAGACAGAGGCACACTGACAACCAGGCAAACACAGCATTACAGCACTTAGGTTTTAGATGATCCGGGAACTACAATTGGATTTATTTTATTAATGCAAAATCTATTGTGAAGAAAATACATTAGTCTTTGAGACAGTGATAAATTTCAGATACATATTCAGAGAGAGAATAAAAAAATGACAATATAATACTTGAATAAAATTGATCCTTAGAATTACACTTCCTTGCAAGAAGGTAATGTTCTGGTTCCATATTTTAACACTGAAAAATTACAACTTAAATCTTAAGTACCATAAATATGCAGCTTATAGATTATCTTAATTTTATAGTTTCTACACAGAAACCTTACAAGTTTGACGTTTAATATGTACTGAATATGTGAAATAATGCTCTGCCAGAGCCAACAGAATGTTCTCTCAACTCACAAGGACTCTTTATGCTTCTTTTTCCCTTCTCTGAAAGAAGGTGGGTGGAGTTTATTTGGGGCTGAAACCTTAAAATAGTTAAATTTTTTTTGCTGTTTTGCTTCAAAACAAATACACTTTGGGTTACCTGCCTAGTTAGGGGACTATCCCTTTTCTCTTTAAGAAAAGTACCTACCAATCACATCTGAACAAGTTCACCACCTTGGTCAACTCCACACAATTATACTACACAAAACCCATTTCATCGGTGGCAAGTTGATTGATGTGATGTGAATTTCAGGAATGTGAAAGTGAGATAGAGCAATTCTAGTCATAATGAGTTCTTCCCCTAAACTGAGATACAGTGAATGAGATAGGTTAGATCACTGTAAGGGATGCCTTTATTCAATAGCAGGTGCAGCCCCAAGCAGTGAAAGTCAAATGCAGCCAGCTAAGAGTAAAGCAGGTGCACAGAGAAGCAAAGACAAGTATCCAAGCAGCCCTAGATAGACACAGAAACTGATAAATATGGAGAACCACAGAAAGACAGAGGGGCTGAAATGAAGAGTCACCCAGGTTACAGATGGCTCTCCATTTCTTGGTTCCTGTCCTTAAAGCAACTCAAGGGCAGTATTCTACTGCAATATTTTTTTTTCCACTTAAGCTGGTTTGCAAATAGGCTACAACCAAAAATCTATACCAACAAAGAAGGTTTCTATAATTTTCGATATTTATGCCCCCCTTTGCTGGTTTGCAAATAGGCTACAACCAAAAATCTATACCAACAAAGAAGTTTTCTATAATTTTCGATATTTATGCCCCCCTTTTTTTTCCTTTATTGACTTTTTCCCTAAAGAATAAGAATGCAACTGCTGGTCTAAGCAACATCATGTCATAGAAAAAGCATCTTACTATTGTACATCTTGCTTATTTGGGACAAACTCAGCTCTGCCAACTTCTAACCGTGAAACCTGTAACAAGCTCCTTAAACAGCTTTCTTGTTCCCTTTAACATCAAAGGGTCTATGACCTATGAGTAAATCCAGTGTACACAGTGAGGGGAGGCGTCCAGAAAAGCCACATTCTCCACATTTTCATAGCACGGGAGCTAGAACTCCTTTCCTTTCTCACTTTGGTTCTAGCCCCAAACGTGTAGTCTCAAAATCTCTCAGAGTCATCTCCTAGAAAACTCAAATATGCTGAGGAATCCAAACTAAACAGAGGCTTACCGTTATAAATAACTTGCAGAGGTTCTAAAGACTCTTTTAAATGTAATTTTTTTACAGGGCACTTTTAACAGAAGCCCATGAAAAACACTGATCTGGCCACTTAAGAACTATATAAACAGAGAGTGTATTACTTTATATATCTGGGATAAGGTAAAATTACCAGATTTAAGAACACTGGGCTTCTGGAACTCCATTTTTAAAAGATCCTTCAGGGACTTCCCTGGTGGCACAGTGGTTAAGAATCTGCCTGCCAATGCAGGGACACAGGTTTGAGCCCCGGTCCGGGAAGATCCCACATGCCGCGGAGCAACTAAGCCCGTGCACCACAACTACTGAGCCTGTGCTCTAGAGCCCGCGAGCCACAACTACTGAGCCCACGCGCCTAAGCCCGTGCTCCTCAACAAGAGAAGCCACCGCAATGAGAAGCCCGCGCACCACAACAAAGAATAGCCCCCGGAAGGGTAGCCCCTGCTAGCTGCAACTAGAGAAAGCCAGAAAGCCTGCATGCAGCAACGAAGACCCCACGCAGACAAAAAAAATTTTTTTAATAAATAAAAAGATCCTTCATACCAACCAAACCATACATTATAAGAGTGAACAACTATGCCACAATAATGAGACATCAAAACACTCCTCACCAAAACATTCAGGAATGCTGAGGCCAATATTATATTCATCTCAAGCTCAGCATTTCAGCTGCTCTCCCTTTGGGAATCCCCTCCTATTTGTTTGGGTATATGGGCTTTGCTTATTTTTTACACTGCCACCCTGTTCCTCTCATCTAAAACCCACAGTTCTTATCTCTGTGTCTTTGCAAGTGCTGTTTGCTTTCTATCTCTGAAATGCCTTTTATCCTAATCCACATGACAAACTTTTCCTTCAAGAGTCAAGTCAAATGTGGCCTCCATGCTGAAATTGTCCATGTTCTATTCAGGCAGATTTAGGCTCTCCTGCCTCTGTGGTTTAAATCTTGAATACACTTCCCTTAGAGTAATACCAAGTCTTTAACTACTATTGACCACCTTCTATGTACTACATTAGAAGCTTTACATACATATTATCTTGGCCCTTCTAGGTAGGTATTATATCCCCAATTTCCCTAGATAACCTGCTTATAATCATAACAGGGCCAGGACAGAAATTAACTACCTGATGACTCCAAAGCTGATTATCTTTCTACTAGTCTAGAGTTTCTAAGATTTTTGGAACCCAAACCCCTTGAGAATCTAACAGCTATGAGACTTCTCCACCCCTCTCCCAATGAGCTTACACACAAAACACTATGTATAATATGAAAGGGTTCGCAAACCCCCTGAAGCCCATCCACTGCCCCCAGGAAAACTTCTTGCTGCTTCTCACAAGTCTATTCACAGCCAGTAAGGCAACAACTGTCATATTTTCAAATATCAATTCTAAACACGGTACCTAGGGCATAGTGGGCACTCGGTGAACATCTTCTGAATGGTGGATGGTAGGAACCATGGAAGGATGACAGGGCTGCCATTTTTGCATTCCTTCAGAGCTACCAGGGTAGCTACTCAACTGTTGTTAAATAGCTTTTCAGATGCAGATTACATCTAAAAACAGTTACTATAGGAAATGTAGTTATTAGCATACACCCCAAAGCCTCTGAGATTAACACGATCCACGTTCCACATTCTCTAGGAAAAACTTTTGGGGAGCAACTACTTATATCTGCTATAAGCCAGTTCACAGACACTATAATATTATACAAATGGAAACAAGTATCTGTGCTATTTCAGATGGAAGGAGATAACAGTCAAGGTCTGAATGCATGAATCTAAAAAATTTAACTACTACAGGAAATATGAAATGCTGGGAGAGGGGTTCAATTCCTGTTTGGAAGAGACTAGTGGTTTAGAAGAACTGCATGTCACTGGACTTGCCTTAGCAAGTCTTCAACTCAAATCTAATGAAGGCTTTTTTCCCATGGTATTAAAAATCAAATTTGCAATGGAGAACAAGTGCTTTAAGATAAACTGGGCTAATATATTTATCTCAGAAAGTGAGAGTTAATTACAATTCTTCTGAGTTCTGGGTGAATGCGGTAAAGTCATTCTAAATTTTTAGTGTTTTGATCTTCAAGGTATTTGTCTATAAAATAGAAGGAAAGTTTTCTAAGAAAGGGGAAAAATATGCTCAACACAGATAAGCAAGATTTCATTCATTCACTGGGTATACTCAAGGATGAGAAATAGCTCATTCCAGAGGAACGAAAGGACACACACTGCAGAGTACAGGAGTTTAATACTGGAAACGTATGAGAGACTATGTTAAGAAGGCTCTGGAAGGCCAGGTTAAGAAGTGTAGACTTTATCCTATTGGCCTGTGATTCTAAACCAGGGCAAAAGCTACAAAATAGGCAGCAGGGGGATAGGAGAAAGGGAAATTCGTAAGGCAGACGTATAATTATAGTTTGAAAAAAAGCAGAGCTTGGGTCTGATGCTTTGAGTTGCCTTAGGCATTTAAAATTCCAATAATTTTAATGGTCATCAAAGGGAGCCTTGAGGGTTTTTTGAACTTATATTTTTCGATGATAAAAATAAAACCATGTTTCCAATACGGTTCTACATAAATGTATTACAGAAAATTGAACTAGGCAGCAACAAGGGGACTCAAACCCACATCTTCTGATTTTATAACCCGTATGCCCTCCATTATCCCACAGATGCCAACACTTGAAAGTGATATTTTAGGAAAGTGAGCATGATATATGGAATGAATTAGATGAGGCAAGAAACTAGAGGCAAGGAGAGAACAACAGCTATTGCTGTAATCACTCCCAAAACACCCACGATTTACAAGATACCACTATTGTTGAAGAGATGTCAGTGACATGTTATCTGGATTTCCTTAATGAAATCTAAAACCAAAAGTTAAAAGTGGACATTTTATTAAAATTAATCATGGGGTGGAGGATATACAAGTAGTTACTTTAAGTGGTTCCCTCAATCCTTATGCATATCAACCAGTGTCCAGAGAAAAATACGCACCGTACTATTTTTCACATTTATGTAGAAGATATTACAATTAATAAAAATGTATTTATTTAAAAGTTTTACTAAACTCAGTCTAATACTTTATCTTTTATTTTCTTTTTTCAGTGGATACTAAAAATAAAACAACATTTGTGCCTGCACACCTGTAGGTAAGAGGAAGAAAAAGCAATTCTCATGCTGGTCTAAGAGACAAGCCCCTTGGACCACCTGAAGAGCCAAGCTCTGTTTTACAGCATTAAGCTCGCTACAATTTGTGCTAACGCAATGGCCATTAATGCTTATTAAATGCCAGGCACTATATTAAGCAATGGGGATACAGAGATAGTTAACTAAGTCCCAGTCTGTAGCCTTGGAGGCTTTCAGTCTGGGGAAATCAGAAATGTAAATGTTTATGAATCTAATGAACTGAGTGCTATAGAAACCCAGAAATGTTTACCATACAAACGAAAAATTTTAATCTATCTAAATGTTAATGTCTAACTGTCAGTTTCAATCTTTCAAAAATCTTTTCCAAATTAGATATCAAATATTGAAGGAAAAAAGCTAACAATATTCTAAAATTAAATACAGGAAAACATCCTTGAGAATTAACACTTGAGGTAAATTTTTATTGTGCTATCTCAGTGAGCCATGTCTGGAAAGTTACTTAAAAGTTCACTTCCACTTTTGAAGTTAGTTAAAATATAAATATGTTTGGCTGGACACTCATCAAAGGTAAGAAAATCTTAACTAAACCAGTGGCACTGGGAAAGGACTAAGATTAGCTCAGATGCTACGACTGGAAAATATTTCCTTTCACGCTAGCTTTAAAGACATGTTAGACATACCGCACCATTTATATAAGCTTACTGAGATATTTTAAAAACCTACAAGCCAACCACAAGATAGCACTTCACACCCTCTAAGGTGGTTATAATAAAAAAGACAGACAGTGACAAGTATTGGTGAGGATGTAAAGAAATTGGTGGGAATGGAAAATGTGCATTCTCCTGGTTGAAACGTAAAACATGCAGCAGCTTTGGAGAACAATCTGGCAGTTCCTCAAAATGTTAAACATACTTGTAGGTACATACCCAAGATAATCAAAAACATGTGCAAAACAAAAACTTGTGTAAAAGGTTCATAGTAGCATTATTCATAAAATAATACAAATATATTACATCTTATGTATTATTATATACAAAATATTCCAAAATGTGAAAACAACGCAAACTGTCTATCAACAAATGAATGGATAAACAAAATATGGTATATCTATACAACAGAAAATTATTCAGTCATAAAAAGGAATGAAGTATTTCTGACCACGCAACAACACTGATGAACCTTGAAAACATTAAGTCAAAGGAGTCAGTCACAGAATACTGATTCCATTTATATGAAATGTCTAGACGAGGCAAATCTATGGAAACAGAAGGTAGATTAGTGGTTGCCAAGGTCTGCAGGGAGCAGGGAGGAAGGGAGAAATGACTGCTAATGGGTATGCGGTTTCTTTTGGAGGTGATGTGATGATGGTTGCACAATTTTGTGAATACACTAAAACCTATTAAATTGCACAACTTAAATGAGTGAATTTTACACTAAGTGAATTATATCTCCATAAAGCTGTTATTAATTTTTAAAACACCTACAAGCCACAATATTGAACAGTTTAACAACGATGAAGTTTTTTATACTTATCTAGTCTGTGCAGCATTAAGATCTTGCCAGGCTTTCAGTCCTTCCTCCCCTCCTACTTTTTATCAAATCAAATCGTAGCCTGAAATCAAAACTTCAGAGGTCTTATTTAACCAAAAGACAGGTTCTTGTTATCTGTCTTTTAAAATTATACTTAAACAGCAATCATTTCACAAAAAAGATATAGATAAGGAATGCATATATGAAAAATGTTCCTATCTCATCTTTTTTTTAAAAAGCAGAGGGTGGGAGGGGATCTGTGTCTTCCTCTGGCTTCTGCCATCTCCTTTCAGAATGTTAAAAGTAAATGGAAGAAATTTATACCACTTCGCCTATTTCTTCTTCAACCCACTATAGTCTGGCTTTTTCCCATACCCCAACCCCAAACTGCTTTTTCTAGTCACCAAATCACTCCTACTTGGCAAATAGAATGGGTGCTTTCTCAAGCTCACCTTACAGGTCCTCCCAGAATTACTGTATCAGACTTTGGTGACTACTCCTTTCCTGAAACTCTCCCAGGCTTTTCTGACATCCTCTGGGTTCCCTTCCTTCCTCTTTGACCACACCTTCCCGGGAGCAATCACTAGCACTTCCGTTTAGAAGCTGCTCTTTAAATGCTGACGCTCTTCAACCTAAAGTTGGTCACTCTATAGGCTTGTCTGAATAAGCTCATTTCACTTTCCTGCTTTCAAATAACTCTTACATGCTTTAATTCTGTCCCGTCAGCTCTCTCATGCTCTACATTTCCACAAGATGTCTCATAGGCACCTCCTTTTAACGTGTCCAAAGCTAAACTCATTCTCTTCGACTTTGAAATTTCTTCCAACCATCTTCTGCTTGGTCTCCTCTGCTTGTTTCTCCTCTCTTCTTCCTTACCCTACCAAACAGTACCTTCCAACTTGAGTGACGGTATACCAAGCTAGAAACCTTGGAGCCATACTACAACATTCCTATCTCCTTCACTACTCACATCTAGTGACTCATTGAGACCTCTTCCTTTATCCTTATCAGATCCTTTGTACACTCTCTGTTCTACTGTCTTAGTTTAGCTCAGGCCCTCATACCTCACTCCCTATATTTCAACAGCTTCAAAAATGCTCTCCTTTAATCCGGTAATCCATTCTTCATACTACCATCAGAATCAACTTTCTGCAGCACAAATCTGTCAAATGACTGCTTATTTTTCTTAAAATATGCAGCGATCTGCAGAGACCTATAGTACTGATTCTCAGCATTTTACCAGAACCAACCTGAATGATATAAGTGAAGGCTCAAAGTAAAGCAGGCTGGGGTGGTGAGGGGACAACTGGAGGTGGGGAAACACTGCTGCAGTGTTCAAACAGAATGTCTATTTTCTTAACACCTGCCTACTTTCCCTGTAACTCTAAGACCTGTAGTGTGTTACTGTTCAAAATTACTATTACTGATCTATAGTATCCAGCATAGATTCAAGAACCTTCAAAACCTGATCCCTACCTAGGTGTCTCAGCCTCATGTTAGCCTTTATCATGCACTATTTCACTGTTTCTCAAAATCTGGTGATGGCCCACCCCCAGACCATTTCAAACAGTCCACGAGGTCAAAACTCTTTTCCTAACAATACTAAGTTATGCTTCCTCACCTGTAAATATGCAAATGCACAGACTTTAGTACAAGATTTTTTTTAAACACTTTCATTCCCTTTAGGAGTGTACAGTGGAGCTTTCTAGAGGGTACATGACACGTGATACTCTGAAATGTGACAATGCAACAGTACGAATGCAACAGCTATAAGAATCCAGCTCTCTTCTATTAAGCCAGACATTTAAAAAAATTGCAAAAATATAAAAATAATGCTTCTTCCCACCAATAACTTTTTGAAAAATAATTACTTGTCATAAAATATAGTATACAGGTTAATATGGAATGGTTTTATTATCATTATTTTAAAGTAAACTGTATTTTTAAATATCTTCTAATTTCTAATACAGTAAATAAACAGAAGGTCTTTGGAGTCCTCAGTAATTTTTGAGAGTGTAAAAGACTCTTAAGATCAAAAGGTGTGAGAACTGCTACATTATTTACAGCAGATTATCTACCACTCCCTAAATATGCTCAACTCTGAAACCTCCATCCTTTTGCATGGTGATGCATCCTCCACCACCTGCCTAGTCCCAGCCAGGTCCTAAGGGACCTCAGATGCATTCTGGAGAAACGGGATAGAGAGAACAGGTTTTGAAGTCAAGCAAGATACTTAACTTCTCAGAGTGTGTTCCCTTACCTGTAAAATATAGGTTATATCTATCTACCTCATAAATTGCCGATATGTTAAATAAGACACAGTGTAAAAATATCTGGCACAGTGTTTAACATATAGTAGGGATGAAAAAATGTTAATTTCCTTTCTACCTAAAATAATTTATAAAATCACAAACACTACTGTAGTAAGATTAAAAACAATACAACAATTATTTAATCATAACAAAGCAAGCAAACTGGTTGTTTTGAGCAGTTCCTTCAGGATTACTATTAGTAGAGCAGATGGTTTTAGATAATAAATTCCCTGAAATGCATAACTACTACAGTAGTTCTGCAGTTACTTGTGATTGATAAATTCAGATTAATTTAAAATATCAGTTATTGGGACTTCCCTGGTGGTCCAGTGGTAAAGAATCCACCTTGCAATGCAGGGGACGTGGGTTCAATCCCTGGTCAGGCAACTAAGACCCCACATGCCATGGGACAACTAAGCCCGCCCACCAGAACTACTGAGCTCACACACCTCAGCTAGAGAACCCGGGTGCCGCAAACTACAGAGCCCACGTGCCCCGGAACAAGCGCGCCACAACTAGAGAGAAGCCCACGTGCTGCAGTGAAGGTCCCAACTAAGACCTGACACAGACAAAAATAAATTTAAAAAGTAAATAATAAATCTTAAAAAAAAAATAAAATATCAGTTATTTTAAATAGCATTTTAACATAGGAATGCTTGCTATTACACCTCAGTTTAGCCTTAGAAAAAAATGTCCATAAATCTTCTCCTTCCAGTGTTTCACAAAAAAGTACTATAATTCACACCTCCTCTGCATCCTGTTTTTTAAATATTCTACTAAGTCCACTCATTAAATTTTTGTTTTCATCTCCATAAGTAGAAATAGAACCAGTTTTTAAACTGAAACTGCCATATTTGTAGCTTCACTGTTGTCTTTTATGATTTTTTTTATATACAAGTGTCTAGTGTATAAACTTTAGCCTAATCAGAATAAATTTACTTCTTGTTTCAGTACTTTAATTATACATGATAAAGCTTTAAAAAGCAAAAGAAAATTACTGAAAATGGAAAGCCCAGACATCTCTTTTTCCTTCTGTCTCTAGTTACATGTAACTGACTACATAAATTAGCCATTTGAGAATATAGAGACAGCACAATAATTTGTTAGATAAAGACCCTAAATATTAGTTTCATATTTCAGTCTTGTGAAGTAGGTAGTATTTTTCTCCTTTTAAAGGTGAGAAAACTCAGTCAACTCATTTTCTTTCAAGTGGCCTGCCCAAGGTCAGAAAACTAGCCAATGGCAGAGATGGGAGTAAAACGTCTGTCAAACATAAATGTGCACCACCCTACCATACACATTTACTTGTCATGATCACTGTCTCCCATTTCATAAAGAAGACTAAGAATCGAGATAGTTGAGATCACGTTCTGGATCTGCCACAGATTAGCTATTTAATCATCAACTTGTAAAGTAATCATTTTGGTGCCGTAGTTTACACCACCTCAATACCTTAGTTTTCTCCTCTTTCACAGAATGGGGTGCACAACAGGCAAAGGCCAAGAACAGACAACTCACAGAATAGTTAACAAGAGGAAAAATTTCTACCCTTACTAGTATCAAGATATTCAAATTAAAACAAGATACCATTTTTCAACCATCAAATTATCAAAGATCCAAGATAATTATTATGAATACTCATACAGTACTGACAGTTGTATAAACTGACAGAACTTCTTCAAAAAGTTATTCATAAACACATATTAAATGTTTATATCCCTTCATCTAGTACTTCCATTACTGGAAGATATCTTATGCAATAATCCAAAATAAAGAAGCTTTATGCATAAGTGTTCACTACAGAATTATGACATATAATAGCAGAAAATAAATGGCCTAAACATTCAACCATAAGAAAATAGTTAAGCTAAAAGACAGTGGCTAGGTGAAGTATTATATAGCCACCTAAAATCATTTTTACAAATGAAAAACACTTAAATATTAAGCTGGAAAAAATTTTCCAAGAATATGAAATGGTATGGATTATGTAGTATGGTCACAGAGAAGCATTAAAAACATTAACAGAGATAGCCTTTGGGAGATGGGACTATAGGAAGGCTGAGCGGAATAATGGAAAGACCACAGTTTGAATGCCCATTCCACTTTCCTACAGGTAAGGCATTCTTAATTATTACTGTATAATTTCCAAATTTGAAACAATGAACATTATCACTTCATATCTGAATAAGGTTATAATACAGTAGCTAGATTACCCCTAAGGCTCAGTTCTAAAATGCTAAAAAGTTTTTAATGCATTTTTAATCCATATCAGAATTTAAGAACAACAGAAGAGTTAGAATCCATCAGGGGATCTCCTATTCTCTTTCCATGGCAGAGGGGACAAAGTTTCCCTCCAGCCTTGTAGTCAAGGGAAAAAGAGGCACCAACTAGCAACCTTAATTACAGCTATTGCTTATCAAGTCACAGAATAAAAAAAAGCAAGCACTACAAAAGAACAGCCCTAGTAATCAAATCTCAAGAGTAGAATCCCCTAACTATCCCTAGGTACTATGGAAGAAAAAGGAAACTCATTTAGTCCTGGAGAAATGAAATCTCCAATAGGAATCCCTGACTCATCCCCAAAGCATGAACCCTAAGGCTACTTCCCCTGTACAGGAGTTCAGAGACTGGGCACTTGTCCTGATGGCCTGCATCACCAAACAATGCTCTTTCCTGACAGGATATGCCCATGGATAACAAGATGATTAGCATGCAAAGAATAAGTGGCCAGGGACCACACCACCTCTCCTTCCACAACCAAAATAAGACAGTGTAAGACTAGTTTTAAACATTTAAAATATTCTAAATAAATATTTTCTTCTCTTTTGGCCGAAGAGTAGTAAAAAGGGGACTCTGTCCAATTATTGTGATGCCATTCCAAAGATACCAACACATTCAAAATTCTCAATAGTAAAAACGGAACATGTCTTCTTTTCTTTAACCTTTTCAGATCATAAAGTAATTTTTCAAATACATAGGCTAAATATCAAGAGAAAATCTTTAAAATAAGGCATAAATTACTTAATCAACATTTTCTACACCTTCAAAAGATACTAACAAAACCTAACTCCTAGCCTCCTCTATAATTGGTCTAGGGAGGCGGGAATCACAAAGCTCCAACAACACTGTTACAATATTGTATAAGGTGAAGGGTTAAGAATTTTAACGCTAAAGCTTTACTAGACCGAAGTCTCTTTAAAATGTGAAAAATTATTTCAGCACTAAAAGCCATTTCACCTGCACCTTGTAAACAATTAAACTGTAGTTTGAAACAAAAACTAGTCAATGTTTGCTGCTCACTCACTTTTATACACATTAACTGTGTATCCCTTGAACAATCGCGAATTTCAGAGTTAAGTGACTATTCCTGGAGGTGTATCTGGCCCGGGAGCAAAATTTTCCCTAGCTTATTTCCCATTCCCAAACCCCGCCAAGACTAAGGAGCAGCCACTTCCCAAAGTCCCACTTCCTTTTCCATTCCCCAGACCTCCAGGGTTTCCAACGCCCCAGTCTTGCGCAATATCCGTAGGAGCAGCCGCCGCAACCACCGCCTCCTAAGCCGAGAAACAACCCTAAAGGGAACATTGTCCAGCAGAAAAATACGGGGCGGGGGGGGGCAATGGAGGAAGTCGACTTCTCCTCCCACGCCTTCGGACCTGACCCCCTCGTAGTGATGGACCAAGAGCAATTCCACGACTAGGACTTTTAACCTCCTCTCCAGCCCGCCTGTACAAGCAGAGGGCGGAAGGCGGGGGAGGGGGTGTCGGATGGGGGGGTGTTGGGGAGACTTCGAAGGTTATCTCCCACTTCAGGGCTTCGGCCCGTACGGTCGCCTCCGCCTCAACACGACTATTGTTCCCAAGTTCCCCACCCCCACCCCGGATAGGAAGTGATAGTCACATCCCCTCTGCCTTCGGCAGTGTCCCCTAGGGAGTCTGAAGTAGGCTTCCTTCAGGATAACCACGCACCTCCCCACCCCTACACACACACGCGCTTACCCCCTCAACCTCAAGTCACGTTGACCCCAAAACCATCTCAAACCTGGATCTCAAGAGACCAGAGATGAAACAGGGGTAAATGGAAATTGAGCAAACCACGAGAATGCTTAGGGACAGACCCTTTCCCATGCACCGGAGATAACTGCGAACCCAGGAACGGCAAACAGTCCTACCTTGCCCACCCCAGTGACCAGCTTGAGCAAAGGGACCCCACGAGTTAATTGCCACCTTAAGAGCCCCGTTCCTCCCTCAGCCGCGACCCTCCCTGGAGGAGCAGTTGGATGGGGAGGTGAGGAGAGACGAGCCCCCCGGCCTGTACCTCATTCGCCTCCGGCTCCCGGCCCGAGAAACAATAGGTGGTCTCTGGCGGCGGTGCTGAGTGCGGGCTCGGCCGGGCGGCCTCTCCCTTCGCGTCCCGGACGCCGGCGGAGGGGGCCGCGATCGCGGGAGGAGAAAAGGCGGCCGAGGGGCGGAGGCGACCTCACCTCCCGCCGGCCTCCGAGTCCACCCGGCCCTTGGGGCTGGCGCGCGCCCCCTCCGCCCCTCTCCTTACAGCCGCACACAAAGCGCTGGCGGCCCGGGCCGGCCGGGCGAGGCTGCAGTGGGCTCCGGTGCCGGCGAGAGGAGTCGACAGCGAGGGGAGGGACTCACCATGAAGTCCCGGGCGAAGTTGTCCTCCCCATTGTGGTCCGGACTCTTCATGGCCTGGACCCTCTGTATGAATTTCCTCAGGATCTCCACTTGCTCCATCCTCCCGAGTCCCCCCGGCTGCGGTCGCTGGCCCCCCCGCCGCCCTCCCGCCCGGCGCAGAGCCCGCTCAGTCTTCCCCAGCTCGCTCCCCCTACCCGACCCCTCTCTCCCGACCCCCGCCGCTCCCTGCTCCTCCCCACCGCCCAAGGCGGTGGCAGCGGCGGCACCAGCCCGGCTCCCGATCCTACAACTTCCAGGAGCAGCCGCCGCTCTCCCACAGTACGGGGCGAGCCACTGCGGCTAGCGCCAACCCCAACCCCCAGCTTGCTCCATCCTCCTTCCCCGCCCTCCTCCTGCTCTGCCGGAGACGCCGCCACCGCCTTAGGAACACGGCTCTCCGACCGCCCTGCCCCCCCCAACCCCTTCCCGGTTCCTCCTTCCCTCCCTCCCTCCCTCCCGGCTAGCAGCCGCAGCCGCCTCTCCCCACGGGCTCGCCCCCGCCGCCACCCAAACGCGCGTCTCCGCGCAGCGGCTCCGTCCCGGGTGCTACGCCGCTCCGAGTCGCCCCCGCCCGCCACGCCCCCAAGCCCGCCCCGCCGGCCCTAGCCCGGCTAGGAGTGGCTGGGAGGCGCTTCGGCAGTCGGCTGGGAGACTTGACTCTACTTCCGGGGCGTGGTCCCGCCCGGGCTGCGCATAGGTTTGAGGAGCGGTCGTAGGAGGGAATTCGACACAACCGGGCAAACGCTACTCAATTGGAGTAGGACTTGAGTTGGAAATTGCGGTCTCACCGCCTATTAGTGGGAAACACATATTTCTAGAGTGCTTCCGCCCGCCGCCAGCCATGGGCTGGGACTACAAATCCAGGCCGGCCGGAGTCCAGGAGTGGGGCGGGGGAGGGCGGCGGTGGAAAGAGAGGCATGCTGGGAACTGTAGTAGTGTCATCTCCACGTTCGCCGCAGGTATGTCTTCATCTTAATGTTGAGGGCACTTAGACCTTGGCACTTTGGGGAATGGCTACAGCCAAGAGAAACGAAACGCTTCTTCAGTGATAGGACTTTTGCTTTTTGCACATCCGTCTAAACGCCGGCGAGTGAGCGCCTGAGATTCAGTTTGTCCTAGTGTGTGAATTGACAGGAATCTATCTTCTTGCCTTTAGATTCGCAGCACCTCAGAACTGAATAATATATTTTTCTCCGTAGAATGCATCTTTGTAAGTCTTCTAATAATCAGAGAAATCCGTCCCAGTCTAATTCATCATTTTACAAAGAAAGTGTTTGCCCATGGTCCCCCAGCATATTCTTAGCAGAGCCCAAACTAGAGCTCAGATCCTTTTGCTTTCACTACAACACCATATTGTTTCTCACAGAGGAGCGTAAACTTGTGATAATGTGACTGAGGTGAAGGACCTGATCCGTGGACTTCTTTTGGTCACTTAGACCCACACACACGTTTTTTACAGATCAGATTGGTCAGGCAATTTGGTTAAAATAGGAAATGTCAGTGGTAGGCCCCTTTTCCCAGATGAATGTTTGGAAGCACCGTGAAATTTAGTGATAAACTTCAAGAAAACAGGTATGAGTAACAAGATCCAGTTTCCTATTTGTTTTAAAGAAAAATATTACTCTTTAAAATAATACAACTGACATATACCAATCTACTCTTCTTCTCAGAAATAACCACTTCCAGATGTGCCCTTCCAAATGTCTTCCTATGCATTTATATACAGGTATGTGCATGTAAAAAGATACAGTTTTGTCCTGTATTTTAAAAATTCACTTAGAGGAATAGTTTAATTTCTAAGGTAAGCTTTACTTAAAACAAGGGTCTGGAGTATTTTACTTTAATCAGATTACTGAGACTCAGTTTCACTGGATATGAGAAAAGATTAGGATCTGGGTTTGATCACCTACCAGTATAGCTCACTGTAAGGTACCCTTTCCCCCCAGAACTGGGAGAGAAATTAGACGTGGGCCGAGAAATGGGCAGATGATCGAGGACTGCTTCTACTTTTGATATGTCAGAAGAATGTGCAAATCAGATGGTGATTGATAAAGACTATATGCTGGACAAGCTGTATATCAGTCTAGTGTCAGTCGGGTTACCTGTTTGAGTTATCAAAAGTGTTAGTTGTTTCAGTTATCGAGTCCTATTTTCGCTAGTGGTTTTGCAGTCTTTTTTTTTATTTTTAACTTTTCCTCTTATTGCAAGCATTTCTCTCTTTCTTGCAACACAAGTCTCTTTTGAGTTCTCAGCATCTACCTTTGGCATCTCATGTAGGTTAAGGAAAACAAAAGTAAAGTACCTTTATGGATTTCAGGTCTTTTGGAAAGACTTTCCTCTTTTTAATACATTTAAATCTTGTTTCAATCTACAGATATTTTTTGAGCACCTCAAAATAGGAGGGGTTGTGCTGTGTGAGGGCAGAGAGAGATACAAAAATATCTCAGAGGTGGTTTCTTCTAGAGCTTACAGCTGTTTCAGGAGACAGGAAAAAACATAAAATCTTGGTTACTGTAAGTTAATAAATGCCAAATGAGTGATACAGACAATGAGTAGTTTAGCAATTCTCAGAAGAGAGAATTACGAACTGGGTTGTCAGCATGAAGTAGTCACAGAGGACCTTGAAAGAGAAGTTAAATTAGGTTTGAATGGGAAGAAGAACTCCCAGGGAAGAGAAGTGACGAAACTAAGATCATGAAATAGCAAAGCAGAAGTTTGAAGCAGAACTTTTGTATATGTGTAAAGGCACTAAAGTAGACTAGGACTGGACTCTGGCTGAGGATTTGGACCTGATACTGTCGTCAGTGGGAGCCACCAAAGGTTTCTGAGTATAAAAGTGAAATTAGGAAAATATTAGTCTGGGCGTGTATGGTAAGTTGTGAAGTAATAAGGGAAGAGAATGGAATGAGCCCTATTGGGAGCGAATACATGACACGACAAAAGCTGAAACTAAGGTCATAGCACTGCAATTACAAAGACACAGATGGAGGTGAGAGAGACTGAAAACTCACAGAACTCGGTGACTGACTTAGTGGACAAGAAAGAAGGTGGAATTTAAAAATGACTGAAATTGGATTGGAAGAGGTCAGAAAGTTTGACAGAACACAGGGCTGTGCATGGTATGAGCAGATGGGGCCTTTGCACAGAAGGTGAGAGAAATTGGCACATCATCTTTGGAGGCAATTTGGCCATATATGTATCAGAGTGGAAACGTCATGCATGCTTTGACTGAAAAATTTATAGATAATATTTATAGCTGTGTACAATCATATATGCTTACTGCAGGCTTTTTTGTAACAGGGCAAGAGTGGAAACAATGTATCTGCCTATCAAAAGTTAAAAAACAGAATCACATATATATAATTAAGTCCTGTGAAGCCATTAAAAAGTGAAAAAAATAATCTGTATGTGTTGATGTGGAATAGGTTTCAGGATCTGCTTATTAAATGAGAAGAACTAGACACACATTGCGTTTATCATATTCTTCCATTTATGTAAAATGGAATGTGGATAAAATACGGATAAAATGCTTAAACATGCGTAGGATTTTCCTGAAGGATACTTCAAAAACTGTTAGCTGTGATCGCCTCTAGGAGGGCTTTGAGGTTCTTTGGTGGAGAGGGTACAACTTCCAGTGTGCATACCCTGTCATATTCTGAGTATTTTATGATGTGTGTACATTACTTTTCCAACAAAGTTAAATCTATTTGATTGAAATTTTTTTTAGACTTTCAATCCGGTCAATAGGAAGAATGGTGATATCTTTAACAGAAACACAAATAAATAAAAATGAAGCAGATCTTGTCTGGGTGATGTTTTAAAATGGCACAGCTGTTTCAGAATGTCCACCTACTTACACCACAGTTCTCAAGGAACACAACTGCCCTGCCCATTCACAGCCACAGCTGAGGGTTTGGGCACTTGACCCAAGTTAACCAACCCATGTGGACTGGCCAGCAGCCTATGGCCTGGTGTAGGAACATGATCTGGGAGTATCGGTCCTCACTGTGAAGAATCGGAACTTAGAAACCTAGAGGGAGTAAGTCATTAAGCCGCAAGGGCAGAAGCTGAATGCCATGGGGTAGAATTAAGGATCTGACAAGCCGAAGCCTTGTGAGAAGAGTAGAAATTATGGAGAATCTAGTTAGTCAAGAAAGGAGCATGAAGCATGCGTGCAGAGATAGGTAGATATGTCACCTTATACCCATGTGGCCATGGGAGAGATGGGGAGAATCTCTGGAGCAACCTAACTTCTTCATAACTGTTTAGGACAGGTTCCATTGACATTTATTCCAGAAGTCAATTCTGCTTTTCCTGAAACAGAATAGGGCAATAATAAAGAGTGGGCTCTGAAATGAGAGAGATGAAGATTCAAAAACCCACTCCATTTCTTACTCAGGGCAAATCACTTAACCTCTCTAATCCTCAGTTTCATCTTCTAGGAAAGCTGCCTGGTGCTGTCTTAAAGAGGTGTGTTTCAGAATTAGTGTACTACACCTTACACTTGCTTATAGAAAACACAAGAACTGGTTAAACAAAGAATAATGATTTCCAGACCTTTTACTTTTTTACCCTGCATCTCTTCTTTTGGCTTTTTTTCTGTTCACTGGCCACCTTTACTCAGGGTAGACACATGACAGATGAGAAGGAAGCCAAATACTGTTTTCAGAAATCTCTCTTAGTATTGCAATACTTTTGTGAAGGTTTGAGTGGGAGTTTAATAATCCAAAAGAGGGTTCAGAATTATATACCTACTTCATATTCAGTATCCCTTCCCCTCCCAGCTTAGGTGGAAGTAAAGCTTTATATCTATATAGAAATGTTAACTTCTAGAGTATTGTTACACCTGTTCTCTCATAAAAACTACCTTTGTTATGGCTTTCATGGCATTATAGCTCTTTGTGAGCTCTGTTTTTCTTTACAACCCTGGGAAGTAATTTGGCATCACTGTCCTCATTAATAGATGAAAAACTAAATAAAACATGGGCGTGAACATGACTAGCTTATGTAAAAAACAAATGTCATGCATGGCCAGAAGCCACAGGTCCTGAGTTTCCAGCTTGTTGCATAAACCACTGAGTCACAATACTTTTATACCTGTGAGACTACAGGTGAAGAGTCAAACCATTCCTAAGATTCTCCCAAAGTAGCACTTCTAATATTAACCTGTCATTTCACGCTACATTCCTCAGTCTTCTCCATACTCTCAAACTTAAGGACTCATAGCTGAGAAGTTATGGGAGCGTGGATAAGAAAGGAGGGAGGGAAATTCTTCTCTACTTCATTCCTGGTATTCTTTACTCCCTCATTCCTAGACCTAGTTACAGCAACAAAGCTGTTCACCATTTTTTTAATATGTGAGTTTATTGTTGAAATATGAAATCCATTTTATAGGGAACGGGGGGGAGGAGCATATCTTTTTAGTCTAGTGTAGTATGAGAGTTTTAGAAGAAAGGCATATAAAAATGGAGAGAAATTTGGAAAAGATGAAATTTTTTAAATAATATATATTTCTAAACTTAATATGTCAGAGGTTTTTTTCACACAGTACTGCCTGTTTATTCTTATTACACTACCCTAAAGTAAGCAGGCTGGGTAGTATCATCTCCATCTTTATTTATGCATTAGAATACTGGTAGGGATAGTAATGCCTAAGCTTAGAGAAATTAAATGATTTGCCCAAGGTCATATAGATGGCAGAACTAAAACCAAAACACAGGTGGTTCTGCACTCAGAGTGTTACACAACGAAGGCTAAATAGTGTAATAATAAATACTAACTGCAGGAGAATGGTGTAATTAAATACACTCTCTAAATTTTCTATCTCATATTTCTCATGCTGTTTCATTTAGCATTTGAAGAAAAATTAAAATTTTATAAATAACTTCAAAGTCACGTACTACCTGAGCATCTAATTACTGATCCTTTAACCTGATGACATTTAGTTTCTGTATTCAGGAATGGATGATCAACAAGGGCTGTGACATATGATTGCACCATATATAAAATCCATACAGTATATTGGTTGGTCTCAGGTCCAACTATCAGCAAAAAGCCACAAAACAAGTAAAAACTCCCTTTCATTCAGTGACTGCTATTATTTTTAATTAAAAATAAATTGTTGGGGGGGCTTCCCTGGTGGCGCACTGGTTGAGAGTCCGCCTGCCAATGCAGGGGACACAGGTTCATGCCCCGGTCTGGGAAGATCCCACATGCTGCAGAGCGGCTAGGCCCGTGAGCCATGGCCGCTAAGCCTGCGCGTCCCGAGCCTGTGCTCCGCAACGGGAGAGGCCACAACAGTGAGAGGCCCGCGTACCACAAAAAAATAAAATAAAAAATAAATGAATAAATAAATTGTGGGGGCTTCCCTGGTGGCACAGTGGTTAAGAATCCACCTGCCAATGCAGAGGACACAGGTTCAAGCCCTGGTCCGGGAAGATCCCACATGCCACAGAGCAACTAAGCCCGTGCGCCACAACTACTGAGCCTGTTCACCACAACTACTGAGCCCGTGTGCCACAACTACTGAAGCCCGCGTGCCTAGAGCCCGTGCTCCGCAACAAGAGAAGCCACCGCTACGAGAAGCCTATGCACCACAACTAGAGAAAGCCCGCGCACAGCAATGAAGACCCAATGCATCCAAAAATTAAATAAATAAATAAATAAATAAATAAAATGGTGGACAGAGAAAGAGAAATACTGTATGATCTCAATTATATGTGGAGTCTAAAACAAACTCATAGAAAAAAGAGATCAGACTTGTGGTTACCAGAGTCAGAGGGTATGGGGAGGGGGAATCAGAGGAAGGTGGTCAAAAGGTACAAACTTCCAGTTATAACATAAATAAGTACTAGGGATATGACGTACAATATGATGACTATAGCTAACACTTATATGATATATAGGAAAATTGTAGAAAGAGAGTAAATCCTAAGAGTTCTCATCACAAGGAGAAAAGTTATTTTCTTTTTTCTTCTTTCTTTTTATTGTATTTATATGAGATGATGGGTGTTAGCTAAACCTATTGTGGTAATCATTTCACAATATATGTGAATCAAACCATCACGCTGTACACTTTAAACTTACACAGTGATTCATGTCAATTATTTCTCAATAAAACTAGAAAAAATAAATTGTGATTCCACTTATATGAGGTATCTAAAGTTGTCAAATTCATAGAAACATAAAGTAGAATGGTGGTTACCAGGGTCTGGGGGTGAGGGGATAGGGCAGCTGTTTAATGAGTATAGAGTTTTGACTTGCAAGATGGAAAAGTTCTAGAGATCTGCTTCACAACAATGTGAATATACCCAACACCACTGAACTGTACACTTAAAAAGTGTTTAAGTGTTGCCTGGAGGGAAGCTTTATATATGCTTGGTACCCTGGTTTTTATGTCTGTTGCCCCAGTTTGGGGGGCTGCTGCCTGGGGAATGCCTCTTGATTTGCCTGGCTCTGGTAGCCATGAGGCTTGCGTTTCTGGGTCCCATGGCACTGTGGCAATTGGAGAAATGGGCTTTGGCAAGTTACATCCCCAAGGCACTGTACAGATAGTGGACTGAGGCACACCCCCCAGCCTTTCTGTGAAGGAGGCCTCTTTGCTTGTCCTGGAGCTTCAGCCTGAGGGGCAGTCTTCAGGTTTGACCACATTTTGTGGCATATAGAGCTGCTTTTAAGGCACATAGGCCTTGCCGTGCCATCTGGGCTCTCTCCCTCTGCCTTGCTCCAGTTCATTAATATCACCCAGGAAAGACCTTATACACTTGTCTGGAGCCCTGAGTTTTGCTAATGCCACTCAGGGACACCTCCAGATCATATGGCTCTGGTGGCCAGTGGGGCTTACACTTGTGGTCCTACAGGAGTGTATATATTTGCATACATTTAAAAACTGATGCTTGAGAGTTTGGCTTCTAATCAGCCTGAATCTAGGTACTGAGATCCTCCATTTTGGGACACTGACAGATCTTGGCACAACCTCAACAACTAGGAGCTGTTAGAAATATAATAGTCTGCTTGGTCAAGCACAAAGATTTGAGAAACAAGCAAGAGGAAATGAAACGACAAATTTTGTCTCCTACATGAGGCCACACCTTCAAGACTGGGAGAGGTGGTTTCACCTACTGTTAGAAACCAACACACAGAATCATGCAAAATGAAGAAATAGAGGAATATGTTCCAAATGAAAGAACAAGATAAACCCTCAGGAAAAAATACCTTACTGAAATAGAGATAAATAGTTTTCGTGATAAAGACTTTAAAGTAATGGTCGTAAAGATGCTCACTGAACTGGGGGGAAGAATGGGTGAACACAATGAAAATGTCAAAGAGATGGGAAATATAGGAAAGTACCAAATAGAAGTCATAGAGCAGAGAATACAATAACTGAGCTGAAAAATACACTAGCTGGGTTTAAGAGCAGACTAGATGAAGCAGAGAAAAGGATCAGTCAACTTGAAGATAGAGCAGTGGAACTCACCCAGTCAGAGGAGCACAGTGAAGATAGCTTAAGGGACTAATGGTACAACATCAAACAGACTAATATATCATCAAGCTCCCAGAAGGAGAAGAGAGAAAGGGGCAGAAATCTTATTTGAAGAAATAATGGCTAAATACTTCTCTGACCTGAGGAAGGAAACAGACACCTAGATACAGGAATCCAGAGTTCCAAATAAGAGGAATCAAGTAAGAGACCCACATACCAAGACACATTACACTTTAAATGTCAAAAATTAAAGATAAGAAGAGAATCTTAAAAGTAGCAAGAGAAAAATAACTTGCTACATACAAGAAAACCCCCATAAGACTATTACCAGAATTTTCAATAGAAACTTTGCAGGCTAAAAGGGAGTAGCACAATATATTCGAAGTGCTGAAAGAAAAACACTTCCAACCAAGAATACTATACCTGGCAACAAAGCTCACTCATAAGTGAAGGAGGGATAAGGTGTTTTCCAGATGTGCAAAAGCTAAGGGAATTCATCACCATTAAACTGGCTTTACAAGAAATGTCAATGGGACTTCTTGGATCTGAAAAGAAAGGGTGCTAATTAATAACAAGAACACATATGAAAGAGTAAATCTCACTGGAAAGGCAAATACATAGTAAAGATAGTGAATTAATTAATTACCTATAAAACTAGTATGAAGGTTAAAGACAAAAGTAGTAAAAATAACTATGGTTACAATAGTTATAAGGGATACACTATATAAAAAGATGCAACATCAAAAAATTAAGATGTGGCAGGGGGAGTAATAACAATAAGCTTTACAATTGGATCAAACTTAAGTTGTTTTCAACTTAAAATAGAATGTTATAGATATAAGTTGTTATATGTAAGCCTCATGGTAACCACAAAGCAAAAATCTATAGTAAATACACAAGAGAAACAGAAAGGAATATAAGCATGCCACTAAAGAAAGTAATCAAACAACAACCAAAGAGAGCAAGAGAAGAATAAAGGCACAGAAAGGAACTACAAAAACAGCCAGAAAACAATTAACAAAATGGCACTAAGCACATACGTTTCAATAATTACTTTAACTGTAAATGGACCAGATGCTCCAATCAAAAGGCATAGAATGGTGAATGGATTTTTTTTTTTAAACATCCATCTATATACTGCCTACGAAAGACTCACTTTAGAGGTAGGGACTCACACAGACTGAAAGTAAAGGGATGGAAAAATATATTTTCCATGCAAATGGAAACCAAAAGAAAGGTGAAGTAGCTATACTTATATCAGACAAAATAGTCTTTAAAACAAAGAATGTGATAAGAGACAAAGAAGGGCATTACATAATGATAAAGGGGTCAATCCAACAAGAGATAAAAAATTTTGTAAATATTTATGCACCCAACATAGGTCACCTAAATTTCTAAAGCAAATGTTAACATACTTAAAGGGAGAAATATATAGCAATACAATAATAGGGGACTTTAGTACCCCACTTACATCAATGGATAGATATACAGAGAGAGCATCAATAAGGAAACACATTGACTTTGAGCAACACATTAGACCTGATAGACTTAACAGATGTTCACAGAACAGCCCATCCAAAAGCAACAGAATACACATTCTTCTCAAGTGCACATGGAATATTTTCCAATATAGATCATATGTTAGGACACAAAACAAGTCTTGATAAATTTAAGAGGATTGAAATCATATCAAGCATCTTTTCCAACCACAATGGTATGAAACTAGGATTAATAACATGAAGAAAACTGGAAGATTTGCAAATATGTGGAGGTTAAACAACATGCTACTGAACAACCAATGGGTCAAAGAAGAAATCAAAAGAGAAATAAATAAATACCTTGAGACAAATGAAAATAGAAATGTAACACGCTAAAATTTATAGCATGCAGCAAGAGTAGTTCTAAGAAGGAAGTTCATAGCAATAAATGCCTTCCTCAAGAAATAAGAAAAGTCTCAAACAACCTAACTGTATTTTTTTTCTTTTCCATTATGGTTTATTACAGGATATTCAACATAGTTCCCTGTACTATACAGTAGCACCTTGTTGTTTATCCATTCTATATATAATAGTTTAAATATGCCAATCTCAAACTCCCAGTCCATCCCTGCTCCACTCCCCCACCCCCTTGGCAACCACAAGTCTGTTCTCTATGTCTGCAAGTCTGTTTCTTAAATAAGTTCATTTGTGTCACATTTTGATTCCAGGTATAAGTGATATCATATGGTATTTGTCAAGGAGCTTTACACCTCAAGGAGCTAGAAAAAGAAAAACAGACAAAACCCAAAGTTAGTAGAAGAAGGAAATAACAAAGAATAGAGCAGGAGTAAATTAAAATGAGACTAAACAGACAGTAGAAAAGGTCAATGAAATGAAGAGCTGGTTCTTTGAAAAGATAAACAAAACTGACAAATCCTTAGTGAGATTTACCAAGAAAAAAAGAGGGAGCCCTCAAATAAATAAAATCAGAAAAGAAAGAGGAGATAATATAACCAATACCAGAGAAATACAAAGGATCATAAAAGACTACTATAAACAATTATATGACAACAAATTTTACAGCCTAGAGGAAATTGATAAATTCCTAGAAACATACAGCCAACCAAGACTGAATTACGATGAAATAGAACATATGAACAGACTGATTACCAATAAGGAGATTAAATTAGTGATCAAAAACCTCCCAAGAAACAAAAGTTCAGGGCCAGACAACTTCACTGGTGAATTATACCAAAAATTCAAAGTAAAGTTAATACCAATCCTTCTCAAACTCTTACGTAAAGTAGAAGAGGAGGGAACTCTTCCAAACTCATTTTACAAGGCCAGCATTACCCTGATCCAAAATCAGACAGGGATACCACAGGAAAAGAAAATTATAGACCAATATCCCAGATGAACATAGATGTAAAAATCATCAACAAAATATTAGAAAACCAAAATCAACAGTACATTAAAAGAAATCATACACCACAGTCAAGTGAGATTTATTCCAGGGATGTGGGGTGGTGGGGGCTGGTTCAACATCCACAAATCAGTCCATGTGATGCACCACAGTAACAAAATGAAGGATAAAAATCATATGATCATCTCAATAGATGCAGAAAAAGCATTTGCCAAAATTCAACATTTATTTACGATTTTAAAAAGCTCTTAAAAACTCTCAACAAAACAATTATAGAAGGAATGTACATCAACATAATAAAGTCCCTATGTGACAAGACTACAGCTAACATCATACTCAGTCGTGAAAAGCTGAACATCTGAACATTTTTCCTCTAAGATCAGGAACAAGTGATGTTCCTTGTTCAAGTGGAACAAGAATGTTCACTCTCACCACTTTATTCAACATAGTATTGGAAGTCCTAGCCAGAGCAATTAGGCAAGAAAAAGAAAAGGCATCCAAGTTGGAAAGAAAAAAGTAAAACTGTCACTGGTTGCAGATGATATGATATCATACATACAAAACTCTAAAGACTCCATCAAAAAACTGTTAGAACTAATCAGCAAGTTAAGTAAACTTGCAGGATACAAAATCAATACACATTTCTCTACACAAATAATGAACTATCAGAAAGAGAAATTAAGAAAACAATCCCATTTACAAGTGCATCAAAAAGATAAAATACCTAGGAATAAATTTAACCAAGGAGATGAAAGACCTGTATATTGAAAACTACAAGATGTTAATGAAAGAAACTGAAAAAGACACAAATAACTAAAAACATATTCCATGTTCATGGGTTGGAAGAATTAATATTGTTAAAGTGACCATTCTACCCAAAGCAATGTATGGATTCAATGCAATCCCTATCAAAATTCCAATGGCGTTTTTCACAGAAATAGAATAAACAACCCTAAAATTTGTATGTAGCCATAAAAAACCCTGAATAGTCAAAACAATCTTGAAAAAAAAGAACAAGGCTGGAGACATCATACTCTCTGATTTCAAACTACTCCAAAGCTATAGTAACTAAAACAATATATTGACATAAAAAGACACCTAGATCAGTAAAACATAATAGAGAGCCCAGAAATAAACCCATGCATAAGTGGTCAATTAATTTACAATAAAGGAATCAAGAATATACAATGGGGAAAGGACAGTCTCTTCAATAAGTGGTTTTGGTAAAACTGAACAGTCACATGCATAAGAATGAAACTGCACCTCTGTCATAGACCATCCACAAAAACTAACTGAAAATGGATTAAAAGCTTGAATGTAAGGCCAGAAACCATAAAACTGCTAGAAGAAAACATAGGCAATAAACTACTTGACATAAGTGTTGGTGATTTTTTTTTTAAATATTACTTATTTGGCTGTGGTGGGTCTTAGTTGTGGCAGGCAGGCTCCTTAATTGCAGCTCGTGAGCTCCTTACTTGTGGCATGCATGTGGGATCTAGTTCCCTGACCAGGGATCGAACCCGGGCCCCCTGCATTGGGAGCATGGAGTCTTAACCACTGCGCCACCAGGGAAGTCCCCAGTGATGATTTTTTGAATCTGACACCAAAAGCAAAAGCAACAAAAGCAAAAATAAACAAGAGAGACTACATCAAACTAAAAAGCTTCTGCATAGCAAAATAAACCATCAGCAAAATGAAAAACCAACCTACTGAATGGGAGAAAATATTTTCAAATCATAGATCTGATAAAGGGCTAATATCCAAAAATATATAAAGATCTCATACAATAGCAAAAAACAAAGAGTCTGATTTAAAAAATGGTCAGAAGATCTGAATAGACATTTTTCCAAAGAAGACATACAGATGGACAACAGGTACATGAAAAGGTGTTCAATATTAGTAATCATCAGGGAAGTGCAAATCAAAACCATAATAAGATATCACCTCAGACGTTAGAACGGCTATTATTAAAAAAGACTAGAAATAACAAGTGTTGGTGAGGATGTGGTGAAAGAGAAACTCTTCTGTACTGTAGGTGCGAATGTTGCAGCTGCTATGGAAAAACACTATGAAGTTTCCTCGAAAAACTAAAAATAGAACTACTGTATGATCTAGCATTTCCACTTCCGGGTATTTATCTGAAGAAAATGAAAACAGTAATTCAAAAGATATATGCACCCTCATGTTCACTGCAGCATTGTTTAGCCAAGATATAGAAACAACCTAAGTGTCCATCGATACATGAATGGATAAAGAAATTGTGATATATATGTAATGGAATATTATTCAGCCCTAAAAAGAATGAAATCTGCTATTTGGGAGAACACGGATGGACCTTGAGGGTATTATGTGAAGTGAAACAAGTCAGACAGGGAAAGGTGAATACAATACTGTGTGATCTCTCTCATATCTGAAAAAAAAAAGTTCATAGATGCAGAGAACAGACTGGTGGTTGTCAGAGGTGGAGGGAAGGTGTGGGAGAAATGGTTGACCTGTTTTATTGTTGCTTTTTTAAAATTTAAATAAATTGTTTTTTTTTAAGTGACTAAGAAGGTAAATTTTGTATTATGTGTTTTTTGCCACAATATAAGTAAATAAATAAATTGTATTTCTTGGGATGATGATAAAGTATTGGAGATGAATAATGGTGGTGGTTGTACAACAGTGTGAATGGACTCAATGTCACTAAAATTCATACTTCAAAATGGTTAAAATGGTAAATTTTATGTTAGGTATATTTTACCACAGTAAAAAAGATAAATAGTAATAAATTTTATTTAAAGTGCCAGTGTGATTTTATCACTTTCATTATTCTGTGAAAAACTTTGCATTTCACGTTTCCGCATAGGCCACTCTAAAGCTAAGATTTCTTTGAGCCTCTCAGTTATTTAACTATAGTTAAACATAAATAATTTGTATTGTTAGGGAGCTGTTCAAATCTCAACTAAAATCTGTAGAGGCAAATTTCATTTCCAAGACTCATCATAACGTTATGCAAAAAAATCTTTTAGTGCCCACAGAATTCCACAAGGCACCTTACATGCATATTATGTTCCATTCAGTGAAATCACTAGATGATTACCTTACCTCATCAGTGACTATCTCATTTCAGGATACCCATTTTGTAGTTATATTCAAATTCATTCAGTAGTTGAAAATTTGTTTAAAGGCATTTACTGTTAATAGCTAGTTACTCATTTTTTTTTGTTTTCAACTAATAAACATTCAGGTTTTAAAATAATTTTAAAATTTCCTTTTAATATGTTCTAACAGTTACTTTTTAAAAGTAAACTTTAAAAATTATTTATTTTATTATTTTTTTAAATATTTATTTATTTATTTGGTTGTGCCGGGTCTTAGTTGCGGCAGGCAGTCTCCTTAGTTGTGGCATGTGAACTCTTAGTTGTGGCATGCATGTGGGATCTAGTTCCCTGAGCAGGGATTGAACCTAGGCCCCATGCATTGGGAGCATGGAGGCTTAACCACTGTGCCACAGGGGAAGTCCCCCAAATAATTTATTTTAAACTTTGTGGTACATATTTCTTTCTTTTTCAAAGAAATAAGCTATGTAATTTATCAAAACAATTATTATCTACCCTCTCCTTATCCATTTTTAAGTAGTCCCATTATTTCAAAATTCAAGTGAAATATTTGCTTATACCTTTCTTTAAATGCTAAGTTGTCTCCTAGAGATCTTTCACTTCCTTTTCCTAGTTGAATGTTTGATATTTAATGTTTCTTCAGTAGATTCCACTTTGCTCTCTTTCTCTAACTTTCCCTGACTGATCTTTATGTTGCATGTTACATAAAGACTATTTTAAGTATATTCATAATATGTCACAAATCCAGTATCATACGTCACATAAATTGTACTATGCAGTGGTTTTATTTCTGGTGAGCAATTTGTGAGGCATAATATTAATTATGCAATGCTTTTAACAGCTAAACTTTTAAATTGTGTATTTATATGTGTGTGGGGAGATATTTGTGATTTACACTAAAGCACTCAGAGCTGCCCAGGCAGCCCTTTTATTCATTCTCAGTCAACTCCCACAGCTCCTGAAGCCCTACACCCTACTTCCTCATTCCTAGAGAAAATAGAAGTTACCTAGTTTCAACTCACCCCTTTCCAAGTGAAATTTGGAAATCACAATATCCCATTCTCATTTGTTTCTCTCCAATATTAGGTTTCTTAATTCTCTCCAAAGCTAAATCCTCTCCCTGTGAACCTCTCCATTCTTTTATCTCTTCCTAGTCTTGCTGTACAAATATTTCCTCTCCGTTATCTGTCGTCAGTCTTTCCCTCTCCACTGACTCCCCTTATCCTACTAAATGCTCAGGACTCCCACAAGCTACTGCACAGGGCCATTTATTGCAACCCACAACGCTCTGACTACTGGCACATTTCTCCTAAAAGGACCTCCTAGTTGCTAAAACCAACGACCTCTTAGTTTACATCCAGCTCAATCTTTCCTTGGCTTATGACCCTTTCCAATAAATACCCTTCTTCCTGAAATCCTCGCCTTCCTTAGTTTTGCTTTTAAGTTGAGGTGAAATTGACACAGCATAAAATTAACCATTTTAAAATGAACAATTCAGTGGCACTGAGTACATTCACAGTGCTGTGCAACCACCACCTCTGTCTAGTTCTAAAACATTTTCATGACCCCAAAATGAAACCCTGTACCTGTTAAGCAATTGCTGCCCACTCCTCCAACCTCTCAACCCCTGGCAACCCTGAATCTGTGTTCTGTCTCTGGATTTACCTATTCTGGATATTTTATATAAATGGAATCATACAATATGTGATGTCTTGTATCTGGCTTCTTTTTTTTTCCCTATGCTTTTGATTACGTTGGATACCTCATATAAGTGAAATCATACAGTATTTGTCTTTTTGTGACTGGTTTATTCTTCTTAGCATAATATCCTTAATATTCATCCATGTTGTAGCATGTGACAGGATTTTCCTTCCTTTTTAAGGCTGAATAATATTCCTTTGTATTTACCTACCACATTTTTTTAATTTATTCATCCAAGGACATTGCGCTGTTTCCACATTTTGGCTATTGTGAACGGTGCTGCTATGAACATGTGTTTACGTGTATGTGGAGCAATATCGCTAGATCATATAGTACTTCTGTGTTAAACTTTCTGAGGAAGCACCAACGTATTTTCTACAGTGATTGCACCATTTTATATTCTCACCAGCAATGTACAAGGGTCCCAATTTCTCCATATCCTTGCCAACACTTGTTATTTTCCTTTAAAAGATTTATTTTGCTAATTTTTAGCCATCATAGTGGGTGTGAAGTGGTATCTTGTTGTGGTTTAGTTTGCATTTTCTGAAGATGAATGTTGTTGAGCATCTTTTCTTATGCTTATTGGCTATTTATATGTCTTCTTTGGAAAAATTTCTGTTCATGTCTTTTGGCCACTTTTTAGTTGGGTTCTTTGTCTTTTTGTTGCTGAGTTGTAAGAGTTCTTTAGATCTTCTAGTTACTAGACCCCTGTCAGATATATGAGTTACAGATGTTTTTTTCCCATTCCGTAGGTTATCTTCTTCCTTCGGTTTTAAAACACTGCTGTCTGCTATTTTCCTCCTAGCTCTCTTTCAAGCAATAAATTTATTCAGTAGGATAATTTTGAGCACCCAGTATATTGTTAGTCACTGTTTTAGGTAAGGCAATAAAAATACAAATATTGGGGCTTCCCTGTTGGTGCAGTGGTTGAGAGTCCGCCTGCTGATTCAGGGGACACGGGTTCGTGCCCCGGTCCGGGAAGATCCCACATGCCGCGGAGCGGCTGGGCCCGTGAGCCATGGCCGCTGAGCCTGCGCGTCCCGAGCCTGTGCTCCGCAACGGGAGAGGCCACAACAGTGAGAGGCCCGCGTACCGCAAAAAATATATATATATATACAAATATTGTTTACTCTCTGACAACTTTTTATTTTTTTCACTGTCCTCTATATTTCTTTTAATGACTTAGTGTGAGCATTTTCTGGAGTTATGTTGCCTTCTCTGCAGAGGCTTCTTGCCCCTTTCTATTTTCCCAGAGAAAGCCTATTTAACCTTCAGGGCACAATTTTGACATCAGTCCCCTGGGAAGATTCTGTGATTTCACCAGGAAGAATCGATTACTCCTTCTTTGCTCCTGTAGCACTTTATACATTTAACACAATATTATAGTCCTTACATTGCTTTATAATTGTTTATGTGATATGAGCTAGGATATGAGCTCTTTAATGTAGGGGTCTTATCCTCATAGTTAATAAATCTCTCCCAAGCTCCCAGTAAAGTTGGGCACATAGCAGTTATTCAACAAATATTGAATGAATTATCAGGCCCTGATTTTTTTTTTAACTTTTCATTATGGAAACTTCTAAATTTATACAAAAATAAAGAGAACAGTGAAATGAATCACCGTTACTCATCTGTCAGCTTTGACAATTATCATCATATGGCCAATGTCGTCTCATCTAAATCCCTTCCACACTCTCTCTCCACTGTATTATTTTGAAGCAAACCTGAGAAATCATTTCATTCAAAAATGCTTTTCTGATTTTTTTGTTGTTGTTATAAAGTACTTATTTATTTATTTTTGGCTGCGTTGGGTCTTCGTTGCTACGTGCGGGCTTTTTCTAGTTGCAGCAAGTGGGGGCTATTCTTCCCCGCGGCACATGGCCTTCTCATTGCAGTAGCTTCTCTTGTTGTGGAGCACGGGCCCT
This sequence comes from Stenella coeruleoalba, assembly GCF_951394435.1. Lineage (NCBI taxonomy): Eukaryota > Metazoa > Chordata > Mammalia > Artiodactyla > Delphinidae > Stenella > Stenella coeruleoalba. The sequence goes on along the minus strand of NC_137155.1, from coordinate 20,330,315 downwards.
AGGTGCATGGGCCTCAGTAGATGTGGCTAGTGGGCTCTAGAACGCAGGCTCGGTAGTTGTGGCGCAGGGGCTTAGTTGCTTCGCAGCATGTGGGATCTTCCCGAACCAGGGCTCGAACACGTGTCTTCTGCATTGGCAGGCAGATTCTTAACCACTGCGTCACCAGCGAAGTCCCTTTTCTGATATTTTTAAAGGAAAGATTTGACATTACATATAAAACTTCAGTGTACGTGGAATCAACTAGCTAGAACTCTCTGTTAACTGTCCCCCAATTTTAAGAGAACAAGACAAATCATAAGAAATTATCTGTGATCTCAAAGCCTAAACAATTCGATTTAGTAGGTTCTAATCTTACAGCAAATCCAAAATAATCTTCTGAATTTCTACACTTAGAAAAACTCTCAGATGACAAGCTAATGTTCATTACACTGAGCTTAAACGTATTGCAAGGTCTAAATTATCACAGAAACAGCCAAGGTAAAGTATTTCACTTAGGCAAGAAATATAGTTTTTTATGGTAAACTTTTTAAAAAAAAATTTTTTTTGTTAAATTTCATTTTACCAGAAAAATGTTTCATTATATTTAGATATAAAATGACACAGCTAGGACCACAAAGTGTTTTTTAATTGCATTGCATAATGAAGTACAGAGTGCTATAGGAGTATGGTTAAGAATATTGAAAATTACTACTCTTCTTTTAATCTGAGAAACATTTTTTGAGTTCTTTCTATTTCCTACATTACCTTTGGTGGCTCTGTTGGAAACTTGTGAAGGTCTTTTCTGATAAATCTTATGATTACCACTTTGCTAAGCTACTATCATCTCTTGTCTACCTTTCATGATAGTCTTCTAATTGGTCTTTCTGCATCAGCCCTTGCCTGCCTCTGCTCCAAAGGTGAGAACAGTCCTTTTTAAAACATGTCAGATCCCATCACTCCTCAGCTCATAACCCGCTAGTGACTTCCTGTCCCACTAAGAGACAGCGTGCCATATTCTCAGTGGATGTGGTATTACTTACTAGGGTCTGTTTTGGAAATTTGAGGCAAGCCTTCTGGGATGAACATGATTGAGTGGCATTTAGTATGTTGGGGCCTGCTAGTCCATCCTACAGATTCCCTTACCGTAAAGAATCGTCTCTCGCCCTGTATGATGTTTAAAAATCAACTTTAGAGGTATAATTTGTATAAAATAAAATAGGCCATTTTAAGTGTGCAGTTTGATCAGTTTTGACAAATGTATACACCCGTGGAACCACCACAAATCAAAGTATTAAAGCATTCCCATCACCAGGAAAAGCCCCCTTGTGTGTCTTCTACATGACTCTTGGATGTCCTTTGGACATTCTTGAAGGTGAAAAACTTGTTTATGATGATTTGAGCCTAGAACCTAACTCCATTTATATATAAATACAAAATATTTTTTGCGTGATTTTAATGTACACTTGATCTTCCAGAAATGCAATTATCATAGAAATTGAGGGAAGATGACACTCTAGAGTGTTCAGAATTTTACCAGAGGTTTGTCATTTAGAAAGTCATGTCAGAGATTACATCAGCATCACCATTTGTGACATTTGAGCTTCCAAGGAAACACTCCTTTATTCTGCATTTGTAGCTGCCGCATTTATGGTGATTATAAAGGTGACATATTTCTTTATGTTTTTTACAGTGTTCATGTCTGAACATTTACATATTGAAATAGATTTATTTTGTTATAGATTACTTTCATTTATTTCTCATTTATATGACAGGTTCAGTATTATATTGATTCTTTTGAAGTTAGGTGTGTAGATAAGTTGTATCATCTGTGAGGTTAATTTCAGGATAGTAAGGGAGGAGTATAAAATATTTGTTATAAAAAGAGAGTTGGGACTTCCCTGGTGGCGCAGTCGTTAAGAGTCTGCCTGCCAGTGCAGGGAACACGGGTTCAAGCCCTGGTCCAGGAAGATCCCACGTGCTGTGAAGCAACTAAGCCCGTGTGCCACAACTACTGAGCCTGCGCTCTAGAGCCGGTAAGCCACCAACTACTGAGCCTGCATGCCACAACTACTGAAGACTTTGCACCTAGAACCTGTGCTCTGCAACAAGAGAAGCCACCGCAATGAGAAGCCCGCGCACTGCAACGAAGAGTAGCCCCCGCTCGCCCCAACTAGAGAAAGCCTGTGGGAAGCAACAAAGACCCAATGCAGCCATAAATATAAATAAATAAATAAATAAATAAATAAAAGAGAGCATTGGGCCTGTCAGATTGGAGAAGAACTGTCCTATATATTCCAATCCTGTCTCTTTCCTCCCCTGGATTGCCGCTCTGATTGAATCTACTATTTACTATTCTCCTCCATGCTCCCTTGCTCTAGCTACACAGGCCACTGGCTTCCCTGCTGTTCCATGAAAGTTGCAGGCACCTCTGGACCCCTGTCCTCATTTGCTGTTTGTTTCCTCTGCTGGAATGCTCTTCTGCCACATATCCACATGGCCCACTCCCTCGCTTTCTTCAGCTTTTTGCTTAAATGCCACTTTCTCAGTGAGGCTTTCCCTGGCCGCCCTGTTTTAAATTGCATCTCTACCCCTCAGTACTCCTCATGTCTCTTCCCTGCTTTATTTCTCTTACAGAACTTATTAGTCTCTTGACAGGCTTACTTATTTATTTTTTTTGTCATCTGTTGACCTGCCCTATGCCCTCTCCCCCGCACCACACTAACATCTAAATTTCATGAGGACAGGTGCAAAATGTGCGTTGGTGCTGGTGAAAAGAAAGTCATCCAGTTCCCCAGCAAACTGGCATTTGTTTTGATATACTACATAGTCAACCCTGGGCTCCCTTCTTATCTTCCAGCCTGGTATATTGTACTGGCTTCCCCAGCCCTTAGTCATATTTATAAAGGCAGCAGCATCCCTAGAGTTTAGAATAGTGGCCAGCACACAGTAGGTACTCAATAAATATTTATTGAATGAATGACTGTCTTTAGAACTCCAAGAGAGGTGTTTTTATTTGATTTTATTTGAAAGTTTGAAGCTTTAAATATTTTTAGTTTTATATTAACATGGCTTTCTAGAGAGTAATACAAAGTATATTACCTAGAGATGTACCATTTACATTCTCTTATGTTGTAAAGGTTGGTTGATTCATAATTAGTTCTCTAAAGGTCCTATTGTATTCTTTTCCTCATTAAGAAGATTGATAGCTATAACCTAGTGTTATTTATAAGCTATACCCATAAAGCACACTGATATGTGTCCTACATATAGTATAATTAACCTGAATCATAAATTACTTATCAGTCATTTGCCTCCATGTGTTAGAGGCAATATATGGTATCTTTCTTAAGAATAAAACTGGGGAAACATTGTTAATACAAATATACTTTATTGATTTGAGCTCCTGCTATTTCAGAAATTGAATTAATTTTCTTGAACTGAGCTAAAAATTTTAACCCTTGAATAATCTCCAAATAGAAGCAAATCAGTGGTGTAAGGAGGATTACAGGAGGATGATCATCCTATTTAAGAGAACACCTACCTATAAGTAATCATTTGACATAATCATTCATTTATTCATTCAAGCCTATATATATATATTTGTGTGTGTGTGTGTGTGTGTGTGGTACGCGGGCCTCTCACTGTTGTGGCCTCTCCCATTGCGGAGCACAGGCTCCGGACGCGCAGGCTCAGTGGTCATGGCTCACGGGCCCAGCCACTCCGCGGCGTGTGGGATCCTCCCGGACCGGGGCACAAACCCGTGTCCCCTGCATCGGCAGGCGAACTCTCAACCACTGCGCCACCAGGGAAGCCCCCAAGCCAATATTTTTTAAGCAGCTGTACTCACCAAGCATGTGTCTGGAAATATAAGGGCAAATGAGGCAGAATCCCAGCCTAATACAAGCAAGTAAACAAACAGGTACAATAAAATGTCATGGTCACCAATATAGCCATCTTACAGGAGACAGAAAGGGATAGACGTGGGATTGCAATGGTCATATCTAGCTGCAGAACTGGGAATGAGACAGAAAAGTCTTCAAAAAGAAGGTAACACTTGAACCAAATTTCTGGAGTTAAGAATGTTGTTGTGTGGGTTGAATGATGAGATGAAGATATTCTAGGCATAAAGAGCTGCATGATCCAGAGGATGGAAATAACCCACCTGGTTAGCAGAACTGTTTGAAAGGGTTGGAGTGTAGACTGCTGTGGGAGTGAAATGAGTTAAGGCTGGAGTGGTGGGTGGAGGTCAGGGAATGAATGGCCTGGTACCATGGACTAAAGGAATTTGAACTTTCACCTGTGGGCCACGGAGAACCAGTGAAGTCCTTCAGGAAGGATAATTACATCAGTTTACTTCACTGGTATGTCAGTAATCCATTAGACAGGTGGAACTAGAGGTATTTCAACTGTTACAGTAGTCCAGATAAGCATTGCTTGAGATCCCACAGTAAGAATGTAGTGATTGAGATGAAGAGGAGGGAGACAGATTGGAGTAATGCTAGAGGCTCTAGGACTTGCTGATGGTTGTGGTGGAGATATGGGGGAGAAAGGATTTAGCATAAGAGTCGTAATCTCAGATGCCTCAAGAGCCAGACAGTGACAAAAATGAATGAAAGAAGCCTTAGCAATCATTGTGGCCATTATGAATACTACATGAAGCAAGAGCTTACCTGAGTGTAAATGGGACACCTGCTACTCAGCTTTAGCCCATTGTTCCGTGTAGGTAGGGCCTGATGTTGCTTCATTTTCTGATTTTTTTTTTAAGTTTTTATTTGTCTTATTATTTTTTTTCCTTATTATTTTGGCTGCGGCACATGGGATCTTCGTTGAGGCATATGGGACCTTTCCTTACGTTGTGCATTTTCTCTCTAGTTGTGGTGCGCAGGCTCCAGGGCATGTGGGCTCTGTAGTTTGCGGCACACAGCCTGTCTTGTTGAGGTGTAGGAGCTCAATAGTTGTGGTGTGTGGGCTTTGTTGCCCCATGGCATTTGGGATCTTAGTTCCCCAACCAGGGATCGAACTTGTGTGCCCTGCATTGGAAGGTGGATTCTTTACCACTGGACCACCAGAGGAGTCCCCATTTTCTGATTTTTAAAGAGAAGCCTAAATCTGTGTTTTTCTGTGACATCTCCCAAATCTTAAATGTTGGCTCAAAGTTTTTTAAAGTTCTGTCTGAACCAAATAAAAACAACTTCAGAAAATAAACAGGGCTTCCTTGGTCGCGCAGTGGTTGAGAGTCTGCCTGCCGATGCAGGGGACACGGGTTTGTGCCCCGGTCCGGGAGGATCCCACACGCCGCGGAGCAGCTGGGCCCGTGAGCCTTGGCTGCTGAGCCTGCGCGTCCAGAGCCTGTGCTCTGCAACGGGAGAGGTCACAACAGTGAGAGGCCTGCGTACCGCAAAAAAAAAAAAAAAGAAAAGAAAAACAGCTAAGTTGCAGCCTCTGTCCTAAGATGTCTCCTGTTTTTATGATTAGAAGTATGGTGTTATTCACTAAGATAGGAAATAGAGGGAGAGAAGCAGATTGGGAAGATGAAATGGAGAAGGCTAATGATTAGATTTAGACCATGTTGAGTTTGAGGTGCATCAATTAATAGGAAGCTACAAATGCAGGTCCAGAACACAAGTGAAAAGTCTGAACTGGAAAATAAAGACCTGGGAGTTATTAGTAAATAGATGGTAGATGAAATCATTAGCCAATTTGCTTCGAACAACATTTCAGGAAACTTTTGTTTTTCTGTTCTTGCTCACTGGCAACAATTGGTAGAGATACCTCTCCTGACCCATTTAGGAGCTCTCCAGAATACCTGACAGTCAAGGGCTTCAGAAAAATTCACTTTCTGACAAATGCGAGGATTTTTCTCTTAGTTTCTGTAGCACTGTCCTTATCCCAATGTCTGTTAGCTTTTTGTGTCTCTAAGCAGGATCTTCGTGTCTCTGATGGTACCAGAAGAACTGACATGTGGTAGGCTCTCTGAAGGCAAAAGTCAAATGTCTCCAAATGCCACTGTTTTTATAATATTGCATGATTATAAATTATTAGAAGACAGGGATTCTTCTACTTTGTTCCATGGTTCCTCCTTAGCAGCCAATTTTCTCTGTGAATCCTTAGAAACAAGAATTGAGTGGAACAAAAGTGAGCTGAATGCTATGTGAAGATGAATTCATCTCCAAGGTGTGATCTCAGTAGCTTGCTCATATTACACATAGGATGTGGGTCAGTTGCAGCTCTATCAGCCTTCAAGTAGGTGTCATATGTGTCCTCATTTCAGGACCTAGGCTGAAGGAGCATTGCCTTTCTGGGACATTCCCTTTTCATAGCAGATAAAGATGGCTGGTGGAAACTCACCATGTCTTTTAAAGCTTCTTCTCAGAGATTACGTGTATCGTATCTGCTCACATTCCGTTGACTAAGCCTGACATCTGTGGGTGGGGTTACATAATCCTCTTTCAGGAAGCCTGTACTTGGGGATAATCACTGCAGTCTACAGTAGACGGTGAGTGTATTTTCTGTGCTGTGGGTGTAATGAGAAAATGAAAAGAAAGGAAGTGCCATAATTGAGATCTTACTCTTCTGATGGGTTAGGAAAAGTGCTTGTAAATAATTAGATATCTATGCAGCAGAGTAGAGGATTTAGTTGTACTGATATAATGAAAGAAAAGAGCCCCAGATTCCAGTGGAGTGAGTCTGCATTCGGATCACATGCTTGGCGCTGATGACAGCCACCAAAGTGAAAATCAGTAGAAGGAATACTGACACGAGAATGGTAGTAACAATGCAATCCTGGCATTCAGTTCTCTGCTGGCCGCTCTGATTTTAGAATCTTTGTAGGCATAGCAAATGCATATATGTATGGACTGTGACCACCTGGAGAGCCTCTGCCCCAAGTAGAGGGAGCAGCTGCCATTTCTCAGTTCCAGCAGATGTTGCCATGTGGGGACACTAAGAACACTATTGCCACCTTCTTTATTTGAAATCTCACAATTTTTGTGTTGGCTCAAATTTTTAAAAATACACTGTGGGCCAAACAAAATATTCCTGTGGGTTAAATCAATCTTAGTTTGTGACTGCTTGTCTAGAGGAATGGATTGATTTCATATCCTTCATATAATCTCCCATGAACATGCTTCTCTCAACACGTGTATTTGTTCTAGTTGTTTTCCAGGTCAGAGGTGTGATTTCCTTTTGCAAGGATAGAGTTGCTTAAATGACATGGGTTCCTGAATAGAAGGCCAAAAAGGAAGAGAAGGCAATTCATCCCTTCTCAATTTTTATTCAATGTTCAAATGATCAGAAGAATATTAATTTTAGAGCTGGCTTTCTTCCATGGTATACTTGGAACCAGTGCAGGAGAGGCCTAACTTATTGCACAGAGGCCAAAAATGATCTGGTAGCAGCACCCAGAGGGCACTTCCTTCTCATTTTTATTCTTGTATTTGTACTTCCCACCACTGACATTAGTGCTTGATGTTCTCCTACTTATATATAGCCAATTCGGAGTTCATAGACGATGGTGACGGGAAGAAGGTTTTACCCCTAATTTTATTAGAACCAAAGAGTGCTATTGAAATGTCTGCATGTGGATGCATGGGTGTCCCAGTTCTTTTATAGTGGCTTCCGCAGCTAAGCCCTTCTGTTGCATGCGTATCACTAAAGTTAAGTCACGGAGAATACTCTAATACAGTGATCTTCATTAGGGTCTTCTCAAGGACAAGTACAAAATTTACATAGCCCGACCGACAAGGCTCATATTTCAAGATGACCTCAAATATTCAGCTAATCAAAGGGGATAAAAACTTCAGAAACCACACCCAGAAATATGTCAGACTTGTTTCTTTTTGGACTATAAATCCAGGGAATGATTGAGATTCTTTAAATTTAAGAATAAAACCATATGTTTTATAGAATTAAAGGAATTTTTCAGAGTATTTGGAGTATATGGCATTATACTAGTAGTATACATATTTCTATTTGGAGCTGTTTGACATATTTAGAGGTAACCATATATACTGCCACTACAGTATGTCAGTAGGTTACATCTAAATAAACACACATCTGTAGCATTTGCCTCTTGTGATAGAGTATTTATCAAGAGTTAAATTTAAACTTTAATATTATGTACTCAAATGTGTTAGCTTGAATTACAATAATGGTAAAACTAAGAAAAAAATTTACTAAGTTTATTTATTAAATTTATTAAGTTTAACAATGTAAAATTATTTGTCTGTACTCTTTAAAAAATATTTGAATTAGCTTATAATGAATACAGAGGTACTTGAAAAAGAGAGAGAGAGACAGAAAGAACAAAAGCCAATTTATGAATGGGTTTGTGGGAGTGGAAGCGATGTGTAGAGATGGTGTATAATTAACCTGAAACCTTAAGAATGACTAGATGTTAAAACTGAGTAGAAAACTTAACTCTGGACTTCTTGCTAAAAAGGGAAATATAAGTTGCATAGTCTTACTAACGACTAAATTGAATGATACCAGTTGCTCAGAAGAAACAAATATTGCCTAGCTTTGAACTCAAAGAAAAATTTACCTCACAAAGCTTGTTATGAAGGACATTGCACAAACAAAAGTGTCCCCAAATTGCAATTTTATGAAAGATGCCAAAATATTCCTTGCATGGTCATTTCAACATAGGCTTTTGGCAGAAGTCCAAGGGCATAATGTTAAATAGATTTCTATGAAAGCTGAAGAAATGTAGATTAATTTTGTAATTTGGGGGTGTTGGTAACATGAACAAAGATAGACTAAATAATTGCTATGCATTTTAGAGTGTCCACTTAGCAAACAATGAAAGATATATTGAAGACAACACGTTGTAAGACTCACAAACCTCCTGAGATCTTTTGTTTTCATTAATTCAGAAAGTATTTATTGATGTCACAATGTATATACTTGTTCTGCCTGTGGCCTAGAAATGTTCATGAATATGTCATTTTTAGATGGTCCTTAAGTATTTATATATGATTTATATATCCATTTGCTTCTAAGGAAAAATTATGCTTATTGTCAATTCAATCTCTGAGGTATATATATATATATATATATATATATATATATATAATTCTGTTTTCAACTACTGTGTTTTGTTTTTTTTTGTTTTTTTGTGGTACGCGGGCCTCTCACTGTTGTGGCCTCTCCCGTTGCGGAGCACAGGCTCCGGACGCGCAGGCTCAGCGGCCACGGCTCACGGGCCCAGCCGCTCTGCGGCATGTGGGGTCTTGCCGGACCGGGGCACGAACCCGTGTCCCCTGCATCGGCAGGTGGACTCTCAACCACTGCGCCAGCAGGGAAGCCCTCAACTACTGTTTTTATGAGATCTATAGTTAGTTAGATTTTCACCTATACTAAGGTGAGGATATACAGTTAAAAAAAAAAATTCATTAAAAATATTCTATGGGCCTAATTTGGGCAATGTATTTTAAATTGTTAATGAGACAAACAGGGACCTCCCTGGCCGTCCAGTGGTTAAGACTTCACCTTCCAATGCAGGGGGTGCAGGTTCGATCCCTGGTCGGGAAGCTAAGATTCCACATGCGCTGCGGCCAAAAAACCAAAAACATAAAACAGAAGCAATATTGTAACATATTCAATAAAGATTTTAAAGATGGACCACATCAAAAAATAAAATAAAATAAAAGACGGACAGTTCAAACAACGGGCAAAGGATTAAAAATATCCAGAAGAAGTTCCAGACTCTCATAAAATTTTATCTGGCTATTTGACCTAGCCATTTGTATTTCTGATAAAAGCAAAATTTCAGGTCATGTTCATGTGTATTTATTTTGAGCCTTGACTTGGAGAACACAGCTAATATACATGTCAGATGATTTTGATCATAATGGGTGATAAAAAGTGAAAGAGAAAATGTTGTAATGCAAAGGCTGTATCAAACTCCAAAACATAAAACCTAACAGTTTTGCCCTTTGTTTTCATGGGAAATTGTGCGTGACATTAGTTTGAAATAGGTGAGTAGCCTCTCCAAAGACAGTAGAAAGAATGGGATTAACTTTATTGAGGCTCTCCTGTGAGAGACACTGTGAGGCATTATGCTAGGCTTTTTTTGATAGGTATTATATGTCTTCAAGTCCTGTCCATGGCATCTCATACATAGGTTAAGTAACTTGATCAAAAAAGTGTACCAAGTGAGGATTGTAATGATGGCAGGAACACAAGGAAGCTGGTTCCAAAGAGGCTTAGGTAACCTGCCCAGTCCCACAGTGAGGAGGTGGCAGAGCTGGGGTCTGACTCCGTAGTACACAAGCAGCAGTATCCGGTTAGAGAGACTACAGAAACATATAATTTTAAAATTGAAATAGTCTTCATAGATCATCTAGTTAGTTCATTGTCCTTTAGCACACCAGTTTTATAATTGGGGAAACAGATGTTCAGTAACATTAATGTTCTTTCAAATGGAAATAAGGTGTGAAATTATTGGATCAATTTAATTCTTTGCCTAGTACATAATAGACACTCATATTCTAATAAGTAAATAAGAGGACACTATGATACTAATTGTCAACTTTTTTGTGAAGAGAAGGATGTTTTTGGCAGTGAGACAGTCATCAGTGAACTAAATGAATAAAATCCAGGTGCTTGAACTTGGACCTTCCAGCTCCCCACTCAGACCTCCCCCCACTTCTCCCACCATTTTCCTGTCAAATGCTTAAAAACTGGTTTAGGGGAACATGGAAGTTTAGAGAAATCATAAGAGCGTATGTTCTTCTCTGAAGTTCCCCCAAATTAGCCTACGCTTTACCAATTTCCAACTGGAAGTACTTCTGTTACTTAAAACACTTAGGAGAGCTGGCCTATTTTTTAAACATCAGTGGTTCTGAAAACCTGAATTCTAAGGTTCTCCAGATGGTGTGTTTACTAGATCTCTTGCAGAATAAAAATTTTTTGTAATGTAGTAAGTGTCTAGTTTTGCTTTGGACAGAAATGAATACTTCACTCACCACATTTAATTTAAAAAAAAAAACAACTCCTTTGCCTCTCATTCAAAGCAAAGCTTGTCCTCTCTCAGTATGTCCAATCATGTCCAGTCAGGGGTATGTAGTCCACAGAGATTTTTCCCATGAGAGAACTACTTCTTTCAGGATGGAGATTCCACAAACTCCCTCTCTGACTAGCTGTTTCCAGTGTTTACTCATCCTTATAATCAGGAAGTTCATCTTTGCATCTGCCATATATGATTCCTGCATTTTCTCTGGCTCTGCCTGCTGTGCTGGCTGGGACAAGCTGCACAGAAATTCCCTCACCGGGAAGCCTTCCCAAACTCAGGCAGATAATGCTCAGTGGCATGGTTGTCGCCACGTGAGGTGCAGAACAAATTGCAATGTGCCCACCATACGTGTTACGTAACAGCAATCCTACTCTGATGCTCAACTCAAACTCGCCACTGCATTAAATCTCAGTACCCCCAAATTGTTCTATCCTCTCCTTCCCTTCCCCCATCAAAACAGCTACTTATTAGATATTGAGTGGAACAAAATGATTATCTGATGAAATGTTTTTCATTTAAGCATGATTGATTGAAAACAATTATTTCTCCAGCAGGCATTTGCTTTTTAAAGTAAGCACCTATTGATTAAGGAATAACATGCTTATAACTGAGAGATATTAGAAGTTGGAGCTAAGGTTACTTCCTTTCAGGCCTGTGTAAAGTTTAGAAATAATAATGAAGTGCTTAGCGGGTTGTATCCATACAGCAAGTAGTATCTATTATTATTACATCCTGTAGTCCAAAGAGTCTTTGATTCTATAACTAATATTTCCATGGCCTTATCTGAAAAGTTTTCTGCTTTAGTACAGTCCGTATTAACAGTTCTGAAATATAGAGTAAACTAATAAGCTCAGTTTCTTAAATTTGTCCTTATAGGTCTGATTGCATGTCCTTTAAAGCTTTAGAGTGCTTTTCTCTGGAATCTAAGTAATTTGTAATATGTCTACAAGCATTTATTTTTCCAATATTCCTATAAGATGCATACATTTTAAAATGTAAACAGACAAAATAGAAACATTACTGTAATTTAGAACTAACCAATGCTGAGAACAAAGGAAGGATAACTTCAAGGTTAATAAATTTTGGAATATTGATCATATGTAACAATATTAGACACATTTCCAAATGTGCTACTGTCTTGACTCATATTTAGAATGGGAATCACTTTAATCCTCTATTCTTTTCTATTCTATCCTGATATACTTGTGTAAAACCCATCCTGTGCTACCTTGTGCTTGAACAGATGATTTTTCTTTCCTAAAGTAATTAAATTACACTACTGGTATCCTGCAAAACATCTACTGTTCTTATCCATCCATTTTTCTGTCTTGTTAGAAATTTTAGTTTTAATGCAAATTTCTTAGGTTACAGCCACCCCTTTCAGTTTGGAATTACTCTTAATTATCATCATTCAAATTATTAATGGAAGTGCTAAATGGCATAGGGTTCAGAACTGATCCCTTGAGATGATCTTCATTGCCCAGATCCCTATTAGCTGTGATAATATCATGGAAAGAAGGAAACATTGAAAAGACGGAGAAGGTTTTTTGGAACAGGAAAGAGGCCAAAATGACAGAGAGAGAGAGTGATACAGAGATCCAAAATATCCAGAAAGAAAGATATAGATGAATAATATGACTAAATGAGAGGATGTGGAAAAGGGGATAACGTCTGTGATAAAGAGAGACATGTGGCAAATAAAAGCTCAATAAGTAAATAAAAGTTCAGTATACATACCAAGTCTTAAAGCTGGCACACCAGATTTCCATTATTTCCAGTGCCTGATTTAAAATATACTCCTAACTTTAAAAATTTACCATTGGCATTTTAAAAAATTCTCTTCAAAAGTTAATCTACTTTTTATACAGAGAAAGGTCAATAACATTTATATTTGGTTTTGGCTAACATATAGAAACTTAGATTTTTCATTTAGAAGAAATGCAGTATGATATGCTAGAGCAAGAGGGCTTTGAGATCCAGGTAGGTTTGTGTTCAAATCTTGTCTTTTCCACTTACTACCTGTTAATTCCAAAAGAATCACTGAATTCTCTTGCCTCATAGGCAAAATGGAGCTGATATTAAAAATTTTCAGGTCTGCAATAAAGTTTAGAAATAATGCACGTTAAAGTGTTTTTTTAGGTAGTATGCATAAAATATATCAAAGCTATGTTTATTAGGTCATGAGTCCCATTAGTCATTGATACAATAAGTAATATTTCTTATTTATTTATTTATTTTACTTTTGGCCACGTTGGGTCTTCGTTGCTGCGCGCCGACTTTCTTTAGTTACGGTGCACGGGCTTTCTCATGGCGGTGGCTTCTCTTCTTGCAGAGCACGGGCTCGAGGCGCACAGGCTTCAGTAGTTGTGGCTCACGGGCTTAGTTGCTCCGCGGCATGTGGGATCATCCCGGACCAGGGCTCGAACCTGTGTCCCCTGCATTGGCAGGTGTATTCTTAATCACTGCACCACCAGGGAAGCCCAGTAAGTAATATTTCTTGCTTGAGTTCCTAGCACTTCATTTAGCAAGTCCTATATATTTTTTTATTTTGAGTGCTTGGTATTGTGTCATTAAATATGAAATTTTAATATTCAGAAAACAGTCCACACAAAATAACTCTAAAATTTCATCTAATTATTTCCTCTTGGCAGCCAGTAATTATCTTGTTTTGCTAATGGGCATCACCTTAACCAAGTGATCAAGTTAAAATCACTAATGAGAAAAACCTTTCATTGTGTGCCCCTGATGCCATGCACCGAGGACACAACATCACTTATTAAGCATTCTTGCCAATGATACATACTTTGATGTAATAATGAGAAAGCTTCAAAGAAATCCAAATTGGAGGATATTCTATAAAAACAAATGGACTGTATTTTTCTTTTGTTGTTGTTGTTGAAGTATAGTTGATTTACAAAGCTGTGCCAATCTCTGCTGTACAGCAAAGTGACTCAGTTATACACATAGAGACCTTCTTTTATTTAACATTCTTTTCCATTATGGTTTATTCCAGGAGGTTGGATATAGTTCCCTGTGCTATACATTAGGACTCTGTTGTTTATCCATTTTAAATGTAATAGTTTGCATCTGCCAACCCCAAACTCCCAGTCCATCCCTCTCCCTCTTTTGGCAACCACAAGTCTGTTCTCTATGTCTATGAGTCTATTTCTGTTTTGTAGATAGGTTCATTTGTGCCATATTTTAGATTCCACATATAAGTGATATCATATTTAATGGACTGTATTCTTAAAAAAATTTCAGTGTCATGAAAAATAGAGGAAGGCTGGGAAACTTTCCAGATTAAAGGAGATTAAAAGATACACAACTAAGTGCAATGAGTAACCCTGGATTAGATTCTGGATTAGGGGGAAATTTGCCATAAAGATCATTATTAGTGCAGTTTGAATATGGACAGTATATTAGATATAATATTTCATTAATGTTAAAATTCCTGATATGTAAAAGAATATCTATAAATGTAAATACATACATAGAGACACAGATAGGCAGAGAGAGACAGAGACAGCAAGTACTAAAGCAAATGTGACAAACTTAAATATTGGTGAATCTGGTTGAAAAATGTCAGTAATTCTGTGTCCTATTCTTGCATTTCTTTTGTAAGTTTAAAATTATTTAATAATAAAAAGTTCAGGGCTTCACTGGTGGTGCAGTGGTTGAGAGTCCTCCTGCCGATGCAGGGAACACGGGTTCGTGCCCCGGCCCGGGAGGATCCCACATGCTGCGGAGCGGCTGGGCCCGTGAGCCATGGCCGCTGAGCCTGCGCGTCCGGAGCCTGTGCTCCGCAACAGGAGAGGCCACAACAGTGAGAGACCCGTGTACCGCAAAAAAAAAACAACAAAAACAAACAAACAAACAAAAAAATAATAATAAAAAGTTCAAAAATAGTTTATCTTTTATAGAAAGTAATTGATTTCTTGATGCAGCTAGTTGACTTTTTAAAAAGAACTTCTTTAGAAAAGGCTTACAAGCCCAAATCACAGGCGTAAGTCTGCC
Source organism: Stenella coeruleoalba (assembly GCF_951394435.1). Taxonomy (NCBI): domain Eukaryota; kingdom Metazoa; phylum Chordata; class Mammalia; order Artiodactyla; family Delphinidae; genus Stenella; species Stenella coeruleoalba. Next base: position 20,315,308 of record NC_137155.1, on the reverse strand, counting down.
CTTAGCAACCTATTAAGATTAATTTATCATAATTGATGCATTATTCCCATGAAAGTGCTTAAAAGAAGTAATGAGGGTGATGAATTCTCTCTCATCCTTTTAATGGGTGGTTCCTCCAGGCAAGTATAATGTCATAGAGAGATCTGCATGTAAAAGGTTGCATTATTAATATGAATTGAATTGATGATTAAGTAGGAAGCGACAGTTACAATGAACAATTTTGAACTTCCCTAGGCAAAAGTTGGACCCAGCCAAAAAAAAAAAAAAAGAATTAAACCTCTTTTGGGAAAAATAAATCTCAATTTAGCACATCGATCTTCAGAGAAAACTATTAATATATACATTTCAAAAATCATTTTTAATATTTTAGCTTTGTTTTCTTTGAGATTTTAAGAAGACGTCTCTCATATAACTTTCTCTTGAAATCTGGAAGCAGATTAAATCTTACATTTTGGGATTTGGTATTTCAGAAGATAAAAGGGAGTCTTGGATGTTTCATCATTTCCCTCTTTATTAGAAATGTGAAATTCTTTGTATGTAACAATCAAAATATGCCGTTTTCAAACAACATAAAAATGGTACTGTTATTTGGCTTAGAATCATTTCTATATTCTCAACTTGTGTGCATGCATTCACTTTAGGCTGTAATTTTGGATTCTATGTTTCTTTAAAAAAACAGATTTCCTTTATAAAACTAGCAAAAAGCAAGTGCTAATTTATTTTGTGTATTCTCCAATTGAGAGTGGCCACAGGATCCAAGAGGCCATGTGTCATGAGGTCAGTGGTGCGGGAGCAAAGAGCTTTTGTAAGGCCCTGGGTGGTCTGGCCAGATTTCCGGGTTGAGTTAGAATAGTCTTTTATATCATGGGATGCCTTGCCCAGGTTGTGCAATGTAACCTTTAAAACTAAGCAAACCTGTTGCTCAGCTACTTCAGTCCTGTTTCTTCTGTATCCAAATCAGGTTATTTCCATACAGACATGGTTCAGCAGGACATTTACCACCTGACAAGAAGGATTGTAAAAATTTCTGTAGACTTACTGGATTTTCTTAAAAAATTGGTTTGAAAATATGCTATGAGCCAACTGGGGCCCAGAAAGCAGTCTGAAAAAAAGGCTTTATTGTCTGGGTAAGATTCAGGTTCAACCAAGAACAGGTGACATCAGATGTAATTGTTCTTTATGGGTGGCTCTCCCCTTGCTCCTTTCTATCCACCTGGGCTGCCCAGAAACTCCTTTATTTCTCATCCTAGGACTATGCCACAGGTGTGGCATTGCCACTGGCATAATGCTGGAAGAGTTGCTTCTGCTTCCCACCAAGGCCCAAGACCAGGTCATTGGAGTAGGAATGGATGGACTGTTGTTGCTCTGGGGCAGAAGGTGGGAGAGAAAGTGAGAGGATGAATCGTCCTGACAGGAGAGCATACTTAATAGTTTCAATCATTACAAATTTCTTTAGTTTTTACAGTGACCTTAAGAGTCAGTCATCTATTCTCTTTGAAGTAGATGATTCATTTCTTATGCTTTGTGTCTGCCTTCCAAATTTATTTTGAGAAAAATGTGCATCAACTAAGTTTGATCTGAGTTTTTACTGGTACTTAATTTGTTAACTCCTCAAGTATCAGTCCCTCAAAGAAAAATAAAACAATTATGATCCTAAAAAATGGGTTTGCAAATTTTATTTTTAAAAAGAAGAAAAGAAATTGCTGACATTTCTCTGGATAGTTCTATGCTGTAACTTTCCACTGACAACATCTGAAACTTCCAGGGTTTCTGTTACAAAAACTGCTCTTGCATATAAGGTTTTTCTTCTTTGCTTTATTCTATAATATTTCAAGCCTGCAATTACTTTGCTGCATTCTGAGGACATTTCAAGGTCTACCCCATGTAAAAATACATAGATTATTAATTTTATCTGTGTGCTAAACAAATGATTACTGAAGGCCTACTATGTGCCAATCACTGTCATGTGCCAAAGACACAAAAATGAAGCTCCCAGTCTAATTGGGGAAATATATACATATCTGAATAATTATAAAGTAGTCACAGAGATGTTAGAAGAGATACCTACAAAGTACAACTAGGACCAGACGATGAAACAACTAATTTTTCCAGAGAGAGTCAAGGAATGTAGTAATATTTGATCAAGGTCTTAAAGGATGACTAGCAATTCGCCCAGTGAGTCCACCCAGTGGGAGTAGGCATTCCAATCACAGGGAACATTGTTTGCAAAAGCACAGAAGCCTGAAATGCAAGATAAATCCTGAAAGTGGCCTGGAATCACTGGAATTTAGGGTACAAAGATTAAGCATAACTTCCTTTCACCAGTTGGCTGGCTCTCTAGCAGCTGCCTGTCACATTCTCCTCTTAGTTTCACTCCAGCTTCTGCTCCCAATACAACAGAGCTCTTTTTCTCACTCAGCATCTCTGGTCATTGAGGGTAATTTCTGAGCTAGTTTATGAGCATCAGACTCCTTTCATGAAAGGGCGACACACCTTGTGCCTCTGTGTATATTACTCTCTTTAACAGAACCAGTCCTACCCAGTCTCATTACTCCCCCTATTTATTGGGGTTTATTCCCAAAGACTTTTGACTGTTTTCAAGTCAAGTCTACCCTTGAAGAGTAAAGATTTGTCATCACTTGGGCTTATTAAGGAATACATTGCAAATCCTGAAAATAATCCTGAGAAGTATTCCAAAATACTTCTAAAAAGTATTTAGAAATGCTAGCATTTAGCATCATTAGAGCCTTTTAAGATGATTCTTTGAAGAAAGTAATCCTGTGGATGTGCAAATTCCTATGCATTTAAAAATAGCCAGGTATTGTTAACTTTTAGGTATCAATGGTATTGTGTTTTTGTGTGTTTTAAAAAGTCATTTTGGGGAGATATGCCCTGAAATAATATGGTAAAACAGTGTGGAATTTGCTTTAAAATAATCCAGTGGTGGGAGGGGAGGGTAGTATGGGGAGTATAGATGAAATAATATTAGTGGATAGACATTTGAGGTCCATTGTAATAATCCATTTTTACATATGTTTGAAACTTTCAACAATAAAAAGTAAAAGAAAGTCACCTTACATTGTAGTCACACTTTGTCTTGTATTTATAGGCTGGAAAGGAATAAACATTTTCACAAACATCAAGGTATGTGGTACACTTTGTCACCAGTTCCTTACCACCTCCCACCTAAGTGTAGAGAACCTGAGTTCTCTATAAGTACCTCTGATACCTTTTACTATAAAGATTTTTAATATATATTCATATAAAAATAATCTTTTATTAATTCCAAAGACAGCTAAGTAGGCAACTAAACGTATACTGCAAATCAAACAAATTAATGTACACTAAAAATTTGACCTTTTACCCCAAAGAGTGTATTACTTCTTATTTTAGCTTGTCATTGTTTTTTTAATTTTACAGCACAACTGCACTGTGAACACTAATGAATAAATATTATCAAATGCAAAAGTAGAGATATTTTCCCCTCTCTTATAATGTATCAAGTTATATTGATTTATTTGCCCTCTTTATAGTGTCCTCCTCCACCTATTTTATTATTTATTTTATTTTATTTTTTTGCGGTGCGCGAGCCTCTCACTGTTGTGGCCTCTCCCGTTGCGGAGCACAGGCTCCGGACGCGCAGGCTCAGCGGCCATGGCTCACAGGACCAGCCGCTCTGCGGCATGTGGGATCTTCCCGGACCGGGGCACGAACCTGTGTCGCCTGCATCGGCAGGCAGACTCTCAACCACTGCGCCACCAGGGAAGCCCGCACCACCTATTTTAATAAAATTATTTAAGAACTCCAGGACGGGGCTCCAGTGCACATTAATGACCGACAGGTCACTGCTGGAGGAAGTTTTCATTTGGCTGTGGAATGGCAGGACCGAGAACAGTAAACCACCTCTCTGCTCCTGCCCACCTCCTTCTTTAGAAGTGTATTTCCTCAAGTTATACAATGCACTGTTGATTAAACAACAGCTTCTTATGCAAAAGAAACCCTACATTTTGGGTAAAATTTTAGAAATAACTGCAAAAATATCCCTCAGTTCTAGAAACGGTGACATTACACATATATTTACCACTTGTCAAGTCACTTAATAGTGAGCTCTTTTAAAATACATGTTTAAGTGATTAATCACTCTCAACTTAAAAAATTTTTTCAAATTGTGAATATTTTATGCCAATAAGGAGATACTACTTAGGCAAGTTGTGCTGTTTGGGGGTAGCAGTCTTCAAACTGTACCTATACCTATACTATGGTACAGGTACTTTACAAGAGATACGAAGGCCAAAAACAGTTTTAAGGGAATTAGGATTCTGGATATTTAGTTTCTCTTTGCACTCCTTAAAAGTGATCTGAAAAAATAATTCCTGGAGAGAGGACCAAAATGGCAACCTGAGAGGCTCCTGAGCTACCCTTCTCCCATGGACGCACAGAAAGTACAGCTGCATATGGAGCAATTCCCACTGAAAGAGATCCAGAAACTAGCCAAGCAACTCCTACACATTTGACAAATAAGAAAATTCCCACATCAAAACAGGCAGGAGAGACTGAGACATTCTCTCACCATAAACCTCGCCCCTGGCACAGAGCCATACAATAAGGACTAATCCACTGATTGCCAGCTTTTCCCTGAGGAGTGAAAGGTTTGGACCCCACATTCAGCACCCCAGCTTTTACCACTTCCATTTGACTAGCTCCCAAAACACCTAGCTCTGAAAGCCAATGGGGCTTGCATCCACAGGACCCAGAAGACCATAGCAAACAAAGATAATATTAATAAATGGTGTTGGAAAACTGGACCTTTATCTTACATCATACACAAAAATCAACTCAAAGTGGATTAAAGACTTAAATATAAGACCTGATTCTTCAAAATTTCTAGAGGAAATCATAAGGGGGTAAGCTCTTTCACATTGGTCTTGACAGTGATTTTTTGGAATTAACCCCAAAAGTAAAGGCAACAAAAGCGAAAATAAAGAAATGAGACTACATCAAACTAAAAAGCTGCACAGCAAAGGAAACCATCAATAAGATGAAAAGGCAATCTATGGAGTGGGTTATTTCACTTAGCATAATGCCCTCCAGCTTCACCCAAGTTGTTGCAAATGATGGGATTTCCTTCCTTCTTAAGGCTGAATAATATTCCATTATATATATACTACCACATTTTCTGTATCCCTTCACTTGAGGACAGGAATAGGAGAAAATATTTGCAAACCACATATTTATAAGGGGTTAATATGCACAATATACACGGAACACATCCAACCCAATAGCAAAAAAGGAAATAACTCAATTAAAAAATAGGCAAAGGATCTGAATAGACATTTTTCCAAGGAAGACATACAAATGGCCAACAGGTGCATGAAAAAGTGATCAGCAGGTAAATGCAAATCAAAACCATTATAAGAGGGGCTTCCCTGTTGGCACAGTGGTTAAGAATCCACCTGCCAATGCAGGGGACACGGGTTCGAGCCCTGGTTTGGGAAGATCCCACATGCCACGGAGCAACTAAGCCTGTGCACCACAACTACTGAGCCTGCATGCCACAACTACTGAAGCCTGCCCACCTAGAGCCCATGCTCTGCAACAAGAGAAGCTACCGCAACGAAGAGTAGCCCCCGCTCGCCGCAACTAGAGAAAGCCTGCGTGCAGCCACGAAGACCCAACGCAGCCAAAACAAAAAAGAACAACATGATATCACTTCACATCTTTTAGAATGGCTGTCCTCTAAAAGACCAGAGATAGGAAGTATTGTCAAGGGTGTGGAGAAAAGGGAACCCTTGTGCACTGCTGGTGGAAATGTAAATTAGTGCAGCCACTATGGAAAACAGTATGGAGTTTCCTCAGAAAATGAAAAATAAAACTATCATATGATCCAATAATCCCACTTTTGGGTGCATATCTGGAGGAAACTAAATGACTATCTTGAAGAGACATCTGTACTCCCATGTTCATAGCAGCATTATTCACAATAGCCAAGGTGTAGAAACAACCTAAGTGCCTGTCCTCAGGTGAAGGGATAAAGAAAATGTGGTAGTATATATATAAAATGGAATATTATTCAGGCTTAAGAAGGAAGGAAATCCCATCATTTGCAACAACTTGGGTGAAGCTGGAGGGTATTATGCTAAGTGAAATAACCCAGACAGAGAAAGACAGATGCTGCATGGTATCACGATATGTGGAATCTGGAAAAAAAAAAAAAAAAGTCAAACTCACAGAAACACAGAGTAGGAAAGTAGTTTCCTTGTGTGGGGTGGGGTGCAGTGAGGGAAATAGGGAGAGATTGGTAACAGGGTACAAAAACAGATGAATAAAGTCTGAGGTTCTAATGTATAGCATGATTGTTGTTGATAACGCTGTATTGTATAACTGAAATTTGCTAAGAGAGTAGAACTTAAATGTTCTCACCAAAAAAAAAAAAAGAAGGTAAATATGTGCAGTGCTTGATATGTTAATTAACTCAACGGGACAAATCCTTTTATGGTGTATGCATATATCAAATCATCACATTATACACTTTAGATACCTTACGATTTTATTTGTCAATTATACATCAGTAAAGCTGAAAAATATTTTTTTAGCTGATCTGCCTGAGGATACAACATTTCCACCTCTTCTTTCACACACCCCTTCCCCACTATCTCATATTTTAAAGAAGAAAGGTCTTCTCTCACCCTAATCTTTCCATCGTGTATTACCCTACAGTAGAAAAACCTCTGTAACCCACTGGTGTAATACAGTATAGGTATTGGTATTGGTGTTGAGAAGGGGAGTCCCACTAAAGAATGAATAATAAATCCTTTTGCAATTATATGGCTTCCTAGTTTGCTTTTAGTAAAATCACAGGAAGATCTACAATCAAGTTGTCAATTGATAGATCATTAAAAACAAATTTTTGGTGCTAGGTTTCCCCTGAGTTTTGGCATATGTTTCTGACAGAGTGCAAAGAATTGAGGGCATTGCTGTAACAAAATTCCCTCTATTCCTACCTATTTATTTACATGAACAAATTTTTCTCAACATCTGCATTAATAATAAAACACAAAAAGTTGTGGAGATAATACTGGGGTTGAACCCTATCTCAATTTAGTCATAAGTAATAAGTAATTATGGCTAAATCGATACCTGACCTAATTTTAGCAAAAATTAGATACTTGACCTAACTTTAGCAAAGCTGGCCAGTCCTCATCCAGCTCATTAAAAGATAGATTTAAAATAAAATTTTGATTTTTCTGTTTAATAATTACTTATCAAAATTTATAATATATTTATATGGTTTTTATCAGTACTATACTAATATTAATAAACTGATAACTCAATCTAGAATAATTTTTAAACACAGCTTCATGGTCACTGATATAAAAAATATAATTTCAACATTTATGCCTTTCGTTGTGATAATTAGACAATTGACAAAAGACAATAATAAAAATATGTCATATTAGGATGAAATGTTTTGATAGAAGCAGAATGGAAATAAATTCAAGTTCAAGGAGAAAAAGGAAAGATGCCAAATTTCATTATTAAAGAACAGCTTGTTCATGTATTTTTTTAAAAATAGACGATGTGGTATTTAGATACTATTGGATATATTTTTTAAAGTACTGTAATTTTTTTTTTAGAGACAATATTTACAATACACTGGAAGTTACATCCTTTGCAACTGATTTAGCTTGGGATGAAAAGTTTTAGATGTCAACTTCATAATGTGCAAGAGGATACAAAGCTTTACAAGATTTTTTTGGAAATGTTTGCAAGTAAAAAGTTTGAAGACCACTATTTTAGGAAACTCAGTCAGAGATCAGTGTGTAGAATGGATAGAAGGGGGAAAAATTGGGCAGGACACTAGTTAGGGGACAATTGATTTTTTCCAGACGTAAGGAATTTGAACTGTATTAAGTTTATAGTCATGGAAATGATGACAAACAGACTGAAACCAAAGCTACTAAAAAATAAGAATTATTAGTGTCAATCCCTGCTTCATTTCATCTTAAGTTTTAAATACGGTCGAAACTGAATTTCCCAGTGTTTTCCACCTTTAGCTTCTATCCGACTTGGTCCTGAGCTCCTTCCTGTCTTCCATCCCTCCCTCCCTCCCTCCCTTCCTTCTCTCCTCCCTTCCTTTCTTCCTTCCCCCACTATTCATCAGACACTCTGCAAAGTGCTGGGACTTCTGAAACAGTTAAAATCAGGTCCCTTCCCTATAGTAGGGAAGCTTACAGCTGAGCATGGCGGTGAGAGAGATATCATATATGGCTCACACAGCTCCATCTCCCTCCCATTTGTAACACGATAGAGGAGAGGGAGCTGAAGCCTCCATTTCCCAAACTTCCTCAGATTCCATGTGTGGCCCAGCCTCTGCCCAAGCAAACATATGAATGTCATATTTGGGAGACGGAAGTGAGACAGAGGTGTCACACCTGCTGCTTCCACTAGCAAGCAGGGACGTTGAGGATCTGGTTTTTCTATGGCAGTGTAGCAGAGGCCCCAGCGTCTGATACCTACTTTTGTGTGTGCCGGGGACATCCGCTTTGATGGCATGGATCTGGACTGAGGCAGTGTGCCTGGAACCAGCAGTTGAGACTCCCATTTCCTTATTCCCCAGCTTTCTGATCATTCCCCAGTTTTCTGACCATGACACAGGCAATAGCTACCTTGGTTGGCATGTCTGACAGTCATTCCTGGAAGCTCAGACTGGAGCTTGTTTCCCCAGACTTTCTAACAATTTTGTAAGCACCTGATTTGTTATATTAAGTCCCTTTAAGTTTAAATGAGCTAGAATGGCTTCTTTTATTAGCAGCCAAATTCTGGCTGACACAAATGAAGCCCATCGTTACTCCCAGCCTCCTACCAGCCTCTTGTATTGTTCCCTAGGTCTCTTTGTGGTCAAACAGAGCTGTTATCCTACAGGTCAATGATAACTCTGGAATGGGTACATTGTTACGTGAGTTGCCACTGTTCCTCTCCTGTGTATTTTAATCCTCAGAACTAGTCTCTGACAGGACTTGTTGTTGATGCTCTTTGTGGTGAACTAGAGTCTCTCCTGCCCTATCCCGGTGAAGGGTATTCATGAACAGATCTAAAAGGCGACTTCAGAAGTATTGAACTCTTACAGACTGTTTACTCTATTTCTCTGCCTCTATGTTCCATCCACCTGCTTGGGACTCCTTTACGTCCTCTTGTGCCCTTTGGACAGGATGCCTTACTCACCTAGCTGCTCCTCCACAGTGTGTCTTTCTGTAATTGGGTCATTTCTTTTAGAGCACTGATTCTGTTTAGTTGACCTAAGAAGTTCCCTGGAGAGCTAATTTAAAATGCAGATTCCCCAACCCAACCCTGATTCAGTAGGTCTGAGGTGTGTCTGGTAGTCCGCATTTTTTTAAAAAAAAACAGGAACTTTTTTCTTTTTTAAAAAATGTATTTATTTATTTATTTTATTTTGTTTATTTATTTTTGGCTGCGTTGGGTCTTCATTGCTATGTGTGGACTTTCTCTAGTTGCGGCGAGTGGGGGCTACTCTTCATTGTGGTGCACAGGCTTCTCATTGTGGTGGCTTCTCTTGTTGTGGAGCACGGGCTCTAGGGTGGACGGGCTTCAGTAATTGTGGCTTACGGGCTTAGTTGCTCTGCGACATGTGGGATCTTCCCAGACCAGGGCTCGAACCCGTGTCTCCTGCATTGGCAGGCGGATTCTTAACCACTGCACCACCAGGGAAGCCCCGCAGGGGCTACTCTTCGTTGTGGTGTGTGGGCTTCTCATTGCGGTACTTCTCTTGTTGCAGTTGCAGAGCACGGGCTCCAGTAGTTGTGGCACGTGGGTTCAGAAGTTGTGGCTCGTGGGCTCTAGAGTGCAGGCTCAGTAGTTGTGGCGCATGGGCTTAGTTGTTCCGCGGCATGTGGGATCTTCCTGGATCAGGGCTCGAACCCGTGTCCCCTGCATTGGCAAGCTGATTCTTAACCACTGTGTTACCAGGGAAGCCCATAGCAGTCCACATTTTAAACAAATGCAACAGGGCTCTCTGACCCACCCTGGCCTTGTATTACACCTTGACAACTCTCTGATGGGATTAGGACAGAGAGTAGGTCCTAGCGCCTTCCCTCTTCCCTGTACTGTGGAGGGGAGGAAAGAGAGAGGTTAAAGGTAGCCCCTAGGTTGTAAATTTAGATGAGTAGGATTATGATTGGAGCACTGGTTCAAACAGCGAAATTAGGAAGGGAAGCCAGTTTGTGGAGGAACTAATGAGTTCCATTTGAGACATGTTGGTTTTGACGTCCAAGTGAAGATGATGTATTGTTGGCAGCTTGTCGTGGATTGATGACTCAGGTCTTGAGGTTAATTAGTGAGATGGATTCTCTGATGAATGGACTTCAGAGAATTGCTGCTGTAGCTAAATTATTTCTTTAATGTGGTGCAACCATGATTGTCCTGAAGATGACATACATCTATTGGTGTCATTCCCAATATGACATGGAGTCAGATATATTTTGTGTTTTCTATTGGGTTGTATAATAGGAAAAGTGAGAAGATTCATGGTGGGATAATCAGTGTTCTATGTAGCTTAGGAGATGCATAAGGCCCACCTCTTTCCCTTAGAGCTCTCCTCCTCTCCCTCAATTCTTTCTCCCCAGGCGACTGACAAACATACCTCTATTATGTAAACTGGGGAAGGAAAAATTATGTAGGATAATTGTAAGAGAAGGGAATAAAACCTCAAACTACAAGTATTATTGTAAATGTTTCAATTGGCCACAAAGTAGGTAGGATGAAATAATACTTTTCCTACAGATGTCTCACAGGTCTTTGTCTAGGCTTCATCCAACCTATTGTAGAAATTCTGTTTCGTCTCTAGGACTGAAACCCATTGTTTAAAAGTGGCTTTCAAGCTCTCTTTTCAAGTGAAATCTTACGCAGAAATAGTATTTCAGAAGTGTAACTGTACTTGATCGAGTTCAAATATATACCATTTATTCATTCTAAAGTTGTTGCCTAGGTTTCATGAGAATGGTGAGGTTATTTTGATGGAGATAAAATTTTTAAACTAGGATATATGGATGATGGTTGTATGTGAGCAAACAAATTTCTTTCCAACTGTATATTGATAAAATCCTGATTCATTCAGAAAAGTAGTTGCAAATGGAACTTAAAAAAACCCAGCATGTTTTGCAATTGTAGGATACTATAGATAAACAGATATGGTACTAGAATCCTAATTCTGAACTCTACCCTAAAATGATATGACTTTGACAGTGAGTCAGTCGTAAATATTCATTGAACACTTTGTATGTTCTAGATACTGAGACTGCATTAGAAAAAACAGACACATGGAATTTATAACCTAACCAGGAGGATAGACACTAAACAAATAATTGTAAGTAATTATAAGTGTATAAATTGCAAGGTGAAAGAAATTCTAAGTATACTGGGAATGTATGACAGGAGACCTAACCTTGTATAAAAGTGGGCAGAGACGTTCTTCCTAAGGAAATCATGTTTAAATTGAGACATGAGGGCTTCCCTGGTGGCGCAGTGGTTGAGGGTCCGCCTGCCGATGCAGGGGATGCGGGTTCGTGCCCCGGTCCGGGAAGATCCCACATGCTGCGGAGCAGCTGGGCCCGTGAGCCATGGCCGCTGGGCCTGCGCGTCCAGAGCCTGTGCTTCGCAACGGGAGAGGCCACAACAGTGAGAGGCCCGCGTACCACAAAAAAAAAAAAAAAAAAAAAAACCGAAACATGAAAGGTGAATAGGCAAAGGGAAGAGCAATAAAAGTATTCCAGGTAGATGGGCCACTATGTGCAAAGGCCCAAAGGTGGGAGAATCATGGTTTACTTGAGAAACTAAAAGTCAGCATGGCTCTTCCCCAACAAAGCTAGAGAGACTAGTGAGCTGTTCATAGAGGCTGAAGAGTACAAGACTTTCTAGCCAATGCAATGCAATGGGGTAATTTATAAATAATTAATGTGTTTTTAATGTCAGTACTGTATTAACCTTCAACCCTCCACCACTTGGGCTGTAGGCAAAGAGGTATTCCCCCAAGATGTGAAGAGAGTACCACAAAGAAAACCAATAACAGAAACTTCAAATTTTTGACTTTTAGGTCTAAACCAAAAAAAAAAGAGTCCAGGAATTAGAAAATTTGGGGCACTGTAGTTGCTGGGTAAGGATAGAGTACAGGGCCTGCATAAGGTGCCACAGAGAAGGGCCTGGCACAGCCTCACAGATAAACATGATCCCTAGTGGGCCGGTGGGAACAGCCAGATGCTTTCCCACATGGCCAGAAATTGACACATAAGAACAGACTGACCGTGAGGTTGCTGGCGAGGCAATGCAAGCACTGAGGGAGCAAGTGTCTAGAGGAGGAAAGACAAGGGATCAGTATATTGGGGTGGGGTTGGAGTCCATCAGTTAATATCTCTTATATCATCCTGACATGTCTCTGTTAAGTATTTGGGCATTATTTGAACGACAACGGAAAGCCACTGAAGGATTTTAAATAAAAACCTGACTTGATGATACCCCTCTCTAACTGGGTAAAGAAAGTGGTTTGAAGGAGGTGAGACTCTTCTAGAAGGATGTTGCAGTAGCCTAGGCAAGAGATGTTGGTAGTCTGTACAAGGATGTTAGCAGTGGGGATAAAAGGAAAGACATCTGTTTTAGTTGGCTCAGGCTACCATAATAAAATATATAATAAATACTGGGTGGCTTAAACAATAGAAACTTATTTTCTCACAGTTGTGGAGGCTGGAAGTCCCAGATCAAGGTCCACCAGGTTGGTTTCTGGTGAGAGCGCTCTTCCTGGCTTTCAGATGGCCACCTTCTCACTGTGTCCTCACATGGAAGAGAGAGATCTCTATTCTCTCTCTCTCTCTCTCTCTCTGTCTCTTCCTCCTCTTATAAAACCACAGTCTTAGGTAGAAGAGAGTGGGAGGAGTCAAAGATGACACTTGGGTTTCTTGAGTAGAAGTGATAGTGCTGTTTATGGAGATTGGGATCACTGGAGGTAGAGAATATTTGGGGAAGAAATATCTGAACCGAATGTTAAACCTGTTTATTTTGAAGTATCTATGAGATATCAGAAAGCAAATGCCAAGTGAGTTGTTGGTTTGGAATTCAGAAAAGACATCTGGGGTACAGGTGTCGTTTTAGGTCTCATCCCTCTACACATGGTCAGTAAGCAATGGGAGTGGGTGAGAGCCCATATGGCAGTGGTTCTCGATCTTAAATGTGCATCAGAATCGCTTGGATAGCTTGTTGAGACACAGATCGCTTTGCCCCACCCCCAGGTTTCTGGTACCACTGTGCTTGCAGAGGCATATGAACATTTTAAGGCTTTTGAAATTTTGACTTTCAAGAGAGCGCCTAGCAATTTATATTTTTATCAGCTGAGTATGAGAAAGCCCATCCCACTGTACCCTTTATTGCATTCAATATTGTAATTTTTAATATTAGAGGCAAAAAATGTGAACTAATTGCAATTTTATTTTACACATCTTGGGTTTTGTGGGGTTTTTTTACTTTTTTAAAAAAAAATTCTGTCAGTTTTACCCCCAAAAAAACAAGTTCTTGCTAACTCCATCAGCTGGGATTGTAGGATGCCTCTGTGATAGTGAACATTGTTTTCCCCACATTTTAAAATGCTGTTTGCACGTCCTTCAGTTTTTGGTAAAAACCTTTCTGTTTTAACGTATTTATCTTTTACCACGTTTATTCTTTGGCCCCTTCAGTACATTTTGCGATCGGCATATTTGGGAGACAACTCACATTGATAAAATGTACCCTAATGTGTGTGAATTGTCACAATTAGGAAGGTCTTTAATATTCACCTCTGTGAATACGATGAAAACACTCTGCTACCGATAATAGCAGAGTATTTTCCAAGTTGTATAATGTAAAAATGTGACCTAGGTAGTGCTAGAGACAGTTTCCACGTAGGGTAAGTAAAACCACGACATTGTGATTCTGATTGACCCTAGGTTGTCCTATGGCTTATTAAGGGGAAAGGGCCCAGAAATTCTTCCTCTTCTTCTAAATGTAGATCACACTTGACTGGCTCTGGCAAACTGGCCATGACCTTATGTTCCGTCTTACACGATCCCACTGCCTGTGAAAGCCAGCCCACATGCTTAGCTAGACAGCAGCGAAGCTACTAATGGCAAAACCAGATCCTGCTGAGAACTCAGCTGTCTTGTCTCTGTGGCTCTTTCAGTCAAAACTGGGTTACTTTTCTGACAACCTCTTTCAGTCAACGATGTTAGATAACTTGAAATTATACTTCAACATATGCTTCAAACACTTTATTACTCTTTCCTGGCCTGCATCCTCCCTTGTTAATTTGTCATAACATCTGCCTGGGCCCCCTGTCATCACTTCTCTTGGCACCTGACAATCTCAGTTCAATGAAGCTGGGATTAGGTCTGGCTTGATGGCTGTGAAGCAGATGTTCCCACAGTCATCATCAAATTGCATTTCTTAAAGCCCCACCCTAGAGTTAGTTAATCATAGAGATACTTTCTGGCTCTTTGAAGTGAAGGGTAGCCAGCAGATTTTGCAGATAAAGTGAGCAGAGACATAATATGGCATCATAGCAAGGCCAACTCTCTCCATATCCAAAGGACATTGGATTTTACAATATACTTTTATTCGGAATGGAGATTTGGGGATCCTCTACCTCTTGTTAGATTAGGGAAAGAGCAGAGAATGGTGGAATGGACTTTAATTTTGAGTTTAGACAGACCAGTGTTTGGGCTGTATGATCTTGAGCAACTTTGCTCATTTTTCGGAACTTGTCCCTTCATTTGTGAAGTGGGGTAATACATTTCTTACAGGGCCATTGTGAAAATGTGGAAACATGTAAAACACATTGCAGGTGCTCAGATGTCACTTCCCTTCCCTTATTGACTAGGAGTAGCCATTACTTTGTGAAAGGGGTTGTCAGTACATGACTAGGACTCAGAAGGTTAGTTCTTCAGTGAATAGCCTGATTCTTTGATACTAATGTCTCAGCTTCAAGGGCTTGAGTAATCGTTTTATTGCCTTGAACTTCCTTTGGCACAGGGTCCCACCCACCCCATATGAAAATGAAAACCACTGAGCAGCCAAGTGTTCCTCAATTGTAAGCACTCTCAGCACAAATGTGTGAAAAGGAATTTAATGGCCAGAAAGCAAGTAACTCCAACTGAATATTGCATATGAATACCAAGGTTCCCAATAAATCCAAGGACTCTTATATGTCATGTCATTAACATGACTATCTCCCCTTCTCTTTTTACAGTCCGTGGTGATAGCGGGAGACAAGGAGTTAGATTGAGAATGTTCCTGTTTTGGGCTCCGTTGAAAGCCTCTGATGCAGTTTCCTGCCAGACCTCCACTTTCTCTTTGCTGGAGATTTTTCACAATTACAGTAACACCATAATTAGAACTTCTGAAAATCACAAACTAGATAGAAGCTGGATGTGCTTTAGAGCCCTTCTATGTAGAGAGAGATGGAACAACTCAGCTTAGACTTGTGATATGCTGATTACCTATCATCCATACCAGTTATTAAATCAGAATCTCTAATCTTTATGAGCAAGACATGGTCAGCTCATAGTCTCATTACTGTGTTTACTCCAAAGAACAAATTCTTCTAAATTTTAAAAAATTTCACTCTTTTGAATAATTCAGGCTGTATCTCCACACAATCTCTAATCTCTTCTAGTCCAAATTCAACAGGTGTGATTGTTTGAATGTATTTTCCTTTAAGCATACTGAATAGAGAGATGAAAATCAGGATTTCATAAAATATAATGTAATTTAGAGGCGGGTTATTAACTTTATGAAAAAGAGTTCCTTTTCTAGTTGAAACTTCTTTGGCCAAACTAAGGTGGTGATAAGTTCATGGAAAAGACAGGCAGGGATGCTTGAGAAGAGCTCTGGTCTAGATTCTGGGGCCATTACCGACTAGTTTTCTCTTGTTAGTTATATCAGATAATTCTTTGGCCCTCAGTTTCTTCATATTAGAGCGCTGAGCAAGATAATCTCCATGGTTTCTTCTATAAATTCAAGTTACAGGAACTAATCTATTGTTTAAAACAAGGCCCAAATTTCTGTCTTGGACATTGAGTCACTTATGGAATTGTTAGTGAAGTCAGGAATTTCCCAAACTCTATTTCCCTTTATTCCTGAGTTCTACCATTAAGCACCACTGGTAATAGAATTCTAAATATTTTATTATAACGACAGCAATTTAACATTAAATTTAAGGGCATATGGAGAAAAAAATGGTTCAAGTTAAAAGCATGCTAATATGTTTCATGTGATAATGAGCTTGCAAATGAGCTTGTATTCAATAGGCTTGCAAAGTTTCTAACTAATGCAATATTTTGTTTTACAACTTATATCTGTATCTATTAGTTTCTAACTAATGCAGTATTATGTTTTACAGTTGGTATCTATAAAGTCCATTGAGCAGTGCCTTTCCCAGTTGATTGAAATGTGTGCAGGTTGACATTAGCAAGAACACTTTCCTTCAGATCACACCTGTCATAATACGTGATTTGAGTCCTAAATTTAAATTCATATTGTATGGCAATTCCCTTGCGTTTCTCTGGTACATTTAAGAAGGTTGATGATATTACTTAACCAAAGTTTTAAACATTAGGATAAATCATTATTTAAAACAAATTTGAGAACTGAAACTCCACCAATCATTAGAATGACTTTAAAAGTGACTCACCGAGTTTGGTGGTCAGCCTATTTTTTAAAAACTTGGTTTGAATGGAAAATTGAAAAACCAAAGGACTATTAATAATGGCAGGAGGTGGGTGTATAAACAAGTTTAGTAGACTGTGGTGACAGAGATGTGAAATTGCTGCATTTCTAAAGAACCACATCCCCATTTTTTTTTTTTGTCACCTTCTCAACAAATAGTGGTTTTATGATTCGGAAAAATATGTACTGAATGTTGAGACTAGACCATCAAAATCATTTTTATTCAAGAGGGTGAAAAGATTTCAATAAAGAATTTTAGGACTCAAAAGTAAGAATGAGTATTATTTGTTTTAATCTGAACTTCACACCATGAAGGAGATCAAACATTTTCACAAGTGTTTATAATGACCATGACCAGAAAGTCCTTCATTTCTCACATCCAGGAAGTTATCAGGTCTTACTGACTCTATGTCCTAAACATCTTCAGTTGCATCCTCTTTTCTCTGTCTTCACTGTCACCACCTAGGCTTACGCCATTATCATTTCTTACCTGGATGACTGCACCAGCTCCCACCTGTTCTATTTCCAATATCGATTCTCCATTCTGCCAACAAACTGACCTAAAATAAAAGTCTGATTGTGGCTCTCTTCTGTTAAAGACTTCAATGAATTCCCATTGCCTTGGAAATAAAATTCAAACCTTCAGCATGACATAAAAGATTCTTTATGACCTGACCTCCATCCTTCTGTTCAACCTTATCTGCCAGCCCCCTCTTCCACACTCCAAATTAACTTCTTGGTTATGCTGAACCAGATTTTAGCTCCCTAAATGCACCTTGCTTTCTCGCCATATTTCTCTGCATGTACTGCTCCTCTTGCTTGGAATGACTTTCCTCACTTTTTCATCTGGGAAACTGTTACTCATCCTTTAAGAGTCAGCCACCATCTCCTTTTTTCACCTCTAACCACTCTTCCAGTTTGCTGTTCTGCTGGTACGTTCCCATGCGTGTCCTATTGCATGCTTCATCCTACTCTGAATTGCACCTCATCGCTGCACTGCAGTGCAATTGTCCACTTTCTCTACACTGAGAGCTCTTAGAGGGAGAGGACTGTATCTTGTTCATCCTTCTCTCAGCACCTTGCATAATGCCTGGCACAGAGTAGGCATTCTGTAAATGTATGTTATGATAACCAATGTATAAATAACCCAAGAAAGAAAAGTTCAACATGGAGCAGCTTTAAAATGGGATTAATTATAAGAGTTGTTGATTCAAATTGTTTTTAACACTATTGAAACTGCTACAACCTACAATAGAAAGGCTCAAAAAATACAAAAAACTCACAGTAAACATTATTTTTACTTGACTAGAAAGAACCACATTAAAACAACCTTTCTTTCTTTTTTTTTTTTTTTGCGGTACGCGGGCCTCTCACTGCTGTGGCCTCTCCCGTTACAGAGCACCGGCTCCGGACGCGCAGGCTCAGCGGCCATGGCTCACGGGCCCAGCCGCTCCGCGGCATGTGGGATCTTCCCGGACCGGGGCACGAACCCGTGTCCCCTGCATCGGCAGGCGGACTCTCAACCACTGCGCCACCAGGGAAGCCCACAACAACCTTTCTTGATACTCTTTTATTTTACTTGGAAAGAAAAGGAAGCTTTTTTTCCCCTCCATAATCTTATAAATTCATAATTTCCCTTCTCTCAAACTGCAGTTGTCACTGGCATCTTAAATCTGTGAAACCTTATCAAACCTAGTTAAAGCAGAAGACGTAACTACTGTTTACACTTCTTCAACCACTCTCTAAAGTTATTAGACATTTTACTTACATGTTCACAATGTAATTCTCAGAAAAATGCAAATCCCGAAACAGTATGCTTTCATAGGGAGAAACAACAGGCACAACAAGGATGAATCTTCATAAACTTGGGCATCCAGGAGATATTATCTTATTTTTTTATAGGGTGGTCATTCTATGAACTTAATTTCAATATAAGCCCTAGTTGGAAGGCAACTAGAATGAGAGGTGACAGAAACTTAATCTTAGAATGAGAGGTGACAGAAACTTAATCTAAGTCAATTTGGACTTCTCTTTCCTTCTTGAAGTCTAGGGGCTGATGTAGTTCCTGGGTGTCAGAGGTGGGGGGGGGAAGGCGTGTTTAGCCCTTACTCTAATCACCTAACTAGCTATCTCAAGTATTTTTGTAATACGCACATGGACACGGTACAGCTACAGGCCACACACAGTTGACGATGATCTCAAACTGGCTATTACAGACATCTAAGATACTGAAAGCGAAAGTGACAGCATACAGCTTTCTACTAGAACCAAGTGATGGATATTATGATCTAAGCTCCAAAGTACGTAATATGCCCTCTGGGGAGCTCAAACCAATTTCAAATAAGTTTAAAATGTCATACAAGGTTAATGCATGTAATGAGTTCTACGGAAATTAAAATATTATATAAGGTTCAAAGTATGTAATATTGTATTGAACAATAAAGGTTTTTTTTATGTCAAAAACAAATTATTTGGGCATCCCTGGTGGCGCAGTGGTTGAGAGTCCGCCTGCCGATGCAGGGGACGCGGGTTCGTGCCCCGGTCCGGGAAGATCCCACGTGCCGCGGAGCGGCTGGGCCCGTGAGCCATGGCCGCTGAGCCTGCGCGTCCGGAGCCTGTGCTCCGCAACAGAAGAGGCCACAACAGTGAGAGGCCCGCGTACCGCAAAAAACAAACAAACAAACAAAAACCAAATTATATTTAAGTTGTCAACACTGTATCTGCCAAACCAAGGATGTCTGCAGGCCACATGTAGCTCCCAGGCAGTACATTTGCACTTCTGCTCAGACCTGTTGATTCATACTTTGATAAATTAGTTTACAATGCTTCCCAACACATTTGACACCAGGGCACACATAAAATTATGATAATATTTGTACAGCACACTGAAAAAAGCTTCTTGTTGCCTAGAGGTATCTGAACTGTGGCCTCCTAATGCCTAGGTCTCAACCCTCCCCCCTGAATTATTGAGGGCCTGAAGAGCTATGATGGGCAACCCTGTAACCCATCTACTTGCAGTCCCCCCTGTGGCATGACCCAGTCTGCATTAGAAAGCACTGAACAGTGTCTGGAGGAAATGAGATAATATAGCTTTTGGTGGTAGTAGAATAGTGAAGGGAGGGGGTGGGGAGAAATCGGAGGATGTGGAGAAGTATTTGCTGGGAAGCAGGGAGGGTGGCTGGCTAGAGCACTTCAGTGAAGACCCTGAGTCCTGAGCAGCTGGTATAATTTCCTTGAAGACAAGGAGTGTAAAGGTCTTTGTACCCTGGGGCCTGGCACAGAGGCTGACATTGCAAGTGCCTTCAAAATGTTTGTTGAATAAATGAAATGCAATACCAGGGTGCTGATTACAGAAGAGACCTTATCTCAAGGCTCTACCTTTGTGGGGTGGGGGGTAGGAGTAGTCCCTTGTCTGCCCCCGCCATGGGCACCTACCACTCCTTCCTCCTCCTCCCCACCCAACCCCCTTCCCTGAAGAATTTTCCTGATCCCTAGGGATCAGACTCTTCTTTTTCTACAACCCTCAAAAAATATTCTCAGGTTTATATTTTCTTTCCTACCTCTTTTTTATTTCCCCCCACGATGGGGTAAGATGAAAGAAAGGAAATGCTAGTTGGTTTAAAACAACTAAGGCTGCATAATAGCTTCTAAGGGGCAAGATAGATTTACAGGATGGATTCAGCTTCTGGATTTCAACTTCCTTCATTCTCCTTAAAACTGATCTGCTTGAGGACACCCTTTCACTGTGCTGCTTCCTCCTTTCTCATGTCCCCTTGCATAATCCCATCCCCTCCAGCTCCCACATTAAGAAAGAAAGGCCTCCGTTCCTCTGAGATGTTACAGCACATCGTCCTGTGGGTGCAAGAACCTCTGAAGTGCCAGAGAATTCAAATTATTGGTGTCGACAGTGAGCAGGAGGAATAATTATAATAATGTTTTTGAAACTCAGGAGGTTTTCACTTCTTTACTTTCCACAAAATTAAAGGAGGGATGAATTTAATAATCGCCAGTTGGTGACTCATTAAAAATACTTTTAATTATCCATTACTATGTGATTTTAGTTCTATAACTCTTAAGAGGTTCAAATAATTGTAGGCTATTGCTATAATAAAACTCCTTTCAGTTCCATCTTCTCATTTATGTGAATAAGTTTTTTTCAGAGCTTACATTAAAACAAAACAAAACAAAACAAAATGTATATCTAAATTCTGGCAGTAAGTAATATTAACCTATAGATACATAAACTAATTGAAAAAAGGCCCCTTCAGAGTGTGTGAGGGGTGGCAAAATAGGTGAAGAAGTTTAAGAGGTACAAACCTCCAGTTATAAAACCAATAAGCCACAGGGATGTAATATACAGAATAAGGTATATTGTCAATAATATTGTAATAGCTTTGTATGGAGATAGATAATTACTAGGTTTATCATGGTGATCATTTCATGACATACACAAATGTCAAATCGCTATGTAGTACACCTGAAGCTAACATAATATTGTACATCAACTATATTTCAATTTATTTCTTTTCTGGTGTTAATTTATTTATAATCATGAAGCCTTGAAGAATCTTCAAAAAAAAAAAAATCAAAACCATTCCTGTACAAAACCATTCCTGTACAAGAAGGGCTATAGTTCCTCACCCCTCCCCCTTTGCAATATAGTGATGATGCAATACCAAGAAACAGAATGAACACAGTGTATAGCTCAACCTACCCAAAGAACAGAGATAATGAACTATATTTCAGTTTCAAAAAGTGAAACCTCATCTGCTTTAGGGGAGTGTCAATAAATAATGACTAAAACTTTTCAAAATCAAGAAATTGCAATATAAGTATGTTATTTGGATATATGGAGTTAAAAATAGAAGTCGTTGCCTGTTGGAAATGGGAAATAGGGGGAAGCGTATGATACTTTTTTTTGTTATATGTCTTCTAGGACAGTTTGATTCTTTAAACCATATGGATGCATAACTTTAATATTAGAGAAGCTAATAAAGTAACACATATTTATAATACCATTATTGAATTGAATTCACACACAAAAAAGGCCCCATTATCTTATTAAAGATATATTTACAATAAAATTTTAACTTTCCATATTTAACATTTATTTAAATATGTCATTTATGTTCTTTGATCATCTTTATCTATTTAATAACTGTAATGGTAACTAAATACAGAAGAAAAAAATAACACAGCATTATAGAACCAAAGAATATTTCAATTTGTATGCATATTTTTATTGCAAAAAATTATGATAGCGTGATCAATCAAAGATTTTCAAGCATCAAAACATGGCATATTAAGTTAAAATTTTGTGGGGAAAACGGAATGAAAGTATGAGTTCAAGGAGAAAAAGAAATGAAGTTTCTGACAATTAGAAAAGTTTGTTCATATATATTTTTGAAATGTAAAAGATGGTGGGAATGAAATCTCTATGGTATTTACATTCCTTGATTGTTTTTAAGAGTGATGTAATAGTTTAATTTTAAACATGTCAGTAGTTACAAGACACCCGAAATCACATATTTTGCCATTATTTAAATTTGATGAAAAAATTCAGATGCAAATTTTAAAATATGTGAGGGAATATAAAGTTTTTTAAAGTTATTTTAGGGAGATTGCAAGCAGAGTCTAAGCACTGCTGGTTTAGGAGCCAGGCCCCAGATCTTGGGACCAAATAAAATCCTGTGTACTTTATAGACTCCATCTTTAGCATTGTAATAAATGGTCTTATCTTATACTTTGGCAGTGGAGCAGATACTAAAGAATGCTGCAAGAAAATCTCAGTATAAGCTGTTAGTAATAGGAGAAAACATCTAGAGTTAGCTTTAAATAACTTATAAATGCAGATGATTCAAACTTATAATTCCAGCCCAGACCTCTTTTCTGAGAACTAGATTTACATTTCCAGTTACCTGTGACAGGTTCACATCATATCTTCTTACAGGCAGTTTGCCAATATCATGTCCACTGTCCAGTTCTGGTACCGTGATTACCCTCCCTGAAACCCCAAACTGGCTTCTCTTCTCAATAAAGATCCTCTCCCTCAGAGTTTTAGGCATTGTGGCCCCTTGCTTCTGCCACAGTGGCAGCTGTGGAAACCCCTAGATTGCCTGGAGGCTGAAACAGAAAAAAAAAAAAGAAATGGGAAAAAAAAGATTTAAAAAACTAGGTAATTTCTTCTGCTTTCTTTGAGCATTAGGGTTCCTCTTTCTGTTTCTTGGGCCAGAACTAGAGCCTTCTCCTGGAGCTCTCTCTGTCCAGGACCGGTTCCCACTTCTGGTTTCAGGCTGCCCTGAGTCCAGGCTAGGAAATACTGGAGGGAAAAGAAAATAGGAAACTCACTGCTGATTTAGCAGGACTTGACATTCTCATCTTCTTTTCCAACCTGACTACTGCTGTTTCATTTTAGAGCAGTCATGCATTCTGTCCATTTTATATCTCCATTCAGTGGGAAAGACAGGAGGGAGTCAGCTTACCCTGAACTGGAACCTCTGTATTCTGCATCTTCAACAAGCATTTTCCATTTTTGTTAAATAGTTAATAGACACCTACCACACTCTCGATTGGACATTTAGGTTGCTTTCCGTTTTTCCTTATTGTAACCTGTGATGAGTGTATACTTAGGAGAACTCAGGAAAATCACTCTTTTTGTGGTACCTAGGCCTTCCAAGCAGATTTCTATTATTAATATAATAAGACTCCTTCTCCTTTTCACCATCAGGCTATCTCTTAAATTAGCTCAATCTAGTAGGTGTTAAGTTATAAGCAAGATCAAGCAACTCTGTTATAGTACAATAGTTTGCATTTAGGGGCAAATGTTGTACTTGACCTTTAAGACCATAACTGTGACAGCAATGTAATTCGAGGGTGCAGGAGTGGTCCAGTCCATGCATGTCTGGCCATTGTTGACAAGACCCTCAAATGTATCTGGATAGTCCCATAAAAATCAGACCCCTGGGCTCGCTCTCTCTCCAGGACAGCCTTGCACAATAGGATGCAGGTCAGTATGATGTGTTACAACTTCTGAAACCTAGAGAAAGCACCGCTTTCCTCTCCTGTGGATCTGAGGCAGACCCTGTGATCTTGGGAGACCCACAGACATCCAGATGCTCCCAATTCTCTCCACTGTCAGTATGCTCTGCCTCTGTTCCTGGAGTGGTGAGAGTTATAACCCTTACTCTGTCTTGGGGTAGGGACCCTCATCTTTCCATCCCACTGAGTCAGCAGAGGGCTGGAGGTGGCATGAAGCTTGCTTTTCATTTTATCATGTATCGTGAGTTTGTATTCTCCATGTAAGGGCTCACTTGATTAGAGGAAAAAGAACCAGATTTTAGTTCCAACTTGAGTAGTAGGAAATTACTCCGATTTTCTTCTGTCAGGATTAATCTCTCTATATGGTTAGATTTCTTTCCAGAAAGATGGTACCAATTTATATCTCCACTAATCATATATGAAAATGCCTGTCTCCCTACACCCTTATGAATAATTCTCATTTTTAATATTCATTAATTTCACAGATGAAAGGTGGCAGTTTCTTATTTTAAATGTGTATTTCTTTAATTGCCTGTGAAATGGAACATATTTCCATGTTCACTGCCAGTTGAATTTCTTTTGTGAATTTTCTATTCTTGTTCATTGCCCATCTATTTCCCTACATGTTTTTTTAATTTATTTATTTATTTATTTATTTTTGGCTGTGTTGGGTCTTTGCTACTGCACGCGGGCTTTCTCTAGTTGCGGTAAGCAGGGGCTACTCTTTCTTGCAGTGTGCGGGCTTCTCATTGCGGTGGCTTCTCTTCTTGTGGAGCACGGGCTCTAGGCACACGGGCTTCAGTAATTGTGGCTCACGGGCTCTAGAGTGCAGGCTCAGTAGTTGTAGCTCACAGGTTTAGTTGCTCTGCAGCATGTGGGATCTTCCCGGACCAGGGCTCGAACCCGTGTCCCCTGCATTGACAGGCAGATTCTCAACCACTGGGCCACCAGGGAAGTCCCTCCCTACATGTTTTTAAGTGTTATATATATTTTTAAAGATTATATTTTATTTATTTATTTGGTTGCTCTGGGTCTTTGTTGTGGTAGGAGGGCTCCTTAGTTGCTTCTCACTGACTCCTTAGTTGTGGCTCGCAGCCTTCTTAGTTATGGCACGCGAACTCTTAGTTTTGGCACGCACGTGGGATCTAGTTCCCTTACCAGAGATCGAACCTGGGCCCCCCGCATTGGGAGCGTGGAGTCTTAACCAGTGTGCCACCAGGAAGGTCCCAAGTGTTATATTTTTAAAGATTCAACATTTTATATTGATCATTTAGAAAAATCAGAGTGGAAGTATAGAGCGGTATAATGAAACTCTAGTCTCCAGTTCTGATCATTTTGCTACATTATTTATTCTGTGGTGGCAAAGTTTTCATTCATAACTGAAATCTAGAAAGACTGCAAAAGCTTAAATTAAGGTAGTGATCTAAGTTTTCTTCTTCCAACGTTTTGATCAAACAGGTCACCAATGCTCTTCTTCCTGCCCTGCCTGCCCTCTGGTGGAGGTGCCAAAGAGCAGGCCAGGAGAGCAAGCCAGACATAAAGCCCGGGGCTGGGGGTGGGGGTGGGGGTGGGGGTGGGGGGTTGGAGAGGGCGCGGGAACAGGGGGTGGGGAGGGGAGGACCAAGGTAGCCTAAATGGCAAACCAACCCCTGAATAATTAAAGAGCCAGTGTTTGACTTAACAAACCTCTGTTCCTTGGTTTCTCTGACCTTAAATAGGGATGACAGAATTTACTACAAGGCAATTATTCCCAAGCTGGCCCTTCTCAATAGGTACTGCTTACCACCTTTGGGTTTGCTGACCTGATAATTCCTGCACAGGAAAAACGTTTTTTCCCACAATTCTATATCTGGCAAAAAACACAAGTTGGTAAAGTATAAAGACCTAGGAAGTAAGGGTTCCGTTCCTGGCTCTAGCACTTGCTAATTAGTTGGGTGCCATTGGATAGTCTGGGTTTCTTTATCTGTAAATTAAGAACAATGATGCTAATGGGTCTATTGTGAGGCTCAAATGAGATAATGGTAGTGAAAGTGATTTGTAAATAATAACCACTCTACAGATCTAGGGTAATATTAATA
This sequence comes from Stenella coeruleoalba, assembly GCF_951394435.1. Classification (NCBI taxonomy): domain Eukaryota; kingdom Metazoa; phylum Chordata; class Mammalia; order Artiodactyla; family Delphinidae; genus Stenella; species Stenella coeruleoalba. Next base: position 20,289,434 of record NC_137155.1, on the reverse strand, counting down.
GTGTTGACAGCTCTTCTCTCTCTGAATCAATGTTTAACTTGACTTAGTTGCCTTTGTATGTTAAAATAAGAAATAATCAGTTTATCCTTTTAATCTTAGCAAATTGATGGAGCCTTTGGTCTTAGATCCATAGAAGAGGCAAATTACATGTCCTGATGTGACCCAGGTCTCTGTGGGTACTCTCTAGATCTTGCTTTCATTTTGCTTTTAATTACAGCATTAAGGAGTGGAATGTTTAAAATGACATTTTTCAGAACTAGTCATTATTTAGTGACTCTATATTTCAAAAATATTGCGCATGTCTTTAAAATAAATTATCAGTTTCTTTTATTGTTACCTTGGCCTAAATATATTGACAGGGTGATGATAATGGTTTTTAGTTTTGTTTTTTTAAAACATTTCCTTGAATCTGTAATAATTTAGAAGATTTAATTATTTAAACATATTAAATGTTTAAATGTTTAAATTAAGTTGCATATACATTTTGTTCTGTGTGACTGAAGATAAATGTGAAAATATATAAAATTATGTAACTAGAAGATTTGAGAGTTCTACACTCCTTTCTCTGCTATGTACACAATCTTTCTGCCCTCCTGCATCCCACTGTAGTGCGATATACTAGAAGGAAAAAAAAGGTAGCTATTTGAAAAGAGAGAAAACTGTCAAAGGTACCTGGTCTGAGTCACCATTATTCTTGCCTTGGTATTCACAGTAGCCACCTATCTGGTTTTCCTATATTGGTCTGTTCTTAGAATAGCAGCCCCAATGATTCTGTTAAAATCCAAGTCACGGGCTTCCCTGGTGGCGCAGTGGTTGAGAGTCCGCCTGCCGATGCAGGAGACGCGGGTTCGTGCCCCTGTCTGGGAGGATCCCACATGCCGCGGAGCGGCTGGGCCCGTGAGCCATGGCCGCTGGGCCTGCGCGTCTGGAGCCTGTGCTCCGCAACGGGAGAGGCCACGACAGTGAGAGGCCCGCCTACCGCAAAAAAAAAAAAAAAAAAAAAAAAAAAAAAAAAAATCCACGTTAGATAATGTCACTTACATGCTCAAAAACCTTCGATGGCCTTTACTCCTCAGTCTTCTTTTCCTGCCCACTCCTACACTCCCTCAGTTCAGCCACACTGGCCTTCTTGACCCTCAGGTCCACTTCAGCCTTGCCCTGGAAAGTGCTTCCCTCAGGTATCTGCAAGAGTGGCTTCCTTACCTCCTTCAGGTCTATTCGTCTTCTCAGTGGTGACTTCCCTGTCACCTCTTTTAAAATTGCAACTGTCACCCCACCCCTATATTCCTTCCTTCTATAACACTTATTACCATCTAACATACAATCTGTTTACTTATTTCTTTTGTTTATTATCTATAATACCTTCTTCTTTCCCCTCTAGAATGTAAGCCCCAGGAGTGCAAATGGTTATGTCTGTTTTGTTAACTGCTATATCCTCAAAACCCAGAAGAATGCCTGGTTCATAGTAAGTGTTCAATAAATGTTTGCTGAATGAATGGATGAATAAAACAAAGATAAGTCATGGTCTTATTTAATTTGCAACCCTGTGAAAATTACAAAATTTTCATCAAAAACTTTTTAAAAAGTCACAGAAACTTTGGATATCTTCTGAGGATGAGACCTATTACTATAACATCCAAAGCATCAGTGTTCTCTTATATTTTGGGCATTCTGTGTCTCAAGAATTAAGATCTTCTTTAATACATCACTGTCAAGTTTAATGTAAATATAACTGTGTAAACCACTCCTAATTTGTTATGAAAGGAGGGAAGAATTGAATAATAATGAAACATCTGTCCTTTGCTTTCTTTGACACTGTAATCTGCTGACCTTAGTTTTGGCCATCCATTTTCTGACTTCCTTTTCTCTCCTGTTTCCAAAATATAGGTATTGACAAAGGATCTTGCTTGGATTTCTTCTCTTGCTTTGCATGCTCTTATCCAGTTTTATGCCGTCTATTTCCTCCGTTTTTAGATTGTTCTCAAATGTGCAAGCCCAATCTTGACGTTTCTTATTGGCTCCCAATTCTACATGTACCAGGCTGGTTATATCTACCTGGCCATCTTTCAAGTTCTCAAACCTCACACATCTAAAACTACATGTATCTTTTTCCTTTAAAACTGGTTCCTGTTCCAGTGACCCATTTGTGTTAATGACTCTGCCTTCTTCCAAGTTTGGAAATACTTCCAAGGTCTGTAATTGTTCATGACTTTTTTCACACTGTCACTTGTCAAGCCTTGCTGGTTATACTCGTAGAATATCTCTTGAATCATCTTCTCCTTTGCTTTCAGTAGATCAGGGATGGAGTCTGAAATTCTGCATTTCTAATATGCTTCTGAATCAAGCTGATAGTGCTGGTCTAGGCTTTGATAAGCAAGGACCTGCTCTAGGCTGACAGTGGCTACCTGACCTAGTTGCCTACTTCCCAGTCCATGGCTAAATCTAAGAAAGACTCAATTCTCCTTCAAAAATAGAGATTGGATATTACCTAGTCTTGTTTGAAAAGAGAAAAGGTCTTTTCTATGTCATAGAAGATTTGGAAAGTTACAGAGACAGAAGATAAAAAATTCAAATCGGCCACATTGGTCAATTAAAAATTAATCATGAACACTTTGAGATAGATATATATATATATATATATATATATATATATATATCTCCTTTTAGTTGTTTCTTTCTAAACAAGTAAATATATGTTCAGGTTATATCTGTATTTTTCAAACATCAAAGGGATCATTTATATCTTTCTTTTGTTGCCCAATGTGTAAATTGAATCCCCTGACTTACAAAGTAGAATCTGCCTTTTCTATATGATAAAAACACTCAATGCTCCTTTGCTCAATCTCCCTTATATCTGGGAACTGGGGACTTGGTACAACCAAGCAGATGCATCCTCTCTAGGCTCTGATTCAGGACCTGGTGACTCAAAGCCGCAGGGATGACGCAGAATCCATTCTGACCACGGCCCAGCAGTGATGGCAGCTGCATCCGGTCTCCAGTGGCAGCAGAGACAGCTGTTCTGGGGCAGTGTGCAGTGTCCAACATCTGAGGACTTGGCAGTGCAAGCCATGGAGTCAGTCAGTGCTTGGCAGCTGTGGTGATGACCTCACAGGACCAGCTCTGCAGAGTGCTTTGGGTGTGGTTCTTGCCCTGTGGTTTGTCTTCCCACCTTTACTTCTTAAATTAGCTTAAAAGTTGAATTAATTGACTGGCAACAAGTGCTAATGATGTTAACAATAACTAACTCTTAGATAGGTATTAACAGTAACTAACTTTAGATAGTACTTATTATGTGCCAAGCAAATTTCAAGTGCTTTATGTATATTAATTCATTTAATTTTTACAACAACCCTATGACGTATATACTGGTATTATTCCCATTTTACAGATGATGAAACTGAGTTGCAGAGAGGATAGGTTACGTGTTCAATGTCACACGACTGTAAATGGCGGCTCTGAAACTCAAACCCAGTGAGTCTGACCTCGTTCTTAAGAGCTCTGATACATGTACTGTTCTATAACCTAATTTTTTTTGTATAACAGAAATTTTGTAGGCATTTCCATGTTATTAAATATTCCTCTAAATATTTAAAGTAGCTGCATAGTGTTCAGTTATAAGGGTGATTCATGATTTATTTAACCAACTTGCTATTGTTAGACATTCAGTATATTCTGGTAGCTAAACTTGTTTCTTTTTTTTTTTTTTTTTTTTTTCGGTTAATATCCATGGCCGTTTCCCTAGGATACAGTTCTAGGAATGAAACGCTTGGTCAAAGGGTATTTTGCTTGCCTTCCAGAAATATTATTCCAGTTTACACATGCAGCAGTGTATGGGAGCATCCTGTTTCCCTTGGTCCTTATTAGCATATATAGTTTTCTTTTCTTTTTTTTTTTTTTTTGCGGTACGCGGGCCTCTCACTGTTGTGGCCTCTCCCGTTGAAGAGCACAGGCTCTGGACGCACAGACTCAGCAGCCATGGCTCACAGGCCCAGCCGCTCCACGGCATGTGGGATCTTCCCGGACCGGGGCACGAACCTGTGTCCCCTGCATTGGCAGGCGGACTCTCAACCACTGCGCCACCAGGGAAGCCCCACAGTTTTCTTTTAAACCCAAAATTCTTTAAACATTTAAAAACACATTTATTGGTATTTGTTTAAAGTTCCTTTTGTGAATTGACTGCCTTCATCACCTATGGGATAAAGTTGAAACTTAGAAGGCAATTCAAGGCCTTTTGTACTCTGACCCTAACTACTTTTCTAACTAATTCTCCGAAACATTCACCCAACACACCAGTGGAGATTATTTTGTATTAGTTGGAGCCATATGAATATGCTATTTTTGTAGGCCAAAAAGTGGTTGACTATTGACAGTTTTATATGGTTAAACCTTATAAATTTCCAAAACATTTACCCTCCCACTAGAGTGTTTTCACAAATGGCCTTTGCCTTTCTCTGCTTGGTGAAATCCTTCAGGTTCTTTATGAGGCTGAGTTCACTGGTCACGTTCCCTATTCCTTTGCCGTCCATATCCTGTTCTTTCACTCTGGCTGAGGTTACTGTAAATCACCCCTCTTCATTATTTCCACTCTGCTCCTTTACTATCAAAGCTGTAGAATGGTCCCAGGGTATTGCAGCTGGATAATATGTTTGCATCTGCCTGGCAGAGGCCAAGGCCTCTGCTGCTTTTTGCCAGCAGAGACTCTGTCTTATTTATTTTGGCAGCCACAAAGCTACCAAAGTTTCAGGCTCATAGCGGATGCACAACAAATATCTGTCGACTTGAAGAACCAGTAACTTTAGGGCCCAGGAATTGCCTTACTAGCCACATATTAATTGCAATTTCCTTCTGTGCTAAGTAAGGAAGAGCGTGTGTAACACCCTCTAACATCTTCTAATATGGTTGGTTGGTATTGTGTATGGAATTGGTCCTCCTTAGTTTGAATCCTCCATCCTTATAATTTTTTCCTATATTTTCAGATGTGGTCATTATATCGCAAATCAATGCAATTAATTTATTCCACGGCACAATTCTCAAGGATGAAAGAACACATACTAGCTAAACAAGTAATCAGTGTGCTTCCAAGGAATAAATTTTATTTTTTCTTTTTTAACCATATTCACCTTTTTTCTTGGGTGAACTTTTAGGAACTTTTAGTGACTTCCAGGAAATACTAATGCTAATGCTTAAGTTATAATATTATGACAAGATTCAGGAATCATTAAAAGTAAAAATGTTTTTAAATAAACATTAAACATCTTTAAACTGAATCTTATCAAGACAAAGTCTTCTTTTTATAAAAGAGATACATAGCACAGTCAATTTAAATTGCACTTACAGGGAGAAAATCACGGAATCATAGAACTTTAAAGGTAGAGAAGATCCCCAAGGTTCTCAGTATGTACTCTTTGGTGGAAAAATACCAAGTGAGAGTGGAGGAGAGAAGGTAGGGTTCAGCTTTGACTCCATATTCCCCCACCCAGTTAACTTTCAAATGATGTTTCAACCTTTGCTCATCTTCTCACATCTACGTGTCCTGCCCTCACCATGGCTTGAATAAGTTCAAGTAGAAACAGTGTCGGGATTTCCCTGGTGATCCAGTGGGTAAGACTCCGTGCTTCCAATGCAGGGCGCCAGGGGTCGATCCCTGGTCGGGGAACTAGATCCCGCATGCATGTTGTAACTAAGAAGTCCACGTGCCACAACTAAGAAGTCCACATGCTGCAACTAAAAAAGATCCTGCATGCCACAACAAAGATCCTGCGTGCCGCAAGAAAGACCCAGTACAGCCAAATTAAATAAATAAATATTTAAAAAAAAAAGAAGAAGAAGAAGCAGTGTCAATGTCAGGCCTCCTTTGTGTTTATAGTCAGAAGGGACTGGGTGCCCTGGCTCTGACCTTTTCTTCCCCGCTTGGTCATTAGGCATGTGTGTACTCAGTTTTGCCTTTTGTAAGTGGGTTCCTCTAACCAGGGAGCTGGTTCAATTACCAGGCCCAAAGATCCAGAAGATGTTTGAGATTTTAAACCAGGGTGTAGAATGTTATAATAAAAAAGACAGATAATAACTATTGGCAAGAGTATGGAGAAATTGGAACCCTCCTACACTGCTGGTGGGAATAGAAAATGGTACAGCTGCTTTGGAAAATAGTCTGGCAGTTCTTCAAATAGTTAAACATAGAGTTACCATATGATTTAACAATTCCACTTCTAGGTATAGAGAAGAGAAATGAAAATATATGTCCACACTAGAGCTTGTGCTTATACATGAGTGTTCTTTGCAGTATTATTCAGAATAGCCAAAGAGTGGAAAAAACCTAAATGCCCATTAGCTGATGAATGGATAAATAAAATGTGGAATGCTATTCAGCAATTAATAGGAATGAAGTAACTGATACATGCTACAGCACGGGTGAACCTTGAAAACATGCTAAGTGAAAGAAACCAGTCATAAAGGACCATATATTGTACGATTCTATGTGAAATTTCCAGATAGGCAAATCTATACAGACAGGAAGTAGATTAGTGGTTGCCCAGAGTGCTGGCTAAGCGGGTGGGGTTTCTTTTTGGGGTAATGAAAATGTTCTAAAATTGATTGTGGTGTTAGATGTACAAGTCTGTAAATATATTAAAAGCGATTAAATTATATACTTTAAATGGGTGGATTGTATAGTATGTGAATTATATGTTAATAAAATTGTAAGAAAGAAAAAAAGGGGTGTGTGTTCTTTTCATTTAATTTTGTCTCCTAACACTTCTCTGACTAGCTGGATATTCTCAGCCTAATTTCACCTTTGCTTCGTCCTTTAATTCTGCTTAAAGTCCAGCCAATCGCTAATGTAACAGGGTAGAAGTTTAATTCACACTACAACTCAGACACAAAGAGAAAATGTAAGTTCTTTCTTTAGTCTATAATGAGTCTAGCTTTCCTCCTGAAGCCCAACTGATGGATAGTGGGAAAAATGAATGGCATGTTTCATCCTCAGTCTCTGGGAGGCCACTATGGTGGAAGGAATGGCTGGGAATGATCTACCTGCAGCTAACGCATACTATTCTTGCTGCAACTAGATCCACTCAAATGACCAATGAATCAATGGACAGTGTGGTGCTACATATGTATGATTCTGAATTGTTGTCTTGATTCTTGAATCTGTGCCTTACTTTGGCCTCAGTTTTTTTATGTGATTCAAGACTTGCTTTGAACTCTGGATGTGTGTGCTCCATAACTCACAGTGGCTCTTCTGACTTCTAACTACTGGCTCTGTTTCGAGCACTGGCTCCCAAGCAATGCCTAATGATCTGGGTTTGCTGTATTCCTGTACTTGGTCAAAAGGTTCATTGTTTCATTCTCCTAGTCATGGCTTCTTATGCCATTTCTATGATCAGTAGCTAGCTAGGGTGATAAAATGATCATTTTGTGGTTTCCTGAAGCATTAGAGTTTAATAGAATACACACACATATTCCCTTCTTCTGAAACTATATTTAAAAGCACTCTAAAGTGTTTTCAATAAATTTGCCGTGTTTTTATAATTTTGTATTAATGATGCTATGAGTACTTATTTTACTAAGCTCTATTTTTTTTTCTTTTTTTTGGAGGGCAAGAGGGCTATTGGTGCTTTGAATGGAGGGAGGTACAGAATAGTATTGTATAATATTAGCTGAATATAGAATAGTACTGTATAATATTAGCTGTATAATATTAGTTTATCTCCAGGAGGGAGATAAAGTGCAATGTATGTGTGTGCTTTTAAAATTGTTTTATCTTGGCTAAACGAAGTCAGTGATGTGACGGTTTGGAAAGGAATTTGGAGTACTATATTAATTGAAAAATAATCTGTGTATAAGTAGACCTAAGCAGTTCAAACCTGTGTTGTTCCAAGGTTAACTGTATTTACTGGCTATTTTGAGCAATTTTTGCTCTGAAAATTATATTCTATAAACCAAAAATATTTCAAAATTGATATTCATTCAGGACTGAATAGTGTCCTACATTCTGAGAGCCAATGCCTGGGCAGTCTTTTTCTTCTTAACATAATACATTATTTTGGAAAGCACAACCCAAATTTTAAAATATTTAACACTATATGAATGCATGTTGAGTTTACAAAGAGACAACCTTGATTAAAGTATTTGACTACTAAATGAATAGGGATTTGAGAATGTATTTTTTTTTGAGAACGTATTTTATAGGATCTTTTATTCACTAGAAGCTATCTTTGTGTTTATTATATACATACATGTAAATTTGAAATTCGGGGATATATATGTAAATATGTAAAAATAAATATGCATATATAAGTAAATAATAAATACATGTATACATTCTTAGGTATGTTTCCCCAAGATTCAACTAGATGTAATTTTCACATTATCACCTTAATCAAAATCATACCTGTTAATTCATAAATTATACCTGTTACTTCACAAAGAAGTGAAAGGTTGGTAATGACAATTTAAAACAAGTGTACTCTTTTGAGTATTTATTTACTTATTCAGATATTCAAAAGTATTAAGAGGTATAAAAAATGCCTGAGCCATTGCTAACAACTCTAAAGCAGCTAGAAGAAATACTAATAAAACATGTGGTGAAATTGCATAGATCACTAGACCTGAAAAAATGTGATAATGGTAGACAAAAAACATCCAAGAAAGAAAAGAAAAATTGGAAATGAGAAGAAGAGTGAAACACTGAAGGACTTATCTAACCAAAGCCTTGGACGGATCATTGGCCAGTCAGTGTGGAAGGGTGTAACATAGGAAAAATGTGTTTATACAACTTAATCACTCACTGCAAGGACTTTATGTATTATTCTCACACGACTCATAACTCTCATTTCATTTGTATCAATTGGGATGCAGATTAGACAGACTGCTGTATCAAATGGGCCCAACATATAATGACAGGTAAAATCCAGGTCTGTCAGGTGGCTTGACAGTGTCTGGGACTGAAGCTCCTTCTGTTTTGTGGCTTTGCCATTCTTGAAGATGTTGCCTTTATCATTCACACCCCTGAAGTTGGCTCACTACCATACCAACTGGGTCCACATTCCAGCCAGTGGGAAAAGGAAAAGGGGACGCAGAAGGCCATATGAAACCTGGCATGGTTATTAGAAAGGGAAATGAAAGAGAAAGGAACCTGACAGTGTGTCCAATATAGTTTAAGAATAGTTAGATTTGGGAATTTAAACAGTCCCTTAGGCAATGCTATGTCTTTCTAGGAAAAAACAGTCAAACTCTGAGCTATCCCCATCCTGTTTCTCTCCTTAAACCAATGGGGACACATGTGGTTTATGTGTCCCCATTGATGTGGGATGAATTGAGGAGATTTGACTGTTTACCAGGTTTCAGCAGGGGTCAGTCATTGAAATGGTCTCTTTCCAGGGCTCTACATAAAAATCAAGGACAAACTCCCCTGCCCTTGGTTTGACTTTCACTTTTTCAACACAGTAGTCCCCAGACCAGCAGCCTTAGCATCACCTGGGAACTTATGAGAAATGCAAATTCTCGAGTCCTACCCTAGACCTACTGAATCAGAAACTCTGGGGGTGGAGCCCAGCAACTGTGCTTTAACAGGTACTCTAGGTGATTTGAGACACATTAAAGTTTGAGAACCATGGATTTAACGCAATTCCTTGAAAGGAGAACTCAGAATGCATGCTCAACTGACTGACTCTCTTTTTCTCTTGGTCTCTCTCTTCTTTTTACAATTCCCTGGGACTAAAAAAAGTAAGCTTTCTGTTTACTTCCCCTGATGTAATATCCTGCTACCAGCATTTCAGAGCAACATCCCATAATAAACAAGCAAACAAACAAACAAAACTTGTGAGAATGGGCTCTTTGAGTTTGGTTGGAATAAGGTACTTGGAAGATAACCTGGATTGCTGCATGATTCTATTTTGAATGCCAGAAGCTATTACTTTTGCTTTTGCATTCCTTCTTTAAGATATGCTAATTTCCCACCCCCTCCCCTGTTGGATACCAGGAGCTGACCATGCCAATGGTCCTGTTCTCAGAGCAGTAAGAGAAGCGCATATTATTTTTTATTATTATTTTAAAAATTTGTGGTAAGTTTTTATTTTTTTAAAAAATTTATTTATTATTTTATTTATTTTTGGCTGCTTTGGTTCTTTGTTGCTGTGCACGGCTTTCTCTAGTTGCGGCAAGCGGGGGCTACTCTTAGTTGCAGTGCACGGGCTTCTCATTGTCGTGGCCTCTCCTGTTGTGGAGCACGGGCTCTAGGGTGCATGGGCTCAGTAGCTGTGGGATGCAGGCTCAGTAGTTGTGGCTCACGGGCTCTAGAGCACAGGCCCAGTAGTTGTGGCGCACGGGCCTAGTTACTCCGTGGCATGTGGGATCTTCCCGGACCAGGGCTCGAACCTGTGCCCCCGGCATTGGCAGGCAGATTCTTAACCACTGCGCCATCAGGGAAGCCCCGAGAAGAGCATATTATTTTTCCAAGTATTAACCAGTTACATATACTCACTTTTGCCCGAAGTCTACACTTAAATTTGATGAGAATGATGAAGAGGACTGGCTACCTGCTCCTATATGCTCCACAGAAAGAAATAGTATAGGGCAACAAAAACAGAGAAATGGCCAAGACAGAGAATGTCTAATTCTGGCTCTGTTTCTGTCCCAGCATCCTCAGTGAAGTGCATAGTTTCCCCAGATTATGAAATAGAGATAACATTCTGAACATTACATAAAAAGGCAATTATTTTTACTCCTTCTTCTGCATAGAAATAGTCATTTGTCTTCCTTCTCAGTGTGAGTGAGAATTTATACTGCCTGAACAGAAAATATTTCAGTTTCCTTGGGAGAGAATCGCCTAGTAAACAAAAAATGTGTGGGATGTTGAACTCATAATTATTTAAAAGGAATAACTAAATATGCTACATTAATATGGGTGTAAATTGGATGTTGTCATTTTCTGTGACTAGAAGATTGAGAAAGAGGTATGATTCTTGTCTGCACCTAATCTATTCTCTATGTCTAACCTTTTGAATAATCATTTTAAAAATGTAAATTGCATACTCCCCTATTTTGGGGCTTCCCATTGCATTCAGAGTCCCCTTCAATCTCCAAGGCTCCACAGGTTCTGCCCTTGTGTTCTTCCACAGTGTCATATCAAGGCTTCTCTCCCCAGCTCCCCACCCCCGGCCCTTGCTTATATTGGCTTTCTTTCCATTTCTTGGAAGAACCAAATTCTTTCCCACCCCAGAGCTTTGGGATATGCCCTTTGCCAGGAATGTCCTTTCCCTAACCCTTCACAAGGTTAGTTCTCACTTACTCTTAATTTCTCAGAGAAATGTCTCTTCCTCATCTCCTACTGACCATTTGCTTTCATATGGATTGTCACAATCTGTAGTTATGTATTAATTTGGTGCTTTTTTTGGTCTATATTAGATTATAAACCCTGTAACATCAGAGGTCATGTCCATTTTGCTTCCCTCCCTATAACCAGCATAGTGCCTTGCATATAGGAGGTGTTAAGTAAATATTTGATGATTGGATTACCAAATAACATAGAGCAAAATGGACACTGTAGTTTGAAATATAAGTGATAAATTATCCTGAAATTTTAACAACATTACAATGTATTGAACTTGATTATTCAACAAATGGGTTGAATTCCAAAATTTGCAAACTGGTTATTTGACACTCAGATTACGTTTCTCTAACAGAAAAACTCACTGTCGGTTCAGGCTTGCGTCCACTGAAAATAATAGTTACAGATCTTCTGCAAGATCAAGACCTTGGTTTCCAATCAGGATTCCTAGTTTTCGGCCTGCTCATAATTTTTAAGTCCTTTATTTTTGTGAAATTAAGATAGAAATGATGGATTCAAAAGGTGATTTTTAATTTTCTTCTCTCTCGATGTCTCTTTCATGATTTGAATGTTTGCATGAGGAGAAACATTGCTGTCAAGCTGTGCTCAGGATAAGGGATAGCCTTAAGAAGCTGGGAAAAAGGATAGCTTCCAAAAGTAGTTTGGAAGGAGATCTGTCAGCACACCACTGTAGCTCCTGTTGTAGAAATATGTTTGTGTGTAATTGGACTGGGGGTAGGGGGTTGGGGAAGAAGAGGACGACTGCTCCAAGGAAAGGGAGTGACCCTGGAATTGGTCCCTTGTACGCTGCAGTAGTCAACTGTTTAGTCACAGTGGCAGCTGCACAGCCCTAACTGCCACTGGAATGCTGGCTCTCAAAGACCTCATCAGTGGCATGAAGTGGCCACCCACAAGTGCAGATGTATTACTTAAAGGGCCTAATATTGTTGCTCTCTCCCCTAGAGGTCAGTTCAAATCAAACTCAGTTTTGCTTTCAAGTCTGTCCCAGAACTATAGAAGCACATTAGGCTCGCAAAGGCCTAAGTGGCTTAAAAATTTCCTGACCAAAACAGGAATTTCCACTACAACACCCCTGACAGGTGTTCCTCCAGCCTTTGTTTGAATACTCACCTCTTAACAGTCAGTCCACTTCATATTTGGACAGCTCTCATTGTTACATCTTTCACTTCCTTATGCAGTAATGAAATCTGGCTCCCTGGACTTTCACCCCATTTGTCTTTGTTCTGCCCTTTGGAGGTATGCAGAATATGTCTAATCCATCTTCAACATGATAGTTCTTTAGACATTTGAAGACAGCTCTCAGATCCTCTCCCCTAAATTCTCTCTTTCCCAGGTAAAATAGCTTCAGATCTTTCTGTTGTACCTTTTATAAATAGTGTTATTAATGTGGAAAGTATATGAGCAACAGCCCTAGGCAGACCTGAGTTCTGTTAATTTGTTTATTCAATTATTTTTTCTCTTTGCATTTATTCCCACTAATAAGTAGAATAAGTATGATAAATCCTATAAAGGAGAGGCACACTAGGTAGGAGTTTGACTAAGGTAAGGGAATTCAGCTAAGACTCTCTTAGGAGGTCAAGATTGAACTGACCTGATGGATTGGTAGTCATTAACAAGGTGAAGAGGAGAGGAAGTGCTTTCCAGGTAGAAGGAGCGGTACGTGAAAAGGCCCTGTGGCGGGCATGGCATGTGATGGAGGCATCACTTATCCTCTTGATTTAAGTTGATTTAAGTTCTGTATATAGGCAAAGATGGATTATAATAACTTCTTCCCTATGGAAGAATTTGTTCCTATGATATTATTCATAATAAGATAATCCATTAACCCAGTCAGGCTTTTCCTTCACTGTTTCACCAACAGACATTGCCACTTCTGTCCTTTTGCTTCTGCTTTTCCCTTTCTAGAAAGGTCTCTCCTTTTCTGTTTATCTAATCCTTGCAATCTTTACTGTCTATCTCCAGTTCTAACTCCTCTGGGAAGCTTCCCTTCGCACTCAGCCTCAGGTCCTTTCTGTGGTATAATGGTTAAACGCAGGATTTTGTAGTCCTGGGACTTGAGTCCAGGCTTGATTATTGACTACATGGTGGCCTTAGGCAAATTACTTAATTTCTCTGATATTCAATTTCCTTATCTGGACAAAAGAGGTAATAACAGTAACTACTTCATTAAAGTGGTAGTGAGGATTAAGTGAGATTATATATAGAGATATATAATAAGCCCTTCATAGTGGTTCTTGCTTCCTTGTTCTGTACCTCCTCTGTGGCCCACACCAAACTGGCTCAGTAATTTTTTCTAAGACTGACTGTAAGGATAGAGGAGCAGTGAGGAAGCCATTTACTTTGGTCCCAGGTATTTGAAATCTCCAGCTCCCTAGCTATCTATCGCTACTGCATACCCAGTGGAAGTGCTCTTGCAGTAAGGCTTGGTGCGCCTGCACACGGAGCCTCTGAGCTACTCACTGACCGATCCAGTTACCTTACAGCTCCCCAGGTTGTGTCACCATGTACAACCAAACAAGCCCAGGAAGTTGTAGAAGGCAAGTTATATTCATGCTTTAAATGGCAAGTAAAATTATTTTTCAGAATGTCACATCCAAGACTTTTTTGAATTAATGATTCTTTTGCAGAATCCTATTTCATGAATATAGCTTGATTATTTTTAATAACAGAAAAACAAATTATTTAATTAATAAACAAACAGGTTTTAAAAGAACTTACATTCAAATGAGATTAACTGTGAAATTCTAGTATTATCTTTAAAAAGATTGCAACCTATATGTCAAGACTGCTGTCAAGGTTGTAGTGGAAGGATATTGAATTTCTATCTCAAAAAAAGGAATGGAAATGTGCTAAATCAAGTCCATTGATATAAGATTTTTTATGTTTACAGACTGCAGACAATTGTGGTTCAATATTGCAAGTGATTTTCTTCTTTGTAGAATTAAAAGAATCTGCAAAATAGAAACTAAATCAATGCTGCACTTGCAATTTAAAATACAACCCCTTACCAGTACCACTTTGCATTTATTTCATACTTCAGATACTTCTCATACCCTGCTGAAGTCAGGGACTATAAAAGACATTTTAATGCATGTCTAGTTCTGCAATCAATAAAGCTAATTTAAACTATCCTCTAACAAGTGAGGTAAAGATTAGTATTTAGGTCTGGGATTAACAAGTGGAAATAGGTCATTCTGTGATATCCTGAGGGACACAGCACAGTTCAGTGTTTAAGGCTCAAAGAAAATCTATTTTGAGTCAAAAACTCCATCGTGGACAGGCTTGTATCCCATTAATGATGATATCTTTATCTTCTGTTCCTGAAGTATCATCTCTCTATTGTGATATAACACATCTTTCCCCCACCAGCCTCAATACTATTAACTGAACTTTTCTGCCCTTTCCTTTATTTTTGAAACAGAGCCTCCAGTCACATTTACTTTGATTACTGTTTTGACAGATACTAAAACCAAGATCAGTGTGCCTGTTTTTCTGTTGCAACCATTTTGACTATAAGTATTCAAATAGTACATAAAATCTTACTGAAGCACTTAATTCAGAATTTGAAAATTTGTGTACAAAAACACCACTACCGTGACTCCGTAGAGTTCAAAACGGGCCATTTTGCTCCTTTATAAAATTGGTCAAAATGAAAATGTACATTTTGTTCTATTCATTCACTTTTCCCTGTTCTCTTTAACTTAGTTTCATTCCCTCTGTTCTTTGTAATCCGCCTGTCCCCACACTGGTTTTCTTTCTACAAATCCCTTAAATAATGGTTACTGACATCAGTGTCCATAGTTTTAACACCTTTATTAAATATAATAACTTTCATAAAGGGCCTCACACACCTTAGGGAATCATGGGCTTATTAAAGATTAACTAACCTCATTTTATGACCAAATCTCTCTTTTCCTGTTGCTCTAATATTTATTTTATCAATTGTTATTATCTTTTTTTTAACAGCTTTATTGGAGTATAATTGCTTGACAATGGTGTGTTAGTTTCTGCTTTATAACAAAGTGAATCAGCTGTACATAAACATATATCCCCACATCTCCTCCCTCTTGCATCTCACTCCCACACTCCCTATCCCACCACTCTAGATGGTCACAAAGCACCGAGCTGATCTCCCTGTGCTATGCGGCTGATTCCCACTAGCTATCTATTTTACATTTGGTAGTGTATATATGTCCATGCCACTCTCTCACTTCGTCCCAGCTTACCCTTCCCCCTCCCCATATCCTCAAGTCCATTTTCTACGTCTGCGTCTTTATTCCTGTCCTGCCCCTAGGTTCTTCAGAACCATTTTTTTTAGATTCCATATATGTGTTAGCATATGGTATTTGTTTTTCTCTTTCTGACTGACTTCACTCTGTATGACAATCTCTAGGTCCGTCCACCTCACTACAAATAACTCAATTTTGTTCCTTTTTATGGCAGAGTAATATTCCATTGTATATGTGCGCCACATCTTCTTTATCCATTCATCTGTCGATGGACATTTCGGTTGCTTCCATGTCCTGGCTATTGTAAATAGGGCAGCAATGAACATTGTGATACATGACTCTTTTTGAATTATGGTTTTCTCAGGGTATATGCCCAGTAGTGGGATTGCTGGGTCACGTGGTAGTTCTATTTTTAGTTTTTTAAGGAACCTCCATACTGTTCTCCATAATGGCTGTATCAATTTACATTCCCACCAACAGTGCAAGAGGGTTCCCTTTTCTCCACACCCTCTCCAGCATTTACTGTTTGTAGATTTTTTGATGATGGCCATTCTGACTGGTATCAGGTGATACCTCATTGTAGTTTTTTTTTTTTTTTCGGTACGCAGGCCTCTCACTGCTGTGGCCTCTCTTGTTGCGGAGCAGAGGCTCCAGACGCACAGGCTCAGCGGCCCTGGCTCACTGGCCCAACCGCTCCGCGGCATGTGGGATCCTCCTGGACCAGGGCACGAACCCAGATCCCCTTCATTGGCAGGCAGACTCCCAACCACTGCGCTACCAGGGAAGCCCCCTCATTGTAGTTTTGATTTGCATTTCTCTAATGATTAGTGATGTTGAGCATCCTTTCATGTGTTTGTCGGCAGTCTGTATATCTTCTTTGGAGAAATGTCTATTTAGGTCTTCTGCCCATTTTTGGATTGGATTGCTTGTTTTTTCGATATTGAGCTGCATGCGCTGCTTGTAAATTTTGGAGATTAACCTTTTGTCAGTTGCTTCATTTGCAAATATTTTCTCCCATTCTGAGGGTTGTCTTTTCGTCTTGTTTATGCTTTCCTTTGCTGTGCAAAAGCTTTTAAGTTTCATTAGGTCCCATGTGTTTATTTTTGGTTTTATTTCCATTTCTGTAGGAGGTGGGTCAAAAAGGATCTTGCTGTGATTTGTGTCATGGAGTGTTCTGCCTATGTTTTCCTCTAAGAGTTTTGTAGTGTCTGGCCTTACATTTAGGTCTTTAATCCAGTTTGAATTTATTTTTGTGTATGGTGTTAGGAAGTGTTCTAATTTCATTCTTTTACATGTACCTGTCCAGTTTTCCCAGCACCACTTACTGTAGAGGCTGTCTTTTCTCCATTGTATATTCTTGCCTCCTTTATCAAAGATAAGGTGACCATATGTGTGTGGGTTTATATCTGGGCTTTCTATCCTGTTCCATTGATCTATATTTCTGTTTTTGTGCCAGTCCCATACTGTCTTGATTACAGTAGCTTTGTAGTATAGTCTGAAGTCTGGGAGCCTGATTCCTCCAGCTCCATTTTTCTTTCTCAAGATTGCTTTGGCTATTCGGGGTCTTTTGTGTTTCCATACAAATTGTGAAATTTTTTGTTCTAGTTCTGTGAAAAATGCCATTGGTAGTTTGATAGGGATTGCATTGAATCTGTAGATTGCTTGGGGTAGTATAGTCATTTTCACAGTGTTGAATCTTCCAATCCAAGAACATGGTATATCTCTCCACCTGTTGGTATCATCTTGAATTTCTTTCGTCAGTGTCTTACAGTTTTCTGCATACAGGTCTTTTGTCTCCTTAGGTAGGTTTATTTCTACGTATTTTATTCTTTTTGTTGCAATGGTAAATGGGAGTGTTTCCTTAATTTCTCTTTCAGATTTTTCATCATAGTGTATAGGAATGCAAGAGATTTCTGTGCATTGACATTGTATCCTGCTACTTTACCATATTCATTGATTACCTCTAGCTAGTAGTGTTCTGGTGGCATCTTTAGGATTCTCTATGTATAGTATCACGTCATCTGCAAACAGTGACAACTTTACTTCTTCTTTTCCAATTTGGATTCCTTTTTATTTCTTCTTCTTCTCTGATTCCTGTGGCTAAAACTTCCAAAACTATGTTGAATAATAGTGGTAAGAGTGGGCAACCTTGTTTTTTCCTGATGTTAGTGTAAATGGTTTCAGTTTTTCACCATTGAGAATGATGTTGGCTGTGGGTTTGTCATATATGGCCTTTATATGTTGAGGTACATTCCCTCTTTGCCTACTTTCTGGAGGGTTTTTGTCATAAGTGGGTGTTGAATTTTGTTGAAAGCTTTTTCAGCATCTATTGAGATGATCATATGGTTTTTCTCCTTCAATTTGTTAATTTGGTGTATCACATTGATTGATTTGCATATATTGAAGAATCCTTGCATTCCTGGGAGAAACCCCACTTGATCATGGTGTATGATCCTTTTAATGTGCTGTTGGATTCTGTTTGCTAGTATCTTGTTGAGGATGGTTGCATGTATGTTCATCAGTGATACTGGTCTGTAGTTTTCTTTTTTTGTGACATCTTTGGTGTCAGCGTGATGGTGGCCTCGTAGAATGAGTTTGGGAGTGTTCCTCCCTCTGCTATATTTTGGAAGAGTTAGATGATGATACGTGTTAGCTCTCCTCTAAATGTTTGATAGAATTTGCCTGTGAAGCCATCTGGTCCTGGGCTTTTGTTTGTTGGAAAATTTTCAATCACAGTCTCAATTTCAGTGCTTGTGATTAGTCTGTTTATATTTTCTATTTCTTCCTGGTTCAGTCTCGGAAGGTTGTGCTTTTCTAAGAATTTGTCCATTTCTTTAGGTTGTCCATTTTATTAGCCTATCGTTGCTTGTAGTAATCTCTCATGATCCTTTGTATTTCTGCAGTGTCAGTTGTTACTTCTCCTTTTTCATTTCCAGTTCTATTGATTTGAGTCTTTTCCCTTTTTTTCTTGATGAGTCTGGCTAATGGTTTATCAATTTTTTTTATCTTCACAAAGAACCAGCTTTTAGTTTTATTGATTTTTACTATCGTTTCCTTCATTTCTTTTTCATTGATTTCTGATCTGATCTTTATTATTTCTTTCCTTCTGCTAACTTTGGGGTTTTTTTGTTCTTCTTTCTCTAATTGCTTTAGGTGTAAGGTTAGGTTGTTTATTTGAGATGTTTCTTGTTTCTTGAGGTAAGATTGTATTGCTATAAACTTCCCTTATAACTGCTTTGGCTACATCCCATAGGTTTTGGGTCGTCGTGTTTTCATTGTCATTGGTTTCTAGGTCTTTTTTTATTTCTTCTTTGATTTCTTCAGTCCATTGGTGAAAGTGGGTTGTTAAAGTCCCCTACTATGATTGTGTTACTGTCGATTTCCCCTTTTATGGCTGTTAGCATTTGCCTTATGTACTGCGGTGCTCCTATGTTGGGTACATAAATATTTACAATTGTTATATCTTCTTCTTGGATTGATCCCTTGATCATTATGTACTGTCCGTCTTTATCTCTTGTAATAGCCTTTATTTTAAAGTCTATTTTGTCTGATATGAGAATTGCTACTCCAGCTTTTTTTTTTTTAATGATGAACGTAAAGTGTTTTTTTTTTATTTTTTTAATTAGTCATCCATTTTATACCCATCAATGTATACATGTCAATTCCAATCTCCCAGTTCATCACCCCACCCCCCCACCCCCCACCGCATTCCCCCCTTGGTGTCCATACGTTTGTTCTCTATATCTGTGTCTCAATTTCTGCCCTGCAAACCAGTTCATCTGTACCATTTTTCTAGGTTCCACATATATGTGTTAATATACGATATTTGTTTGTCTCTTTCTGACTTACTTCAGTCTGTATGACAGTCTCTAGATTACTCCAGCTTTCTTTTGTTTTTGTTTTTGTTTTTTTGCGATACGCGGGCCTCTCGCTGTTGTGGCCTCTCCCGCTGCGGAGCACAGGCTCCAGACGTGCAGGCTCAGCGGCCATGGCTCATGAGCCCAGCCGCTCCATGGCATGTGGGACCTTCCTGGACCGGGGCACAAACCCGTGTGCCCTGCATCAGCAGGCAGACTCTCAACCACTGCGCCACCAGGCAAGCCCTCCAGCTTTCTTTTGATTTCCATGTGCATGGAGTATCTTTTTCCATCCCCTCACTCTCAGTCTGTATGTGTCCCTAGATCTGAAGTGGGTCTCTTGTAGACAGCATATATATGGGTCTTGTTTTTGTATCCATTCAGCCAGTCTATGTCTTTTGGTGGGAGCATTTAATCCACTTACATTTAATGTAGTTATCAATATGTATGTTCCTATCACCATTTTCTTAATTGTTTGGGGTTTATTATTGTAGGTCTTTTCCTTCTCTTCTGTTTCCTGCCTAGAGAAGTTCCTTTAGCATTTGTTGTAAAGCTGGTTTGGTGGTGCTGAATTCTCTTAGCTTTTGCTTGTCTGTAAAGGTTTTAATTCCTCTGTTGAATCTGAATGAGATCTTTGCTGGGTAGAGTAATCTTGGTTGTAGGTTTTTCCCTTTCATTACTTTAAATATGTCCTGCCACTCCCTTCTGGCTTGCAGAGTTTCTGCTGAAAGATCAGCTATTAACCTTATGGGGATTCCCTTTTATGTTATTTGTTGCTTTTCCCTCGCTGCTTTTATTTATATTTTTTCTTTGTATTTAATTTTTGATAGCTTGATTAATATGTGTCTTTGTGTGTTTCTCCTTGGATTTATCCTGTATGGGACTCTCTGTGCTTCCTGGACTTGATTAACTATTTCCTTTCCCATATTAGGGAAGTTTTCACCTATAATCTCTTCAAATATTTTCTCAGTCCCTTTCTTTTTCTCTTCTTCTTCTGGGACCCCTATAATTCGGATGCCGGTGTGTTTATTGTTGTCCCAGAGGTCTCTGAGACTGCCCTCAATTCTTTTTATTCTTTTTTCTTTATTCTACTCTGCAGTAGTTATTTCAACTCTTTTATCTTCCAGGGCACTTATCCGTTCTTCTGCCTCAGTTATTCTGCTATTGATTCCTTCAGGAGAATACTTAATTTCATTTACTGTGTTGTTCATCATTGTTTGTTTGCTCTTTAGTTCTTCTAGGTCGTGGTTAAACGTTTCTTGTATTTTCTCCATTCTATTTCCAAGATTTTGGATCAACTTTTTTTTTTTTTAATTATTTATTTAATTTTATTTTTGCTGCATTGGGTCTTCTTTGGTGTGCACAGGCTTTCTCTAGTTGAGGTGAGCGGGGGCTACTCTTCGTTGGGGTGCACAAGCTTCTCATTACGGTCGCTTCTCTTGTTGCAGAGCATGGGCTCTAGGGTGTGCAGGCTTCAGTAGTTGTGGCACACAGGCTTCGTTGCTCTGCGGCATGTGGGATCTTCCTGGACCAGGGCCTGAACCCGTGTCTCCTGCATTGGCAGGCAGATTCTTAACCACTGTGCCACTAGGGAAGCCCTGGATCATCTTTTCTATCATTACTCTGAATTCTTTTTCAGGTAGACTGCCAATTTCCTCTTCATTTGTTTGGTCTGGTGGGTTTTTACCTTGCTCCTTTATCTGTTGTGTATTTCTCTGTCTTCTCATTTTCCTTAACTTACTGTATCTGGGGTCTTCTTTTCGCAGGCTGTAGGTTCGTTGTTCCCATTGTTTTTGGTGTCTGTCCCCAGTGGCTAAGGTTGGTTCAGTGGGTTGTGTAGGCTTCCTGGTGGAGGGAGACTGGTGCCTGTGTTCTGGTTGGTGAGGCTGGATCTTGTCTTTCTGGTGGGCAGAACCATGTCTGGTAGTGTGTTTTGGGGTGTCTGTGACCTTACTGTGATTTTAGGCAGCCTCTCTACTAATGGGTGGGGTTGTGTTCCTGTCTTGCTAGTTGTTTGGCATCGGGCGTCCAGCACTGTAGCTTGCTGGTCGTTGAGTTGAGCTGGGTCTTAGTGTTGTGATGGAGATCTGTGGGAGAGCTTTCGCTGTTTGATATTACGTGGAGCCGGGAGGTCTCTGGTGGGCCAATGTCCTGAACTTGGCTCTCCCACCTCAGAGGCACAGACCTGACACCCGGCCGGAACACCAAGACCCTGTCAGCAACACAGCTTAGAAGAAAATGGAGGAGGGAAGGAAGGAAGGAAGGAAGGAAGGAAGGAAGAAAGGAAGGAGAGAGAAAGAAAGAAGTAAAATAAAATAAAGTTATTAAAATAAAAAAAATTTTAAGTTATTAAAAATAAAAAAGTAATAAGAAAAAGGAAAGAAAGAAGAGAGCAACCAAACCAAAAAACAAAACCACCAATGATAACAAGCAGTAAAAGCTGTACAAAAAAAAACAAAAACAGAAAAAATGGACAGACAGAACCCTAGGACAAATGGTAAAAGCAAAGCTATACAGACAAAATAACACAAAGAAGCATACACACCCACAAAAAGAGAAAAAGGAAAAAAAAGAATGTATATAATATAAAAAAAAAAAATGAGGCTTCCCTGGTGGCGCAATGGTTGAGAGTCCGCCTGCCGATGCAGGGGACACTGGTTCGTGCCCCGGTCCGGGAAGATCCCACATGCCGCGGAGCGGCTGGGCCCGTGAGCAATGGCCTCTGAGCCTGCGCGTCTGGAGCCTGTGCTCCGCAACGGGAGAGGCCAAAACAGTGAGAGGCCCGTGTACGGCAAAAAAAAAAAAAAAAAAAAAATTGAAGAGAGCAACCAAATCAATAAACAAATCTACCAACGATAATAAGCTCTAAATACTAAACTATGATAAATGTAAAACCAGAAACAAGTTAGATGCAGAAAGCAAACCCTAAGTCTACAGTTGCTCCCACAGTCCACTGCCTCAATTTTGGGATGATTTGTTGTCTATGCAGGTATTCCACAGATGCAGGGTACATCAAGTCGACTGTAGAGATTTAATCCACTGCTCCTGAGGCTACTGAGGCTACTGGGAGAAATTTCCCTTTCTCTTCTTTGTTCGCACAGCTCCTGGGGTTCAGTTTTGGATTTGGCCACGCATCTGCATGTAGGTCACCTGAGGGCATCTCTTCCCCACCCAGACAGGACAGGGTTAAAGTAGCAGCTGATTAGGGGGCTGTGGCTCACTCAGGCCGTGGGGAGGGAGGGGTACGGAATGCGGGGCAAGCGTGTGGCGGCAGAGGCCAGTGTGACGTTACACAGCCTGAGGCGTGCTGTGTGTTCTCCTGGGGAAGTTGTCCCTGGATCACGGGACCCTGGCAGTGGCCAGCTGCACAGGCTCCCGGGAGGGGATGTGCGGGTAGTGACCTGTGCTTGCACACAGGCTTCTTGGTGGGTGGAGCAGCAGCCTTAGTGTCTCATGCCCGTCTCTGGGGTCCGCGCTGATAGCCGCGGCTCGCACCTGTCTCTGGAGCTCGTTTAGGCAGTATTCTGAATCCCCTGTCCTCGTGCACCCTGAAACAATGTTCTCTTGCCTCAGGCAGTTACAGGCTTTTTCCTGGACTCCCTCTTGGCTAGCTGTGGCGCACTAGCCCCTTTCAGGCTGTGTTCACGCAGCCAACCCCAGTCCTCTCCCTGGGCTGTGACCTCTGAAGCCCGAGCCTCAGCTCCCAGCCCCTACCCACCCCGGCTGGTAAGCAGACAAGCCTCTCGGGCTAGTGAGTGCTGGTCGGCACTGATCCTCTGTGTGGGAATCTCTCCGCTTTGCCCTCCGCACCCCTGTTGCTGCGCTCTCCTCCGTGGCTCTGAAGCTTCCCCCCTCCGCCACCCGCAGTCTCCGGCCGCGAAGGGGCTTCCTAGTGTGTGGAAACTTTTCCTCCTCCTTCACAGCTCCCTCCTCGGGGTACAGGTCCCGTCCCTATTCTTTTTTTTTTTTTTTTTTTTTGCGGTACGCGGGCTTGTCACTGTTGTGGCCTCTCCCGTTGCAGAGCACAGGCTCTGGACGCGCAGGCTCAGCGGCTATGGCTCATGAGCCTAGACACTCCACGGCATGTAGGATCTTCCCAGACCAGGGCACGAACCCGTGTGCCCTGCATCGGCAGGGGGACTCTCAACCACTGTGCCAGCAGGGAAACCCCCCGTTCCTATTCTTTTGTCTCTGTTTTTTCTTTTTTATTTTACCCTACCCAGGTATGTGGGGAGTTTCTTGCGTTTTGAGAAGTCCGAGGTCTTCTGCCAGCGTTCAGTAGGTGTTCTGTAGGAGTTGTTCCACATGTAGATGTATTTCTGATGCATTTGTGGGGAGGAAGGTGATCTCCACGTCTTACTCCTCCGCTATCTTGAAGGTTCCCCCTGAGGCTTCCATTTTTAAAGCAATTTAAGTTTTCTCAATGCTGTTCTTGGCATAGCTGCCTTCTGGGAACTGACTGTTGATAGATATAAGGCAGGATGTCCTCTTTTACCTAGCTATATATGGGTGCTGGACCATACTGGTTGTACACACGCCCTGGGCTTCCCTGAGTCCAGGACAGTGAGTTGGAGTCCTCACACTGGCTTAGCTGCATTTTCCAGCCCCACTGGTTCTGGGATGGAGCCGCAACCCTGGGCAAGAGGCAGTGCCCTTGAAGCTCAGCGGGAAGGCTGGCCACTGGGTCAGGGAGAGCGGGTGCCTGACAGGGAGCAGGGACCCAGGCGGGCACGCTGGACCGCTCTGAACCCTGTTATTATCTTTTGATCAAGCATCCTGATAAGAAATAGAATTGGAGTCTTCTTTTTTTCTTTCACCACCCAACATTTTATTTTGATAAATTTCAAACATACAGAAAGGTTGAAATAATTATATAGTGACTATCCATATACCCATTCATACATATTCTACTACGAACATTTTATTATATATGCTTTATTACGTAACTGTGTATTTATCCATTTCTTCATCCGTCCATCAATCCACCTTAATTTTTTGATGCAGTACGTTGCAGGTATCAGTATACTTCATCTGTAAAGGCTTCAGCATGCATATCATTAAATGGAGTTTTATATTAGTTTACAGTTTTTTTTTTCTTTCAAGTAATATGTACATATAATGACCTATACACATCTTAACCTTATCATTTGCTGTATTTTGACAAATATATCACTTGTGTAACCTAAACCCCTATCAAGACAGAGAATATTACTATCACTACAGAAAGTTTCCTTGTGCCTCTTTTCAGCCAAGCCTCACCCACTCTCCTCCCACCCCAGGCAACCAGTGTTCTAATATTTTTTTCCACCACAGATTAGTTTTGCCTGTTCTAGAACTTCATGCAGATGGATTCAAAGAATAGGCTCTATGGGCAAGGTTTCTTTCATTCAACATAATATTAAGATTCATCCATGTGTGCACCAACAGTTAGTTCCTTTTTCCTTCTGAGTGGTATTCTGTTATATGACTATACCACAGTTGGTCTATCCATTCTCCTATTCATGAAGAGCTGAGTGGTTTCCAGATTTGGGCCATGTTGACGAAAGCTGCTATGAGCATTTGCGTATGAGTGTTTTTGTGAACATGTGTTTTCCTTTCTCTTGTGTAAGTACTTAGAAATGTAATTGGTGGGTCATAGGGTAGGTGTATACCTAGTATTATAAGAAACTACCACCAGTTTTGTTTCTAAAATAGCTGTGCCATTTTACACTTCTATCAGCAATGTGTGATTTTGGTTGTTCCACATTCTTGCCAACATTGTGTTGTCAGTCTTTTGAATTTTAGCCATTTTGGTGGGTATATAATGATATCTCATATAGGTGCTCACTGGCATTTCCTAATAACTGATGATGTTCAGTACTTTTCATATGCTTCTTGGCCATTCGTAGGCCTTTATTTGTGAAATTTCTGTTTAAATCTTTGTCCACTTATTTTTATTAGGTGGTTTATGTTTTTGTTATGGAGTTGTAGTTCTTTATGTATCCTGGATACCAGTCCTTTGTCAGATATATGTCTGTGAACCATGTCTTCATTGATTTCATCCATCTTGGCCTCCATTCTGTAGTGTAATTGAACCAGTGTCAAATATTGTCTGCATATCTTGTTCAAAGACACTTATAGGTTTGTAAAATAAATACCTGCTAGGTGGTATCTTTCTTTAATGCTGTAGGAAGGCAATCGCGTAGTTCCAGAAAACTGTTGAATGTCAAGGACTGTTCTTCCTATTTGTCCTTCTATAATATCAGGGGTTATTTTCAGAATGGAAATTAACGTTTTTAGTTTTCTTTCAAAAAAATAGTTTCATCTAGGTTTTTTTTTCTATTTATAAAGTAATACAAAGTAAAAGAAATCTAAGAGTAATTGTAAAAAAAAAAAAGAAAACCAAACAATATTTTAATGTTACTTTATTCATAGTTATCTAGGGGGAAAAGTAGCTAGTGCTATCTGTGATTTCATGGTAATAAAGTTGATAATGACATTGCAAGTTTGTGAAGACATCATTTTTTTTTTCCCAAAGTACTTTTCACATTTTTTAAATCTTTGAAATCAGGAAATAAACTTTAGAGTTGGCTTCAACTCTAAGAGAGGAATTGATACCACAGCCAGTGTAACTATTGTGACAAAGTTAATGTAGTCAGGATTTGTTCTTAAAACCAAGATCCAAGTGACAATCTGGAAGCGTTAAAGGCCTTTTGCACCATGCGTTACTACACTGATTGTAATACAAAAGATTAAAAACATTTCAAGCATCCCCCTAGAGGAGACCAATTCAAATAAACTGTTTCAGTCATGCAATGGAACACTTCCCTTCTCTGTCTCCTCCTACTGAATGTATCACTTACGTTGTTTTATTTTTTTCTTCATGATTTCATAATCATAGAATTTTACAGATGGAAAGAACTTTGGGGTCATCTGGTTCTATCCTCTCATTTTACAGAGGAAGAAAAAAACACACAGATACTAAAAAATATGCCCCAAACAATAGAACTCACAATTTGGGGAGTTGGGACTAGACATAGACCTCCTGATTGAATAATCTTTTGATTTCATATTTTTCCTCTGTTGTCATATTTACTCTTTTCTTTCTACTGCATTTGCCAATATGGTCTCTAATTGTATCTAAACTGAACTGTCACTCAGACTGATCTTTTCCCCTTAGGTCCGTCTTGTACTTTTGTCTCAGTGAGTTTCCTAATATAGGCCTTTCATCAGGCATCCTTTTACTTCAGAAACTTTAGTAGTTGCGGTTGAATCACGTCCTAAATTCTCAGGGACCTCCATACTCTAATCCCATCCTGCCTCTGCATCCTTGTTTCCCACTCTCCCCAAACCCCCACCTGCCCGTCAGGATGGTCTCACTGTGACCTTGCTGTATGTGAACTCCTTTTGTGGTTCCTCTGTTGGTTCCTTACTCTGGTAAACCTCCCACCCTTCTCTCCATTTAGCCACTTACGTACAGCTCATAGTTCAAAATACAGCTCAAGCTCCACCTTCTCCAATTTTCTAAATTATCTCCACTGCAGTGATTTCTCACCCCTAAATATACACTACAACATCCCACTTAGCAATTGATGTGTGTACTAGCTTTATAACAGCTAAACCCCCAAATCTCAGTGGCTTAACCTCATAGATGTACACTTGTTGTTCAGTGAAGATAGTGTAAGTGTTCTTGTATTGCTGATGGTGGGGGTGGGGCTGCTGTGCTTTTTGCAGCTCTTGAGGGGTTCAGGGTGATGGAGGCTCTGCCATCTTTAACACAAAACTCCCAGAGTTGCCCAGGCATTGGAAGTTGGAGAAAGAGTGGAGAAGGCATACCTGCTTCTTAGGCACCTCAGTCAAATAGGGACATGTCATTACTTTTGCTGGTGAAAACTAATCACAGGGCTGCACCTTTGCTGGCAAATGTACCCTCTGACTGGGTGACTGCACCCCTGGAACTGCTCTACTCTTACTCTAGTCTTTGGAGGGAAGCATAAATCTTGGGGTGGGCGTGGTGGTGGTGACTGTCTAGCTTTGTTACAGCGTTGTCCTGTACTGATTTTAATTGCTTGGTGTCTTTGTATCCCCAGCTGGATTTTACACTGTGACTAAAATTCCACAAATGTATACAACAGAAGGAGAGTCTGGCACTTAGCTATGCTCAGTGAATGCCTGTTAAATAACAGAACAATTTATGTAGTGGTTTTTTTGGTTGTTGTTTTGTTTTTGTTCTTAATTCCTAAATTAAACCAGAAAGAGAAACAAAAAATAACAAATCACTAGGGGTTTTGTCTTTGTCTTTTTAAAGGGCACATTTGCAGTGTATTCTTCACACACAGAGTGGAATTTAGCTGGATTATCTTCACTTTAAGAATAATGAGATTCTTTCTAGCTTCAAAAACTATTTTCAACTGGTGCATCATGTTTCCCTTTCTTTTCCTAAACCTTTTCTTTTATAGAAAAATTGACACATATACAAAATAGAGTGAATATTATAACTAAACCCCATGTACACATCACCTGGCTTAGTGATGATTGACTCATGACTAGTGTCATTTCATCTGCATACCTCACTCCCATCCCACACTACATTTATTATTATTTTTTTTTGCGGTATGCGGGCCTCTCACTGTTGTGGCCTCTCCTGTTGCCGAGCACAGGCTCCGGACGCGCAGGCTCAGCGGCCATGGCTCACGGGCCCAGCCGCTCCGCGGCATGTGGGATCTTCCCGGACCAGGGCACGAACCCCTATCCCCTGCATCGGCAGGCGGACTCTCGACCACTGCGCCACCAGGGAAGCCTCCACACTACATTTTTGAAACTAAACATAAATAGCATATTGTTTCATGTGTAAATATTTCCACTTGTATTGCTAGTAGATAAGGCCTAAAAGAAAACCCCACAATATACTATATCTCATTTCAATAATAATAATTCCTTTTTATCACCAAATAATCCAGTTAGTAATCAAATTTCCCCCATTTAAAAAAAAATTGGTTTGTTCAAATCAAAATCCAAACGCTACAGTTTAGACATACCTCTTAAATATTTTTTAAAAATATAGTTCTCTCTCTTGCCCACTTTTTTCTTGGAATTTACTTATTGAAGAAACAAGTCATTTGTCCTCTAATGGTTCTCACATTCTGGATATGGCTGAATGCATCCTTACGGTTTCTTTCACAGTTTAGTGTACCTCTGTCCCCAGCATTTCCTGTAGGCTAGAGTTAGGTCTAGAATCTTGATCAGATTCTGGTTTGATTTTTCATCATAAATGGGGTTATGTATATCCATCACAAAGCACAGAATGTCTCATTATGTCTCTTTTTTGCTGGTAACATTTATCAGTGGATTTAAGAGTTGTCACCCTGATCCATCCATTATAAAGTTCTCCCTCAGTTTTCACCTGTGGTCTTGGCTGCCACTGACGATCATTACCTAGATCCGTTATTTCATCATGCACATTGTCTTTTTACAATAAGATCTTCCAGAATTCTGAAGTATTTTATTATTCCTTTTCATCTTGTATTATTAAATCTATTTTAGACATTTAAACTTTCCCCCCAGTCATAAAAATGGTAATTAACACCTGTTTGACACAAAGTATTTTTACACACACTGTTG
The DNA here is from genome assembly GCF_951394435.1 of Stenella coeruleoalba. Lineage (NCBI taxonomy): Eukaryota > Metazoa > Chordata > Mammalia > Artiodactyla > Delphinidae > Stenella > Stenella coeruleoalba. The sequence continues at coordinate 20,260,401 of NC_137155.1, read as the reverse complement.
CGCAAATACAGTCTGATCCTCTCAAAACACCTTACAGTTAAGCTGGCTCTGTGACCTTGGGCAAAGGGCCTCATCTTAGAGATGAGGAAAATAATAATAACCACCTCTAGGATTGTTATGAAAATTAAACAAGTTAAATACTGCTTAGAACAATGCTCACCATATTATAGTAAGAGAGAAATAAACATTTGCTACTGTTGTTATTATATTGTTATGTTGCTATCATCCAAATTTTTTTTCAATTTTAGTCTACTATGTTGCAACTTTAACTAATGTTTCTGTGATTTTTTTAAATTTTAGTTTTTATGGAGATTAATAGGAACAATTTAATTATATTTCCATATAATTTCATAGTCTCTGACCCCCCCCGTCATAACCTTGATTAGCTTACATGTGATATGAACTTAGCTTTTACTGTTGCTTACTGTTAAATATTATTTAAATACTCTGTTTTCTTTATTTATAGAAGACCAACGAAAAATCATTTTCTACCCCCTAACCCCACCCCTACCCCCCCCAAAAAAAAACAATTAAAAGAAGATAATATTTAACTTGCACTGTTTAGGCTATCTATACCATATTCTCCTTTATGATATGAAAAAAACAACATGCTTTCACATATTTTATATGATAAGCTTTTAATATATTTTAGAATAAGCCTTAATAGAATCATAGAGTCCTAGAGCTTAGAGGACTGTGGAGAGCAGTATCAGCACTTCATTTGCAGGTGAAGAAACTGAGGACTAACTAGGTTAAAGGACTCATCCAAGTTGTCCAACTTCACATGACCAACCAGTGGCAGAGCCAGGACTAATACCCAGATCTTAAGTCAAAAGCAGCCCAGGTCTCCAAACTCTTTCCATTATACTGCATAATGCTAAACTATTTTCACTGTGCCTCCATCAGTGCTCACAACACCACGCTACAAGCAACAATATCACTATTTGGAGCTAAAAGTGAGAAACATGAGCTGCAGGTTTGACGACACACAAATGTCAGTGGAACTTAGCAACGTGGAACCCAGGAACCCATCCCTGTTTCATGACACTTTAATGACAACAGACAATGTATGTAAGTAAATGTATGTAAGACTAAATGAGTATAATGTGTATGTACATTAATACCTAGACGTAAAGAGAAAGGACAGCTCCTTTCCACTGACACCGTGGAAAGGTGACACACTTGTGACACACAGTCATATATGAGGGTAGAATTGCAAGGCAGATTTTAGGTAATTTTTGACTTTTTTGTTTGTTTTTACTTTTAATTGTGGAGAATTTTAAATATGCACAAAAATAGACATAATAGTATAATGAATTCTTATGTTCCCATCACTTAGCCCCAATCTCCATTAACCTAAGGCCAATCTTATCCCATTCCTCCCCTCATCCACTCCCTGCTTTTGTATTATTTTGAAGCATATTTCTCTAGAAGACAAAAAGTTTTGAAATAATTACAAACATGACCAATTTTCATGCCTAAAATTTATTAATATAATCAAACAGGCAGTTAGTATTCAATTTTCCCATTGTTTTATAAACATCAACTTTCTTAGTTTCTTTTTTTGAATCAGGATCTAACCTCTCACGTTGTGACTATTTCTCTTTAATCTATGTTGCTTCTCTCTTTACTCCTTGCAATTTACTTGTTGAAGAAAACAGAATATTTGACCTGTAGCTTTCCCCAGAGTCTGGATTTTACTTGCTTACATGCCTGCACTGTAGTTACAAGGCAGCTTTAAACATTAAAGAAAATGTTTGTGCATATTATTAACAGGTTTCACCAATTTGGTGGTATTATTTGGGGCACTGATGATAACAGCTAGAGGTCTGGGTGGTGATCCCAGCTAGCTGTGAGTGCTCTGTGATGGAGTTACGTGTGCTTGTCCATGTGAGCAGCTGCTATCAGTCTGAGAAAACTTGTCTAGCGCCCCAGTCCCTTCCTGCTCTCTAATCTAAATTAGGCCTCTTGTTATATAGTGTCAGAGCACCCTTTACTTTTTCTTCACAGCAGTTGGCACAATTTGTAATTATAGAGGTCTTGGAAGATTTATAGTCAGAAAAGTCAGGAGTACATGAATGTAACAGTGTATAACTAAATTCTTTATAACACACAAACCATGGTTTCCAGCTGGGAATGGGAAAACATAAACTTGACAATCCAGGATAATCATTTCCACTTTGGAACTTTTTCTCTTGTGATTAAGAACCAAGTCAAATTCCATTCTTCCTTCCTCTTCTCTTCTCCCTGGGGACAACTACATTCCTGGTCAGGTCATCTTGTGTACATGCTGTTCTTTACTTGGTTCTTACCTTTAACTGAGTTTGAGGCTATTTCTTCAGCCTTCGTTTGTCCCAATTTCATAGGTTTGTTGTAAAAATTCTATGGTCAGGGAGTCTTCCAGACAAGAAGAGGAGATTCAGAGGAGGTAATAGTATAGATGCTAATTGGTGCTGAGAAGGGTGCTGGCAACCTGTCCCCTACCAGGGCAAAACCGAGGGAGGTAATTGCAATACCCAGATTTACTTAGGTGAATCTCAAGTTTGGAATAGCACCCAACCAATAGACACCTGGCCAGCAAGGGCTGAGTGAGTCCTGGCAGGTGGACTGAGGGCAGCTTTATAGAACCTGCATATGCCTGGGTGGAGGGAGGAAATTGCTGAGAGGTTTTAAGCCTCTGAAGGATTTGAGGGTGGTGGCAAAATGCCAAGAGGCTCGGGGAACCAGGAGACACTGAGTATGTAGACCTTGAGGCTGGAAGCAATGGCAGGGACCGTGGCCACCAGCAGTGGTTGCCAAATACCACTTGTGGTAAACTGTACCTCAGCTGGTGCATGTCTGTGACCCCCCCCCCCAAGGATCATGTAGACAGTGACACTACAGATGTCCCCAGTGGTGGAAGTTAGTTAAGATTTCTTGGGGAAGTTGGCTCATCCTCAAGAAAAAGGGAAACAGAAGAAGGAGGAAGAAAACTTTGAATCATAATGAATATTTAGTAGTTTTAAACAGAAAGGGACTGAACTATCTTCAAGTGGCAAGGTTGAGTTAATTTTCCTTCCATCAGCAGAAAGGGGACTCAAGAGCTAAGTTTGAATTCCATGAGAAAAAGATAAAGGCAAATTCCAACACATGTGGGTGACTATAAATTTTAAACCCACTATACAACTCACATTTATGTGTTTATTTTTAAATGTCTATCTTCACTACAATGTAAGTTTCATGAGGGCACAAACCATCCCTTTTTTTCTTCTGTATTCTTAGCACCTAACCCAGTGTTCAGCACTTGACAGACACTGAAGAAGAATTTACTGTATGAATATTAGACCCACACATCAGAGCTCCTTCAGAAGTACTTGATACAGAGCAAGTGCACAATAAATGATCTTTTCTCTTCCTTCCTGGAAGAATATATATTTCTTTGGGCACAGTCCATCTTGCTGTTGAAAGCCAATTCTGCCTTGGGTGGCTCTGAAGGTAAATCTGCTTTGGTATTTTTTATGGGAGCTACTTAAGAAACTGAAGACATAGTGTTTGTCTTCTCTAACCTTTTTCTGTATCCAAAGGGTGTACTGGTTGCAGCAGGAGCCATAGCTGCAGGTACCAAGGGTCTATTCTGTGGAAGATGCTGAATACTCAGTAGTGATTGCCCCATCACCAACATCGTCCTGGCCCCTTAATTCCAAAACTTTCTCTCCTTTTCCCTCTCAGTCTGGGATCCAATCTGTTCTCATTCTCCTCTTCTTTTTCTGTGCCACTGCTCTTGTCTGCCCTTCCCCATTGACACCCCTAACCTTCACCCCCTTTCAGAGTAGAACTCCCAGCCAGACAAGTTGTCCTGGATGATTCTCATTTCAGGTAGAGGTATCTTCTTCTTTGGAAAAACCAACAAGGGATTTTATAAAGTATGTCAATATGCAATTTAATACCTAAATTTTAAACCATTAATTCATATTCCACCTCATTTATAAAAGTATTTAAGGCAAGTATATCTTAGTAAAACATTTGTTGTAAATAAATTCACTAACCAGTAAAAAAAAAAAAATCTATGAGCTCTGATTTAGACTTGGAAAATATGGACCCCATTGTACAGTATTTCCTGAACTTGCCTGCAAAGAATTACCTGTGCTCCTTGTTAAATACACAGATTTCCTCAGCAGTTCCCCTGGAGATCAAGTGGGTGGGCCTGAAACCTTTTTTTTTTCTTTCTGTAGGTAATTCTTTGCATCTGATAAGTTTAAGAAAAATTGCCAATGTACATAACAAGGACTAGGAAGGTGAAGACACATGAGGAGTAGGGACATAAGTGGTGGAGAGCGGTGACAAAGAAATTTCTGAGTGAAAAGGAATTTGATCCAGCACTTTTCTTCTCTTTTACCAGTACTAACATACCTGTGTGAATGCTGATTTAAAAAAAAAAAAAACCACCTAGACTTCCCTGATGGCGCAGTGGTTAAGAATCCACCTGCCAATGCCTGGACACAGGTTCAAGCCCTGGTCCGGGAAGATCCCACATGTCGTGGAGCAACTAAGCCCGTGCGCCACAACTACTGAGCCTGTGCTCTAGAGCCCGAGAGCCACAACTACTGAGCCCACATGCCACAACTCCTGAAGCCCGTGCACCTAGAGCCCATGCTCTGCAACAAGAGAAGCCACTGCAATGAGAAGCCCACGCACCGCAATGAGGAGTAAGTAGCCCGTGCTCACTGCAGCTAGAGAAAGCCTGCGTGCAGCAACGAAGACCCAACAGCCAAAAAAAAAAAAAAACCTCATGGCATTGTGGAAAACTGATAATATTGATTGTGGTAAAAGATACTGAACTATCAAAGTAAAAAAAAAAATGAAAATGTTAGTCAAGCTATATCAAAAAATACTCATTACAGTCATTTCAGTGACCTCCTTCCTGTCGTATCTTATTGCCATGCAGCACAAACAATGAAGTGTAACGTCAAATGTGCGTGATTAACTAAGCTGTAAGCTTTATTTGATTAGAACAGTAAACTGTCTCCCTCTGAATACCTGTTTGTATCTTTATATAGTCAGTCTTTATAGGTAGTTGTACATGAGCATGTTACCTTCTCAATTGTAAAATATTAAAAGGAACACGGCATAGATAAGGCCATCGTTTATTCTCATTTTTGGAAATTTAAGGCAAACACCTGTTACAATGGCAGATTACTCATGTTATAATCTCTGCCTTTTCTGAAAATTTTGTTTCTTTTTGCCCCATCCCACCTTGAATAGGAGAATTTCACACTTCAGACTTACTCCACTTGGTAAAGAACAGTACTTACAGAAAGGAAAACCCTGGAGCTTTATACCTGAGACCTCCACCCACTGAGAGCATAGCCAGTCGCCTTTCATTCTCTGCAGTCTCAGGTTCACTGGGGAGGAGAGCTTTCAGGAGACGGGTAGGGAGACCTGGAGAACTGGAATGGGCTGTTGCTGCTGGAAGACCTCAGCGCTGGGGGTGTGCGTGGCCTTGCGGAAGCTGGAGCCTTCCAGGCCTTCTGGTTCGTGATCCTGCCATTGTGTCCACTGCTTAAAAGGTTAGTGTATTAAGACTAATAATTCCTAAAGGACACGGTTTTGTAGTATGAATCTCTTCTTAACAAAATACGGCACAACATGAAAGAGGGTTCATAGTGCAGGCTTTCAGGCTGCTGTATTCTCCTCTCCCCAGTGTCTGTGGCTCTGCTGTTTCATATCAGGAATCTGGCTTCTGGCCAGAGACAGCATATTTTCCAAGCCTGTTGCTCTGAAAACTATTGTCATTCAGAAAAATCCCCAGTTGCTACTCAAATTAGTACTTACCAAATGCTGGATACTTTTAGAGATTTGCAGCCTTGTAATCATGTCTGTTAGTTTTATATTACCTCCTCTTTGTGTGGCTCTATGCAAATAAAAGCATGGTGCTGGCTGATCAGGTACTGATGGAATTCAGCATTGAAGGACCTTGATCATATTACCCAGGAAAATTAAACTTTGGTTTCCATAGTCTTGTACTTGTGCTCATCATTTCCTGTTTTTGGATGTCCCTACAGAGTTGGGGACATCACTGAAGGATGAAAAAACAGTGCCTTCGGAGTTTCCTACAACACATTTTCGTGAATCAAAGGAAAATGGCATTGATAGGAGAGGCAGATCGCATTTGAATTATTTGGGTCCTTAACTGAATCTCCTTCCTGGCTGATTCAGTCCCTTCCTTTGTGTCTGCCGATCCATCTATGAGGAGGGAATAATTACACCTGTTCCTCGGAGGGATGTTACAGAGATTCGTTTGAAAAGTCTATAAAGCTTTTTGAGCATGGAGAAATATAATTACAAGAAAATATATTGTTGTTGCAGTGGTCCTGGCAAATCTTAATTCCAGTTATCAATGTATTGATGAATATGCATTATTCATTTTCATTACATAGAGGTTAGCTCTTCATGCTCTGTTTTTCCCGATGTGTGTATGTCTAAGAGGAGGTGGCTGGGAGCCACAAACGTGGGTTTTAAATGATCCATTTTCTTTGCCTGAACTCCCTCGTGTTCAGGCTTTGAGGTAAAGGAGATGAGTTAAAGAAATGGCATGAAGGAAGCAGCAATGCTGAATGCCACTGTGCAGACTCTAATATTTTTCTGGCTTATGATCAAAAGTGATCACTTGAGTCAGAAAAGATTTCTTCAGGTCAGAAATGCTTGTTTCTGAAAAAAAAAAATTTCCTGTGTAAATCTTGGCAAATCACCTGAAACTTTTTAATTGCTAAGTTTCCCTAAAGATCTGAAAGAAAATCAAAGTCAATGGACATAATGCCTATAATGTCAATTGTCAATTATGTCAGAGGCCAGGCTATCACAGATATATAGGAAACACTAGTTTCTTCCAAAACATCATTTAACCCATTATTAAATTTCCATTGTCTTTCAAGGAGGAAAGCAACTGCTGTTTCCCAAAAATTGTTAAAATTGCAGTAACCATGCTAAAATTGTGTCAACAACGTGGGAAACTGAGGAAAAGTACAAACAAATCCATATTAACTCAGAAATCCAGAATGAAATGACTACTGTTTTCTTCTATTCCACAGTACTCATCCCTCACCTCTCATTATGAAAATACACAACAGATGTCTGTTAAATGCCTGCTATGTGCTGGGATGGTGGTTCCCAAGGGTGGCTCCCCCGTCCACCAGCATCTCCCAGAGCTTGTTAGAAATGCGAATCAGAAGCTCTGGATGTGGAGCCCAGCAATCCTTATTTTAACAAGCCCTGCAGGAGATTCCCATTCGTATTAGATGTGCCTCTGAGAACTGGGATTTCACAGGGTAATAGCGAGGTGGCGACTGGGCTGGGCATCCTATGGGCGGTGTAGGTAGTGGTTGATCGCCAAGAGCAGAGCTCATCCCTCTGACTCCTTATAGGCTGATCCTCTGAGCCAGCTCAGAACTTATATTTTGGGAGGGGAATTATTCCGCTCTGGGATTCCGGTCTCATTCCAGGTAAAATGCTCAAATGGGAGCTCTTCCAACTTGTGGTTAATACCGTATGCCATGAAAACAAAGCATTTCTCTATTGCTCTCGTGATGTTCGCTTACAGAGATGGAGGAGGGGCCCACAATGGAGAAGAAAGGAACACGAAGGCCTGAAAAGGATTTGATCCTTACCATTCCCATCTCTTGTCTCTACTACCCTCTCCCACAACTCTTTTCCCCCTTTTCCTCTTGACCTCCCTGTGTCCAGCCTACTGTCCAGTGAACATTGGGAGAGGTGAAAAAGTGAGGGTGAGAAATGTGCTAGAGATGGCTCAGAGAGGGAGATGCCCAGGCCAGTCGCCCACCTCACCCGTTCACCCGCAAGGGTCTCATTCCAAGGGGCCAGGTGCACGTTAGCTAACCATAGCTATCTAGTATCCAACCCCGCTTCCTTCTCCCTCTCCTCAGACAAAAAGCAATTTCTGGAAATAGAACTTGTCTTTCACTTAAACAGGATGTAACTCTGATGTATGTTCCAAGTTCAGCTCTTGGTGACCCAGCTCCCAATAGGAAGCCCCATCCCCACCCCAGGCTGTGGTGGAGAGTGCCTGGCAGTGTGGCCAACTTCCTGAGGCCCACAGAGCGCTTCAGTCTCACACAGTCTTAGCAGTCAGATTCCGGGGACCAATCATACTTGGCATCAGTATTCCTTTCAAGAAACCTTCCTTAGGAAGCCTTTCATCTTTGCAACATCAAAGAGAGACTGGGAGAGAGCAGGCTTTAATTTTCACCTATGGCTTAAAATTAATATGGAAATATATGAAAGAGAAAGAGGAAACTGAGTGGACTCAGCCATCTGAGGCATCTGTGTTTTTATTTACTCCAATATATATTTTTTAATGAGATGATTATTCACAGAATACACTGCAGACTTCTGACTGAAGGACAGGACAGCAGGGTTGGATTCCACATCATCAGTCCACAGGGAGTTAAGATTTTTCTAAAACAGAAAGGAACCTTGACAAAGACTTTCTTTTTTCTTTATTCTTTTTTTTTTTCTTTTAGACAAAAGCATTTTAAAGCAAAAATTAGCAACAGTGCTTGCATCTTAGAAGGGATTAACTACCCCCAAAGAACTCTCAGGCACTTATCCGATAGTCTGTGGGTAAACCTACAGTTTGCCTTTTCAGGGGGAATTGGGGGTGGAAGTGAACTGTTTTTTAAAACTCTCTATATTCATTAGTCCTCAATTCCGTTTTCCTGACTGGCTTTGTAGGATGTGTCTTATCTGACTATACAGGGTATATTTCACTGTTAAAATTTTCGTGTTTCCTTGGTTACTAGAGTTGCACTATTTCTCCTAACCCTCTCTCCACGTATGTACTTGGTGACAGAGGTTGGTGTGTGGATATCTGTTTTAGATTATCTTATTGCTACTACGGTTAATAATCATAGAACTGTTTATAAAAAGGGACATTGGGAATCATCGTCCAACTTCTTTTATTTTACAAATAAGAGAACCAAGTCCAGGAAATTTGAGTGACTTGCCCAAGGTCACAGAGCCACCTGATGCTAGGGCTGTAACAAGAATTTAGGCTTCTTAACTCTCAGTCGAGTACTGAGTAGGTCACCCTTTTGCTTTGCTTTTTTTTTTTTTTGAATACCTGAAATTCTTCACCCTCTTGAGACTCAGCTGTGCGTTTGGCCAACCTGGTGTAGTTATCAAGCTTTTTCTTAAGCTGCGAGGTTTTGATACTATCAGAGAACGCCCTGACTGGGAACTGTACTATCTGCTCCCAGGGGTGGACACAGATTAGATGGACGTTTGGAAAGTTGGACACAGATTAGGAGGCCCTAAGGGGAAAGGTGGCACATTACAGGCTTCAGGCTGCCATTAGTACCAAGCATTCTGATGGTGTTCTGATTCCACACAGGACAGAGAGATACCTCTTTCCCATTGGCATATATTTGTCTCTAGTCTCTCTTCCAGTCAAGGCCTAGAGACCAGCCTTGACTATAACAACATAGATACAGATCATCTTTTTAAAGAAAAATTCTGCATCAGAGGAGGTAAGCTCAAAATTTGGAAAAAGTTTGGATTTTTGAGAATGAAGAGGGTCTAAATTAAATATTTCAAAAAATTAAGTGAACATAAGGGGGAACGTTCATGGAACCCTCAATAAACATCTTTGAAAAATTACCTACAAATCTTACTACTTCCACCTATTAAATTATTTTCAGTAAATAACACGGATTTTTTTTTTTTTTTTTTTTTTGAGATACGCGGGCCTCTCACTGTTGTGGCCTCTCCCGTTGCAGAGCACAGGCTCTGGACGAGCACGCTCAGCGGCCATGGCTCACGGGCCCAGCCGCTCCGCGCCATGTGGGGTCTTCCCGGACCGGGGCATGAACCCGTGTCCTCTGCATCAGCAGGCCGACTCTCAACCACTGCGCCACCAGGGAAGCCCAACAGGGATCTTTAAGAGGACTGAGGCATAGTCATTTTGGTGATTAACTGCTTGGATCCTCTTGAAAGTGCTGGGCTTGTTTCTATTTCTCTGGAGTAGTCTGTATTATTGGCATCTATGCAGAGAATGGTTCAGAGGCTTCCTTTTTTTCTTCTTTTTTTTTTTGGTACAGTAAAATCTTTTTCAGAAAGATTTTCTATGATATGGATTTTTTTCTATGCCTCAAGTCATGTTTCCTTTGTCTATTGCGATTCATGGTAAGATAAATAAAAAATAAACCATCACCAAAATTTAAAAAGAAGCTACTTAGGGACTTCCCTGGTGGCGCAGTGGTTAAGAATCCGCCTGCCAATGTAGGGGACGTGGGTTTGATCCCTGGTCCAGGAAGATCCCACGTGTCACAGAGCAACTAAGCCTGTGTGCCACAACTACTGAGCCTGCGCTCTAGAGCCCTCTTGCCGCAGCTACTGAAGCCCACGCTCTAGGGCCCGCATGCCACAGCTACTGAGCCCGCGTGCTGCAACTACTGAAGCCCGCGCACCTACATCCGGTGCTCTGTAATAAGGGAAGTCACTGCAATTAGAAGCCCACTCACCGCAACAAAGAGTAGCCCCTGCTCACCGCAACTAGAGAAAGCCCTCATCGGCAATGAAGACCCAACACAGCCAAGAAAGTAAAAAAAAAAAGAAGCTACTTAAATGAAGAAGATCTTCAAGTAGTTAATGGGTCAGTGTGTATTCATAAAACTTTGATCAATGCTTGCAGGGACTATTTTGTTCTGAGAACAAAGACACCAAAGAGATAGGCCACTGGGAGGAAACTGGAGGGAGGGAAAAGGCTACTGTGGAACACTGGAATCAGGAAATCCCCAGCCCTAATTACCAAAGCCCAGTGGAGGGGAGAGTAACTAAAAAAAAAAAAAAAACAACCAGAACCACAAACAGGTGAAAAAGGCAGAAAATGCGAAGTTCTCGGCAACGAGAAATTCTTTCATTTTAGATCACCTACAACATATTTTCACTGTAAAATCTTGTCCAAGAAAAGAGGTTCGTCTGATTCAACAGCTGAGGGACAGCCTGTCATTTCCCTTCCCCATACAACTGACACTGGAGAGACATCAGAATCCACTGAATTGGAGCATCACATTGTACAGCAAAAATATTTCATTTTAATCAAATTTATTTTCCCAGGAACATTCTAAAGAGCACACTAATCCACCGCTTTCGAGACGGCAATTCATTTACATAGTTTTGTTTATTCAAGACTCTAGATTGGCTGAAGTGGTTTCTCTAGGAATTGCCCCTCCGAAGGCAGTGACAATAGTCTTCTGTGGAGGGAATTTCAGCTTCGGTAAAGGCAGCTTTCAGTGAAGCAGAAGCTGCGGGTGCGGCTGCCAAGATTTTAATGAATTGCTTCAGATATTCTCTCTCATGGTTTCCACTGTTTTCAAAAATCTGAAAGGAAAACAAAAACCTATGTATAGAACACATGGCAGTGGGACATTAAAAATCTGCTGCACACACAGATATCTGTTATACATTTCTTTTTAAATGGATAAGTGCTGTTCATTAAATTCAATGTGTGCATTTTTTAATGAAAATGTATCTGTAGTATATATTATTTACTCCTTTTATGTATTTATTTATGACATCAATTTCCCTATGAAATAGTCATCTGATTGCTCTGAAAAAAAATGTTTTATTTTGGCAATTTTTTTTTTTTCCTAAGAGCAGTTAATGGAAGATTCCTATAAAGGAAAAAAGATAGTCATGTAAGAGGTGAAAATATAATTTTCCATCATACTTCTCCTATTATTTGACTATGGTTTCTTTTTAGCCGGTTTTGGAGAATTCACTTCACAGAGCACAAGACTACTTAGTAATTTTCTTTGCATTTCTGTAAATGCAATCTAATTAAAAACCTGTGCATCTTCTGATAATTCACTGTTTTAAATCAAATCTACTCATGTCACTATTTAAATTTCGCTCCTAAGACAACAGGAGATGGTATTTCCTTCTATGGAAAAAACATTAAGAAGACTTTAGAAAAACCAATCATTCTGATAACATTTATGCTTTTAAAAATATTTTTCATCTTGAAACAATCACAAACTTACAGAAAAGTTGGGAGTTTCACCAAAATAATTATTTTTCTGAACCATTTGAGAGTAATTGCTGATATGATGTCCCATTATTTCCAAATACTTTAGTATGTATTTTCTACAAACAAGAACATTCTCCTACATAACTATCGTACAACAATCAAAATTAGGAAATTAACCTTGAAATGTCACTACTGCCTAATTCTCAGACCTGTTCAAGTTTATTCTGTTGACCCAATAATGAACTTTATTATTATTATTTTTTTATTGAAGTATAGTTGATTTACAATGTTGTGTTAGTTGCAGGTGTACAGCAAAGTGAGTCAGTTATACTTACATGTATTTATATCTATAGTTTTTCAGATTCTTTTCCATCATAGCTTGTTACAAAATATTGATTATACTTCCCTATGCTATTCAGTAGGTCCTTGCTGTTTATCTATTGTATATATAGTAGTGTGTATCTGTTAATCCCAAACTCCTAATTTATCCCTCCCCCTACTTCCCCTTTGGTAACCATAAGTTTGTTTTCTGTGAGTCTATTTCTGTTTTGTAGATAAGTTCATTTGTATCACTTTATTTATTTATTTATTTTAAAAGATTTATTTAATATTTATTTGTTTATTTTTGGCTGCACTGAGTCTTAGTTGCAGCACGCAGGATCTTCTTTGTAGCATGTGGACTTCTTAGTTGTGGCATGCATGCGGGATCTAGTTCCCTGACCAGGGATCGAACTGGGCCTCCTGAATTGGGAGTGGGGAGTCTTAACTGCTGGACCACCAGGGTAGTCTCTGTATCACTTTTTTTAGATTCTACATATAAGTGATATCATATGGTATTTGTCTTTCTATGTCTGACTTACTTATTATGAAAATCTCTAGGTCCATGAATGTTGCTGCAAATGGCATTATTTCATTTCTTTTTTATGGCTGAGTGATATTCCATTGTATATATGTACCACATCTTCTTTAATCCATTCATATGTCCATGAACTCTTAGGTTACTTTCATGTCTTGGCCATTGTAAATAGTGCTGCTATGAACGTTGGGGTACATGTATCTTTTCAAATTAAAGTTTTCATCTTTTCCAAATATATGCCCAGGAGTGGGATTGCTGGATCATATAATAACTCTATATTTAGTTTTTTGAAGAACCTCCAGACTTTTCCGTAGTGGCTGCACCAATTTACATTCCCACCAACAGTGTAGGAGGGTTCCCTTTTCTCCACACCCTCTCCAGCATTTAGACCCAATAATAAATTTTATAGCAAAGTATCCAGGTCATGATCATATGCAGCATTTAGCTGTCATGGTTCGTCAGCCTCCTTCTGTCTGGAACAGTTTCTCAGTCTTCCAGTGTTTTTCATGACCTTGACACTTTCAAAGATAACAGTCCAGTTATTTTGTAGACCGTTCTTCAATTGGGTTTGTCTAATGTTTCCTCATGATTAGATTAAGGTTGTCATTTTGTTTAACTTTTTGTTTTATATTGGAGTAGAGCTGATTAACAATGTTGTGATAGTTTCAGGTGCACAGCATAGGGACTCAGCCATCTATATACACGTATCAATTCTTCCCCAAACTCCCCTCCCATTCAGGCTGCCACATAACATTGAGCAGAATTTTCTGTGCTATACAGTAAGTCCTTGTTGGTTATCCATTTTAAATATAGCGGTGGTTACATGTTGATCCCAAACTCTGCAACTATCCATTCCCCCTACCCTTCCCCCCGGTAACCATAAGTTCGTTCTCTAAGTCTATGAGGTTATCATTTTTGGGTAGTGATTTTATCCTATAATTTCTGTTTGTGTCATTACTGATGTTGTTTAGTTTGATCCCTTGATTTAAGTGATATATTTGAGGCTTAATCTGTATTTTGTGGGGTGGTACTTGGAAACTAGCTAGACATCCTGTTCTGCATCAAACTTTCTATATGTATATTATATGTGTGTGTATTCCCATGGTTTTCTGTTTTATTTAATAGATTTGTTATATTAATTAAACAGAGAGGCCATTAGACTGAGACGGATCTAATGCTGTGGCAGCCTATGTAAGCAAACCAGAATCTAAGCCCGTAAATGCCTCAAGATTATGAAATCAAAACCTAAGAACAACCAATCACAAATAGCCAACGAGGTTCGAAGCTAGAGCCAATCAATAATTTCCTTATGTTACTTCTGCTTCTTCTCTATAAACTTTTTTCCCTAGTGGAGTGCCCTTAACCACTTTTAGTTTGGCGTTGCCCAATTTCAAATGGATTTTTGTTCAGATAAACTCTTAAAATTTTAATGTGCCTTTTATCTTTTAACAATCTTTTATCTTTTCACAATCCTTTATTACAATTGCTCATTTTGACGCTCAAATTGTCCCAGACGTGGCCAGTGGGGACCCCCTTCACACTGGCAGCTATGACCTGACATGTCGCCATTATTCTTGAAGCACATTCTGGCTTTCCGGCACTAGGAGATGTTTCAGCCTCATCTTGTTCTTTCTCATGCCAGGCAGTTTAACTGATATCGGGGGTATTGCTGCTCCCAGGCTTTCAATGGACAGAACTTGTGTATATGCATATACACATACATCCATTTACGTTACATCTACATTTCTATCTATCATCATCTCTCTATCTAATGAAAACTATAAGTTTACACCAATACTTCCAAGGCCAATCCAACACTATAGAGTTCACTTTAGCCTTTTTCTCTTTTCTTGTGATACCCTAGCCTGCCAGTGAGAAACATGACTCACATTATTCTTAATATATTTACTTAACTGATCAGCCCACATGTAAATAGGCAATTTCCCATCTCTGTTCCCACCTCTGTGCAGATGCCCTCCCCAAGCCACTTGCAATCTGATACCCCATACTGAACAACCACCCTGCCTACCTGCCCAGCTCTCCTTGATTGGATTCCGACACCTCATGCTAGGTGACCCCCCCACCCCCCACCCCTGCTGAACACCTTCTTCACCCTGCTTGGGCTCTGAAGTACAAATTTTGGCCAACATCCTGCCCTCAACCCTAGCTGTACAGATGTTGTGCCCCACCTGATGGTTTCAGGATGGAATTGTTTGGGAACAGAAAGGGAAAGGGCAGTGAAGGAGGAAGGGAAGAGAATAAGGGGAGAAAAGGAGGAAGAAGAAGAAAGGGGAAAACAACATCTATGTTTAAGTAAATCACAAGTAAGCCGATTGTTTCTGTTAAGATGATAGTTGACATAAGAACAGAAAACTCTAAGAAGCCACTTCAAAATGGAGTGCTTTCTGACTGAGATAGAATATAACAACATTGTTCGTTTCTGGTCATTACAAGTAATACCAAAATCCAGGTATTAGAGATGGCCACCCAACTTTCACATGATTATAAACTTTTTCGATGATCTTTTCATATTTTTTTTATAAATGTATGTATGTATGTATTTATTTTTGGCTGTGTTGGGTCTTCGTTGCTGTGTGCGGGCTTCTCACTAGAGTGGCTTCTCTTTGTTGCGGAGCATAGGCTCTAGGCACACAGGCTTCAGTAGTTGTGGCTCTCGGGCTCTAGAGCCCAGGCTCAGTAGTTGTGGCGCACAGGCTTAGTTGCTCCGCGGCATGTGGGATCTTCCCAGACCAGGGATCGAGCACATGTCCCCTGCATTGGCAGGTGGATTCTTAACCACTGAGCCACCAGGGAAGTCCCTCTTTTCATGTTTTGTACATCCCATTATTCTTCCTATTTGAGATAGAGTAATTCAACACAGTTAATATTTACTCATCTGCTAAACTTTAAAAGGAACTTGGGGAAGCATTCTTGGTGTCAGAAATGTTTAGCACCTTTCTGAACGTTTCACCCCAATTCTTCCCTATGCCCTGATTAAATCAGGTATAATTCCTTTAGAATGGATTCAAAATGTTGTCTAGCCCGTCTTGTTAAATGTCAGCCCTTTATCTCCCTTCTAATCATAGGGCTATTATTCTCTAGAACATTTCCTTAAAAGATCTATGTCAGTCTTTTCAACAAACTGCAGGGAGAGCGCTCTCACACTAACATTGTAAATGATAAGAAAGCATATTTATACAGTTATGCTATCAATCACTACTGCTAAATGGTGTCAGCTCTCCAAGGAAACATGTAAAAACAATATACGACGTCCCTAAGCATAAAGCCAACTACAACTACACAGGACAAAAATCGCCACAAATTGTCATCAAGATGTTCCTTAAAGCTTGAACAATAATTTTATTACCAAAATCAGAGTGAAGATAAAAAATTTCTAAAAATTTAAGCTAGTTTTTAAAATTAAAAAAATTAATATGTGGGGCTTCCCTGGTGGCGCAGAGAGTTGAGAGTCCGCCTGCCGAGGCAGGGGACATGGGTTCGTGCCCCGGTCTGGGAAGATCCCACGTGCCGTGGAGTGGCTGGGCCCGTGAGCCATGGCCACTGAGCCTGCGCGTCCGGAGCCTGTGCTCTGCGGCGGGATAGGCCACAACAGTGAGAAGCCTGCGTACTGCAAAAAATAAATAAATAAAAAATTAATGTGTGGCTAAGGTTTTAAAACAAAAACTTCATCTAGTTGCATTTCCCAGAGATAACTATTGTTAACAGTTGAGACAGTCTTTAGAATTCCATTTGTAACTGGTAAGAAATAGGACTATATCTTTTGTCTATTTTTAAACATATCTAAATAAGATTCCTTTCTTAGATGAAGAAAGTGTGTTGGATGTCAATGTGCTTCACTTTCATTTTTAGGACAGAATTTCAAAATGACTGCAAAAACATCCTATCATAACAGAACTTGGAAATGATGATTTAGGGACATATGAATTATCCGCCTTGAACATCTTGTGTATTTTTTAAAATTCTCCAGAAAGGCCACATCTTTTTTCATTTCCTATTGTGTGTATCTCTAATATTATTGCTGAAGCCGCCTTAAGTAAAACAGTGAAAAGTTTGAACACAGATAAAGAAGGAAACCCCTGTATTTTTAGGGTCACTGTGTTGTGATGTGCACAGAGTAGGTGTATTTTGGAAGACTCTTGTACTCTCCCGTTGTCTCCTGCATCTTGGAGTGAAATCTCTACTCTACACCAAATCAACACAGGCTTGGGACTCAATAACTCAGTCACAAAGAAAGAAAGAAAACAACTCTTATTTAAAGCATATGGTAGCTAGCACATTGCTTCTCAAACTTTAACATGCACATGGATCACTCAGGGGTCTTGTTAAAATGCAGATTATGATTCACTGTCTTGCTTTACTTCTCTTCTTGCCTGTGTTTGCATTCCTCTTTATAAAGTGTGAGCACTTTAATCTTTGTCCAGGCTCTGCTTTCTAGAAGTCCTGGGCTAAGATCCTTTTCATTTTCCTAAAATCTCCTCCCTTCAGTTTCTGATTTTCTGTGGTCTGCTACTAGAACTTGTGGCCCATGGTCTTGTTCTAACTTATGGACTCAGTACTCACCCCCATTTTAGACTTCTCTCTGGACCTAGACCTTCAGTTCTGGGGTATCTCCACAGCTAACCCATCCAAGCCTACCCCACCTGGCCCTCTCTGTGGTGAAAGTAAGGTAGCAATATACAGGTGGAAAGATCCTTGCATGAGGTAGCAGAACTTTGCTATTCAAAGTGACAGCTGTGGACCACCAGCATTGGCATCACCTGGGAGCCTGTTAAAATGTATACCCCAGCCTGCTGAATCAGAATCTTCAGTTTAACAAGATCTTCAGGTGATCTGTGTGCTCATTAAAGTTTGAGAATCCCCAACTTGGGGTGCTTTTAGCAGAAATAACTGAGAATCCAATCCAAACTGGCTTACATAATAAAGGAAATTTGTTGGCTCATGTAATTAAAAAGTCTGCTGATAGAATGAGTTTCAAGTGTGATCTGATCCAAAGGTTAAGTTATCAGAGATCTGGAATTAACTTTTTGCTCATCTGGGTTTTTTCCCCCAAGCCTACTCCTTTAACATTATTTCATTTTATGTTAATAACAACAATACAAAAATATAGGGCAATGTGCCCTAATGTGTTCAAAACCTATTATGATCGGAGCACTCTGGTGGAAGTTACCAAAATTCTGAAATGATAGGCCTTTAAAATTGAGAGCCTTGGCCTCAAGTAAAATAAAAGTCTGACTCAATTTTGTTTAAACAGCAGGGAAGTTTTTTATCGCTAATATCAAAAAGGCCAGAGGTAGGGCTGGCTTCAAGAATGACAGGCCACAGCCCTCTTTCTCTGCAGTTCTCTGGGCTCTGCCCACTTCCATCTGTTGACTCCCTCTTCAGACTGGTAGCAGGTTTGGTGAAGTTCCAGGAATCATATCCAGGCCTTGAAATATATAAAGGCTGAAAAGGACCTTCTTTTCCCATGTCTCCTTTTTTTAGGAATAGAGAAATCTTTCCCAGAAATACCGTAGTAGAGGTTTCCTTACAACCCATTGTCCAGAATTGGACTTCATGCCATGATAGAGGCCTCTAGCATCGGTTCTCCCCACTTTTTTTAGTAATATTATCCCGATTTTTATCTGGGCATATGACTAGTCATTTAAAAGACTCCTTGTAAATTTAAGTAAAAATGTTATGTAGAGCCTGTGGGAAGTATTCTTAAAAGGAAGGCAGCATCCTCTTTTATCTCCCTTCTTCCATTTTGACTTTTGTAATGCAGACAAGATGGCTGAAGCTTTCACAGTCACCTTAGACCATGAGGACAAGGATACACCCAAAGAGCTGATAGAAGAAAAATCTGGAAGAAGCCTGGATGCCTGATTTCAGAGACGTGCCCTCACAAGCACTGGACTACCTACCTCCAGATAGGTGAGAAAATAAGACCTGTGTGTTCAATTCATTGTTAATTTGGGTTTTCAATAACTTCTGGTGCGCCTAATCCTGACTGATGCACATGCCCATTCCCAGTCAGTCACTGGCAAGACGAAATGTTAACACCTGACTGGGGGCAAATGGATGGGGGGGGTGTCATAATGATCACCACCTTAGATATTTACTTAAAAACATATTAAATATATCTGCTAGAAATAGATTACTGTAGGGAAGCAGCATTCTTAATACCTACATAAGACGTCACCTCATTGTAAGTGCTTTAGCATCTTAGTTACAAAACTTCAATTATTATTTCCTAGAAAGTTCAGAGGAACCTTACTCATGCATTATTTAGAGTCTAATGGGTTTTCTGGTAACCTCTATTAATTTTAAGGAAAACATTCTCAGCTGTGCTTTCAAAGGATTAGCCTCCAAAATGCAAGGTTTGGTTTTTAGTTGATTCACTTCTACTTAATTTCAACCACATGAGTTTATTAACAAAAATGTTCTTTTAGCATATTTATTGCTCCACTGAATGCCAATTTCAAACCTAGTATTGATTTCGTTAGTCCTTTCCTTAGATTCCTTGTAGTTTTAGAATTTTGGACTAGATTTGTTAAATAGGCCATTTTCTAACTCCTTCAGAATCCACTTGTATTGTTTCTCTCTTCCAGACGTTCTTTCTGGTTAGGAGAACAGAGTGGAACTCTTCATTTTAACGTCTCTATTAGATTAACTATTTTCATTTACAAATGATTCATTCAACCCACATTTCCAATTCCTTTAGTTTCCTTCAACTCTAAAACTCAAGATGAAATTACAAAGAACTTAGACTATTTTGAGGAAACCATGTGATTCAAGTTCTGTGATTTCTCACTGCGGTCACAGAATTCTACTCGAGTCGGGGTGTGGTATTTGGATAACTCGGAATCCTCAGGCTGTAAGGTAATTTGAGTCTTCTAAGTCAGTTCACTGGACATAATCAACACAAACACCAATAGCAGGAGACCTGTGTTCTGATCCCAACATCGTGGTTTACTAGCTTTGCTACTTTAGACCAGACATTCATTTCACCATTTTGAGCCTGTGCCCTCATCTCTAAAATAAAGGTCTTGATTATAAAATCTTTAGGTCTCCAACTCTATGCTATGCTATGATTTTAAGGAAGATGATGGTTAATTCTTAAAATCCCCAAGAAATAGAAATATTCCTATTCTATTCAAAAGCCAGTTCCAGGCTTCCCTGGTGGCGCAGTGGTTGAGAGTCCGCCTGCCGATGCAGGGTACACGGGTTCGTGCCCCAGTCCGGGAAGATCCCACATGCCGTGGAGCGGCTGGGCCTGTGAGCCATGGCCGCTGAGCCTGCGTGTCCAGAGCCTGTGCTCTGCAACGGGATAGGCCACAACAGTGAGAGGCCCGCGTACCGGAAGAAAAAAAAAAAAAAAAAAAGCCAGTTCCAGTGCTTAATGATTCTGAGGCAGCTTTCTTTTCTTTTCCCTTTTTTTAGGCAAATATTTAAAGTGTATAATGTGATGATTTGATATAAATATACATGGTGAAATGATTACCACAATCAAGTTAACACATCCATCAATGAAGCAGCTTTTTAACTAAGGAAGATAGGACAGTTTCCAGTTCTGCCTTCTTTAGAGTTCAAGGATAATCCATCAGCATTCTTTTTCTGTTAATCTTTCACAAATTGTAAACCAGTAAGTCACCATTCACTAGTCTTTTCCTTAGCGAATTATCTCCAAAGCTCAGCCATTCATATACTACCTTCATGGCTTTGGCCATGTCTCCCTGGTATCTTAGTTATTATTTCTCACCTTCTCTATGTTCTTTTTTACTTAAATTTATTTGGAAGGGAATTTTTATATAATCACTGCTTGATGAAGACTATAAAATCAGTTTTACTTGATAAAAATAGAGGTTAACTGAGAAAAAAATCGACAGAAACTTAATTTTTAAAATAGGAAAGTGAAGACGTTTCTATATGACAAAGGCAACCAGCTCCATTTGGTATGCAACATTCGTTGTCGTATTTCCCCATTATTTCAGTGGTCACCCTTCTTTGCACTAGCAATATCAGCAGCCTCAGTAAGCATTTCTGTTAAAGCTTCATGCACTTTACAGGTAGGATGACTTTCCTACGAATGTGGTGGTGAGTAGTGGAGAGCTACCTGAAATCATCCACCACCGCAGCCGGAGAAACGTGTCAGTAGGGCGAAATCAAGAGTTTCTTTTACCTTTATTTAGAGAAATTTTCAAATCTTAGCGAGCCTAAGAATCACCTGAGGCTCTGACTGAAATGCACATTTCTGTGCCTTGCCCAGGTCTAGACTAGAGCCTAGGAGTCTGCACTGTGAAACAGAGGGTAGTTTTCAGACCCTCACTTTGTGAGACATGTGACAAAGCACCCCTTAGTCCATTACTGACTCACTCTTCAGTAACAGTGGAGCACCTTCTGGCTGCTCTGTTAGCCGCTGCAGAGGGGTGTGCAAGACTCAAGATTCAATTCACGGCTCCATGCAGCATTTGATTGTCAAATGAGGTGTACTAGCAACATCTGTCTAGAAGTTCAGGGTTAGGAAGGTCGCTAGGGGCTGAAGCTGTGAGAAAGCTTTGTGCATCCAGATTGTAAGGGTCTGGTGATTTTTTTCGGAGGCAAGTGGGTGGAATCAGAGGGTTCTGGAATCAGGCCAACCTGGAGCTGAAAGTAAGTCTAGGTGAAAAGGCTGGAAGGGTCAGGTAAAGTATAGGCACTTTATCCTGCAGTCAGCTGTTACTCAAAGTCTTCTGCACGGGGCCATGAGGACAGCTTTGTTTTAGGGACAGTAATAACT
The DNA here is from genome assembly GCF_951394435.1 of Stenella coeruleoalba. Classification (NCBI taxonomy): domain Eukaryota; kingdom Metazoa; phylum Chordata; class Mammalia; order Artiodactyla; family Delphinidae; genus Stenella; species Stenella coeruleoalba. The sequence continues at coordinate 20,238,747 of NC_137155.1, read as the reverse complement.
TGGCATTGATGTTCAGGATGGATTGGATCTGCAGTGCCAAAGGTGCAGCAAGCAATACTGATGGTACACTCTCTAATGAAAAGAAACCTGAGTGGCAAGATTAAGAAAACACTGGACTTATTTATAGGTATGGGGATGAGACGGTGCCCCACACCACAGGTGCCCCTGGAAGGAGAGCACTTTTAAAAGAGTAAGTGCAGAGGAAATCTTCAACAATTCAGCTTCGTTGCAGCCAGTGTAGGGAGCCCCGTAAATAGGCAGAAGACCTGTTTGTGTTGAGCTGATTGACCCCTTCCAGTGTCTCCGAACCTCTGTTAAAATAGAATCATCTCACATACACCTCGCTGCTACTTTCTACTTAAGTACTACTAATAAAATACCACCACCCTGAAATTGGGCTGAATAGGCCCAAGCCACTGCCTGCTTCTGCCCCGGTGATGACCTTGAACCTTCTCAGGTGACCCAGCTAGTAATACCTCTCTCTAGCCAACTGGTTTCTAAAGTTTACTGCACAGTGGACTCACCTGGGGATTAACAAACAAACAAACAAACAAAAGAAACCCCAAACGCCTAGCACGCACATGTCATATGCAGCATAGTTTGGAAACCATTGGTCCAGCAACATCTCCACGCCTCTTTAAAAAACAAATCCTCCCTCCCTCTCTGTCTTCCGCCGCGAGGGTGCAAGTCGAGGGCTCGCGGCCCGGCTGGGTCTGGTCCCCGCGCCCTCGTCGCTCCCCCTCCCCCCATCCCCCCGCCGGCCCAACGTGCGCAGCTCGAGGCTCACGTGCGCGGCGCGGGCCGGGCCGGGAGGAGGCGGTGCTGGGGCTTCTCCCGCTCGGCCGCGGCGGAACCGAAAGCGGCGGGCGGGGGAGAGGAAGGAAGGGCGGGCGCGGGGTGCGGTGGCGCGCGGAGGGCCGGGAATGCCCGCGGCGCAGGGCTCCAGAGCTGCCCGGTGGCCGCGTCCGGGCAATGGCCCTCCGTCTGGTCTCCGACTTCGATCTCGGGAAGGACGTGCTCCCGTGGCTGCGGGCACAGCGGGCGGCGTTAGTGGCCGCTGGGGCCGGAGGCGGAGGCCCAGGTGCTGTAGGCGTGCGTCGGGGAGGGGTGGGGCGTGGATGTGGGGGGGGGGTTAGGCAGGGGCAGTGGAGGCGGGGGAGTTGGAGTCCTTCATACCTAGGTGTTCCCGGGCTGGGCCGGGGTGGTTGGTGGGCACCGCCAGACGCGCAGCCTGTGCCCCCTGCTAGCCTGTGAAGGTTGGTGCTGAAGGGGTGACCTTCCCCTCTTCGGAGTCTGGGCTTTGCCACCCTCAACCGGGGCCACTGGCTGAAGGGCGGAGGGACAGCCCCCGGGGCAAGGTGGGCAAGGTCTCGGTGGCGGAGTTGTACTGCTTTTTTTTTAAACATCTTTATTGGAGTATAATTGCCGTACAATGGTGTGTTAGTTTCTGCTGTATAACAAAGTGAATCAGCTCTACGTGTACATATATACCAATATCCCCTCGCACCCTCCCTATCCCACCCCTCTAGGTGGTCACTGCTTCTTCTAGCTAGTTCCAGCTAGAACTCCTCCAGCTTCTGGCTTAAGGGTTGCGCACAGTAAGTCACCTTCAGTAGAAAGGCTGGGTACCTTGGCATCATCTCATCAGAGCAGGGCGTGGAGGAGCAGCTGCCCAGACTCTGCAACTCCTCCGGCACAAGGCTGCAGGGGGTGGGGGAGGGTCGTTCTCTATGCTTTATTCATATCTCACCTGCCTAAAAAGATTCATCACCTGGGTAGGGGTTCCACCAAGACTGGAGGCTACTGGAAGTTCTCGCGTTATGAGAAAGAAAAGATGAATCATGGCCGCCAGGAAAACCACCGTATAAATACTTAACAGCTGCACGGTTTGTCCCCACGTTTGTGAGACGTGTTTCTGGGTGAACAGTATCCGTGATTTAGGGGACATGCCACTTCGGATGTGAAGTGCGAGAGGGTAGGGGTCTGCTTTCAGGTTGTGAGCAATGAACTGAGAGCCCACTGTTTTCCAAAGCATCAAGCCCGTCACCACCAACCCAGAGACCACCTGTGCCGGCCAGCAAGAGGCGTGAGACCAAGTGATCCTCGGGTGTCCTGCCCAACTTCCTCAGGGTGAATTGGAATACATTCTGGGCAGTTGAGCCTTTGATTTTCATCTGTCTCAAAAATCCTTTGTTTTGATTTTGATAAGAGAGTGGAAAGTCACTTTCGAGCCTTCCCAGCATTGATCAACCAAAACTTTAAAGAAGGGGAACTCTGTGATTTCCCAGGTTGTTTTTCAAGAAGAAACGTTTGCTGGAAATAATGTTGCATCTTCAGGGCTTAGGTTCAGGTTCAAAGAAACGATACCCTGGATCCCAGTTGTGCACAGGAGCTAGCCACTTCAGTGTGTTTACCTCTTTTTTTCCCCATCTGGTTTTCCTTAAACACTTAGACTTGCTGGAGGGCATTTTTTGGAGAGGTCCATCAAATTACCCATATCTACAACTCCTTTCCCCTTATCGCTGGAGAAAATTTTCTGTCCTATGGCTTTAGCAGAATATTTGTAGGGTTCCTTGTCTTGGCATGTTAGTTGTTGGTTCCAAACAGGGAGTCATGTTTGTGTAGCTCAAGGCTCCAGTTTGACTAGTGAGTTTGACAAACGACTAGTGTCATTATTAGTAAAGCTTCACTTTGGGGGATTTTTTAAAAGTCTCCTGAATGTCTAAAGAGCTTTTGAAGATTTATGGTTTCTACCACAAAGTGGTCCTTCCTCTGGACCTCCACCTTATAGAGCTAAGTGGCAAGTGTCTGAAAATGAGAAGTTAGATGAAGTGTGAAATGCCACAGTCTTATGTTTCAGTAATGTGTGTTGTGATTGAAAAGCTGTGTGTGAGCCAGTTAGATTTTGGCTTCCTTGTGTCTTTCACACATCTGTGAAGACATAGAAACTTGTGTGTTGACATTTCACCAAACAGCAGATACCCCTGGGTCCTCAGAAACTAAACTTACTAGAAATACCAGATTTTTCTGATATTGGTAGTATTTTGCTCCTGCAGAGCACCTTGGCAAGATATTAGCCCTATTATACTAAAAGAAATTGTTATTTCTGAAACTCACCAGTGGGTGGTAGCTCAAAAAAACCACAAGTTAATTATTCTGCTGCTGTAATTTGTAGCACTGGCAGGGGAATGTGGGATTCTATTTTATTCCTAGCACAGCTATTACTCCACACATTTGTGCAAATTATTTTCCTTTCAAAGTCTCGGCTTTTCAAATGTAAATTATGAATAATTATACCATTGTAAAGTCTCCTCTCTGCACACTTGCTCTCTAAATTTGAAGCCTTAATATTTTTACATCAACAAATACAACTGAAGATTTCTTAGGGGTGTTAAGTAGTACTCCTGATGTATGACATATTTCTGGCAAAATAGCCACAGAGCTGGGCTAAGTCAGCCAGGACAGAAATTCAGTGCATATATGATAGCATTTTAGTCAAAAAGGGGTTAAGAAGTAAGGAGACCAGATTTGGTTACTGCATGTGTTTCTTGTTCTAGGTTGAACTTTGGGAAAATTATTTCTCCTGAAATAAAGGAAGAAAATATTTGTTCTTTAAAAATTAAAATTTATACAAAAGAATATTTTTAACACATCTAAGCTATAAAAATAAAAAAAAGCAAAACTGTGTACCCACCTTAAAAATAGAATAATATCAAGACTTTTGTAGGCTCTTTGTCTCCCTATTTGATCCTGTTGCTCTCCGTATCCCTCATCTGTAAGTTGTTACCTACAACCACTTAAACTTTTATATTTTAACATTTCTTTGATTCTATTTGTAGTTTTAACCCATATGTATATCTCCCTAAGCAAAATATCATTTCATTTTGCTTGTTTGTGAACTTTAAGTAAATGAAAGAACACTATATGTATTCTTTTCATTTTTTTTCTTCTCAGTAGTGTAAGATTTATCCATGTTGACTGCTGTAGGTCGTTAATTTTCACTGCTGTATAGTATTCCATTTGTGTGACTATACAACACTATGGTGGACATGGAGATGCAGTGCTTAGATCTTCCTATCAAGAAAGGGCTTGTCCCAGGTGCTGTACGTGTGGGCAGCAGATAGCCCTCAGCTGTCAGCGCCTTCAGGGATGGCCTCGGCAGAGGGTTGTGTCACCCAACTTTATGCCCCTTTAGTTTAGGTATGGCCTCCTTTAATGAGAGGGTGAGGTGGGGTATAAAGGCCTGGGCATTTTGACTCACATGGGACAACTCTGACAATTCATTTCAGTTCTAGAGCTTCCCCAGTGGAGGACCCCAAGGTCACCTGAGGCCACTGGGCCTTCATTGTAACTTGACTTCTTCCCCAGCCTGGTCCTGCTTCCTTCTCCTTCCTGCTACAGGTGTTAATCCCACTTTAGTAAGCACTCCCTAGTAAATACCCTGCATACGAAACTATCTCAGGATGTTTCCTAGGAAACCCAACTTACTTATCTTCATCCCAACAGTGACATTTGGGAGGTTTCTGGGGTTTGCTGTTACAGTCTATGCTTTTACTAACCTGGTGCGTACTTTACATGTTTCTCTAGGATGGATGTCTGACTTTAGAGTTGCTGAGTCACAGGCTATGCACGTCTTCACTTTTCCTGGGTAGTGCCAAATTGTTTTCTAAAGTACTTGTACTTATTAACTACCCCATTTGTGGTATAGAAATGTTTTTGGTACTCTGTATCTTCACAAGCTCTTAATTTTTCCAGATTTTAAATTTCTTGTCAAACTGGTGGGTCTAAACGTTACTTCATTGTGGTTTGAGGTTGAACATCTCTATATATTTACTGGCTATTTGAGTTTCCCCTTCTATGGGATGTTGGTTCATCCTTTTGTCTATTTGTCTGTTGTGGCTTTTTTTAATATTGATTTTAAGGCATTCTTCATTGTGGATTCTAGTCCCTTGTTCATCATATATGTTGCAGATATCTTCCCTCAATCTCTTGGTTTTTTCAGTTTGTGATTACCTTTGATAAACAAGAGTTCTTGATTATAATGTAGTCTAATTTATGAGTCTTTTCCTTTACGGTTTGTGGGTTTTGGATATTTTAAAGAAATTTAGAAGTCATGAAGACATTTTTATGTTAACTTCTAAAAGCTTTAAAGCTTTTTTCTTTGAATTTTGTTATCTTTTTATCCATCTGGAATTTATTTTTGTAATATGATGTAGGAATCAAATAAGGGGACACCAGAACCTTCAAAAGTAGCCCTGATATTTGCTATTTTTAAGCTGGGTGGTGGTTATATGATTTTGTTTTGTTATTTATAGCTTACAGGTGTTAATATATTCTTTTGTAAATTGCATTGTTTTTCTGTGTTAATAGCTAGTAGTTCTAGTGTCACTAACCAAGTAGCCCTACCTTTTCTCACTGACAGCAAAACCACTTCCTTCACACATCAAGTTTCCATATGTGTGTGAGTCTTCTTTTCTGGGCTTTTAATTTTGTTCCATTGGCCAATGTTAGACGAAGACATCTTAGTAACTATCTTTCTGTTAAGTCTTGATAACTGGTAGAGTAAGTCTTCTCACATCAGTCATCTTCAGGATCATCTCTGGCTATTCTATGCTCCTTGTTCTTACATATATATTTTGGAATCAGCCAGTTAGATTTCACCAAAATCTGTTGGATTTTTGATTTGAGTTGCATTGAATCTGTGGATCAGCTTGGGGAGAATTGGCATCTTTACAATATTAAATCTTCCCAACTATGAATAAAGTATAGCTTGTTGTTTATTTAGAGCTCCTTTATGATTCTTAAGAAGTCTTAGAATTTTCTCCATGAAGGTTTTTGCCAGATTTATTCCTGGGTTGTTATTATTTTTTGTTGCTCTCATAAATAGCACATTTAAAAACATTATAAGTTCTAACTATTACTGGTATGTAGCAATATAATAGATTTTATATATTAATTTTTCTGTCTAATGCTTAATCCCCTCTTGGAATGTATCATATCTTCAGAAAATTAAGAAAAAGTCTCCAGTATGTAAATTTTCTAAGGTTTAAATGTCACGTATATTTAAGACCAGAAATAATGTAGGTTTTCTTGCCTATATCTCCTTGCCTGCTTCAATTAGTATTAGATTGATGAATTTATTAGAATTTATTAATGTTCCAGATTGATTAATCTTTCAAATACTGTAGTTATTCATTTTTTCCAGGGAAGTGATATATTTTACCAGTTATCTGACTCAAGAGTAATGCTTTTATTGTTGCCTCCTAGATACCCCCAGACAGATTTGGGGGCCAGAGGATTGGCTTAGTCACATTGTTTTTGTTTATTGTTTTACTCTTCTCTCACCACTGTCCTTCCTTTTCACTTTTCCTTCCCCTACCTTCCTAGTCTCCTTTTCTAATTCTTTTCTGTCTTTATTGCTTAACTAATCACCCCATCCTTGATTTTTCTCATTTTATTCAGAATATGAAATATAAATCATATAATAATGTTTACTTCATACGTTTAGAAATTATAATATCTGGTCCTGTTGAGCAGGAGGTTTTATGTGAATTATTTACAGAATAGAAATGTCATAGGATAATTATATCTTAGCACTCTTTGATCTCTGTTTTAGGAACTAGTTCAAATTTTTGTATAGGGCTGTGAGACTCCCTCCACCCCCATAGTCATTGGAAAGAAAAGAAATACTTTTATTTGATTTTTGTCTCATAGCAGTTGGAAACCAAATTTACATATTTGACAGACATATTCTTTTAAAGTGAAATCACTCGTGTTTGGCAAAGAATACATTGAAGTGGACGAGACTTATCTGGCAAACCAGCCTTTTTTTTTTTTTTTTTACAAATTTACCCTAAAGTTTATTTGAAAAGATAAAAGGATGAGAATAGCCATGAAAGGAGAGTGATCACAGAGGACTTGACCACCAAATATTAAAAAGCATTATAAAGCTGTAATCAAAGCAATGTGGCATTGACTTAATAATATGTAGACGGGTCAATGGAACAAGAATAAATAGTTCAGAAATATACATAGGGGTTTACTACATTATAAGTGTGGCATTTCAGAAAAAACATAATTCAATAAATGGCATTTGAACAACTGGGTAACCATTTGTAAACAAAGTATAATGACAATTGTTATCTCATACTGTATACGTATGAGTATAAATACATAAATAAATTTTAGTTGGATCAAATATATAATTAAAAAATAAAAACACAAAAATTGTAGAAAAAAATATACCAAGCATTTATATAATCTCAGGGTAGGAAAGACAATTCTGTGTATAACATCAAAGATAGAAACTATAAATGAAAATATAGGGTTTTTTTGAATTTTATTATTTTTTTTAATACAGCAGGTTCTTATTATCTGTTTTATACATATTAGTGTATACATGTCAATCCCCATCTCCCAGTTCATCCCACCACCAGCTCCCCACCCCCACTGCTGCTTTCCCCCCTTGGTGTCCATAGGTTTTTTTCTCTACATCTGTGTCTCTATTTCTGCCTTGTGAACTGGTTCATCTGTACCATTTTTCTAGATTCCACATATATGCGTTAATATATATTTGGTTTTTTCTTTCTGACTTACTTCACTCTCTATGACAGCCTCTAGGTCCATCCATATCTCTACGAATGACCCAATTCTGTTCCTTTTTATGGCTGAGTAATAGTCCATTGTATATATGTACCACATCTTCTTTTTTTTTTAAATAAATTTATTTATTTTATTTATTTTATGGCTGTGTTGGGTCTTCGTTGCTGTGCGTGGGCTTCTCATTGTCGTGGCTTCTCTTGTTGTGGAGCACGGGCTTTAGGCGCCCAGGCTTCAGTAGTTGTGGCACTTGGGCTCAGTAGTTGTGGCTCGTGGGCTCTAGAGCGCAGGCTCAGTAGTTGTGGCACACAGGCTTAGTTGCTCCGCGGCATGTGGGATCTTCCCGGACCAGGGCTCGAACCCGTGTCCCCTGCATTGGCAGGCAGACTCCCAACTACTGCGCCACCAGGGAAGCCCTGTACCACATCTTCTTTATCCATTCATCTGTCGATGGGCATTTAGGTTGCTTCCATGACCTGGCTCTTGTAAATAGGGCTTCAGTGGACACTGGGGTGGCAAACCAGCTTTAATTTTACATGAGCTGTGACTCACCAACACCTTTAATATCTAGATACTCTCCGTTTTTTTAGTAGGTTTACTTATGCAAGTATTTATCAGAATGCTACATTTTTCCTTCATGAACTCTGATTTCACTGAACTGGAAAATTAAACCACATTTCCTCATTTGAAATTGCTAAACTTCCTCTTCTGGACTTTCCAGAGTTGAACTAGTGGGAGAAGAGTCAGAATGAATAAGCAAAGAGGTTATTGAATAAGTCTTTTAAAAGGGTGTGTCTAAAACATGAGCAACTAATCCGGGGAGGAAGGGCCAATGGGTTTATAGTGTGTGGTGAGACCCTGGTCTCTGGCTTAACAACATTGCTAAATTTATCGAATGCAAATATCCTTCAGATGAGAACCATGTACTTAACTGCAGGATTATTTAAGACTGCAATTCTTACTCCCTAACAGACCCATGAAGGCATTATTTTTATTATGTCTTTCTACTCTGGTTACATTATAAGCAGGTCCTAGTTATGCTATCTAATGAATATTGTTTAATGTATATTATTTATAAATATGTAGTTCACTGGTTCTCAGCCCTGGCTGCACATTAGAATGACAAGGGAAACTTAAAAATACAGACACCAGGGAGTAGGGCCCTCACCAGCTCAAAAAAATTAGGATATTTGGGACAGGGCTTGGACATCCATGTTCTTTTAAAATCTCCCCTGATGATTCTAACACGACACAAGCATTGAGAACCATTGATTTAATGGAATAAGCATATATCATGTGTTGCAATCTGCACTTGTTGGAGAATTTTTTTCTCTTAGTATTTTCGTGATTTGGAAATAGATGTGCTTTTGCAAGGAAATTGGATTTTCTTAGCAAGATTCTTGTAAAGAAGTTTCTTATCTTAGTTGAAACCTTTTAAGTGTACTTTTGAGACGGTCTCTTCCAGCATCCTTATAATCTTGAAAGAAAAAAAAAAATGCTTCTCAAAATATTGACACATTGCATTCCAGGAGTTTTGAGTCATGTGCAGGATGAAAAGAAACTCACTGAAATCCTCTTTAGGTGTCTGCAAAATCCACCTTAAAGGATTTTTCAGTAATTATCCGTGTTCCCATTGTGAGTATGATACTGTGATGATACTTAACTAAGGAAACTTAGTTCATTCTGTTTACCTTTTCCTAGGCTTGAAATTAGTCTGTGCCACTTTTTCAATATATGGTATTGGCCAAATATCTTAACTTCATTGAAACTCAGTTGTTTTACCCATACAATGGGCCTGTAGTACCTTATACAGTATGATTGAGATAGCAATGAGAACTCTGTAAATTATGAAGTGCTGTTCAGCAGTAAGCTAATTGAATCATACTGTTATCCTAAGAGACCAAGTGATTATTCTTATTTTTTTTAATATTGAGAATAATGTGTCTGATACCTCAATATACATTGAAAAGTGTATATACCCATATATAAGCAACACTTACCCCCTTCTTTGCCCTGCCCCCTGAAGAGCCAGGCAGCTTCTTCTTGTGAGGAGTTGGCAAGAGAGATCTCAGGATGATTCCTAAGTTCTCACTGAACCATCTCTAAAGGTTTTCCACTCCCAGCTCCAGTGCAGGGGTTGAGCTCACCAATTATCCTGATTTTGTGTCTTGATTTTTCCTTTTTAATCAGGAATACAAACTGAAATTTGCTCTGATTTATAGGATATTTTGCATATGTTTTGTCTGAATATTGGAATTTGTCATAATCAACATAATATTTTAACATCTAATAACACTATTCTTGTGTGGGGAAAATGAGTCAAGTTGAAGCAATTTAATTTTGAGGAAATTGGGGATATATACTTTTCTTCCCCATTAATGATGATAATTATCAATGCTGTTTCTAACCAGTGTTTAAATCCTTTAACTGTAGAAATCGGAGGAATATCCAAAAATTTTAGAAGAAAAATGATGGTCCATTAACTTACAAGTTAAATGTTTTGTGTAAAAAATCTTTATATCCTTTGTCAAATATGGCCTTCATACAGAAAAGTACACAAATCACAAGTGCCACTCAGTTAATTTTCACAAAGTGAGGCACACCCATGGAACTGGCACTCAGAGCCGGAAGGAGAAAATTAATAGAACCCCAAAGGTCCCCTTCATACTCCTTTCCAGCAATCACTCATCTAGCGCAATAGATTCTTTTTGCCAGATTTTGAAACTTGTGTGTAAATTAAATCATACAGTTTGTACCTTTTTTGGGAGGGGTGAGTATGTGGGCTTCTTGTACTCATTTATGGTGTATGTTATAGCAAGTTAATTCATTTTTATTGTTGTATAATACTCCATTGTTTGAATATACCACAATTTATTCATTCTTTGCTTGATGGATATTTTGGGTTTCCAGTTTTGACTATTATGAACCATAGTGCTATATTTATTTACTTATTTATTTTTGGCTGCTTTGGGTCTTTGTTGCCATGTGCAGGCTTTCTGTAGTTGCAGCGAGCGGGGGCTACTCTTCGTTGCGGTGCGTGGGCTTCTCATTGCGGTGGCTTCTGTTGTTGCGGAGCACAGGCTTTAGGCACGTGGGCTTCAGTAGTTGTGGATCGTGGGCTCTAGAGCTCAGGCTTAGTAGCTGTGGCTCACGGAGTTAGTTGCTCCGCGGTATGTGGGATCTTCCCGGACCAGGGCTTGAACCCGTGTCCCCTACATTGGCAGGCGGATTCTTAACCATTGCGCCACCAGGGAAGTCTCTGAACCATAGTGCTATAGATGTCATATGTGTTATTTGCCACAATATGTGTATACTTCTTATGAGATATATGTACAAGGGCAATTTTTGAGCCATATATATTCAGCTTCAGTAGATTCTGCTGGTTTTTTCCAATGTGTACACTTCCATTAGCAAGGCTCCCTTGAGGTACTTCCTAATCACTGCTCCTTTCCTCTTCCCTAAAGGTCATTACTAGTCTGATCTCTAATAAAATAGATTAGCTTTGCTTGTTTTTAAACTCTATGTAATGGTATGATCAGTATTCTTTTGTATTTGGCTTTTCACTAATATTGTATTTGTTAGATATGTTTGTAAACATCTACTAAGTATTAACTTGCTATTATTGTTTCAGGTGTTTTAGAAAACAATTATGAGAGCTTACGTGTACTAAATGTTGAAAGAAATGGAAATATTATTTACACCTATAAGGTATGCCTATATTCTTTTTTTAAATTGTGGTAAAATATACATAACATAAAATTTACCATTTTAACCATTTCTTTTTTTACAGAGTTTTATGCTGTATCTTACTGAGGGGTAGTGAATAAGACCTGTTGGTATTTAATCTTTAACATATGACATTTTTTATTTTGTGAGATTGAGTAGGGTAATTGAAATTCAGTCTTATGAAATATTTTCTCTTTTTTAAATAAAAAACTACACAGTGTCTGACACAGTGCTCAAATGTTTTGAATAGGTAAACAGTTTCATTTTCTACAGGAAAAATGCCAAGTAAGAGATGTTTAAACCTAATTAATGTTAAATTTTTATCTTTGAGAAAATATTAAATATTATTACTATACATCATCTTTTCAAACTTATATATGCTCAGACTTTTGAGGTATTAATATTTGACAGTGTGTTTTCAATATTAATTGTTCTAAGGAAAGAAAATTTAACTTTACAGATAACTTTACCGTAGTAGTGAAAAGTGGAAGAATGATAACAGTGGTCAGTTTGCTTTGCACAGTTGTATTACTGTACTTTTTTTTTTTTGCTTAAAAAAAGTTATTTTAAGTTGTATCTATGAGGATGCTGCGTTAAAGGAGTTGTACGATTCAAAAAGTTTTACTTATAAGAATATCAGGGACTTGTTCTGGCCACTTTCAGTGACCGTCATTTATATTCTCTTACAGAAATAAATGGAAGTACAAAAAGATTCGCTCCTTCACCATGCTCAGTCCTAGGAGACAGGGTCCCCCAGACTCACTGAGCTGTACATTCTTATTGCCTTTCACTCTTTGATCCATATGACCAGCAGAAACAGGTTCAGTCCCTCTCTGACATGCACAGCAGGCTACCTTTAGAGTGCTTGTTGCTAATACTGGTTGAATTATTGCAGGTTTCTTTTAAAACTAGTAACTTCCTAAACAATGACATTTAATAAACATCTAGTTAATTTTTTCTTTTCAGGATGATAAGGGAAATGTCTTCTTTGGATTGTATGATTACCAGACCAAACAAAATGAGGTAAAAATCACCATAGATTATAGTTACTTATTGGTTACTTTCCTGCTATTCAAGTTTTCCCTTCTTTCTAGATACAACTTCTTATTTCATTTTATTTTCTAAAAATTTAGTTTATATTTCTTTGCTTCCTTCTCTTCTCCCTTTACCATTATCTTAAAAAAAAAAAAATGTGTAAGGAGTCCTGGAACAAAATGTCACCTGGTCTCTTAGTCCTTTGAGATTTAAGCCAAGTTGGCGCAAACCAATTATCCAATGTTCTGTAGGAATGTAGGAAGTCCAACGCCTTCCCCGGATTTGTGTGCTCCCAGAAGCTTAGGATCTCATAATGACCTCTGGCTCTGACTTCTGATTCTGCGTAATCTTCACTGTTCTTGCTTTTCATTACTTCTCAAAGCTCCAGGTTTAGAACCAGCCTCCTTTTCTTAATCTTTCCTCAAACTACTCACGTAAGACATTGATTAACGTGACAGGCTTGTCTAATTCTTGGGGCAAATGGGAGGGAGTCACTTTGTGCCTACATAAAAACAATTTACCAGTATTGAGGGACTCAGAAGTCTATAAATGTACACTGGCACAGAAGGCGCTCCAAAACACATTATTACATGAAAAAAGCAAGTTGCCAGAATAATACATTCCGTTTATGTTTAAAAAACTTGCAAGACAAATATGTACGTGCATAAATATATATTAAAAACTCATTTTGAATGATCTGGAAGGCTACGGAGCAAATTACAAACATGTTTCCTTTTCAGAGGAAATTGGAATTGGGTGAATGTAATGGAGAACATAGACTTTTTATTTGGTAGTGTTCGCATGTCTTAAATGCTGAGACTCTCCTTGTGTGTTATTTATTAATTAAAAGGATAAAACACTGAAAACTTAAGTGTATACATTCATGACTCTTCTTACTTATAAATAAGAATCCCTCAGTTAGAGCAAGAGTCAAAGGAAACCAAAATTTCTCACATGAATTCAGAGCCTTCTTATTAACTCAAAGTTCCCTTTTCCTGACTTTTCAACATTTTCTATCAACTTCTGGCCACTGGATTCTAGTATGTTCTCAGTGGTTCTTTAGTCTGCAGGTACTAATTACCTTCGTAATAGTTCTGCAGTCACTGTTTCTCTTAGCCTGCTCTCTCCTGAAGTCTAAGGCTCTATCTTTCCTTATCCTCTAAGTGTATTTTAAGAGACTTTACTTAATATGACTGTGATTGGCTCCAGTTCCTCAATCTGCACCTCACATCCTCCTTCTGCATGAACATTTTAGTTTTCTTTACTATTCCAGGAAATGGAATCTTGCAACAATCAAACAGCAAGAAAATAAAAATAAAGATTAAATAAAAAAGAAGACTGCTTTGCCAGTATTCTAAATACAGAGTCCTTTAGGGGATGCACTTGTGACAGTCTGTTAGACATAGTTAATGATGTCATAGTCATGTAAATTGATTAGTTACTTGCCTCAATAATCATAATAGCTAACACTTGAGTACTTATAATGTGTGGCAGACATTGTAGTAAGTACTTTCACATGGATTATCTAACTCACCACTTCTAACGATCTCCTGAGATAGGTTGTATTATGATTTCAGTTTTACTGATGGGAGGATAGAGAGGTTGAATAACTCATCTAAAGTCACACAGCTAGCAAGTGGCAGAGTTAGGATTTGAACCTGGGTCTAGCTTGGCTCCAAGTTCTATGCTCTTAACCACTATACTATATTGTCTCATGGTTAAGTTTCAGTGCCAAGATGGCCTACAATAGCAAACTTTTTTCTTAAAAAATAATCTGAAACTTCTCAGTATGGATGAACTGGTTCACTGGTGGTTCTTTAATAAAATGCTTTACCACAGTGATACTTGCTAGAGAGCTGAATGGGAATTGCATTCATGAAATTGTTGTTTAACATGAAACTCCACATTAAAAAATACTTCTGTTTTAATAGCATCTCTATACATTTGAGAAAGACTTGCAAGTTGTCAGTTGCTCAGTCAACAGGGAGAGAACTTTGCTGGGTAAGTTGAACTCTTTCATTGCTACAATTCAAGAACTAAACTACATTTTTTTAGTTTCAAAGTATTGAATTTTTGCAATATTTGATCATTCTATAACAATGGTTTTCTGGGAGAAGATGCACTTGGGAGATTAGATTTGAAATAAAGAATCTGTAGAGTGTATCTACAAAAAAGAATACTTTGTATTTCACCTTAATCATCCACTGACAGCTTTGAGCCCTCACTTATTTTGGGTATAAAATGGTAAACTGTTAAAGCCGCTGTATGGATCATTTGCTACTGGATTATTTTTTTCTTTTTCCATTAGCTGCAAGTTTAGTTCAAGCTGCTAAAGAGGGAAGAAGGAATGAGCTTCAACCAGGTAATGAAATTACAGTTTTTAGTACTTATTGAGAGATGAAGATTTATTGAACTACTGTCAAATTGCAAGCATTTTTATAAATAGCTTTATCTCAGAATAAAAAGGCAAAGGTCATGTCAAGCATGAAAAAGAGGTTTCTTTACATTTTTTCCAAGTAAACAAGAAAGTACAGAAAATAATATAACAGTGAATAACAGAAATATTAAAAAGGCAATTAGCATCTGCAGACTGAACATGGAGAACACACTAGAAACCCTACAGGCAGAAGCTGGTACAAAAGGTTGGGAAGACGTTAGTATTGCTTGGAGAATGCCATTTTATCCTGATATCTGGTGAACTTCTAACCAGCACATATTGCATTATGAATAGTCCACGAATTCTAAATAAAAATCAGTTCTACTCATTTGCCGAGGCCCACTGCACAGTTGATTACTTATATGATTCCCACCCTCACTTCCTTTTAACATTTTTTATCATCCATCTGTTCAGAACTCAACAAATATGGAGTGTCTGCAGTGGGTCAGGCTCAATGCACAGCGCTGGGGATACAATGGATGCAAGAGAGGAGTGGCGATTGCCCACACGGCGAGCTATAGGGTCTAGTGGTAGGCGGGGTGCCCCATGAGATATGTGTCCCGTCTCAGAAGTTAGGCAATAAGCCTAGTGGGACCAGCTTTTCAATTTATCAAGAGAAGTATGGACTATTATGTAAAATTTTAATTTTTAAATGTTGGCCCAGATATATATTTTTTAAGTAAATAAACTTATTTATTTATTTATTTTTGGCTGCGTTAGGTCTTTGTTGCTATGCATGGGCTTTCTGTAGTTGCGGCGAGCGGGGGCTACTCTTTGTTGCGGTGCATGGGCTTCTCACTGAGGTGGCTTCTCTTGTTGCGGAGCACGGGCTCTAGCCTTGTGGGCGCCAGAGCGCAGGCTCAGTAGTTGTGGCACACGGGCTTAGTTGCTCCGTGGCATGTGGAATCTTCCCGGACCAGGGCTCGAACGCGTGTCCCTTGCATTGACAGGTGGATTGTTAACCACTGTGCCACCAGGGAAGTACCAGCCCAGATATTTAAAAAAAAGTTCTCTTCAGGCAATGATAACCGCCTGTGGCTGGATCCAGCCTGTGGACTACCATTTTTCAACCTCTGGTCAGGTAGATCGCATGTCAGTCTCTTTCTATTCCTATCCTGCAGTGGTTTCCGTCTCTTCTGTTTGTTTGGCACTTAAGCTCCTTCTTTTGTTAGCAGACTTCCCACTCGGATGTATTTTCCTGCAGTGATGTGTGATGGAAAACCCTTTATAAATACTTTCCAGTGAGGCTTATGAGGCAGTCCTGGGCTCCCACAGAGCCAGCTTAGAGTGTCAAGGGAACCAGAGCTGAGTCTGGATGGGACCTTCTCAGGGACCTCAGCAGAACAGTTTATGAGAGACGTTGGTGGGCAGAAGGCTTTCCCTGAAGTCTCATCATTGTTTTACTCATCCTAACCTTCCCTCCTGCCATGTTATACTGAGAACCTCCGCAGTCCTCTTCCCTCTTCTGTGTCATGTCTTCCTCTGTTTTTTTTTTTTTTTTTTGGCTGTGTTGGGTCTTCGTTGTTGCATGCGGGCTTTCTCTAGTTGTGGCGAGCAGGGGCTACTGTTCATTGCAGTGACTTGTCTTTCTTGCGGAG
The DNA here is from genome assembly GCF_951394435.1 of Stenella coeruleoalba. Classification (NCBI taxonomy): domain Eukaryota; kingdom Metazoa; phylum Chordata; class Mammalia; order Artiodactyla; family Delphinidae; genus Stenella; species Stenella coeruleoalba. Next base: position 20,222,352 of record NC_137155.1, on the reverse strand, counting down.
CCCGGGCTCTAGGCTCACAGGCTTCAGTAGTTGTGGCTCTCGGGCTCTAGAGCGCAGGCTCAGTAGCTGTGGCGCACGGGCTTAGTTGCTCCGTGGCACGTGGGATCTTCCCAGACCAGGGCTCAGACCCGTGTCCCTTGCATTGGCAGGCGGATTCTTAACCACTGTGTCACCAGAGAAGTACTTCATGTCCTCCTTTTAGCATCCTCTGCTCCTCTTAGAATTAGGTGCAATGCTTAATTCAGAGATGATGGAAATGGACTAGCTGAAGCAAGATAGGTTCTAAAACATTGGTGTTCTGACTCCTAAAACAAGGGAATAGATGTGAGCCTGATCTCCTGGGCTAATAGCTGCTTGTGTTCATCCCAGTTATGAGGCTAGGCATCTGTACAGAACCTTGGATTAGGTCCCTGTGCCTCCCAGTTCTTTTTGAAACCTTATTCGTTTGAGCCTTAGAAGTTCCTTACTATGTTGGTAAACCCAGTAGAAACTATAATCTTTACATGATATTTACCATCTATGCGTAATCGTCATGCAGAAGAGTGGCGATTATGTATATCATAGAATGTACTTTCAGGCCAACTTTATTGTAAGTTTGATTTAGTTACAACATTAAATCCTATTCAGGTAATGTTACTAAGCTTTGAAAATTTGATGTACCTCTTGTGAAATTATCTGATCACATCTTTTAAAATAGTAGAATGAATAGTGTTAATTTTTGTATTGGAAACCCCATACTTTATCTTAGCTCACCTTTTATACCAGCCACCACACTGAGAACCAGCTCTGCCCAAATGTAATTTGACAGGCAGTGCCTCACCTCAGCTGCTCTACCTACTTCTCGCTTTTTGCCCAGAGCCCTTGGGAAAATCTGCTTACCAGCTGCATGTGTACCACCTGGAAGTATGTTTAGAAAGGATTTCCAATAGGATAAGCCATGACCAAACGGGGGACAAGGAGCTGAAGGATGAATACTCCCCCTTTCCAGCCCTCAAGTGGGTGATTCTGAGGTGCACTCCATGCAAGGTGGTCAGTCAATTGACAGTGCCCGTACACTGCATACCCTTCTTCCCTATTTCACTCTCCCCACTCCCTCGTGCCAGCACCTCGTGGCTAAAGTGATCCTGTGCCCTGAGATGACTTCTTGTTTTAGTTTGGGTTTCCCCCGTAAGTAGAGTCTGAGGCAAGTATTTGAGCCCAGTTAGTTTATTTGAGGGATAATCCTAGGAAACACTATTAAAGGAGAGTTTAAACAGAGATCTGAAAGGAGGGAGCAAGCGTGCGCCACGGGGAAGCACATTTCTGGCAGAACGGAACAGCCAGCGCAAAGGCCCTGAGACCAGAGTACTTGGTAAACTCACTGTTCAAGGATAGTGAGGTCAATGAGGCTGGAGTGGCATGAACAGCGGCAGAGTGGTGGGAACTGAGGCCAGCGGGAAATGAGGGTAAGGTGCAGACAGATCATGGAGACACTTACGAGGCCTTTTGTTCAGTTAAGATTTCAGAAATTATGTGACCAGAAAGACCTATAGGATCTATTGTAATGATTTGTCCTTTGAACAAATATTTTGCCTTTTGCAAAGACTTATTTTATCTGTCCCTGAATAACCTGATAAGCCATTTGATTATAAAATGTAGTTTGCCTCAAGGTATTAACACTCTGTTGCTTATAATGAGATTTTTCCATTGCAAATGAGACAAACTGTAACATCTCTCATATGAGCAAGATAGGGTTCCTTGGTCTACATACTTTACAGTAAGGTTTTTGTCAACAGTGCTTCTCTTATTGGCTGAGGCCGTGGCAGACTTAATGTTTTATTTAGAAAATGGGCTTCCACAGGGGCCAGGCTTAGGTGCCCCTTTCACTCTCCCCGGTGGAGTTATGTTTGCCCCAAGGTACAGCAGGTGCTTTGATTTCAGAGCTCTAATAACCAGAGCTTCTTCACAGCCAGATTCTACTGGACTCTTCCAACTTTGTCACCGTTTCACAACATGTACCTTCACCTGCTTCAGACCAGGTTCTTTCTGTTGCTCACTCTTCATCCTCCCAATGCCATGCCTATTCCTGTGCTTTAAAAATTTTTTTTTTAAATTCACTTTAAACAAAACAAAACAAAAATGTTCATCCATTTCTCCCCACCCCTCCTCTACCCCCACCTCCCGCAACCACCAGTCCGTTCTCTGTCTCTATAAGCTTGGTTTTGGTTTTGGTTTTGGTTTGGTTTGGTTTTTTTGATTCCACATATAAGAGAGATCATACGGTATTTGTCTTTTATTAAAGTAAAGTTGACTTACAATGTTGTGTTAGTTTCTGGTGTACAGCAAAGTGATTCAGTTATACATAATATGTATTTTTTCAGATTCTTTCCCTTTATACAAGGTTATTACAAGGTATTGAATATAGTTCCCTGTGCTGTACACTAAGACCTTGTTGTTTATCTATTTTATATGTAGTAGTATGTATCTGTTAATCCCAAATTCCTAATTTATCCCTCCCCAACTCCTTCCCTTCTGGTAACCGTAAGTTTGTTTTCTGTCTGTGAGTCTGTTTCTTTTCTGTAAATAAGTTCATTTGTATCATTTTTTTAGATTTCACATATAAGTGATATCATATGTTTGTCTTTCTCTGTCTGACTTACTTCACTTAATACAATAATCTCTGGGTCCAACCATGTTGCTGCAAATGGCGTGATTTCGTTCTTCGTTTGACTTACTTAGCATAGTACCCTTGAGGTCCATCCATGTTGTCCCTTTTTTTTTTTTTTTTTTTGCGGTATGCGGGCCTCTCACTGTTGTGGCCTCTTCCGTTGTGGAGCACAGGCTCCGGACGCGCAGGCTCAGCGGCCATGGCTCACGGGCCCAGCCGCTCCATGGCATGTGGGATCTTCCCACACCGGGGCACGAACCCGTGTCCCCTGCATCGGCAGGCGGACTCTCAACCACTGTGCCACCAGGGAAGCCCCATGTTGTCCCTTTTGATCCTGCCGCTCTCCTTCCCATGCCTGGACCTATCTGGCCCTTCAGTGATGCCCTCCCAGTTTCCATTGATAACTGGATTCTCTGAATTCTTGAGACAACTTTAAGCACTTCATGGAATCAGCACATTTTATGGATGAAAATGATTGTAGAAATGATCTGATTCTGTAGTTTTCCACTTTATTTTGTAAAAAAGCACTGGGAATTCCCTGACGGTCCAGTGGTTAGGACTTGGTGCTTTCACTGCCAGGGCCTGGGTTCGATCCCTGGGCAGGGAACTGAGATCCCGCAGGCCACACATTGGTGCGGCCAAAAACAACAACAACAAAAGCCCCCAAAGCACTAAGGCCTAGGAAAGCTTCATGATGTGCTGAAAAGTATATATTAGGTTAGTGGCAGATTTTAAACTAGAACCGATGTCTCTAGAATCCTAATCCAGAGTGCTTGCTGTTACACTATGGAATCACATGGTATGTTATTGAGAGACATTCCTGTTTGCACAATTACTCTTATCGTTAAACTACTTTTATTAGTTAAGTATCTGGGCTGCCCCAAAGAAGGAAAAAATTAGTGTAGGAAGATGGTTTTTGACCTTGATAATCCTCCCATTTTAAAGGCAAGTGCATTTAGCTGATAGCTGGTTATCTCATCTGGGAACAGATTCACTGACAAAAAGGCCAAGTAGAAAGTGATTCCTTATTTATCCAATGAGACGATTCCCTTGACTGCCCCCCAGAAATCTTTTTCCCCCAAAAGCTTTTAGGGCAAGAGATGAAACAGTCAAATATCAGCTTCTACTATTTACTATGTTAAACTAGTTATATACACTTAAAACAACATAATAAGGAAAATTACTTTTTTTCTCATTCTCACAGAACATTTTTATTCTATTTTTTTCCACAAGTATCTTTGACACCAATCTCTCTCTTATTCTTAGAGCCATTTTTTGAGTCATCAAGCAGATTCCCAAAGTACCTCACCTTTACCTTGTCCCAGTTATTAGAAATATAGCCCCTTTGAATTGTGAATGATCCTGTCACTGGATTTTTATTCTAAGCTACAAGTACCCGTCAGCCAAGCAATATGTGTTTTTCATTTGTTCTGTCGTTGTGTATTTGTGATCCCACATAATAACTCACTCACTGCTTTGCTTTTTTAGTAATCTCTAAAAAGGTGTGTTTACAGAGATATCCAGTCCTCAAAATTGTGAGGCAATATCCCAGAAATTGTTTTATATTCTTTGCCTTTTTTTTTCCTTTTTCTTAACATAAAGCAGTGCTGTTAGGTTACTTTCTTAAATAGTGAAAATAGTGAAAACTGGTACTGATTCAATTCCAGGCTGCTGCACCATCCCCAAATTGTAAATTATTATTCAAAATAAAGTCACCAAGTCAGAAAGAGAAAAACAAATATCTCATACTAACGCATATATGTGGAATGTAGAAAAGTGGTACAGGTGAACCAGTTTGCAAGGCAGAAATAGAGACGCAGATGTAGAGAACAAACGTATGGGCACCAAGCGGGGGTGGGGTGGTGGGATGAACCGGGAGAGTGCCATTGACATATATACACTAATATGTATAAAATAGATAACTAATAAGAACCTGTTGTATAAAAATAAATAAAATAAAATTCAAATAAAAAATAAATGACAATGTGTTGGCTTTCACAAGACTTAAAAATAGTTTTATGCATATGAAAAAAAAATAAATAAAGTCACCGAGAAAGCACCTGAGAATATTAGTCATTATAAGGACTCAAATATAAGGCAACTCCTTTTCTGAGAAGGGGAACGTTTGGCCTAAATTTGGATATCCCCATTCTAGCCTGTGTCCAACACTTCCTCCTAATTGCTTTCTTTTATGACATTAGCTCAGATGTGGCACTGAGGAAATAAGTGAGTCTTTATGCATGCAGCTCTGCAACCCTTCCCGAGGGAGGCCAAGCCCCTGTCCTAATTGCTGTCAACCGTAACACATTCATGCATCAGAAATATCTTTATATTTTCCTACGCGAACAATATTTGCCACTGTGCTGCAGAATTGCAGTGACACTGAACTGAGTTGTATTTGTTTAGACTTAGAAGCTGAGAGGGCCAGTGAAGTGATGGTAAAATGGCTGAGGAATGGGTAGGAACTTGTTCCTCATTCCGTGTACATTGACTTCTCCTTTGTGATATATATATTTTTTAAATTAATTTAATTTAATTTTTATTTTTAGATGCGTTGGGTCTTCGTTGCTGTGCATGGGCTTTCTCTAGTTGCAGCAAACAAGCTTCTCAGTGCGGTGGCTTCTCTTGTGGAGCACGGGCTCTAGGCGTGCGGGCTTCAGTAGTTGTGGCATGCGGGCTCAGTAGTTGTGGCTTGCGGGCTCTAGAGCACAGGCTCAGTAGTTGTGGTGCACGGGCTTAGTTGCTCCGCGGCATGTGGGATCTTCCCAGACCAGGGCTCAAACCCGTGTCCCCTGCATTGGCAGGCGGATTCTTAACCACTGCGCCACCAGGGAAGTCCAATGATGTTTTCTTTAAGTTTTAAGAAGTCTCAAAGTTTGGGTTTTAAGAAGTCTCAAAGTCAATTTTAAGACAAATACTTTTGTTTGTGGAGTAGCTAATATAGTAAGTAATACATTTTACATTTCCAAAGTTCAGACCTATGTGGAGGAGATAATTTGCGATATTCTGGACTTTGCTACTAAAAGCGACCTTTACATTATAGGTTCAAGGTGCTTAACTTTGTTGGTCGAGATCCACCCCATTAACAATGTGAAGGTTCTAAAAGCAGTGGATAGCTATATTTGGGTACAGGTAAGTGAGCATATCTTTATCATTTATCTCATTAATCAAAAAGCATGAAACCTATAGGCAGTGGTGTTACAAAGTGCTTTCACACACATTATCACATTTTCCTCAAAGCAATCCAGTGAATGAGTATGGCTGGAATTAACAGCTTTTCCTTTGCAAACATGAAAATCAAAACTCAAACCTAGCTCTCTGTCTCTATTATATCATGGTTTGTCTAATAGTACTATAATGTTTTTACATGATAAAATATAGAATATCAAAACACATTTAAAGGAAGTTTAAAAATGGTTTATCTAATGTGTTCATAGAGTTGACAGATTAAATACCTATGATTAAATGATATAATTAATCCCTGAATTTATCAACTCTATGAATCGATGCAGAAGCACTGTGTGTATAACACAAGTAGACTAGATATAGTCAATTCTCATTACTTGCACATAGAATTTGCAAATTCTACTACCCACTAAAATTTATTTGTTACCCCAAAATCAATACTCATGGTGCTTTCACAGTCATTTGCAGACAGGGGCAAAGCAGTGAAAAAATTTTCACCTGATGCACATGTTCCCAGATGAGGTAGAACAAGGTGACACTGCCTTCTTGATTCAGTTCTCAGACTGCAAACAAAGGTTGTTTTCACAGTCAACTTAGTGCCATGTTTTTCACACTCTTTGGCTTTTCTTGGTGATTTCGCTGTTTAAAATGTCCCCCAAGTGCCTTGTTGAGGTGCTGTCTCATGCTCCTAAGTGCAAGAAGGCTGCGCTATTCTTTTCAGAGAACACGTGTGTTAATTAGATAAACTTCATTTAGACATTAGCTTATAGTACTGTTGACTGAGTTCAGTGCTAGCGAATCAACAGCATATATGAAATAAAGTGTCTTTTAAACAGGAACACACATTAGACCAAGTTTTGTTTTAATTTGTTGTCAAAAATGTTGTAACTAGAGGCTCACACGTTCCTATCCCTGTATTTCCCTTGGGAGCAATGGTTCAGTTTTCAGTGTTTTTGGTGACTTTATGGAACATAACTGCCGCAGAGAACGAGAATCAACTACCCATATTCATGCAGGGTTGAGGCACAATTGCCTTGTGTAGCCTCTCCCTCCCCCCACCCACTCCCAGCCTCTGGCTGTGGGTCTCCCTCTTGCAGTGTGTGTTGGGAGAGGGGATTGTCTCTCATGTGCCCAGTCGTCCACTGTCAGCCAGTCCTTACAGTGGTGCGTTTCGCCACCACTCCTGGCGTCTCTGTGGGCCACTGCTCCCTGCCAGACAGGGCCTGGTGTGGAGCTCCTAAGCTGCGTTCCCTCCCCCAGGAAGCCACCCTGTTTGTTGTCATCAGTGCAGGGCTGACTGTGGGACACTTCCCTTTCCTGGCCTGTTACTTTGGTTTCCTTAGCATTTTTATCCAGGGCTGTGTAGGCAGTGGAGATATTATTGAAGGATGAGGACAACTAAAAGCTAATTAGAGTATAGGAAGGAAAAAGTTTTTATAAGTATATGGTTGCACTACATTGTGAATATATTAAAAATTACTGAATTGTATACTTAATAGTGAAAATTGTGAATAGTGAATGTTGTGTTATGTGCATTTTATCTTAATTCAAAAAAATTGAAAGTACAGGATGCATGATGTCATCTGTAGGCCAAAAGCAAAGTCCCCACCCACATGAAGTAGACCCACACTAATCTTGTGGGCCCGTCTCAGTTCCTAGCCCTGCTCCCTGCTCCTCAGGCTTAGGCCTCTGGAGAGAGAAACTCCTCCAAACCTCCATCCATGGCAAATCCCCACCTTCTTCCTCTCTCCCTTCTGCTCTCCTTTAGAGAAACGCTGTTCACTGTCCACGGAGTTTGGCCCTGCCCTGCGATCTCTCTCCTTTTTCTTACCAGAACGTCCGTGATGATTTCCAGTAGTACATTTCCCTAAGTCTACATGTGCAGCTTTGACCCCCTTCATGGAGGAACTTCAGCAAGACAGTAGTGAGTGGGGTCTGGATCCCAATCTGGGATCCTTGGAGAGTTCCCCACCAGCATGATTGCATCTTCCAGATAGTTCCATTGGGTAACTACCCATTCATCTACATGCCTGTAGTACATACCTTCCATCGACGAATATTAATAATCAGAGTCTAGCTCGATATTTACAAGATAAATATTTTTCTAATATGATATAATCTAATCTATATAGATTCCTACTCACAATGCAGACAAAACAAAACAAAACCCCAAAAAATGTTGCACACTTTTGTAGAGCTCTGTCTGAACCCTGTCTGTGTATATTCTCACTTCTAGGCCTTGCTTCAGGGTTGCCTCAAATTAGAAAGAAAAACAACCACCACCTGAATGGAACTTTTAAAATTACATTTTCACTGATTGCCTCACAGAGACCAGGCAAAGGTTTAGAACTGGTCAGCACCTTAGTCCAGGTCACAGTGCTAAGGCAGCAGGGCCTGGCCACCTCTGTAGACCCAGGGGAGGCCAAATCTGTAGTTTCTCCTTATTTTGAGGCACTGAGTGTTTGCTCTTCCATTATCTATGTGGTGTCACTCATCATTGCTTCTCCTCAACCCCAGTACACAAAGTATACTTTTTTTTTTAAGATTTTTTTTTTTGATGTGGACCATTTTTAAAGTCTTTATTGAATTTGTTACAATATTGCTTCTGTTTTATGTTTTGGTTTTTTGGCCAAGAGGCATGTGGGATCTTAGCTCCCCGGCCAGGGATTGAACCCACACCCCCTGCATTGAAAGGCAAAGTCTTAACCACTGGACTGCCAGAGAAGTCCCCAAAGTATCCTTTTTGATGTGCACAATTTCACAAATCAGCAGGTAATAAGGTCTATATTATTCTCGTAGCTGAATTCTGCATTCCTGTCTATTTTACAGTTTTGAGCTTTTTGCTGTGAAGAATGGTATATAGTTAAAGTTTTGTTTTTCTGAAAGGGAAACTTGACTGTAAGCAATTGTAAAAGTTGACCAATTCTAGGGACTTCCCTGGTGGTCCAGTGGTTAAGGCTCCACCCTTCCACTGCAGGGGGCAGAGGTTCGATCCGTGGTCCGGGAACTAAGATCCCGCATGGTGCAGCCAAAAAATAAAAATAAATTAATTAATTTTTAAAAAAGTTGACAAGTTCTATTTCTAATTTGTCATTATGAAAAGTTAGGACACCAGGTAATATATTTTGTCAAAATTTTTCCTAGTCTTTAGAGAGGCTGCAGGCTTTAAAACAGGGACATGAAAAGTTATGTTCTTTCAGTATGCTTTAAAGTTTGGAGGGAAAACCCAAAATTCGCCAGTGGATCTTATCTAGTAAGCTGTCTTTCATGTTGCAAAATGAAAGTGCTGATTTATAGTTACCCTTTTGATGATGAAAGAATTAAGTCACTGGAGTTATCCCATGGCCAGTTTTCCCTCATTATCACAGCTGACAGTGTCAGGCCTTGTGTTTCTGGCTGCCTGCTTTGTCCTGTGGGCTGACAAATAAGGGTGGGCGCAGAGGAGGAGGCATCGGGGGGATCAAGCCTTTTCTTCCCAGTGGCAGTCGTTCTGTGCTTTGAGGTAAATCTTCCACCAGTTGCCACACTGTGATTCACTATCCTTTCCTGGAAAGTCCCTGGTTCTGTTTTGCTCTTTCTCTTGGATGTGGGACTTTGGAAGTTGTCACGGAGAGTACATTTACTTGGCTCTCAAATTAAATACTAGGGTTAGCTGCACAACAAATTATATCAGTCACTCTGTTTTGGTGCGTGTGAAACAGAACTTTCTGTACAAATGTTATTTACATTGTTTCTGATTGGCTTCAGAATCCCATATGCCAAATAGGAAGCACCATCCCTAGAAACGGCTTACACTTTAGCCTGTCTAAATGAATTGTGTTGGACCTGTGATCAATCCCCCGCTGGAAAACGGAGCTCCTGAAAGCGTTCCCTTTTCTTCCTTGCTTCCATCTGTAATGTGTGTGTGTGACTGTGATTCGCCTAAACGATTCTGTGGTTCCCAGTCCCTTCTATGGTCTGTAGTAGTACAGTGATCAAACACAACTTTTGAAATAATTGTGTAAGCAAGGTAGTTGCTTATGATTTTGATCAATTTCCTTTTTACAGTTCCTCTACCCACATGTTGAAAGTCACCCGCTACCAGAGAATCATCTGCTACTGATTTCAGAAGAGAAATGTAAGTATATCCTGAGGACTTCATGAACGGTGCATCTCCCAGTGAAGCGTAGGAAGGGCGTGATGAATCTTCTAGCTGTCCACTCGCCAGTGCTGAGGGTCCACTGACCTTTGATGTCCATTGGAGACCTAGGACTCCTGTGGAAGGGCTTTCCTTCTGTTTCTACTTGTTGTTCTCTTAGGCTCTGCCTCAGTATATGATGGGCTCCTGCATATATGGATTTCCAGTTTGGGCACATGGTAGAATATTTGTAGAACAGTTGTGCAGGTCATTTTTGCCTTCTTTAGTCCATCCTTCTTTAAGATGTCTGTCACAGTGGATAACCATGATTTAAGGAGAGAGGCTTGGATGGACAGAGGGAAAGGCATTAGAAGCTAGAAGAATTCCATGGCAGAACTCGAGGACACTTACTAACTTGGTCAAATTCAGATAGAGGCAGATAAGATTGGGACATCCTTTAATGATGATTTCAAGTCGGGGGAAGGGTGGAGAAAGGACAAAATTCACTGGTGTATCTTATCTAGTAAGCTGTCTTTCATGTTATAAGGTGAAAGTGCTGATTTATAATTAGAAGGACAAGTCTGAGGGGTTAGGATTGTGTTCACTTCCTATACTCTTGCCCAATAATCTGTCTCACATTTCTGTAACTAGAACCAGCAGAAGGTACATATGGCTGAATCTAAATCGCTTACTGAGAAAAATAGACCATCTGCACATCAATAAAGTGTTCAGAGTTCTGTTAATGACCCCTATAAAAATACCTCCCCCTAATATCTGGCATAATGAGTTTTCTATCTGATGTTTTCATGTAAAGAGGTATTGGGTATTTGGAAATTGAAGATAAACCCTGTCAAATGAGCCCTTATTAGCCCTATGTAAGACTGATGGTATAGGGGAGGGAAATACTTGTTAAGGGAACCCAGGGGAGCAGAAGAGTTAAATGCTTCATGTATTGTTGATACTGAGGAGCAGAGTAAATGCTGGACTTGAAACAGACTTAAAGGGAGGGTGGAGAAAGGTGGGTTTTGTTTTGAGCCTTGTGAGATTGCCATCTGTGATAACACTGTTTTTCAGCCAGTTGTTTAATCTGCTTTGCTTTTATAAAAAAATGTTCACAACTGTTAGGTGAAAAAAAGTACTCATATTTTTCATGAAGGTTAAACTATTGTTTCTTTTTTAAAAGATATTGAACAACTTCATATCCAAGTTACCCAAGAAGATGGAAATAGAGTGGTAAATATTTGAAATTCCTTTCGCTTTAGAGTTTTTTCCCATAAAGAGTGGCATTTCTAGAGTATTAAAGATGGATTGTTATAGAAACATACTACTTTATTTGGTGTCTTTCCAATTATAGACTTGCTGTTGTAACATGTGAAATAATACAAGAAACATGAAGGAGTTGATTATCTCCTTTCTATCTACCTCACCCCCCAATCTCAGTCTCCTGACATAACTAATGACAGCCTTGTGTGACCTTTTCCATGCCTTGTACCTTGCTCAAGGTTAGGTGTACAGATACTGGGATTCAGTTGCTTTTACCAAGATAGAATCATAATATAAATATTAATTTGCTGCTTTTGTTTTTGCTTTTTACTTAATATATCAGGGGTATCCGTATAGGTTTCTAAATAGAGAGATAACTTTTTTCTCTAATTTTTATACATGTATACACATACATACACATAATAAATGAGATCATAGCATATATGCTAAGGTTCTATATAGTAGTTTTCTTTTCTTTTTTGCTTGTTTTCTACTTCTCCCTTGCCTTTTCACTTCTAACTTTTGTTCACAACTTGGTGTGTATCCTTTCACAGTTTTCTCCATACCTATATGTCTCCCATCTCCACCCCTGACACACCCAGGGGTTTGTTTATTATTCACTCCTTCCTCATTCAACTCTGTGGAATTACCTACAAGCACCCTAGGGCAGCTCAGTTCATTGTCTTTAGAAGTACAAATAGTCCCTGGCATGGATGTGCACAGTTTTGTCACCGTTCTCCCATGGATGGATATTCACTTGATTGCCTTTGTTCCCCCTTTTATTTGTTTGCATTACAAATTGTCTCAAATGTTTTTAGCTTTACATGTTTGGTACACGTGTTTCTTTGGGTTAAATCCTCAGGGAAGGATAAGTGGGTTGACTTAAATATGCATTTAATAAACTTCAACAGATTTTGCCAGATTGCTTTCCAAAAAACTTGTAACACTTCAGTTTTGCAAGCAAAGTATGAAAGTACCCTTTCCCTCTATCCATACCAGTTATCGATGTATTTGCCTTTTAAAAAATCCAGTTTGATGCGTTTAAGTTGATATCATTATTATTTGAGGTTGTGTTTCCCTTAATATTGATGAGGTTGAGCATCTTCTTTGCTTATTGGCTATGTGAATTTGTTTTTCTGGGAATTGCTTAGTTATATCCTTGTCTATTTTTTCCTGGGTTGTCTTTTTCTTGACAGTTTGTGTGAGATCTTAATATATTATTGATATTAAAATGATTTCCTTCAATATTTAAATAGTCTGCATCTAAATAGTCTTTCTCTGATTTTAATTTTAAATTATGTGAACAAAATTGAAATGGGAGATGGCATTTTTAAATTATGTATCTATGATTGAAAGCATCAAATCAAGAGGCCTGGCTGGAAAATGACCAGAAAGTATGTGGCTGGAGCTCTGGGCCACTAGTGGCTGAGTGGATGACAGGGCAAAGACAAGGCCAGTCGTCAGAAAAGGGTCAGGCCAGAGAGGAAAGGCCAAGGTGCAGAATCCCAAAGCCAGCAATGAGAATTTAGAGGAGAGAGTTAAATAAACAAGTTGGGGTCAGGAAGTGGAAATGGACACAGACAGAGGACAGGCTGGTTAGAAGAGGGGTTGGGAGCCATGAGAGACACTGCAGAGAGAGTGAGGCCAGGAGACACCTGTCAGAAGCCCAGGAAGGATTCTCCTGGCCAAGCAATACAGTCTCAGCACTCCCTCATCCACATGTGCCCTTCTGTGAGGCACTTCTGCCCTCATTCTTTTTTTTTTTTTTTTTTTTTTTTGCGGTACGCGGGCCTCTAACTGTTGTGGCCTCTCCCATTGCGGCCTCTCCCATTGCGGAGCGCAGCTCCGGACGCGCAGGCTCAGCGGCCATGGCTCACGGGCCCAGCCGCTCCGTGGCATGTGGGATCCTCTCGGACCGGGGCACGAACCCGTGTCCCCTGCATCGGCAGGCGGACTCTCAACCACTGTGCCACCAGGGAAGCCCCCTGCCCTCATTCTTAAAGGCTTAGATGATCTATAGCTTCATAAAGCCATGTGCAGGTCTGCATAATCATCACAACATCCCTACACATTAGAGGTGGTATTATAATTATCCCCATGTTTACAGGGAACACGACAACCTAGACTCACAGAGGTGAGGAAACTCTAGAGAGGGACAGAACTGCTATGTGAACCTGGTTGCCATGTTCCAATGATCATGTTCTTGCTAGTATAGGTCTTTATCTGAGAGTTCCCAAATCTACCCTAACCTAAACAATTTCAGAAAAATGGAAACAAGATGGGTTCCCCAAAGTTAAGAGTCAGATAGGTACTGTACTCTTGGATCTTTTTCCAGCAAATTTGATGGAACTAGGCAAACAAGAAATAGAGGTGTATGATTCTGCATGCCCTGTCCTCCCTTGAGTTCCAAGTTAGCCTCATTGGAGAAATCCCATTTAGGATTAGAGAGGTTGAAGTATGACTATGGACCATTCTGATGTTCTCTTTTTTCCTTATTTCTTCTACATCAACTTGTCTTCATTATTTACTCATCTGTCCCAATACAGATCACCTTTGCTTGATGAGCAGTTTTGAGGAAAGTGAGTTCTTAATTCCTTGTATTACACTTATCATTTCCTTGGCAATTTACCCTTGCGTATCCTATTTCATTTTCCTTCTTTTGAGAAGTATTCCTTGAGTACTTCTACATGCTAGAAACAATCAAGCCATTGAGAATGTAAAGGTGTTGTAGAAGAGTGCATACTCATTGGGGTAGACTTATAACATTAATTAAAATGTAACTGTAATAGAAGCATGCCAAAGCACCATAGGAATACAGAGATGGGGAGCTTTGCCTTCATCTTGGGAGGGGAGGGAAGGATTTCTACAGGAGGCAGTGCCTAAGTTGGGTCTTGAAGGATGAATAGTTAAGTATTGCTGAGAGATGGGCAGTATCATCATGCACATTGTGGAAGACATAAAGGTAAGAAGCATGACCAAAGACACATGAAGAGTTTATGGCAGATCTAGGATCATTGCCCAGAACCCTCCTCTCCCAGGCCTGAGTTTTCCCTTGGCCTAACAGTCTCTACCTTTGGTGGTAAAGCCCTCCAGACTGCAGATACCTGAGTGGGTTATGTCCAGAACAGGAAGCTCTGAATCTTGTGTTAGCACAGCTGTTGGTTTGTGGTAGGTGTGGCCTTGCCTTCAGCAGCCCCAGCCTGTCTGCCAAACTAAGAATAAAAATAAGATAGTTTATTGCAGAGTGTTTGTGAGGAGCAAGTAATGAAATGATGCCTTAAATCTTTTTTGGAAAGACTTTCCATGTGTATGTATTGGCGGTAGGGGCTACTAAAAATAAACTGTGGAAGTATTTACATGTATTATAAAGATAGAATAAGCAAAATAATTATGAAACCCAGATATGTTCTCCTTTAAAATAGTTATTTATTTCTAAAATCTCTTTGCCTCCTTAGGTAATTAAAAATTCTGGCCATCTCCCAAGACAGAGAGTAGCCGAAGATTTTGTTTGGGCTCAGTGGGATATGTCAGAGCAGAGATTATACTACATTGATCTGAAGGTAAAAACTAGACCACTGGCCCTCCTTTTTGTGGGAGTAGTTTAATTTTGACATTATCGTTATTGTAATTTATTAATTACTTCGTTTTCATTGATGGGGCAGTCGACAAAAGTTGATGAAAAATAATGGAGAGGTTTTCCTGACTGTTTGATTTTTGGCTGCTTCCTTTTCTCTCTCTCTTTTTTTTTTTTTTTTTTTTTGTGGGAGTACGCGGGCCTCTCACTGTTGTGGCCTCTCCCGTCACGGAGCACAGGCTCCGGACGCGCAGGCTCAGCAGCCATGGCTCACGGGCCCGGCCGCTCCGCGGCATGTGTGATCCTCCCAGACCGGGGCACGAACCCGTGTCCCCTGCATCGGCAGGCGGACTCTCAGCCACTGCGCCACCAGGGAAGCCCTCTCTCTCTTTAAACTATTGTTTTTGTTGATTTTTTGTTAATTTGTCACTTACTCTGTTTTCTTTTTTAGAAATCAAGGAGTGTCTTAAAATGCATCCAGTTTTATGCTGATGAGCACTTTAGCTTAATGGTAAGTCCAGAAAATGATTGGGCTAAGGAAATTTTACAACCTGTTGCCCCTTTTAAAGAGAGCTATTATCATAAACAGCATTTTAACATTCTCGGTCTTGTTTTTTAGTCACTTCTTTGAGCAAGTAAAATAGTTCTTGCCATCTCAAGACTTCAATTCTGTAACAAATGCAATTAATATAGATTATTAGAAGAGCACACACAGTAAATTTCTGCTAACTGAATGCCTCATATTAAAGAAAAATGGGTAAGAGTATCAGTGGGAGGTAGTAGGTGTGATTAATAGTAGATAGCTTTATGTGATTATGCATCATTTGATCCAAAAGAACATGTGATGGTGGATTGAGTATAAGGTAGAAGGTCAATGAGAGGGTAGAGTTCAATCAGTACAAATCTAGAACCACTCCTGGAAAAGCTGTTTGGAGTGCCAGCCTTGTAGTGAGGAGTCACAAACATCTTTATCTGTGATGGACAGAACATTATTATTCTTCTTGACCAGGGTTAATATTGGTGTCTAATACAGATTGATATCATAGCATTACCAGAATTTCATTTACTCCTTCTACCCCCTTTTTTGGACTCACTCATTCTCTTTCTAAAGACACCCAGTCCTTCCCTCCTTACGTGATCATCTGTGTCTTGTAAAAGTCTACTCCTTCCAATTGGCTTATTATAAAACCCATTTATGGTAGTCAGATCTGAAGCAAAGTTTGCCTTTTGAGAAATAAATACACATCAAGCTTGTGATGTATGTAAACTCCAGAATGTTCCCAGTGGACTTTCTGTCTGTGGACTTGGGGGATATCCTCTGAAGATAATGCTGGTTAAAGGAGCTCTTCATCATTAGGCAAGCACAGTGTTGTCAGGTTTGCACTGGTTTCCAGAACTATCATCACTTAACTAATGTCATTTTTCACTTTGTTTTCTCCTGATTTTTTGACAGTTTGAAGCACCCTTGGACGTATCATTAAGTGATTCAGGATTCAAGTAAGTTACTCATAGATTACTATTAATTTTTATAGACACTTGTGGGCAGAATGATTATATAATATTTATACCTAATCTATGATATGCAGATAAAAGGATAGTTTGATATTCTGTGTGTGGGTGTGGGTGTGGGTGTGGGTGTGTGGGTGTGTGGGTGGGTGTCATCTTTTCTGTTTCTGTTCTCTATAGGGAATATAAACAATGTTATCAAGCATGAACGCAGGGTTTTTGCATGGAAAGGCAATCATATTGATTTTTCTTAGTCATCTATTTCTGTAGGGCGTCTCCATTTATTTTGATCTATGGAAGTGCTATTCTCCCTGTGATTCAATAAAAGCATTCGATGAGTCAGAGAGAGAGCTACGCTTAGAATCAAACATCAAAACCCTTTTCTTGTTGCCATCAAAGAGGATATTGCAGGTCAATCCACTTATAGCTCAGCTGAGTCTATTGCTTTACTTTTTTTTCCTGTTTTCCTTTTTACACAAAAGGCGAGGTTTTTTTTCCCCCAGATTATTTTACATGTAGTAAAAACATGAGACAGTGTTGAAAAAATAGACACAAGGCCATAACTGCACAGAAGAAATGAAAGTCTTCTTGAATTAATGGTAATCTCAAACTGTTACATATTTCACTACCTTTATTTCATCATATATGAATGTTCATTTCTGTCCATTGTGAAACATAATGTCGGCATTACTCTAAAATCAAAAAATTTATAAAAATGTAAGTTGAAAGGAATATATATATTTTTCTCTATTGCCAGGCCATGCCATTTATGTAACATGTATTTTTAAAAATTACTCTTTCATAGTTTGTTTTTTTTTAACCAAAAGATATATTATCTACTGGAATTTCTTGAGGACATGTCTCTACTTCTGTGGGTAAATTATAGTGGTTATGTCCTTTATGAGGGAACTTATTTGTAAATGCATTTATGTTCTTAGACTTGTCAACTTTGGATATGATGATCTTCAAGACCAAGAGAAATTATCCAAACACCCAACCTTGTGTGTTTTTACCAACCATACAGGTAGAACCGGGTTGTATTTATCAATTTACTTAATTATACTTGAGTTCCATACATTTAGCCATTGTTTAGCTATATTGATCTTGAAAATAAAATATAATAGGGCCACACTCTTACATAAGTGATTATATGGATATTTACATACGAAATTACATTCTCCACTGTAATTTTATACATTTTCTGTCTGTATAAAAGAAGCCACAGTCAGATTCTTGTTCTAATAGTTAGTTTTTGTATTATTGTTCTAATAGAGGGGATAGATTCATATTTAATCAAGCTACATTTTCTCACCTGCTCCATTTTTAACAAATGGCATACGATGATTGGGATGCTTTTTGTGTCAGGCTTACTGATGTTTGGGTTCTAAACCTATGTGCTTAGCTGCTTTAAGAGCCATGCTATAACCTGAGCTGACAATCAGAGCTTCACATAAAGTTGTTAGTGTACAATATTCCATCTCTTAACACCTGTTTATTGTAGATAGAGAAAACAGAGAGGGAAGAAAAATGCCTGAAAATGAGTGGAGAGGAGTATGATTACAGTCAATGAATCTGGTGGAAAAACTGCTCATTAACCGTAATAATCATCTAAATAATCAACTCTAATAACTAAATCTCATAGCCATCTTTAACATCCCAACTTGAGTGGACAGTTACCAGTTAAGTAACGCTTAGACTAAAATTGTTTTCCTTTAAAGCCAAATTATGTGGTATTCATTGAGCTGACAGTTATGGAGCACTTACTGTGAGCTGGGTATTGGGGATACAATGGTGAGCAAAACTGACCTAAACCTTTTTTAGTAGAGCGTTACTATTCAGTATGGATGTTAGACGTTAAATAAGTGCACACGTAGTATTTGAATACATTTTATGAATGAGAACTACAGGAAGCCATGAGAACATATAACAGATGTTTAATGGAAGCTACTAATATCTTCAGATATGTTCTAGTCCAGCCAGTACATTTCATTTTACAGAATGAAAACTGAAAATTGCTTCCTTTACCACCTCACTCCTTCAAAATCCATCCTATAGTTTTTCTGTCCATCCAGGGTCTCCCTCAGCCTTGTAAGTCCCTCTATAAACAAGTCTTGGGGAGTTTAGGGCAGGACATGATATTTCCTTTGAGACTTGAAGGAGGTATATGAACTAAGAACAGGGTGACTGAAGTAGAGTGAGCAAGAGGGAGAGTATTGCGAGAGCGTTGAAGAGGTGGGCAGGGGCCAGGTTGCATAGGGCCTTGCAGACTCTGGAAGGGCTTTAGCTTTTATCTTAAGGGTCATAAGGTCACGAAAGTTTTTTCTTTTTTTCCTTATGACGACCTTTTATTTTGAGAATGCTCAATTGTACAGAAAAGTTCAAGAATATAATGAACATCCATGTACCTTTTACTTAAATAATCATATCATTCACAATGCTTTATCATTTGCTTTATCATTCTCCTCTTAAATAGGTAGCATTTTTTTCTTTTTGACTAAATCTTTAAAGTAAGTTGCAGCCACCATGATACTTTACCACTAAATAATTCAGCATGTATCTCCTTAGGTTAAGGATACTCTTACATAATCTCATTTCCATTATCACTGAAAGAAATTAGCTACGTTAATTAGTAAACTATTTCATATTCAAATTTCCATAATTGTGTTTTAAAAAGTCCTTTTCACGTGTATGTATCTATGTGTATGCGTATACATGAATAGATACGTGTACGCATATAACTTTTAAAAGATTCATGCGTTTCATTTGGTTGTTTTGTCTTTGCAGTATTGTAATGTAGACCGATTCCCACCTCCTATCTTCTGTCCCTTTTTTTCTCTTTTCACAACATTGACATTTTGAAGAGTCCAGGCTATTTGCCTTGTGGAATATCTCACATTCTGGATTTGTCTAATTGTTTCTTTGTGGAAAGATTTAACTTCTTTCTCTTTCCTTTACATTTTCTGTAAGTTGGAAGTTAGGCCTAAAGGCGTTGTTAGACATAGGTTAAACATTTTTGGTAAGAATATTTCATAGGTGATGTTGTGAACTTTATTTGCACCAGATCAGGAAACGTATAATGTAAGGATGTCCTACTGTTAGTGACACTAAGTTTGGTCATTTGGTTAAGTGGTAACCACTGCCTGTCTCCCTTGTAAAGGTACATTTCAACCTTTGCGTTAGTAATCTGTGAGGTGATACTTTGGCATTAAATTACTATCCTATTCCCCAACAACTTTTCATCTGGTGGTTTTAGGGTCCATTGACGGTCCTTCACTGAAGTGTTCTAACTGGGTAGTGACATGATTAGATGTGTATTTTGAAAAGATCACTGTGGCTGCTGTGTGAAGAATAGTTCAGAGGGCACAAGAGAAAAAGTGGGGAGATGAGCAGTTAGGATAAGGTGTAGTCATATATTTAAGATGAGGCTTGATCTGGGATGGGCAGTAGAGGTAGAGAGAACTAGGAGGGTTTGTGATGAATTTTGGAGATGGAACTGAGGAGACTCGCTATGAACTAGATGAAGAGGAATGGTTCTCAGGTTTCTGGCACAAGCAGATGGGTCAACAGCAGTGCTGTTTACTGAGGTACAGTGGTTTTGGTGGGGCTTAGGAAGGGAGATCGTGAGTTTTGTTTTGGACACGTTAACTAAGAGACCTGGAGCTTAGAAGGGGAGTCGGGACTGGAGATGAATAAGTGTGGAAGTTGTTAGACCATAGCTGGCATTTGAAGCTGTGGGAAGGGTAAAGGGTCAAAAGGGAAGAGGTTTAGGAATTAGATCTGGGAGCAAAAAATATATAAAAGTTAGGTGGAACATTCAAAGAAAAAGGAAAAAGTATGGGGAGAGAAGAGGAAAACCAAGTGAGGTGTTATAACAGCCAAGGGCAAAGCGAGTTTCATAAAAGAAAGTGACTGTTAGTAGGTGGTGAGAGGTGGAGTCCATTGGGTATAGCTGCATGAAGGTTACTGTGAGTAGTTCGTGCTGGGTGACTGAGGTGAAATCTTGATTGTGATGGGTTAAGTGTCATGTGGGAGTTGAAAAATTTTAGCAGCATGTGCAGGCATGAGAGAGGCAGCAGCTGAAAGGCAAAGTGGGATTTAGGGAATATCATTTTTTGAGACAGTAGGGACTCTAGTGTGTTTGAATGCTTACGGGATATTTAGTGGAAAAGAAAAGATGACAATACACAGCAGAGAGGAATGACCAGTAGAACAAATTTGCTTAGAAGGTGGGATGTAATGGGATCCAGAGCTCGTGTGGTGGGACCAGGCTAGTACTTAACTACCTTGTACTTGACTTTAAATCTGTTGGATATAAATAATCATTTTAGGCTTTTATTCTATGAAGCTTTTATTCCTTCTTAGTTTATTCCCATAGGAATTTCTCATGAACAGTAGCAGCTTATAAATAAGCTATCTATGACATATCTTAAGAAATAAAATGTTAGGTTAATCCGGCACGAGATGTGAAAGAGTGTTTTTTCCTTTCTCAGCAACATCTAGGAGAATAGCAAATGAGCCTTGCTTTTCGCAGTCAGCTTTGAAATAGAAAAAATAAACCTGTTTCAAATGGGATGCTTCCAGATTTACAATGAAATAAACCAGAGAAGCACCCTTTTGCTTTTCAACTAAGAAGTTGTCAGTTCATGTATTTCCCAAATTACTTTTCAGAAATAACTTTTTAACCTTTGTTGTTAAAACAAACCTACTTCAGCAAAGTAGGAATGGAGAAGAGAGCAAATAGTCTAATCCCTATATGGCTCCCTCTATAATGGGGAGCTTAATTTTCCACTGGTGTGAAGAACAGAAAACATGGTTCATGAAAAAAATATAGGTAGACTCAGAGCTTTTTACAAACTCAACTTATTTCAACTATTTACATTAATGCTGATGCTGTAATAACATTGGATGTTCAGTTGTCACATATTGGTCATTGGGAGCTACTTTGTCCTTTCAGCATTACTTTTTACGTTCTTGAAAGCATCTTTGTCCTGAATTTTCCTGCCCTAAGAAATGATATCTGCTACCTTCCAGGGAGTCAGAGGTTAAAATCTGGAGGCTGCTCATGAGAGTTGGTGATAGGCAAAAGTGCTCTGCCAATGTCAGGACACTTACGTATTAACATTATGAGTTTGTATAGATTTTTCTAATAAATTTTTTACAAATCAGGGACCTCCTAAAGAATTGAAGGAAAGAAAATACACTCCCTATCCAATAGTCAACCCTGAAGCTGTACTTCGAGTTCTCCTGTGTGTTCTAACTCCGTGGTGGCTGTAATTCTTTCTTGTGCACCACCTACTGGGAGGTAGTGAGGGGTGAAAAGTGTAACTTCTCCTTCCTGTACATATAATTGCAAGAGTTGCCCTTCACAAGTTCCCAGAATTAGGCCTGTGTTTTAGCATTTTATAGAGCCTTTTACAATGAGATAATTTCCCTTGGAAAACTTTGTCCATAATAGCTTTCATTGTCCAAATGGTTTCCCCCAGGCTAGCCAGCTTTGAGATGTTATCTTCATCATTGATGAATATTCATTACACATCTCTGGATACGCCATTAAGAGCTTGCTTTGTTTTTTCAAACTCTGACTTCCCCCAACTTGTAAATAGCGGCAAAATTATTCTGAAATAATAATAATAAAGCAGCTAACCTTTATGACCAGCTATAACTTCTTTGCCAGAGCTTTATACATATTACCTCATTTAACACTCACATTAGAACCATACGAAGGAGGTTCTATGTTTTCCTTATTTACAACTGAGGAAACTGAGGCTTAGAGAATTTAATTAATATGACTCAGGCAAATTTAAAAAATACTGATGCCTGAATCTCATCCCAGAGATTCTGATTTAGTTGATCTCAGGTGGAGCCTAGGCATCTGTGGGCCCAGGTAATTTTAATGTACTTTCAGAGTTGAGAACCAGTGCTCCAGAGCTATGCTGTCCAAGAGGGTAGCCACTAGCCACATGTGGCTATTTAAATTTAAGTTATTAAAATTAAATAAAATGTAAAAGAAGTTCCTCAGTCACATTAGCCATCCTTTAAGTGCTCAGTAGCCACATGTGGCTAGTGGCTACCATATTGGACAGCACAGATATTGAACATTTCCATTATCAAAGAAAATTCTAGAGATGGGACAGCTTTGCAGAGCCTGTGCACAGCCCATTTCCCCTTGTTGTGTCTTTTTTTCCCCCTTTGGGATTGGGAGAGGGGACTAAGCCACAACATAACTATTTGGAGATATTTGCTTATGAGATCTGAATATGGCTCTTGGTGTATGTAATTAGGTTAGTTCATTCTACATCTCACTTTAACTTTCTTCAAAACAAGAAAAATGATAACCTCAATTCTCTAAAGGATGGTGTGCAGAGGATTTTGCTAGAATGGAGGTTATGATCTTCCTTATATTTTTGACATTTCACGTTCATTCCTCAGGGTAGTTTCCTAAAAGAAGAATTACTGGGTCAACAGGTGTGAATATATTTAATCCTCAGCAAAACAGTTTTTCGGAGAGGTTGTACTAGTTCACTCTTTCATTACTATTATTTGAGAATGTTCTTCCTACTGCTCCATTGACAGAATTGATTATCATTTTTAAAACTTCACTAATTTGAAAGGAAAAATGTGGTGGCTTGTTTTAATTCTTGTTTCTTTATTACTAGAGAGGATGAAGTTTTAACTCCGTTTGCTAAAAATGCCTGTGATCATAGAACGTAAAAGAACAGGATAAACCAGTAGGGTTTTTGCTGGTAGTATGTTTACTGTATAAAAGTAGTCAAAGTGGTACCGAGGACTTTTGTATCTGTTATAATTACTATTTTTGTATCTGCTTTAGTATAGCATTATTTTATTCTTAAAGAGTCTGCTGTAATTTTAAAGAAAAGATATTATCATTGTGTGGTCATTAAGCATAACAGTAATTTTAAATCTAACAGAATTGTTACTTTTTTGTCTGATAAAGTTATTCTTTTTTGTTGTTTTCTGTTGAAAATATCGCAATGAAATGAATTTCTAACAATATATGGCAGTCTTAAAAGTCATTAAAAGAGTCACAAAGGATAAATATTATAACGAAATGCTTAAACATGTCCTTAAATAGTCTTCTTAGGGAAAATGGGCCTTGTTTTTCCTACCATGATTTTTGATAAAGGAACTCTAATGGAGTATGGTAGAGGAAATATTGCAATTCACTGAGTAGAATAATGATTGAATTCACACAGCTAGTTAATATTCCCTCTGGGACTAGAACCCAGGTTTCCAGGCTCCTTGTCAAGTTCCTTTCCACCCTGGAAATCTCCTATTTCAGGTGATCACATAAATGCTAGCATTAGAATAGAAGTATCAGTTTAAGCATAATGCCCTCATTTGTAGGTCATTGATGGACTTACCTAGTCTGTCCAGGTGGCGACAGCTGCTAGAGGTGATGGACAGTTTTACACATTGAAGCAGGTGGAAAGGCTGAGGTCGTTCTGGAGTGGTGGGCTGAGTGAGTGTGGTCAGGGCTCATCTGGAAAGGCCACTCTATGCCAGGAGCTCTCCTCAGTGACCCAAATATGGATGGGGACAGGCACACACACCACACTTGCTCTTGTTGCCCCAGTTTGCTTTCCATTCTAGATAAAGAAGAACTCTGGAAACTTTCTGTAAATAGGAGACACATTTTTGATAACCTGAGGTCCATAGCTATTAGCAATGGCTGGAAAGCAAGCTACAAAAGGGCACAGGGGAGTATATGTATGTAAGGAGAATCTCATGAAGCTTTGTAAACTTCTCTAGGTTCCTGTGATTTCATATACAGAAATCTCTCTCTCTCCATTTTCCTAGCCTTCAGTAACCTACCACAGTAAATTGCTTATAGTGTGTGCTGAGTAATTGTTGAATTGAAATTTCTTAGCAACTTGTTAATGGTCCATTTCTAGAATTTGGGAATAATCTATGAGGTAAATTGAGGCAGAACATCTAAAGGAATGGCAGCAAGGTTAAGTGGCTTAGGAAACTTTCTATTTGTCTACGATTCTTTTAAGTTTTACTAAATACCTTCTTCCTTCTAGGAAGTTTGTGTGTATGTTACTGCCCGAACTTTGACTCTTGGGAGCAAATCACGTATTCAGTGCTTTACTTTCATAAAGGTACTTTTCATTTATTTTTTTACTTTTACATAGTCATTTTTTCCAAATAGCAGCAAAGTAGATAGACTTTAAAGTCTTATTACCTTGTAACAAATTCAATCAGTACATTGTATATCTGTATACCTATATAATACATATTTCCTGAAGAAATTCATGAATGATGAATATTAAGTGAGCTCATTATTTTTAAATTACATTTAAAATAATATTTTGTAATACATTTTTTTCTTGACCTGTGTCTTTTTTCTAAGCCTGTAGACCAATGCTAAGGGATGTATTTGCCCAAAGTGTGTGTGTTTGATTTTTTATTATTACTAACTGAAAGGTACCAATAGATTTAACTTACAAAGGTACATAGGGTTTTAGTTTAAAAGCTTCCATGGTCTCGGTCCTTAACAGGTCTTAGACCTAAGATACATTTATTTCATTTCATACATCTGTGGCCCAAGAAATTGATATGTCAACAGTCAGCCTTGGGGACAGGAGTAAAGTGCCCAAACTCTTCTAGCTCTGTAGTTGGTCACAGAGTGCCCTTTAATAGTTTTAGCCTGAACCATACTAAAGAGTATTTATTTCGCTTGTTTAGTTCCTTAAAATTAGTATTTATATAGTACATACTGTGGGTAGAGTTAAAATTGCTTAAAATTAGAATTTTCAAAATAAAAAAAAAATTTATGCCAGGTCACACCAGAGTTTATTCTTCAGGAGTGCCTAATAGTACCTTCAGAAGTTAGAGATTAAAGTAAAAGAGTTGAATAACTTAATAACGAAGAAAGTAAAAGTAAATTCAGAAGACCTATATCAATGCTTTAATAGTAAAAGTCTGATATTTGTGGAACGTTTTCATACATTTTTCTAATGATTAATCTAATGATTAAAGCCAGAAAATAAAACTTTTCTGAAAGTTTTATTAAGAGCTAATAACCATGATTAAGAGTTAGGAGAGTGGAGAGTGAAGCCCTTAGTAGATAGTCTAACACACTTTCTGAGTCACAGTGAGATTCCTAAGTGATTCAGAGAAGTCTCTGAGGGCCTTAATGACTGCAAGAGTGTGGCAGTGAACCTTGAGGCACGAGGGCCAATGAGCCACCTGGTCTCCACCTCTTGGATCCTTAAGTAGATTTCTTCAGGTCCTTCTATCCCAGCACAACCCACCTTTTAAGGTCTAAGTTTATACATAAGCCCAGAACAACTACTGGCTTGTGACTGCACTCAGGTGATCCGCCTTCAATGCTGATTTTTGGAGAATGATAGGGAACCATGAGCTCTAGGGCTCCAAAGACACTTGCTTTGTCAGTTTCACAGTTACTAAATGCGGAGAGTATGACATGGAGTCACTGCCTTGGGTGGAATTCCAGCTCTTTGTTTCTTAACATCCTTTCTCTGGCTTCACGTTCTCTCTCCACAGGGCACGGCAAGACCTTCACTGCTACTCTTGGGCGTGTTGACTCACGTGTGACAAAGGGCATTACTTTTCTCAGCCTTGGTGAGTGAGAGGCATAGGCGTCTCTCTGCTCTGTCTCTTCCTTCCGGTAACTGTTATGCCTCATTTTCCTCATGCCTCTTTGGGACTCAGGTTGTGATGACTATGACTGACCTTTTTGAAGCCAGATAAGGGAAGGTTTCCTCTGGAACGCACCCCCCCCCAAAAAAATCAGCCTTTTGGCAGGGGGGCGAGGCAATGCATCTCCTTTCTTAGGGAACCTGGGCTGTGGGCTTTCTTATGTTTTTAGTAGGAATCCTAAAATGCCATTTGTTAGTATAAAGATGATGACGGTGAGCGAGAGGTTTCCTAAAAGCCTATGAGAAATAATACGTGATGTTGTCCCTTGATTCTAGAGAGACAAAGGCCCTTGAGAAATTGTCTGTTCCCTGTTGGTAATTGCTAGAAGCTTCTGAGTCCCATAAGTTACTTATGGATCAGCTTGACTGAGTTGTTTTTCATTGAGTAAGTATGGTAAAGGGAACTTCAGTATTTGGCTTAAACATAGTGAGTCCGTAATGAAGACAATAAAGAAGGGGTTTATTGTACCTCCCTACTGAAAGCTGCTGTTCCATGCCAGCTGGGGTGAGGGGCACACACCGGTTAGCATAAGACTAAACAGAACTGCTGTTCGCCTGCATATGGGATATGACCCAATATTTTAAAAAGAAAAGCTTTAGCTTTCAGGTTTAGAGCAGATGGATTCTTGAATATTTTCTTCTTTCCCTGTTTCCCAGCCCATCTACTATCATGACAAAGGTTTAGGAAGGTGTTATGTGAAGGAACTGGGCAAAGTGAGAACCAAAGTGATAAAGACCATAAAAATATTTTTTTGGTGTCTTTTTTAATCGAAGTATAATTGATGTCCAATATTATATTAATTTTAGGTTTACAAATAGTGAGTCAATATTTTTATAGATTATACTCCATTTAAAGTTATTACAAGACAATGGCTATATTTCCCTGTGCTGTACATTCTTATACATAGTAGCTTGTACCTCTTAATCTCCTACCCCTATCTTGCCCGCCCATTCCCTCTCTTCACTGGTAACCACTCGTTTGTTCTCTGTATCTGTAAGTCTGCTTTTGTTTTGTTATACATATTTATTTTATTTTTTAGATTCTACACGTAAGTGATAACATAGCGTATTTGTCTTTCTCTGTCTGACTTATTTCACTGAGCATAATACTCTCTAGGTCCATCCACACTGTTGCAAAAAAAAAATTTTTATTTTGAATTATACTATTGATGAGGAGAGATATCTTATGCTAAGTGGGCCAGTATGTGCCAGTTTTTAATATGAGCTCTGAACCTGTGGGAAGTTGCTTTAGAGAGGCCTGCTTCTACTGCTTCCTGTGGTAAGAAGGATAAATATAAGGTTTCCTGGGTCTGAGACTTGATTCTTATCAGAAATCCTTTATCAGCATCCCATCTCGAGAGTGATGTGGGAAACTCTCCACTAAAAAAACTTAGCCTTTTGTGAGGTCAAAGGTATCCTTCCTCTTCTTACCCCTGGGATTGACTCTTGAAAAGGGCAGGCATGATTTAATCTCTGGTCTTCAGAGCGTGGAGAGGGCAAAAATACTAGAGCTTTGTAAAAATAGGCTATCTCACATTAAGCCATCTTTCCTTCTTTAAACAGATTTTAATATATAGGCACAAAATTGTACCCAAGATTAGAACTATTCTAGAGGTAATTTTTATGACAACAGTATTGCTTTTTGAGTGATGTCTTTTTTGCGATTTATTGCATGGAATTTCCCTGAATTGTCACCCTCTTAAAAGGGGCTTATATTGATTGAAATATTAAAGAATAGAGTTTTGGAGGAAGTTTTCCATGAACCCCAAACACCTGTATATAAGAAAGATATGTTTATATATTAAAAAACTATCATTTTAAAAATTAATACTATATTCTAAGTGTTTTACTTGTTATCTTGATCCTTACAACAATTCTTCTTGGTGACGTTATCCCCATTTTACAGATAATGAAACTGAGTCTCAGAAAGTCTGTGATGTGTGCCCAAGCTTCTTCTAGTGTCTCTTATCAGGGGCACTATATTAGTTTATTGCTGCAATAAGAAATCACCACACATTTAGCCCCTAGATAAATAACACATTGTCTTATGGTTCTGGAGGTGAGAATTCTGCAAGGAGTGAGTCCTGAGGTGTCAAGGTGGGGGCAGAAATGGTTCCTTCTGGAGATTGCAGGGAATAATTCATTCTTTGCCTCCTCCAGCACATAGAGGCTAGCATTTTTTGGCTTGTGACCACATCACTCCAGTCTCTCACATCATCATGTGGTCTTCTCTTCTGTAGTCATGCTCCCTGTTCCTCCCTCTTATAAAACCATTTGTGATTACATTGGGTCCACCTGGATAATCCAGGATTCCACCCCCCCCACCTCAAGATCCTTAATCACATCTACAAGGTCCCTTTTATTACTTAAGGTGACATATTCATAGGCTCTGGGGATTACCATGTGGACACCTTTGGGAGCCATCATTCAGCCTACCACAGGTACTATTGACATTTTTGGTGAGAAAGGAACTTTTGGGTGGGAGGGTCCTGCACATTGAGGGATTTAACCTCCTTGGAGCCCACTTGCTCATCAAATGGCAGTAGGAATCTCCCTTCTACCTGAATAATTGTGACAACTCAGAACACCCTCATGTATTTCCAAATGCCCCCTCTCCCAGGGACATAGTACCACCCTAATTAACTGGCTGAGCTGTAGGGCTAGGAGTTAACCTAGGTCATTTGATGCCTTTCCACTGTGCCCTACTCTATCGTTATTTGTGTTTTTCTACTTATGCATTACCATAATGGTAACATTATTGCAACCACTTGCAATCACTGAATCCACAGTGACTGAAAGGACACTTATAAGTCAGCTGGTTAGAGTTTTACATCCTCTTTCCTTTCCCTTCCACAGAATGCCTTCTGTGTACATTATTAGCATGTATTTCTTTGCTTCTTAGGGGAAAAAGAGTCTAGCTGGCTCACTTATAATCTAAATGTTTCATCTATATGAAATTCACTACTGTTGTATGAGTTTCTTTGTTTTTCTAAGATCCTAGAAAAATTATTGGCAAGGGCTACTTCTACCTTGCCCCCTTCTCCAGAAACCTATTTTTTATACCTTGCCTCAATCTGTATACAAATGTTCTTTGTACAGAAATATCTGGTGCAGGGACTGTGAAGATGTGCATTCTAGGCAGCTTGCTATGCATGGAAACAAATTAGTACTTCACAAAGTGTCAGAATGCCTGCAGAGACTGTTTTGATGAGTATCAATTTAAAGCTTCTTTCGAGAAGATGACAACGATGATGAGCAGTGGGCAGACATAGGAAACTAAATTGTAGAGCTTCCCCCACGTGGCAGAAATTATGCAGGAAATTCCCATGATAAGCTATTTCCAGCCTGTCAGATTAAGGAATAATTCATGTTGCTGGATATTTTTTATTCTAACTTGCTCTCAGAGCTCCTTTAGATTCCTATAAAGCCACAGTTCTCTTAGAAACAAAACTACAGATATAAATTAAGATAACCATGGCTAAATGTCTGAAGAAAATGAGATATTGCTAGGAAGATGGACCGTACTGACATCAGACAGCTTCTTATTACATTGGTCAAAACCTTTGTGTTTTAAGAGGTTCAAAGAAAAATAGGGATACCGTAACGTTGTTGGCTTTATCTGTACCTATACAGCTCTTGCCATGTGGAACTGACTTAAATCTTTCTCTCCCACAGACTATTATGTAGCTGTTTACTTGCCTGGTCATTTCTTTCATCTACTTAACATTCAACATCCAGACCTGATCTGCCACAGTCTGTTTCTGACAGGTATGGCTGTAGTTTTCCCCCTCGTGAACAGGGTGCATTTGGGTTCGTTTTAAAGTTAATATTTATGTTTGGGGCAGAGGGGCTTCTTTTATTTGCTGATCTACTTTTTTTTTTGGCCAGGAAACAGTGAAGTGATTGATATGCTACCTCATAGTCCTTTACAGTCACTGTCAGGATCCCTGGTCCTGGATTGGGGTTCTGGAAAGCTCTATAGGGCACTCCTCAACCAGTCATATTTATTGGAGTTCCTGTGGAACACCCGGCTGGACTGCGAGAAGCTGGCCTTGTTGCACTGTGTGCTCTCATGTGGCCGAGACCCACGGCGACTGGAAGCCAAGGTGGGAATATAGCTTAAATTTAAAAAGTGGCAAATGGACAACACGTGTACATTTAGTAGCTGAAATGAACAGAAGTTATTTTTATTTGGTAACAGTTGAGGTTTACGGTCTCCGTCGTGACTTGAACATATTCTTCGTTTGTGCTCCTTTTTTATGGACACAGACCTCAGACTGGGAGGGCGTGTCTGTTCTTTTCACTCTTCTCTTTTCCATATTGTGAGTAAATGTTAGGAAGTGCTAACAAGGAAGTGCTCAGTAAATAGTTTCTCAAATACCTACTTTTTCTCCTGGTTTGTATTTGGTGTATATCATGAAAAGGACTAAAATCTGGTGGTAAATAAAATCTATTTATGACATTTTAAGTAGAGATACCTCACATTTATATTTCACATTATAGTTTATGAAGCACTTTCATACATCTTATTTAATATTACAGCTATTCTGTGAAGTTGAAGAAACCCCCCATTAGACTTGATTGGGACCAATGGGTGGTTGGTCGATTGAAAAAAGATGGCCTAAATATTTTCTTTTAACCTAAAATATATAAATGTACATTTATTCCTGTATCTTTTGATGTAGATTACGGCCCTTTCTTTGTGTATCAGCTAATTGGAGTTCAAAATCGTTTTTCTTTCATAAAACCACTAAGTAATGTCTTGACTTTCTTTATCTGTACCTGTATGGCTCTTCCAGTTACTTTCTTTTTCTTTTCATTTTATTCCCTAAGGAGGTCAATAGTTTAAAAATCCTCCTTTAAATAGTTTGTGTATATCAGGCAATTTTTTCTTTTATAGTTGTCTCACACCTAGTTTTTTAATAAGTGTTTTAGAGACATGCCTTGGAGTCTTTCCCAAGTTTTCACCTTTTATTGAGCCGCCAGCATTCTTTTTGTATCCATATTTCACTTGTCTATGGTAATACTTTATTAACTTAACTAATTGTGAAAATAAGTACAACTAGCTTGATGAGTAGGTTTGGAAAGGAGAACAATTATTGGCAGGATCAGAAATGCAAGAGTGCCCTATGGCTAGGCAAGCCTCATACCATCAATTCTAAGGTCGGGAACAAGGGGGGGGGGGGGTTTCGTTCCTGCAGCAGGTGAGGATGGTTATAGAGGTTGATTGAGAGAACTGTTGATATAACAGGGATTATACCTTCCTTGATAGCATAGCCATGCTCACAATGATTAAATGGTGTAATTGAGCTGAAATTCAAACACAGGTCTGCTGCCTCCAAGCTCAGTGGTTGAGTTTGGTTTTCTCCTGTATCCATAGCTCTTCACACTGCGACTTTGCTGTAATATGTCCTACTCTAGCAAAAACGAACATTGGATTCAAGAAGGCTTATTTGGATCCCAGTCAAGGGCATTTATTAAAATGATGCATGAAAAGGACCTCATTTATATTTTACCCACACAACCTTACGTTATGTATCTCAGAGATTGTGTAGAAGTGAGTGTGTTCTTAGGCAATTCTAAAAGAGATATAACATTTTAAACTATTCATATATATTTTGTACTTCTTTGGTGGTGGGGGCAGGGTGCAGATTTAAATACCAATAGATTTGTCTTCTTACTTTTTAAAGATTATTCAGTGGATTTCTGAGAACATCTCTGCCTGCCATTCATTTGACCTCATTCAGGAATTTATAATTGGTAGGTGTTGCTGATGGTGCATATTAAGTTGAACCCTTGACCCTTTTGCTTAAGGGAAAGCAGTAAATTGATAATGCCTCAATCTGTCAAAATGCTGTTTAGGAGTGTTTTTTTCATTTTTTTTAAACTCTGTTGTAGTCAGCACCTAATTAAATTTCATTCTCTTGTGGTTTTGTAAGAAGCTGTGGCTGTTCAGAGACTGATGACATATAAGATATGATCTTGATTCTATAACCTTATTAGTGATTTATTTTAAGCGTTGTGTTGGCTGGTTCTGTGCGAAGTGGTTATAACGTCATTTGGATAGATGTAAGTGCCAAATAATTTTTTAAAAATTATTCTCAGTGTAAAAAGTAGAACCTGAACATTTTAATCAGCGGATAGAACCATGATTAGCCTTTTGCAGGTGAAGGATAAGGCAATGAAAACTTTTGTGGGTTGGCTTGTTTGGGTGCATTACAACGTCTACTGCCTTATTCTTCATATTAAAACGTCTTTTTTCCCCACCAAAACTTACTCAGCTTCTTCATATTGGAGCATCTATCCAGAGACAAGTAACATGGATAAACTCTTGCCATACTCCTCACTGCTCACTTGGGATACAGTAAGTTAACACTTTATATTCTTTCTGTAATTAAAACTGATTCACTGCTGTGGGTCAGTTGTAGGACGTTCCCGTCACAGTAACCAAGGTTGTGATTTCATTTCTGTTTTGATGCATAAGGATCTGAATTGGAGTTTTCTGGCAGAAAAATAATAGTGAGTCCTTGCTGTTGGCCAGTTTTATTTACATAAAACAGTAGAACTGAAGGAGAAGGCACAGCATACGTGTTACTCTTCCTACTCCCAAGCAGCATGAAGCCTCTATCATCTTCAGATGGTTTTAGTTTTTAATTTTTTTCAAGCAGCTAGAATAGACGAAAATATTTCTTAGGGTTTTATAAATGAGCAACGGCTGGACCACTGCTGTTATTCTGAGCTGTTCTATTTACTTAGTAGATTAGCACCTTCATGAGCTTTTTTCCCAGCCTTAGAAAGAAAATCTGTGATAACTTTAGAGTGTCAAGATCAGTAAAAGTCAGTAATCTTAAGCAAATCCATGCCATTCAACCTTTTCTTCCTGTTGGTCCAGACTCCCTTCCTTTTAGCTGGGAAGAAGTGTTTCAGGAGAAAACATTGTTCATTTTCTCTTGAATGTGGTTCAGTGAACTGAGCTTTGTTGGATCAGAAGTGAAAACCATGTACAGGCTCCCCCTGAAAAAGGTTCTGCCTCTCCTCCTTTCATATTTAGATGTTAGAACTACTGTGTGCTTAGTCTTGAGGCAGAGGTTTGTATCCAAAAAGCATTTAGAAAAGTGAATTTAATTCAGGTAGCACAGACACAGGAAAATAAGTACTAGGATCAATGGTAACACTTCCCATTTTGTTTTTAGACTATCTAAATATAGTCCTTTAAAAAGGCATATCAGATGTGTTTGATTAATTTTTTTCCTTTTTTTTTGTTTTCTGTGGCTGCGCCACGCGGCACCCAGGATCCTAGTTCCCCGACCAGGGATCTAACCCATGCCCCCTGCAGTGGAAGCGCAGAGTCCTAACCACTAGACTGCCAGGGAAGTCCCATGTTAGAAGAATTTCTAAATTTTTGGTATACGCAATGGTAGTGTTTTCCCAAAGGCCCTTTCTTCTTTGTCTCTCACTGTTAGAGTTCGTAAACTTTCATGCCTCTCTGTAAAACTATAAGGAAAGATCTGAGCTTGTTTCTTCTCCAGGCCCTCATTGTTTGAAGAACCCTTGTCAATATACATGCAGACTCTGTGGTAATGTGGCAGGAAGTTCGCAGGTTAATCCCTACCCCTCCCCCAGAAGCAGGAAATGCACATTTCATCTTCCTCCCCTCACCACCCAATGCTGGCTGTCGCTGTCTTGTGTTCAGTGTCTGGGAGGCCGGGTCTGGACCTCTGGTTCCCAGGGTTGTGTTTAAACATGGTACATGTGTTAGTTGGTTGTTGTGTGAGTGTCATCCTGACAGGTAGTTCTTCACATTTGCATTTCTCCTCCTTTGTGGAGCAGAGGAAATGTGTGGACATACAGAGTGACATCAGGAAGTCCTACAAGAAGTACAGTATGAAAAAACCCAAAGTTTTAACCACTGTGTACAGAGCTTATTTTGGGGTTTATCATGTTGCTTTAGACTTCTTGCGGTTGGAGTAGGTTACCTTAAAGGTCTCTCCTAATCCTGAAATTCTATGAGCCTATGATTTTCTTTAGCAATGATGTAAATCATTTTCTTTTCTCTAATCTGCATATGCTCTTAATGCTATACCCTTAATAAATAAATTTCATACTTCTGTATGGAGACAGATTATTTCTGTAAATAACTGAATTGGGTTTTTTAAGATACTAGAAAATATTGTGTCTTACAGATAGATAATCCTGAATTATGCTTTGCAGACAGTGAGCCTTGTTATACTTATTTGAAGATGCTATTTATAACCTAGAGCTGTAGTGAAATTTCTGTTGCTGAGTAGTGATAAGTGAAGCATACATAGATTTTTATTACAGGCTTTCTCCTGGCCAGTGGAGGACTCAGTTGTTTGAATGTTCTGGAAGTTTATTTCTCCATCCCTGTGATGCCCTTTTTCTCAGAAATATTGTATGTCAATAAAATCCAGGACATTTAAGTTCTAAACAAATACCAGGTTTCATTTGTATTTTCTTATATATCATCTACTTAGTTTTTAGGAAATGAAAGAGGAATTGACTAGTTGACAGGTTAATATACATAATTAACATGGAAACACACTTTTTAAAATAAATAAGTGGCAATTTTGTCAGTTTATCTTTTTATTTAAATTTCTGTTTTAATGCTCACTAGTTAGCAGAATGTTATAATTTGGACTTCCTGATATGAATTGCGTCTTGCACATTTGCCGTGGTGATCTTGCTAGGTAAACACTTTATGGGGATCTCTTATTTCCGAAATCACGGTAGAGGATGAGGTGCAGAACAGTTTTCCACTGAGGTCAAAAAAGAATCCCATTAGTGAGGCAGGGACCAACTATAATACATTTAAGTGAAAGAGAAGAAGAGGGAGGAAGGAGTAAAAGGAAAGTGTCCACCTTATTATTATACTTGATGGTGCAAATATAATTTGCCTCCTTTTTTCTTAAATAGAAATGTGTAAATAATACATTATTTACTCTGTATTTCTTCATAATAGTTTATCCTTTCCTTTAGTGACACTGTCAACTATTATAATCATAACTTTACAGAATATTTCCCTTCCCGAGGCAAGAGATAGGCTGTGTTCACTGGTATTTATAAACCCCAAGTTTTATTTAAAGTAGAGGTTACCAAACTGGGAGCTGCCCTCAGCTTCTGTCTGCACGGAAGACACTTCCTGAAGGCTCGGGCTGGGGGTAGTTGATACGTTTAGCAGTTGTGTGTATGTTTTTCCCCCACCACAGGAAATTCCTGGAATAACCCTTGTGACAGAAGAGATTCCGTTGCCTCTTATGAAGGTAAGTGCTTACAGTGAGAGACAAAAAGCCCAGACCTGCGTGGCTTCCTTGCTGGCCTCACGGTCGCCTGCCCCGAGTGTCACGGTGGTTCCAAAAGGGATTGTAAACTGTCAGGGGAGGATGCTGCAAGGGGTAAGGCTAGTTGTCTAGGCAGTCCTTCCTAAATGGTAGTCACCAGCGACGATACCAGGGCAATGCTTAGGAATGCTCTTTGAAGAGGGAGGTTTTCTGAAGACAGAGAACTACAGGGCTCGATGTGAAGTGTATGGAAGTCATACTTCCCACTGTGCCTCAAACCAATCCATGCTGGAGGAGTTCTTGCACATTTTCTTGAGCAGACCTGGGAGCTGTTTTTTACTTCACTTGCATTGTCACCCCCTCACACACACACACACACATACGCACAGACACACAGAATCTTAAAACCATTAAGTAACCTGGGCTGGGATTAACTCATTTCCTTCTCGTTCTGAGAACAGTGTTTCTGTTTCTCAAGAGTGACCTGCTCGGGCTGTCCCTGTGGTCTCAGCACACACCTTCCTCCTGCCCACCACGCAGCAGCGTTAGTGTCCCTCTACAGTCTGGTGGTTTCAGAGGAGTTTCTGGTACAATAGGGAGGGTGGGGTGGGTGAGCAGAGAAGAATGTGTATGTAGTTAAAACCGAGGAGTATTTTAACATAGTTTTCTTGAAGCTCCTTTGTTGTTTTTGGCATTGCCTCCTGTTAATTATAGCTTGGTGTGTGCTGGGAAATCTCAACTTTTGGCAGCAGGCAGCCTAGTATGCTGCTGCCTTTTACTATTTACATTTGATTCTTTTGGACCCACAAAGGGCAGGGCAGGCTCAGGCAGCTGAGGGAAAGCCTTGGACGTTTGAGGTCACGGTGATGCCCTGGGGGTGAAAGAGGGCTGACTGGGGCAGGTTTAGTGGTTCTGGGTTTTGGTCCTAAGAATGGTCCTTTAAGGGGAGATGGACAAGAGATGTATCTAGGCAGCAGAGTGAGACAACTGTGAAGGTTTATAAAAGCAGGAAGACGAGGGAAAAGAAAGGTTTGATTAATAGCTTAAAAGATTCTTATTAAGAGCCTCCATCCTTTCATTTTATTGTTTCTGCTTTTACCACTAGTCCAGAAAATCCATACTGTGTTTAATGGACACACAATAAACCAGTGAAGGAAATTTTAAAAAGAAAGCAATGTCACTCTACAGTGACATTCTACAGTTCCTAACATATTGTCTCTTTGCCCCGTTTCCTCTTGGTCTTTGTCATAGGTTTGCATGTTTTACCTAGTAGTAATGGCCATCTAGTGATATTTAATAAAGATTATGTATTATAATATATCATACACATTTTCATGTTGGTACATAAACTTCATAATTTTCATAATTATGGTTTCTAATGACTCCATAGGTTTCCACTGTGTTGCTGTGTCTTAGTTTACTTAATCATTCTTCTGTTTTGAGACATTTAATTTGTCTCTAGCCCCCATTAAAAAAATTTTTTTTTGCTATTAAAAATAATGTGGCAGGGCTTCCCTGGTGGCGCAGTGGTTGGGAATCCGCCTGCCAATGCAGGGGACATGGGTTCGTGCCCCGATCTGGGAAGATCCCACATGCCGCGGAGCGGCTAGGCCCCTGAGCCATGGCGGCTGAGCCTGCGCGTCTGGAGCCTAGGCCCGCGTACCACAAAAAAAAAAAAAAAAAAAAAAAAATAATGTGGCAGTGAATACTTTTATGTAGTTTTTTTGTGTGTATGTGATTTATTCCCTTAAGGTTAAATGCCCAGTAGTATTATTGGGTGAAAGGCTATGACAATTTTTATAGCTTTTGATTCTTATTGCCAAGTTGATATTCAAAAAATGTTGTGATCATTTACACTGTTACAGGGGATTTATGAGTTTATTGGTTTTACTATAACCTTACATTATTGTGTATTTTCCTTTAAAAAATTAAGTAAGTATAAAAGAGTGATGGGAAGGTTCTCAAACTTTTTACCAATTGCCTTATTCTAAGAATACAATTTGCCTCTGCTTGGGAACAAAATAGCTTATTTTTGCACTCTCTGATTTTTTCTTTTTTTTTTTCTATTTGTGTGTGTGTGTGTGTGTGTAAAATTATGTTTTTATGCAGTTCATTCTTCTTCCTTCTTGATATTCACATTGCCTTCTCCTCACTTTTTTCTCCTCTCCCCTAATTACCCTTAGCATTTGGCTCTGCAGAGGGTTGTTTCCCATTAACTGTTCCCAAACATGCTTGGAAGCTCTTCCGAGACTCCACATACGTTCATGTGTTAGTAAGAAGTGTTAACGTAGGACAAGTGTGAGCTGTAGATCTCTTCACTGTCCTCTCCACGCAGACACAGTCCATCAGGGAAGGCAGAGGAATGCTGCCGGGATTTGCCTTGGGCTCAGGAGAAGATGTCACTGGGTTTGGTGGCCAGCTCCACCCGAATCCCCCACTGCCATCACTAATCATCCCTTCCAGTTCACAGGACACCTGGTCCTGAGAGCTCTCATTTGTTTCCCCATCTCTGCTTGCATAATACCTCTCAGAATAAGCAGCTGCCTTTGACCTAGTTCTGCAATTCCCAGCCTAATTATATTGCAGTGGATCTGGTTGCAGTGGCATATCCCACCTACTTTTCCTCCCTCCCCAGCCCGTTATGTGACTGTTCTTGCAGCTTCCCCATAGGAGTTGGCTTTGAGCACCCTTGACCTGAAACACAAGTTACCTTTCGAAGGCATGCTTGCTGCAGGACTTTCCACGAGGCCCAAGGGACCCCAGACTACTCTGACCACACTTGCTTCCATCCTGCTTGGAAGATGACTGCCCTGATAAGGAGTCTGAAGAGGGAAGAGCAAAATGAAACTAGATGAGCACTTCCCTTCTGCTCTCTCTGCCAATAAGTTTAGTGTGAAGTGAAGCACTTGACAAATGTTTAACATATGAACATCGAATTTCATTGGTTTATACCAGTGTATCACCTGAAAGACAAAAGCCTTCCTTTATAGAATGGTTTCCAAAAGAATTTTAAAAAAATGAAACGAAATGTATGTTAAAACAAGGCCCTCACCTTAAAAAGGAATGTCATCAAGAATGGCCTTCCTAAGAATGAATTTATCTCTTCCACGGGAAGTCATGTAAGGATTAAAAAAAAAAGAAACCATAGCTTACTTGAATATCAAGAATGGAGAAATGGAGTATTTTTATTAAAGTATTGTTAAGCCAGACATCTTTAGTTTCATTTTATAAAGTAAGGAAGCCTTTAATTTAATCATTTGTGTAGCGACTATTAACTATCTGACCTAGAGACTGGGAAGGAGAAAGACTTCAAGCCCCGTCCCAGTTATGGCCACTCCAAGTGAGGGCATTGCTGCAGTGTCCATCAGGGGTCTAGATGCCCCTGAGCAATTGCGGAAAGAGTGGTTGGCACCTGTGCTGTTCTCCATTCAGAGACTGGTTCACTTAATTATGCTTCTCTGAAACACTTAAAAAGTGTTTAAAAAATACTTTTTTGGGCAGAGCATGACTATAATTAAGCATCTAATGAAACACAAAAGACACTCTTTTCCTTGACCCTCTCAGTACAGACAGCCACCATCACTTAAAGAAAATGTTTCTTAGAGATCCAACGTATCAACAATCGCAGTGTAGAAACTTACAGTTTTTAAAAATGAGAATGAAAAAAAAAAAATGAGAATGGTTGCTTTGACAACAATGTAGCATTAACAGAAATGTCAATTGGTTATGTGGGAAATATTGACTTTCCAAAGTTTAGTTTGTACATATGTGATCTTGTGATATAACTAGAAATATATATTTGGTCTTCTTCCATGGTTCCCTGCACAGAGCTCCTAAAATCCTTGTAATTTCCTAAGTGATAAAAGCTATAAGTGCACCTTTTGTTATAATGTTTACTGTTTGTTCCAGTTCCTGAAGTAGCTCCAGAGTACAAAGGTGAAAAGAATGTCTTTTATTATTCCTAACAAGCCCCTTCCAGCCACACCTGAGTTTGTTAATGAGGTGGAAAGCACCTAAGGATGGAGCTGGTTGCCAGGAAAACTAACCATGTGATTAGAAGGTTGGCACTTTGAGCCCTCTACCACCACTACCTTCCAAGGCCAGAGTGGCTGGAGATGGAGTCCAGTCACCAACGTCCAGTGATTTAACCCATCATGCCTATGTAATGGAGCCTCCATAAAGAACCCTAACTGAAGACCTTCTGGGTTGGATGAATATACGGAGGTGCAGGGCTGGGGGTCCTGTGCCTGGAGAGGGCACGGAACCTCAGAGCCCATTCCCACACGGCCTGCCCCACGCATCTCTCTTCAATCTGGCTCTTAACTGAGTTGTATACTTTTATAATCAACTGGTATATAGTAAGTAAACTGTATTCCTGAGTTCCATGAGCCTCTGTAACAAATTCTAGAGCCCATGAAGGGGGTGCTGGGAACCTCGGATTGATAGGCAGGCAGTCAGAATCACAGGTAACAGCACGGGCCTGTGATTAGCATCTGAAATGGGGGGCAGTCTTGTGGGACTGAGCCCTCAACCTGTGGGATCTGACAGTATCTCCAGGTAATGTAGGACACCCTGCTGGCATTGGAGAATTGATGGATGTGGAGAAAAAAACCCCACGTTTGGTGCCCAGAAGTGAAATATGCTGTGAATAGACTGTTGTAGAGAAAAAACAAGAGTTATTCCTATACAACATATTTTTGGGGACAGAGTGTTATGGCACGTTCAAGTAATATTGTAAAAACATAATTTTAATGATTTTACAAAGAAACACAACTTACTAGAGATAGAGCAGCAGGCTGGTAACTTCATTCCTGTCATATCTGTAGAGATGAGGGTACCTTCAGTTTACTTCTCAGATGATGAAATTGAGGAACAGACCCAGGATCAAGAATTCTCGTTTTTGTCTCTCTCCTACAGCCACTAGGCTGTGCTGCTTTTATTCATAGTTTAGTTGAAGACATAATGTTTAATTCTTAAGGTTGAGAGGAGGGAACTGTCTTAGCATTGGCTTTCTCAGGATATATGCTGATTGCGAGATGGAATAGTTTAGAGCCATATTTAGGGAGTTACATGAAAAATTACATCTCATTAAAAATGGCTAAGAGTACTACCCAGCTGTGCAAAGACGAGAGATATTTTTTCTAAATGTTGGAAAGAAGGAGGAAGTCCACTTATAAATAGGAGAACTTGGCCTTACAACATGCAGTCCCCTTGGCAGGAAGCCTCAGGAGTTCCGGTCGCTGGTCCTCTGTGTGGATGGCCTGCTTACAGCATCTTGGCCTAGTATGGTACCTTACTAGCCTTATGGACACAAAGACATTTCTATTTGATTCTGTCTGTGCTGGAGGTAGTAGGTCCCTGTGTTTCTCTGGGCTGCAAGTAAAAGCTGATACTGAGATGGTATCCACTGAAGAGCCAAGTTGGATTGATGCTTTACCTCTGCTAGTTGAGCCCTGATAGGAAGGGTAAAGTTTCTCTCTGAGTTGGCTTCCTCTTCTGTAAAAGAAGATGCTGGTTCATCAGCAGATGTAGGATCAAAGCCAGAGGGCCTTTAAGAAATGAAAGGCAGGGCTTCCCTGGTGGCGCAGTGGTTGAGAGTCCGCCTGCCGATACAGGGGATATGGGTTCGTGCCCCGGTCCGGGAAGATCCCACATGACGGTCCGGGAAGATCCCACATGCCGCTGAGTGGC
Source organism: Stenella coeruleoalba (assembly GCF_951394435.1). Taxonomy (NCBI): domain Eukaryota; kingdom Metazoa; phylum Chordata; class Mammalia; order Artiodactyla; family Delphinidae; genus Stenella; species Stenella coeruleoalba. Next base: position 20,181,383 of record NC_137155.1, on the reverse strand, counting down.
TAGGCCCGTGAGCCATGGCCGCTGAGCCTGCGCGTCCGGAGCCTGTGCTCTGCAACGGGAGAGGCCACAACAGTGAGAGAGGCCCGCGTACTGAAAAAGAAAAAAAAAAAAAAAGAAATGCAGATTTTTTTTTTCTGGCAGTAATTTGCAGCTGAGCCCGTAAGTACCACAGGGCTTTTTTTCTTCCTTTTTTTTTTTTTTTTTTTTTTTAGCGGTATGCGGGCTTCTCACTGTTGTGGCCTCTCCCGTTGCGGAGCACAGGCTCCGGACGCGCAGGCTCAGCGGCCACGGCTCACGGGCCCAGCCGCTCCGCGGCATGTGGGATCTTCCCGGACTGGGGCACGAACCCACGTCCCCTGCATCGGCAGGCGGAGTCTCAACCACTGCGCCACCAGGGAAGCCCTTTCTTCCTTTTTAAAGAAAAAAAATCAAAATTATTTCCCACATAAATGGGAAACAGTCCCTTAATGAAACCTGTTGGTCTGTTTGTTCAATTAATAGTTGTGATGGGCTACATTTGGTAATTATTTCATGTCATCCTAAGAGACAAAATAAGATTATTTCTCAAGAAGAGACTTGGAATAATTTTCCTTCCTTTAAAATCAAAATTTAAAACTCCCCCTGTGCAGGGAAGTGCTTCTGGGTCATTCCTTGAGGATCTGATGGCTTCTAACACCAGAGTCTCCCAGAAGTAGCTAAATTTACGGGTATTTTTCTTAGAAAGCATTTTTGTGTATTTGAAAGCTTTATAAGCTCTTTTCAGGAAGCTGGCGATGTGCTTCAGACTCTTGTGGCTTTCACTTTGCTGTTGTCCCTGATGAATAGTGCTTAGTATTCAACTAGTTCTGTAAGTGCTGGTTGACGGAAAGGAGTGGCTTTCTGTGCTCCCAGGTTGGCTGCTAGGGTGTGACTGTGTAGCTCCCATGCCCTCTTCCCCCCGTACCATGCTATAACAGCTAACCTTTTACCTTGGAGCCTCTTTTACTCTCTGCATCAATGAGCATGCTGGTGTTACTTTGGCTTTTGAGATCCTTTGAAGATTGGTCCTAACCTCCTCTCTGACCCTGTCTCCTATTATGTCACAACACAATTGCAAGTCTTCAGACAGCTGGTTCTTCATCAGCCTTTAAGCCAGAGATGTAGATGAGAACCTTTGAGGGTGGGAGGGAGACTGGGATTACCTGTATATGCTCAAGCGTGTTCTCAGCCCAGGCTGAATAGTCGGCTTGCCTGGGGACGGTCGAAAACTCATGAGGCTCAGGTTACACCCCATACCAGTTAGGATTCTAGGGGATGGGACCCAGGTGGTTGCTGAGGTCGGTCGTTACACCCTAGAGGCAGATATCTTCACCACAGAGAGTGAAGGGGGCTGTGGGTTGTGTTCTCTGCTTTCTCTAAAGCTCTGTCTCTGATCTAAACCCAGAATCCACATTCCGCTCTCTCAGTCTTTGCTCATTTCCTCAGAGCCCCACCTAGAATATCCTCTCTTCACCCTTCATTTACATATCCATTTTCATCCTCTGGGTCTTAGCTATTTCCCATACTTCCAAACAGACCTCCCAATTTGTAATGGTGTCTGAATTTTCATTACTTAAGAAATTGCATCACTTACGTACTAGCTACCAAGTAATGACCTATGCCACTGTTTTCTCTGTACTCCCTCAATATCTGTATCATAACATCCAGCCCAGTGACCTCCTTGAAAGACCTACACATTTATATTACAATATTTCTGGGGCTTTTGGCTAATAGTGTTCCTTACTTAAATGTAAGTTGTTTTTGTTTTAAAACTTAGATAATTTTTCCTTCTAACTCAGTAGTTTTGAACTATTTTAGGCCATGGATTCCTTTGACAGTCTGATATAAACTGTAGACCTTCTCCCCCGAAAAGTGCTCATACAAACACATACTCCATTTTACATATAATCAGTGGGCTCAGAAGCCCCTCTGAAGCATGTCCTTGGACTTGTTTTGTCTGCTTATTCTCAACTCAAGACAAGGGTCTGAGGAAAGGGATTTCTTAATGGGGGTATGAGAAGAAGATAGTTTGGGAGAGAACCTTTCTTGGGAGCCACAGTGTGAGTATGAGAGTGGGGTCTTCTGAGAGGAGGATGACTTTGGCCTGAGGGGAAGAGGGCCTTGCACAGGTAGAAGGACACCAGCGTCCCTCCCCTTGCTCTGTGCTAGACAAGATTGGGTGGACGACGCACTGGGACTCCAGTGGCCAAGCAGGCAGAGCTAATAGTGGAAATGACCACTAGATGTCACCACAACACCACTTAGTTTGCTGGCTTTTGGCACTAGTTGCGTGAACTCAGATGTAGAATAGCAAGAAAGCTGTAGTGATTTCCTGTTAGGGACTGAATTCTGCCAAATGTCGGCAGGATTTGCTTTCATTATTGTTTTTTCAATATAAGGAGGACCAAAGGGTGGATAAAGGTATATTCATTATAAATATATGGAAAGGGAAAGAAAAGATGAATGAGATAGGTCAAGTGGAGAGTGGGACCTGACGCCTTGGTTCTGATTTCCTCTAGAAACGACAATTTCTTGGAAATAGCCTTTCCTGTCTCTGTGAGAATGGATGTCAGCTGAACGGGCTTTTCAGCTAACTAATTTCCTTTTTTTTTTTTCTAACATCTTTATTGGAGTATAATTGCTTTACAATGGTATGTTAGTTTCTGCTTTATAACAAAGTGAATCAGCTATACATATACATACATCCCCATGTCTCCTCCCTCTTGCGTCTCCCTCCCACCCTCCCTATCCCACCCCTCTAGGTGGTCACAAAGCACTGAGCTGATCTCCCTGTGCTATGTGGCTACTTCCCACTAGCTATCTATTCTACATTTCCTAGTGTGTATATGTCCATGCCACTCTCTCACTTCGTCCCAGCTTATCCTTCCCCCTCCCCGTGTCCTCAAGTCCATTCTCTATGTCTGCGTCTTTATTCCTGTCCTGCCCCTAGGTTCTTCAGGAGCCTTTTTTTTTTTTTTTTTTAGTTTCCATATACATGTGTTAGCATACGGTATTTGTTTTCTCTTTCTGACTTACTTCACTCTGTTTCACAGACTCTAGGTCCATCCACCTCACTACAAATAACTCAGTTTCATTTATTTTTATGGCTGAGCAATAGTCCATTGTATATATGTGCCACATCTTCTTTATCCATTCATCTGTTGATGGACACTTAGGTTGCTTCCATGTCCTGGCTATTGTAAATAGAGCTGCAGTGAACATTATGGTACATGACTCTTTTTGAATTATGGTTTTCTCAGGGTATATGCCCAGTAGTGGGATTCCTGGGTCATATGGTAGTTCCATTTTTAGTTTTTTAAGGAACGTTCATCCTGTTCTCCATAGTGGCTGTATCAATTTACATTCCCACCAACAGTGCAAGAGGGTTCCCTTTTCTCCACACCCTCTCCAGCATTTATTGTTTGTAGATGTTTTGATGATGGCCATTTGACAGGTGATACCTCATTGTAGTTTTGATTTGCATTTTTCTAATGATCAGTGATGTTGAGTGTTCTTTCGTGTGTTTGTTGGCAATCTGTATATCTTCTTTGGAGAAATGTCTATTTATGTCTTTTGCCCATTTTTGGATTGGGTTGTTTTGTTTATTGATATTGAGCTGCATGAGCTGCATGAGCTGCTTGTAAATTTTGGAGAATAATCCTTTGTCAGTTGCTTCATTTGCAAATATTTTCTCCCATTCTGAGGGCTGTCTTTTGGTCTTGTTTATGGTTTCCTTTGCTTTGCAAAAGCTTTTAAATTTCACTAGGTCCCATTTGTTTATTTTTGTTTTTATTTCCATTTCTCTAGGAGGTGGGTCAAAAAGGATCTTGCTGTGATTTATGTCATAGAGTGTTCCACCTGTGTTTTCCTCTAAGAGTTTTATAGTGTCTGGCCTTACATTTCGGTCTTTAATCCAGTTTGAGTTTATTTTTGTGTATGGTGTTAGGGAGTGTTCAAATTTCATTCTTTTACATGTAGCTGTCCATTTTTCCCAGCACCACTTATTGAAGAGGCTGTCTTTTCTCCGTTGTATATTCTTGCCTCCTTTATTAAAGATAAGGTGACCACATGTGCGTGGGTTTATCTATGGGCTTTCTATCCTGTTCCATCGAACTATATTTCTGTTTTTGTGTCAGTACCATACTGTTTTGATTACTGTAGCTTTATGGTATACTCTGAAGTCAGGGAGTCTGATTCGTCCAGCTCCGTTTTTCTTTCTCAAGATTGCTTTGCTATTCGGGGTCTTTTGTGTTTCCATACAGATTGTGAAATTTTTTGTTCTAGTTCTGTGAAAAATGCCAGTGGTAGTTTGATAGGGATTGCACTGAATCTGTAGATTGCTTTGGATAATATAGTCATTTTCACCATGTTGATTCTTCCAATCCAAGAACATGGTATATCTCTCCATCTGTTTGTTATCAGCTTTAATTTCTTTTGTCATTGTCTTATAGTTTTCTGAATATAGGTCTTTTGTCTCCTTAGGTAGGTTTATTCCTAGGTATTTTATTCTTTTTGATGTGATGGTAAATGGGAGTGTTTCCTTAATTTCTCTTTCAGGTTTTTCATCATTAATGTATAGGAATGCAAGAGATTTCTGTGCACTAATTTTGTAACCTGCTACTTTACCAAATTCATAGATTAGCTCTAGTAGTTTTCTGGTAGCAACTTTAGGATTCTCTATGTATAGTATCATGTCATCTGCAAACTGTGACAGTTTTACTTTTTCTTTTCCAATTTTGATTCCTTTTATTTCTTTTTCTTCTCTGATTGCCATGGCTAAGACTTCCAAAACTGTGTTGAGTAATAGTGGTGAGAGTGGACAACCTTGTCCTGTTCCTGATCTTAGAGGAAATGGTTTCAGTTTTTCACCATTGAGAATGATGTTGGCTCTGGGTTTGTCATATATGGCCTTTATTATGTTGAAGTAAGTTTCCTCTATGCCTACTTTCTTTTTATCATAAATCAGTGTTGAATTTTGTCAAAAGCTTTTTCTACATCTATTGAGATGATCATATGGTTTCTCTCCTTCAATTTGTTAATATGGTGTATTACATTGATTGATTTGGTATACTGAAGAATCCTTGCATTCCTGGGATAAACCCCACTTGATTATGGTGTATGATCCTTTCAATGTGCTGCTGGATTCTGTTTGGTAGTATTTTGTTGAGGATTTTTGCATCTGTGTTCATCAATGATATTGGCCTGTAGTTTTCTTTCTTTGTGACATCTTGGTCTGGTTTTGATATCAGGGTGATGGTGGCCTCGTAGAATGAGCTTGGGAGTGTTCCTCCCTCTGCTATATTTTCGAGAAGTTTGAGAAGGATAAGTGTTAGCTCTTCTCAAAATGCTTGATAGAATTCACCTGTGAAGCCATCTGGTCCTGGGCTTTTGTTTGTTGGAAGGTTTCTTTCGTTTTGTTTTGTTTTTTTTTTTGCGGTACGCGGGCCTCTCACTGTTGTGGCCTCTCCCGTTGCAGAGCACAGGCTCGGGACGCACAGGCTCAGCGGCCATGGCTCACGGGCCCAGCCGCTCCGTGGCATGCGGGATCTTCCCGGACTGGGGCATGAACCCGTGTCCCCTGCATCAGCAGGCGGACGCTCAACCACTGCGCCACCAGGGAAGCCTGTTTGTTGGAAGATTGTTGGTCACAGTCTCAATTTCAGTGCTTGTGATTGGACTGTTTATATTTTCTGTTTCTTCCTGGTTCAGTCTCAGAAGGTTGTGCTTTTCTAAGAATTTGTCCATTTCTTCTATGTTGTCCATTTTATTGGCATATAGTTGCTTGTAGTAATCTCTCATGATCCTTTGTATTTCTGCAGTGTCAGTTGTTACTTCTCCGTTTTCATTTCTATTTCCGTTGATTTGAGTCCTCTCCCTTTTTTCTTGATGAGTCTGGCTAATGGTTTCTCAATTTTGTTTATCTTCTCAAAGAATCAGCTTTTAGTTCTATTGATCTTTGCTATTGTTTCCTTGATTTGTTTTTCTTTTATTTCTGACCTGATCTTTATGATTTCTTTCCTTCTGCTAACTTTGGGGGTTTTTGGTTCTTCTTTCTCTAATTGCTTTAGGTGTAAGATTAGCTTGTTCATTTGAAATGTTTCTTGTTTCTTGAGGTAGGATTGTATTGCTATAAACTTCCCTTATAACTGCTTTGGCTGCATCCCATAGGTTTTGGGTCGTCGTGTTTTCATTGTCATTGGTTTCTAGGTATTTTTTAATTTCTTCTTTGATTTCTTCAGTGATCTTTGGTTATTTAGTAGTGTATTGTTTAGCCTCCATATGTTTGTGTGTTTTACAGATTTTTTCCTGTAATTGATATCTAGTCTCATAGCATTGTGCTCGGATAAGATACTTGATACAATTTCAGTTTTCTTAAATTTACCAAGGCTTGATTTGTGACCCAAGATATGATCTATCCTGGAGAATGTTCCATGAGCACGTGAGAAGAAAGTATATTCTGTTGTTTTTGGATGGGATGTCCTATAAATATCAGTTGAGTCCATCTCATTTAATGTATCATTTAAAGCTTCTGTTTCCTTATTTATTTTCATTTTGGATGATCTGTCCATTGGTAAGAGTGGGTTGTTAAAGTCCCCTACTCTGATTGTGTTACTGTCGATTTCCCCTTTTATGGCTGTTAGCATTTGCCTTATGTATTGAGGTGCTCCTATGTTGGGTGCATAAATATTTACAGTTGTTATATCTTCTTAGATTTACCCCTTGATCATTATGTAATGTCATTCTTTGTCTCTTGTAATAGTCTTTGTTTTAATGTCTTTTGTCTGATATGAGAATTGTTACTCCAGCTTTCTTTTGATTTCCATTTGCATGGAATATTTTTTTCCATCCCCTCACTTTCAGTCTGTATGTATCCCTAGGTTTGAAGTGGGTCTCTTGTAGACAGCATATATATGGGTCTTGTCTTTGTATCCATTCAGCCAGCCTATGTCTTTTGGTTGGAGCGTTTAATCCATTTACGTTTAAGGTAGTTATTGATATGTATGTTCCTATTACCATTTTCTTAATTGTTTTGGGTTTATTATCGTAGGTCTTTTCCTTCTCTTGTGTTTCCTGCCTAGAGAAGTTCCTTTAGCATTGTTGTAATGCTGGTTTGCTTGTGCTGAATTCTCTTAGCTTTTGCTTGTCTGTAAAGCTTTTAATTTCTCCATCGAATCTGAATGAGATCCTTGCTGGCTAGGTTGTTGGTTGTAGGTTTTTCCCTTTCATCACTATATTTCCTGCCAGTCCCTTCTGGCTTGCAGAGTTTCTGCTGAAAGGTCAGCTGTTAACCTTATGGGGATTCCCTTGTATGTTATTTGTTGTTTTTCCCTTGTTGCTTTTAATATTTTTCTTTGTATTTAATTTTTGATAGCTGATTAATATGTGTCTTGGCCTGTTTCTCCTTGGATTTATCCTGTATGGGACTCTGTGCTTCCTGGACTTAATTAACTATTTCCTTTCCCATATTAGGGAAGTTTTCAACTATAATCTCTTCAAATATTTTCTCAGTCCCTTTCTTTTTCTCTTCTTCTGGGACCCCTATAATTCGAATGTTGGTGCATTTAATGTTGTCCCAGAGGTGTCGGAGACTGTCCTCAATTCTTTTCATTCTTTTTTCTTTATTCTGCACCGAGGTGGTTATTTCCACTATTTTGTCTTCCAGGGCACTTATCCGTTTTGCTGCCTCAGTTATTCTGCTATTGATTCCTTTTAGAGAATTTTTAATTTGATTTAGTTTGTGGTTCATCATTGCTTGTTTGCTGTTTAGTTCTTCCAGGTCTTTGTTAAACGTTTCTTGTATTTTCTCCATTCTATTTCCAAGATTTTGGATCATCTTTACTATCATTATTCTGAATTCTTTTTCAGGTAGACTGCCTATTTCCTCTTCATTTGTTTGGTCTGGTGGGTTTTTGCCTTGCTCCTTCATCTGCTGTGTTTCTCTCTCTTCTCATTTTGCTTAACTTACTGTATTTGGGGTCTCCTTTTCACAGGCTGCAGGTTAATTGTTCCATTTTTTTTTGGTGTCTGCCCCGAGTGGGTAAGGTTGGTTCAGTGGGTTGTGTAGGCTTCCTGGTGGAGGGGACTGGTTCCTGTGTTCTGGTGGATGAGGCTGGATCTTGTCTCTCTGGTGGGCAGGACTGCGTCTGGTGGTGTGTTTTGGGGTGTCTGTGACCTATGATTTTAGGCAGCCTCTCTACTAATGGTTGTGGTTGTGTTCCTGTCTTGCTAGTTGTTTGGCATAGGGTGTCCAGCACTGTAGCTTGCTGGTCGTTGAGTAGGTCTGGGTCTTAGTGTTGAGATGGTGACCTCTGGGAGAGCTTTTGCTGTTTGATGTTACGTGGAGTCAGGAGGTCTTTGCTGGGTCAATGTCCTGAACTTGGCTCTCCCACGTCAGAGGCACAGGGTTGACACCTGGCTGGAGCACTAAGACCCTGTCAACCACATGGCTCAGAAGAAAAGAGAGAAAAAAAGAAGAAAAAAAATAATAAAATAAAGTTATTAAAATTAAAAAAAAAAAAAGAAGTTGGGGCTTCTCTGGTGGCACAGTGGTTGAGAGTCCGCCTGCTGATGCAGGGGATGCGGGTTAATGCCCCAGTCTGGGAAGATCCCGCATGCTGCGGAGTGGCTGGGCCCGTGAGCCATGGCCACTGAGCCTGCGCGTCTGGAGCCTTTGCTCCACAACAGGAGAAGCACAACAGTGAGAGGCCTGCGTGCTGCAAAAAAAAAAAAAAAAAAAAAAAAGTTAGAGTTATTTAAAAAAAGAAAAAGAAAGAAAGAAAGAAGAGAACAACCAAACCAAAAAACAACTCCACTAATGATAACAGATGCTAAAAAGTATATACTAAAGAAGAAAAAAAAGAAAAAAACGGACAGACAGAACCCTAGGACAAATGGTAAAAGCAAAGCTATACACACAAAATCACACAAAGAAGCATACACATACAGAAAAAGAGAAGAAGGAAAAACATATATATCTATATATAAAAAAAAGAAGAGAGCAATCAAATCAATAAACAAATCTACCAATGATAATAAGCTCTAAATACTAAACTAATGTAAACATAAAACCAGAAACAAATTAGATGCAGAAAGCAAACCCCAAGTCTACAGTTGCTCCCTAGGTCCACCGCCTCAATATTGGGATGATTTGTTGTCTATTCAGGTATTCCACAGATGCAGAGTACATCAAGTTCATTGTGGAGATTTAATCTGCTGCTCCTGAGGCTGCTGGGAGAAATTTCCCTTTCTATTGTTTGTTCGCACAGCTCCTGGGTTTCAGCTTTGGATTTGGCCCCGGCTCTGCATGTATGTCACATGCAGAGGGAGTCTGTTCTTCGCTCAGACTGAGGGGGTTAAAGGAGCAGCTGATTAGGGGGCTCTGGCTCACTCAGACTGGAGGGAGGGAGGGGTATGGTATGTGGGGCAAGCCTGCGGCGGCAGAGGCCAACATGACATTGCAACAGCCTGAGGAGCGCCGTGTGTTCTCCCGGGCAAGTTGTCCCTGGATCACGGGACCCTGGCAGTGGCGGGCTTCACAGGCTCCTGGGAGAGGAGGTGTAGATAGTGACCTGTGCTTGCACACAGACTTCTTGGTGGCTGCAGCAGCAGCCTTAGCGTTTCATGACCGTCTCTAGTGTCCGCACTGATAGCCATGGCTCACGCCTGACTCTGGAACTTGGTTAGGCGGTGCTCTGAATCCCCTCTCCTCACGCACCCCAAAACAGTGGTCTCTTGCCTCTTAGGCAGTTCCAGACTTTTACCCGGATTCCCTCCCCAGCCAACTAATTTCTGAAACAGCAAGTTAGTTTTATTACGTAACTCACTTTACTGATATTTCAGCATCCATTTTGAGCCCGTTGTGACTATCCTTTCAATAAGAATTTGGGTGATGTGCTATTACTTAACAAAAGGGCATTTTTCTTGACTGAGGCATCTTTTTTAAGTTCTCTTTTCTCCCTTGTAATACAGCCAAGTCTGTTTGCACAGTAGACATTAACTCACTTTGTTTTATGGCCACACATTGCACCCTCGACCCCAGTCAAATCTTTTATAACTGCATATGTTTTGGCAAGAAAGTGTGTATCATAAATCTATCTTCATTAATTTGCAAAAACAATTTTCTGTCAGGATATCCCTCAACATTAAAAAATGTATTACTCTTGCATTTTGTTTAAAAATGAACATAATGGGTATTTTTTGCTTCAGGGTAGTACAATGATATCAATACATCAAAAACCTAGATGGGATGGTCGCCAACTAATTCTGTCTTGGAGTATTTGACAACTGACTGTGAAAGGAGTTCATTTCACCTTTCTGATTCCTGAGTTTTGAAAAAGATCCTTTGGAAGTAAATGAACTTAGTGGGAAAGTAACCCTATTCTTCCACGTGTTCCAAATCTTGTGCACATTCTCTCACCAAACATGGCATTGTTGACACAATCTGAGTCAGGAAAATGGGTCTCTGGGGAGGAAATGATTTGATGTGTTCAGTGTAGGCTTCCCCACTTAGCCCTCACCCAGGGGAGTCCTATTGGCTTAGGGAGGTGAGCAGCTCTCTCTGTGTGTAAAAGGGACTCGAAAAGGAAAGGAGGAAGGCAAGCCTCTTCTGGTCTATTTTAGAATTCCTATCGGGGCAAGAAAGCCATGCTTTGTGGGAAGTGTCCACTCAGAAATGCTGCCTCATGAGAGCTAAGGAAGTGAAGTGAGCCCAGCTTTGCAGCAAGGCTTGCGTGACCCTTGCCGAGTACTTTGGGCCACAGGACCTGTTTCTCAAGCTCACCAATGATTTTATCTCCTACAGGTGCATAGCTTTAAGGGCTACTGGGAAAAACTGAACTCCAACCTGGAATATGTTAAGTACTCCAAGCCACACTTACACTATAACAACAGCGTGGTCAGGAGAGAGTGGCACAGCCTGATCTCGGAAGAGGTATGTGTGGGTTCCTGAGCGCAGAGCAAGAAGCAGAAGCCCAGCCGATTAGGTTCGGTGATGCCCTTAGGCCATTAGGCTGGCCCGTGTTCCAGCACTCTCCCCACTTGCCAGGCACTGCTTATTAATACTGCTGATCCCCGGTAGGGAGACCAAGGTGCTTCTCTGACCTCTCTTCTCTTGAAGAGGAAATTCAAGTGCAAAGAAGTTAAAGGACACACATGGCATGTTCATAGTAGAAGTGGGATTAACATCCGGGTCTCAGATGTGTTTTTGTGCTCCTTGTGTAGTTAAAAATTGATTAAAAAAAAAAAACCTGGGTGTTCCCAAAGTAGTGGTTGCTAGGGGTTAGGGATGGTTGAAAGGAAAAGAGTGAATGTGACCCCTATCAAGGGATAGCACAAGGGAGATCTTCGGGGTGATGGAGCATTTCTGTATCTTGATTATGGTGGTACATTGTGGTATGTGAATCTACACATGTGATAAAATGACAGCACTATACGCTCACTGTACCAGTGCCAGTTTGCTGATTTGTGTATTGTACTGTAGTTATTTATAGAAGATGTAAACACTGAGGGAGACTGGGTAAAGAGTACATGAGCTGTCTGTAGCATTGTTGGATATAGTTGTAGTGTTGTTGTATATAATATGTAGTTGACTTGCAACTATATAAAATATGTAATAGTTTCGGAATAAAACTTTTTTAGAGCAATTGTTAAAGAATTTAGGTGTTCTGATTACCTGGAAAGTACCTCTCTTTTTTCTGAACTCTTAACTATATTGTATTATGACCTCAGTGTGAAAAATGTCACCCACAAAACCTTCACCTTCCACACTTTTGACGTGTTCTCACTCCTAGAAAAAAGGAAAAAGAAGGTCCACGGTGTATGTGAGAAATATTCTTGATAATGCAATAAAGTAAGTAAAATGAGGGATTATTGTAGCTGTAAGATGGTTATATTTTGCAATTACTTTCTTGGCTACCTTTCAGGGAAGTAGCTTACTTTTGTTGCATATCCTCAGCAAGATGATGCTATCAGCTTATTAACGCAGCCACCTGACCCCTATTCTGTAGTTTGGAGCTGGAGTTTCTAGTGGGAAAAATTTATATGTTAAACCTTTTAGATTTGCATCGTGGGGCTAGATGACTTACAAGGGATAAGTGGTAAAGAAAACTCTTATTAGTTGAGCACTTTAGAGGGGTACAAACATTAGGTTGATTTTAAACAAGTGTAAGTGGGCTGGTGAGCTTGCTCTTATTTTGAAAGCATATTTTCTGGGTAGATGAGTCATCTCGGAGTGCCATAAGCATAGGCCCCATTCCAACCCCTGTTCTATTTTCTGTTCCCCTTATTTCCAATAACTGAGAGCTGTAATTGTTCTAAATTATTGTCATTGTTTGCACTAAAGAGTTTTGAGATTTTATAAATTGCCTAATGTGGCTTTTGCCAAGTTGATTAAAGTTTTTGAGGTTTTCAGCAGCCTGAGAACAGTTTCTGCGGTGGTTTGATGGGTTTTTAAAGGAGGATATCTTTGTATGGTGGTGTGGCTTTCGTTGTTTTTTTTTTTGATTAATGCTTCCTGTGTGAATAACATTGGCTAATTTCTTTGTAGGGTGATTTCTAACCTAGAAGCAAGGAATTTGGGTAAGAAAATAAAATAAAGCGTTCTGGATTTCAGTCAGTGTTTTGTAATACCATTCTTCCTCCCACTGGGGGTTGGCAGGGAAATCCCTTCCACTAGTGCTGTGAAGGCAGCACCCTTTACTATTTTCCCATCAGAGTGGCCACCCAGCTCCTTCCATGTCTCTCTTGGCACCAGGTCCTTTGGGGACAGCTGCTCTTGCCGAGGAGTCCCTGACTGTTTTCCTTCTGTTTCCCCACAGAACTGATCGAATTAACATGCCCTCTGGCTGTCCTCCCAGGGTGTAGTTCCCCTGGGCTTAGAGCTGCTCTCTCTCCAGCTGTCTGATCATACAAGGATCTTTGACTTGTATGTTCCTTTCATTTCGGTTAGCACTTGGGCACTCCCTGGGCTAGGTCACAGGGGCACAAAGACGAGGGGCCTCTAGACAAGCAGTGTGGGTATGGGGGGAGAGTATGGACTTAGAGGCGGACAGAACTGGGCTTAAACTCCAGCTTGGCCACCATGTGCTTTTAGGCAAGCCATTTATCCATTTTGTGTGTTGTTCTCCTCAGGGCAAGCGTGAGGAGAAAATGAGAGTCAACAGGGTCGTGTTTACAGTGCCCAGTCCCTCGCTTGGTACATGGGATACCTGACATGGCTGCTTTATCTTTAGAGTGTGAGGAAGAAATGCTAGCACATAGCGTCTAAACCAGGGGACAGGCATGACGCAGCTGCAGGGTGCAGGGGGTGAGGGGCTAGGTCAGGAGTGGGGACGAAGGCTTCCCACGGCGGGGTGATGTCCGAGTTAAGTCTTGACAAAGAAGGGGAACTTAGCCAGGGGAAACTGGGAGGAGAGGATGCTAAGCGTATTCAATATAGGCTTTTTTGGTGATTTTGTCTGTGGAACTCTTTCAGACTTCCTAAAGGTCAGCCTCCATTAAAAAAGGAGCTGTTGTTTTTATGTCCCACTTCTGTTTTATGGGCTTGGATGTTTAGGTATATGTTGGGTGACCCTAACGGACATTATTTTATATGATGCGTTGCCGCACATCCTGCAGCTGTGCGCACAGCCCGCATGAGCTGTGAAGTCACTGAGTAGCCCCGGGAACCAGGCCATCTAGGCCTGAAGCCAGGGCTCTGCCACCAGCACCAGGCAGGAGGAGTCCGCCAGGGGTGTGAGTGAGCATGCAGGCTCCCCTCCTTGCGTTGCTAGGGGATTTGCACTGTGGGAAGTGCTGCCAGTCTGGCTGAGGTTCCTGTGTGTCCTCTGCTCCCACGACTGGGTAGAACTCCTGTTCTTGTACTTCAGGCCTGTTTGCGTCCCGTTACTAGTTGTTCTCACTTGATGACCTTCAGGGAACTTGCCCCTTCCTCTCATGTGCTTTGGTTGTGCTAGTTTCCTAGGAAAAATGTCACTGTCAGAGATGGAACATTCCTTGTGAAGTTCAAAACAGCCGTGAAAACTACTGGGCTCTAGTTTTGAATTGTTTACCATGAAAGCTGTGTAGGATCCAGTTAGGATTTATCTCAAGGGGTCAAGAGGCATCCATGCCCTCCCACACGGAGTCCTCAGCCCCCTGACCAGGGCAGTTCCGCCTGTTGACAGGCTCGTGACTCAGGTTCTGGGAGAGGAAGGTGGGGCACGAAGGTGCCGTTAGCGGAGCGTTAGGGCAGATCTTCCTAGAGACAGCGTTTTCCTGTCCCCCCAGTCTTGCTGGTGCGGTGCAAATCAAGGTGGAGAAAGTGCCGTTTGGTTTAACCTTACATGCCACTCTTCCATCTCAGTTAGCTACCTTTTCAGTCCCATAACTTGTGCCAATTATTCTTATTTACCCCAGTAACTGACTGGTCTCGCCTCAGTTACTCTATAAACTACAAGTTGGAGTCAGAAAGAAGGGCGTCATGCGCCCCTTCACTAAGTCCCCATCCCTGGGTTTGCCCCTCCCTTAGGGTTTAGAGAGGGCCCAAGTCGTTCATTCTCCTATGAAGCAGAGGATCTTAGTGGTGAGTCTTCACACTGAAGAGAAATCAAAGTCAGAGTATATTGGTGTTGGGAACGTGTTCCTTGTTTTCTTTCTTTCTTTCCCAGTTTCTGCCTCTCTGGTTCACAGCTCTCTCGCTCTCTCTGTCTCTCTGCATATCACTAAGCGGTAAGTTGCAGCATGTAGAACTAGGTCACACTGAATGAAAAATTTTCATCCCATCAGGGAATTGTTATGTTTTCCCAGTGACTCAGAGAAGGGAAACCCAGGCTGAGGCCTCCTCCTTCCAGCCCATTCCCGAAAACCACCCTGCTTGACTGTTGCTCTCTTTAATTTCAGAGCCAAGATTAACACCCCTCTTCCAGGAGGAAGACAACCACCAGCGGCTGCTTATGGGGCTGGTAAGTGGTCTGTGGGCTGTTCAGTGCTGGTGAACAGTGGGCTCCAAGGAAAGGAGGAAGGGCTAGATTGTACTTCTCATTCTGTTCTTGTTTTTCATTCACTCTTTCAACACAGGGTTGTTGCCAGTCACTCACTGTAGGCTCAGCGGTGAGGCACACATATATAATTTCTGCCCTCTTGGTACTTGTAGTCTTGTGAGAGAGACATGAATTAATCAGTGACCCCAATAAATGTATAATTATAAAACATCATAAGGAAATGTATAGCACTGAGAGTTTTTAAAATAGGAAACAGCAGCGTCTCTGTAGCATTTGTATTTGGGTTTAAAATACAACGGGATAAAGTATTTTTTCTCAAGAGGTCCTACCACTAGGAAGACCAAAGAGATGTAAATCAAAATAAATTAATTGAAGAACAGGATTGGCAAATAAATCCAAAATCTTAAAAAAAAACTATTAAACATCTGAGAAGTCTAATAAAATATTTTTAATACTGTGCAGGCTTAGGAATGGGATAATCTATTACCTTAAATATAGGTAGTTGAAAAATATGAGAAAAATATGTGTAAATACATATTCATACACTTAAAAATTCTAGTTAAACAAAGTTTCCTTGGCAACTAGAAATGACCAAACTTGAGCCAAGAAGAGATAGAAAGCCTGAAAGCATAATAACCATAAAATAATTTGGAAAAAATATGAAAGATTATCTCCAAAAAAGGCCCCAAGTTATTTAATAAGTTTGTGCTTTCAGACTTTTAAGGACCAGATCATTCTCATGTTATGTAAAGTATTTTTGAAAAAAAGATGGGAAGCTTCTTAATCACTTTAAAAAGCCAGCATAACCTTAAAACCAGAATCCGACAGTGACTACTTACGGTTATGAATATAGATACTACAGGCGTAATTAAAATACTTCCCAGTGCTCTATTTGAAAATACAGCATAGCCACATGGGCTTCTTTCTAGGAAGGCTTAATATTAGAAAATATATTAATGTAATTCATCACACGACTAAGTCAAAGAGGAAAAAAAAGATTCTATAGGTGCTAAAAGTTGATAAAAGTAAAATTCCACTCCTGGAATTTTAAACAAAGTATAGTCTAATACTAATAGCCAGCATCCTTCTTCATGTCACATTGGAGGCATTCCTATTAACGTCAGAAAGAAGTTAAGTATCCTTGCTATTTTCACTAAAATTTTATGTTGTTTTAGAAATTCTAGCCAATGCAATAAGAAATGAAAGCAAAAGAAGATGCTATGATTGTCTAATGCAACAAACAAAATAATCAACTGGGAAAATAATAAAATTAAAAAATAAACAAAATAATGCTGCAAATTAGTAAGCTGGTGATGCTATATTTATTTTCTTTTTGATTAGGATTAACCAGTTAAAAAAGATAACGAAAAACAGTGTATTATTTCCAAATCCTTAGCATCTAACTTTAGTAAAATTATAAACAAAAAGCCAGTGAAATTTCTCTGACAGTTGACTGACTCACTTGACAAAATAAAGAGGAATGGGACTGGCGTTACGAGATATCTAAATGTGTTGTTGGTCTACAATAATTGGAACAATATGGTGCTGATAACAAAGATAGACAGGAGGCTCTAGTTTAAATTTGGGTATTTGGTGTATGATAAAAATGAGGCATTTAAAAATCAATGTGGAAAGAAATAATTTTCAATCAATCAATCAATGCCTCACTCTTTGGAAAAGACAGTTAAGTTAGATTCTTCCCACCCCAAATACCGCCACTTTATATCATAAACCAACAGAAATGTCAGGTTAAGGAGTCATATAAAAATTTTAAACTGTGTGAAAGAATTTGAATAAAATAAGGGGACAGTTAAAAAATACTGAGAAAGCCTTTTAAGTGTATTATTGAACATAAACCTACAGGAGAAGATTGACTGAAAACTTAGAAGAGAACAACAGAAAGGCAATACATTTAGAAAAAAGTATTTGCCACATATGTGATAAAAGAATAACATTTGGCATGTAATGTTTATAAATCAGTAAGAGAACAACACACTGGAAGGGAAATGGACAAAAGCTGTGACCAGTGAATTTTCAAAAGTTAATTTAGGCCAAGAGATCTTGAGTTGGGGCAGGGTAAGAAAGAGAATGCTTAACATTACTATAATCAAATGACAAACAGAATAAATGTTTTTCTTTGTTTGTCTTTTTTTTTTTGTCTATCAAATTGACAAAAATTTAAAAATCATACTAGGAAAGTTCAGGGTACAGGGAATTTGACAGCCTCATGAGATGGAATTGGAAATTAATATAACCACAGTGGAAGCCATTTTAGCAATGTCTCTGTAACCTTAAGTAGGGACCCAATGAATTCCATTTCTAGGAATTTAGCCTGACAAAATAATCGAGCATATGGCAAGCAACTTTTGTGTAAGGATTTTTTGGTGGTATTTGTAACAATAGTAAAGGAAATATCGCATATGTGTAAGAAGGGAATAAATAATTCAATTATAGTATTTTCATAAAATTGGACACTGTGCAGCCATTACAACTAGTGTGATAAAGAATATTTAATGACATAAATTATTATGTGAGAAAAAGCAGATTGTAAAATATTAGAATGAGTGTGCAAACTGAAAAAAGGAAAATAAAAAACCCAAAGTGTTAATGTAGATGGTAGGATTATGAGCAATTTAAATTTTCATCTTTATGCTTATTATAGAAAAATTGAAATGCACAAAAATATGCATTATAACTTACACAGAAAAAAAATAATTTTTTTTAAAGCCTAATCAATTAGCACATGCCGGAGACTGAATTGAAATAATATACCACTCTGTCTTGGCCCAGGATGCCACGGGCTAAGGTTTACCCAGTGTGTCTGTCGTAAATGTAAATCTGCTAAAATAGAAGGTGTATATACGTGTGTTGTCAGTTGTACAATTCCCATGGTGTTTATTGATGCAAAGATTTCTCTAGCCAAGAGGGTTTGTAGCTGATCAGGCCATTTAGGCAAAAGCGAGAAAAAAAGGAAGAAAGGGAGAGAAAAGCAAAAAGTGGGAGGGCTGGGAATGCCACACTGATTGGGGAGCCCCAGGGATGGTTAGAAGAGTGTGGCTACAGAAACAAGCCCATCTGGAGGCACTAGGCTAAATATATCCATACCTTTACATGCCAGGGAGCTGCGTGGAATGTCTTAACCATTGTGCAGAGAGAGGTACCTGGTGCATTTCCTTTTACTCCATCCTCTGTCCTTGCAAACACCCAAATCCTGTCCCTTCCCGCCACCCCCATTAGCATAGTCATTCCACGTTTAGAGTTGTTCCCGTTTAGCTCTCCATAGCCAGGCGCAGTAGACTTCAATCCTTTGGTAGATCCCAAAGCCTTTGACTGCTAAGCTAGTGACTTCTACTGGCTTCTTTGGAGAATTCTCAACAGGGCTGGGAGCCTGGCTCTCAGCTGTTGACTGGACTTTGGGTGAATCATAAGTCATTCCTCTCGAGGAAAATGGTGGTGCCCCCTGATTTATGCCCATTAAGGAACATGGTGGGTTATGCATTTCTGCTAGTGGGATCTTCAGGTCCAATATCTTTCATATTGATAGGAAGTGTTAATAAATGAATAGAATTCAAACCAGTTGCAGGTGTGATCGGGTAGGTTGTGACTTATCTAATCTATATTCTGTTTTCAGATGGTGTCTGAGCTAAAAGACCATCTTTTGAGACATCTACAGGGTGTAGAAAAGAAGAAAATTGAACAGATGGTTCTGGACTACGTTTCAAAACTGGTTGGTTTTGCTTTATCTTCTCTACCCGACCCACCCCCGCTCAACCGCTTGGTCTCTGGGTGTATAGTTCCCAGTATGTGGTTCAGTAGGTTTTTCATATTAGGTTTTTTGGAGCTCTCCCATCCTCAAACCTGTATATGTGGTGCTGTAGATTGAAGAAAGGGGGAAAAGAACCAAAAAACGAAGAGAATGTGGCTCTGGCAGTGGCTTATTGCACTCCCTTGCGGTAGTGGTTATACGCTCATGGAAGCCTGGAACAGTGATGAATTCAGCAGTGGTTGCCAAACGTTCATGTCCTCTTGTCATCTTCCAGCTCCTTAGTAAACCATAGGTAGTGGTTTCTGTACGTGGAGGTTTCTGCAAACATGAGAGAGCTTGAACTTCAATTCTTACTTAGCTCCAACAGCCCAATTAGGTGAGATTCCAGGCCAGTTGTATAAATACGTACCACGTTCCAGAGTCTGCTGAGGAGATTGGCATCCCATTTACCTGGTAGCCACTCATTGAAATTGTGTGATCCATGTGTAAATAGAAGTGATGCAGCTGGATTGAAATTTGAGGCTGTCTTGAGTCTTTCAAAACACATATGGAGTTGAGGCCTCACCCTACTTAGAACCTGGAAATAATAAGATGGATAAAAATTTTAAAGTATTTAAATATACAGAAAGAGAAAGAACACTGCAACACTCCATTTCTCCAGGTTTGCATAGGACCAGTGTGTAAATGTGAACAAATATTTTTGCATTGAATTCTGGAAGATTAGTTAAATTTATTAGATACGGCCCTGATTTAATTTCATGTTTAACTTTGAAAGTTTTCTGCCTTACAGGGAACTATATTCAATAATGGAAAAGAATATTAAAAGAAGAGTGTCTGTATGTGTAGAACTGAGTCACTTTGCTGTACAGCAGAGATTGGCACAGCATAGTAAATCAACTATACTTCAATTAAAACAAAT
The DNA here is from genome assembly GCF_951394435.1 of Stenella coeruleoalba. Classification (NCBI taxonomy): domain Eukaryota; kingdom Metazoa; phylum Chordata; class Mammalia; order Artiodactyla; family Delphinidae; genus Stenella; species Stenella coeruleoalba. The sequence goes on along the minus strand of NC_137155.1, from coordinate 20,161,702 downwards.
TTAAAAAAATAAAAACAAACAAACGAAAAAGAAATACAGAAAGAAATCTTCTATTTTGGAAAACTGGGTAGTGGCAGAATGGCTCTGTGAATGGAGCCTGAGCTCTTGGATGGCACTTGCTTAATGAGTGTTTGTTGAATTAAAACAACTCCCCAAAATGCTCCCAAGTGCCACCCATTGATTTATTTCTATAGTAAAGTGCATGCATGGAAGTAACTCACTCAAATCCTTTGTTGGTCATATGGCCATAGAGACGGTTCATAGTTAATTAGTCGGAATAAAGTTGCGGAATATTTTTTAAAAAAAGTTTTCTGCCTTTATTGCAGTCATTAGTATCTGGTTTTAAATCATATATTTGAATTTCTGTGGTAAGGTTTGACTTTCAGAGTTTTAGTATAGGAGGAGAGGTTGGTATTTGCATATATTAATGTTTACAAGCAGGGCACTGAAACTTTCTTAAATAATAATTCTTTGCAGTTGAATGATACCAAGGGGCTCACTTTATGAATATGTTACTGATCTTCCCCATGTTGATACTAACCTACTTTCTTTGTCCTTTCATAACACACAGTTATTTAACACATCACCAACCATCTTTCTTTCTGTTGACTTTAAATTTCATCTTCCAGAATGTTAAGGTTTTTCTTCAAGCATCATTCTTCCCTATAGTTAATCACATAAAAGAATCCCCATAACGCTAGTTTGTGCTAACAGCTCCTAGAACCAATAGGACCAGAAATGGTAGAGATGAGGTCTCAGAAAACTCGTTGCCCCTGTCTTTCCAACTCAGCAGTCACTGACTGATGCCAAAGCTGCTCCCCCTGCCCAGCAGCAAACGGCTGAGTCTCCCAGTCCCCTCCCAGGAGAGTGGCTGGACAGCCTTTAGAAAATAAATCCGAGGAGGTTGCTGCAAACCCTGATTATATTGCTTATTTATTATCTTACCTGATTTCAGTCAAAGAGAAACTGAGAATCTATATCATTGAGAATAAATAGTGTCTGTCTGTGCTCACATGGAAACTCTTCCTAATTTTGGCCCCTGTCCTTTGTCTACATGTGCAATGCATGGATTTGTGGTCCTGATAACAGCTCCGCAGAGATTGCCCTGTTGCTGGCAAATGAGTAAAACGTAGAACCTGGACTTGGAACTAGTTGTGCTCCACAGCACATGCTCAGGACCCCCATTCTCTTCAGAACCGCCTTTCCTCTGTCAGCTGTCGGCTATGTCACCCTTGCCACATAACAGGCCTACGGCGAACTCTGTTGCACTTGACCTTCACTGATGGATAAGGGCCTGTGATTGAGGGCCTGTGTTTGTGAGCGATGGGGCCAATTAGCGGTGGGGAAGCTCAGCTGGGGCACTGCCTGCAATGACAGAGGGTGCTCTGTTAGACGCGGCTGCACATTTTCAGTCTTTCCATTTTGGATTCCAGTGCGTGAGAATTGACCTCAGAAAGGCTGGTTCTGTGTCCGGGCACAGCCTGAATGCCAGCTGCCCGAACATGCCTGTCAGAGCTATGGAAGGATAGCTTGTAGGGGAAAGGGTATGAACAGAGGTTAACAGACTGTCTTTACCCTCTAGCTGGATCTCATTTGCCAAATACTGGAAGCCAGTTGGAGGAAACATAATCTTCATCCCTGGGTTCTCCACTTGTACGCAAGTATTTCTTGCTCTGTTTTATCATGGTGTACAAAGAGGTAAAACAACTCTGATTGCTGCCTGTTGTAGCAAAGCCTTTTTGAGACTTACCAGTTGAAAGTAACTCTCACCAGCCCCTTACACCATCCATCTTAGTTCTGAACTCAACATTTAGAGTTATGCCCCTGTTACTTCACCTGTCCTCTTTCCTTGGCATCTGGCTGATGAGGAGGGAGGGGCACATGAGCTCAGTACTGCCAAGAAGGGGAATTTAAGTTAATGCAGTTTATCATTTCTGTGCCTACTGTCTGGTTAGATTGTAGGCATTAGGCCGCTGGTCGTCATCACATCTATGAACCTTTCTCTGGGGCATAGCCTTTCACAATTAGCATGCATTCCACCAGGATGTGGCACTCAGAGCTACTGCTTACGTGCAAATGGGGTTTTGGAGATGAGCTGCTTGCCTGACATGCTGCTTTGTTCTTTGACCAGCAATAGGCGGGCGAGTGCTGCTGAATTTGCGGTCTTTCACATCATGACCAGGATTTTGGAAGCTACTAACAGTTTGTTTTTACCTCTGCCTCCTGGTAAGTCTTGGCTTTTTTGTTTTTTGTTGTAATAAACTTGTTCTTTCTTCTTCACGTAGTCTCTGGACTTTGGTGCATTATGAGTTTAAGAATAAGCCTCCCATGTCTGCGAAATTGTGTGTCTGGTGTCACTGGGACAGATGGGCCTGAGGTTGGCCTCTGCCGACCAGAACTCCTCTGATTATTAAACTATACGGTAGCTTGTCACCAATTTTAGGAGCCAAGGCTGGTCCCCGTGCAACTTTCTGGTTCAAAAACCGGTGGAGCTGATTCAGGGAGATCTTTCTCTGATGTCTCCAGGCCTAGTTTATCTGATCAAGAAAGTTAACCCTCAGAAGGAAGTAGGTCTGGCTGGGTGTCAGAAATTGAGTTGATTCTGATATGTTCCTTGGAAGCTAAAAATTTCCCTTAGGACTTTGAAAAAGGACCAAATCAGGCTTCAAAACACCTTTGGCGCATGTGTCTGCAGTCATTCATTTAATTGGTCATTTCTTCATTCAGTCAACAAACATTTGTTGAGCAGTTTCATGCCAGGTACTGGGCTAGAAATTAGAGCAATTCCACAAATTAACAAAAGTCTAGTTGGGAAAATGTGCATATAAATCAATATTCATTGTAAGAAACAAGCTCCTGTTTGCTATAAACGACCTGCCTTATGCTTATTATGTGTAAGTTCTGATGAGTTTTAAGCTTTATGATAGCTATCGCTATATAATATATACTAGCCAATTTTATTTAATTCATTCATATACATCTGTCCATCCATCCATTAATTTGTTCCTTTGTTCATTCATTTTAAGGCAACATGTATATGGTCCCCATTTTGTGCTAGGTACTATTTTAAGTACTTTACATAAATTAACACATTTAATTTTTATAATGATGCTAAGTGCTTAAATTGAACCATATTAAATTGTTAATATCCAACCAGTTTTTGACCAATAAAGACGGCACTTTCAAATGGTTCCACTTAATATTATTCCCACATTATAGATGGTGAAATTGAGGCACAGAAAAGTTAAGTAACTTGCCTACAGTCACATAGCTATTAGGCAACAGAGCCAGTGCTCAAATCCAGGGAGTCTGGCCCTAAAATCTATGCTTCTAGCTACTGTTCTGTGCTGCCTCTTGAATTTTATATTCCAGTTGAATTAGTTGATATTGAAACATTGGCTGTTTATGGGCCCGGAAAATCCCCACAGCACATCTCAACTTCTCCGCATTTGTGATATATCTGGCACAGTCTGGAATCTGTCACACTTTCTCTGTCCATATGCCTTATCTTATAAGATCTGCTTGTAGTGGAGGCACAAAAGGCGTTTCTTGTGACTTTGTAGGGATCTGAAAGTGACCACTCATGAGGAGAATGGGTGGCTTTAAATGGCATATGAATTGTGAGGTGCCCTCTAGAAAGAGTGGAGAGATTTCATGAAAATTATATATGGCTTTCTAGCTTAAATTCTTAATTGTTTGTCATTAACACAAAAGACCTGGTAGAGAAATGGGTCGACAGTTTCAGATTTGTTCACCATGGATCTCCAAGCTCCTTTTATAAGTAAATGACACTGACTGACTGGGGACAATATTATATCTGGGAGATCATAAAAATCCACTTTCTACAGAACATTGCATTTCTACACAGGGATGGATAAGGAGGGAAAACACAGAACAATTTTACCCATAGTGATTGAAAATTATTATGAGTAAGAGCTTAATGGCTGGTGTCCATGGGTCAAGTAAGAAAGAGCAGTTTCTCTTTTTCCTTTTCTCAGAAATGTTTGTATCCCTAATATGAAGTGACACTGGATCATGTTGGGGGGTGGGGCACGTGTGTGTAAACGCAGGTATTTTTGTGTGTATGTATGTAGATGTGCTCGCTTTCCAGGCCCCATGGACTAGTGAGAACTGTTTGAGTTCCAAGTGTCAGAAACTTGTAACCGGAATTACTTAAAGAAAAAAGGGAATGAGGACCACAGAAGGGAAGTCATAGTTGAGAGCTGGAGCATTTACCACTTAAAAGGGACCTGTGTTCTCTTTGCTGCCTGGAGAAGGCCAGGAGCCCTGGAGGGTGAGGACTAGAGCTGGCTGGAAAAGGTCTCTCTTTCGGTACCAATGCCTACTTCCAGCCAGTTTGCTCTGTTGCTTAGAGCTGACATGCTGAGAGGAGGCAAGGAATGGGCTGTTGAATTTGGGACTGTGCCCTGGGAATGGAGGATAAACGGTCATCAGGGATCTTTAGGACATGGACACAGAGCTAGAGAGGAATTTTTTTTTTTTTTTTTTGCGGTACGCGGGCCTCTCACTGTTGTGGCCTCTCCCATTGCGGAGCACAGGCTCCGGACGCGCAGGCTCAGTGGCCATGGCTCATGGGCCCAGCCGCTCTGCGTCATGTGGGATCTTCCCGGACCGGGGCACGAACCCATGTCCCCTGCATCGACAGGCGGACTCTCAACCACTGCGCCACCAGGGAAGCCCCTAGAGAGGAATTTTGAATGGAGAAAATCTGTAGGATCAATAACCTTCTATAAACTCTTCCTCAGAGATAATTTTATAACTTTTTTAATCTTGAGAAGACTGTCCAAATCCATTTGAAAAATCTCATGTTGTTAATTAGCTAGTAAAATCACTATTTTTTTTTGGAATCAGAGCAGTTAGTAGACTCATCCCATTGTCAGCCCATTAACATCTGCTTGAGGGCAGAGTCTGAACTTTATCTGACCCTCAATGTTGCCAGGACATGGGACTCAAGTCTCCCACTGCTCATGTTTCTTATGCTCAGAGAGAGAAAGCTCCACGACGTCTCTGAATCCAAGTCCCAGCTCTCTTTGGCCATCATGTCTCTGTCATGTAAGCCTCTAAGGTCAGGCAACGAGTCTTCGTCATTCCCCATCCACATCCAATCAGTTTCCAAGCCAGTACACGTCGCCATGATCCTATGATCCCTTCCTTCCCTCTCACTCTCAGTGCCCTCATTCCCTCTTGGACACGTTCACGCAGTCACTACCCAACAGATCTTTATTCCTCCGGTAGCAAGCTGTCACTCTGGTCCATTCTTTGCCTGTTGCCACATTAATATTCCACAAGTAAAACTCACATCCTCTAACAATCCTGCTCAAAAGCTTTCAGTGCCTCCCCAGAGTTGATTAAATAATCAATTCCTTGCTGTCATTCAGCATTCAACCCCGTGACACATGTATTAAGAGCACCCTATACTTTTCCTTCATAGAACTGGTCATATTAAAAACAATGAATATTTATTTTGTGATTACTTGATTGTCAGTCTCCCTATCAGACTGGAAGGTGGATGGGAGCAGCAGTCATGCTTGTTCTTCTCATCACTGCACACCCAGCTCCTTGCCTGGCATGCCGAAGGGGTTTTGTTGAATAAATTAACCTTTCCAGTCTCACCTTCCACCATTCCTCTTGCACGCCTGTTCCAACCCAGCTGGGTCATTTACTCTTTCCTAAATGTGCCCCGTGCTTTCTCACCTTTGGGCCTCTGTTCGGGTTGTTCCATTAACACCAGTTCTTGAGGCAGGATAACGTCGTGGTTAAAAGGCTAGGCTAAAATCGCACAGTCTGCGTTCAAATGTTAACTCAGCCACTTACTATTTCCCGGTTAGGTTTCTTAGCTCCTGTGAATCTTGGTTTCCCCATTTATAAAATGGGGATCAAGTAGTTCCCACCTCATGGTGTCATATGAGGATCAAGTGAGCCTGTGTGTAAATGAAAGGCCTCAGTACCTGTCTGGTGTTGGTCACGTTGTTCCACCACGTGCCAGGCTCTGCACAGACCTAGCTGTAGCTCTCAAAGCAGCGCTGCAGGAAAGGTACTGGTGATTCCACTTTAGGGATGAAGAAACAGAGGCTGGAAAGGCTTAATTACCTACGTCTAGTAAGCAGCACAGCATGATTCCGGCCTCTGTCTACTCAGGTCAAACCTGACTTCTGCTGCTTTTCCAGCCTGTATGTTCTCTCACGTCATTTCCACTCTCAGGAATGGCATTAACCCTTCAAAGTGCCTCTCACGTGCCATCTTTTCCAAGAGGGCTTTTCTGATTCTCTCCCGGTCTGATGTTGTTTGTTTGTGTCGGTTAGTGTGAATAGTGGACTTAGAGCTCTAGCTCTGTGAGAGTTTGGGTAGCCCTGCCTGTGAGACTTAGACTTAGCCCTGCCCAAGGGCTTGAGAGTGCCTTTCTACTGAATTCCTAGAGATTTGCTATCTGGCAATATCATTTTAGTTCTTCTTTTATATGATTTAGTCCAAGTAGACCCCAAAAGCCTTTCTCTAGGGCATACCCAGAGATTAGTCATCTAAACTAATCAGTCCCCTTCTGGTCCAAATATTTTCTCCTGCAGCAAAATGGTCCCTGTCCATCAGGCTTTAGCCTGGGCATGTGGAGTTTGAAGCTCTACTGTTAATTTTTCTATTTTGCGATTTTACCATAGAATTACAAACCTTTTAAACTGTAAAACCATCTTCATTCAGCAGACCTTGCACTGTTTTTCTCTTTTTGCCTAGGAAGGCATGCAAGGTGGAGGGAATACGTGCTTATTGGGAACTTACTATATACTCAGCACAATACCTAGTTGTGATAATACAGAAGGAAGGAACCTTGGACCTTGTGTTCAAGGAGCATTTATTTGACTCTAGCTGCCAAGTGGGGAGCTGAGTGCTTTATTGCCATCACCAGAGTCATTCCCTCTGGGAGGCCAGAGATGATAGCTGACCGTGTCTACCGTCCCGGGTCTCTCATCCTAGGTTTTCACACTCTGCACACGATCCTTGGTGTCCACTGTCTGCCTTTGCATAACCTGCTGCATTACATTGATAACGGAGTGTTGCTTCTCACAGAAACAGCTGTCACAAGGCTCATGAAAGGTAAGGGGCTCTGAGTTTGCCTTGTTCCAGCCCCAGCACCACCGGGCTGCCTTTGTGGGTGTGCGACCTGTGGTCACACGGGGCCCTGCTGCACTCAGAAGGGGCCCGTGCAGGGTTTAATGTTCTATATTCAATCTTGACATTCTTAATAGTTGAAGAGGGGCTCCTCGTTTTCGTTTTGCGTGGGTTCCACAATTACGCAGCTGGGCCTGCTGAGTACGGTTCATTTCCCGTAACCATCCTTTGGACCACCGTGCCTTTGCCCTTCAAGAGACCCCAAAGGGCTTCTCAATCCGTACACAACTATTAGACTCCTTTTCTGTACATGAGGGCACTTGAGAATAGGAGACTGAAGGCTTATTTCTCAAGAAAAATGTCATGCAATGGCTTACTTTCAGCTGATTAACTCCGTCCTCTCAAAGTTAGACTTGAAATGCAAGGAAAAGTAATGAGAGGTGTAGTGCCTGTGGGAATTTGAACTTGAAATAAGGTCTGTAGTGTAATGACTCTTGGTTAAATTATTCAACTGTGGTATTTTATAGATGAGTTTTGTTAATATATATTGAAGTATTTGCCATTCCTCAAGGTGCTGCATGTTTTAAGTCAGTCAGAAGAATTGCTCTGTGACTGGCAGCCTGTTACAGAACGCTGTTCCCTGATATAGAGCAGCAGCTTCATTAAGAAATCCCTTTTTAGTCATGTACCACAGTGTTCATTGCAGCTCTATTTACAATAGCCGGGGCATGGAAACAACAAAGGTGTCCATCAACAGATGAATGGACAAAGAAGATGTGGCACATATACACAATGGAATATTACTCGGTCATAAAAAGAAACGAAATTGAGTTATTTGTAGTGAGGTGGATGGACCTAGAGTCTGTCATACAGAGTGAAGTAAGTCAGAAAGAGAATAACAAATACCATATGCTAGTACATATATATGGAATCTAAAAAAAAGAAAAAATGGTTCTGAAGAACCTACGGGCAGGACGGGAATAAAGACACAGACCTACTAGAGAATGGACTTGAGGACACAGGGAGGGGGAAGGGTAAGCTGGGACGAAGTGAGAGAGTGGCATGAACATATACTCACTACCAAATGTCAAATACGTAGCTAGTGGGAAGCAGCCGCATAGCACAGGGAGATCAGCTCCGTGCTTTGTGACCACCTAGAGGGGTGGGATAGGGAGGGTGGGAGGGAGATGCAAGAGGGAGGGGATATGGGGATATATGTATACGTATAGCTGATTCACTTTGTTATAAAGCAGAAACTAACACACCATGGTAAAGCAATTATACTCCAATAAAGATGTTAAAAAAATCCCTTTTTTATTCAGAGAGACACAAACTAATATTTTCATAGTGTTGTTAGACTTAGCTTGAAAAACAAGGTTGGGACATGCATTACCAGGATGAAGCTCTGAAGTATTAGCTTGCTCAGGTATTAAAATAGAGATTACTGGGTTTTTTCTTTTTGTTTTGTTTTATTTTGTTTGCCAATTTCTGACTTTCTTGTAGATCTGGACAATACAGAGAAAAATGAAAAAGTAAAGTTCAGCATCATTGTGCGGCTTCCTCCGGTAATCCTGAAGTATATTCTATTTTCTAAGCCTTGGCATGTACCCCTCCTTCAGTTTCTTCTTGCAGGAAGAGCAGTTACTGGCTTTGGGCCGAAGTCAGTTGAATTGTCTCACCCTTCGGCCCTTTCCAAGAAATCCCGTCCATCCCTACCTGTCTGTCCGCTGCTCCCACTGGGCCTGCCGAGTGCTTGCTCCCCTGGCTGTGCATGTGCTGCTTCGGCACAGGCCCACCTAGAACGTTTAGCCGTTTTCTCCTCTGAGGAAACCACAGTAATATGTACGTCTGTGAGTCTGAGGGGAGGCAGAGGGGAAACATGTGCTTTTGGCATTTAAACTGATAAGAAATTGAAATACAGGTGAGGTCAGAAGGTTCTGGAGCTGCGTTTCCTCTTACTGTTGTTTGCACCACGGCAGGAAAACATTCCTGGTTGAAGGAAAAATGAGAAACATGAGGGAGAGGGTTATACAGGCACTCCTTGTTTTTGTGGGGTATTGTAGCTCTCTGAATCAGAAATGCTGTGAAATTCAGACATTCCACGGCAAGGTCTTCAGAGCCTCTGACTCTGCGGACTTCCCGGCCATGAGAGCCTTGGCCAGCTCTGTGCCATTTACATACGTTGAGCACTTACATCTCTGGCACGATCCTCCCACAAAGGGATGTCTGATGCCTTCCTGGACCTAATCGTCTTGCTTTATAACACCTTCTCGCCCTCACAGGCTTACTGAGGCCGAGGCAAGAATAGAAAACAAAGCATATTTTCCATGGCTAGATCTCTCTGGGGAATATCTCTGAACATTTAGTTTGGTCTCTAAATTTGATTTTTTTTTTTTTGCCTTATACCCTTAGGGAATTAAAATTTTCTGGGCGAGACACTGGCAGAGTACATGCCTGTAACCTTTAGCTTCATATCAAAATATCACGTAGGGTTGGCATGCAGATACTCAGTTTTGAAGAGTAACAGATGAACTCCATTTCAGAAAAAGAGTTTGGCAGCCTCACTACACAAAATGCTTTCCTCAGAGTTGCATTTAAGGGAGTATTTATTCAAAATTCAGAAGCATACCTCATAGGAAATGGCCTTTCTCCGAGGTCATTAACCATAAAGAGTCTGTCTTTTAGACTCAGTAGCTGGAATACATTTTAAAAAATTATGAATTGATATAAAATAAATTTACTTAATGCTGTGAGCTATATTCTCCTCTCTGTATTTTTCCATCTTTTTATTTTTATTATTGACTTAAATTTTTTAGTGTGGAAGGTACAGAGGTTTCCTATACACCCCCTTCCTCCACATACACACAGTCTCCCCTATTATCAGCATCCCCCAGCAGAATGGGTCCATCTGTTACAGTGGATGAACCTACACTGCACGTCACAATCACCAAGGTCCATAGTTAGCATTAGGGTTCACTCTCGGTGTCGTTCATTCTGTGAGTTTGGACAAATATATAAGGATATATATCTAACACTGTAGTATCATACAGAGTATTTTCACTGCCCTAAAAATCCTCCTCTACATATTTTTCAATTTGCAAAAATAGCTTACAGGTCAGAAGATCTGTCGACTTTGGGATCATCCTGTGAGTTCTAACATTATTTCCCGGAACCATGTAAAGCAACTGCTTCAGAACTATAACAAACAGGTGAGTCTGTGTGGAGCAGAGGCCCCGCTAAATGATTTTGGAACCTCTTTGCCCATTTTAACATATGCATATGGACAACAGTTGTAGTTCTCACCACTTTAAGTTTGTGCTTGTTGTGGAGAATCAGCTGATACCACAGCCGTTTCCCTTTTAGCCCCGGAGTCCTATGATGGACAAGTCATCATTCAGTGTAGAATTTCTGCCTCTGAACTACTTCATTGAAATACTGACAGATATTGAGTCCTCCAATCCAGGTAAGTCACTCCTCTGCTCTCAGGATTTTCCTGTTTTTCCCCTGACACATCAGTCAGTCTCTATGTGCTTCTGTGTACCTTTTTCTTGCCAAAATATCCCCTAATTATAAGTAGGATCTTCTTGCAATAGGTTTTAATTAGCAATACACAATTTACTACCTAAATTACCAAAGGAATAACCACCTTTCAGGTTTTAAAAGGAATTAAGAGGTTAAAAACCCATTTGGTTGGTGTGAATGGCCTTTCTTGGTGCTGAGGTTTAATAAATTTTAACAACACATTCTCAGAATAATGTGTTTTACTAAAATATAAAATAATTATGATTTCAGTGAAGTATGGGAACAATATTATAAATGTTCTATGGCTTCATAGTAACTCTTCTCTCTCTTTTTCCTTTCAGCTCTGTATGCTTTTGAAGGACGTGACAACGTGGACGCAAAATTCGTAGAGGAAGCAGCTCTGAAACACACCACGATGCTTTTAGGCTTATAAAAGGGAAAATGCAGTTATATCAGCTTCCAGTATTTTTCTCTTGCTCGTTAGCTCTACTTCTGTTGAGAATTCTTTAGCAATATTTTAAACTGGTAACCAAAATCAGAATACATTGTTGAGCCATCTGAATTTCAGTTTAGTACTTTGTTCAGACAGAACTAGACAGTCAAGTGTAGAGAAATGGCAGCCAGTCCAAGGGGGCATGAAGTGGCCTAAGTGATGCTCTTCCTAGTGGCTGATCTTCCTAGCGCTCTCATAGGCCAAAAGCTAGTTTCTATTATACTCTGAAATAAAATATACTTTAAAAATGTAGGAACAGTGCTTAGAAAATCAAAAATTGGCTGTGTCACTGAAAATAGCATATGACAAGCAGAAAAATTACAAGTTGTAGAAAAATTCTATTTTGGAAATTAGATACTTTTAAAAAAACTGAATTTGGACTAAGTCAAATCTGCTAATTCTAGTAGGGAATAATTTGCAAAATACAATAATTTATACATACATAGAGTAGGATTTGTCTTCGTGAACGTTCAGATGGAACTGTATTTAATATTATAAAGTTATTTTTATATTTATAAAAGTTTGATTTAGTAATATGTTGTCATTTAAAAAAAACACTGAAAGTTTTAGCCTAACTCCTTTGTTCTCTGAACATAGCCTTTTATTCCCACCAAGAATCATGACTCCATGAACATGTTCCCCCAAAGACCCACATGACACCTAACGAGTTCTCCCACTTTTCTTTTTTTTTCCCCTCTCTCTTCTACAGTGACGTTCTGACCATAAATACAGTTGACTCCTGGGGTAAGCCCAAAACCCTTTGCTTTCTTCTCTTCACACCGTTTCCCTCATTGAACTTGTGAAATTTTAAAGATTACAAATATCACTAGCCAGTATAATAATTCAGCTTTTCTAAAATCATCATTCTAAAAATTATCCTCTCCTCCAGAATTTCCCATTTAGGTCAAATATTTCATGGTCACTGAAGCTCAGAGTCTTGGAGCCATATCAGCAAGGCGGTGCTGGTTTTTCCTCTTGATAAGGTCATTATTTTTCATCACCCTACGCTTTCCTCTTCACACCCGGGTTGTTTCTGCTGCTTTCTGAAGTCTCATTCATCTGATGCATATTAGAGATAAACACTACTTTGATCCTGCCACCCCTCTGCTCATAATCCTTCAGTGGCTTGCCATTTATTACAGGATAAAATCCAAACTCTTTGACATTCAAGATCTCCCAAATTCTGGCCTTATACACTTCCCCAATACGAACGTCCTGTTCCAACCAGCCTCGCTCACTGGGCCTTGAACAGAACTTTTGTCTTCTTACTTCCAAGTCTTGCTCAGGCGATTTCCCCCTCCTGGAATCCCCTCCACTTACTAAAATCTTATTTATGCTTCAGGGCCAGATAAAAAGTTCCATCTGACTGTGATCCCTGGCCATTCCAGTGCACAGTGGCATGTCACCCTCTGGACCAGTAGCACACGTTGTAATATTTAAGCATCCAAACCTTTGTAATTTTTAAAAATTATTTTTCCTTCCTATCTATTTAAACTTCCTGTGTGTTTATTTTTTGAATCCCTAATTACTGATCCTACAACACAGCAACTGTGTGTAAGTTTGTAGTATTTCTTTGCATTAAGCACACAGCTTACACAGCATTACTTGTTATAGGCTCTCTCAAGGATTTGCTTTTTAATGACTTCACAAAGCAGTCAGGTTAGATTCAGGACTCCTAGACGGAGAATGAGATTCAATTTCCCTCCATTCTGTCTGGGTGGGGGCTTGGAACAGAATTTGTTTGATTTAGCAAAATAAATGAATGTGATATTTCTCACTCCCAGAGTCGTGAAATGAAATTCATAACTGATAACAATATGAAATAACAATAGTTTGAGCATGTTAATGAATGTAAAATCACTGGTTTCAAATCTACTTTTATATTTTTATGTGAGAAAGTAAACAGAATTAGCAAAATATACTTGGGTGAAATACAATAATATTAGAGTAATGAAATCAGTGGAACTGGCCTCATTTTCTCTTTCACATGCAAAATTATAAATATCTTCATTGAAATTTTGAAAAATCTGGTATCAGAACAAAGTAATCACAAGTGTATTTGCATATAACATGGTGGAAAATCTAGATTTATAAGAAAGATAAATTAGGGCATAATTGTTTTTGCCCAAAAGGATTCTTTATTTGTAAAAAGAATCACTATAACATCACTTTAAAAAAGACAAGCTTCCCTACTGCTTTTCACTCAGTTTAGATTTACTGACATCAACTTGCAATGCAACTATTTATTTAACAAAGTGAGTTACGCCCCTGCAGTACTTGGGCTATTTTCCTTTTCAACCATTCTTTCTTTTTCTTAAAAGTGGGTACATTGAACAGGATCTGCTTTTCTTTCTTTAATAAACAAAGACCACTCTGCCAATTTCTGTACTTCGCTGAAAAGGTATTTATTTTTATTGCATTTTTGTAGCACCCAGTCTACTATATATTTCTGAAATGTAATCAAGAGATAAAGTGAAAAAGAAAGAAATTGGTGAGTGTGATAGGAAGGAAGCATATGTTGTGGATACTCTGTAATTTAGAGCTGTTACGCTGACGTTTTCCAGCTGTGGATGTGAAGAAGCCTGGTTGAAGCGCCTCCTTGAGAAGCCTGGGTTGGTTCACATGTTCAGATTTCAATTGGCTTTATAACAGGTTTCTTTATGTGCCTCATATTGGCCCCAGGTTCACTGGGCTTAAAAGGAGCCAAAGCGCCGTACGGTTTTGGCAGAGGAAGAGTGGACTCTGCCTCTGGGATGTAGGCATTTGGACGCTGATCCGCAGTTGTGTAAACACCACTGGGCAGCTGGCGATTTTCTGCTTCCAAGAACTCCTGCAAAGAATGATTTATCCTTTTCAGTTTTTGAAAACTCAGGTAAAGTCGCTTCGTCCTCAGGGCCCATCAGACACAGCTGGGTCTGAGCAGCCTTCGGCTATGCTTGCTGGCCGATATTCCCCAAAGGGACAAGAGGGTGTGAGGGTGCGTCACCAAACACGCACACCTGCACACACATTTCGTCTCATTGGAATGACCCATGTTGCTCAAGCATCACTGTACTCCTGGGGTTTAGGGTTTACCATAAACTGGTTGGTGGGACCTAAATTTGCTACATTCCAAACAGTATCTTTCATTAAACACTAATTATTTCCATGTTTGTGACAAAGGCAGGATAATCTGTTTCCTTTGGTAGGTCACTGGTGAGCAAATGGTACAAAGGAGGAGATAAGGAGTAAAGTAGAACCAGTGGAGAGAAGTGGTCAGCGGCTTGCTTTGAGCCTCAAGATTCTGCCTGTGTTTCTGGAAAACAGAGGAATCTCTTATAGCATTAAAAAGAATTTGAAAAAATGGAGACAGGTAAATGACAGCTGGGACACCACAGGTAAAGTCTGAATGCCCTCAAGAATATAATCCCAGGTAGCATACGAATGACAGATCAGACCCTGTTTTCAGGAATTCATAGTATGTGTTTGGAATGCACCTTTTTCTTGGGTTAGGGAGGGAATGGTGATCTTCTGGGGATGTCTGCTCTGTAGTCTGAGAGTGAGTTATAGGCCCCCAGGATGTAGTCTCCTCAGAAAGAGATGCCTAATTCCACTCTAAGATTATTGAAAGGTCATGGGAGTAGGAATAAGAACTGAGCCCCCAGTGTGTAGGTGGTCAGTGATAGACTTAGGTCTTTGGTGGGAGAAGGGTGGTACTGAAGCCTAATCGTAGCTTCTGCACCAGGTGCAGAGTCTGCAGAAGCCTGTGACAACCATAATACGCTTGAGGCCTCACAATATGCTGTGGTGGCCACAGCAGATACATTGAAGAGTAAGGTATGGTCTGAGCCAGGGTGCAAAGACAGAGATTAGAGACCTAGGATAAAACCAGTGCCAGCCTGGCCATTGCCATGCCAATGGGAGGTCCTGGTCTTCACCATGCCAGCCCAGGATAGAACACTGTGGGGTGGGACTTGATGCCCACCCAGTGTTCTCCAGGGAATATTCTGACCCTTTGGACTGTTGTACTTTGCTTGCCTACGTAATATCTTAAAAAAGCAAAACTTGTTTCTAATGACTTGCTGGGCCTATGTGTGTGGTAGAGTAGAACATTTTCATATATTTTGGGAGGATTGACAACCCCTGTAGCAGCCCTTCCCGGCACATTTTACAAATGCACCGTAGAAGCCATAGCTTACCCGAGACTTTTCAGCCATGGCCAAGGCATACATTTCTTCATCTCGAAGTACTTTCAACCATTCTCTCTCAATCTCTTTATTGAGGGGCAGACCCTTTTCCATCCTGGAGGTGCAAGTGAGGATGAAGTCTTCTTTCTCCTTGACTTCCTTTTGGAGTTCAATGGTCATAGCTTGTTTCATGGACAGCTCAGCAACAAGAGCCATCATTTTTTCAGTAGCATCTTTGATCTTTTTCTGGTAGCCATTCATCTAGAATTAAAAAGCCCAAGGCTTAGCCTATGTATACATTCCATGAAGACTTGAAGAAAATGGCAGGCTTCTGGCTGTCTCTGAAGGTGGGCATTCTTGCCTGAAGGAAGGAAAGTTTAAGTGGGAATTCACAGAGAATAAGAACTGGAGGAGACCTCAGAGATTCAGCCCAACACCCTGGCTGTGAAATAGGACAAGGAGGAGGGAGAAGAAAGAGATCTGTTCATCTAGTTACTGGATTTCCAGGTGGGTAGTATTGAGGGGAATAGTTTAGTGTCTCTATTTTTAAGAGGTGATAAGGACAAAGGAAAGGGTATTCTTGATGTCTAAGTTCTGGCCTAATTTTGCCATGTTATTAGTTTGCCACTTAAGCAGGGGGGAAAATCTGGTAGAACAGAATTGTATTAGTTATTAATACACTTGCTTAAGTAAGGTAATCAGCATCCGTGATGATTTTTAATGGAAACTGTCACACTTCAGTGTGTGTGTATTATTGATCGTAATTCCCAGGATGCATCATTATGAGGTCATAAGCAAGCATGAGCTCAACTGGACAGTCTGGCCAGTAATTTGAAAAGAAATGTTCCTAGTTGTGTATGTGTGCTTACCTTTTCATATAAGCTATTTATTATCAAAGAATTAAAAGATAAGACTAGGTGGGAAAATTGATTTTAAAAGACAGAAAAGAAGTAAAATTGGAATTGGTGGTTCCTGTAAGCTTTCTGGCCCACAGCACGGCCTTTCAGTGTGGCCGAAGGCTGGTGAGGCAGTAAGAGGTGACTCCCGCCACCCGCCAACACTCAGTGTCACATTACCCTGTCTTATTACTTCTTCATATCCTTTCACTACTGACATTATAATATAAATGTATTTGGTTATTTGGTTATAGCCTATCATCCTACAAGAACGTACTCTTCATGGGGACAAGGACTGTTTGTTTTATTCATGAGGTTCCCACTGCTTAGAATATAGGAGACAAAATTAAAATTGAATGTTTGTCGAATGAAGGAATGAATCAATTCTTAGTCTCTTTTAATTGTTCATTCCTTTGAACCAAGGTAAATTGAGACACGAATATGAGCGTCCAAAAACTACACCCTACCTCAAAATACTGTCTTCTCTTAATAGAGTATATACTGGTCTGTGTGTACATTTGCTTACAGAAACGTTGCTGCTGGTGATCTACGTGCCTCTGAAAATATAATGACCAATTATTATGTGAAAACTTTGTCTCTTTAAGGGAATAGGGAATATAAATTTCTATAACTTCTATACTGCATTAGTTTTCAGGAAGCATAATTTGAATAAAAATGACAGGCATTCAAAACTTCAGTGATGAGTCATTATCTCTCTTTTAAATTTTATTAACTAGTCATTGCACACTTGAGTGTGTGTATAACTAACCAACCTCCCTTCTCCATAAATGAAAAAAAAAAAAAAGGATGGTATTATTCTGGGTTCTCTGAGTCTTTGCTGAGATTTCCCATTTTCTGTTCATTTGGGAAACTTGTAAGAGGAGCCATAAGCTCTCTAAGATAGATGAGAGATGAGGTGTGCAACCTTGTTGAACACCCGCAAGGGCCAGCCCACTTCTGCTCGACTATGTGATGCTTGCCACCACTTTAGCTGATATCACACCCATTTCACAGATCAGGAAACTGAGTTTTAAGACCATTTATGTATCTTTCTCAACGTCACTTGGTAGTGTTGGTAAGTCACAGATCTGGGATCTGAATGTCTTTCTGTCTTCCAGCTCTGCCTACTCTGAGGAGATTATTTTAAATGGAGGAGGAAGAAAGCCAGGTAGAGAGCATGGAATGTGGGGAACGGAAAGGGAGATGAATCATGAGGACAGGACTCAGTAATGCTGGAAACTTCTTGGTCATGTGGATTGTGTCGGCAGCTCCCATTTGTGTTTCTCTGGCTTAACAGTTGACTTCTGGAGGGACTCTGCCATCAGCTTTGACAAGCAGGCCTCAGCAAAAACCAGCTTCCCCCAAAGAAAGGCAAATTCATTTTGCAAAATAAAGGAAGGCAACATTTAAAGAAACTTCAGACATACTAATTCAGGCAACGTTCATGAGCCTAAAGAAGTCTTAACATTTCTTATTTTGTGAGGTAAATTGAGATTTGCACAAGTGCTGTTGGCCTCATCAGTCTATTAGTGGAAGTGTAAAGCCAAATAAAAATGGCCAAGAAGCCTTGAGATTTGCAGTAGTTTAGTGTGCCAGAACTGTTTCTAAAACGGGACTGTTAACTTATTCAACGAACGTTTTTCTAAAGTTTAGCACATGCGGGGCATTGGGGAAACTAAGAATAAGGAACAGTCACTGCCCCCAGGAGCCCACAGTGGGTGACACCATCATTCATGGCGTCTTCTGAACTGTCTCCCCACACTACATGGTGTGGACAATGTGTCCCTTTCCCTTTTGCACTCAGCAGCTCCAGTGACTGTTGCTGACTGACTAAAAACCCTGGACTGTCACAGAGGGATGCTGCAAGGGGCCGGGGGCGCCAAGCAGGCAGCAGACCGTCTGATGCCTGATGGTGCAAAGTCCTGCTGCGTCCGAATCACCAGCCTCCCTCCTGCTGGCTGCTCCTCCTGCTATAGCTTCTAGCAGTCCCTGCCTGACCCTGTAGCTTTGGATCAGAAGCCCTGGTATTTTAAGCTTATGGAATTAGGAAGCCCCACGTTACTGGCCTTTCCTCACTAGTGAGGCTTGGGTGGGGGCTCCACCCCAGGGAGTTGTGTGACTGCTGTTCTCTTTAATGGTCCCCTTCCATTGCTGCCTTCTGGCTACTTCTGGATTCAGGCAGCTCCCATGCAGACCGCTGGATAAATGAGGCCCTCCCTTCACAAGGAACTAGAAAGCACTTAACATGTCTCATGAAATAGGAAGATAATGACTGTCATATTTGAGTAGGTACCCTATTAAGTGAAACTTGTATACTGTCATTGAAAGGTTTAGGATTTCCCACTATAATGAGAATTCATTCAGGGCACAAGACTGAACCTTATCTTGGACAATTCTCCAAGAGTCATCTTTACATTTTAAATTTTAATTCTTTGTCTTTATCTATTCATAAAGGCTAATCTCTCTGGGGCTTCCCCCAATAAATGAAGCAGTCTGTGGAAAATGGAAGGTGATAGAGGAGGAAGGACAGAAGAGAGGAGGCGGGGACTTGGGCAGACCTTCTTGGCTAAGAGCAGTGTGTCCTGCTTGCAGGCCTGCGTTTTGCTGCAGAGCCTGTCCGTGAGCCGGGAGACCTGTTCATAGATGAAATCTTTCTCCAGCAACTTCTCCTCCTTCTTGGCCAGCCGTAGTTCCAGCTACGGTCGAAAAGAATTTCAATAGGAAAAAAAAGTCATGCAAGTCAAAATCTTTCCTAATTAGAGCACTATTTTCCCCCCTTAATGAAGGGAGACTTCACTAATGAACATTAATGACTCAATGAACTGGACAAAGTCAACACTTCCCCTCACCCCCTGACCCCCGCCCCCGAGAGCTGTGGCACTTCTTCCTCCCCATGGCAAAGAATGGCCCTCTCAGCTCCGTCTAGCTTCCACGTTGCCATTCCTCTGATATGCTCCCATCAGGAAGACAAATTAATCCATTCACGATGCCAGAATTGCTCCTATGGGCCGTGAGACAGAGATGGGCATTTTGAAAGCACTCAGGTTTTAACTTTTTTGGCAAGCATCTAAAGTCAAGCTTAGGTTTCGTTACTAGATTGCAATGAAAGGACTATATTAGTGACTAGAATAATGAGGGATGAATCCTCATAACATGAAACTGTACCACAGATATCTGTGACACTGATCAACAGGGGCTAATAGATGCTATTTTAAGAAAGGACATTTACCGCATCCATTTTTTTGATCATTTCTTCTTTGGTCATATCTTTCCCTGGAAGGAAGCGTGTTCTGTTCTCACCCTCAGGATTTATAAACTGTTTCTCCAGGTCTTTTATTCTGTCTGTACACTGTGAAAACTATTAAACAAGAAAGAAACAGTAACTCTGCTCAGTAAATCTTAAAGTCACGTAACCCAATGTCTTTAGGGTCTTTCCAGGCAAAGGTGGAAGGGAATTCTTAACACCCCATCAGCTGGGACTTGTGGTTAAGCAATGTTTCTACTCACGTGTGGTACAGGGAGGAAGATACCTGTTAACTGACTCTGCAAAGCAAGGCAGTGACTTCTGGGTCATCAAAAAATGCTGACTTTACAACCAGTCCTTTTATTGCTTCCCATTTTGTGTTATACTCCCGGGATGCTGTGTGGTTGCAGAGCTCCGACTATACAGACTTGACCTCTTTATTGCATGTTGTTACAGGGGCCAAGGCAGACAGCACAGCATAACAGCATACAGGGTACACAACATACTAGACTCCAGTTTAAAACCCTTTGCTGGCAATAGGCTTAATGGCTTCCCAAAGAAAAGTAAAATTCTTAATTACTAGGTCAACACAGTGTACAGTCTGTGAGGAATAGCCCGAACTATTTGTATCTTTTTTGGTAAACACCCAATGTAATGTGTTATATATTCAACTATATTTGTTGACGCAGTGAGACTTTGGAGGTGGATGAAGAAATACAGAAATTCTCAAGCAGGAGTGGCAGCCGCACTTAGCTGTTTTGTAGGGAGGGATGTGGAACACAGTGAAAACCAAGCCATCACCTTTAGCTTTTCTACTGAAAATCTGTATAATCGCAGGCAAATCATTTATCTTCTCTAAACCTTAGTTTCCTCAACTATCAAATGGGAAAATAAGTCCCAAACTCATGGGATTGATCCATTAAACGAGATAATATATTTAGAGTACTTTAAATTTTTAAACTTATTCTCCTCCTCCCGACAAAAAGAATTTCAAATGGTGACGTGAATATTGTTTTTATTCCTGTCTCTCCACACTTAATTGCCCTTAATAGGGAGTTAATAACGTATCCATGTATGTGTATTTGTTGTATTTGTTATTAACAACATTTAATGTCTCCTTTTGTTAATTAGGAAATTAGATAAGAAAAAATATATGGTGCTTGCTTATCAAAGTGGCACCTTGATTGATCTTATTTCCCCATGGGCCCTTGAGGAAAAACCGTATCCTTTTTCGATATAAAATAGTGCTCTTGTGTCCGAAAACAGTTCACAGGACTTCCAGGAGCCCTAAAAACAGGCTATTATTACAAGTAAAATATTGCAGGAAAATGTGACTTATGATAATCCTTGGACGATTAAAAACTTTCAAGCAACCAAAAAAAAAGCAAACCTTAAGAGAATTCTGAAAGTGATACAAAAAAGGGGAAGATTGAAAAAAAAAAAAACAAAACACTGTAGCTATAACAAATAACAGGATATGACGGAGATCTGGCACTAAACGGCAAGGTACAAAAACAGCTTGCTTGAAGCTTGAAATTTCACACGGTGTCCTTCAAAGGGCCCATGTGATTAGTGCTGAGTATACAATTAAATAATTAGGTGCAGTCTGAAGACTAATGCGAAACTTTCTATTCCACTGTTCTTAAGCTTAGAACTAACTCTGGTAGAACACGGAGCTGATGATAACACACAGTCCCTATGCTTCAATTCATATGCAGTCAGAATGATAAATGCTCACACCAGGCAGGGGGTACTATCATTGAATGCATAGTATTTTCCTCTTGGGTAAACTGAATTCATATTTTATACCGGATTACTGGTTTTATATAATAAATGCTAAGTATATATATATATTTTAAGAAGAACTAATTTTGTCTATTTTAATCTATTGAATAGAAGTATTAATTTGCAATTAACACAAGTAAAATGCTTCCATAGTACAGAGTGAATTTTTTCTGTTGTGGATCTTACTGGATTTAAAGTCCTTTTGTTCTGCTGGGCATGTTGATCATGTAGCATGGGCAAAGATGGCCTTGAAAGTGTGTTCTGGGAAAGACCTGGAGAGAGCCGAATTGTTCTGTAAAACGGAGTGAGACAAGTGTGGGGCGCCTGGGGCGCAACATGGACAGTAAGGCTGTGGAGGGGAGATGGGGGGTGAAAGATGGAAAGGCAAGCCAGTGAAATGGAACTAGGCTAGGGTGTTGCATGGGGTAGTACACCTGGGGGACTGTTCCCAGTGGTGGCGTGGGAAGGCATACTTGTCTGATACTTCATTTGAAGTTCTTTGCATTTCTTGAATGTACCCCCTCACACTGGTGCCCCAATTCTTCAATAAAGTCAGTTCACAGACACAGGCCTGGCATGAATGGTCTTGTGTAGGTGTAGGCGGAAGTTGGAACCAGTCCCGAGTCTGCACTGAAGTGGCACAGAAGTGGCCCAGGCACTGTGTGTCAGGATGATGAGCGGATCCCCCAAAGGAACCACTAATTGGAAGCAGGAGTCAGAGCTGCAGGAATCCTGGGGAGGCTTTGTGGGAGACCTGGGGGAGGCCTGGGGGATGTTCCAGCCAGTCCATCTAATTCAGGGCTACACTTGTTGAAGACGTGAATGGGAGAACATATGGCTAAAGAAACAAACACTGGAATCAAACCTTACCATATTTGTGCAAAATGAAAGATCCTATCGTCTGTATAGCATATTACACGTTGAAATGCCATAAAATATGAAAGTAGAACCATCATTCAGTTCCATAAAGTCCTGTGAATCCCATGACATGATTAAAGTAAAAAAAAAATGACCCCAAACTGTGTCTATAGCATGAGCTAATGAAAACCATTTACTTGTAAACCTAGAAAACGACCTAGAAATGGTCCAGATTTCTGATAATTTTAATAGTGATTATATGTTGGGGATAGAATTTTTTTCTTTAAATTTTTTGTATTTTTTTCAAAACTTCATTAACAGAGTATGTCTTAATTTTATAATCAGAAAAAAATCTGAAAGCAAACCTGACATTTTATTATTATTTTTAAATTTTTTGGCCACACCCCATGGCATGTGGGATCTTAGTTCCCGGACCAGGGAACCCACACCCCTGCATTGAAAGGTGGAGTCTTAACAGCTGGACCACCAGGGAAGTCCCTAAACCCGACATTTTAGAAAACATGTTATAGGTTAAAATGTATTCCAGCTACACTGAGTCAATGGATAAAAGTTTAGGCCACGAATTGTTTAGTTTAATTTTTTCTTCTGTTTTCATTAAGAAAAAAGTATAATTATTACATGTGAAGAAAATGGCTTTATATTTATGGTTTTATTTATTTACTTGCTGTTTTATGTTTAAATTTTATGACTTTATTCCACTTTTAAAAAGGCCATGTCAGAGGCCAAGTTATTAAATTACAGGGAAACTACAGGGGTTAATAAGGAGTCTAATTATATGCGATTACCCATTAATAAGAAACAACAATCTTGGTTCTAGAATTTCAAAGAGAATCAAAAATAAGAGAGCTAGGGCTACCCTGGTGGCGCAGTGGTTGAGAGTCCGCCTGCCGATGTAGGGGACACGGGTTCGTGCCCCGGTCCGGGAAGATCCCACGTGCCGCGGAGCGGCTGGGCCCGTGAGCCATGGCCGCTAAGGCTGCGCGTCTGGAGCCTGTGCTCCGCAACGGGAGAGGCCACAACAGTGAGAGGCCCGCGTACCGCAAAAACAAACAAACAAAAAAAGAGAGCTAGATGGTCTGCAGGATCTTTCCAGCAAGCATCAAAAACATAATTATGAATAAAAATAAAAACAAACCAAAAAAACCCCCAATTATGCTGGCCGTAGTGAAAGCCTGGCTTACTGAAGTTTTGAGCTCTGAAGCAGCTGAGTTAGAGCTGAGATTTGGGGAGGTCTAAATTCCAAGAAAGGCAGAAAGTGCTTCATGGGGGATAAAAAGATAATCTGTAGCTCAGATGCCTGAAGCACAGATTCTACCCTGGAGCAGTGTTCAAAGGCATTTTTAAACAGGACATTTAACTCAAGAGTTCTTGTAGGTACCAGGAGTAGCATGGCTTGATTTACATGTAAGAACTTATATGACCTACAAAGCAACAAAGGAGGAAAAAAAAAGAAGACAGCAGCAGCTGTTCCCAGGACGTGTGTCATCAACACTTTTCCCACCTGAATCTGGAGCACTGCTAGATCAGCATCCAGAGCCCTCTTGGCTGGCAGCAATTTCCGGGTCACGTGAATCTGTCTTTGCTTCTCCGCAATCTTCACTTTCAGGAATCGGATCTTCTCTTCCAGGACGTGTATTTCAATTTCTCCATGTAGCTTCATCTTCTCTTGGATATTTATTTTTTCATAAAAAATGCACACTTCCTCTTCCCGCTCTATCAGCTGAACACCACTATGGTCAGATTGAGAGGCAGAGGCTAAGAGGATGTTGAGGCCACCGTTTTACTAGTCACTGTGGTTCTCTCTGGATTTGGGTGCAAAATACACATCAACACTGCGTGATTCCAGGAGACAATAGATATTCACTGTTGGCTTTCTAGTTAAACTCCACATTTTGAATTTTTCTGGGCATGGGAGAGAGAGGGTTGTGTAGAATCTGGACTCTGAGCTGACCATGTCGTTGGCCGGCCACAGTATCTCTGCAAGTCCCAGTGGTCCTCCTGGGGTGGAAAAGAATGTCACTCCCCACGCATGAACGATGTGATCCCAGGGTCTGATTTTCTGCAGACCCTTTTCACGGGCCAGACCTGCCAGCCAAGGGCTGGCCAGAAGTACCCAGGCAGGGGGCCAGGGAATGCGTTTCTGGCAGCTATTCTGTTCTATCTAACTTGCCAGGACCATTAGGCTCTTTTAAAGTTAAATATTTCTGATGTACATTTCCCCATAAACAGGCAAATCCCCATGATTATAGCCCTTTGTAATCATGCCAGAGGAAAGACCCCTCCTTGTGAGGAGACTGTGGGGAAGAAACAAAGTAAGAATTTTCTAATTCCAGCCCCAGAACTGACCAGGGCCTGGGAGCACACTGTCTAAATGCTTTGGTTTGTGCCAGGAGCCAAATAAGAGGACTTTTTTTTATTTCCCCAGAGAGAACACCTGCCAGCCCTTTGAAAAAGTGGTGTTCGTCACACCCTGAAGTTCTTCCCCCACACCGTGTGTATCCATTATCCCCAAGTGCATCTTTAATTGCTTCTATCTCTTTCCCTGTCTCTCCTCCCTCAAAACATGTGTGCCCAGGGGTGTATGTGGCTAATCTTAGCTCTGTATTTTGTTTCATTTGCCATTCACTGGCTCATCTCATGAGCTGCTTTATTCTCTTGACAACAGAAGCCAGGTGTGATGCGTTACCACCTTTTAGAACTTTCAGGGCCCAGCACTTAACACAGAACACAGCCTTACACAGAACAGCACACAATCAAGGTTTGAGGAAAAAAAATCTAATACCTGATGTAATTACTACAGGGCTCTACAATCTCATGCACCAGATTTCTCAGAACACAAGCAACTTGGGAAAACTGTTAAGTAGTAATCAATTAATAATATTATTATAGCTGGGAGAAATAATGCTACTTTTGCTGAGAAAATGAACTGGGTGAATGGCTTAATGAATAAACCTGTCGCCCAAGTGAATACAAGATCCAAAGACTTATTTATGTCAATTATACTGAAATAATTTGATGGTATCCTGATCCTGAGTGGTAGCCTGGTAAAGGACTTTGATCCTTAAGCGAGCAACTTGCCAAACCCTACTCTTGGCTGTCTTTCTTACGAGGATAGAGTTTCTTATTTTCAGGGAAAGCACACAGCCCCCTCCCCGCCCTGCAAAGGCTGATGAAACCTGAGTGTCAAATGTCCCTCACTATCCCCTGTCAAGTCTAGAGAAAAATGTGCAACATTTCTAAATCGGATCTCTGGGTGCTTTGCTCTCCCATTAGGTTCCTGGTTTTTACCTTTCATTTCGACGCTGAACGGCTTTTTCGTATTTTTTGCGAAGCTGCGCCATCTCCTTTTCAATCACTGTGATCATGTTGTCAAGTCTGTCAGTGTTATTTAACTGGGCTTCCTTCTTCTCTTTCATTTCCTGAAGTTTTGCTACCATTTTGCACACATCGTTTTGCATGCTTTCTCTGATGGTAATGTTGTTGGCATGCTTCAGCATAGAATTTTGTAGCTTTCTTTAAAAATAATGGGAAAATGGGTACGAATATAATTTCCTTTAGTTTCTTTAAAAACAATAAAGACTTCTGAAACACAAGCAGTATCAAGGTAGCTCTTGATTTAGTGTGTCCCTTGAAATGACAATAGTAGTAACGATATTCATCACATGATACTCTTCAGGAACTTCTGTAATTTCCCAGGTCTCCGATTTGCCCTTATCTGGATTAGGACAGCTTTCCTTTGTGCCCCAAGTGTCTGCTGCCCCGATTTATCAAAGCAAGAGACTTAAGTGATTCATTTAGTGCTCTGTCATCCCCAGGAGACTCTGCTATCTTGAGGGTGGAGGCGGTTATATCTGACAATGTCCACTGGACCTAAGGTAGTGCCTGACTCAATATAGCATCACAATAAATGCTGAATGAATGCATGGCCTCTATAAATGATATTTTACTTTCATGTAGGATGAGAAACTGATTAGGATGTTAGATTTGCCTTTTCAT
Organism: Stenella coeruleoalba; assembly: GCF_951394435.1. Lineage (NCBI taxonomy): Eukaryota > Metazoa > Chordata > Mammalia > Artiodactyla > Delphinidae > Stenella > Stenella coeruleoalba. Next base: position 20,135,599 of record NC_137155.1, on the reverse strand, counting down.
ACCAATCCCCTCACACCTCTACTCCCACCCAACCCCCCTCCACTACCCCACACACAAGAGCCCGTTTTGTAATATCTTTATAAAAGGAAACTGGGCAATAGTGGCCACCAGAAAAAGTTCAGGTTGTATAGACTCTGTGGATCAGGGACTAAATACAGGTGAAAGATTCTACCAGATCTTGGCACACGGTAAATAATAAAGTTTAAAAAAACAACCATTGGATTAATTCATTTAATAACAAAAAGTCCTATATAAAGGACTATTTCTATGGGTAAAAAAAGTGAGCCCAGAGAGCTAGCATAGCTTACCCAAGATCACACAGCTAATGAGTGGCAGGGCTGGGGTTTGGGTCTAGAAAGCCCCTTCTCTTAACCACCCCGCCATACTGCCTCACATAAGCTCATTAGATGCTTCACACCTACAATCATGGGATGCTGGTTTATGAACATTTGAGTGTCTTCTAACATTAAATGCAAACTGTCAAATTTGTGCTTTTATTTGTAGATGAGTAAATGAAAATGAAGTGAGCATAGTTACAGAGTATAGTTTTCCATCCACTTAAATATGGCTCCCAAACAGAAGCATAAGGAATCACATTCAGATGCTTGTCAGCTGTAAAGTGGGGTGTGTGAGCAAGGGCTTTTCTAAGTTTTGTAAAAGACTTATTTTCTATTTCATCATCCCCCAGGGTATTTTATCACTTAATGACTCCGAAGAGAAACCTTTGAAAGGACAGTAGTTATTAGAACACTTACCTGTCCTGAGTAACTGCACTATTTCTTAAAATTTCCAGTTCATTTAATGACATTTTATGCCTTTCTTTTATTTCATTGACTTTCTGGTGAGCTTTGTGAAGTAGGTTAATAAATTTGTTTCTTTCATTTCGAATAGTGTCATACAGTTTAGCAAACTCTCTGAGTCTGTGAAAATACAAGTGTTTTTGAAATTTGTGAAATAAATAGGTTTTTCTTCCCCCAGCCAACTAGATAAGTCCTCATGTAATTCTTTTACCTCCGATGAATTTCTCGTTTTTGCTTCCTGTGTATCCGGATTTCAAGATCCTTTGCTTTGATCTCCCTAGCAATGTTGGCATATTTTTGCTGAAATATAGAAATTAATAGTGAGATTTTAAAAATAGTCTACCACCAACAGCATATGGATACTCCCAGCCTCAACCCATCTCATTACTGTCCATTAAGGACAATTCTATCTTCATCAGCTGGGTCGTGCAGATCACGGGGAAGAGGAAAGGGGGAGGGGGATGAAAATTGCCTGGCCAGCTGAACTGAATCACATTGGCTAGGACAGAAGGTTAATTAAAGGAGAGAAAGATCGAGAGAGGAGGAAAAGAAAGGAGACTGCCCAGGTTGGTTTGAGGAAAAGTTCGGGAGACTTTTGAAGAGCGGAGGAATGATTGTGGACAGCACAGCCGGGGTGGGTGAGTGAGGAATTTGTGGAAGATGGATGAGAGAAGGGGACTTGGAGTCAGTTTTGATAAATGTTACGAGCTGAAGGCTCTGTGATATTTTGTGAGACTGAAGCCATGCTTTTAAAGTGCTTTTCCATTTGTTTGTACGGTGGGTGTGTTTTCCTGCACAATGAAGCGCCATGCTGAGCCTAACCCCATAGGGAGCTGAAAAACAGATTACACATGAATATTTTAAAAGACGGCAGTTATATCTCCAAAGTGCTCAACATATACCAAATGTTAAATGCGCTAGTTACGTTCTTCAAATACAAAGATGCTGGGCCCTTTATCTAGGGTGAGAAACGTATTCAAAGAAGTACAGTATTTTGCTAGTAGAAACCAGAGGAAATAGTTTCTGCTGGCCTTCTCTTAAGGACCGTGAGAGCAAAACCCATATGGTTATTCAAAAGAAACTAGGCATCAGAGCCAAGATTGACATGTAGCAATTTTATGTTGTTCTCAGTGAGAACGGGAGTCAGGAAGAAACTAATATTATTTAAGTAACTGCGTGTATGAAGAATTAAAGAGGTAAAAAATGTAGTGTCATCCCCTCCATCTTGGAGGTAGTAGTAACATTGACTTTTTTTCCCCTTTACCTTTTATCTTAGGGATATGGATGAGAGGTGAAAATAAATAAGATTGACTCTTGTCTTAAGGAAATTATAGTTTATGACAGCCGATCTTTAACAGACTAATTCCCAATGCTAAGAATACTTAAGGAAAACAATATTTTTCCTTTATTGATTTCCATATTTCAAGAGAAATTGATCTTCTTTGAGAGAAATTAGAGAATTGAATTAGCTCATTTAGTAATGAGATTTGGCTGACATAGATTAGTCACACATAGATAACACATGTATCAGTTTTTGAGGTTAATTAAAAAATGGTCTAGTTCATAAAACAGATCCATGTTCCTCGTAGTAAGTATCCCTCTGTCCTCTCCTCTCCTCCTTTTGCTCCTGTTCGTTCTCCCCTCAGGCAGCCTTCTTTCCCCCGTTCCTCCCTGTCCACTGCCTTTCCTTTCTTTACTGAAACGCAGCTACCCCATGAACTCTTCTGGGCTTTGCCTCAGCTTCTGGGACCAGGGTCCAAACTGCTCAATAGGGATTAAGTGACCTTCACCACCTGACCTTTCCTGCTCGCTGGTCTCACTGTTTGACACCCTTTTCCCCATTTTCCCATGCCCCACCCATGCTAAACTTCTTTTAGTTTCTCTCTGTCAAATGTTTTGGGTGGGTGGGTGGGAAATAAACAGTTAAAGGGCAATTTGAATAGTTTGCTGTGGGTTGTGTGATGTAGATCTTCACCCCAGTTTTCTCTCATCTGTATTTAACCTCATGGCTCACGAATGCTTTGATGTGTGAGTTCTTTCTGGAAAACAAGAAGAAATGCTACCCTGTGTGAATGCTTGCTCAGAATTAGACAAAGCTGCAGTCAGAAAGAGCCAACATCTGGGTCACATGGTAAATTCAGGTATTCTATTTTAGTAACATGTCATATCGTATTCATTTTTAACAGGGGACTTCTGGACACAATCCTTATGTGGAATAAATGATTCTAATATTAGAGTTTTAGCTAGCATGATAGGAGGGTTGTTTTTGCTATTGGTTTCCTTGTTGGTTTTGTTTGGGGATGTTGCACTGGGTCAGCTCTGGTACTTTGTCAGGAGCCCAGGAAAGTCATGGGGTGAAGCAGTTACTAAGGGTAATTGTCCTAGGATTGGTTTAAATGATGCTGGCTTGATGAACTTGGGAAGGAGAGTGGTCTAATGCTGTGGCTTCTGAGTTGTTCTGGGCAAATCACAATGGACTATGAGATGGTGGTGAATCACAGACACCTGTGCCTGTGCGCCTGTCAGCTGTGTTCCCTGAAGGCATCCACCTTATTCTTACTGAAATTGTCATCTGTTCAAATCCTCTGCTTGTTGTCATTGACCTAGTTCTTTTCCCCTCTAGATTGTTAGTTGTTGCCTGTTGAATCCTTGGAATATTTTTCAGTGCATGATTGGGTTTTGTTTAGGGAAGCTGTATAGTCACTGAACTTGAAGGAGACTTAAAATCATAGTTTTCTGATGAACATTGTATTAAAAGGCGGCTACCCTGGACTCCTGTGGTAATTAGTGGATGGTTACAAAAATGCAGTTACCTGAGCTTTCAGGAAATCCTTGGATTTTTGCTCTTTCTCGTCAATTTTGATTTGAGTCATACGGACAAGGTTGAATACCAGCTCTCGCATGTTTTCTTGCTCCTTTAAAAGCTTGTTTTCTTCAGCAAGTTGCTGTTCTAGTAACTTAGACTCAGCTTCTGATAGGATTTTCTTTTGAAAAAACACAAATATTATAATGCATTATTTGAAAGAATACACTAAGGCCAGTATCTCAGACTACTTTTTAAATTTTCTATGTAGAGATTATTTTGTTAAAACACAAAAAGTAACTCTGCTGCCTTAGCACCAAGTACTTTCTTTATCTCATTAAAAAAATGTGCAAACATGATAACATGTTTAACGCAGAACTTTTTCTTATTCAGACTGTATTTTCAAGTAATTTTTTGAAGAGAAATAAAAGCATGGGTTTTTTTGTTTATTTATTTTTTAAAAGCATGTTTTAAAACACTTTGACAGTGGCTTGAATAAGCAAAATTTGAAATTAGATGTGACTGAAATAAAACATTTATTGTTCATTTTTAACCAGTAGGCTTTTTACTTTAAAATCTCATGAATCTGTATAATTTTTGCTGGTTAAAACACATTCTTTTTTTTTTTTTTCTCCAAATTTTAATATGGGTTTGGCGTGGACTTTGAGATAAAGAAACAGACCCACATTAAGTAGGATCATATTCTCTTTGATGACTCTCCTATTAATGAGGTTTCATGGAACACAGTTAAAAACACAAGTTTGCTTTAATCATTCTTAGATAGAAGCTTACGTGAAAGTTGATACTAACCTGCTGGGTCAAATTCCTCTTAGCCACTTCAACTTCCTTATGGAGCTCTCGCCTTCTCTCAGTTAATGTAGAATCATCTTTAGGGATAGCTTCAATCTGGAAATCAGAGTTGAAAATAGGTATTTATACCTATTGAAAGAAATCTTCAGTGTCATGTAGTCAACCCTGTCATGACCTTTTGCAAATGGTAGGGAAGTTATGATTCTTACTCTTAAAGGAATTGCCTGTTATGCTGAATATTCTTTATAAAGTCACGGTAAACTAAAATATGAAGACTTGTCAAAAATCTATAATTCACCAGCTGCAAATATTCTATTTCTCATTCATTTGGAAATAAAAACTCTTATTAGTAACAGTTGCTAACATTTATAGAGTACGACTATGTGTTAGGCAAAGTTCTAAGTGCTTATATATATGGTCTTATTTAATCCTCACATAACCCCATGAGGTAGGTTATATTATCTCCAATTGTGCAGATGAGAATGAGGAACAAAGACATTTAAGCACCTTGCCTCAGTGACGTATGTGCGAACCCAGGCAGTTAGATCCCATGGTCCTAACACTGTATTTTACTGCCTCTCTAACTCATGACTCAGCTCTTTGGAAACATGCATATTCAAATGATATTTATTATACTTATAAAATCTGAATTCATTTATGAAACACTATAGATTTCAAATTAGGAACTATTAATAGGAACTATTAACAGAATAGTTGGAACTATTAATAACAGAATAGTTGGCTACTCTTATGTAGTAGTTTGAGTACCTGGAAAGTTCTTACACAAAAGAAAAACCTCTTAACTTTTTTGTTGATACTTGAAACTCCACCATTGTATTTCAGTTGTACTGGCTTGTGCTTTTGTCCTCTGTTGAAGTACTTTGAAGAGAGGGCAACATCTTATTCTATCAGTCTTTGCTGTCTTATTAGGAATGAGCTTATCAGATTCTTTATGATGGAGAAGAGAGCAGAGAGAAGAGGACACGCAGCAACTGATGGGGAAGGAGTACCATCCAGGGTTACAGGAAGGGTTATCTTGGGGTGCTGAGTGCATACTTGACTCAGAGCAGACTTAGAGTTGGATCTTCACACCAAAAGCAATCTGATGTGGTTCATTTCCTACTGTGACAGCACACACTTCTAGGCACCAGGATTGAATATTGACTAAAATTTGTCCCAGGAAGGGCAGATCATACTCTTTAGTGATTTGAGGGTCACTAAACAGGATCCCTCTGAAGTTTACGCTACTCTTTTGAAGTAGCTGAAGTGTGTTTTGGATGTCCCACAATCAGGAACCTGTGCATTGGCAGTAGCATCTTTTGTACCCACAGATGCCCAACGACATCCTGCCTTCCATGGCCTCTCCTAGCATGGAGAGCTAGCTGCTGAGAAGCATGCGCTGGACTTAGGAAGATGAGACATGGTCTTGTGAAATCCATGTAACAATATATAGAACTTGTGATTCTGATGAGCAGATGATTGCTACAGCAGGTCAGAAAATGGAGAGCTCAACGTAGAATTGAATAATCAGGAAAGATTTCATGGAAAAGTTAAGAAGCCAGCGAGGAAGACTTTGATTTCTCCTTCTGGAAAGTAGAGTTAATTCTTCCTGGACAGATTGGAGTCCAGCAAGCATCTTGGTGTCTGACTATTTCTCTGCCATTGGTGTCCAGGAGTGGGCTACTCCAAATGATTTTGCTCCCAAGTGTAGGCAAATCTATACATGTATACTAATGGGGACTAGAGGAGCATATAAGCTTTCTACAGAAGATATGATGAGAGCACACTCATCAACTACTCTGTCAACTAAAGGCTCCTGACAAATTTTCCTGGATTCAGGTCTCAGACATTCAGGTTTCTTCCAGTGTTTCAAATTACAAACAATACTGCAGTGAATGATACTAATTTTTGAACTCTGGCTAACTGCTTCTCTGACACATTTCTCAACTCTCCACAAACCCACCCCTCTAGTTTCAGGAAGGAATTAAGTATGCTTGGTTTGTGGAAGAGGTAACAAGGTAAGCCATTGGTAGCAGAGAGCCTGCTGGCTACCTAGCTAATATCTATGCTCCACACTGACCTTACTAACAGAACCCCAAGTTTGTTCAGAGCTGCAATGTATCAAAAAATCTTCAGACTCCTTTGCACTTGGGGGTGACGAGGTGAGCCAGGACAGGCCAATAAAATGTAAGTGGAAATCTCCTGGATAGGGCTCCTGGGAAAGTGACTGTTTTCCTGTTAAAAAGACAGAGTCCTCCAAGTCATCTGCCATATGCATCTTGCTCTCTGCCCTTCCCCACTTCTGTGTGATTTTATGCCCAAAGGCAGAATGGCCATTTTGTGACCTTGGAGAAAAAAAATATACATGTTAAAGATGACAGAAGAAAAAGCTAAGAGGATCCTGGACTTTTCATTATGTGAAACTACCTGGTGTGTGCCTATCTCTGGATTTTTTATTATGTGAATAAAACAACCCTCTATTTACTTCAGCTACTGTAATTGAGTTTGTTACTTCTTGCAGCCAAATTGTAAACCTAATTGATATACCTTTTGAAAGGAAATCTTTCTAAGGTAATCTGGAAAATGGGCTGGAGTTAGACTGAAGCTTCCGTTAATGGGAAAGGGAAAAAGCTGATCAAGTATAAAAGTTCTAATTATGTTCTAATATTGAGGTAAAATTTACCATTGTTTTTGAGCCCCAAACTGCATATATCAGGTTTTGTAAGCTTATTTATTTTAGTTCTTTGTTTTGATTTTTATAGAGTAGCATTTCATGTTTAAAAAAAAAATTAATGTGTGTTCATTGTAACCAAAAATAAATAAATAAAACAGTAAGTAAAGTAAGAAATTAAACATCTTCTGCTCCCCACCTCTACTTCAGATGTTACCAGGAGGCAGCATTAATAGATTGGTGTCTGTTCTTCCTGACATTTTTAATATATGAATAAACATCAGTAACTTTCATAAAGTTAAGAAATTAGACATATTCTGTAGTAAACATCCCAATTATTTTATATCAGTGAACCTTTCTTTAAGGATCTGATGTTTTTTTAAAATATTTGAAATTTTCATGAGGTTTGTGGCTCAGAATTCTGGGAGAGTCTCTACAGTCAAAGGCCTAAGAGAATCAAACAACTGTCCCTAGGGGGAAACAAATTTTGAAGAATAGGCTGAGCCCTTCATGCTTACCTTTTTTTATCTTTTTGTTTTCGGATTGCATGCAAGTTTGAAATGTTCATTCAGGCTGGGAGTGACTGGCCTGACCCACTGTTTTCAAGTACTGCCAGCCAGCGTAGGACTATGGCTGGGCTAATTATAATTTATAAGTTCAAAGAGGAAATTAGTCTGTCCCTGAAACTGAACTAGGACAAAAACATAGACTTTTCTTGAAAGCACTGAAGGAAAAGCATTTTAATATATTTTCATTTCTGTTAGTTCTACATTATGTGAGTGTTATTTTATGAGCTTAATAGCTAGAAGTATCCTAATATAAATAGCATTTCTTTATTAAAATATGAACAACTTGTGAGCATTCTACCACAGTTTCCTCTTTGGTGAAGAGCCATTCCTGATATATTTGTGTCCAGTCAGATCAGTCTATAGTGGCAAACCTCATCATCAGAAACAGCATCCAGTTAGCTTTACAGTATCCCACTCTTAAATATAAGCAGATAGATAAGGATTACCAGATATTTGAGAAAAGTTTCTAGTAAGAAAGAGAAAAGAACAAACAAGGACACCAAAACAAACAAAAAACCAGGAAGATGTAATCTGAAGAAAGTTGTAATTTGCAGAAAGAAGAAAAAGATAAAAAACTATCATTAACATTCTCAGTGAGATAAGAGAAGATATGAAGTAAGAATAAGGATACTATAAGAAATAAACAGGAGAAAAAGAGATCATGGAAATTTAAAATATGATAGCAGAATGTAATGACTGGAAGAAAAAGTTGAGGAAATCTCCCTTGTAACAAGTCCAAAAAACAAAAGAATGAAAAATAAGAGAAAAAAAATGACAAGAATGTTAAAAGACTCTTTTAGAAGGTCTAACATCTGGGTAATAGGGGTCCCAGAAAGAGAACAATAAAATAAAAGTGGACAAAATTGGAGAAATTATTTAAGATAAAGTCTCAGAATTGAAAGACATGAGTTTCCATATACAGAGAGCCCACTAAGTGTCCAGCACGATGGCTAAAAGTAGAAGCCCCACAAGTGGGAACTTCATTGTGAAATTTTAAAATTTTAGAGGCAAGTAAAAAATCCTACAAGTTTCCAGCATGGAAAAAAAAACAACTGGTTTCAAACAAAGGATCAAGTATCAGAATTGACACCAAGTTTCTTAGTAGTGACTTTAGACGATAAAAGACAGTTGATCAATGCCTTCATTATGAGGAAAAATAATTTCCAATTAAAATGTCATATCCACTTAAAGTATTAATTATCTATGAACTAGAGTGAGGATAAAATATGTTCTGACATGCACTTTCTGACACACAGGTCTTAACAAACTACTTTCCATTCACCTTTCTTAGGAAGCTACTGGAAGACATGCTCCTCCCACAAAAAGAGAATAAGCCAAAAGAGAAATAGAAGAGACACATGAAATAGGGGATCCAACATAGGAGAGAGGTAAAAGGAGTCACCAAGATGATGGAGTAAGGTTCCTAAGCTGGGGAGTGTACATGTAGAGAAGTGAGACCAGTTTGTTACAGATCAGAAGGCTGAGAAGGGAAAAGCAGCTTCTGAGATCTGGGAGTTGGCACTCACAGCTGGGCCTTGGTGTTCTCCTACTGAACACAAACAATTTCACAGAAAATCACCATCAGACAAGACGATTCTATGATCATAGAAAAAAACAAGACCACTCTGTATTTGTCTTTGGTCACAGACAAAAGCATGAACATTTTCCAAGCCACAAAATATCACGTATTCCCATCTCACAGTCTTCCTTACCAACTGCAGCTTTAGCTTTAATCTAGTCTTTTCTCTTTCTATCTTAAGATTTATTAAGATACTCAATCATAGAATTAACCTCACTTTCTGACAATATTCAAATCTAGGGCAGAGTCCCATTTTCTTAAACCATCCCCCAAAACATATAACACAAGCCCAAATCCTGTCAGGCCTTTCTAATACCCTGTACTGAGATACTCTACTGTTCCCCCTGGTGAGTGTTTTCCCTTGCTGCAATGAGTAATAAACTCAACTCATTCAACCACGGATATGTTCCTACTGGACTTTGGCTGGAGGTTACTGAAAAGTCTCAAGTGATTTCTTCAAGAAGGTTAAATGAATAGACTACCAAATATGTTTTAACATGCTGAGAGAAAATTTATACAATTAGAGGACAGTTTGGTGTCAAACTAATTATAAGTATACAGAAAACTACAAATAAAAAAAACAGAATGTTTATAAATTTGGGGGAACACAAAATTTTGTAAGTAATTATCTAATATGACTCAGGTGTGAATAAACTTTATTCATAATAATGTAAATACGAAATTTCAAAATTGTTAAAATTATGTCATGAGGCTATTTATCGTGTGGAGGGACAAGAAATGTGTGTGTTGAACAGGGGTATAAAGAAAGCTTAATCCTCACCTTTTATAGTGAGAAGTAAAAATAATCAGGTCTAAAACTGAAAAATCAAGGAGTAGCATTATTAGTATATTACTTAGACTATGAAGATATATCACAAGAATCAGCTAAAGGAATACGACTTGATTAAGACTAGGAAATATATGGTGTATGTGCTGTCATCTATCTTTCTATACCTGAGGCAGACATCACTAATCAACTGCAGAGCTGATAAGACTGCTGAGTCTCAGAATCCTTTGCAACATGGTCACTACAAGGAGCTACCACCAGCTGAACAGAACTGGCACTTGCCTTCCTTGGACCATATGATCTTTATGATTCCTCTCAGTTCTTTCATTCTATGATTATGTAAAATAAAGAACATTGAATGTCTCGGTCAGGTGACACATGAAAGTATCATTTAAAAATATTAATTTAGTAGCAAAATGGAGGATAGATTGGACATGAAAGGAACAGAACCTAGGGAGAACAGCTGATGGGCAGTGGAAGTCATTCAGATGATGCAGAGAGGATACTAAGAGGCATTTCTGAGCGTTGTCAACAGGGCCTGCAGGTGCCATCCTCTCCATTGGAATGAAATAGCCATATTCAAAGTCTTATCCTGATTATAAAATTTTCTTGAGCCTTTGGAAAAGTTTATATGTATACAGGAAGGAAAGCAACATTTATTTATTGGTATCATATTCTTAGTACCACACACCTTCACATGTGTAATCACTTTTATTCCTTGCAATAATCCCAGTTCAAAGGTTAGAAATGCCTAACATCAGAAGCTGTTCCATGGATCTAGGATTTAAACCTGACTCTGTCTGACTTGAAGCTGATGCTCTCCTCCATGTAGTTCTGTTGTCACAATTGTCTTTAACACTGGAAGGGAGTCATTAAGAGAGAGATGCAGAATCACTTCTAAATCAGAGAAGAGAAAAATGAAACTTCTAGAAAACTACAAATAAAGGAAAAGTGCTGTTGGGAAAGGCAGTCTCGTGCATGCAGTCTTTCCACCCCCACTTGGCCACATAAGAGTGGGCTTTGGGCCTAGAACACTTCTTTACAAAGCGATAGAGAGTCCACACAGCCTGTGCTGGGTTTATCACCTTGTGTGGGAGTATCTTTCCCTGTTTCAGGCACATTGAGAACTCCTTTGTTCTGCTTAAGCCTGTATGTCAATGGTCCTCAGGCACACCCCCAGTTTTCAGTATTTCAGACTCCACAAGGTGGGGGGTGGTGGTCAATGTTCCTTTCGCTGTGGTAAGACAGTTGTGAACATAGGCCAATCGCCCTGAGCTAGCTGTCAGGAGAGACTGCTGGCCAAGGGGGACCAATGTCCACTATTGAAGCTGATCTTCCTCTGTCTCTTCTTTATGTAGGTAAAGTGTTGTTCCGTCCAGTGTTTGACTATTGTGTTTTCCTTGGTGACTCCAATACCAAGATGCAACGGGCCTCCTCCCCAGGACTGGTAAGTGGTGCATGGCGTTCTGCTCCCTTGGGATTGATGACCTGCATGGTATACAGCTTGACATGTACGTACAGAAAGTGACATATTTACTTGGTTATAGGATTTTGTTGTTGTCGTCACAATCTTGGGCATGGTTTTGTGTTTAGAAAGAGAATAACCTTGCAGAGTCATACTATTCCAACCCTTAAAACATGACGGTGAATGTCAGAGCAAAACCTCTAGTCACTGAGGGGACTGTATTAAAGTGTAGATATAGGGTTTTATTTCTCTTCAGGGCCAAATGGAAGTCAACAGGAGCCACGATTAAATGCAGAGGTGTACTGTAATGTGTAGTATGATTTCCTGAGAGTGTGATGTCTTCGATTAAGGAATCCTCCATATTCCAATTTGTTATTGTTTTGCCTAACCCCAGCAAAGTCTCTCTCCCTATGGCAGGCCCATATTCTCTTTTTTTTTTTTTTTTTAAAGCCCAATAAAAATCATATATATTTCTTGGTACTGCAGGACCAACTGTACCTGAACATACAGAAACAAACAGAGCCCACTCTACATTAGTAATTAGATGGTAGAGCACTTAAGCCTTCTCTTGATTAAAAGCCAAGAATCTTATTTGCGTTTCTTTGAAGGAAAAAACCGTAATAAGGACAAACTATTGGCAAAGTGATGGACCAGAGAGGAAATTATAATTATAGACTTCAGAGTTCAGTTTAGGATGTATATGTGTGTTGCTTTTATTTTATTTTATTTTTTTTACACTTTTCACACATCTCATTTATTTATCTATTTTGGATATATTTCATTTTTTTATTGAAGTATAGTTGATTTACAATGTTGTGTTAATTTCTGCTGTACAGTAAAGTGGTTCAGTTATACATATATATACATTCTTTTTTTGAATATTCTTTTCCACTATGGTTTATCACAGGATATTGAATATAGTTCTCTGTGATATACAGTAGGACCTTGTTGTTTATCCATTCTATATATAATAGTTTGCATCTGCTAATCCCAAATTCCCAATTCCTCCCCGACTGCGCCACCAGGGAAGCCCCCATCTGTATGTATTCTTAACAGAAATGTCTATTTAGTTCTTCTGCCTATTTTTGGATTGGGTTGTTTGTTTTTGTTGTTGTTGAGTTGTATGAGCTGTTTGTATATTTTGGAAATTAATCCCTTGTTGGTCACATCATTTGCAAATATTTTCTCCCCTTTCATAGGTTGTCTTTTCGTTTTGTTTATGGTTTCCTTTGCTGTGCAAAACCTTGGAAGTTAGATTAGGTCCCATATTTTTTATTTTTGCTTTTATTTCTATTGCTTTGGTAGACTGTGTATGTTACCTCTTAAGTGAGAGTTTGAGGAGGAGGGATTATTTATCCATTTGGTGTGGGATATATAGGCCCCTGTTGTGTTCCCTGAACAGTTAGAGTTACCCCAAGTAGTTCAGACTCTTAAACATATGCACTCACCCTTGGTTCTTTATACTCCGTGAAAAATTGCCTCTTCTAGTCATTGGTCATTCTTTTCTCTTCATTCTGATTTTTCTTTTATCAGTTTTACCTGAATACACTTTCCAGTCTACATTCATTGACCAAAAAAATAATCTTGCAATGAACATTTTTTTTAGTCATTTAAACCATTATCTTCAACTCTCTTTTTCTTTTTTGAAGTAGGCACTAGGCCATTATTTAGTTTTATTTTATGAACACTCAAACTTTCCAAAATGTTGTACAAATCAGTTGCCTTGAGAGGAATGCCAGAACCCCAGCTATTCTGAACTGAGAAGCCAGCACAAGGAGAGAGACCCTAGAGCATTCATCAAAGCAAAGTAAGTGACCAGAGCAAGTGAGGCGGATTATTTCTTCCAAAATGACTTTGCTTTTCAGTTTGGTGTTTCAGTTTGGTGTTCCTGGGAGCAGCAGAGTCCTGGACTCAGGATATGGTCAGTCATTTCTACTTTGCATTAAATGCTTACTCCTGTGTGCTTTGTGTTGGGAGCAAATTAACAAGATTCTCCTCTCAATCCAGAATTGAGTTTAGACACTGAGCACTACTGCCTACTCCCCACAACCTCACGTTTCTTACCGTGGAGGTGGTCCTTTTACCAATGGATGGAGGCCCCTGGCCAGTGAGGTATCCTCTACTATGCCTGGAACTTACTGGGCAATGAGCGCCACTGAGGTGAGCCTTTGAGTGAAGGCAGAAAACAGGGTTCAGAAGGTCTCCTTGTTTCTAATTATAGCTTCTCAAATTGGCTGCATTTATTTCCACATCCCCAGTGGCTGTGTGTCACATGTAGTTAGCACTACTGTTGTTACTAAGAGGTAACATATCCACTTGCTGTCTGCCTGGGAAGGTATTAAAGGTTGTATATTCATTATCAAATTTTTTTTCAGTTTTAATATTTTTTAAATTGAAGTATAGTTGATTTACAATGTGTTAATTTCTGCTGTACGGCAAAGTGATTCAGTTATACATATATATATACACATTCCTTTTTAATATTCTTTTCCATTAAGGTTTATCATAGGATATTGAATATAGTTCTCTGTGCTATACAGTAGGACATTGTTGTTTCTAATTTTTTTATTTAAAAAAATTAGCTATAGTTGATTTACAATATCGTGTTAGTTTCAGGTGTACAGGTTCAGATTCTTTTCTATAATAGGTTATTACAAGATATTGAATATAGCTACCTGTGCTATACAGTAAATCCTTGTTGTTTACCTATTTTATATATGTGGGCATTTATCTGTTAATCCCATACTCCTAATTTATCCCTCCCCCTCCCCTTTCCACTTTGGTAACCATAATTTTTTTCCTATATCTGTGAGTCTATTTCTCTTTTGTAAATAAGTTCATTTGTATCATTTTTTTAGATTCCACATATAAGTGATATCATATGATATTTGTCTTTCTGTGTCTGATTTACTTCACTTAGTATGATAATCTCTAGGTCCATCCATGTTGCTGCAAATGGCATGATTTCATTTTTTTATGGCTAATATTCTGTGTGTGTATGTATGTGTGTGTATGTGTATATATATATATATATATATATATATATATATATATATATATATATATAACATCTTCTTTATCCATTCATCTGTTGATTGGATACTTAGGTTGCTTCCATGTCTTGGCTATTGCAAAAGTGCTGCTATGAACATTGGGGTGGATATATCTTTTCAAATTAGAGTTTTCATCTTTTCTGGATATATGCCCAGGAGTGGGATTGCTGGATCATATGGTAGCTCTATTTTTAGTCTTTTAAGGAACCTCCACACTGTTGTCCATAATGCTTGTACCAATTTACATTCCCACCAACAGTGTAGGAGGGTTCCCTTTTCTCCACACCTTCTCCAGCATTTATTATTTGTAGACTTTTTGATGATAGCCACTCTGACTGGTGTGAGGTGATACTTCATTATAGTTCTGATTTGCATTTCTCTAATAATTAGCAACGTTGAGCATCTTTTCATGTGCCTGAGGGCCACCTGTATGTCTTCTTTAGAGAAATGTCTGTTTTGGTCTCTGCCCATTTTTAATTGTGTTGTTTGTTTTCTTTTTTTTTTTATATTGAGCTGTGTGAGCTGCTTGTATATTTTGGAAATTAATCTCTATCGGTTGCATTATTTGCAAATATTTTCTCCCAGTCTATTGGTTGTCTTTTCGTTTTGTTTATGCTTTCCTTTGCTTTGCAAAAGCTTATATGGTTGATTAGATTCCCTTTGTTTATTTATGCTTTTATTTCTATTGCCTTGCAAGACTGACCCAGGAGAATTTATGTTAGAGAATGTTTTGCCTATGTTTTCTTCTTTTTTTTGTAATTTATGTATTTATTTTTGGCTGCATTGGGTCTTCGTTGCTGCATGTGGGCTTTCTCTAGTTGTGGTGAGCGGGGGCTACCCTTTGTTGCAATGCGCGGGCTTCTCACTGTGGTGGCTTCTCTTGTTGCAGAGCACAGGCTCTAGGCACGCGGGCTTCAGCAGTTGTGGCTTGCTGGCTCTGGAGCACAGGCTCAGTAGTTGTGGCGCACAGGCTCAGTTGCTCCGTGGCATGTGGGATCTTCCCGGACCAGGACTCGAACCCGTGTCCCCTGCATTGGCAGGCGGATTCTTAACCACTGCTCCACCAGGGAAGCCCCTGCCTATGTTTTCTTCTAGAATTTTTATGGTTTCATGTCTTATATTTAAGTCTTTAAGTCATTTTGAGTTTATTTTTGTGTATGGTGTTAGGCAGTGTTCTAATATCATTGATTTACATGAGGCTGTCCAGCTTTGCCAACACCACTTGCTGAAGAGACTGTTTTTTCTCCATTGTATATTATTGCCTCCTTTGCTGAAGATTAACTGACTGAAGATGTGTGGGTTTATTTCTGGGCTCTCTATTCTGTTCCATTGATCTATATGTCTGTTTTTGTGCCAGTGCCATGTTGTTTTGATTACCATAGCTTTGTAGTATTGTCTAAAGTCTGGCTGGGAGGGTTATGCCTCCAGCTTTGTTATTTCTTGGGAGGTCCATCTTCTACCTGCCCATGCCTAGACTTGGCAAATGCTTCAGGGAGGAAAAAGCCTACCTGTCTCTGTTCACCTATGAAGTGTATATGCTGTTTTAGAATTTACTTCCCACAACTCTCATATGTCTTTTTAAAGTATCTGATTTTTAGTTTATCCATTTTTTCTGGCTACTATGACAGGAACCATGGTCTACTGCAATATTTCATATCTTAACTGGAAGTATAAATGGCAGAATTACATTTTATATTATGTTTATGTACCCCTTCTATTTTATTTAATTGAGATTTTCTGGTAGAGACCAACTTAATTTTGTTTAGGGTGTGTCATATTTTAGAACCAATATTGTGACTTTTATCAGTGTGTAACTGCTTTTGAGATCACTAATAGGTATTTCTCTAAGGGACAAATTATCTTACTGCTTCTATTTATCTTTTACTTTTAAGGGTAATGTTTTGTTGAGTCAGCATTAGCAAATATTTAACAGAGTGACTTTATTTACTACTGGAATCACCACAATAGATTACTAAAGGCAATGATAATTTTTTTCCTATTATTGTTTAAAGAAATCTTACTTATGGTTATTTGGTCAATAAACAGGGATTGTATTATCAATAAAAACAATATTTGCTGCTCCTAAGAGCTTCGTACTCATCACATCTAGGATTCCACTAGGTCTTAGAAGAAATGTTTTAGCTGCTAATCACTGTAAATCTCACCGTGATTGAGGTGGAGTACCAGAAGGTCTATGTTTACCCAAAGTTCCAACTTAACATCCTAATGTGAAAGGCTTTGGGCTAAAATAGAATAGCTTGTAGTTAGCCAATACTTCAAGTAAGAATAACTTGAAAAGTTGGATTTAAAAAATATATGTGAACGTATGAGAGTTGCAAAGGTAAATAGAGTTAAAGTCTTCAAAGATTCTAGCATTATCCAGGAAGTAGTAAAAGAATTTTTACTGGACTCTAATTTAAGGATGAATGGTGTCATCTTTAGAATAACCACTCGGGATGGAAAGAGAATGCAAAACTAATGCATATCAAAAATGGGGAAAATAGAACAATAGGAAATTGAACAATTCATCTTTTTGATTAATCCGAAAGAAGAAAAGATAGGAGAGAAAATGAGACATACAATAGATGGGACAAAGAAAAAGCAATAGTAATACGGTAGACATAAGCCCAAGTGTATCCATAATTACTTTAAATGTTTTTGGACTAAATACAAGAACTGAAAGGCATAAGTTTTCAGACTAGATATTAAAAAGTATATCCTGCATATGAAAGACACACCTAGATGAGGACAAAGAGAGAATGAAAGTAAATGGTTGGATAAGGAAATAATCATGCAAAATCTAACAACAATAAAAAAAAAACTAGTGTAATGGTTGATTGTACTAATATCAGACAACGTAAACTTTTATGGAAAAAAGCATTTCTATAGTTTAAAATATTTCATTGTCATAAAAGAATCAATCTACATGCAGGAATTTTAATAAAACTATTAAAAGTAGATGAGAAACATAAATACTGTTGTTTTATTTAATAATAACAAATAACTGTTCTATTTGTTTTGCAAAATTGTGAAAAGCACATTTTGCCCCATTGAGATAGGAAAAAAGGTCCATGAGTGCCATCTGACAGCAAGACCAAGACCTAGTTATTTAGAATACTCATAACTCTAACCAGTTATTTTCACACTTTGCTAAATCTTGGTCTTTCAATCAGGATAGGCTAGGTTATGCTAAAGAAACAAGCCCAACTATCATCGCTCAAAAGCATGAAAGCTTATTTCTTGCTCTGACAAAGCCTGTGGCCAGTCAAGGTGATTCTCCACGACCACAGTTGGCTCAGCATTCCTGGATGCTTCCATTTACAGCACTTCCATGTCATCTTGTACTTCCACAATGGCCACGGGTTGGGGGAAAGAGCTAGAGGGTCTCACACTGCTCCAGGATGGAAGGAACATGTGTCATTTCTGCCCACAATCCCTTGGCCAGAACCAATCATATGACCCTGCTCAATGACAGAGCGTACAAGGAAGTATAAACCTTCCATATTCCCAGAAGGAGAAGAGCATTAGGCTTATAGGTTAGGATCAGAAGTGTCTAGTATAGCTGGAAACTCCTGTTTACATGTCTGAGGTCATGAACCTCCATAATGTCAGGGACCATGACAGTCCTGAAGAAAACAGGTATGATTTCTGTACCCCCAGCTGCTTCATCTCAGAGGTTGATCTCATTTTCACCAAAGGAAGCACTGACTAAGGCCTGGGCACAGGGATGCAGCCCTCTCAACAATCCACTGCCTTTTAGCACTGCTCGGTTGATTAGCACAGGGAGTGCCACGTGAGAGAGGAGGGAATCAGAGGCAACAGGACCAAAACCCCTCCATTTGGGAGTGCAGAGGTAGTAAGAAAGTAACAGCTATACTGAGCATTCTCCGGTTGTAGTACACCTCTGATACTGCACAAAATTATCCAGGTAGCCAGACATTGGGTTCTGCTGGCCCTTGACTAATTGGAGGTACAGGCTGACTGTCCATCTATATTTACATGATCTGATCTTGTTTCTGACTATTGTAGTCTACAGTGACACCATTCTGGATCTGACTCTTTCAACTACTTCAAACATAGTGGTCCACTTGGTCCTACCCTGTAATGAACCCGTTAGCTCTTCCAGAGCCGGATGACCAAACTGCCTCCCCTGGCCAGGCTGCTGCTTGATCCCAATAAGACATTTCTCGAATCTTGGGCTAACGAAAAGATTGAAACATACTATAAGACAGAGCCTCTATAACAGGTTTGATCCATTTTAAAGTTATCTTTTCTCTGTTCTTTTCCTTTCCCTCTTTCTTTATTGACAGCAAAAACAAATTCTTGAAATATTTTTGCTTAAAAAAGACAGTACTGAGGGAATTCCCTGGCGGTCCAGTGGTTAGGACTCTACGCTCTCACTGCCAAGGGCCTGAGTTCAGTCTCTGGCTGGGGAACTAAGATCTCACAAGCCGTACCAGCGCGGCCCAAAGGAAAAAAAAAAAAAAAACAACCAAACCAAAAAACCCAAAAAACAAAAAGACGTTGCAGAGCTTACAAACCCGATAGTGGTGTTTAGCACCCACCTCTAACAGAAGCCTTTGTTGCAGTGCTTGTGTTTGAGTGAGTGCATCCCAGGACACTTTCAAGAGTAGCTCCATTTTTTTTAAATTTCGAAAATCTCGCTCTTTCTCTCTCTGCTTACGGGAAAGTTCATCATGGTAGTTTTGCTTATCAGTGAGACAGTTTCGTAAATTGAGATCCAAGATCCCTCTGTTCCGGGTAAAAAGAGAATATGAAAGTGATTTGTCATCAACTGCCCTTCATGTTTTTCAAGACAGTGTGCTCAGCAGGTGCATAAGGAACTATTTTCATGCTAGAAGCAAATTGTAAGTAATGCCCAAAGCAATTCTGTTTGCACGTTCTTGTCAGAGTCACAGCCACTAAAAAAAACCCCAAATGGAAGAGCAAATTGGCAGAGGCAGAAGTTTCTAGTCTCCCTGAAATTTTGCTTAAAAATGGAAAATAACACTCTGCCAGAGACTCACACCACAAAATTGCTCCCATTAGGAAAAAATCATGATTACCTCAGAATACAATAATTTTCAGGGAAAAAAGTCCCTCCATTATAGCACACTCCAGTGATAGAATTTCCCTGAGGCATGTTTTAGAAACTGAAAAAAATGCGATAGATTGTGTCCTTAAGTTTTTGGGCACAGGAAATTGAGGGCAGTGAAGAATAAAGGATGGAGAAATACTTTGAAATGCTTTATTTAATAATATATTTTTATTAACGGTAAAAATGTAAACTTCTATAAAAATGTTTATTGAATCAATATAAGTGTTTGAGATTATGTTTTGAATCCTCAAATACAAATTGAAGAAAATTTAGATGACAGAAACACATTAATATAACTGACCTTTCAGTTAGTGAAGTTGCTTCATTCTCTCTGGTTAATTCCAGTAGCTTGACCAACTGGTTATACTCTTGTTCTTTAATTTCAAGCAAGGCTCGTTTGCCTTCAACTTCCTTTATTGTGTCCTCCTTTTCTTCCATTACAGCGTTAATTTTGGTTTCAACTTTCTTTAGGGAGTCATTTAGCTCTTTGAGTTCATATTCCACGACCAGTTTTTTCTTTTCCATTTCTCTGTGAGGGATACATACATACACATATACATTTGTGCCCAACACACACATGAGTTTGCCTTATTTTGAGCCCAGGCTGTCTACCTATTTTTACTTTCTGACCAGGCAACAGAAGGGCTAGTCACAAATTCAGTGATCTCAGAAGTGGGGTGAAGACCACAGATGAGTGGGACTGAGGGGATATCTCCATTGAGTGCCACTGAGGGCAGGAATTTGTCCAGCCTCCCCACTTTCTCCCTAGATCCCCACTGCTACCGTCTCCTGGGATTCTGCCCTCATCCTGACCAGCCTCCCTGAATTGAGGTAAATTTCTCAACTTTGGTGCTAGTGGGCTTGGCTTTTAGAAACGTTACTAGTGTCTGCTGCTTTTTTTCTCTCTTCTTTTAAGATCAGTCACCAGAGCAATCACAGTACTTCTCCAGATTTTTGTATCTTCACTTATCTTTACCCTTTTCGGTTCCTCTAAACCTTGAGAATTCCTCAGTGACTTCTGCCTCCAAATCTGCTCTGAATGCTTGCGGGTCTTACACACGTGAATAGCTGGCAAGTGAAGAGTTACTGTCACTTGGGCTTTAGGCATCTGGCTGGCCAACATATATCTAGACCATGAAACTCTACACAGTTCCAATCATTTATTCCATACACAGATCTGTTAAAGTCAGTTGGTGTTCTCCATAGAGATATGATATAAAATTGGAAAGAGAATATTGTCCCAAAATTAAGACATAAATGCTAGGAATGACAGTAATGTGCTGCACTACATTCTCCTGAAGAACTTGATATATACAACCTAGACAGGGCCAAATGCAGATATTTCTAAAATTATAACAGTAATTCGATGTGTTCAGTGGTTAATATTCTTGTTTTAGCATGCACACATAACTTGGGGGAGCGTGGGCTGGGAAGGATAAAAAATAAAAGTAAGCCATACACTTTTTTGCGTGTTGTTTTTTCTATCTCTTTTCCAATTTGTACAGGAATGGATTGATGGTGGACCTCTTCAGCCTAGTAAAGAAATGCAACCATGTTAAATTATGTAGTCTTGGACCAGAAGCAGTCAAGCAAATTAAACAGGAAAGAGAAAAGAACTACGAGGTGTAGAATTCTTACTGTCTGTCCTGTACTATGCAGTGTGCTTTAATTATGCCATTTAATATTCATAATGACCTTACAAGATGGTAATGGTTGTTACCATTTTAAAGAGGAGCTAACTGAGTGTAACACATCCTCTGGGCGCTCTGCGTAGATTCCCTTTATGGAGGTACACCCATCGCTCAGAGGTTGCAGAGGCTGCTGACAGCTCATGCTTGTTCTCTCCACAGGATTGCCATGGCTGGCAGAGCTGCCTTGTCGGGGGATGGGGGGTGGAAGGTGGAGGGGAGCAGGCTGTGACCCATGTGGAGATATAGCAGCCCATCCCTCTGCCTCAGGGTGGAGCAACCACTGCGGTGCAATTCATGGCATCAGGTTGCCAGGAGGGTTCTCCTGAAACCGAATTTTGGCCCGCTTCGAACCCCACCTCTAGCCTGTTTCCCTCGCTACCTTATGGGATTCTCCTTAGAGCTCCTGCTCAGTGAATACTTGTCTTAATCTCTGCTTCTAGGGAACCCTGCCTAAGACCGAGGCTAAGTGAAGGTACATAATTTTCCCAAACTCACACAGCTTGTAAATGGCAAGGCCAAGATCAGAAGCTCGTTTTGTCTCACGCCGCTTTGCACCGTGCTCTGTGGATTCGCAGAGGATTCACTTTTAGCCTCAAGGATCTTATGTACGTGGCAGGGGTTGTGGAAGAGCCCCTTCCTACCTGAGGATCACACTGGACTTTGGGGTCTGGCGTAACACAGATGCTTGGGGTTGAGGACATCCCTGCAGTGTGGTGCGTTTCTCCCTGGGATCTTGCTCAGTCTTGAGGCAGATCTAAATTTTGTGAGGCTGAAACTTGTACAATTTGGGGAGCTCTTTTTTTTTTTTAAAGTATTATATATTTATTTATTTATAAAGTTGTTTATTTATTTATGGCCGCTTGGGGTCTTCGTTGCTGCGCACAGGCTTGTCTAGTTGCGGCGAGCGGGGGCTACTCTTCATTGTGGTGCGCGGGCCTCTCATTGCGGTGGCTTGTCTTGTTGCAGAGCACGGGCTCTAGGCACGTGGGCTCAGTAGTTGTGGCTCGTGGGCTCTAGAGCGCAGGCTCAGTAGTTGTGGCACGCGGGCTTAGTTGCTCTGTGGCATGTGGGATCTTCCCGGACCAGGGCTCGAACACGTGTTCCCTGCCTTGGCAGGTGGATTCTTAACCACTGTGCCACCAGGGAAGTCCTGGGGAGCTCTTTTTAAGAAAAAGAATCAACAGTTATAAATGATACTTAGGTTCAGGACCTTGGTGGTGGTTCGTGCATGTGAAGCCTTAGTTTCATTGGGTTCCTTGTAAATTCACCCGTGCTCAGTGCCTGTGTTCTGGGTGGCATCTGGGTACATCTTGGCCGACTGCTCTGACTCTTAAGGAAAAGGAGGTCAAAGTGAATCATAACTGTCCTCTAAGCCAAGGTGTCTCAGATGTATTTTTTTTTTTTTTTTTTTTTTTTTTTTGCGGTACGCGGACCTCTCACCACAGTGGCCTCTCCCGTTGTAGAGCGCAGGCTCAGCGGCCATGGCTCAGGGGCCCAGCTGCTCCGCGGCATGTGGGATCTTCCCGGACCGGGGCACGAACCCGCGTCCCCCGCATCGGCAGGCGGACTCTCAACCCCTGCGCCACCAGGGAAGCCCTCAGATGTAGTTTTAAGACATAAGTCTAGGTTACTTCGATTGTTTCGAGACCTATTATACAAAGGTTTCAAAATAAAATGAAAGTTAATTATCTCCTAAAACATAAATACAGGCCCTGCATCACTTTCACGGTGAGAGGGAAGTGAAGTGGAATCAAACAAAGAAGGATGCAGTAATAACAGTATACAAAAGAGGTTAGAACATTTGCTTGCTCTTGAAGGAAGTGACTGTGTTTGTGACACTCATTTCCAATATTGAAGAATGCTTGCTGAGGTTTAGAGAGGCCTTTTCCCCAGGTCAGGACTCCAATTTAGAGTGATGCTACCAAACACTCCAGAGTCTTTTGTGAATTCCCAGAGCCCAGGTTTAGTTTGATAGGATCAGTCACAATGCAGAACATTTCAGTGTGTGTGTTTTGGTCTTTGTCAAACATTTGCAGTCAATCTTCATACCCATGCCCCTTTATGTCCTTGCAGGCACAATGTTTAAATATTTATGAGCTGTGAGTAACATACCTTTAAGGTGACCTGAGATTCGAACAATTCTTCTAGTTCCTTCTGCTCCTTTAGTAATTGCTTTTGCTTGGATGTCAAATCTTCCCGTAAATTTTTAATTTCTAATTTCTTCTGTGTTACTTCCTTACGTAATTCTTCAGTGCTTTCTCTCAATATTCTCATCTTCTCCATTTCCTTTAAAAGTCATGAAAATTATCAGATTATACAGAGTCTGAGCAAACATTTGTCTTCTTAAAAATCAAATTAAAAATAATTTTACTCACCATCTTGATTATATTTGTTTTGAGATTCATGAATGATTTCTTGCTCAGTTAAATGCAACTTATTATTTCCGACCTCTTCAATAAAGGCATGGCAATTATACTGCATGTGTTAAACATTTCACATTAGATTTGAACTCATTTTTAAATTAATGCTCTTTTTTATCTTCCTACATTTTAAGTGTTTCCTTTTTCTGAGTTCATATTTATTTCATACCAAAAAGCGTTAGTAAAAATTCCCAGCCTTTTTTCTAGTAGCTTTGTGATTTGGCAACACCAGATGCAAATAATCTTTGAATATCAGGTTTATGGTTTTCCTGAGTCACACATGAGAATTAAAGATTAGGAAGTTTATATTTGGAATATCGTATCCTTGGCACTCCTTAATCCCCTGCTCTCTTATTAAGACTACTTCTCTAACTCAGGCACATTATCCCCAAATGCCCTCTGCCCCAGACTCCTAACAGGTCTTTGTTTCCCATGACTGATTTTCTGGGGAGTGTTTGACTTGTGAGAGAGAAGCCTTCTTATACTCAGAAGGTCCACACATTACTAATGACTTAGTGGAAGGATCCATTTAGCCTGCTCTGGCCTTTCTGCATATCACCCTCGTCCTCCTCCACTGTGGCTTCGAGGGTAAAATTGGTGATCCTATGGTCAGGAACTAAAATCCACAATGCTTTTTCCCGCAGAATCTGTGTTGAAAATGATGGTTAGGAATACTTGTGTACTAGTATATAATATATACATAATTATATTAATATATAATATGATGTATCAATATATTCATACTCATATATATTATAGCATTTTACTCTATGCCTTGGAATTAGACCACCAACAACATACTTTTTAAATAGAACCATTTAGAAGGTGAAAGCAATGCAAAGTGTGATGATCTCTGTATTTACTTTCTATGATAGATTGCAAAAAAAGGGACATAAATTCCTCCTATTTTTGTTTGCATGCCTCTTTGCAATATGTCTTTGTCCTTATTCCCATTAAGAGGTAGGACCTATTTCTCTCCCCATTGATTCTAGATGTGACCATGCGACTTGCTTGGACCAATGTGATGTTACCAACAGTGATTTAAGCAGAGGCTTGAAAAGTGCGTGTGTTGGGGTTTGCCCTCTCTTGAGACTCTCTGTCTCTTTCCTGAGACTGGAAACCCTTCCACCGTCATGAGAGTAACCAGTGACATGTGACCTTAGACCAACTAGCGGCCCAACTGGCTGACGTATGAATGAAACCATCCTAGGCCTTCCAGCCCCAAATGAGCCAGCTCAGACCAGAAGAATTCAGAACTGAGGAAAATAAGAAACGGCTGTTGTTTTAAACCACTGTGTTTTGGGGCAGTTTGTTAGGCAGGAATGAATAAGTGATACACCTTTATAAAAAATTCTTGTAATAAGCTTGAGACAGTCAGGAAGCTATGAGAGTAATAGCTATAGCAAAAATAATGTTTTTAAGTGCCAACCATTTTTTCTTCTGAAAACAAAGCAGATATTGTCCAACTAAACATAACCTGAACTAGATGCCAAACAGCTAAATCCTGTAATAGGCACCACTTATGTTTACTGTAAAAGTTATGCAGATATTCCTTTCAGCACCATCCATTGTTAAGATTTCTGGGTCTTTCAAATGTTTCAGGGTATGGTTGTTGTGATAAACGTTAATATTTATCAAAAGGGATGTTTCAATCCAGCTGTATTTAACAAAGTCTAGATCATCTAAGACTTACTCCTGGCTTAGGTATCTTCTCGATTTCCTTTATTATGAGGCTTTTCTCTTCCATTAAGCTGCAAAACAAAAACAACTTTGACAAAGTACAAAAAAGTAAACTCTTTCCACAGTAATAACTTTCTATTTTCTCTTCTCAGAATGCACTCCCAGGTGTGTTTGCCAGACCTGGTGTCCATCCTTTGTGATGGCTTCACTGAGTCCCACAGGCCTATTTAGGTGCTCCCTCCCCAGTCCTGCCTCAACACTGTACACACACCCATCAAAGCAGTTCTCTCATCATATTGTACCTGCTTGGGAGCACGAACTGTCCCCCAGACTCAAGTTCCTTCAGGCGGGCTCTGGACTTTTTCTTTTATTTGCAGTAAACTAGTACCCGCCTGGATTACTGCTACAGCCTCTACTGCTTTCATCAAATTATCAGATCCCACTAGCCAGTAGGTCTAAAGATGCATGCATACCAGGTTTATTTTTATGAAATTGTATTTGCAATAAAGTAAATTAACATTTGTGTAATAAGTATGCACCACGTGGAATTTAATATAGGTTAGTTGTGTGGGGCACAGGCTGAAGTTGAAGTTTTTCAGAGTTTTGGACACTTACACCTTTCCTTTTAGAGCTTGCGTATAAATTGCTATTTTACTTCCAAGCTGTTGATCCTACGCCTCAGCCGTGTTGCCACCAGGGGGCGGTAGTGTGCTGCCATCTCTGGATTGTAAAGACCACCTGAGCGTCCCTGAGTTTCAAAATGGTGATGTGAAACTCTCCCACAAGATAAGGCTTACAGTCTTTTCTTTAAATATAAAATGATATTTTCTTAAACAAACATAAAATGGATAATTCTTTAGGACATTTTAAATTACATTTCTGTCATCCGTTTTCTCTCTCTCTCTCTCTCTCTCTCTCTCTCTTTTTAAAATCTTTATTGGAGTGTAATTGCTTCACAATACTGTGTTAGTTTCTGTTGTACAACCAAGTGAATCAGCCATATGCATACATATATCCCCATGTCCCCTCCCTCTTGAGCCTCCCTATCCCACCTCTCTAGGTCATCACAAAGCACGGAGCTGATCTCCCTGTGCTATGCAGCTGCTTCACACTAGCTAACTATTTTACATTCAGTAGTGTATATATGTCAATGCTACTCTCACTTTGCCCCAGCTTCCCCCTCCCCTGCCCCGGGTCCTCAAGTCCATTCTCTATGTCTACATATTTATTCCTGCCCTGCCAGTAGGTTCATCAGTGCATCAGTGCCATTATTATTTATTTTTTTTAGATTCCATATATATGTGCTAGCATATGGTATTTGTTTTTCTCTTTCTGACTTACTTCACTCTGTATGACAGACTCTAGGTCCATCCACCTCACTAGAAATAACTCAATTTCGTTTCTTTTTATGGCTGAGTAATATTCCATTGTATATATGTGCCACATCTTCTTTATTGATTTGTCTGTCGATGGACATTTAGGTTGGTTCCATGTCCTAGCTATTGTAAATAGTGCTGCAGTGAACATTGTGGTGGTACACGTCTCTCTTTGAATTATAATTTTCTTAGGGTATATGCCCAGGAGTGTGATTGCAGGATCATATGGTAGTTCTATTTTTAGTTTTTTAAGGAAGCTCCATACTGTTCTGCATAGTGGCTGTATCAATTTACATTCCCACCAACAGAGCAGGAGGGTTCACTTTTCACCACACCCTTTCCAGCATTTATTGTTTCTAGATTTTTTGATAATAGCCATTGTGACCTGTGTGAGGTGATACCTCATTGTAGTTTTGAGTTGCATTTCTCTAATAATTAGTGATGTTGAGCATCTTTTCATGTGCCTCTTGGCCATCTGTATGTCTTCTTTGGAGAAATGTCTATTTAGGTCTTCCACCCATTTTTTAATTGAATTGTTTGTTTCGTTGATATTGAGTTCCATGAGCTGTTTGTATATTTTGGAGATTAATCCTTTGTCTGTTGTTTCATTTGCAAATATTTTCTCCCATTCTGAGGGATGTCTTTTCGTCTTGTGTATGGTTTCCTTTGCTGGGCAAACGAAGAGTGTTTTTCCTGTGTTTTCCTCTAAGAGTTTCATAGTGTCTGGTCTTACATTTAGGTCTTAATCCATTTGGAGTTTATTTTTGTGTATGGTGTTAGGTAGTGTTCTAATTTCATTCTTTTACATGTAGCTGTCCAATTTTCCCAGCACCACTTATTGAAGAGGTTGTCTTTTCTCCATTGTATGTTCTTGCCTCCTTTGTTGTAAATTAGGTGACCATATGTGTGTAGGTTTATCTATATTTCTGTTTTTGTGTCAGGACCATACTGTCTTGATTACTATAGCTTTGTAGTATAGTTTGAAGTCAGAAAGCCTGATTCCTCCAGCTCCATTTTTCTTTCTCAAGATTGCTTTGGCCATTCAGGGTCTTTTGTGTTTCCATACAAATTGTAAATTTTTTTGTTCTAATTCTGTGAAGAATGCCACTGGTAGTTTGATAGGGATTGCATTGGATCTGTAGATTGCTTTGGGTAGTATAGTCATTTTCACACTATTGTTTCTTCCAATCCAAGAACGTAGTATATTTCTCCATCTCTATGTCATCTTTGATTCCTTTCATCAGTGTTTTATAGTTTTCTGAGTACAAGTCTTTCACCTCCTTAGGTAGGTTTATTCCTAGGTATTTTATTCTTTTTGTTGCCATAGTAAATGGGATTGTTTTCTTAATTTCTCTTTCTGATTTTTCATTGGTAGTGTATAGGAATGCCAGAGATTTCTGTGCATTAATTTTGTATCCTGCAACCTTACCAAATCCATTGATTATTTCTAGTAGTTTTCTGGTGGCATCTTTAGGATTCTCTATGTATAGTATCATGTCATCTGCAAACAGTGACAGTTTTAATTTTTCTTTTCCAATTTATATTCCTTTTATTTCTTTTTCTTCTCTGATTGCCGTGGCTAGGACTTCCAAAAGTATGTTGAATAAGAGTGACGAGAGTGGACATCCTTGTCTTGTTCCTGATCTTAGTGTAAATGCTTTCGGTTTTTAACCATTGAGTATGATGTTCGCTGTGGGTTTGTCATATATAGCCTTTATTATGTTGAGGTAGGTTCCCTCTATGCCCCTCTTCTGGAGAGTTTTTATCATAAATCAGTGTTGAATTTTGTCAAAAGCTTTGTCTGCATCTATTGAGATGATCATATGGTTTTTATTCTTCAAGTTGTTAATATGGTGTATCACATTGATTGATTTGCATATATTGAAGAATCCTTGCATCCCTGGGATAAATCCCACTTGATCATGATGTATGATCCTTTTAATATGTTTTTGGATTCTGTTTGCTAGTATTTTGTTCAGGATTTTTGCATCTGTGTTCATCAGTGATATTGGTCTATAGTTTTCTCTTTTTGTAATATCTTTTTCTGGTTTTGGTATCAGGGTGATGGTGGCTTCGTAAAATGAATTTGGGAGTGTTCCTCCCTCTGCAGTTTTTTGGAAGAGTTTGAGAAGGATTGATGTTAGCTCTTCTCTAAATGTTTGATAGAATTTGCCTGTGAAGCCATCTGATTTTTTCTTTTTTGTTAAGAAACATTGACATTTTTCCTTTAAAAGATGTATACTTTTATTTATAGAAATACATCATTCATAATCCCACACCTCTCATACCACAATTGATCATTTTTATTTTCCTTATATATTTTAATGAAATTATATTAAATATGTATATATTATTGAATCCATTTTTACCTAACGTGTAATTAAAATAGTTCCCCAAGTTGCAAAATGGACTTCATAATTAATAGTTTAATAGCTAGTTTCAAGGTTTTCTAGTGGGTGGATGTACCATAATAAAATAATCCTTAATATTGATACTATCTAATATATACTGAACCTACTATATGCCACGGTCTTCACAAACATCATTTCTAAACTGCAGATCCTTTCTCAGTGGCTATTGTTACCTTCAGTGTACAAATGAAGAAACTGAGGAGTTAGGCACCTCTTCCAAATTCACCGGTCAAGGCTGAAGTGACTATCAAACCTAGCTCTATCTGACTCCAGGGTGTTTTTCAGTATCAAGCTCCCTCTGGAATACATTGCTATTGAAATATTCCACTATTTTTTAGAAGTTAGATTGCTTTAGATTTTTTGCTTTTATAAATAATAATGTAAGAAACATCTTTATGCATTGTCTGTTTTCTCATTTTGGGTTCTCATTTTTGCGTGGCATTGCTGGGATGAAAAAATGTTATTGTACGTGTGCTTCTTGATATAAACTTTCAAACTGACATTAAAATCTACATCTGACATTTTCAGCTTTTCTGACTAAGGCGTGGTTCAGTGTCAGAGCTCCTCGGGATTCATTCCTTTTCTACAGCAAGAGTCCGAACTGAAACCATGTCATCAAAGGGTTCTGGTTTTAAGGACTTGTGGGTGAAGAGGGACTGCTGGAAGCCCTGTGTGCTGCCAAGCGGGGAGAGGCGTCATCCACATCAGGAGTAGAACCAGCCTGAATGGGTGGAAGTTGTAAGAAGGGAGATTTCTGAACCAATACAAGCGAAAGCCATCTAAGAGTCAGGCTGCCCGAAGCTGGGCTGGGCTGGGCTGGGCTGGGCTGCTGTGGGAGGCTGTGAGCCCCCATCGCTGGAGGTCCTGGAGCACAGACTGAGTGGCCACTGAGAGAAGCCTCAGGGGATTCTTAGAGTAGTCAGTGCTGAGGACCGCTCTGTGGACCCACAGTTCTCAATCTCTGACACGACTCAGAATCACACAGGAAGTCTGTAAGCAATTCAAACCTTGCCTTGAGTGGGGAGGCCCGGACAGAAAGTGGAATCGTTAGTTGTAGGGTTGGATCTGCCTTGTAAACGTGTATCTTGGGTGTTTCTCTCTCAGTTATGAGGACTATGCGCTGCAAAACCTGTTCTAAGCTCTCTCCGTTCTTGGTTGGCACAGGGGGAGCAGGAAAGGTTTGGTTTTTTTTTTTTAATGTTTAGAAGGTAAAATCTGCTCCAGCTGTGAGTTGTTCCTTACTACTAATCCGGATGCACTGTATGGCCCTCTGTCATATTCTAACTTTCTGGAATTCCAGAGACATCACTAAAATAATCCCTCTGTTCCTTTCTTACCGGATCTGTTTGTTTCTTGGTTCCAATTGTGCTGTTACTGTTGGACTAAGAATGGAAAATGACTGCTAAACCCCTGGGTGAGCACCAACAGGGAAGCAGCTGTGGCAGAGGAAATAGTTACCAAGGCCATGGTCACACTGTGATGGTCCTGCACACGTGCAGCACGTGTGTCCCCCTCTCCACGTCCACACCCATGACAGACAGCACTGACCGACCACGGCCCTGTTTCCCCAGCTGATGGAGACTTGTCAGAATATATCAGATTTAGCATGAGAGACACAATTGATTTGCCGTCCAAATCTCAGGACTTAACTAGTAAGCAGAGAAGCCCTCCAAAACGTAACAAAGTGAAGGCAAGGAAAACCTTGAAAAGAATACTAAAAAGTCTTTTCGGGGAAAGTTTTTGGAAAGATAATGAATTCTACTTTGTTTCTAAAATAAGTTCTCAACAGTATTTATTTAATCACTTCATTACTTATTTGTAATGTATTTACTTAATTTATTTAAGTAAGTTACATATTCTTTCCTGAACTGCATATTTATCAAGAGATCATCTATGAATATTAATTCCAAACCAGGAACTGTTGTAACAGATTTAATTATTAACCAGTCGTGTAATTATGCTCGCCATTAGCATTTAATAGGAGTTTATATTATGTGAAAACATAAGAAAATCAAATTATAGAGGAATATCTTTTCTCTAGCATATGTGAACAGTATCTTGTTCTTAGTAGCTGCCAGTGAGTCAGAAGTTCCTAAAGATGCTGGGGTGGGGGAGTGCTAGTTATTTGGGCTTCTGTTATTCAGGCTCTGAATAAAATGAGATTTTGTTGTGCTGATTTGAAAAATATCATCTGAATATTTGGATGAATAGTTTTTTTTCTTTTCTTTTCCCCCTCCCTGGCTTAGTTTCTTTATTTTTATGTGGGGATGGAAATATCTACTTTTTTCCTGGGGAGGAAGTGTTGAGTGAATTTGTTTCCATACCATGTAATGTTAAGCCAATGAAGTATACAGCCTATAATTCTTTCCTGGTATTTCTTTTGGTATCACCATTATTTTTATGAAAATAAGTTTGTTAATTCTTGGGCTGCTAGTATTTGAGAATGCAGGGGAGTTTGCGTAAGCTACAGTATAACATGTTAACAAATCCAACATGAATACACACTAAACATTTCTGCAAATGTTAATTTTGAATGTCCTTGTTTACTGTTGGTCACTATGTACAGTCCTCCACCTCCAGCTCCATCCCAAGCAGCTCAGTGAACAATTTGCCTGTCTATACCTAAAAGGCAAGAGTTCTGGTCTTTTTTTTTTTTTTTTTCTTCTCCCCTTGGCAGGAATACTTGGAAATTTTAAACAACTTAAATATCAACTGACTTATGGTCCTCTTACCCTTTCGTGGAAATGTCAAGCATTCATATTTTCAATACTAATGAACAGCCACCTATTGTTTTAATTTCATTATTTTCTCAACTGAAAGAGTGCTTACAGGGCACAGAAATAGTTAGGCTTTCTTTCTACAGATCTCACTGGTGAGCCTGAAACAAGTTTAGACTGAAAGACAAAGAAGGACTCAGATTTCTTTCCCCCTGAATATAATTCTCCTGATTAAGCTAGTCTTCTTCTTCCCCCAGTTGAAGTAATAGGCCCCAAAGAGAGGATTCAAAACCAGGGCGGGCAAAGTCCTCCAAAGGTCACCGAAGTCACTCGCTTATCTCTTGGCAGGACTGAGCTACATTCACTCTGAGGGAACTCTACCTACTCTTAAAAATAGCCAGAGAAAGTTCTGTCACCTTAAATGGTAACAAATCCTAGGAGAGGTGGTTTGGCTTTCTCTCCGGTACCCAGGCACAGCACAGAGCACAAAACCTGGATTTTGCAGTTGTTTTGAAATTCAATCTAAATAGTGTGATTTGCTGAACAAACTCTTTCACTGACTTGCTCTTCACAGGAGGAATGTTAGAAGAGATTTTAGAAATAACATTTATCCCTTCTAGCAATACATTTCTGCTGTAGTTCGCTGAATGACATCCTCCAGATTTGGATAAGTGAATGTGTCTTCCAAAAGGGTATCACTTTCTTCCTGGATCCTAAGGAATAGTCTGGTAATAGGAGAATAGGGTTGACTATGTGGTCCCCATTCCTATATTAGAAGAATCAAGTGAAACAGATGTGACCCTCCATTCACATACAGCTTGTTTGGCAAGTGCTTGTGGGGTACCGGCCATGCAGACATAGGATCTGATATCGCAAGAGGGTAAGGGGCCACCACCAGGGCTGGAAAGGCGGAGAGTGTGTGCCAGGTCCTGGTTCTATGGAGTGTGTTCTTTGGCTGCAGCTCCTGATGGGTATGGCTTTCCTGACACACGGAAACCACTACAGGGATCTCCTCTTCCTGAGAGCGTCTCCCTGTCACCTGAGCTTCTTACTGCAAGTTGTGTAACCTTCTTTTTCAGGGACTGCCTGTTCTAGGGAATCAAGGAAAGAGCTAGGCTTGTCGTCCTCTTAACACTGCTCTCTCATACTCTACCTAAAATTCCTTCTTCAGTTAGTCTAATTTTTCTCATTTCGTTTATGTGGAAACACCTCTGCTTGTATCTGTCTTCAGCGAGCTTGAGAGAATCATGTACTTACCTATTCAACCTGTACTGATTATGGAACTCTCTTTCCTCCACTGCACTGTATTCATTTTGATACTTGAGAAGTTCTTCTCTCATTTTGGAGACCTCGGTGGTGAATGCCTGTGGAAAATTATCAGCCTGCTTCAGGTGAAACTCCTGCTGTTGTATTTGCTCAGTGAAATGTTTGGCCTCCTGTAGCAGTTGGACCTCTGACTCTTGCATGCTGGGTCCCATAAAAACAGAGATTTGCATAATGAGAAGTGTACACCTTCGATACCTTTAGTAACTCCTGTGGGGAGGGTTCTAGCGAGGAGTGGAGGGAGTATGTCCACACTGCTGCCCCTGTTCCTTCCATTCCTAGGTTCAATTCAATTCAGTGGCATTTTTGTGCCAAGTCTTGCACTAGGTACTAGAGGCAAATGGAGCTCACAGTCTAGCAGAGGGGAGCAGACGTGAATAGGCAGAGGGAATACTAGCTGACAAGTGCTACCGCTAGTGTCTTGATCAGGAAGGTGGGAGATGACAGAGAAAGGCTTAGTTGGATGGGAATGTGATGTTTGCACTTGACATTAAAGAATGATCATGACCTTCCAAGGGTGGGAAGAATAATAATGAAAAGAGTGGGTCCTCCCTCCAGCTGCCCCAGCAACCCTGGCTTTCTCGAATTCTTGGACTCTCATGACCTGATTGAAGGAAAACCTTTTCTTCCTTAGTGATAAGAAAAGACAGTACGTTTTCTAATGACACTTTGCTAGGAAACTAGGAAGAAAAATTCTCCTGTAAAATTATGGACTTCAATTAATTTACAGATTTCTGATCATAACATCAGTGCCTGGCTACAGCTGGACGTGAATGTCAGAGCAGAGGGCGATTCCTACAACTCCAGTTATATTCTATGGCTTTGGCTTTATCTTGGGAAAAGGGTTAAGCATCTGGCTAGAGGCAGAACTGAATGAACATAGAAACTGGACTTAATGGAATCTCCAGTAACCTTCTAGAAATCATTCACCTATGCTGCATCATACACTAACATCAGCTCCAGCCTTACCGGCAGCCTTGATTTATCTTTCTCAGAAACCCAACTTCCTCACATTTGCCATCTCTCCTGTTCGGAAGCAAGACCCTGCCAGTTCCTGTTTTAAAGGCAGCTCTGTGTGTGTGTGTGTGTGTGTGTGTGTGTGTGTGTGTGTGTGTGTGTGTGTGTGTGTGTGTGTGCGCGCGCGCGCACGCGCGCTCCCCAACAACTTTCCTCACCGGGAGAAATCTTCAGGTTTCTGCTCATTTGCAGAGATGCCCAATCACTTAATCAAGCCTGTCTCAACTGAAGTTACCAGCCCCACCCATTTTCTCAGGCTTCAATATGTCACTTGCTCAACAGCAGAACATTTATTGGGACATCCTATGCTCCAGGCGCTATGTTAGGTACCAAATAGCAACAACAGCTCTAAAGATAATAGATGCAATTTCCGTTAATGAAAGCTGGAGTTATTTCTTACAGTTCAATTTCCTTGTATACACTTTGTAAATCTGAAGTTACCTGATGTCCTTAACATGAGTCTTCAACTATGGAATTGTAAGGTATTGGCATGGGCCATAGTGCCTGTTTTCCCTCAGAAAGTGGGTGAACAAGGTGGTTAGGGTTCCAGCCAGAAGACATGTGGTAACTTACATACATGGACTTGAAATATAGTGTCAGCAGAAGAGAATTTAACAACTCTTATAATGTGGTTTCTATGGAAGACTCATTCAATTTCAGTCCAGCATTTCTAGCCTATATCTGCCCTGCTACAGCCCCGGCAGCAAGAGTAAAGAGTCGATATCTTCATGCCTCTCCCACCCACCAGGCAGTGGGGTGGGAGAGAGTGGTGGGTGTTGGTTGTAATCACAAAAGAGGGAACTAAGGGGTCAGGAGGGGGTAAGATGTGGTAGCAGAAGGGAAGTAATGGTTTTGCAACACAGCCTGGAAGGAGAAAGAAGTAACGTCATAGCCTTGGTCCTGCATGTCTCTCTGACACTGGAGGTTGGTTAGGAACGGAGAGGGAGCTGAGTGCATATGGGGTGGAGTCAAAGTGAAGGGAACGTAGGGATGCAGTTCTGCTCTTCTCCTTCACTCCTCCCTCAGGCTCCCATCCTCAGAGTAGCCGAATGCATGAGCAAGAAAAGAAGTAGGAGTAATGGTTGGAGATCGGGGGAGAGGATGGCTGGGGAATCACAGGATGGAGTTTCCATTCACTGTGTCTCTGCTTGGATTTTAATGAAGATGTCATGCAAAGCTATGAGGCAGAAGGCGGGGAAAAGGAAGAAGGAGGCTTGGGAGTAGCAGTGGAACAGGGTTTCCCCTTCTTTCTCACTCTCCTTCCCCCTTGATTCCCAGTGGCTGATGGCAGATGCTTAGGAAACCTTGTTGAATTATTCTGTTGAAACCTCGTCTTCTGACCTCTGCTAATTAGGACTGGGCTAAGGCGAGTAGCCAGGGATAGGAGGAACAGGTGAGAAGTAAAGACAGGAATCTCAGCAGATATAGGCTGGGCTTGTCACAGAACCTACACCTCTGAGTGATGAAGAAAGGTGGGGAGGAGAGAACCTTACAGGAGTGTGCTGTAGCAGAGAATGTCAGGGCCTCACCGAAGTCCCCTTGGCACACTCTAGGGGTCACCTGTAGCTTCGATGGACAGTTATCATATATAGCAACAGCATCTCTTTGCCTCTGCCTGAGAGCTTTCTCTGGCCAATGGAACATCTTGACTTCTCACAGGGTAAGCTAGAAGTGCCAGGAGCTCGCCTACCCAGAAGCAATCTTTGATCAACGAAGGATGGAAATGAGTGAACAAATATGCCAGCGTCCTCACCCTTCAGTGGGAGAGCTCTGAGGTGTCTTCTACAGTCACTCAGAGAGTCTTCAGTGAGACTGAGCCCCAGTTGCCTGCAATGTTAACCTGAAGATTAACACACCCCCAGCCGGATAGCACCCTTCCCCATCTCACTTCCCCACTGTCTCACAATAATTTCTGGTATACTTCTTAAAACGCTTGAACTCAAATCTTTGTCTCAGAGTCTGCTTTTGGGAAAATGAAAAATAAGACAGGTCCCACTACAAGTAAGAAGTAGAGATGTGAGTAGAGGTGTCTTCACGCCGGTAAATAGCATACCTTTTCACGGTATCATGCAGTAAGGTGTACTTGGCTTTTAACTCTGCCATCCTGGTTCCAGGAAGTTTCCCCATAGCATGTAACTAGCAAAGAGAACACAGGAATACAGGACCACTATTAGCCATCACCTCCTTTATGCTTTAAGCAGAGATAAAATGGGTATTTGGATGTACCATAAAATCTTTCAGTTAAACATTAGGAAACATATGAGGCAATAAGGCTTATTAGAAAGATGGTAGGTGTTCAGAGAAAATGGTTCTAGTTCCGTTCTTCTCTGAGTTCTTGGGCGAGTTCTTTTACCTCTCTAGATGAAGGCTGTGATTTCTTCATCTGTAAATCGAGGGAAGGAATTGAGTGAAATTCTTTCAGTTCTAAAACAACCGTATTTCTAGGTTTAGCAAACAACCTACAGAGTATAGATGACTAGGATGGCTATTTGTAAGGTGAGAGAACTAATAATTATTGAGCATCTTTTATGAGCAACTGTTGTACATCAGTTATTTTATTCCTGAAAATGTTTTGTGAACAGGCATTATCTCCATTTCAAACTAAAGTTTAGAAAGGTTAAGTAATTTGTTTAAAGTTAGAGAGCTAGTTAAAGGCAGAGTCAGGATTTAAACCCAAGTGGTCCAGCTCCAAAAATCCATGATCATTCCTCTGTACCACGATGCCTCTGCCTCTGCTGTCAAAGAAACATGAAAATTTATCTGGTACACAAAGTGATTGTATTTATTCCTTTTTCATTTCTGGCAAAAGAACTTTTGATTTACTCTCTGAGTTAGGTGATAAGTAGCTAACAGACATCATAACACAACATCAAACATTAGTGTTACCATAATGCAATGAGCATTTGCATTAGGTTGGACTTAACTGGACTGCTGGTGACATGGCAACAAAAAATAGAACTAAAGATAAGATTTGGGTTTCTCAATGCCCTGTTGTTCTTAGCTCAGAATATTTCTTGAGTCCATCCACTTTCCTCTCCCTTCCCTATCCTGC
Organism: Stenella coeruleoalba; assembly: GCF_951394435.1. Taxonomy (NCBI): domain Eukaryota; kingdom Metazoa; phylum Chordata; class Mammalia; order Artiodactyla; family Delphinidae; genus Stenella; species Stenella coeruleoalba. The sequence continues at coordinate 20,098,277 of NC_137155.1, read as the reverse complement.
CAGTCTCGGTCACACCATCTCTCAGCCGGACTACAGCGAAACTCCAACTGCCCCCTCCCCATCTCTGTTTCCACTCAGGGCCCCTATCCATCTACTTCCCATGGAGATCATTTTAAAAAATCAAACATGCTCTTGTTATGCTTGGTGCTCAAAACTTTTCAAGTGGAATAGAATTCAAGACCCTCGGTACAACCCCTGAGGTCCTGTCTGACGCTGCTTCCCTCCCATCAGCCCCTTTTCACAGCACCGTCTTCCAGCTCCTACTGCTGCAGCCACACCGGCCGCCTTCTGTTTCCATAAACGCATGAACCCCTTTCCTTCCTCAGGCCTCTGCATTGGCCATTCCTCATTCCCACCCTCCTTCACTCCAACTCTTTCTTCGTACCTCAGCTTCAATATCCATAAAATGGCCTTGAAAAGCTTAAAAGTCCATAAAAAGGCCTTCTCTGAAGTCTATATCTAAGACGGATACCCACATACACTGCACCCCCCAGACAACTCTGTACTTCATAACGTAACATATTACCGGCTGTAATAGTACATTTATTTATTATGATCAAAAGAATGTTATTCCTCAGCTGGTATAAAGCCCGGTGAGGAAAGGGCCTGGGTTACCCTGTTCTTCACTGTATCCTCAGCCAGTAGAACCCCAGGCGCAGTGTAGGTGTTTGGCATATATGTGCTGAGTGAGCAAATGAATGAATGGAACCGAGAACATGCAAGTGCCTGAGTCTACAGAGTGGGGTTTCATGGTTTCTCTACCAGAATCAGGGTAGGAAAACATTGTTAAATGCACTGTGCAACCATCTCTTTGTGAAAGTATCTGGGATCTTTCACGAGGACCCTACAAGCTGGTGCCAGGCCTGGGTTCCAGTCCCCACAACCCTCTTTTTTATGTATGAGTGAAATATAGGGAACAGGATATTTAAAACCTTTGAGGAGGTTCCACTTCTCACTATATAATTTATGTGTAACTTCTTGTTTTTAATTTAATTTAATTTGTTATTTTTTTGGGCTGTGTTGGGTCTTCATTGCTGCGTGTGGGCTTTCTCTAGTTGTGGCGAGCGGGGGCTACTCTTTGTTGTGGTGCATGGGCTTCTCATTGAAGTGGCTTCTCTTGTTGCGGAGCACGGGCTCTAGGTGCGTGGGCTTCAGTAGTTGTGGCTCACGGGCTCTAGAGCGCAGGCTCAGTAGTCGTGGCGCACATGCTTAGTTGTTCCACGGCATGTGGGATCTTCCTAGACCAGGGCTCGAACCTGTGAACCCTGCATTGGCAGGCGGATTCTTAATCACTGCACCACCAGGGAACCCCCCATGTGTAACTTCTTAAGTGTTGAGTTGCTGTTGGTGGGTTGACCTAATGTTAGATTTTATAGATATTTAATTAAACACATTTATTTTGGTTCTGCGGTTTTCTTTCTGGATTTTTGAGCCAATACATAATTTATTTTGTATCACAAACATTGTCATTGGCTCCTAAAAAGGGTGTAGGAATAGGCACTGTACCTTTAAAGTCTAACTGGTTAAAAAAAAAAATCTTTGCATATGGACACTCTTAAAGGAGAAAAGTAACTGGGAAAAGGTTGTGTGTGTGAGTGTGGGCTTATATGAGTATGTGTGTACTAGGAAGGCCGCATGGGAGCCAGCCTTGTAACTAGCCAACAAACTAGCCTAGTAAGATAGCCACTGGAGGTAAGCCATTGGGTAAGGTAATTATGGAATCACATGTTTAGAAACACATATAGTATTTTGTTTTAAGGCTGAAGAGACCATTACCTTCCACCAACTGCCCTGCACAATGGAAACAAGTGAACTGACATAGGGCCTCCCTACAGTAGCCCACAGTTCAAGGAGAGAGACACAAAAGAAATTACAGAATGCTTAAAACTACACTCAGTAGTTTTATTATTCATAAAAAAGCATATTTGGTATTTTGCCATTATTTTCTTTATATTGTAAGTTAAAGCAAATAAGTACAATTATAAATTATAGACCCTTTCCAGGGGGTGGAACTTCCAGAATGGTAGTGTGAAGAGCTCGATGAATCCTCTCTCTCAAAGAAACATTGATTAAACTGGTCAAAATTATCTAAGACAACCATTTACGGTGTCTGGAAGTTGACCTAAGGGTGTGCAAGAAATTGAGAGGCATTTATTTAACAAAAGCTACTGAAACTCACTAAGAAGCGTGGGAGACTGTGGCATTTGCACCATGAGCTGCATCCATCACCCTTAGCTCCCAGTTGTGTAAGAACTATTCCGGGCAGGGTTGGCGGCCAATGAAGAGCCCACTGCCCCCAGCTTCCTATTCCTGAAGATGCATTCAGGCGGGTGGGGCAGCCCCAGAAAACTGCTGCACTCCACCTCCCCTCCTGCCCAGCTCCGTTTGTGAAAGAACTTCACCGGGGGGCAGCTGCAGCCGTTCAGTAGTGCCCACTCTCCACTCCCCAAGCTCCTGCTTTCCAAGGAGTCTCTGGGCAGGCGTGGCAACCTAGGAAGATCAGAGTCCCCTAGCACCCCAGCTTCTGCTGATCAAGTCCTGCCTGAGAATGCTCACTTTACTTGGAACAGTGTAGACTATTCATGCCCCAGAGCATTGTCAAAAACAATAGCTATCACAGGAATGAACAGTAAGAGGAGGCTCATAGCTTGGTGATACCGGTGGAGGCAGATCAGCAGAAGTTTAACAGAGAAATCGTGGCCAGAGACAGTCAAAGAGGACCCTACTAATATCACAATCAGTACTGGTGGTCGAGAAGGCTGTGGAAAAGCTCAAGGCTGTGACCTCTCGGGCATGACCAGAGAGGGTACTTCCAAGCTATCAGTCGCTGAGCTAAAGGTGGGGCAGATGTGTAAATGCCCTGAACCTTGAAAGTGGTCCCCAAGCCACATACAGACTCAGTGGAAAAGGATGAAACCTTTACTGGCTCGGGAGGCTTAAATACAATCTCTGACTAATCAATGACTGACCAAGCTATGGAGCACGGCACCCAAGAAGCCAAACTTAATAAAAACAAGGAAAGATTACACAGAGACAGCAGAGGCTGCACACTACGGAGGATACACTTCAGAATTAGTTCAGCCAAGTCACTAAACAAATAAACGTTTGAACAGCAATAACAAAGACAAAACAGCAACAGGAAGAAGCCTGGGGAGGATCAGAATCCGAAGTTGCTCCAGCGTTATCCAAAATGTCCAATTTTCAACAAAAAGTCATGAGACGTGCAAGGAAAAAAGATTGGAAACTGCTTTGGATGTGTAGACGTTGGACTTAACAAAGACTCCAAAGCAGCTATTATAAATATGTTGGAAGAATGAAAGGAAACCACATTTAAAGAATTAGAAGTGATTATGATGACAATTCATCAAATAGAGACTATCAATAAAGTACTGATCTCGGATAAGAACTAAGATTTTTAAAATGATGTCCTTTGGGTAGTAAGAATGTATGGTTTTTATATTTTTATTTTTGCTTATCTGTATTTCCTAATTTTCTCCAATGTATATATAGTACTTTTAATAATACAAGGCTGTTAAAATATGCTTGAAAACTCTTGCTGTAAGCAATAGGAATTCAGAGCAGAATTTCAAACTGCAGAGTACTGTGATCAGATCCTAGTGGCAGATACAGCCAAATTCTAGCTCAGACTTTTTGAAAACTCAGCTGTATTTTCCCTAACTTGAGTCTCATCTGAAACAGCAGTAGTTCCAAGCTTGATGGCAGGTGGGCCAAGGATGCCTGTTGGCAGGTTTTATGACCACAGAAAAAGCAGGAAGGTGGAGAGATTTCCTTTCCTATTTGCTATTTCCATCACTCCACCAGCCAGATTGCCTTTGGTACCCCAGAATCTGGAAGAAAGCTGACAGGGCAAAACATCTGATATGCCTTTGTAGTTTTTACATAACTTGGAAAAGGTGAAGTCATAGATGTTCGGAAAGAGGACTGATAACCTATCTTTATTTGGTCTACTCTACTAAAAACAAATCTCTTAAAAAGAAAAAGATTCAATTCTGGTAGATGAAATGCTTTGCTCATAAACATAAACGTGGAAAAGATAGTTGCATTTTCACACTGCATGATACAACCGGGTACAGAAACCAAGTTTGTCACGTTTTATAAATGCAGAATCTAAGAAATAGCGCATAAAGCCCGAGCTTAAGTTGTCAAAGAGTATAGACAACAAAAGGTTAGATATAATGTCATAAGTTCATAAATATGATTTCACAATAGGTACTTGTATTACTGAATTGCCTTGTTCGTAATTGAGAATGGAAGGAAACATTTACTCTAGAGCTCAGTTTAACAAGAGTTCATGATTCATAGATGACATGTAATAATATGGAAAAAATTTTGAAAATTGAAATTTTAGGACATTCCAAGGAAAGTAATAGCTCAGTAAGAGCTTTTACCAAGTGAACTTATCTGGAAGGGGGTCAGCATGAGGAAACAATTAGGTGTTTGTGTGGGTGTTTGCAGGGCAACCGAGGTGGCCATCGTTATTAACCTACTCTATTCCTGTTGCCTCTTTGACATTACCTACTGGTGGTCTCATCCTGAGAAATAGCTGCCGTGCTGTGGGCGGTAGACAAATCCTTACCATCCTTATCTCCCTCTCACCCTCTCCCTTTCACTGCTAGAAATAAACAACACAGCCATTTGAGTCACTCAAACGCAATTGAACTCTCAACAATGATTCATCACTCTTTTTGTTTGACTTTTCCCCTTAGTCGTTATATCAAGTTTTAGCTTTTCTGTACACCTAACTCATTTACCAAACAAAATTAGGCCACCTAAACTCATCAACGAATCCATTTATCTTACACCTACACCCACTCTTAACTTCTTTCCCCAAATCTCAAAAATGAAATCTTCCTTTCCTCCTGTCAAGTCCAACCCATCCACCTGGGCTCTCAAACATATACTCTCCTACTTCTTCCCAGGCATCAGTTATACCTTCTCTCCTTTATAACCTCTACTTGTCCTACTTTGCTGGCTCAACACATAGAAGTCAAGTACATTACAAGTGGACTTTGGTTTGAATTCCAGCTCTGCTACTTTTTAACTCTGTAATTAGGAGTAATATTTAATCAATCTGTACCTCAGGTTTCTTCAGTTATAAAAGAGAGACAAAAATAGCCCCCATTACATAAGACTCTAGTGAAGACCAAATGAATCAATATATGTAAGGTATTGAGTATAGTATCTAGTACACAAATAAGGGCTTAATCAATGTTAGTTATTATTATTATCATTAGCATTATCCTCAACCTGTAAATTTGCTCAAGTCTATCTCATTAAAAACAAACAAACAAAACCAAACACCCCTTGGATGCTATGCTCCCATGTAATTACCCCTTTCTTTCTCTCCTTCTCTTTCGTTTCAGTTTTTCTCAAAAGAGTTGTCTCTGCCCTTTATCTCCACTCCCTTACTTCCAGTCACTCACCAATCCATAGTGACCAGGCTCCCACTCCATCACCAGACTGGTAAACGGACAAATGGCGTCCTCATTTCTCTGGCTGATTTTGATATTTTTCTCATGATCACCGTTTTTCAATAATTTGTTTAGGATATGTCCTGGTGCGGTTTTCTTTGGCTTGAGATTTGCTCAAAGTTTTCAATCTGTGGGTTTATAGTTTTCCTCAAATTTGGAAAAATTTCAAGTGTTATTTCTTCAAACATTTTTTTCCGTCCCCTTGTCTACTTCTTCTGTGACTCTAATTAATCATTTGTTTGGCCACTTGATGTCCACAGATCACTGATGTTCTGTTCGTTTTTATCTTCCAGTCTTTTTTCTTTGTTTCATTTTGGATAGTTTCTCTTGCTATATCTTAAAGCTCACTAATCTCTTTATCTTTAGCATCTAATCTGCTCTTAATCTCATGTGGTGAACTTTTCATCTCAAATGTTGTATTATTCATCTTTAGAAGTTTGATTTGGGTCTTTTTATAACTTCCACTTCTCTCATTATGCGCATGTTTTCCTCTACCTTTCCCCCTACATTCAAAATATATATAATAGCTGTTTTAATGTCCTTGTCTACTAGTTCTATTTTTGTGTCTACTCCATTGATTGATTCTTCTCACTATAGGTCAGATTTTCCTGCTTCTTTACATGCCTACTAATTTTTTTTTTTTTGGCGGTACGTGGGCCTCTCACTGTTGTGGCCTCTCCCGTTGCGGAGCACAGGCTCCGGACGTGCAAGCTCAGCGGCCATGGCTCACGGGCCCAGCCGCTCCGCGGCATGTGGGATCTTCCCGGACCGGGGCACGAACCCGTGTCCCCTGCATTGGCAGGCGGACTCTCAACCACTGGGCCACCAGGGAAGCCCGCCTACTAATTTTTGATTGGATGCCAGACACTGTGAGTTTTACACTATTGTGAAATGGATTTTTCTTTCTTTTTTGGGGAGGAGTATTCCTTTAAATACTTGGGGGCTTTGTGAGTCACAGTTAAGTTTCTTGGAAACGGTTTGATCCTTTCAAGCCTTGCTTTTAAACTTTGTTAAGGAAGTCCAGAATAATCCTTTTTCTGGGCTAATTTGGTCCCACTACTGAGTCAGTGCCCTTCTACTGTGTCAACAGGTCTTTTAAACCTCCTAATATGAACTCTTCTTGGCTCTGCATGAACTCCAAGTATTGTTCCATTCCCTCCTCTCTGGGAGTTCTTTCCCAGTCTCAGTGGTGTCCTCACACGCATGCACTGATCAGTTTCCCTCGGCAGATTTTTGGAGCTCTCTCTCTCTCTCTCTCTCTCTCTTTGAAACTCTTCCATTGCCTCACCTGTATATTTTAGTCAACTTGGCCTCCCTGAACCCTAAACTCTGTCTCCTCAAACAGCAAGACCACCTGGCTCTGTGTGGAATCCCCTCCCTATGCTATCATTTGGAAACACTCTCTAAGTAGTAAAACGGGGCAGTTGTAGTTCTCAACTCTTTTATTTGCCTATTCCTAGGGATCACTGTCCTGTGCTGTTGTCCAAAGTCTGAAAACCATTGTTTCACCTGATTTGGTCCATTTTTTAGTTGTTTCAGGTAGGAGAGTAAATCTAGTTTATGTTATTCCGTCTTGATTAGAAGTGGAGCCCCAGTGACCTCTTAATTATTAAATTCAAACATTTCTCTGTCCTTATCATACTTGATAATTTTATGACATTTATTACTATTGACATTACAGTTCATTGTTCCTTGAACTCTCTCCTCCTCTGGTTCCTGTGACATAGGGTCTCAGCGTTCTCTCCTTACTCTTCTGTTTTCTTCTCTGGTCCTCCTTTAAAAGTTGGTGTTGCCCATGATTTTGTCATTACCTTTTTTCTTTTTTAAAATTATTCGCTGTCCCTCATCTGAACTACCTCCTACTCACAGTCTGAACCTACCTACATGCTGATGACTCCTGAACAGAGGGGCCTGCAGGCTACTGTTATTGGACAAGCTAGGACTTTATTTGGGCAAGGGCCATTCAAGACTATGGGAATTAGGGTTAGAGAACAATAAACATCTTCATCTAACACCTGGAACACATGAAATGGTTTACATAAATGATACAATATCAATGTTCGTGTATTGTGACCATTTTTTTGGAGAGAAATTTGATATTGTGGGGCATTTCATCCATAGATTCTGTTGAACTAGATATTATCAGAGAGTTTCTTAGAATAAACAGAATCTATGTAGTGCTATACACAAGTCTTCATCACTTCTTATTGAGAAGGTGGCAAGAGATAACGAAGCACTTTCCTTACTTCAAGTTGTGTCCCCTTGAATCTGTCCTTCACGCTGCCAGCAGAGTGCTTTATCTAAAACACAATTTTCGCCTTGCTTAAAACCCTTCAGAGGATCCTGTCACCTTCAGGATTAAGTCTTGGTCCCTTTACATGGTTTACCAGGGCCTTCATGATCTGGCAGTTGCCACCCTCTCCAAACCTGTCTCCTCTCTTTCTAAACCTATTGTGGCCATTTCAGTTCTAGGCCACGTGCTGTGGTGGGCAGAATGATTCCCCCATCCCTAGATGTCCACATTTCTAATCCCTATCGTGTGTAGACTTGTTACTTTATATGGCAAAAGGGACTTTGCAGATATGGACTTTAAGATGAGATTATGGTGGACTATCTGGCTGGGTGCAGTCTAATCACGTGAGTCCTTTAAAGCAGAGAGTCTTTCTTAGCTGAGTCAGAGGTATGAAATGGAAGAAGAAGGCAAGATTGGAAGTGTGAGAAGGACTTGACCTGCCAGAGGAAGGGGATCTCAAGACAAGAAATAAGGGCAGCCTCTAGAAGCTGGAACAGGAAAAGAACCAGATGCTCCTCTAAACCCCCAGAAAAGAATGCAGTCCTGTCAACACCTTGATTTTAGCCCACTGAGACTCATATTGGACGTCTCACCTACAGAATTATAATATAATAAATTTGTGTTTAAGCCACCAAGTTTGCGGTAATTTGCTATGAGAGCAATAGAAAACTAACACAGTTCCATACCACGTCTTTGCACAGTATATTGCCCTAGCTTCAATTTCTCTCTCCTGTCCACTTGGAGAATTCTTATTCTTCCTTAAAACATCTCAGTGGTCAGCATCTGTGGCTGCCTGACATCTCCAGGCAGAATTAATTCTTTCTCTCTATTGCTTCTGTATTTTTAGATGCACCTGTTACTGTACACATTGTACACTATTACCTCTATTATCATATTACACTAATATGTCTCCTCCATTGGGCTGTGTAGTCCTTGGTGATAGGAATCCTACTGTATTCATCTCTGAGTCCCAGCCCGTAGCTTGGTATCTTATAAGTACTTGGCAGTGTTCCTTAAACTGTGTTGACTTAAGCTTATCTTAGAACCAGTAATGTAGCTGGAAGCACTCTTGTTCATTCACTCACCTCCATTCCAACTGACCCGTCAGAGAAGGCAGGTGTAAAAGGAGGAAAAGAGCAAGGTAACCTGGCCTGAACACAGGACTTGAAAGAGCAGAGAATGTGCCAGACAAAACTGACTGCCTCACCCCACAGCTCCCCTTCTCTCTTCTGTGTGGCTGGCAAGGCTCACAGGATGAGCAGGGAGATCTGGGACGGTTTCCCACAGCTGTCTTGTTCCTCCTTTGGTGGCCAACCACAGGAATGCGAGGGGCAAACAGGACCTCCCAGAGTTAAGGTCGCAAATGCAGTGGACATGGTGGGTGAGTAATGCAGGTGGCTTAACTCTATGTAGGACTTCAAAATTAAGTGACAATAATTTTAAGATAACATGTACAGCCAAATAAATAAAAAGCATGCCTGAGCACATACATGCTAATGAGTGGCATTCCTTTAAAACACTCACATTTGTCCCAGTGAAACGACGATTGCTTGGAATTTTAACGATCATTTATCCTTTGTTTAAATGATTTCCCCCTACTTCCAAAGATCTGGGAAAAGATGATGGCAGGTTGGAGTGGCTGTGAGCCCAGGAGGCGGGAGACGAGCCAGATTAAAACCCAGAGGCCTCTTTCTGAACTTCAAAGGGTGAGCTGATAGGTAAGAGTACAGAAGCTAACGGGGCCAGAGTCCTGAGGGGCATTTACACGAGGGCCAGAACATAGTGGGGGCAGGAAACAGAGCCAGGCTAAAACCACGAATGACTGAAGTCACAAAAACAGGAACCAGGAGAGTAGGGGTGCGGGCAGGAGGGGTGTGGGCCCCAGAAGGAACTGTGTTGCCTGCTGACTCTGACCAATCAGCTTTCAGTCCTTCACATGCAGCGTTCCCACCTCTAGGGCACCTCTACAGACCTTGAGTGGGTTTAGGCAGGGAGAGATCCAAAAGGGAGCCGGGACATTGGAGAACAGAGCGTCTCTCACACAAGTGTCACAAATGTATAAAGATGGTCTACTGTTCATCTCACTATGCAGATCACAGGCCACAGCCCCTGCCCTGCCCCTGTCTTAAGAAGCTGTCACTGTAAACGTGGTGAGCCCAGAGCGCAGCGGGCAGGGTCCGTGGGCCAGGGTGCTCTCTCTGCTGCTGCGCCCACCTTTCAGGCTCCTCTCTGTGCTGAGAGCACCGCCCCTTGCAGCTGGCTGTCAGCTGTCAGCCCCCAGCTCTGGGTTATGAGGTTACAGATAAAGGATATCGCCACTTCCCGCAACAAAGAAACTTGGGACCTCTGGTGCCCACATTCCTGTTTTGAAGATGCTTTTGCCCACAGTACTCTTCCCAGTATCCATAAATAACAGATCATTTACCGTAGAGGCATCTGGGAAGCCCAGGTGCCAGCAGTGTGGGTGCCACGGCAGTGCCACCCTCCACTCCCCCTTCTAGCAGGCAGATTGTGACGCACAGTGAAGCTTTTCACTGCTAATCGAAGAACTGTTCTTTGAAAAAGAACAAAAACCCAAAGTTGCAGCTTGCACTTCCCCATTGATACCATAAAATGGAAACTTGGGAGCAGAATATGAGGATGTTTGAGTTCAACTCTTGCTGATCCCCCGGTACGGGGGCTTTTCATCCTGGCAGCATATTTGGACAAGTCATTTAATTTTTGTTCAGTTTATTCTGAAGTATTTTATTCTTTTTGATTCTATTGTAAGTGGAATTGTTTTTGCGATTTCTTTTTTGGATTGTTTATTTCTAGTGTGCAGAAGCCATTCAGTTTTGTTCAGTAAAATTATTAAGCATGAAAACAGAGGTCAATCCTTAAAACCTGGTATAAGCTTTCCTATGTGTTCTACAAATGTTTCAGATAAGGCAGAGTATCTTTGACTCTTGTATTTACTTGAAATAGCCTGAGTACCTAGAAAACTGCTTGACACTAAGATGCTCAGAAATATTTAATGAATGAGGTCACTATATCTCACACATTCCTCAATTAGAGTGCTTATCTCGTTAAGCTGAAATCATGCTCACATATCTGTTCACCAGATGGGAAGCTCTCTGAAGACAAGAATCATTCTGGTGTCTCAAGAACCTAGCATAGTACATGGCAAACAGCAGGTGCTGACACATGTCTCAAGAATCCATCAGTATCTAGCAGACTGGGGGTGTGGCATGAAAGGTTGGGCATATCACAGAAGGATATCTCAATGTACGGTTTTCTCTCTCCACGTACACATGTGAATCGGGCCAAAAGGATCAATGATGTCACTGAAAGACTCTAAAAAAGTCAGTCTAGAAGGAACACCAACAGCTTGAAGGGTGTTTGTGTGTGTGTGTGTGTGTGTGTGTGTGTGTGCGCGCGCGCGCGCGCGCGCGCACGCGCGCGTGCGCGTATAAAAGATAACAGGATATAAACTTGGTATTGATTGTGGAAGATTTATGGATTGGTTGATTGTATGTGGAATACACACTCCCCATACAGGTTGGAATGGAATATTAAGAGCCTTTGAATAGAAAAACTGTCAAACATTTTCTCCTGACGCTTGTCATCCAGGGAAAGTCGTCAACTCAATGTGCTCTACCTCCAAGGATGCATAGCTCAGCCCATAGTTACTCTGTATTAATGACTTCAGTAGATTGGTAGGTCAAATTTAGGTATCAGAGATGTTCAAATCCGTCAATAAAGCATAAATTCCAACACCTGAATATTTGAATCCTAAAAAAACTCTTTAAAGGGCAAGATAATAGAGTTTTTATAACTAAATGGGTATTATGATATGTTACGCTTAAACCCAAAGTTAGATCCTCAGAATCTTTTGGTTTATGTTCTAATAGAAACCAATTAGTCACCTTATAAATTTCTTAAAAAACTGTAATTGAATGGTAACAGATGGATAGCAACTACCCAAGGCAATTAATTATATAACAAATTATCTTGGAATTTCCTCAGAATAGGGTGGAATATTCAGAAACTAACACAGTTTTCCAAGTAATCTGGTTTTTATGATGTTTGGAGAGTTTTTTAGCTTGTTTTAGTTTTGGGAAAAGGAGAGAAAAACCATATAATACAACCAAGTATAATTTTAACTTCTTTCAGTTGATACCAACTTTGATACCTAAGCAAAGTAAAATAAAAAGAAATGAAGAAAACGTTAAAAAAATAGATTCTAACAAACATTTCACCAAACACAGCTGTTTCTAGTTCACTAAGTCAACGATTACAAAATATTTTAATGTGCTTTCTGGCAAACAGGAATAGCCTCATTTCGTGGAAGTGCCACCTTTCCAGTTATTCTTGATAGGTTGTAACAATATAAGGATCAGTAATTATTTCTACATATTTCTTTATCAGGAAGAGAAGGTAAGATACTACCTATGTCTCTTAAAATATGTAAGATAGCCCTTAATCCATGTCACAGCGGTGTATTTCACTCCAAACTTTGCAAACTAGCAGTCAAAAGTATAAATCTGCAGATGTTTTTTAGTATGCACAATTTTTAAAGTTAGAAAAATTAGCCAGTAACGCTTAAAAATTTGTAGATTTTGCCATAAAAAACTGAATTTGCAGCTTTTCTTGAAGAATTATTAGATTTGATGACACCGGATTCATATTCTAACATTGTAATAATCAGCTGGCATTGAGCAGAGACTGGCTTTCAGAAGTGATAGAACAGGCTGCCCCTTTCACAAGAAGCACAGTCAGCCCCCTGCCCATTCACAGTGTGTGCAGTGCCCTGACAGCTAGGCTGTTCCACTCATTCACGTGCCCTTTACGGGCCTTGTAGGCATTTAACATTGGGGTCCTGCTTTGTGTCATGTTTTATAAACATATATATACGTGTGTGTGTGTGTGTATATATATATATATATATATATATATATGGACATAAGGGTGTGTGACTGCATTGTGTGAGGTTTAGAACTTAATGCTTTAAAATTTCTGAGATTTTCCTGCTATTTTTCCATTTTAGCTTCTGATACTTTTATGAAAAGATGAAATAAACATGTCTGATACTTTTTTGACTAATCGACATACTCTAAAAATATTTAAATTGAAATATTTTATTATTTGGATATTGAAATATATTTTATTCACTTTAGTAAAACTTTATGCACCATGGAACAAAAAATAAGCTAAAACGGTTGTGAAGACAATGTGAAAAAATGTGTCAGTCGGCTAAATTTGGCAGGCAGAGGGGGGTGCTGAAAAACAGGAAACATTCAGTTAACATAAAGAGCTTTTCCTTATCTACAAACATCATCCTTGCAGCTAATGACCCCTTTGGCTCTGTATTTTATGAGCTTTGATGAAAAAGCAAATTATAATTTGTAAGGAAGTTGCAGATAAAATTCTGAACAAATTACCCTAGCAGTTATCATTTTAGTAGAGGTTTGAGCCAAATAAGAAGTGAACATTCAGTAATCAAAAAGATTACTGAGTAGTCAAATGAGAAAATTATTTCCAGGCAAGTAAAGCACCAGAACACAAGGGTTTCTAAGAGGGGAGTTATTGGGACAAAAATAGTATATTCAAAAAGAGTGTAATTTATGACTTATGATAAGAAGAAAGACTGGAAATTCCATAAAGGTAGGGACCATGTCCACCTTTCCCATCACTCTGTGTCCAAGGGCTAGCCCACGTGGAACTCACAAATACTTGTTGAGTAAGTGAAAGAAAACACACATGCAAGTGCTTAGCAAATAGCAGTCATTCAATAAATATTTACTAAATAAATAATTCATCAAATGAATTTATTCAATAAATAGTTACCAAATGAAAATACACAAAAAGTACAAATTAATAATTCTTCTCTTATATCTTATTGAAAGTAATGCTTAATATTTATTTATTTATAAGAGATTGCTATGTACTATGTTAGGTGCTTTATGTATGTTATTTAGTCCTCACAATAACCCTGTGAAATAAATATTACAATCCAAAATCTAAAAGGTAAAAGAAAACTGAAGTTACTTGAGAAACTTGAACAAGGTCACAAAGCTTGTGAGAGGCTTTGTAGGAATTTGATCACAGTTCTATTCTGTCACTCATTTTTAAGTGAATTAGAGAAACTCAGAAAGGAGTAGAATAGTCTCTTGCTGATGGCATGGAGACAGTGTGAAACACATCTAGAGAACTTAAGGTAGTACAGGTGGGCAGACATAAAAGACCATAGGAGTGGGTAATATTTGTAGAAGGACAGACACTGTGTCAAACTGATGTTGTGAGGAAGGGTAGGGTGAAGAAATAATATTAGCTAACTTGAAGTCACTTGTAGTGTGAAACCAAAAGACAGTAGTCAAAAATAATTATAAAAAATGAGAAATGATATTATATAAAGATAACCATTATAACAAAAGCACAAACCTTCCTAAATTCAACAAGCTATACTATATTTACCTTATATAAATATAAAGGAAGGATAAACTTTAAAATAGAATTATACTATAAGAAGAAGGAGGAAATGGGGAAGGGGCTAGGGATAGAAGTAATATTTCTTTGAATATACTTCATTTTGTAGATATGACTTAGAACAGTATAGTACCTTAATTAGAAAATTAAATTTAAAATCAGTTGCTGAAAACTGAAAACAAAATAAATCAATTGAACATAACTATGTATCAAGTTGTTTCATAACTGCACAGTAATTTAAACAATTATATAGCACAATTAGGGAAGTATGAACTGACTGGATAGCTAATGACATTAAGGAATTTTTGTTAGCTGAGGGAATGATAATGGCATCGTGGTTACATTTTAAGGGAGTTTTTGTCTTTTAGAGATACATACTGAAATATTTATGAACAAAAATACTTTGATATTAGGGATTTGCTTCACAATAATCAGGAGTTTGGTGGTGTGGGAAATGAGTGGGGGATGAATCTAGATTGACCATAAATTGATGATTGCTGAAGCTAGGTTATGGGTACTTGGGGGTTCATTATATGATTTCCTTTACTTTTGTATAGGTTTGAAAATTTTTATTAAAAGGTTATATATATTTCTTGATAACCAAAAGTATCAGAATTTAGATATCCAAGAGAGTGTTGACCTAAAATACTTTAAAGGCTATTAATTTATTCCAATAATATTATATTGTTTCTATAAATATTATAATTGTATATTATAATAATCAATATTATAATATACTTAAGCATCCATATAGTCAATGTTAGTTTTTTAAAAAATCACTCTCAGTTGGCTTGTTTTCCTACCTTACTCACCAAACTTAGGTCTACAGAGAGCTAAAATGAATCTTTGACTTTCCTCAAAACCCATTCCATCCTCAGGGAGTGAATATTTGCCAGCCATAGAGATGATGAAAAGAATATACCACAGAATTAGAATAGACTGTATTGACTAGTTTAAAAAGAAAGCACAAAGGAACAAAATTTCCTAGAACGTCTTACAAAGACACTTTGAATATGTTCTGATATTCTTATGAAACTTAGAGACTACACACTCTATTCCACAGAAGAAAACAGATGCTTAGCATTGACTGGTATCCCATCAAAGTGGTTTTTCACTTCTATTTTTTTGTTTTTTACAGAGATGCTCCTTATTTTGAGCATTTTGAGAAAAATAGATGAATGTAATTAATAGAGATGAATAGAATGTTAGTTATACTTACAAAGAAATTTTTGGAAAAATCTGAACAATCTAAACTATAGTGTTTAGATTGTGCATAAAAACAGTATATGTCAGAACAATATACTAGGGGCCTGGAATATGTTATCTCATTTAATTCTCTAATAATCCTATGAAATAGGTATGTGCCAGAGAGGCTGTGCTCTAAGGAGAGAAGCAAGGGTTCAGATTCATGGTGACTTCAGAGTCCATCCTCTTTTCACTACTCCACTCTGCCTCCTGCCATTTTGGCTAGAATCGGACAACAGCAGTTACAGGCTTAGTACTAACTATTGAGAATTTATTATCCTTTAAGCACTAATTTCAAACAAATAGCTAGCGTCACATTTTAATTATGGAACTCTAGAGGAATTTCCACTAAAATAAGAAATAAGGGGGCTTCCCTGGTGGCGCAGTGGTTGAGAGTCCGCCTGCCGATGCAGGGGACACGGGTTCGTGCCCCAGTCCGGGAAGATCCCACATGCCGCGGAGCGGCTGGGCCCGTGAGCCATGGCCGCTGAGCCTGCGCGTCCGGAGCTTGTGCTCCGCAACGGGAGAGGCCACAACAGTGAGAGGCCCGCGTACCGCAAAAAAAAAAAAAAGAAAGAAGGTAGGGAAGAGTGACTGGTATGAGCATGATCATTGAATATAATTCAGAAAATATATACCAAGGGATTTAGACAGGAAAGTGTGTATATATGGGGAAGAGGGGCAAATGGTCATTATTTGCAGCTGATATAAATACCTACATGAAAAATACAAAATAATTTTATAATGCAGTAAGGTGTCCATCTATAAAATAAATTTATAAAAATATAGCTTTCCAAATTAATAAGAAGTTTGAAAACATATTGAAGAAAAGATCTGATTCATAATACCAATGGGAAAGATGAAAAATCTGGAGATAAGCTTAACAAGATATGTGAAAGATCCATATATAGAAAACTACAAAAGTGTATAGGGAAATGTAAAAGAAATTGTGAACAAATGTCCCAGGCTGATAAAAACATTTTAAAATAGGCCAATTATTCCCAAATTAATCACTAGAATTTTTGGAACTTATTGTAAAGTCCAGTTGGAATAATAAGTTATTTAAATTTATAAAAGGAAGACTTCTAAGTGTGCATTTTCCCTTTCAGATTTAAGATGCATTCTAGATCTATCATATTTAAACAGTAGGACAGTAGCACCAGGATAGAGAGCCATATCAATGTAACCAGAAAACATTTTGCTTATGGATAAGTTCATGTCAGTGCAGGGAAAAGGTGGAATTCATTAAAACATTGTATTGTAAGAACTTTTTAAACATTTGGGGGAAAAATATAGTTAGGTTCCTATGTCACACTTTAAAACAAATTCTAGAATATTAAAATTCAAGCATAAAAAATAAAACCATAAAAATAATAGAAAATTCACATGGCATTTATATGATTGTAGTATTGTAAAGGAATCATAAGGAAAAGATTAATATAAAAATGAAACATCTAAAGACTTCCATATATGTAAATACCACAATTGAAATTCAAATGTCAAAGTTGAAAAAAGTATGCAAATACTTGATATACAAAGAGCTAATAATACAAATTTATTAAAAAAGAACAAATAAAGTTGTAGAAATTAAAAGAAAAACATTATATTGGAAGAATGGAGATCATGAAAATAAAGTCACTTAAACCCAAATGACTAATAATTATATGAAAAATTACCTAATCTCACAAACCCTGTGGCAAAACAGTTCTGTTCCTTGATAAATGCCCACAGAGGTGCATGCACAAGTACACCAAGAGACACGCACAAGAACGTTCAAGTTGCATTATTAGTAATTTATGAAAATTGGAAACAACCTCAATATCCATTGGCAATATATTGGATAAATATAATATTGGTAAAACCAAACCATGAAAATATACATGCAAAAATATGAATGATTCATAAATATAACATAGAGTGAAAGAAACCAAACACAAAATAATACATTTTGTAGAATTCTGTTTCCATCAAATTTAAAAATAGGCAAAATTGGGACTTCCCTGGTGGCACAGTGGTTAAGAATCCTTCTGCCAATGCAGGGGACATGGGTTTGATCCCTGGTCTGGGAAGATCCCACATGCCATGGAGCAGCTAAGCCTGTGCTCCACAACTACTGACCCTGCGCTCTAGAGCTTGTGAGCCACAACTCCTGAGCCTGCATGCCACAACTACTGAAGCCCGTGTGCCTAGAGCCCGTGCTCCACAACACAAGAAGCCACCACAGTGAGAAGCACGCACACCACAATGAAGAGTAGCCCCACGCTCCACAACTAGAGAAAGCCCACACACACAACAAAGACCCAACGCAGCCAAAAATAAAATAAATTTTAAAAATAATAAAAATAGGCAACACAAAAACGTATGGTGTATGGGGATTCATGCTTAGGTGGTAAAACTATTAAGAACAACAAGAAAAGCATTATCATGAAAGTCAATACAGTGGCTACTACAGAGTGAATGACAGAGTAGGAGGGGAATTTCCTGAAGCTTTTTTGACTGGATGGTGGTTGAGTATTTGATTTCAATTGTATCTTTATATTTTGGACACTTTATATGTGTTAAATTCAGAATTTAAAAAGATTAAAACCTATGTAGAAGATGGTCTAATTTTTATAAAATTACATACAAACATATATATTTGGAAAGATGGTTTGAAATAGTCTAAAACGTTAATAAAAGTCATCATTATACTACACTCAACAACAACAACAAAACAATGCCAATTCAAAAATGGACAAAGGATCTAAATAGACATTTCTCCAAAGAAGAATACAAATGGTCAATAAGCACTCAACATCACTAATCATTCTAAAATACAAATCAAAATCACAATGAGATAGGACTTCACATCCAGTAGGATGGCCATTTTCAAAAGAACAGGAAATAACAACTGTTGGCAAGGATATGGAGGAACTGGAACCCCTGTGCATGGATGATGGGAATGTAAAATGGTGCAGCTGATGTGGAAAACACTATGGGCAGTTCCTCAAAAAATTAAATGTAGCATCACCATAGGATCCATCAATTCCACTTCTGAGTATACACATAAAAGAACTGAAAGAAGGAACTTGAACAGATACTTGTACAGTCATTTTCATAGCAGCATCATTCATTACAGCTAAAAGGTGAAAACAACCCAAATGTCCATCAACAGATGGGTAGATAAACAAAATGTGATGTGTAAATACAGTGGAATAGTACTCAGCCTTAAGAGGGAATGATATTCTGATACATGCTATAACATGAACAGACCTTAAAGATATTATACTAAGTGAGATAAGCCAGATATAAAAGGACAAATAATGTATGATTCCACTTATACGAGGTACCTAGAATAGTCATATCCATAGAGACAGAAAGTAGAACAGTTTTTACCAGGGGTGGGGCAGCAGAGAATGGGGATTTACTCTTTATTAAGTACAGAGTCAGTATGAGATGATGAAAAATTTCTGGAGATAGATGGTGGTAGTTGTTGGATAGTAATGTGAATGAATTTAATGTCACTGAACTGTACACTTAAAAATGGTTAAAATGATGAATTTTATGTTATGAATATTTTACTACAATAAAAAGTGGTAGGAAAAGATAAAAAAAGAAAAAAGTGGTAGGAATATAGTTGTCATATACATTTCTGTATTTTTTTTTTTTTGAGGTATAGGTGACTTACAATACTATGTTAGTTTCAGGTATACAACATAGTGATTCAAAATTTTTATAGATTATACTTCATTTAAAGTTATTATAAAATATTGGCTATATTCCCTGTGCCGTACAATATATCCTTATAGCTTATTTATTTTATACATAGTAGTTTGTACCTCTTAGTCCCCTACCCCTATCTTGCCCCTCCCCCCTTCCCTTTCCCCACTGATAACCAGTAGTTTGTTTTCTATCTGTGAGTCTGTTTCTGTTTTGTTGTATTCATTCATTTCATTTTTTTTAAGATTTCATTTTGAGGAAATGATTTCCACTTTTTACCACTGAATATGATGTTAGCTGTAGGATTATCATATTTGGCCCTTATTATGTTGAGGTATGTTCTCTCTATACCCATTTTGTGGAGAGTTTGTGTTTTTTTTTATCATAAATGGATGTTGAATTTTATCATAAGCTTTTTCTGCATCTATTGAGATGGTTGTATGACTTTATTCTTCAGTTTGTTAATATGGCATATCACATTGATTGATTTGCAGATATTGAACCATCCTTGCACCCCTGGGATAAGTCCCACTTGATCATGGTGTATGATCGCTTTAATGTATTGTTGAATTTGGTTTGCTAATATTTTGTTGAGAATTTTTGCATCTATGTTCATCATTGATACTGGCCTGTAATTTTCTTTTTTTGTGTGATATCTCTGTGTGATTTTTGCATCAGGGTGATGCTGGCATCATAGGGTGTGTTTGGAAGCATTCCTTCCTCTGTATAATTTTCTGGGGTAGTTTGAGAAAGATATGTGTTAACTCTTCTCTAAATGTTTGGTAGAATTCACCTGTGAAGCCATCGGGTCCTGGACTGTTGTTTGTTGGGAGTTTTTAAATTACTGATTTAATTTCATTGCTTGTAATTGGTCTCTTCATATTTTCTATTTCTTCCTGGTTCAGTCTTGGGAGATTGTACACTTCTAGGAATTTGCCTGTTTATTCTAGGTTGTCCATTTTATTGGTGTATAGTTGTTCATAGCAAACTCTTATGATCCTTTGTATATCTGTGATGTTGGTTTTAAGTTCTCCTTTTTCATTATTGATTTTATTGATTTGGGCCCTCTTTTTTTCTCGATGAGTCTGGCTGAAAGTTTATCAATTTTGTTTATCTTTTCAAAGAACTAACTCTTAGTTTCATTGATCTTTTCTATTTTTTTAAGTCTCTGTTTCACTTATTTCTGCTCTGATCTTGATGATTTCTTTCCTTCTATTAACTATGGGTTTTGTTTGTTCTTCTTTTTCTAGCTCCTTTAGGTGTAAGGTTAGGTTGTTTGTTTAAGATTTGTCTTGCTTCCTGAGAATTTCTGTATTTTCTAACCTTTTTTTTCCTAATATTTATTTATTTATTTGATTGCACCAGCTCTTAGTTGCAGCATGTGGGCTTCTTAGTTGCAGCTCGAGGGCTCCTTAGCCGTGGCATGGGAACTCTTAGTTGCGGCATGCACTTGGGATCTAGTTCCCTAACCAGGATCGAACCCTGGCCCCCTGCATTGGGAGTGCGGAGTCTTAACCACTGCGCCACCAGGGAAGTCTCTCTAATCTTTTTTATAATGAGCAAGTATTTCATTTATAATCAGAAATTATTCTTTTCAGAAAAGAGATTTAAAACTTTTTTTTCACTTGCCTTCTAGAATGCAGTTCTTGGCAGGGTGAGGCATAATAATAAAAAATTATTATTCTAAGAATTTATACTCCAAGCCAGACAACGCACACAAGCATAAACAGAAAGACAGGTTGAGAAAATTATAGTGACAGGTTAGAATATATTGGAGAAATTGTCTGAATCATTTTCACATATAGCAAGGTATGTGAATAGCTCATTTGGTAATGCCCAGTTGTTTTGAAGGACGTGAGGAAACTTTATTGCTTTCTAAAATCCCAGGGGCATTGTACCAGGAAAGTTTTAATATGGGTAGACTATATTTTTGTAGCATTTTTCTATAGTCTAGCTACAAATTAAGGGTACCTTAGAGATCAGTGTAAACTAGATGGCATGGAAATTGGGAGACATGAGCAGCCTTGGCCAGGCATGGACAGGTCATTTAGTTTTTCCTAGACCTGTTTACTCATCTGTAAAATGAAGGGGCTAGTCCTCATAACATGTAATGTCGTTTTCTGAAGTTTTACAGCACTGGAAAAGTTTGAAATAGCTGTTTAATATTAAAGTTCCTTTATTAAACTGTAAATGCTGTTTATTCTAGATATTTCATATTAATTACTGGAATATGTATCTAGTATATTCAGCTTCTACCTGACAATGTTATTATTCTATTTGATATAGTACTGGTGTTTTAAAATATGAAAAATTCAGGAAATCACAGTGAATTAAATTGTTATGAAGGCAAATAGTTCCACAGCAAAACTCCTTTAAACATTGGAAATTGGGTATATTGGCTAAAAATTCACACTGTTTATAAAGTAAAGCTGTTTGGAAGGTCTATGTCCTAAAAGTTTATTTAACTTCATTTATGGCAATGTAATAATATAATCTGAAGCAACTATTAACACAACTGGCCACTGCCAAAATGATGAAGAAAGCATTTATCTTTGATGCCATAATGCTCTGATTCCAGTCATGTCCTCTAACTTTGTTCTCTCAATTCCCATTCCGGAAAAGAAATCCTATAAAATTAGCTTTCCATATGGACTTAATATCTTCTTTAAACAAGACTCTGGTACAGACCCCACCATGATTCAATTTCTCTCCCTGTTTTTCCCTCGAGTCTCTTTTCTTTGTCATCTTTATCCCACCACCTTCATCTCTCTGGGCTCCACTACATTCCTCTGTACTATATTTCTGTCTTCTGTGTTTTGGGTGGGAGTTAGCAGGAAAATTAGAGAAGATGGGCCACATAATAAGCAGCAGATGTTAGCTAGTCGTGGAGCAGGGAGGAAGAGCCACTTAAACCTAGCCTAGATTCTCCCAGTCAGGCCAGGCTCCTCTTCTGGGGCTTGCCTTAGAAAAGAGAAGAGTAAAATCCCCCAATCCATATGCTTTTAGTTGCTAAAGAACAGCTTCTTCTTCCTCCGTACCCCTATGCCTCACAATGCAGAAGCAAAGATAAAACAAGAGGGAAAAAATAGGGAAAACAGCAAATGTAAAAGCAAAAGGTTTTAATATGTTTACCTCCTGTGCTCTTATATTTTCAGTGCTACAGCTGTATCTTTATTCTGTGCATTCTGCCTAATCTGTCCTTTATTGAATTAATAAACCCTATGATCATTAGATAACTTTTAGACCTAGGAAAGCTATACACGCCATTTGTACAGAATATGGTTTTCTTTTAAAAATCCCTTTCATTCCAAACACTCTGCTTTGTAAATGGGAGATTTTGGAGTGCTGGTAGTTATGGGGGTGGGTTAAGAGGCAAAGAAAGAAGCCTAATAAAGAAAACGGGAAGTTCTCTTCTCTGCCAGGAAGCATATATCCAACATAGCCATGATTATATACAGACACTGTACAACCTTTGTGGTCTAATTTGAAAAGAATGACTCTAAAGTTGGCTATTTTCAGAGTTAGCAAAGGGAGAGGCCAATGCCATGGCATAGTGGGAGGGAATTGAGAGGTGCAGAAAAGGCCTTGGTGTGCTTACCGACCCCCTTTCTAACACCAAACACATTGCCTTGGCCCAAGGCTGGCTCTGGCTTGAAATACTTTGCTCTGCAACTTAAAGCTCCATGAAGTGAGGACTGGGTCTGTTTTTTCACTTATGTCATCCCCAGGGTCGGTACAGAGCATGGTTCAATAAATGCAAAATGAGGACTCATTGAATGGAGGAATAACTAAAACGTAGAAGATCTTTATAATTTTCCATTGGAATTAATGATCTAATTAAAGGACCATCTATACTTATGACTTGCTTTGCTATTACATGACTTCTAATTAATAACATTTACAGTCATAAACTATTACACCTGAAAAGGACCTTAAGATCTCTAATCTGACCTCATATTATAGATGAGGAAACTAATGCCTAGTTAAGTGACAAGAAAGTGGGAGTTTCTTCACTAAGATCATGGGTTCCATAACTACCATTCTAAGGCTCTTTTCACCCTGTCATGTCATGCTATTTTTGAGATGAAAACGGTAGTGATTGGCGACTTACTTTAAGTCTACGTTTATACATGACTTGACCACAACTTGTGCATCTGTGTTGTCATCTTTCTGTGCAACAGCAGTTGTTGCAGCTGAACTTTATATTAAGTATCAAAATACATGCCATATCATTTGTACATGTAAACATGATTGAAATAATTGTGTGTTAAATACACAAGCAGAGGAAAGCTGTGGTAAATAATGGTGGACACTTTAAAATAAGGGCCAAGCAATTTTACATCTCTTGATAATGATCAAGAAGTAGTTTCTCATACTCTGAAAAATTTTCATTGCAAACAATAGGATATGACTCAAATCATAGATAATATCAAACTAGAAGCGGAGAAAGAAATAAACTTAATAAGATAATGCTATACCTCAGAATGCCATACTTTAAATCATGTTTACTATTAAAACTACAACATTTACTCCATTTCATAGATTTTCTTTAGTTACCAGCACAGTAGAAATCACCTTTAAATTAACATTTATTGAGAATTCATATGCTGACATATATATTTCATAAGATAAACTTGAGTCTTTAAAAAACAAGTTTCAAAGAGAGGAAAGAACAGGCTTTTAAAAGACATACATGCAGCATGAAATTATTCAGTTGGCATGGAATTAGTTTACTATTTTCATTTTTCCCTAAAAAGTTAATTGCATAACTTAATTACAAAAGTTAAGATGCATACTGTTTTTAAGAATGAACTGAAACAAATTCCTAAGCTAAATTTTATTATTCAGTTTAAATTTATATAATTATATAACATATATCATATTGTATGATATTATATAAAATTATATAACATAATAGATATATGTAATGTTATATATTCTATAAATTTATATATTATTTTTAAATGCCAAGTAAAGGCAAACAAAGCAAATAATACCCTAAGAAATGCAAGTGATAAAACAGATAAAACCAAATTAACACTTAGAATGAATATATAGACATTTCTAAGAATTTAAAGCCTTGGATTTTGTAACAGTATAAAATCAATCCTCATTATTCATGTATTGCATATTTGCAAATTCAGTTACTTATTAGAATTTATTTATAACTCCAGGATAATACTTGTGGGCTTTGGGGACCATTTGTAGACATGGCCAGCGTGGTGAAAAGTTCGAGCTGCCCAACACATGCATTCCCAGCTGAGCTCAGAGATCAACACTCTTGTTGTCTTATTTCAGCTCTCATACTGTAACCAAGTGCTCTTTTTGTGGTCTAAGTGCCATGTTTTTCCACATTTTTGTGTTTTTTGCTGATGTTTTCACTGTTTAAAATGGCCCCTGAGCATAGTTCTGAGGTGCTATCTAGTGTTCCTCAGTGCAAGAAGGCTGTGATGTACCTTAAGGAGGAAATACGTGTGTTAGATAAGCTTCCTTCAAGCATGATTATAGTTCTCTTGGTCATGTATTCTGTGTTAATGAATCAACAATATATACTAAATAAGATGTCTTTAAACAGAAACACATTGAAAACAAGGTTATATATTGATCAGTTGACAAAAATATTAGGACCAGAGGCTCGTAGAAGCCTAACCCTGCATTTCCCCTAGGAGCAATGGTTTGGTATTTGCTAATTCAGTGTTTGTGGTGACATTATAGAAAACATAACTACCATAAATTATGAGAAACAAAGGGAAGACAGGGAAAGCCACAATTTCATATTTTTGATTTCTTTATTATGATTTATTTTTGTTTTGTTTGAGGAATATAAAAGGAAACTCAAGATCAATCTCCAATACAAGAAATAAAAATAAACATATTTTGTTTCCTCAACATTGGTTATATGAAGTTTATTGAGTCTCTGGAAATTTAGAGAGATGACAGGAAAATTAGATGCCATGCCCCATGGATCTCTTAGCTCCTCCATGATCCCTGGCTTGGTGTGGGATACACAGTAAAAGATTTTGCTGATAAGATATTGACATTGATAAGATGGACATTCCAAGACTCCCATGAAATATTCCAGTTTCAAAGAATTCTAACCTGAGAAGCCCTGGATATCTCACTGAAGACCTAGACCATTAGTTCATCAGATGACTGCATGTTTTATAGTCTTATTAAGAGTGGACCTTTGGATATTTCTGCCCTATATTTCTCTTGATCCAGACCCTTAAGGATTCACATAGTGGATCTTTCATGGTAGGTCCATGCTGGAGGGTTTCCTAGTCTGGATCTCTTTATCTATGCTAGAGATGTACTTGCAAGGCATAACAAAGAAACTACCAACTATTATTCTAGTTTTAACCAAAATCAGGCAGTTCTCTATGGGCTGCTGAAATCAGGCTTTTGTTTAAAGTTCTTTCCATGAACTTTATAATGAACAAGGACTAAGACCTCTAAGGAATATTAAGATAAACATTATTTACTGTTGACATTACAAACCAAGTAGATTAAAAAGTGAATGTTTTAATTTTTTATCCCCAAACATGTACTCCCTAAAGAACCATCAAATTTAGTAAGTTAGAAACTACAACTATGTTAAATTAATAGGCATAATATCAAGAAAAGGATCTCAGTACTGTAAATAATAATTGTTATTAAATTTACTTACTTCCTTTGGTACAAATAGAGACATAAAGGGTTTCTTTATTTTAAGAAAACTGTGTTAAGGGAAATGAAAATTTGCTTTTGGGATCTGATCCAGATACAGTAAATGCAGATCCTTTCTTAAATATACTTTGCATAAGAAAAAAAAAAGAAGTTTGAATATATTGTGAATATAGACTGATGAAAGTAATTTTCATATGGGGCTTATAAAAATATATCTTGCTACTTTAAAATCCCAACATGTATTGGTGTTAAATAATTTGTTTAGATCTGAAAAACAAGTCTGTAAGTGGGCGTAATGCATCAGTTCCAGGTTGAGAGCAGATACGGGGTAGAAGTTTCCGACACTGCCATGAGGAATCAGTAGACGATTCTAGGAGTCAGGGCAGGCTGGGCATGAGAAAATCTGGAAAGGTTTTCCAGCAAGAAGGAGACGACAGAGAGTCAAGGTCGGAGGGTGGGAATTCTGTAGGAGTTGAGGACCAGAAATCAGCTCTTCAAGTTTTTGATTATCTGATGGCTGCCTCTTTGAAACCCTCTCTCCTGGTCTTTGTGACACAGCACTCTTCCAGTTCTCATGTTTTACCATCCTTTTGGTTCCTGTGGCTTCAAATTGACATCCATATCCATTCTGTGCTGTTTGTAATACTTAGATGTTCAACTGTATGTTAGATATTTCTACCTGGTGGCTTGTCACTCTATTCAAAACAGAAATAATACTACTACACTCTCCCCAGCTTACGGCTCCCTCTCTACTCTCATTGCCATGGCATTACTTAACTTCAGTTGGAGTCATATTTCATGGTGCTCTCTCAACTCTACCCTCTCCTTCCATTTTTCATCGCTTATCATATTCTATAGATTCTATTACTCTTTGACAAAAATAGTTGCTACCCCTTCACCACCCCTCCTGCCACCACACTAGTTCACCTCTTACCTAGTGCCCGCCACTACACTAGCACCTCTCACCTAGCACAGCATTTCCTACTGGTTTCTAGCAGAAGATTCATTCCTAAAAATGGTGCTAGAAAAGAAAAAAGGATTCCCATTATCAACCAAAATTTGAAAAATGCAGCATATGTTGTTTTCTTCTTGGCCAGCAATAATGCACATTTGCAAATTACTGATAATTTTCAGAGCCACCTGTCCTGGAACTCCGTTGTCACATAACATTTATCAACATCTAGGTACTCACGTTCCAGAAAACACACTTCGGGAAACAATGACCTGGACTATTTAAATGGCCTCTAAACTGCTCTTTTTGCCTAATCTTTCCCTTTCCGGTGCACCTACAATTTCAATGATAGATTAATTTCTCTCAAATGCTTAACTGATTATAGTATTCCTTTGCTCAAAACCTTCAGTGGCTCCCCACTGATCTAAGCAGTGATTTAAGCACCAGGCTCTCCACAACATGGTACCAATATTCCTTTCCAGTATTATCTCTCTGCCCCCCACATGGCAGGGTGGCACAGGAGAAGACGTGAACTTTGGAGTCAGACCCAGGTTCAAATTCCAAGTGTCCTTTAAAAAGTGCAAAACCATAGGCAAGTGATTTATTGCTTTGAACCCTTTCTTTGCTCATCTGCACATGCAGGAAGTAATTGCGTAGATGGGAGGATGTAGTGAGATAGTATTTGTGAAAGCTTCCTGCACAACACTCTCTGCCCCCGTGGGCTGTAAACTCATTAGGCAGACTGAGCCTCTTTCATGTGGTCCTCACTTAGTGTCTGCCTCTGGCAAGTGAACAATAATCTTTTAAAATTAAGAACCCAGAATTCCCACTTACTAGTGTCGATAAAAACTGATTAATAAAGCGATTTTTGGCCTTTATTTGGGGTATTTTCTATGGTCCCGAAGGGACAGGAGCCAGTTCCCATAGCACGTCCAAGCTTTTTAGATGGAACTATGCCACTGGCCCTTGGCTAAGTGGGGTGTGCAGGGCCCAATCAACATCAGTGCCTAGAAAGCAAATCCCTGATTCACAGAGATGAAACAAAAGCCCAATGCAAGAGTCAGAAAGCTATACCTTTGTTAGATTTACAAAAGCTTAAAAGTGCTTATGATTTCACTTGAAAGTCCAACATGAACAAAATACAAAGCCTTCAATACCCCTTCCTAAGAAGGAAAAGGGGATTTTTGTTTGATGTGTTCACTAGTGTAGCCTAAGTGCCTGGAACAATGTCTTGCACATAGAGGATGCTCAGTTAATATATGATGGATGGATGGATGGATGGATACATCTATATGCTCTAGCATAGTGCTGAGTATACAGATCTTTAATAAATTCCTGACTGGACTTGACAGGCTAAATATGTGGGTTTATAGCCTATCCAGTCGAAGGCATTTAATAATGTACCTTGCGCTAAACATCGTTCCTATATATTTCTGCTTTATAAGATATTATTATCTATATTATCATCATTCTCCTTCTTTTTTTTTTTTTTTTTTTTTTGCGGTACGCGGGCCTCTCACTGTTGTGGCCTCTCCCGTTGCGGAGCACAGGCTCCAGATGCGCAGGCTCAGCGGCCACGGCTCACGGGCCCAGCCGCTCCGCGGCATGTGGGATCTTCCCGGACCGGGGCACGAACCCGTGTCCCCTGCATCGGCAGGCGGACTCTCAACCACTGCGCCACCAGGGAAGCCCAAGAATGTTACATTTTATACACTGCATATTTTTCCTTCAGCACTGCACCACTCAAAATTTTTGTAACTATCATTCCTACATGAGGGGAGAATAGCCAAATTTCTCCTTCACAGTTCCAGGAACCAAGACTCAGCAAAGTTAATGATCTATAGATCCAATAAGAAGTAGATGCAGGGGTGGAATCTAGGCCTCCTGAGTATCCAGGAGTAAATACAGTTTGGAAGTGTAAAGTGAGCCTGACACATTTAGAGCACATGAATAGTTAGGCTGAACGGGAGCGTTTGGCTGGAACGAAGGAGTAGATAGAAAAATCATAGGAAATCAGGTTAAAGAAATAAATAAGAGATCGATTACAGAGCACTTTAAATAATACAATAAGAATTTAGATTTTTAGCCATAATTTTGAAATTATTTTTAAAACAATAAAATCCTTTTTTAATAAGAAACCTTACATGAGACGCCAATATGTAAAATAAATTAAAAGGAGGTGGTTCCTTCAATAGAAGCTGTTCCCCCTTCCTGTCCTCAGCCTCTCAGGAGAAGAGTTTGAAAACCATGAAAAAAGGTTTGAAAAGTATGAAAAGTCATGAATGCAGACATGTTTGGGGCAAAGCAGTGACATAGCAAGTGACAGAGAGACCAGGTGGAGGGCCCACTGCGGAGGCAGAAACACAGAGAGGGGACTGCTATGGCTGCCCGCAGGGAGGGAAGGCAAAGATGCCGGAGACAAAAGAAGAATCAGAACAAAGATGGGGCAGACTAGTTCAGAGATTCGTACTTGGCAGATGTGGAAGGACAGTACAGTCACAGAGTTGGTGAAGAGCAAAGGAAAAGGCTGCTGGTTTTGATGAAAGGCAAGGATGTATTTTAATGGTGTTTTTGTCAGTTAGACATTCCTCCTGTGCTATGCGGTGGTTGGAGAAATAGAAAGCAGCGCTTTTTTTTCTACCAGTTTTCTTCCCTTTTCAAACAGATGAAACAAAAGTCCACTGCATGAACCAGAAAGCTGAACTTCATTATATGTAAAATTTTAAGTGCTTGAGATTTCACCTGAAAGCACAACGTGAAGAAAATACAGAATTCTCAATGCCCCATTCCCAGAAGGAAAAAGAACCGTTTCCATTTTTGTAACATTTCTGTCCTTCACATAATCTGGATAACTAGCACATTCAATTTTATCTTTAAAAACTATTTACCCCACTGTGGAGCTAAGTATCATGAAATGATTTACTTCAAGTATAATTATTTTAAGATTCAAGATTTTTCTTGTGCTTTTTAAAAATAAAAGATGAAAGTGAAACTTGTTGAGTATGTGCATCTGACCAACTGCAGGAATTCCAAAGCGGGTGGTTTTGATTGAGAACGAATAACAGTTTGGGGCACACTGAGTTTGATGAGGACGATCTCCTCTTCCTCCGTGTTTCTGAGACTGGTGATGCAACGTGCTCCCGCCCTTTTCTGAGAACACGGAAAGCCTGACTCAGGAAGGCAGCTGCAGCTCTTAAAAAGAGCTCCAGCCCGGCCCCCTTCCCTGCTGGGGCGAGCGCCACCGCAAAGATGAAGCTGGCGAAGTGGTGCTGGCTGAGCTCCGCTGTCCTTGCTGCTTATGGTTTTTTGGTTGTGGCAGACAATGCAACAGAGGAAATTAAAGATGAAGCAGCCCAGGACGCCTGCCCGGTGAGACTAGAAAGCAGAGCGAAATGCGAGGAGGGAGGAGACTGTCCCTACCAGGTGAACCTGCCCCCGCTGACTATTCAGCTCCCCAAGCAGTTTGGCAGGATCGAGGAGGTGTTCAAAGAAGTCCAGAACCTCAAGGAAATTGTAAAGAGCCTGAAGAAGTCTTGCCAAGACTGCAAACTGCAGGCTGATGACAACCGAGACCTGGGCAGAAGTGGACTGCTGTTACCCGGCACAGGAGCTCTGGGAGAAGCTGGTGACAACAGAGTTAGAGAGTTAGAGAGCGAGGTTAACAAGCTGTCCTCTGACCTTAAGGATGCCAAGGAGGAGATCGACGTGCTTCAGGGTCGCCTGGAGAAGCTGAATCTTGTAAATATGAACAACATAGAACATTATGTTGATAGCAAAGTGGCAAACCTAACATTTGTTGTCAATAGTTTGGATGGCAAATGTTCATCTAAGTGTCCCACTCAAGAACAAAAACAATCACGTCCAGGTATGTATAATGTTTTCTTATCATTTGTTCATGAATGTTATATAGCTGGACAGTATCTATAAACATTAACCTTATCATATAAGTTAAATAAAGGATGAATTATATAAGTTAGGCCTTTTATTCATCAAGGTGAAACAGAAAAAACTATTATCTTTGCACATGTGCCCACAGAAAGGAATAGGACCTAATTACAAAAAATCATGAGTTCTGTATGCGTCAGAAAGCACTTTCAAAGATCTTATTTGCTGACGCCAGAGCTACACACAAACAGAAGTGGAGGGAGAGAATTTCTTTTCTTTATTTTTTTTAAAAAACATCTTTATTGGAGTATAATTGTTTTACAATGGTGTGTTAGTTTCTGCTGTATAACAAAGTGAAGCAGCTATATGTACACATATATCCCCATACCTTCTCTTTCTTGAGTCTCCCTCCCACCCTCCCTATCCCACCCCTCTAGGTGGTCACAGAGCACCTAGCTGATCTCCCTGTGCTATGCGGCTGCTTCCCACTAGCTATCTATTTTACATCTGGTAGTGTATATATGTCCATGCCACTCTCTCACTTACTCCCAGCTTCTCCTTCCCCCTCCCCATGTCCTCAAGTCCGTTCTCTATGTCTGCATCTTTATTCCTGCCCTGCCCCTAGGTTCTACAGAACCATTTTCTTTTTTTTTGATTCCATATATATGTGTTAGCATATGGTATTTGTTTTTCTGACTTACTTCACTCAGTGTGACAGACTCTAGGTCCATCCACCTCACTACAAATAACTCAATTTCATTTCTTTTTATGGCAGAGTAATATTCTAAGAGAATTTCTTAATGTTTCAGTGAGTTTAACTTATTTATCTCTTCACTGAAGTGTTTGAAAATAGTAGAGTTAAGGCAGTGTTTGGGGTTGTACTCTGTTCTTTGGAAATCAGTTTATTTGTGTGGTCAGGTGACTGCTCCTTATATGGCAACAAGAGACCTCTGAAAGATTTTAGCAAGTAATCTGCAGTTCATAATCCCGAATGTCTAGTGGAAATGGGAGATTTTATAGATGGGATAAAAGCAGCTATATGGCTTCATATGTGTGCAAAACTTTTTGCTTTTAGACCTAGTGGCCCAAAAACATTTTAAGGGGCGTTTTGGCATACCAGTAAGGGAAGGAATACATTCTTATTTCTTCCTCTCTTTCACTAGAATTCAAGCATGTAACAATAGAACCCATCTTCCCCATCCAGATTATCTGCTGATAATCTGAATTAGCTTTAATAAGTATATGTTAAAGGCCATAAACCTAACTGCCTGTTCTGCCCACGAACCGCTAGCTGTGGCACTGGTTCCCCCAAACCCTGGTTTTTCCACATGAGTTTCTGGGACCATTGCTGATGGTGGTCTTATCACACTTTGGAAAGCCATCTCTGCATGAGTGTGAGGTTGAAGGGATATGGTGCCTGAAGCAGAGATCATGGCCCTTAGAAACAAGCACCTCATGCATCTTCCCTAGGTAGATTCCCCAGGGAATCTACCCAGTGAAGGTATTTGGGAGATTCCAGGACCACTGTTGCTAATAGTCCCAGCAGCCTGCATCTAAATGTGCCCTGCACATTGCAAGGCAGAGTTTCACATCTTAGGTGACATACGTGGGTGAACATTAGATGTGGTACTGCATGGCAATTTGTAATGACAAGAACAAGATTCTACTGTCTTTTTTTCTACTAAGTTTTGGGGAACTATCTGAATATTCTGAGCTCTAAGTACAGATGAATAGATTATTTGTGGCTCATAAGTGTCTTGTATTAAACTTGCCTGATCCAGTACCAATTTTTTTAAAAATTATTTTGGAGTAAATATCTGTGTTGGTTCCTACAGAACCACATTAACTGTTTATTACACTAATCCTGTGCATAATCACCTGTGGTTTCCTTCTAGAAACCAGACATGGGAAACACTAGCTAAATATTTTCCTGGATAATAAATTCAGAGTAAGAATATTGGTATATTATTGAAGTTTTTAAAAAGAACTTAAGCTTCTGTGTCTAATTGTCAAGCAGGTAAAATAAATGGAAATGTTGATCAATGCTGTATTTTAGAATTTTAATAAATCATTTAGAACGATCCTATAAAACTGCCTGAAAGTGGAGTCTATCAGCCTCTTTAGGTGAAAGGATATAGAAGCCTGTGCTTCCTCTGTATACATGGAATGCAGTTCTAGGAGCGTTGGAATCATCTGACTTTCAGGACCAAGGGATGCAGTGGTCACAAGGACAAGCTTTGCAGCCAGCCAGATCTGAGCTCTGTCCTGGCTCTGCCTTTTAAAGCTTCTGTGAAGTTGGACAAGCCACGGATCCTTTTTGAGCCTAATGTTCTTTCTCACCAGCAGGTTGTTAATAATATCTACATCATAAAGTTCATGTGCAGATTAAGTGTGAAAATGTTATCAAGAATCCCTAGAACACATGCGGAGCCCTCACTAAATATTACTGAGTTACTGAAACTATCACTTTTATGTCTTCTTGTTGTTGTTTGTTGGTGGTGTTGTCAGTATTATTACCAACCAAGACTGTGCTGGGGAGCTTTGTCTGCTTTATGACACCAGGTTCTTGTTCTGAGTCGTTAACAAGCATTTGCTAAACAGGTTCAAGTAAGTTTAGCTGAGCAAGGTTTCATTATCACCATTGATCAAATTATAAAACTGCTTTCGTGCATATAAAGAATTCTTTAGATGCCTAGTTTTTATCAACAAAATCCAATGCCTTTCTTTTTTTACCCCTGCAGTTCAACATCTTATATATAAAGATTGCTCTGAATACTACACGATAGGCAAAAGAAGCAGTGAGCTCTACAGAGTCACACCGGATCCCAAAAATAGTAGCTTCGAAGTTTTCTGTGACATGGAGACCATGGAGGGAGGCTGGACAGTGCTGCAGGCACGTGTTGATGGAAGCACCAACTTCACCAGAACATGGCAAGACTACAAAGTAGGCTTTGGAAACCCCAGAAGAGAATTTTGGCTGGGGAACGATAAAATCCATCTTCTGACTAAGAGTAAGGACATGATTCTAAGAATAGATCTTGAAGACTTTAACGGTGTCAAACTCTATGCCTTGTATGATCACTTTTATGTGGCCAACGAGTTTCTCAAATACCGTTTACACATTGGTAACTATAATGGCACAGCTGGAGATGCCTTACATTTCAGTAAACATTACAACCACGATCTGAAGTTTTTCACCACCCCGGATAGAGACAACGATCGATACCCCTCTGGGAACTGTGGGCTCTACTACAGTTCAGGCTGGTGGTTTGATGCATGTCTTTCTGCAAACTTAAATGGCAAATATTATCACCAGAAATACAGAGGTGTCCGAAATGGGATTTTCTGGGGGACCTGGCCTGGTATGAGTGAGGCACAACCTGGTGGCTACAAGTCCTCCTTCAAAGAAGTCAAAATGCTGATCAGACCCAAGCACTTTAAGCCATAAATCACTAATGCTCATTCTTTTGGGTATTCGTTACCTAATAGGGCAATTAATTCCTTCAGCACTTTGGAATATGTTTCATACTCTTTTTCCATGGCTTAAAATTTCTCTCTGAGCAATGGGTTCTTACGCTATACAGCATTTGAAATAAAGCTGAAAAATATGCCATTTAAAGAAGTCCTTTGTTGCTGTTACGCTGTTATCCGAATAAACACTTGCAAGCAATTGGGAATATTGAGAATCACACAGTAGAGTTATAATTCTCTTAATGTCTCTTATTTGAAAAATTTTTACTCATATTACTCACTCTAATTAAAAAAATACTTGTTTATTCAGTAGGCTAGATTTTACACAAGTAACCTGTATTTTGACTGTGACTTAAACGCATCTTTTCAGGCTATAAATAGTTATTGGGTATTTATTTGTCTCTAAATATTCCTCATTCTGAGATAAACTTACTCAATTTATGGCATTTACAGCATTTTAATTCCCAAGCAAAGGGAAACATACGTAATTAAACCTGTTCCTGCACTATTCGTGAAATGTAGAATTTTATCATTTAAAATATTTTAAAAGGTGATAGCGTAATGTCACTCCTAAGAGCACTCAGAAAATGAATTTAACCTTAAAGACCATGGTTTAAAGGTAATTCATTCATAGTTTATAACTCTTTAGATGTTTGATGGTAAAAACTGCTTTAACATGAAAAATATCTTCCTTTGCTCTAATGCACAACTGTTTTTAATTTAAGACTGCTCATTACTGCGCGAGACTACTGGTAGACTTTCTTTTGGAGAGGTAGGTGTGGGTGAGGAGTGAAGCACTTATATGTAGGCCAATTTTATATCCAAAGCGATAATATCATTAAGTGATTCACTTCATAGAAAGCTACGTTTTATAGGACAAATAGATAAATCTATTTATAAAAAATATGAATTTTGAAATATATAGAACCGTAGTTCAAATATTATATATTTCAACCCTAAATGGTATATTGCTTGTTTTGCTATCAGAAGATTCAAATACGGGTGTTTATTTTTTTTAACAAAACAAAAGTATCTGGAACTTTTATAATTCATCAATTAATTCCAGAATGCAAAAATGATATTCAAAAGATTATAAAAATAGTTTGTTAAATTTCACCATTGTAAAAAGGGACCATTTCAGAGAGAACAGCTGTATTCTAATGCACGTTTAAAAAAGTGCTCTAGGATAAAATTTAAAAAGGATACACCATACTGTATGTGAGTCATAGAAATACATTCAACGTTCAATTTCTGGTGTCTGTTTCTACTAAAGTAACCAAGTTTTCAAAAATAAATTCACAAAGATGCAGCTTTACCCATTATTTGAAAATGATTAAGGAGGATAGTAACTTTAGGTAAGAAGTTAATTTTTCAACTAATGTCTTTTATAGAAAATTCTAATCAAAAAGAAGCAAGATATTCTTTTAAAAATATATAACATACAAAGTGTTCAGGTAAACATGATGCAAACTATATTACTAATACTATTAAAATACTAAAGCAAGAGAAATGCAAATAGAATTAAGTGATGACAAAAATATAAAATATCGTAGATTTCAGAGGCTTCATATCTACTCAATAATACATCAAATGTAAATGTTGTAACTAATTCTTTATTTCTCTCTCTTTTCTGTTTTCTAAAAAAGACTATGAAGATTTTGATATTATACAATGTATTAATTTCAGATAAGGGCATTTTCACTTACTATATATAACTATTAATATATGTATAAGTTTAGGTAAATTTCTTTGATAAAAACGGACTCCTTAAAAAAATACAGTTCTAAAAAAAAAAAAAAAAAATACAGTTCTAAAGAAAAATAGCTCATATAGCAAGTGTCCACTGATTTAATAGGAACTAGGTAGCATTTCAGGAGAATTTGGCAAATAATTCATTAATCTATGTAAATACTTAAAAGCTTATCTTTCTATCTTTCCACCTTATATTAAGTAAAATTTTATTTCCCATTATACTTTTATGGTACCTTTCTAATAACAAACTCTGTAACATAGAAATTCCTTTCTGAAATCATTTCATGTCACTTATTATATTATAAAATATATTTTAGATTTTGGTAATCTTTAACATATTGATGGAAATAGATTATATCTGAGAGAGTCTTTTGCCTTAACATAACTGTTCACTAATATATGCTAATGTTCATAAATGTGGATTGACTACTAAGAAATACATTATTTTAGAGTCTTGTCTCGGTTTCATTTTACTGGCTAATATTTGTTATCTTAATTAACAAATTATTTCTGAGCTTTATCATACTTTGAAAATATTGACTAAAATTAGGCCTCTAGAAATTCCAAATGGAACTGGCTCACGTATCACAGAAAAAAAATCGGATTTTCTGATAAGTAGTAATGCTCTAAATGAAATGATGACACATTCATCCAGTAAATAAAGAGCTTAAATTTACGACGATAAAAGACATCCAGATAACAAAATTCACTGGTCCTTATTTCTGAATGGCTACCCAAGGAAAGGGCAGAAGGTTTAAAGGTAAAGAATGATGGGTAATGTCGTCATGATAAGCTCTTGCTTAGAATTCTTATTTTCCTTTATGTATAAATAGGTTTATGTTTTGTGTCTTTTAAAAGCCTTGTGAAATAAAAGATTTAATCTTCTCATCTATTTATTTCTTCAATGCAGAAACATTAAGTATTATTTGTAAAATAATTTTTATATATTTACTCTTGGCTGAAAACTTGCATAATGTTTACCTAACTAGACAGTATCTTTGCCTCTGTGAAGACTTTAATGAGTACTATTTCATTAACAGGAAGACAGAGACAAATACAGGGACACCATTATCTTATTTCCCTCTAGAATACTGTTGACACATTTGAAATACAGAAGTTTCAGTTTCATTTTGCAGCGTTCAACGCCTCTCCCCTTTTTTCCATCATTCTTGTTGCTGTTCTGGTTTAGCCCTCATCATCCTCTTAGGATAATGCAAGCCCTTCCTAATAGTGACCTGTGCCCCCAGTTTGAATCTATTCCAATCCATCCTCCATATCACTGCCACAGGGATTATTCAAAAATACAATTCTGATCATGTTATTTTCCTGCTTAAAACCTGTCAACAGCTCCTCATTTTGTATATGATAAAATCCAGCAAATAAGCCCCTTCGTGAACCGATTTCTGCCTACCCTTTCAGTGTCCTTTCTGCCACTACTCACACTCCTGCCAAACTGAATGCCTTGTTGTTCTAGTACAAACCATATTCTCTCATATTTTCATTACTTTGTGTTACTGTTCCCTTGGTCTAGATAGAATGGCATCCTTGACCCCCACTGAGTTTTGTCTTATTATCTGTAATTAAGAGCAGGGACTCAGCAGCCAGACCAACTAGGTATGAATTTCAGCTCCATTATTTGCAAGCTGTGTGAAAACAGGCAAAATCACTTAATCTCATTGTTCTTTGGTTCCTTCAATTATAAAACTGGGATAACAGTAGAATAGAGTTATTGAGACGATTAAATGAGATAGCATATGCAAAGCACCTAGAACATACATATCTATTATCATCATCATCATCATCCTAAATAATTATCTTTCCTGATGACATCAGGAGGGGTTTGGTGCCTTGTCTCTTTGGTCCTATACCATCCTATATATTCCTTATTATGTATTACATTATTCCATAATCGTCTAGGTTCTACCCTAAAATCAATCTGTTAGGCTAGGATGTAAAGGAAATTTGAGACAAGAGTGTTATTACTCAAAGTGGTTCATGAATATGTTACCATAGATGAAGAGCTATAGTCTAAAGAAGCCAGAGTTACAACTGGGGAAGGAGTAGGTACCACCAAGTCTGAGGATCTGGGAGATTGTGGATGCGGTTTAGAAGTGATTGACTTCAGGGGAGGAGATGGCAAGACAGGATCATATATACTATAGCATTGCATACATAAGAATGACAAACTTTTAGAAGGGGTTCTAGGAACATGCCTCTGGGTATATATCATGCAGAGGAGTATGGTTGTACTAGGCAAGACAGTGATTGTTCTACCTGGCTGAGTTCCTAAAGAAAAAAGTAGTTTTTCATACTTATACCATCT
The DNA here is from genome assembly GCF_951394435.1 of Stenella coeruleoalba. NCBI lineage: Eukaryota > Metazoa > Chordata > Mammalia > Artiodactyla > Delphinidae > Stenella > Stenella coeruleoalba. Next base: position 20,060,034 of record NC_137155.1, on the reverse strand, counting down.
TGCAAATTTGAAATTAATTTTAATCATACCAAATGCATAAATGCTTTAATTTTTTTTTAATTATAGCTTAGACTAAAGACCCCTTTGCAAACCACCTTCAATTCCAATGCCTCCCTCTCCCCAGAGGTAACAAGGACAGTTGGCTGAATCCAAACTCGAATTTCATTCTGTGCATTGCCAATTTGCAGTGTTTACTGAAGCATAGCTCTGCCAGGTTTCTTTTGTTTATTGATTGGGAAGAGTTGGAAGTGAGAATAGGAGTGAGGGAAATTGGGGGTACTTGGAGAGCTCAGAGTCCCCTGAATTCCCAAATGCGTGACAGCCTGCGTGACTCCTTGGAGTGGTCCCTCCCCCACATTAGATAGAGGGCTTCTTGCTGAAGGCACTGTTGTCTTCTTTCCTGAGGGAGTAATCTTTCAAAAAAAATTTTAATACAGTTTTTAAAGGTGACTTTCCATTTACAGTCATTACAAACTATTGGCTATACTGCCCATGTTACACAGTACATCCTTGGGTCTATCTTATACCCAATAGTTTGTACCTCCTGCTTTCCCACCCCTATACTGCCCCTCCTCCCTCCCCACTGGTAATCACTAGTTTGTTCTCTATGTCTGTGAGTCTGCTTCTTTTTGTTATATTCACTATTTTGTTGTATTTTCTCGATTCCACATAAAAGTGATATCATTTAATATTTATCTTTCTCTGTCTGGCTTGTTTCACTTAGCATAATGCCCTCCAAGTCCATCTATGTTACTGCAAATGACAAAATTTCATTCTTTTTTATGGCTGAGTAGTATTCCATTGTATTTATATACCACGTCTTCTTTATCCATTCATCTGTTGATGGACACTTAGCTTGCTTCCATATCTTGGCAATTGTAAATAATGCCACCATGAACGTTGGGGTGCATGTATCTTGACAACTACATGCAAAAGAATGAAATTAGAACATTCTCTATCAAATGGATTAAAGACCTAAATGTAAGATTGGATACTATAAAACTTGTAGAGGAAAATATAGGCAGAACACTCTGACATAAATAGCAGCAATATTTTTTTGATTTTGTCTCCTAAAGTAGAGGAAATAAAAGCAAAAATAAACAAATGGGACCTAATTAAACTTAGGTTTTGCACAGCAAAGGAAACCATTGAGGGCTTCCCTGGTGGCGCAGTGGTTAAGAATCCACCTGCCAATGCAGGGGACACGGGTTCGAACCCCAGTCCGGGAAGATCCCACATGCCGCAGAGCAACTAGGCCCAGGCACCACAACTACTGAGCCTGCTCTCTAGAGCCCATGCTCCGCAACAAGAGAAGCCACCACAATGAGAAGCCCGTGCACTGCAATGAAGAGTAGACCCAGCTCGCCACAACTAGAGAAAGCCCATGTGCAGCAACGAAGACCCAACGCAGCCAAAAATAAATAAATAAAAATAAATACATTAAAAAAAAAAGAAACCATTGAAAAAAAAAAGACAACCTACTGAATGGGAGAAAATATTTGCAAATGATATGACCAGTAAAGGATTAATATCCAACATATATAAACAGCTCATACAACTCAACATCAACAGAACAAACTACCCAATCAAAAAATGGGGAGAAGGCTTGAATAGACATTTTTTCAAAGAGGAAATGCAAATGGCTGGCCAACAGGCACGTGAAAAGATGCTCAGCATCACTAATCATCTGGGAAATGCAAATCAAAACCAAATAAGATATCACCTCACACCTGTCAGAATGGCTATCATCCAAAAGAACAGAAACAACAAATGTTGGCGAGGGTGTGGAGAAAAGGGAACCCTTGTGCACTGTTGATGGGAATGTAAACTGGTGCAGCCACTGTGGAAAACAGTATGGAGATTTTTCAAAAAGCTAAAAATAGAACTATCATATGGCCCAGCAATTCCACTCCTGGGTATATATCTGAAAAAAACAAAAACACTCATTCTGAGGGAGTGATCTTAATTCTCCTTTACGCTCCTCCATCCCACTTCTCAGCATCCCCAGATCTGTAACCAGGGAAAGACGTGCCCTCTGGTCACTTATAAAGTCAAACTGGCAGAGAAGCCTTTATACAACTTTGCTAATTTATATCAGCAGAAAGCTGGGGGATATGCATAAAGACAGATTTTGAGGTTTTGCTTGACTAAAGAAGAAAAAACAGAATTTCATATGTGACCGAGTTCATTGATATAGGTATATTTACCAGAAATTCTGAATTCAATGGGCTAGTTTGGGCAGATGTGTTTGGTTCCAGTAGTTTGATTATTTAACACCTACCTAAAGCAGAAACTAACACACCATTGTAAAGAAATTATACTCCAATAAAGATGTTAAAAAAAAAAAAACAAACACCTACCTAGATTCAACAGCAGCTTGTATTAACTAAAGTTGAGAAACCAAAAATGTCTTGGAATTAAAAGATTTATGAAGACAGAAATGTTAGAGTGGAGTTTACTGTCATTCATTTAAAAGGTATTTATTGAGTGTATATGATGTGGTCTTCAAGGAAGACCAAAACAGACAAGACCCCTATACTCAGGGAGTTTACATTTAATCAGAAGAGATGAATAAATAAACAATATATGATAAATGCCATGAAAAATTAAGCAGGGTAAGGAGAGATAAGGAGTATCAGAGGAAAGGTGCTATTTTATACAGGTGGTCTGGGGAGACCTCTCTGTGGAGGTGACATTGGAACAGAGACTTGAAGATACAGGAGAACAAGCCAGGCAGATATCCGGGAGAAGTATGCTCCAGGCAAAGGGAGCATCAGGTGCAAAGGTGCTTGGCACGTTCTAGAGTCAGCAAGGAGGCTGGAAAAGCAGACAGTCGCGGGTGGGAGGGGTTTAGGAGATGAGGTCAGAGAGAGCTTGGGGAGTTGGGGTTACATAAGAAATGCAGGTGGGGCTGCCAGATCATCTAGACCTTGTGAGTCATGGTGAGGATTTTGCCTTTTACTCAGAGTAGGTAAGAGCCGTAAGAGTTTTGATTACAGAAGGTACATGATTTCATCCAGTTTTAAAAGCGGAGAATAGACTGTTGAGAGACAAGATTGAAGCATGAACACCAGTTTGATGGTATTTGCAAATAACCTTGGAGAGTGACGGTGGTTGCAGTGAACTGGATCTTTAAGATAAAGGGGTGGACAGTGGAAAGATTTAGAGTTATCGCAGAAAAGTACGGGATTTTAGCCTGAGCAACTTGAAGGACGGAGCCACTGTTGACTGAGATGGGGAAGAACTGCGCGGGGGAGCTGTCTGGAAAGTGTGTGGGCGGGCGGGTAAGGGGTGGGGACCCGCAGTTTGGAATCTTCTCAGTTCAAATATCTATAAGACATCCAAGTGGATGGCATTTGGATGTTAGTGTGATGTTCAGGGAAGACATCTAGGTCGCTAGAATATAGATGGTAATGAATCTGTGGGACTAGATGAAATAACCTAGTAAATAGGTGTACGTGGGGCAAACGCTTTCACAGAAGGGGTTGGAGATAGGGAGGAACCAGCACAGTCGTATCCCATCCACCCACCTTGTAAATGTGTCATTTGAGAAGTCCCAGGGTTGCTTCCTTATGAAGAGGGCAGAGATTTCTTCCTACTAGAACAGATACTTTCTCTGGATTATTTGAGATTTGGATGTGCTTTTCCTTGCTTCTGTCAGCCACACTATTTTGTTGGGTTACTAGATGTCTTAGAAGCCATTATGTTACTCTACTATGGATTTCTGCAAATCATTGCTTTTGACTTAAGCAGTCACTTCACAGTGAAGGGAGGAAGCGATGACATACTGAAGCCTCAGATAGTGCATCTTCTGGGAGACACCAGCTTGTGAGGGTGGAGGGTTGTCACGCAGGATACAGTGTGTGCATGTGCGTGTGTGTGTATGTGTGTACGTGTGCATATAGCAAAAGAAATATGAACTAGGCCATAGACCAAAAAAATTCTTTGTTAACAGTGTAATGCCCAAGTTTGAGGAATCATGTATGGACATTTTAAATCATTAGAGCACTAGTTTGCTATGATTATAAACCTTTAGTTACGCAGAGACTGGTTTTACTCCTTTTCTCTATTTTTAAGACATTAATGGTCTTAAAACTTGCTTCTTTCCAAACATTCTCCAATAGCTATCCAAATTAGAGGTAACCTAAGTCTTGTATTTCTAATAGCTTTCAAAGAGCTTACACTGGAATGGCTATCAATAAATATGACTCGGAATTTTCACTTATGTTGGGTCCAGCTGCAGGTAGAAATGAGAGTAGTTCTCTGCGTATGGGTAGGTTCCCCTTGTGGTGTGTTGATGCATGTACATGCACACACACACACACACACACACACACACACACGAATACCCCACATGTACATATATAATATACATTCATGCTTATATATGGTATTTGTAACACATCTGCTATAGCACACAAGGAAACCTGCCCATTGAAATAAAATAGACACGTAGCCCTTACATGTAGTCAAAAGTCAATACAACAAAAATCACACTTGGCCAATAGCTAACTTATTTTAAGCAATGTTGTATAAAATAGATTGTCATAAAATAGAACTTCAGGCGGTTTAATTCCCTATAACAAATTCTGTGCTGTTAGTGCACCTGTGGCCCAGGGGTAAACCAAAATTAAAACCATGATCTAGATAACTGGTGATCAGCGTCTTCCTAGGCTTCACACAGTAACTCAAAATGATCTTTATTATTTTTTTATTTTGATGTAATCCAACTTATCTATTTTCACTTTTGTGTCTTGTGGTTTTGGTGTCAAATCCTAGAAATCATTGCCAAACCCAACATCATGAAGCTTTTGTTTTTTGGGGTTTTTTTTGTGGCTGTGTGTGGGCTTTCTCTAGTTGAGGCGAGCGGGGGCTACTCTTCGTTGCGGTGCACAGGCTTCTCATCGCGGTGGCTTCTCTTGTTGCGGAGCACAGGCTCTAGGGCGCAGTCTTCAGTAGTTGTGGCTTGCGTGCTCTAGAGCGCAGGCTCACTCAGTAGTTGTGATGCACGGGCTTATTGCTCCTCAGCATGTGGAATCTTCCCGGACCAGGGCTCGAACTTGTGTCCGCTGCATTGGCAGGCGGATTCTTAACCACTGTACCACCAGGGAAGCCCGATCTTTATTATTTTATTAGCCATTTTCAGAATGAAATCTGCACTGTAATGCTTAGAATATATATTCTTCTTTTGAAAGCAAAAAATCACATTTTAAAATAGACAGATTTTTTTTTGTTTTAGCCCCTTAAAATAGCTATTACATTTATCTTTATTATCTTAATCCAATAAATATTTATCATTTGCCTACTATGTATATAGCATGGTGTGACATGCTTATTAAATTATTTTGAATAAGATCTTTTCCAAATAATAACTTTCTAAACTCTCAAAATATAAGTTTAATCTCTAGCATTCAAGATTTCCTCTGAGTGGGACTTCCCTGGTGGCGCAGTGGTTGGGAGTCTGCCTGCCAATGCAGCGGACACAAGTTCGAGCCCTGGTCCGGGAAGATCCCACATGCTGTGGAGCAACTAAGCCCGTGTGCCACAGCTGCTGAGCCTGTGCTCTAGAGCCCACGAGCTACAACTACTGAGCCCGCACATTGCAGCTACTGAAGCCCGCACGCCTAGAGCCTGTGCTCTGCAAAAGAGAAGCCACCGCAATGAGAAGCCTGTGCACCGCAACCAAGAGTAGCCCCTGCTCGCCTCAACTAGAGAAAGCCTGTGTGCAGCAACGAAGACCCAACGCAGCCAAAAATACATAAATAAATTAATTAATTTAAAAAAAGATTTTCTCTGAGTGATTAAGGATGACACTGTTTAAGATGAATTGCTTCTCTATTCCAAAAGCCCTCATACAAAAGTTCAGCATATTTGGAATCATATAGAATCTGAAAACTTGCTCACTTTCTATCTCTGGAAATTGGTTTTCTCATCTTCTACAAGAGGCAAGTAATTTGTGCTTATGTTGTGAAAGTTTATCAGAGAAGGGGCCACAAAACTATTTGCCTACATTTATTTCCCATTCAGTAATGAGTATCTAAGTTTTTTCAGTTAATCCAAGTAACCTGTTTTAATTTTTGTTCAGCGATTCTGCTTCTGAATACTCATAATGATAAGCAGCTGTCCCTTGCTGAGTGCCAACCATGTGCTGGACACTTTCCTAGGAGCATTTCCAATGATATCTCTGTTGCTGAGGATAGTGCCACAATAAGGAGGTAAAGACTTTACACCACTAAAGTCTTCCCTGAGGAAAACAAAGAAACAAACAATCTCTGTTATCTACAAACTCTGTATCATGTGTGGGCCATTATCCATTTTCAGCTTTCCTGGCTTTCTTGGTGTTTTTCTCATGAAATGGACTAATTTTCTCTGATAAATAACCTGTGGAAATTCCATGGTAAAGTACATACATTGTAAACCTCAGTATCACCCCTGCTCTGATTTTCTGTGTGAATCTACAAAGTGGAAGATGATTCCAATTAAATCTTAATTTAAGGTGAAACATCTCTTTTGTATCTTAACAAAAACAATTACATGATATTCTGTTGACGGAAGATTTTTTTTAAAAGAATTTATTTTCAAGGGTGTTAATGTCCCTACTTAACCTAGTGGTTAAAAATTATTTATTTTCTGTAGCTAAGTCAGAATTTATAACAATTCTGGCAGAAAAGGCAAGCAAGTTTCTGTTCTCTCCAAACACTGTTTTACTTCCATGGTTACATGGCAGGATTCACAAGGAAAACATTCCCCTTAACTACAAAGCATTTTGTAAGTTCTTTGGGAGCCAAAAGATTTCTCATGTAAACACCAAAGTTCTTATTTTCATTATATAAAATAATTCCTTAAAAATGCAAATATCATTTATAAATGAATGGTGCTGCCGATGGTGACTTTTAAAATTTCTATCCTATAACAAGTAAAATTTTTGTCTTTATCTGATCAAGCAAATGATTAAAAATCTAGAGCGGCTCATGGGTATATCATGGGTAGTTATGGAAGTTGAATGGTTACATAAGTTACGGTCTTTATGGTATGGTATTTATGGGGTTGGTGTTTAACAGGCTGAACCGCTATAGTAGAGGTTCTTGAACTGTGTCCCCAGCGACCCTAAGGTTCTGTAGACATATTTCATGAAGGTTAAAGGAAGTGGGATAGGGGGAGATGCCAGGAGAATGTATGCTGCATGAAGCATTGTTCACCTCAAATAGTTCTGCTTTTATATCTTGGATTTTGAGGCTTCATCTTCAATTTCACTTAAAAGATTTTGTTCTGTTTTCAAAAAATATTTGAAAATCACTGCCTCCCCATTGCATATCCCTTGCTCAGTCAGCAAAAATAAAACTGAAATAGATGTACAATGGCTCTAACTTGTTATGATATTTCTTTTTAGAATTTTATTTTATTTTATTAATTAAGTTATTTTTGGCCGCGTTGGGTCCTTGTTGGTGCGCGCAGGCTTTCTCTAGTTGCAGCGAGCGGGGGCTACTCTTCATTGCGGTGCGTGGGCTTCTCATTGCAGTGGCTCCTCTTGTTATGGAGAACGGGCTCTAGGCACGCGGGCTTTAGTAGTTGTGGCTTTAGTAGTTGCGGGCTTTAGTAGTTGTGGCAGTAGTTGTGGCTCATGGGCTCTAGAGCACAGGCTCAGTAGTTGTGGCACACGGGCTTAGTTGCTCCGTGGCATGTGGAATCTTCCTGGACCAGGGCTCAGACCCGTATTCCCTGCATTGGCAGGCGGATTCTTAACCACTGAGCCACCAGGGAAGTCCCAGATATTTCTAACTTTAAACATTTAAGTATCTGAGAATTTAGGTGGACTTGATGTGGAAAATGCATTCAGAAACTCAGAAGAAATTTCTCCTTTTTAAGTGTGTCTTATAAAGTAGTGATTCAGTAGTGTGATTCTTCTGGTGGAGGACGTTACTAATTACTATGTACATCTATTCCTTTGCAAGTGGCATGGCTACACATGTTACAGTGCACTAGATTTGGCAAGGAATATCAAGAAGAATAGCAAAGGCTTCGTGCTTTCAAAGTTCCTAAAGCTACTATAGATTAGCTTAAAAAACAGGGAAGAAATAATAAGTGGCATATGGTACAAGCACTATGCAGGGAAGTTACAGCAACAGAAGTGTTCCCATTTTGTCAAGGAAGTGGCATGCTTTAAGAAGGTGGGGTCTGAGCTGTCCTGGAAAAACTGCATAGAGTTCTGAAGCACTGAAGTGTGGAAAGCACTCCTAGGCTGTGTAGAGGATGAGCAAAAGCAGGTTGGAAAATCAGGAGCTAGTTAGGAAAACAATGATAGGTCTAATGTGGCTGGAGCATAAGGTATATATAGCAGAGAACAGTAAAAAAAAATTAAAGAGAAGAAAGAAATGGGTGATCAGATTGTAGAGGGATTTGACTATAAGTTCAAGCAAGTGATATTTAATCCTTATGTTAATGCAAGAAAAAAATCAAATCTAAGTGCCTACAATCTCCCCCTGCCACCTATTGATTGTTCAGTTCTGTGCCTGGACCTGAGGTGATGATGGGATACTGGGTGGGGAGGAAAACTGGAAGGAACTCTAAAGACTGTTTTATAAAATAATGAAATGGCCAAAGATATCAAGGAGAAGAGGGGTGTAGATAGAAAGGGGGAAAAACCTGCCTGGGGATGGGAAAAAATGTTTCCGGGGAAGTTTATAAAGAGGGGGTCAAGTTCGGTGTGTGTGGGAGAGGAATCTGCTTTGATGAGGAATTTTAGGAAGTTTTGCCGCATGATACGCTGTGGAACTCCCTCCTCTCTTCCTGAGGGAACCTTCAGTATAGTCACGTTGCTTTCCACAGCTTTCTGGAGGCAGATCTGTGTTTCCTTTGGCTGTGCTGAGAAGGGTTTTAGGGTGGAAGAGAGATGGCTCCCTTTTATGCAGTTCACAGACTATCTACACAGAGCATGGGGGTTTCCCCAGCGCCCCAGGGGGACTGGAGCTGTGGTGCTGGTGGTGACAGGAGATGTGAAGGGGAGAGAATGGGGAGCGACCTTCACCTCTGCATCCTTCACTTCTATATCCACCACATCCAACTCTGTTTTACATATTGTGCTGCTGTGTGTGATTTTTACTGGAAAAAAAGTGATAAAAGCAGTTTAAAAAGAGGATGAAAATCACGATGGTAGACAGTGAGGTACCCTTGAAGGTGAGAAATGTACTATTAGTGTAAAGTGAGGCTCAGAGAACTTACATGGCTTTCTGAAGTCTGTATGGCTAGTACATGCAGAGCAAGGACTACAACCCATTTTTACTGAACCACTCTTCCACTCCCCGCAACCTCCCACCAATCAGAGATTTTCTTTCCAAACCATTAGAGCCTGTCCATTCTTAGATGTAGTCTCTATAGACAGCAAAATTCCTGTCTTCTTAATCTGAGGTTGATGTCTGGTAATGCTTGTACCCCCTTAATTCATATCTCTGATGCCACCCAGGTATACTTGTTTGCCTACACCTAGGTATGCATGGGCTGGGAATATGTAAAGAACATTTGCCTCAGAAGATAATGGACTTGGCATGAGGTTCTAAGCTTCCCATCATCTCCTCTCCATTTCCCCTTATACCAACATACATGCCAGATAGAATAAAGGTTAAAATACGATGACTCAAACTATCAATGTACTAGGAGAAAACACAGGAAACAATTTATGTATCAGAGTGCCAAAGGTCTTCTTAAGTAGGACCTAAAATCGTGAAGTTGTAAAAGAAAAGATCAGTAAATTTAAGCACATAAAAAATAAACTGCCACATGGAGAAAAGCCACCTTAAGCAAACTCAAAAGAAATCCAAAATCCGAGAGAGAGTTTGCAATGCATATTATACACAAAGGCCTACTTTCTGTATGTATAAAGAGTTTCTATGAATCTCTAAGAAAAACTACACAATAAAAAAGAAAGGAAAAAAGGACGTGAACAAAATTTACGAAAAAAAGAAAGTACAAATAGGTCTCTACATTAACCATGCTTCCAGCTTCTGTAAGGTTGATGCTTTAGCATCTGCCCTACACGCCTATGCCAGATGCGCCTTGTTCAAAACCACCTGATAATATGCCTGAGTCACCTTGCCTCCTTCATTGTCCTCCTCGCCCACCTTGACAAGAGTCCTCCGCCTGGGAGGAGGACAACTTTCCAAACGGAAACCAACCAATCCAGAGTCCACACCCTTAGCCATCTCGTTTATTAGGTCCTCACACTCTGGTCAACTATACAACTGCCCTCATCATCCCAATGCCAGGTGCCAAACAACTAGGGACATCTCCAATGCCCCAGAGCCTGCTGAAATTACTCAAACTAGCCAATCCTAAGCTGCTTACTCTGCCTCATCCATTCCTTCCCAGGGAAACAACAATAAAGGCTCTTGCCCACTGTTCCGCCCTCTCCCTCTGCCTCCTGACCCACCTGGTGCTTCCCTCCATGACATGGCATGCCTCCTTCTTTTAGGAACTGTGAGTAATAGACTATCATTCCAGTGGCAATTGTCTCCTGACCTGTTGGCCTTCCTATACCTCACATTTTCTATTAATATACTATATTTTATTTATCTATCTATCTATTTATTTATTGACTGAACCCCGAGGCTTGCGGGATCTCAGTTCCCCGACCAGGGATTGAACCCGGGCCACAGCAGTGAAAGCACCAGATCCTAACCACTAGACCACCAGGGACTCCCAATACACTATATTTTAAAACAATCTTAAACATATGAAAAGATGCTCCACTCCACTCATTTTAACGTAAGTGTAAATAAAGACTATGATGAGATAACCTTCTCCCCCAACAGAGTGACAAAAGTTGAAAAGTCAGACAGAGCACAGTAAAGAGACATTTATTGTTGAGGGGAACATAAATTATTACAACCTTTATGGAGAGCACCTTAGCAGTAAAAATGTCTTTTTAAATACTCATGATCTGGCAATTCCACTTCAAAAGTATTGAAAGTAGGATCTCAAAGAGATACTTGTACACTATGTTCATAGCAGCATTATTTATAATAGCCAAGAGGTGGGAGCAACCCAAGTGTCCACTGACAGCTAAACGGATAAACAAAATGTGGTATGTACATACAATGGAATATTATTGTCTTAAAAAGGAGGGAAATCCTGTCACATGGTACAACATGGATGCATCTTGAAGACATTATGCTAAGTAAAATAAGCCAGTCACAAAAGACGATGTATTGTAAACTATGAGGTATCTAAGAGTAGTCAGATTCATAGAAACAAAGTAGAATGTGGTGGCCAGGAGCTGGGAGGAGGGGGAAATGAGAAGGTGTTTAATCGATAGAGAGTTTCAGTTTTGTGAGATGAAAAATTCTGGAAATTGGGTGCAGAACAAGGTGAATATACTTAGCACTACTGAACCGTACATTTAAAAATGGTCAAGGGGCTTCCCTGGTAGCGCAGTGGTTGAGAGTCCGCCTGCTGATGCAGGGGATGCGGGTTCGTGCCCCGGTCTGGGAGGATCACACATGCCGCGGAGCGGCTGGGCCCGTGAGCCATGGCCGCTGAGCCTGCGCGTCTGAAGCCTGTGCTCTGCAACGGGAGAGGCCACAGCAGTGAGAGGCCCGCATACGGCTAAAAAAAAAAAAAAAAGGTCAAGACGGTATATTCTATGTTATGTCTATTTTTCCACAATTAAAAAAAATTTTTTAAACAAACCCATTGATCCAGCAATCCCACTATTAGGAATTTGTCCTTTCTTTAAATTTTTAAAATTCTTTTAGTTCAGGGGCTGTCTTCTTTACTTTAATATTCCACATTGTACTGGTACAGTTCTTTTTTTGAGGGTTTTCAGTAAACATTTATTGGAGGTAAATTCTACTGACTTAAAATATGCTCATTTTTTAAAATAAGAAGGTGTACTAGTGTTAATATTTGGAACTGGGTAATTTTCTAAAATAATGCCAATATTTAAGATTTTTTATAGAAAATAGTTACACATTTGATTAAATCTAAGACATCATTGAATATATGACACACCATTATTTTATGTTCTATGGAGATAGGAAAAAAATGCTGTCAAATTATGACAAAATGCTTTTTTATCACTTGAATTTTTATTTTACACTCATTGAGTTTTTAAATTAATTTTTATTGGAGTATAGTTGCTTTACAATGTTGTGTTAGTTTCTCCTGTACAGCAAAGTGTATCAGCTATATGTTTACATATATCCCCTCTTTTTTGGGATAGGAATATGTCCTTTTAATATAATTATTTCACTGTGAAATGAGGCACGCCTAAGGTTACTGACTCTATCATTGTCTGTAAGAGCAGAAGATCAGAAATAATCCAAATATCTTATAATAGGGATTTGATTAAAGTATGCTCCACCGTGCATTGAAATACCATGGAAACATTAAAAAGAACATAACAGTTGCATGTATATGTGAAAAAAGCAAGTACGTATATTATACTACCACTTGCTTGTTTGTGCATAGACTTCTGCAAGGCTATATAGGAGACTGTTAATGATGGTTGCCTCTGGGGAAGGGGACAGTGGACTGGGGGATGGGGTGACAGGCTGACTTACTTTTCACTGTGTACAATTCTGCACCTTTGAATTTTGTACTCCTATTTTGTTCCTACATAGGAACCTTCACGTTGTGAACTTTCAAAGATGCGAACGTGCATTCACATGTCCAGTCACATAAGTTAGTTCACACGTCTGGTGTATATTGTCACAGGCATGCATCCTCTACAAGTGGTTGTGCTTTTGTGTACTTTACTGTACAGTACTGTATTGAGTACAGTAGTACAGTATCTTTATTTCAAGCCCAGGATGTCCAGAAGCAAGCGTAAAAGCAGCGGTATATAGCCAATTGTGTTAGTTGGGTACCTAGGCAAACTTTGTTGGACTTACAAACAAATTGGACTTACGAAGTCGCTCTTGGTACAGAACTCATTTGAATGTAGAGGACTTACTGTACTGCATATTTTATGTATTAGAAAATAGTTAAAAAGAAAAAAATACTAACCTCATGGCTGAAAAAACTTTAATCCCTGGCTCTCTGATATTCTATTCTTTAACTTCCTAGTCTGGCTTGTATCTTACTACTTGACCACTGAGACCCTGATCTTGTTTGCCTAGTGAAGACTGTAAGGACTGCTTTGTTTCAGCAGACTTTTCTGGTGTTCACTCCTGCTGACTCATTTACTGCTGTTACCTGTAGATGCAGTTGCTGAATAGCCAAATTCCCAACCCTACTCCCCTCTGCTTTATTTCCCCAAAATCTCCCCAACAGATAAGAGTACCATCTCCCCATCCACCTACATAACATAGATTTTAATCAAAAAAGCATTATTTATTTTAATCCTTAAGCTTCCATCTTCAGTGACTAATCTATTCAAATAGTTCTTGGGTTACTAAAGGTACTTTGTTTCTCAAGATGCACATTCTCTACTGAGAACCACAAGCTATCAAAAGCCGACTTACTTTCTCTCTCAAGAACTTTCTTTCTCAGAGGAAAAAACAGTACCATTAAGTATTTCTCCTAATCCTTATTTTAGAAAGCAACATCTGTTCACAGTGACTATGAAAAAAAACCAAACAGCATCCGAGTTTAGAGTATTATTTTAAATATTTATATCAACTTGTTACAATAGTAGCTAAAAAAAAACAGTGAAAAAAAAAGAGGTAATTAAAACTTTATTAAGTATATAATTAAAATAAACACACGAGCATGCACGCACACACAACCTAGGTTCTCATTATGTCAATAAAGGAATCAAAAAAAGGAAGGGGAAATCAAGAAGCATTAACCACACAGATGAAGGAACACATGCGGCCGAGGGTAGAGCTGCTCCCTGCTGCATTTGCCTCTGGTCCCAAGCCCGGAGTCTGACGTGTGGTGGATGCTCAGGAAGGATTTTCAGAACGAGTAGGAGATAAGCTCAGAGACAGGAGGCAGAAGAACCGCCAAGTCCTCTCTATCCCCAATTTTCAACACTCTCTGACTCCCATTTAACACTGGTCATGTGTTCAGATAGCAGAGTTTTTTGCGACAACACCCCCAGATTCCTGGCCAGAATCATCTTGCAGGTGCCAAGGGTGAGGATATCCTAACATGGGGCCTTCTTTTCTCTTATCCTGAGTTCTTGTACAGTGTACGATTTTTACTGATTGAATTTAGAGGTGCTAATCTACTTTGCAAAGTGGAATATGGCTTCTATGCCTGTAATCCTGATATAAATATATATCCTGATATAAATATATATCCTGAAAAAAATCTCCAATTTTTGTAAATAGATAAGAGCCATGTCAATACACCAAACGTTTAAGTGTATGCCAGGCATGACCCACGGTCTTCTTCCACATGGAAAGATTTTAAAATTTCCACCTTACTGTCAAAGTAAAAAAATAAAATAAGACCCTTTATGGGAAAAATGGAACCTATCTGTATTGTTTAATAAATTATCAGTCTGTTTAAAGTTTCTTGACAGCCAAACAAAATCTTGAAGAATTATTCTTGTGAGCCTGCCTCAGTGTCTGAAGGAAAACATGCCAACAATAACAAGACTTGTGGAAATATTTTAAAAAGAAATTTAGCAGTTTTTAAATGCCTATTCTCTAAGTACAGCTATTAGTGAGGTGTGATAACTAAGAAAGGATAGGGAAACTGAAGAGAAATATTTAAATAGAGAGTTAAAATATTTATCTTTATTTTTTCTTTTAATATACAGTTTACTTAAAAAGTCAATTTGTAAAACCCTAAAATAGCAGTGTTTAAATGTGTGAATGTCAAGTGAAGAATGTCAGGTGAAATGTGTGTCAGGCTAGGAGACAGGAGACTGGGTTCCAGGCCTGGCTCTGCATCTGCCTAGCTGTGCAAACCAGGGCAAGTCTCAATCTTTCAGAACCTTTAAGATGGAAATAATGATATCTCAAACTTCCTTATGAAATCATTATGAAAATTAAATTATATACTTGAAACTACCTTGACTCCTCGAGGATGGGAATCTTACACTTTCATCTTTGTAACCAGTTACTTGATTAATTAATTCATGTATGAAAGAAATAGAAAACATTTTCAATCTTTGAAAAACATTTTAAATTTCATTACAGATTATTTCAAGAAACTCATCAGTAACTCTATAGAAGATCCAATCTTGAAAATGAAGGAAGCTTTAGTAGCATCAGAAAATCACTAGGTTTTCAGAAATTAATTTAAAATTTTTATTAAAAATTCCAAAAATATATTTAATCTGTTACCAGCCTTAAGAGATCAAAATTAATAAAAAATAAGAAAGTGTCGTTTGAACATGTGAATATCCCCCCCCAAAAAAGAGATAATATTAAAGGTAGGGAATTAGGTAAACAATGGCAACATCTTTTCATAAATATGCAGTGGTAGACTATGCTGTTAAATACACATAAGAAGCAATTTGCATTCCTTTCAGAAAAGCAGTCTGAATACCAAGAACCTGCTATGTCTATATCTTCAGCCCAGGGACTTCCCTGGTAAGCCTGAGATTCACATATTGGACACTCCCCTCAGACCATTGCTTATTCTGAATTCTCTGTCACTTATAGTACCATAATCCAGCCACTTTCCTAAATCAGAAATCCAAACATCAGTTTAGACTTTTTCCTCTCCCTCACCCCGTCCCCATCCATTCAGACACTAAAGCCAGCATTTTATACTTCCTTACTATCTCTCCTATATGTATTCTATCCTTTCTTCCATGGCCATTGCTTGGTTCAGTCTCTCTTCACATCTTCTCTTGATCACTGAAATGGTATTCCAGTTGGTGATATGGTGGGAATGGAAAACAGAAGAATTTAATAGATATTTAAGAGAGAAAATAAACTGACAGCATACAGGAGGAGAATTAGGTTTGGGAGGAGAGTAATAAATTTAATTCTGAGCATGTTTAGTTGGAGGTAACTTGGGGGTCATCCAGGTGAAGACATTCCAAGTATATGCATGTATAGGTGTGGGCAAAGCTTAAGATAAGAAAAGTAGGTTCATAGTGGACCCCACAGATATGGACAAAATATCCCCTCTCATATCCTACTGCCTCTGAAAAGCTTTTTTCCAGATCATCTCAACCCACGGTGATTGTTCCTTCCATTCAGTTCTAATTACAATTTTGGCACCTCCAGGCTCTCAACGATCCATTGCCTTTTGTTGATATTTAACATGTCAAGTTTCTTATTTCCCAAATTAAGCTTCTAAAGAACAGTACCCTTTTATATGCTTTATGCCTGTGAATGTCCATGCGTCTAGCACTGTGCAGCACACAGGACGTGCTCAAAACAAAGGAGGAGCTGAAAGGATAAATTTGAGTAAATTTCAGTCACTTTAATAATAATGGTAATAAACATCTCCTAGCACAGAGCCTGGCACATAATGGGTGCTGAATTAGTATCTGTTAAACGGATTAAGACTTAATGTCTCCCACTGCTCTTCAAAAACTTCTTGCTATCTCAGTTCTTTTCCCATTGGACGTGAAACTAAAACTTGAACACAAATATATTGATTACACATTTTTAAGGAGTCCAGAAGTTGATAGTTTTATATAGAAGCTGTTTCAGTGAAAAGGTCACATGTCAACAAGCCTAATCCATCTTCATCTACACACCCACAATGCTTGCATACCCCACACTCTACTTTCAACAGAATTTCGTATTCTGTACAGAGTCACACTTTTACTTCCTTAGTGTTTCCCTCCAGTGTTCACACTGTCCCTTGTGCCTCCCAAATGTTCCTGTGCTACCTTTTCTCTACCCCTGGGTTAAGTCAGGTCAAAGACTTAACAATGACTGGCACAAAAATTATTTTCAGGAAATGAAGACAAGGGAGGAGCTGACGCATTCTGGTGAAAATTAAAAGAGCCAAAAGTCTTAGGCAAGATAATTTCATGTTTTGATTTTGGCTCTTGGCATTAAGACAAGGATGACTTTATGGCGTCCACGTTTTGGAAAAGTTCAACATCTGACACACTGACATTTGACAACCAAGGTCACCCTTAGAAATCAGAGCTACTTTACATAACCATGTACAGTTTAAAAGTAGAAATCCTGACTTAGGGAATACCATGAAAGCTATAACTTACATTAAGCCTGAATGTGCAACAGACATGAGCTTTGAACAAAGAGACATATGCTATTTGTTAAAAGAATGATTTTTAAATACTAAATATTTACTGCTTGTCTCTGTGCAAGGTCTTGAGCCAGGTGCTGTGTAGGATATACATAAAATCACACATGACCCTTGCCATGGTATTAGATGAAAACAGTTACATATTGCCCATCAGAGTGTATATCTTGGTATAATCTTTTTGGAAAGCCATTTGAAGGTATCAACTAAAGCTGAATATAAACCTAAACTATGACACAGGAACCCCACTCCTAGGTAAACACCCAAGATAAATGAATTCATAAGTATAAGGCATGCACAAGAATGATCATGGCACCTTATTCATAATCATCCAAACAGGAAACAACCCAAATCTCTAAATCAAATAGAATGGACAAGAAAATTATGATATATTTACACAAAAGAACACTATATAGCAATTTTTAAATATTGAACTAAGGCACACATGGTACTATGAATAAATTTCACAGATTCAGTGTTTACCAAAAGGAGCCAGACACAATGGAAAACATACTGTATGATTCCATTCATATGATTTTTGAAAAGAGGCAAAACTAATACATAGTGATAAGTCAGAATAGGTCTGACTTTGGTGGGAGAAATGACTGGGAAGAGTCTCAAGGGACACCACTGGGTTGCAGGAAATATATTTTCATCTGAGTGGGAATATGGCAGGAATGAAGAAGAGATAAATTCAAGAAATACTTAATGGAGATATTTTACCCTCAAACTGGTAAAGAGAATGCAGGAGGAGAATTAGGATTGGGAGAATGATGAATTTAGTTCTGAACACGTTGTTTACTGGCATATGTAAAAAAAAAACTGCTGGACCCTGAGTATTTGCGAGGTTTACTGTGTATATGTTATACCTTAGCAAAAAAAATTTTTAATAAAAGTTTTCAACGGGACAAGAAAAGTCTGTGGAGTGCCAGCCCTCATAATTAGGCAGCAATGGAAGAGTTGGGGAGCAGGTGTCCAGAATTAACCCACACAGTCCATTGATGTGACTTAGTTCCCAAGCCCCACTTTGAACATTAATCCCAAAGTGTGAATTTAACACAGTGTAGTTCATACCCTGTTAAGTCTTATTGTTTAATGTGATCATATCAGTGAGAAATTAAATTTTCTATGCAAAATATTATATGATGAGAAGATATTCAATAAATATCTGTTAATGATCTTGTATCGAGTGAAAGGTACAGCCTACAAATGCTGTAAGAGTAGACAGGTTGGAGAAAACACTGTGAACTGACTGCACAGGCACAGTTTTTTGAAGGAGGTGGGAACTGAGCCAGATTCTAAGAGGTTAGGAATAGATGCAGGGGTTTCAAAGTGTGGCCTATACAAGTGTTTGATCTGATTTTTTCAGTTGGAGTAGCACAGTCTTTCAAGAGGCAACGTAAGTAGGAAGATTGTGGACAGCCACAACCTTGTATCATGCTTTGTGAATGTGTGCCAGTTTCCTAGCCATCTGAATATGGGAGAGTCCATGCTAAGGGGTGTAACATAAGCAGAAGATCATGAAGACCTAAGTAAATTATTAGATTACAAAAATAGTTTGGGCCCAAATCGCAGAGTGCCATAAATACTGAACATGTTCTGTAGGCAATATTAGATGACAGCATGACATCCATGTTTTACAACTCAATAGTGCTGGACCAACTGTGTGACTACCATTAACAACAATAAATGCTATAAGCAGCATCTTGTTCTTTCAGTGTGATGCCAAGCACCTGGGCCTTTGGAAGTGGATTTCTGACAGCTTTCTTTCAGAACTCTTGCTATTCTGCAGATTCAGCTTCTGTTTAGGCAACTGAAGGAGGATAGCTTTTATATAGTACGTTAAAAAAATTCTAAGACTCGCGAATCTTAGAGGAATGTTAAAAGAGTTAGAATAAAAAGCTATAGATGCCAATAGGAACAATCTCAGGGGTGTTTATTATGGAAACAAAGTTGTTTGAAGCCAATAATTCATTCTGCAAGATTTTGCTGGCTAAAGGAAGAATTCTCTGGCAGTAAAATTACTGGTGTAATTACTACTCAAAATGGGAGGACCATTCTTTCACCGTATAATCTAAGTTATCTAGTTTATTAGGGGCTGGTCATATTCAATGATTAATAGCTATAATTTGTGCATACGTTGAGTATTGAGAGATTCTTGAAATATTTAATGAATTGTTACATTGACGATCAATATGCAAGAGAAGTTGTCCTAAGTTCTCCTTTGACTTTACAAGTCAAATCTTCCATGTTTCTTTATCTGTGGCTTAAAAAATTTGACTATAATTTTTATTGTTAGCATAACCTTTGGTAGAAATAAACTGTACCTTTATTTGATATAATTATTAAAGGTAGTGGTATAAAAGTAGAAATACTATTGCAAAGCTGGATATATGATGGATTTTAACAGAAATAGAGAATGCTGATCATTTGAAAATATTAATACTAGAGATATGAGCTCATCGTTCTAAATATATCAAGATACGTATAAAAATAGATATAAATTTGTGTGGATAAATATATTTATGCACCTATTTCCCAGCTCTGAGAGTGCTGAGAAGTAATGACAGACCAATAGCAATGAACACGGCCAGCACTGAGATCTTAGTTTTCAAATATCATTCTCCACTAAAATAGGAATCAAGGATCCTTTGAGAAATGGCTGATCCTAGAGTTGGAGCAAAGAAAATGCAAGATGAATCTGGAACATATTCTATGACAGAAAGTTAAAAGGTACACAAAGAATCATAGGAGCATGTCAAAAGTAAGCCTTCCTGAAAGGGTGTACACTGGCCAAATCTGGGACAACTGAAGCATCAGAATGAATAATGGCAATAATGGATTATAGCTCACTGAGTAGAATAAGAACTCATGAGTCCACCCTGATGGATGGATGGATGGATGGATAGACAGAAAGAAAAGAAGAGAAAGTTCTACCTTATAGTAGGAAGACAACTAATAAATGTAGAAAAAATGATGGAATGAGAAAATTGCCATTTGGCAACCATTGTAATCATAATTAATTTGGGCAAGAATCATCAAGAGATGTAAAACTAGTAGGTGAAAATTTTAGAAGGAATAGGATACTCAAATAGCCTCAGAGTATCTCCTCGTAGGTGCTTATCAATTTCAAGAAGAAAAGTAATAACTTTATAGGAGAGAAAGCTAGAAGTCACCACCTTAACCAAGTGATCAATGCTGAAAACATGAGTAATGGGACAAACTGACATCATGTGTCCCGGACATGAGGTTTATATGTATATATAAAACAAAAGCTCAGGCTTCCCTGGTGGCGCAGTGGTTGAGAGTCTGCCTGCCGGTGCAGGGGACACGGGTTCGTGCCCCAGTCTGGGAAGATCCCACATGCCGTAGAGCGGCTGGGCCCGTGAGCCATGGCCGCTGAGCCTGCGCATCCGGAGCCTGTGCTCCGCAACGGGAGAGGCCCGCGTACCGCAAAAAAAAAAAAAAAAAAAAAAAGCTCAACAATAGTTGTAGCAATTGTTTAAAATATTTACACCAAGAAAATATTTGGGCGAGGATTTAGTATTGCTTCTTGGTTTTAAGTAAAATCTGATTTTGCCCAAAGACTTTTTTAAGCTTATTTTTATTATGACTATCAAGTTTCTTAGATGTTTTATTCAGTTATATTCACATAAGGTTAAGAGTCCAGAATTCAAATGTCCCCTAAATCATTTTCTAAAGTACAGCTCTCAAGCGTGACAGATTGCATGTGTGGTCAGTTACTGTTAAAGAAAAACTCTCCTCATATATGGGTATTTCCTAAATGTTCCTCATTTTTTAAAAAGTCAGACAAAAATCTAACAAAAATCAGATTCCCCTTTTTGCTTCTCTGCTAATAGGAAACAGCATGTTTCTGTGCTGTACTGCAGTAACTACATTTGGTTAGGTAAATGTATATTCTCTCTATCATTATATGACAAGATATTTTATCTTCATTTTATGGATGTAAATGTAATGTATCCAGTAATGAAAGAAATCATTTACCAACATACAGAATATACTTAAGTGGCTGCATATATGCAAATATTTATTATGCCTTAAAAGTATCAGAACCTACACTGCTGCATTAGTCCAGGAGTATACCATAGGCTTTTGGAAGAGAATGTAGGGGCTGTTTTATTTTAAAGTGCTTCAAACAGTACATATTGCCTACAGGTTACAAATAATAAATTATTTTTATAATGATATTAACTTCATCTGAATTTTTAAGTGGATAGTGAGACAAGTCTTACTGTAGTAATATATAAATATATATGTACCTCATGCAGACAAATGAAAGCTGGAGTTGTAGATATATCAACGAATCGCTCATCTCGGATGTTAATCGTGGGTGCTACAGCATAAATGGGGTCTTCTTGATCCTTTTCACCTTTCTCCTCTTCCTCTTCTTGTTCTGTGTCTGTGGTACTGTCTTCCATTTTTCACAATTCTAAAATAAAATCATTCCATATTCAGCTATTTAGGGATGTCTTCAGTTATGGTAAAATTAATGGAAAATAATAAAAGCAAGCAAAGCAACTAGAGTAATCTATTCAATGAAATTATAGGTCAGAAAAGTTAGCTACAGTCACATTATTATAAAAGACTGCTTTTTTGTAAAGATACTCTCCAATGATGCATTCAAAGCAATAATTCTAATTTTAAAGAGACTATTACTGTATTAATTGGAAAAAATTATGTAACTAGAATATAAGCTCCATGAAGGCAGAAAAGAAACCTAATTTTGTTTATGGAGCATTGTAGTAGGCGCTCAATTACTATTCATGGATTGGGTTAATAAAAAGAAGCTTCATCCTTAAAATATAACGCAAAGTTAATTCAAATTAATTTGGGAAACATAAAAACCAACACCCTGTGGTGCCACATACTGCCTGAGGCATGCATCTGCACACTAGGCTGCCAGGCTAATTGCTCCATACCCACACTGCCTGCTACCCGCGCAGCTCATGCCTATAGGCTTGTGTGCATTGCCAACTGGCCTGTCTGTGCTGCTCATGTGTGTGCTCAGTTGTCCCATCAGACTTCACTTCCAAAGCATAAGCTCAAAAATAAAATTACTAAGGATTTCAAGATGGTGACACCAGAGCATTAAGCCAAGTGCAGGCCCTTCCGAGAGTGGATCCCTTTTTCTTTTTTTTTGGCAGCACCATGAGGCATGTGGGATCTTAGTTCCCTGACCAGGGATCGAACCCAGGCCCCTTATTGGGAGGACAGAGTCTTAACCACTGAACTGCCAGGGAAGTCCTGAGTGGGTCCTTTTTTGACTGCACAGGTCACACACCTTTGATGCCAGCCCTGTGTATTGGCCATCGGTTTGCTCATGTAGTCAAGTGGACCCAGAGTAGCTTCTAAAAGGACCCCTGTCTTGGCTGGCAAGGTCTCTACTGGCTCATTTTGGTGGCATTGGGATGGTTACCCTTCTAACAGAGAACTGGTAAGAGGTCTCCATTGCATAAGAGAATGCCAATGTAATCTCTTTTGATCTCTGATATATGTGAATCTGCACACAACAGAAGAGCGTACTTACTTTCTTCTCTTGCTGGAGAGGATAACTCCAACTGTCATAAATTTTTTTTTTGCTTAAAATTTTTTTTTAAATTTATTATACAATTTTTAAAGGTTACTTTCTATTTACAGTTATTACAAAACATTGGCTATATTCCCTGTGCTGTATAATACATCCTTGAGCCTATCTTACACCCAATAATTTGTACCTCCCCACTGGTAACCACTAGTTTGTTCTCTATATCTGTGAGTCTGCTTCTTTTATGTTTATTCACTAGTTTGTTATATTTTTTAGAGTCCACATATAAGTGATATCATACAGTATTTATCTTTCTCTGTTTGACTTATTCACTTAGCATAATGCCCTCCAAGTCCATCCATGTTGCCGCAAATAGCAAAATTTCTTTCTTTTTTATGGCTGAGTAGTATCCCATGTGTGTATACATACAACATCTTCTTTATCCATTCATCTGTTGGTGGACACTTAGGTTGTTTCCATATCTTGGCAATTGTAAATAGTGCTCCTATGAACAGTGGTGCACATGTATCTTTTTGAATTAGAGTTTTTGGCTTTTTGGGGATATATACACGTGGAATTGCCTGGTCATATGGTAGTTCTATTTTTAGTTTTTTGAGGAACCTCCATACTGTTGTCCACAATGGCTGCACCAATTTACACTCCCATCAAGAGTATATAAGGGTTCCCTTTTCTCAACATCCTTGCCAACATTTGTTACTTGTGGTCTTTTTGATGATAGCCATTCTGACAGATGAGGTGATAACTCATTGTGGTTTAGATTTGCATTTTCCTGATGATTAGTGATGTTGAGCATCTTTTTATGTGCCTGTTGGCTGGCCATCTGCATTTCCTCTTTGGAAAAATGTCTATTCATGTCTTCTGCCCATTTTTTTGATTGGGTTGTTTGTTTTTTGATGTTCAGTTGTATGAGCTGTTTATATTTGTTCGATCTCAATCCCTTATTGGTCATATAATTTGCAAATATTTTCTCACATTCAGTAGGTTGTCTTTTCATTTTGTTGATGGTTTCCTTTGCTGTGCAAAAGCTTTTAAGTTTAATTAGCTCCCATTTGTTTATTTTTGCTTTTATTTCCTTTACTTTTGGAGAGGGACCCAAAAATATACTGCTATTTATGTCCAAGAGTGTTCTGCCTATGTACTTTTAAGGCTTTGTTGAACACGTATCACCTCTCATATCTATTTTATCAGATTAGCTACTCTTTGATGATAGGGATCCCCATTCTTTTAATATGGAAAATATGTTCTGAGATATGAATCCAGAAGTGCTGGTAGGCTCTTATTCCTGAATTTATTAAAGTGGCCACAGGCACATCATTGATTCATTATGTTTCTTTTCTCCTCTCTAAAATGGGTGTAACTAATTTTTCTGTTTCATAAAAAATATATGCATATTAGATGTGATAATGCATCTGGACTTCTAGCTTCCACTCTGCTATCTCCAGTTTTCTGCCAAAGCCATAAATTACACTTGCACTTGTCTTCCTCCTCTGCTACAAAAACACTTCATAGGTGGCAGCGTGTACTCCTATCAGGAGGCACCGCATGTCAGATCGTCTTTCTTTATATGAGATTAATAGTCATTGATTTTGTTTGGACTTCCCCTCCTTTAACATACATGTTTTTAATGCCATAAAGCAGTCTTTTAATAGAACCTATTATTGTTAAGGCACCACAACACTTTACATTGGGCAAATAATCACAATTTCTTGTTTAAATCTTCAGGGAGTTGAAAATGGTTTGGTGATATATCTAGATTTATTTGTGTTAATAATCTAAAACGTGTGTCCAATCCATGGATGAAAGATGTTAAGGGCTTTTCCAGGAAAATAGTTTCTTCAGAACATTAGATCATATCTGTCATTTTCAGCTTTTTCTTTAAGAAATATTTCAAACGTAACCATAGAAACTTCGACAAATATCAATTCGTGAGTAATTTTGTTTTATCTAAACCCTTTCACTTCCCCTCTCCACTCTCCATATTATTTTGAAGCAAAACCTAGACATCTAGACTGAATAATATATCCTGAAGAATTTCATAATAATATATAGAGATAGTTCTCATTCCATTTCACAGCTCCATAGCACCCCATTGCATAGATGTGCCACAAACTGTTCAAATAATCCCCTGTTTATAAATATATGGAATGTTTCCAGTTTTCTGCTATTACAGTTTTGCAAAGTACAGTACATCTATTTATTTTAAAGTAGATAGATTGGGAGTTTGGGATTGACATGTACACACTGCTATATTTAAAATAAAAAAATGCCTTTCCACAGGAAAAAATATATATATTTTAAAGGCTCTTGGAATCTTTATAATCAAGATGGCATTAACTTGAAAGCTGAAGTTCAGGCAATCTTCTCAAAGCATGGCATCTTTAAATATGGTACAGTTTACCTAGGCAACAAAAGAAGGTGCTATGCTGAATTTGCACAAATTCCTCAGTCTGCTGAAGTTTTCGATCTCTGTTATCTGGAAAACATTCTAAATATTTTAAGGCAGGTAAAACATTTTGCATAGGGAAGCAACTAAAAGACACTATAACAGAATTCTGATAGACATTATCAGAAAAACTTTAACCCTTAGGAAAGAAGGAAGAGTAAGAAAGTAAGAAAACACAATAGAGGCAAATGCAAAAGTCTCATGCGAATTAAAATCTAAAACACTAATTAATCTAATTAAATACAGGGACAAAAGGACTTTAAGTAGATACCAAAGTTTAACAGACAAAAAAAATATTCAAGGGACTTCCCTGGTGGTGCAGTGGTTAAGAATCCGCCTGCCATTGCAGGGAACACGGGTTTGAGCCCTGCTCCGGGAGGATCCCACATGCCGCAGAGCAACCAAGCCCGTGCTCCACAACTACTGAGCCTGCACTCTAGAGCCCGCGAGCCACAACTAGTGAGCCTGCGTGCCACAACTAATGAAGCCCGCATGCCTAGAGCCCATGCCCCGCAACAAGAGAAGGCACGGCAATAAGAAGCCCGCGCGCCGCAACGAAGAGTAGCCCCCGCTCACCACAACTAGAGAAAGCCCGTGCGGAGCAATGAAGACCCAACACAGCCAAAAATAAATTAAAAAAAAAAAAACTCTTAAAAAAAATATTCAAGGATCAGTTAATATAGGATTGCAGAGCCCATTATACTAATATTATCATGTGGCAGGCAATATAATTGAAACCTGTAAATAAAACAACGGAATAAAATATATTTGCAGGGCACAGTGATATAAACGAGAATAATTATAAAACATCTAAATTCCTGGTGAAAGAAGAACTATATAGCTATCCAGTATAGTGATTCTGGAGACATATATCTCCATAATACTTAAATCAATTAAGCAAATATTTATTGAGTCGTTTTATGAAGACCAAGAGTCTACAAAGATGCAAGCAATTTACAAACTAAAGAGGAAGCAAGGCAGGGAAATAACTAGCTCTATGTCATACAAGGTAAGGTAAAATAAACCTAAATAAAAAGGAGTGTTTTTAGGAAAGTAGATAAGGCTCAAAAAGCAGCTTGTATCCTGGAATTTAGATTTTAATCTATATGTATGGGGAACCATTACATTTTCTGCAGAGAGGACTTATCTGAGTTTGTAAAGATGTTGGTAGCAGTGAGAAGAATGGTTTGCAAAAGGTGTGAATTTGGAGGCAAGGAGACGATTTAGAGGCTATGAGCCAGCCCCCGTGCTATGGGTAAGAGAGAGATGCCACGGTAAGCAAAACCAGACAAGGTCCCTCACCTCAGGGGGGCTCACAGACTGGTGAGCTAGCAATTAATCAAAGAATCACAGACATAAGGATAAAAATATGAATAACTGAAACAGGTGCTGTGAAAGCATGGATGCAGAAGCAGGTTTATACGGGCACTGCACATTCCCAGCGGGCGCCATTCACAGGGAAAGTTCTGCAGTGAAGCAGCCCTGATTGGAAGGTTAGATTCTGAGAGCCTGAACCAAGGCGGTACCACGCTACACAGTAGGAGTCCAAAGAAGAGAGGGCATGGTTGTATGAGGCTTTCTAGAACAAAAGGACATGTACTGAGCTTTGACACAGGAAAGCAAAAGGCCAGTGAAGGAGAAAGGAAGATAAATAAAAGCTTTAGTCCCATTACAGAAGAACACTGAACTCCTCTATTATTTACACTTCATCTCGGGGCTATAAGATAGAGCCAAAATGGAAGCTTCACAAAGGATAATTAAGCAATAAACATTGCAGGGTATGCCCTGTTTTGTAAGACACACCACCGCTTCCTCTTCCTAAAGCTAAAGAGGTGATCATCATTTTGTTTTAATTTTGAAGGAAATTTGTCTTGAATTACAAATTACAAGAAGCACATGCAAAAAACCAAATACCCCAAGCACCAGAGAATGAGCCAGGATACACAAATGAGGTGACTCTTGTAAAACGGCAATGCTTGCTTCAAGAAAGATGTAGCGGGTAACTACCACATTGTCTTTTTTTTTTTTTTTTTCCTGCGACATGCGGGCCTCTCACCGTTGTGGCCTCTCCCGTTGCGGAACACAGGCTCCAGACGCGCAGGCCCAGCGGCCATGGCTCACGGGCCCAGCCGCTCCGCGGCATGTGGGATCCTCCCAGACCGGGGCACGAACCTGCATCCCCTGCATCGGCAGGTGGACTCTCAACAACTGCGCCACCAGGGAAGCCCTACCAAATTGTCTTTTGATATTACTTGTCACTGAACAAGCACAAGTTTTGCTTATTTTAGAATAGTGGGAGTATAATGTAAAGTCAAAAATAGTATTTTTTCCTTAGTCCCACACAGAACATGAGCATTCTTTTTCATAATTTAGCTGTTCTAACTGCCCTGGAAACATAATCCTGTGCTCCTTTCCCCAGCACCCATTGCTATGAAAGGTTAGTTACACGACCGTTTCTACAGTAGTTCAGAGCTGGAGCCCTTGGAGGAAGGGGAAATTCTGGGACATCTAATTTTTTTGTTGTTTCAGTTTCCTATATTTATTAAAAAACATAGAAATAGCAAAATGGGGTTACAAAAATTGTGGTATATTTAAAGTTGTATGGCAAGTGCCTCTCAGTCCTGTCAGTGTGTCTCTGTGATTACATGCATATTCTCTTTTGAAGATAAGTTAAAAGCCTACATTGAAGGCTTTTCTTTCTGAGAAGCCTCTGGTCCACAGCATGACGGGCTCAGAATATTGGGCAGCCAACCCGACATGCAGCCTATCGTCACCTCAGATCCAATTAATTCAGCAATAACAACATCATCATCATCAGATACTATGACCTTGACAGTCCTAAATGCAACAGATACAATTATTGCACTTATTCATATCTAGATTCTTTATGTGCAATTCTATTATTATAGAATTATACAATATCCATTACTACCATACAAAGATTAGACTTGAAACATTTTTTTAAACATACAGATACAGATTTCAGTTCGTGTTTTTAAAAAGAGGGAGTAGAAAAGCTTTGTCATTGAGACCCAGTAAATCAAACCACAACTTCTTTCTGTTCCTCAAAAAAATGAGAA
Organism: Stenella coeruleoalba; assembly: GCF_951394435.1. Taxonomy (NCBI): domain Eukaryota; kingdom Metazoa; phylum Chordata; class Mammalia; order Artiodactyla; family Delphinidae; genus Stenella; species Stenella coeruleoalba. The sequence continues at coordinate 20,031,821 of NC_137155.1, read as the reverse complement.
AGAAAAAAACCCTCTCAAAAAAGAATCCTGCGGCGGTGGGGTGGGGAAGAAACATTCTGGCACAGAAAAAAACCACTGCAGTCAATGTGTACAGATAAAATTTGTCTCATAATCAAAGTGTTAAAGTAGCAATGTGGCTTGGACCAAACCTTTAATTAAAAACATACATACACATAAAAGAAAACAAAACTCTTGAGGGGAAGCTCCAAGTGCATATCTAAACTTTAAAGTAAATGTTCACAATACTAAACAGTTAAGTCTTAAATTATTTGCATGTGTAATAAATGAGGAACCTGTTAATTGCCCATGATCATGGAAAACCCAAGACTGTTACAGCATGAGCTCCTTTCCTTGGGATGGAAGGATGCTGAGAGAGCTGGAGCCCTACTTCCAACTCATTTCACTGTCCTTTTGCCTCTGTGTGCATACTCCCACCCTACCCCAAACGCAGACGCAAGAAAAGTTACTCTTTCTTCAAAGATTCATATGTTTTCCCCCCTTTCTTCTCAGAAACATACTGCGCCAAAAGGAGATCTATATTACTCATTTCTGAGTGGGTATAACATATAGCGTCGTGATGGTAGCACCATCCATGTGGAGGAACTGTCATGGAAACAGACATGATTTTTGTCTCTAACACATCCTCCTGGTTGCCCTCATCTGTGTGCAGATACCCCTGCCCAGTGGCCACTTGCCTGTTCACCTAATAATAACATTTATATAGTCCTTCAAAATTTAAACAAAACTTTCCCTCATATTGTTTCACTTAATCCTTACAACAACCATGTTCCATAAGAATTATTATCTCCACTTTATAGATGAGGGTATTGAAGGTCAGAGAATATAAATGACGTGCCCAAGATCACACAGCAATAAATGGCAGTGGTTTTTCAAACCCATGTTCACTGGCCCCAAATTCCTGACCCTTTTCCATTGAACTCTACAGGACACTTGCCATGGCCTTAGCAAAGCCCTTTCCTCTAGGCCTCCAATAGTGGAAAGCAGGATCAAGAATACAGGCAGGCTGATTGAATGCGACTTCTGTCGCCCTGAAGGTGTAAGGCTAGGACCCCTTCAGGAAAGAGCAGCCCAGCAGCACAGTGTAAATCAGTTAAAACCAAATTAATTCTTGTAGAGCAGTAATTATTAGGCAGTCCATGAGGTCTTAAGACTGAGCTGTGCAAAACAATGGACTATAGAATTTGTTGTTCTAGTTACAAACCAAAGGAACGCCTTCACATACACAAAGTATGACAAGAAATGCTGGATCTTATATCTGCAATAACTTACAGTCATTCTGCAAGCCCAGTCAGGCTTCAGAAATTCAAAGTGTGCCTCAGAAGCCCTATTGGTCTCCCTAATAGTTTGCAAATAATTTATTAGTAAGCAGAGACTGAGTTCCAAAGCCTGTGGGAGGTGTGGAATGCCCAAGTAGCTCAGAAGCTGACAGTCTTCCAGCAGGTCTGTTAAACAGAGATTCTACATGTTTGCATGCAATCTAGAATCGTCACGTTGCAAGCCATTCCTCACTCTTGCTATGAAAATGCCCACGTTTTTCAAATTCCATTATCTTTGCTTGCTCAAAAAATATGAAGACACCTTCAAGATGGCAGAGGAGTAAGACATGGAGATCACCTTCCTCCCCACAAATACATCAGAAATACATCTATATGTGGAACAACCCCTGCAGAACGCCTACTGAACGCTGGCAGAAGACCTCAGACTTCCCAAAGGGCAAGGAACTCCCCACGTACCTGGGTAGGGCAGAAGAAAAAAGAAAAAACAGAGACAAAAGGATAGGGACAGGACCTGCACCACAGGGAGGGAGCTGTGAAGGAGGAAAAGTTTCCACACACTAGGAAGCCCCTTCACTGGCGGAGACGGGGGTGGCGGAGGGGGGAAGCTTCGGAACCACGGAGGAGAGCGCAGCAACAGGGGTGCAGAGGGCAAAGCGGAGAGATTCCCGCACAGAGGATCGGTGCTGACCAGCACTCACCAGCCGGAGAGGCTTGTCTGCTCACCGGCCGGGACGGGCGGGGGCTGGGAGCTGAGGCTCGGGCTTTGGAGGTCAGATCCCAGGGAGAGGACAGGGGTTGGCTGCGTGAACACAGCCTGAAGGGGGCTAGTGTGCCACAGCTAGCCAGGAGGGAGTCTGGGAAAAAGTCTGGACCTGCCTAAGAGGCAAGAGACCATTGTTTCGGAGTGCGCAAGGAGAGTGCGAGCCGTGGCTATGAGCACGGACCCCAGAGATGGGCATGAAACACTAAGGCTGCTGCTGCAGTGACCAAGAAGCCTGTGTGCAAGCACAGGTCACTATCCGCACCTCCCCTGCCAGGAGTCTGTGCAGCCCACCACTGCCAGGGTCCCATGATCCAGAGACAACTTCCCTGGGAGAACACATGGCGCGCCTCAGGCTGTTGCAATGTCATGCCAGCCTCTGCCACCACAGGCTCCCCCCACATTCTGTACCCCTCCCTCCCCCCAGCCTGAGTGAGCCAGGGCCCCCTAATCAGCTGCTCCTTTAACCCCCTCCTGTCTGAGCGAAGAACAGATGCCCTCAGGTGACCTACATGCAGAGCCGGGGCCAAATCCAAAGGTGAACCCCAGGAGCTGTGCGAACAAAGAAGAGAAAGGGAAATCTCTCCCAGCAGCCTCAGGAGCAGTGGATTAAATCTCCACAATCAACTTGATGTACGCTGCATCTCTGGAATACCTGAATAGACAACAAATCATCCCAAAATTGAGGAGGTGGACTTTGGGAGCAACAGTAGACTTGGGGTTTGCTTTCTGCATCTAATTTGTTTCTGGTTTTATGTTTATCGTAGTTTAGTATTTAGAGTTTATTATCATTGGTAGATTTGTTTATTGATTTGGTCTCTTCCTTTTTTTCTTTTCTATATATAGATTTTTTTTTCCTTTTTCTCCTTTTGTGAGTGTGTATGTGTATGCTTCTTTGTGTGACTTTGTCTGTATAGCTTTGCTTTTACCATTTGTCCTAGGGGTCTGTTGGTCCGTTTTTTCTGTTTGTTTTTTTTTTAGTATAGTTTTTAGCACTTGTTATCATTGGTGGATTTATTTTCAGGTTTGGTTGCTCTCTTCTTTCTTTCTTTCTTTTATTACTTTTTAATATTTTTCATTTTTAATTATTTATTTATTTCTCTCTTTCTTTCTCTATTTTCTTTCTTTCTTTCTCTCTTTTCTTTCTTTCTTTCCTTCCTTCCTTCCTTCTTTCCTTCCTTCCTTCTTTCTCCCTTTTCTTCTGAGCCGTGTGGCTGACAGGGTCTTGGTGCTCCAGCCGGGTGTCAGGCCTGTGCCTCTTAGGTGGGAGAGCCGAGTTCAGGCCATTGGTCCACCAGTGACCTCCCAGCTCCACATATCAAACAGAAAAAGCTCTCCCAGAGATCTCCATCTCAATGCTAAGACCCAACTCCACTCAACAAGCAGCAAGCTACAGTGCTGGACACCCCATGCCAAACAACTAGCAAGACAGGAGCACAACCCCACCCATTAGCAGAGAGGCTGCCTAAAATCATAATAAGGCCACAGACACCCCAAAACACACCACCAGACGTGGTCCTGCCCACCAGAAAGACAAGATCCAGCCTCATCCACCAGAACACAGGCACTAGTCCCCTCCACGAGGAAGCCTACACAACCCACTGAACCAACCTTACCCACTGGGGGAAGACACCAAAAACAATGGGAACTACGAACCTACAGCCTGTGAAAAGGAGACCCCAAACACAGTAAGTTAAGCAAAATGGGAAGACAGAGAAACACACAGCAGTTGAAGGAGCAATGTAAAAACCCACCAGACCAAACAAAAGAAGAGGAAATAGGCAGTCTACCTGAAAAAGAATTCAGAATAATGATAGTAAAGATGATCCAAAATCTTGGAAATAGAATAGAGAAAATACAAGAAACATTTAACCAGGACCTAGAAGAACTAAAGAGCAAACAAATGATGAACAACAAAATAAATGAAATTTAAAATTCTCTAGAAGGAATCAATAGCAGAATAACTGAGGCAGAAGAACGAATAAGTGACCTGGAAGATGAAATAGTGGAAATAACTACCATGGAGCAGAATACAGAAAAAAGAATGAAAAGAATTGAGGACAGTCTCAGAGACCTCTGGGACAACATTAAACGCACCAATATTCAAATTATAGGGGTCCCAGTGAAGAAAAAGAAAGGGAATGAGAAAATATTTGAAGAGATTATAGTTGAAAACTTCCCTAATATGGGAAAGTTAAATAGTTAATCAAGTCCAGGAAGTGCAGAGAGTCCCATACATGATAAATCCAAGGAGAAACATACCAAGACACATGTTATTCAAACTATCAAAAATTAAATACAAAGAAAAAATATTAAAAGCAACAAGGGAAAAACAACAAATAACATACAAGGGAATCCCCATAAGGTTAACAGCTGATCTTTCAGCAGAAACTCTGCAAGCCAGAAGAGAGTGGCAGGACATATTGAAAGTGATGAAAGGGAAGAACCTACAGCCAAGATTACTCTACCCAGGAAGGATCTCATTTATATTCAATGGGGAAATTAAAAGCTTTACAGACAAGCAAAAGGTAAGAGAATTCAGCACAACCAAGCCAGCATTACAACAATGCTAAAGGAACTTCTCTAGGCAGGAAACACAAGAGAAGGAAAAGACCTACAATAACAAACCCAAAACAATTAAGAAAATGGTAACAGGAACATATGTATCGATAACTACTTTAAATGTAAATGGATTAAACGCTCCAACCAAAAGACATAGACTGGCTGAATGGATACAAAAACAAGACCCATATATATGCTGTCTACAAGAGACCCACTTCCTAGGGGGTGGGTCTAGGGATACAGACCTAGGGATACATACAGACTGAAAGTGAGGGGATGGAAAAAGATATTTCATGCAAATGGAACTCAAAAGAAAGCTGGAGTAGCAATTCTCATATCAGACAAAATAGACTTTAAAATAAAGACTATTACAAGAGACAAAGAAGGACACTACATAATGATCAAGGGATAAATCCAAGAAGAAGATATAACAATTGTAAATATTTATGCACCCAACATAGGAGCACCTCAATACATAAGGCAAATGCTAACAGCCATAAAACGGGAACTCAACAGTAACACAATCATAGTAGGGAACTTTAACACCCTACTTTCACCAATGGACAGGTCATCCAAAATGAAAATAAATAAGGAAACACAAGCTTTAAATGATACATTAAACAGGATGGACTTAATTGATATTTATAGGACATTTCACCCAAAAACAACAGAACATACTTTCTTCTCAAGTGTTTGTGGAACATTCTCCAGGTTAGGTCATATCTTGGGTCACAACTTAAGCCCTGGTAAATTTAAGAAAATTGAAATGGTATCAAGTGTCTTTTCTGACCACAACACTATGAGACTAGATATCAATTACAGAAAAAAATCTGTAAAAAATACAAACACGCAGAGACTAAACAATATGCTACTAAATAACCAAGAGATCACTGAAGAAATCAAAGAGGAAATCAAAAAATACCTAGAAACAAATGACAATGAAAACACAATGACCCAAAACTTATGGGATACAGCAAAAGCAGTTCTAAGAGGGAAGGTTATAGCAATACAATCCTACCTCAAGAAACAAGAAACATCTCAAATAAATAACCTAACCTTACACCTAAAGCAATTAGAGAAGGAAGAACAAAAAACCCCCAAAGTTAGCAGAAGGAAAGAAATAAAGATCAGATCAAAGATAAATGAAAAAGAAATGAAGGAAACAAGAGCAAAGATGAATAAAACTAAAAGCTGGTTCTTTGAGAAGATAAACAAAATTGATAAACCATTAGCCAGACTCATCAAGAAAAAAAGGAAGAAGACTAAAATCAATAGAATTAGAAAAAAAAAAGGAGAAGTAACAACTGACACTGCAGAAATACAAAGGATCATGAGAGATTACTACAAGCAACTATATGCCAATAAAATGGACAACATGGAGGAAATGGACAAATTCTTAGAAAAGCACAACCTTCCGAGACTGAACCAGGAAGATATAGAAAATATAAACAGACCAATCACAAGCATTGAAATTGAGACTGTGATTAAAAATCTTCCAACAAACAAAACCCAGGACCAGATGGCTTCACAGGCAAATTCTGTCAAACATTTAGAGAAGAGGTAACACGTATCATTCTCAAACTCCTCCAAAATATAGCAGAGGGAGGAACACTCCCAAACTCATTCTATGAGGCCACCATCACCCTGATACCAAAACCAGACAAAGGTGTCAAAAAGAAAGAAAACTACAGGCCAATATCACTGATGAACATAGATGCAAAAATCCTCCACAAAATACTAGCAAACAGAATCCAACAGCACATTAAAATGATCATACACCATGATCAAGTGGAGTTTATCCCAGGAATGCAAGGATTCTTCAATATACGCGAATCAATCAATGTGATAAACCATATTAACAAACTGAAGGAGAAAAACCATATGATCATCTCAATAGATGCAGAAAAAGGTTTTGACAAAATTCAACACCCATTTATGATAGAAACCCTCCAGAAAGTAGACATAGAGGGAACTTACCTCAACATAATAAAGGCCATATATGACAAACCCACAGCCAACATCGTTCTCAGTGGAGAAAAACTGAAACTATTTCCTCTAATATCAAGAACAAGACAAGGTTGTCCACTCTCACCACTATTATTCAACATAGTTTTGGAAGTTTTAGCCACAGCAATCAGAGAAGAAAAAGAAATAAAAGGAATCCAAATTAGAAAAGAAGAAGTAAAGCTGTCACTGCTTGCAGATGACATGATACTACACATAGAGAATCCTAAAGATGCTACCAGAAAACTACTAGAGCTAATCAATGAATTTGGTAAAGTAGCAGGATACAAAGTTAATGCACAGAAATCTCTGGCATTCCTATACACTAATAATGAAAAATCTGAAAGAGAAATTAAGGAAACACTCCCATTTACCATTGCAACAAAAAGAATAAAATACCTAGGAATAAACCTACCTAAGGAGACAAAAGACCTCTATGCAGAAAACTATAAGACACTGATGAAAGAAATTAAAGATGATACAAACAGATGGAGAGATATACCGTGTTCTTGGATTGGAAGAATCAACATTGTGAAAATGATCATACTACCCAAAGCAATCTACAGATTCAATGCAATCCCTATCAAAATACCAATGGCATTTTTCACAGAACTAGAACAAAAAATTTCACAATTTGTATGGAAACACAAAAGACCCTGAATAGCCAAATCAACCTTGAGAAAGAAAAACGGAGCTGGAGGAATCAGGCTCCTGGACTTCAGAGTATAGTACAAAGCTACAGTAATCAAGACAGTATGGTACTGGCACAAAAACAGAAATATACATAAATGGAAAAGTAGAGAAAGCCCAGAGATAAACCCACGCACATATGGTCACCTGAATTTTGATAAAGGAGGCAAGAATATACAATGAAGAAAAGACAGCCTCTTCAATAAGTGGTACTGGGAAAACTGGACAGCTACATGAAAAGAATGAAATTAGAACACTCCCTAACACCATACACAAAAATAAACTCAAACTGGATTAAAGACCTAAATGTAAGGCCAGACACTATAAAACTCTTAGAGGAAAACACAGGTGGAACACTCTATGACATAAATCACAGCAAGATCCTTTTTGACCCACCTCCTAGAGAAATGGAAATAAAACCAAAAATAAACAAATAGGACCTAATGAAACTTAAAAGCTTTTGCACAGCAAAGGAAACCATAAACAAGACGAAAAGACAGCCCTCAGAATGAGAGAAAATATTTGCAAATGAAGCAACTGACAAAGGATTAATCTCCAAAATTTACAAGCAGCTCATGCAGCTCAATATCAGAAAAACAAACAACCCAATCCAAAAATGGGCAGAAGACCTAAATAGAGTAAGTCAGTCAGAAAGAGAAAAACAAATCCCGTTTGCTAACACATATATATGGAAGCTTAAAAAGAAAAAAAAGGTTCTGAAGAACCTAGGGGCAGGACAGGAATAAAGACACAGATGTAGAGAATGGACTTAAGTACACAGGAACGGGGAAGGGTAAACTGGGACGAAGTGAGAGAGTGGCATGGACATATATACACTACCAAATGTAAAATAGATAGCTAGTGGGAAGCAGCCGCATAGCACAGGGAGATCAGGTCAGTGCTTTGTGACCACCTAGAGGGGTAGGATAGGGACAGTGGGAGGGAGACGTAAGAGGGAGTGGATATGGGGATATATGTGTATGTATAGCTGATCTACTTTGTTATAGAGCAGAAACTAGCACACCATTGTGAAGCAATTATACTCCAATAAAGATGTTAGAAAAAAAATGATACCAGAAAGCACACTCATATCATTACAACAGTTGTCTATCTTATCTAATTAGGCCATTGCCTTGCAAACCTCCTCTGTCATTTATACCTTTTCTCTTCCCCATAGTATAGTCAGGAGAAACTGTGAGTCTACATGGGTCTGTTTCCTTAGCAATGATCTTCATGAAAAATGGGGTATCACTGAGACAGGCTGGGACCTAGGCCCCTTTGCTGCAGTGCTGCAGTGCTTGCACCGGGACACACCTCTCCTGTAGCAACAGAATACAAAGAAACTGTATGTGACTAAAAATAACCACGTGCATGTGCAGTTGGGGCAAATTATGGACCCCAAAGATACAAAAAGACCAAAAAACCCAACTGCCACTTTTGAGGAGCCTGGAGCAAAACCAGGGTGTTGGGAGCAAAAGCAGGGTACTGAGCATGCCCCCTGCACGTAACACCACCTAATGGGTGGGTAAAACAACTAAGCCACCCCTCTGGCCTGACCCCTGGACACACCCCTACCCTCACCCCATATAAGGGACAAGCTCGCCCTCCCCCACCCACACCCCGCGAGAGAGCAATCAAGGGAATCTGTTGTTTGTTCCCGCTCCCCGCTGCTGCAGCAGGGGCCCCAGTAAAGGCTTGCCTGAATTTCTTGTCTGGCCTCTAGTCAATTTCTCTAGACTGGGGAAGGCCAAGAACTCTGGTCGGTTTCATCAGTGCCTCCCATCTGCAACAGCCCGGGTCTCTCCCTTCCTCCTCCTCCTCCTGTTATTTCATCTAAGACTGGGATTAGTGGCTTTAACTCAGTCTACCAGGATGAGAGCATGGCCTAATGGAATTGACTACTTGGAAGTTCCTCACTTTGGGCTTGAATCTCATTCCTCCCCTTCCTTTGTAAACTTTGGCAAGATATTTAGCCTCTAAGTGTCTCTTTCCTTGGCTGCAAGATGATTTAAGAGTTGTTGTGAAGATTAAATGGGACAATGCATGTGAAGTCTCAGCCCAGGCCCAGCATATAGTCCTCAATAAATGGTAGCTTCCTCCCGTCACTGCCTGGTTCCTCAGCTTTCATGTATAATATGCCTTAGATTATTTTTATAGGGAAAAAATAAACAGAGGTCAGCCTGGGCCTGGACCAAATTATTTCAGGAATCTATGATCTGAAAAAGGCAATTTGGGTCCTCTTGAGCATGATTTTGTCCCAGAGCTCTGCTTAGGATTTGGTGTGAGAGTCCTGGTAAACCTAATCTTCAAATCCCACTGTGACATGTTTAAATCTAGGATAAGAAAGACTATATAGAATATTGGGTACTGGAGAGGGAGAAAGGGAGCAACTAAAAATTTTAAAAGTCCTTAAAAGAATAGGTGTCAACTCTGAGTCAGGGAAGAGTCAGCTTTAGACAGTAAGTAAAGCAGGCAAAGTTCCCTCTCCCATATCTAGAAATTTCACAGGCTCCTCTTTTCATTGCATGAGTATTTCCTGTTCTCAGGCTTCATCTGGCCCTAGGCAGATCTCTACTTTTGTTTTCCTTTCCCTGGGCAGCATCCCCTACTCAATTTCTTTCCTTTCTCTAAAGGCAAATTTTCTTACATTACTTATAGGATTAGAAGAATATTTAGCAAGACAATCTTCCTACTTTACATTGGAAGAGGAAATTAAAAATAAACCAAAAACACCCTCTTTCTGAGCTGGGGAACAAGGAGAGGTGGTGAGGAAACAAGTTGACATGGGCCCCTGAGGCACCCTGTCCACCCAGGATCAAGCTCAGGAAATGAAATAGTGCAGCTTGGACTTCAAGGACACCAGAGGGATAATGTACTTCCTTCTCCAAGTGGGACTTGGGGAAAGTGGCAAGTTTCCAGAGCCATCATCCACTCTGCCCTTTCATGTGATAAAGCAAAGAAAACTGTCTAGGCAGAGAGGGGCCCAAAAGAGTTCACAGAGTGGAGTGGGGTAGGTGTTGAGTGTGGCTGGGAGTGCTATACCCCAAGAGCCCTTAGTATTATGATGAAAAGACACTCTTCAGAAAGCTTTGTGGACCATACAATTGAGCATCAGATGGGGTTGCAGAATTCTCAGAAGATGCCAGCATGAAGTCCCATATCTGAGACCCAGGTGGATGCATATCTCAGGAGGAGTCAGCATGGTCAGACACCAACCACCCTGAAATATTATGCTACCTAATAACCCTGAACTTGGGTCTCATGCTCAGGAGGAGGAGAGGAAAGGAGAAATATGAATTGAGTAACTTTTTTAAAAATTCAGCTTTATTGAGGTATATAATTTATGTTCAACAAAACTCATAATTTTAAGTATACAATTTGATGAGTTTTTACAAATATTGACAGTTGTGTAATCACTGCCACAAACATTCCTGTCACTTTTAAAAAGTTCCTTTATGCCCCTTTACAGCCAGTGCCCCTTCTATCCCCATCCCCTCCATCCCAGGCACCTGGTAACAACCAGTATTTTTGCCTTTTCTAGAATTTCATATATATAGAATCATATATATTTCTGTCTTCTACCATTTAAGCATAAGGTTTCTGAGTTTCATCTACACTGCTATGGATATCAGTATTTCATTTCTTGTATTGCTGAATGCTACTCCATTGTACAAATACACCATGATTTATTTGCCATTCTCCAGGTGATAGACATTTGTTTCTCATTTTTGGCTATTATGAATAAAGTTGCTATGAACATTCAAGTACAAGTCTTCATGTGAACATATGTTTTCATTTCTCTTGGGTAAATACCTAGGAGTAGAATTACTGGGTCATATGGTAAGTTATGTTTAATTCTATAAGAAACTGTCAAATTGTTTTCCAAAGTGGCTGTACCATTTTATATACCCACCAGCAGTGTATGAGGGTTCCCACTGCTCCACACCCTTGTCAACACTTGGTATTGACAGTATTTTTAGTTTTAGCCATTTTGGTGGGTATGTAGTGGTATCTAATTTTAATTTTGTGGTTTTAATTTGCACTTCCATAATGACTTATTATGATGAGCATATTTTTATGGGCTTAGTTGCCATTTATATATCTTCTTAGTTTAAGTGTATATTCAATATTTTTCTCATTAAAAAAATCAGGTTTTGGGCTTCCCTGGTGGCACGGTGGTTGAGAGTCTGCCTGCCGATGCAGGGGACTTGGGTTCGTGCCCCGGTCTGGGAATATCCCACATGCCGTGGAGCGGCTGGGCCCGTGAGCCATGGCCGCTGAGCCTGCGCATCTGGAGCCTATGCTCTGCAATGGGAGAGGCCACAACAGTGAGAGGCCCGCGTACAGCAAAAAAAAAAAAAAAAATCAGGTTTTCTTCTTATCATTGTTGTAAGAGTTCGTTGTGTATTCTGGATACAAGTCCTTTATCAATACGTTTCATAAATATTTTCTCTCAATCTCTCCTGTCTCTTCATTCTGAAGAGAAAACTTCTGAATTTTGAGGAAATCCAACTTATTGGGTTTTTTCTTTTATGGTTCATGCTTTTTGTATCTTATTTAAGAAATCTTCGCCAAACTCAAAGTCACAAGATTTCCTCCTGTATTTTCTTTCAGAACTTTTATAGTTTTAGCTCTTCTATTTGCATCTTTTAACTATTTCAAATTTTTGTGTATGGTGTGAAGTAAAGGTTGATGTTCTTTTGAAGAGTGGATGGACAGGCATATGTATATTTAATGTTCCAGCACCATTTGTTGGGAAAAGCCTCCTCTTCCCATTGTCATATTATAATTATAATAACACCTTTCTCAAAAATTAACTAACCATATATGTGTAGGTCTATTTCTATAGTCTCTATTCTGTCCCATTGATTTAAATGTCTACTCTTATAGCCATACAATATTATGTTGATTATTGTAGTTTTACAGTAAGTCTTAAAATGAAGTAGTATAAGTCTTCAAACTTAGTTCTATTTTCAAAATCGTTTTGGCTGTACTTGGTACTTTACATTTCCATAAACATTTTAGAAGTTACTTGTCAATTTCTATTTTTTGAAAAGGCTGCTAGAATTTTGACTGACCAATGAATCAATACATCAGTGTGGAGTGATATGCCATCTTGAGTCTTATTTTACTTGAATATGGTATTTCTCTCCACTTATCTAGATCTTCTTCAGTTTCTCTCAGCAATGTTTTACAGTTTTCAGAAAATAGGTCTTGCATGTATTTCATTAAATTTATCCCTAAGTATTTCACATTTTTTATGCTATTGTAAATGGTATTGTTTTTAAATATCAATTTCTAAATGCCATTTTTAGTCCTTAGAAATAGAATTGATTTTTGTTATTCACCTTGTATCTTGTAAACTTTTTAATTAATTCAGTTAGCTTTGTATAATATTCTTTAGAATTTTCTACTTAGATGATCATGTTGTCTGCACATAGAAAATTTTACTTCTTTCTGTCCAATGTAGATTCCTTTCAGTTTTTTATTGCCTTATTGTTCTGTATAGGACCTCTAGGACAATAAAGTGGTGAGAGTGAAAAACTTTGCCTTGTTTCAGATCTTAAAAGGAAAAAAGCATTCAGTATTTTATGGTTAAATATGGTATTAAGTGTAAGTTTTTCATAGATGCCTACATTAGGTGGAGGAAGTTCCTTCTCTTCCAAGTTTATGAAGGATTTTTAATCAGGAATGGGTATTGAATTTTGCTACATGTTTTCTTTTTAATCCATTAAGATGATCATATTTTCCAAAAAATGATGCTGGAACAACTGATCTTTAACATCCTTATGTAAAAGAATGCACCTCAACTCATAGCCTGCATGATTTACAAAACCTAACTTGAAATGAGGCATAGGCCTAAATGTAAAACCTAAAAGTAAAAAACTTCCAAAAGAAAATGTAGAAGAAAATCTTTGCAACCTAGGTTTGGAGAAAGTTTTGGGTTTTTTTGTTTTGTTTTGTTTTCAGATGGGACACAAAACCACAATCATAAAAGAAAAAAATAGATAAATTGGACTTTTTCAAATTTAAAAGATGTGCTCTTCAGGTGACAGTGTTGGGAAACTAAACAAGAGCCACAGGTGGGGAAAAAATGTGACCAAATAATGTATCTGACAAAAGACTGGTATCAACAATATATAAAGAAATCTCAAAACTCAATAATAAGAAATCAAACAGACGAACAAAAACTGGGCAAAAGATTTGAATGGATATTTCACCTAAGAAGATATACAAATGGCAAATAAGAATGTGAAAATATGCTCGCTTCATTAGTAATTGGGGAAATACAAATCAAACTCATAGTGAGAGAGAACTACACACCTATTAGAGTGGTTTTTAAAAAAAGTGACAATACCAAGTGTTGGTGAGGCTGTGGAGTAACTGGAACTCTCACATATTGCTAGTGGGAATGCAAAATTGTGTAGCTCCTTCGGAAAACAGTTTAAATATTACTTATGAAGTTAAATACATTTACCACATGACCCAGCCATCCCCCACTCATATGTAAATACACATTCAAGGGAAATGAAGAAATATATCCATTCAAAAACTATATACAAATGTTTATATTGGCTTTATGTAGTCACCAAAAACTAGAAACAACCAAAATATCAACTTTTGGATATATAAACAAATTGTGGTACATGCATGTAATGGAATAAAACTCTGAAACCAATTACTGATACATAAAACAACATGGATGAATCTCAAATATATTATACTAAGTCAAATGGCTATATACTATATGATTCCATTTACCATATAAGTTTCTGAAAAAGGCAAAAAGGATAGGGACAGATAATGGATCGGTGGTTGCCAGGGGTGAATGTTGGGGGACAAGGATTGACTACAAAGAGAGATGAGGGAACTTTTGGCAGTAATGGAAAAGTTCTATATCCTTATTGTCATAGTGGTTACATGACTCTATGTATTTGCCAGAATTCATAGAGCTGTATACCTAAAAAGGGTGAGTTTTACTGTGTGTAAATTATACCTCAGTAAACTTGACTTTAAAACAAAGCAAAGCAAACAAAAAGAACTAAACCTACACAGAGTGCTGAAATGTAAACTATTAAAACAATGAAAAAAATTCCAAAAATCACCAAAGAGAAAAAGCAGACTCTCCACAAAGCAACTAAATTAGACAGATAGAAGACTTCTCATTAGTAAAAACTGTGCCTCTTCAAAGTACTGAGAGACAGTATATGTCAGCTAAATTATTACTTAAGAGAGCAGGTAAAAATAAAAAACATTTCAAAGTCTGAAGAAACTACTCAGAGACTCTCATTGAATATATACAATGAATATACTTCAGTAAAAAACTGAGGGCCTTCCCTGGTGGTGCAGTGGTTAAGAATCTGCCTGCCAATGCAGGGGACACAGGTTCGAGCCCTGGTCTGGGAAATCTCATATGCCGTGGAGCAACTAAGCCCATGCGCTACAACTACTGAGCCCGCATGCCACAACTACTGAAGCCCACGTGCCTGGAGCCCGTGCTCTGCTACAAGAGCAGCCACCGCAATAAGAAGCCCGCACACCACAACGAAGAGTAGCCCCCGCTCAATGCAACTAGAGAAAGCCTGCATGCAGCAACGAAGACCCAACGCAGCCAAAAATAAGTAAATAAATAAATTTAAAACAAAACAAAACAAAACTGAATCTAGAAGGAAAGAGATGAGCAAATAAATTGGTAAATGTTGCTAAATTTAAATAAGCATTAAATATAAATAGCAACAACTATTTGTTGTTATAATAGCAACTATTATACTATTAATATATCATGTGGCTTCAAAAACAAGGTGGAACAAACATACACAAGACAATAAATGACATGGAAGATGGAAGGGAAAAGACATATGTTAAAGAATGCTATTCTTTGAGAGGAAGATGGAGATATTGATTAGCCATTTGCTAAGTCAAGTGAGTATGTGAAAAATTTTAGAATAATGATTAGAAGTAAAATAGCCTTTCAAATTACTACAGAGGGAAAAGGTGAACAAAGAAAAACATTTAAGCTAAGATATGAATGGAGAAAAAGAGGAACAACAGCAACAAAAAGGCCAAAAAAAGGCAAGGTTAATAGAAAACACAAAAGAAGATGGTAAGAATAATTACAAATGTAATAGTAATTATCAAAAAAAGTAAGTGGATTAAATTTACTTGTTGAGACAGATTGTTGAATTGGATTTAAAATATCTATCTGTATTCTGTTTATGAGACAACTCCCAAATATAATGTCACAGGTTTGAAATAAAAGGATGAAAATATTATTATTAGATAAAAATATACATCAAGATAGAAAGCAGTACTAGAGATAATGAGGATCATTATTTAATGACAATAAAATTTTATCAGGAAGCAATATTAATCCTGAACCTATACATAACTAACAGCATAGCCTCAAATTATATAAAATGTAAATGGAATTTCTACTCAAAGGGTATATTAATGCTACTACAGTGTAAATGGTTGCAACACTATTGCTACTTTGTAGAAATGGAATGAAGTGTTAGCACATACAAGAACTCTAGCCTAAAGTGAGCTTTTAAAGTTTTTCTATTATAAGTTAGCCTTCTGTTTGCAATAAATATTATCTTACACATGCACACACACACACACACACACACAAATACATATTGCTTTAATGTACAAAGTACCCATATCCACCCCAACCATGAGAATCTTCTTCAGATATTTGTAAACTAGGCAATTTCTCAAGGTGTTTAAAGTGAGAGAAATTTGACTACATTAAATAACAAGCTTTTTCCTGTACATCATCTACATCAAAATAAATAACATGTAGATTTCAAATAGGACTGCCTACATATTCATTAACTACTTCTCAGTATTGTCAGTTAGTTGTTTAGATTATTGAGTTTACTAAGATTCATAAGAAGAACAGAGGTCATAATATATATTTATTTCAAAAGTTTATGATTAAGAAAGTTAGCAAAATCCTAGGGCTTCCCCCACTTAAACTGAATTCCAGAATCCTTTCTTTAGGTTACATTTTTTCTGAAAACTCTCTCATGCCCTCTGCTGTCCATTTATTGAAATTTTTTGTTGAAGTATAGTTGATTTCCAATGTTGTGTTAATTACTGCTGTACAGCAAAGTGATTTAGTTCTATATACACTCTTTTTTTTAATGTATTCTTTTCCATTATGGTTTATCATAGGATACTGAATATAGTTCTCTGGGCGATACAATAGGACCTTGTTATTTATAAATTCTATACATAAAAGCTTACACCTGCTAACCCCAACTTCCCACTCCATCCATCTCCCAACCCTCTCCCCCTTGGCAGCCACCAAATTGTTCTCTGTGTGTGATTCTGTTTCATAGATAATTTCATTTGTCTCATATTTTAGATTCACATATAAGTGATATTTGTCTTTCTCCTTCTGACTTCACTTAGTATGATAATCTCTAGGTCCATCCATGTTGCTGAAAGTGCCATTATTTCACTCTTTTTTATTGCTGAGTAGTATTCCATTGTGTCTATGTACTACATCTTCTTTATTCATTCATCTGTCAATGGACATTTAGGGTTGTTTTCATGTCCTGGCTATTGTGAATACTGCTGCTGTGAATATAGGGGTGCATGTATCTTTTTGAATTATAGTTTTGTCTGGATATATGTCCAGGAGTGGCATTGCTGGATCATATGGTAATTCTATTTTTAGTTTTCTGAGGAACCTCCATACTGTTTTCCACAGTGATTGCATCAACTTACATTCCCATCAACAGTGTAGGAGGGTTCCCTTTTCTCCACACCCTCTCCAGCATTTGTTATTTCTAGACTTTTCAATGATGGCCATTCTGATTGGTGTGAGGTGATACCTCATTGTAGTTTTTTTTTTTTTTTTTTTTTTTTTTTTGCGGTACGCGGGCCTGTCACTGTTGTGGCCTCTCCCGTTGCGGAGCACAGGCTCCAGACGCGAAGGCTCAGCTGCCCCGGCTCACGGGCCCAGCCGCTCCGCAGTATGTGGGATCCTCCCAGACCGGGGCACAAACCCGTGTCCCCTGCATCAGCAGGCGGACTCTCAACCACTGTGCCACCAGGGAAGCCCCTCATTGTAGTTTTGATTTGCATTTCTCTAATAATTATTGATGTTGAGCATCTTTTCATGTGCCTATTGGCCATCTGTATGTCTTCTTTGGAGAAATGTCTATTTAGGTCTTCTGCCCATTTTTGGATTGCATTGTTTGTTTTTCTGTTGTTGAGTTGTATGAGCTGTTTGTATATTTTGGAAAGTAAGCCCTTGTTGGTCACATCGTTTGCAAATATTTTCTCCCGTTCTGTAGGTTGTCTTTTCGTTTTTGTGACAGTCTGTTGTGGCTGTCCACACATGGTTTTTGTGACTGATGTCACTCAGAGCATCTTGTAAATCCTAGGGCTTCCTGGAAGACAGTTGCCAATTTCATGCAAGTATTATCTGTCATTCGTAAGGTGTAGGAATTGTAGAGTTCATCGACTTATAAAACCTACCTGGCATTTTTTTTTTTTTTTTTTTTTTTTTTGCGGTATGCGGGCCTCTCACTGTTGTGGCCTCTCCCGTTGCGGAGCACAGGCTCCGGACGCGCAGGCTCAGTGGCCATGGCTCATGGGCCCAGCCGCTCCGCGGCATGTGGGATCTTCCCGGACTGGGACACGAACCCGTGTCCCCTGCATCGGCAGGCGGACTCTCAACCACTGCGCCACCAGGGAAGCCCCTACCTGGCATTTTTTAATGCTGTAATGAAAGTACTTATAACAAGTTATCCTCGCCTAGGACTTTGAAGTTGCAAGTCGGTGGATCTTTAAGGACAAATCTTTAAGTTTCTTATTTTTGTAGCACAAGGCAAGTAAATTTCCCTTTTTTGAACTTGAGAGATATCCCTTTCTGAATAGATTCAGTCCACAGAACTTAACATGGCGACCATTTCCTATCATGGACAAGAGGTCTTGGATATTTATGACTTTGCAGCCTGAGAGCCTCAGGGGCTGATGATGGGTTTCTCCAAGAGGACTCTCTAAGCCACAGCAGTTGGCCCCTCTGAAGGGGATGGAAGACAAACAGAGGGGATCTCCTGAGCTCAGCCAGGAGCCAGGGGACTTCAGCCAAAGTTCAGGAAAGTCTGAAGAAGAGCCCTGGGGGGGAGGGGACTCCCAGCTGCAGGGGCCCCGCCCGCCCTGCCCCAACACTTGAAAAGACTCCATCCCTCAATGAGAGAATGTAACTCACTTTACAGAATGTATAATCCAGTGTTTAATAAATTTGTTCCATTAGGCTGTGTGAAATTGTTAATTCATCATCACAGGGCAAGGTGTCAAGATTTAATCACTAGGCTAGTTTAGGCAACAGCTGCTTAAATTGTGGCTTTAACTATCAGAATAGTCAATCATAAAATATCTCAGACAAAATTTCAATATGGAATTTTCATTGGTATATTAAATTGTACATTTATTGAATATTAATTATTAAATTAAGTAAAATATTCATTTAGAATATTTAGATGGTAAGAAAGACTGACTCACTATTTGATTCAGTCTTAGGAAACAATATATGCTAAGAAGTGCATTTAAATTTTTTAAATTATAAATGTAATATATGTTCATTATTGAAGACACATAAAAAAATGAAATAATTCATCTTACTACTTGGAGATAAGCATTGTTATCAAGTTGTGTGTTTCTCTCTGCAATTGTTTCTATGGAATATATGTTAAAATTCCTATTATTATTATTATTATAGAATTGAGATCATACTATACATACAATTTGGTATTCTACTAATGTCACTTAACATTACTATGAGATAATATATATATATATATATATATATATATATATATATATATATATATATATATATATATATATATATATAGGTCTCTGCCCTTGGCTCCTAATAAAGGCTTCCTGAAACCCTTATAATTTCCTGGGTGATAGGAATGTCTTTTGTTCTAATGAAGCACCTTTGGGTAGACTCCTGGATGAGGGCTGGTCACCAGAAAAAACAAGACATGATTAGAAGCTTGGAATCTCCAGCCCTACCCCCCAGTCTCTTGAGAAGGAAGAAGGACTGAAAATATAGTTAATAATCGATCATGCCTATGTGATGAAGCTTCCATAAAATTCCCACTAGTATGGGGTCTGGAGAGCTTCCAGGCTGGTGAACACACCCACATCAGGAGGGGGGACACATCCCAGCTCCACGGGGACAGAAGCTCTGGTGGTCCAGACCCTCCCAGGCCTCACCCTCTGCATCTCTTCACCTGGCTGTTCATCTGCATCCTTTATCAAATCCTTTAGTAAAGTGGTAAATTTAAGTGTTTCCCTGAGTTCTGTGAGCCACGCTAGCAAATTATAGAACCTGAGGAGGGGGTTGTCGGAATCTCCAGTTTGTAGCCAGAGGAGATAGAAGTTGTGGGTAACCTGAGGACCTACTACTTGTGACTGGCATCTGAAGTGGATGGGAGTGGTTTTGGGGAAATGAGCCCCTAACCTGTGGGATCTAACATTAGTGTCAGAAGTGAGTTAAATTGTCGCTTGTTGCAGGGGGAAAACCTCTACACATTTGATTACTAGAAGTGTCAGAAGTGAAGCTATGTGAGTGTGGTAGTTGTGTGAGAGTCAAGGAGACATACACAGAAGGAGAATTGTAGGTTTTTCCTTTACAATTATGTTATGGAAGATTTCCCATTTCATTGAATAGTTTTCAAAATACAATTTTAAGTTGCATAATATTCCATACGTATACCAATTTATGTAACACCCTCCTATTTTTGGACATTTAAGTTGCTTCAATTCTTTACTATCGTAAGTAATCCTGAAAAAAAATTCCACAAATGTAAGTTTTTGTGAACATCCTTAATTTTATGTTTACATTAAATTCCAAGAGGTACAGTTTCCAGGTCATGGATACACATATTTTTAAGGTGTTTTATGCATATTGCTAAACTGAACTCTGAAAGTTTTAATAACTTACACTCCTACCAGCTGGACATGTTCATGACCACAGGAATGGCTTTTAAAAAACTGAACGTGTAAAAGTATGCTACAAGTAAACTCTAAATATGCGGGAGAGTTATATATGACTCTCTATTCATTTCATAAATAACTTTTTTTTCTCCAAAGGTGTCAGGAAGATAGAAGGACATTTTGACAAAGTGGTAAGACGGCCAGACCTTCTAATTGTTTTTTAATCTTTCAAAACTTGTTTCTTCATCAGTAATGTGAGCAAAATAATACTTGCCCTGCCAAACAGAGTGTTTTGTGAGGATACTATGAGATGATACATGTAAACATGCTTTGAATACTATAATGTCATACAGGTGGAAGGTAGTACTTTTATTGCTCATTACTGATATGTGGACAGACTTGATACATGTCATTAGACTTTTAAAAGTATCAATAAATTTTTAATATCTTACGTTAACCTTAATATACATAATTTTCTCCATTTTAAAACTCAGATGATCCAAAAAGTAATTTTTTGTCAATTTTCTTTTGTTTATTTGAAAATAGTAAAACAATGATTTTGCCACATATGCAGTTATTGTTCAGTTGCCAATTCCACTAACTAGGTTTGCGTCAGAAAAGGAAAAATTACCATAGAAACAAAATTATCTATTAGGGTTTTCTATTTAATCTAAAAATATTTGGCATGGGTACAAAAAAATTTAAGTGCATTCTCAACTTGCTTAAACCAATGCCTTTTTCAAAGGTATTCCCGTGGGTTTTCATTAAAAAGACCGTTTGAAGATCAGTTTGAATAATTATGACCAAATGAAACACAAAGCCAAGGATAGAACTAGTATGCAGTGGGAACTTGGTGAACCTAAAAGCTTGCACCTATTGTGAGCCTTCATAAGGAGAAAGAATAAGGAGGGAGGAAGGACTGGGACAGAAAGGAGGAAAGGATAACTTAAGAAAAACACTGAATTTCTAACAAGGTAATGGCTTGCAAAGCACCCTATGACTTGGGCCCCTGAGGACTTTAGCTCAGTTCATTAGGACTTTAGCCCATCCCTCTATCACTATTACTCCCAGTAATTCTGGTTATTGCACTTGGCCAAGGGCTTCAATTTTTTATGGCATTCAGTTTCAGCACTTGCATTTTATTGGACGTCATTGTTTGCAGGGTGTCTTTGCTAAAGAACTTAGGGAATAATTTGTAGGAGGAGGAACTGGCACAGAAAGGGAGAGATAGCAGGAAAGGAGAAAATAAATCTTTTCTCATTTTTAAATTGCCCACAAAATAATAAAAGGTAAAACAGACCTTACGGAGTCATTTAGTACAATCCTTCTTCATCTTAAAGTGGAAGAAACAGGTGTAGGTGACACAGATAAACCAATGGCCGAGCCAGGAAAATAACCAATTCCATACTCTTCCCATGGCACTATGTCTCTCTCCCTCTCTCTCTCTCTCTCTCTCTCTCTCTCTCTCTCTCTCTATCTCTCTATCTCTCTATCTCTCTATCTCTCTATCTTATTTTAGTCCTAAAACTGAGGATCATTTGTAGTCAAAGGGAACAGTGCTGCTGTCAACACAAATCGTGATCGCTCAGATTTTTCTTGGTAACTTAGAGTCTATGCTATAAAATAAAAATATAATAATTTAAATTGCAACTTGGCAGCCTGTGCAGCGTGTTCACATCCATTATCTCATTTGATCCCTACAAAAACCCTTTGAGGTAAGACAAGGAAAGTATTATTGACCTCATTTTAAGAGCGAGCGGTTAAAACCCAGAGACGTTCAATGACTGACGTAAGATTACTTAGTCAGGAAGGAGACAGGACTCTAACCCTATTCCTACATTTGATATCAAAGAGGGAGTTTCCTCAGAAAACACTAACTGGTCTTGATCCTCTTGCCTAGGGATTCTCTATCCCAGGGTACCCCGCACTAGTTTAATGAAGTTTGGAACTAACCACTCACTGAGGGTACTCCTATTTTGCATCTAGTTCTCACCTTTAAAAGCGCAATTTCCTACCACTTCCCTCGGTCCTGATCCTTATTTAGGCTCCTATTTTTCTCTGTGAGTTTTGGCTTCCTCGTCTCACTCCAAAGCTCCACCCTCTCCAAAGAAGTAGCGTCCTCGGTATCCAAGGAAACCACACAGCCTTGCCCATCTTTCGCCTTCCACGCTTTCCATTGGCCAGTTGGATTCTGGTGTGATTTTTTTTTTTTTTTTTTTTTTTTCCCCCGTCCCTCCAATGGATAATTGGCTAGAGGGAAGGAGCGCTTGCCTTCCGAGTCCCGTGTAACACCTGCTCTTACTAGACTTAACAACCTTGGGCATTGCCTCTTGGGAAATGTAGTTTCTAAGCCGCCGAGCCCCTCGACGTCTGACTTCATTAGAACTACCTATCCCACCGGCCTTTGCGAAAGGGCGGGAGTAGGCGAGGAGTCACGGTCAGCGTGGATACTTAGAGCTTTGAAATTCCAATTTGCCCCCGAGGCGTGTGTAGCTGAGGTTTAAATTGCTGAACGAAGTGAGCAGTCTTGCTGTTGCTTCAGCACACCCTCTTAAGTGTCTCCCTTCTGACTTGCGCCGGCACAGCGGCCAAGTCGACTGGCCGTGGCGAGACTAGCCTGTGGCTGAGGTGATCTGAGGGAGCGTGAGAGCACGCCATGTTCGTCCCCTGCTCGGGATGGGGGCTGGGCTGCCTCCGGCTCTGTCTGCTCCGAGTGTGGGCCAGCGAGGTCGCGGGGCGCTGTGCGTGCGGGGCCTGTCAGGCCCGGCTGTACGGCTCAGGTGGGTCCCAGCCCGACGTCTCTCGGTCTGGTCCCGCGCGCCGGACTCTGAAGGAGTGGGCACTTCTGGTGAGCCCTTTCGGCCGGCTGCGGACGCGGCTCCCGTGCTCCCTAGCCGTGAGGCCCTTGGACCCTCTCACCTACCCGGATGGCGACCGCGTGCTGGTGGCGGTGAGCGGAGTGGAGGGTGGGGCCGTGGCCAGCTTGCAGGTGAGGTACGACGAGGCGCAGAAGGAGGTGGCCATCGTGTCTGACGTCATCGACCCCCAGGCGTCCGTGGAAGTGAACGCGCCCCTGAAGTTTGGCAAGTGAAGTTTAAACGGGCTTGGGTCCCAGGGCACATCCAGTGAATTTATAGAATTAGGCCGACGTGCGTTTTTAATTGGTCCCTTTGGATCTGACTTTGCAACCTAATTTACAATTTACGCCTTCGGAGGTTGCCTCTTTTTTTCTGTTGTGCTTTGGGTTTCTGGGCAGTAGTTAGGAATTAGGTTCTCAATTACAGCAATTTTATAAATTGAATGGAAACATGATTTGGAATAATCTAAGCCGAATAACATTTGTGGAGCCCCTTCTGTTCTCCTTTGGCACTTTGTTCCTATTTGTGTCACTGCACTTTGTCGGTAACAATGTGGTGTATTTTTCAGGGTTAAAGTATCTTGATAATCCACTCAGTGGCATGGCAGACCATCCGCGTTTCCCCTTGCTCACTGCCTGGCGTCTGTCCCCAAACAGCCTTGTCTATAGCATGTTCCATCGAACCTGGACCAGGTGTTTGGTTTCTGATAGACACCCGGCTTCTTACTGAAAACGTCACCACTCATTTTGGCCTAAGTAGATTTTCTCTGAGTAGCAGGCCATGAAGAAAAACACATAGTAAGATTGCCTGGGAAACTTCAACTGATAATGGCTGCCAGATATGTTTCCTAGGTATTTGGGTTCCATGTTATTTCTCACATGGAAACGACTGTGTACGCAGCACTTTTCTAGGAAAGTCTTCCATTGCTCTCCGACTTCCCGGGACTGAAGGAAGATACTAATGAAGATCGTAATAGCAACTAACACTTCTAAGATAATCTTTTCCAATCCTTACAGTCGCACTGTATTATAGACACTTATTGTCACCATTTAAGATGAGGGAATTGAGATACAGCAAGTTTCATATACTAAGTACTTATTGTGGGTGAACAAGTAGAAGAAATCCGTGCCTTCATGAAATTTAATTTGTCGTGGGGTTAGATCAAGAAATATGCCTATTTTGTCTCAGATATAAAGTGGTGGAGCTGAGATTTGAACTGACTGGAGTCTGCTGAACCACTATGCCTTATTGCTTCTCAACTTTTTTTTAACTAGCCTAGGTGAATAAGAGACCCTGATCTCAAAATGTTAACAGTCTGGGGTGGGGAGGAAGATTTGCCAATGTATTATGCAGTACAAAATAGACTGAGTATTGAAATAGAGATAAGCAAAATTTTATGGCAGCACAGATAAAAATGGAACTACCCAAACCTTATTATTTGCTGATTCCTCTTTTTAGAGCCAGAATCTCATTTCCAATTTAGTGTTAATATGTGGATATTCCACAGGCCCTCAAATCAACATAATTCAATTTTACTCATACTTACTGGTGTTCCTCCAGTTCGTCTATAACTGTTTCAGTGAATGAGTGAGCGTAGCATTACTACCACTCAGTATGTAGCCTTAACTTCTCTACCCACCTACTGAGGGTAGAGTATATTTAGAAATTGTTTTCTTCTTCCCATGCCTATCATTACTGCTCGAGATCAAACCTTATGTTGTAACACTACTTAACTGGCTGAAAGTTTTGCAGTTACATTTGCATCCATGTAAGTATGGGGTGAAATTGTCTTTTTATGTATTTTATATTAATCCCAACCAAAATATTGCCTTTATAGAGACTGCCATATACTCAACTGTAGAAATTGATTTTTATGTCATGACTATTGGAATTGTAGTGCTAAGACCCCAGTAGTTTGTGTTTGGGGTAGCATTAATTCTCTGATCTGTTTTAAGGGAAATTATCAATATTTATTTGAACTAGGTATTAAATATCAGTGTTTTAAAGATTTTTTTATACAGAGACACCTAAGGTTACACCTTAAATTGAATTTAAAGTTAAACTTTAAAGCTAAGTATGGCTTATTTGCCAAATTTTCTTCGTATATATCACTGTTATTTATCCACAATTTTGAGGTTTTAATATTATTCAGTACTAGATTTTTCAAAGTTGTTCCCACTTTTTATTACTTCAGATACCTTGTGATATAGCTGCATGATAATATCTTCCTTTTTTTACATATGAAAGGTTAGCGGTAGGATTTGAAAACTGAACTCATGGTCATATATACTGATCCATGCCACTCCTGCAGTAGGCTTTTTAACTTGGGGAAAGTTTGGGAACAAATCTTTAAACTTTCATGAATATAGAAGAGAATAAGCTAACTGACTTATCCAGTTCACCATAATGACTTGTTAACTTGCTGCACTCTTACTCAAATCTGTGTTTGTGTATTTTCTCAGTGGCGAAGAGGCTTCTATGATCTTCTGTAAGAACTGGAATCTTTGACCTGGTTTACTTATCTCCTATGTTACTTTCTCTCTTTAGATGATATCTGCCAACAGAAATAACTGCTTTTTAAAAACTGGTAGAAAAGGGCTTTACATTTGGTCCTGTTGCTGTGGTGGAGATCCCTTACCTTTAGAGAGAGGCTGCTGACAGCTGTGTTCTTTCCAGGATTCAGTAAACTGAGTAGCTGGATTTCTGCAGGACACTGAAATGCTTTGGAGCTCATTAACCGTAGTACTAACTTGGTTTTTCTTTTTTTCATTTCTAGATTTGAATATCAAGTCATCAGGGTCTGGCTGTGTAAAAGTCCAAAATATTGAGTGTGATAATTGCAAAATTGAAACTGAACAGGGGACCAGCATCTTACAGTCAGTTAAGGTATAAATATTTTTCTAATTTTGTTTCAACGTTATTTTTTAAAACACCTTAAACTATGAACTACGGTATCAAATTAAGGTTATTATTCGAGCATCATTTATTGGAAATATTGAGTATCATTTATTCATCACTCAGAAATTCCTTGCAAAAAGTTCGTCAGTTCTGTTATGAAAGTATAGAGGTTGTAGCAACTTTGAAGGTTTTCATCATGTTCCTTTTAGATTTCATTTCAAAGTGTACAGTGATACTAATAATACATTCTTAGCATTCTCAGATCTTACTAAGTTTAAGAAATTTTAGTTTTAACGAATGATTTTCTTCCATTTATTAAGGAGTAAGGGAAAGTCATTAAGCATTATAAATTTGCTTAAAATATTAAATTAATCACATTTTTAATGTACCAGGTAGTTCATTACTTAAGGATTAAGTAGTTATTTGTGCTAAACAGCAAATGATTCGTCTCACTTTGTAACAATGCTTTTATATTTAATTTTCTTAAAATTAGATTGGTCTCAGCTCTGAATGATTTCAAATACATCTCTGATAAGTTCTAGCTTATTGTTACTACTGATACTACTTACACTTGCATATTCAAAACTCAATACTTTTTTTTTTTTTTTTTTTTTTTGGCGGTACGCGGGCCTCTCACTGTTGTGGCCTCTCCCGTTGCGGAGCACAGGCTCCGGATGCTCAGGCTCAGCGGCCATGGCTCACAGGCCCAGCCGCTCCGCGGAATGTGGGATCTTCCCGGACTGGGGCACGAACCCGCATCCCCTGCATCCGCAGGCGGACTCTCAACCACTGCGCCACCAGGGAAGACCCAAAACTCAATACTTCTGTGAACTTTGGTAACTTTGTTGAAGTCAGGCATCTTTGCTTCATAATTGCAAAGCATTTTCATTTTTAGTTGCATAAACAGTAATTAGTATGATTAATTGGATGCATTTAAAAATTTTTACATTATTTGTTTTGTCCCAGCCACTTTTATTTGCACACCTACCTTTGGCATGTCTTCACATGTGAACCATTTCAGTAAATTTAGTTGCACAGGGACTTCCCTGGTGGTCCAGTGGTTAAGACTCCATGCTCCCAATGCAAGGGGCCCGGGTTTGATCTCTGGTCAGGGAACTAGATCCTGCATGCCGCAACTGAAAGAGCCTGCATGCCGCAACGAAGATCCCATGTGCCACAACTAAGACCTGGCGCAGCCAAAAAAATAAGAAAAGTTTAGTTGCACAAATATCAAAAGCGATTAAAGAATACTATTACATATCCTTTTGGAAAAATGAGATGGTTCCAGTTCTTATAAAAGATTGCACAATGAAGTTTTCATGTTGAGTGACTAAATGGATGAGAATACCATGGTTCCTTTTTGTCCTTATAAATATATTGGTCACTCATCAATGCTTGAATTTCAGAAATTCATCTAGAATATTGTTCTCTGGAGACTCAGAGTCTTAGATTTTCAATTTCACAGCCAAATTTAGAAGCTACTGTACTGCTGTCTGTCTCTTTGCAATCATCTTTTGATCCGTCTGATAATTCTGAAAGATCTATTTTGGCAGTTTTCTTTTTTCTGCCATTATGTGCATAAAATGAAAAATGATTTCTCAACTTTGGCACTGTTGACATTTTGGGCTGGAAAATTCTTTGTTGTCACGGGCTGACCTATGCACTGTGGGATGGTTAGCAGTATTCCTGGCTTCTACCAACTAAGTGCCAAGAAACACACTCACTTAGGACAATGAAAAATATCTCCACACATTGCCAAATGTCCTCTGGGGGACAAAAATCACCTTTAGTTGAGAACCATCATTTGAAGCAAGTTCATCATTCTTCTGTTGTCTTATTCTTTTAGACATTTTCTAGCATAGTTGGGAATAATTGACAAATAATAATGAAATAACTGCTAGGATAATGAAATAGCAAAATGTTATGAGACATATGAAAAATAAGAATACTAAAATCCCATAATGTATTTTAGATTTACAAAGGAGTCCAGTGAACCATTATGGTAATTTTAAGATAGAATGAGTTTTATTCTATTTAAAAAATGAGTAAATTTTCTATTTATTCTTTGGGGGACCTCTAAGAAAGAATAAAAGTCATGAAATATCAGTCCTACAAATAGAATAGCTCAAAAAAGAAATTCAAGAATTGGAATTGGGTCCGCTGAATCTTAATGGTAGTTAGGAGAATTAAGAGGTAAGAGAATTATTCTTGAGATCTTAGGATTTAACTGACTTAAATTCAGAATGGGAACGCTTCGTGAAATATCTGGTTTAAGTTTTAAATATAGTACAATATCGTTATCTCTAATTAGTGATCGCCTATTAATGTAAGTTTCTCTTCCACTCATTTTAAGGATTTGAAATATATTTGATGTATGTTATAAGATGTTTATAGCAATAATAACAGCTACTGTTTACTGAGTCCTTATTATGTACCCAGAAATGTAGCTAAGTCTTCATTTAATCCTTGA
This sequence comes from Stenella coeruleoalba, assembly GCF_951394435.1. Taxonomy (NCBI): domain Eukaryota; kingdom Metazoa; phylum Chordata; class Mammalia; order Artiodactyla; family Delphinidae; genus Stenella; species Stenella coeruleoalba. The sequence goes on along the minus strand of NC_137155.1, from coordinate 20,003,312 downwards.
ATTATCTTCTTTTTATCAAGGAAGAAACTGTGAGCTACTAAGAGATTAAGGAACTCATTTAGGTTCCCACAGCTAATAAATTGAGCTAAAATTTGAACTTGGGTCTTTCTGCATTCCAAGCTCATGCTCTTTCCACCTTTCCTTATTGTCCAAGCAAAATGTCTGGCAGTACTAACTCACTGAATGCCACATATTTGCATTTTTAAAAATTGCAATAGTAATAGTTTATATTATACTAAATAGCTTCTGATTTATTTAAACATTTTAACTACTTTGTTTTGCATATTGAGGCAGGAGATAGATGGGCCCCAGGGTAAGCAGCTGGAGTTCATTCCCTGTGGCCAGAAACTTCAAAATATAATAGCAGGACAATGGAGAGAGGAGGCTGGGCCCTTCCCAGATAAGAGATAAAAGACCACATATTCCTTATTCTCAAAGTCAAGGATACCTTCCCGACTACACATGCCCAGAAAGGCTTCTTGGAGGTCCACAAGGGAGGGGGCGCCACCCCAGAGTAAGTGACGTCAACTATGCATCGGCCTCTTTGCTAGAATCCATCTTGGCTGAGAGATGCATGCGCGCACACACGGGGAAGATCCTGAGATATACCAAATACGGACTCAGAACCAGGCAAAGCAAGATGATTGTCAAAGGAAACCTCGAAGAAATGTCCCATAAAAGTGATTCAAACTACCACAAGGTGGCAACTCTCTCTCTGAGCCCACCCATGTTTCTATCCACAAGAACTGTACTTTTTCCTCCTAAACACTTTACTTGCTTCACTACTTTCCGTCTCTGTGAAAATTCATTTCTACACAGCTGATAGTCTAGGGCCTTGTCACTGGCCACTGGTCCCCAGTGGTCTAGTGGCTAGGATTCAGAGCTCTCACTGCTGCTGCCTGACTTCAGTCTCTGGCAGGGAACTGAAATCTTGCTGCAGGCTGAGGCCACCCAAGATCCATATGTTTTTAAATTTTATAATCTACTTTATTTTTTGAAATTAGATGAGCTTTGAACTTAATGATAGCTATTAACATTTTTGTGCTTTAGACCTCTTTGAAAATATGATGATTATTTCCTTAGAAAAAATGCACACATATGAAATTTTGCTTACAATTTCGTAAGTTTCACAGACTGTCTAGAATGTCGTGTAAACTTGGTTAAGAACTCCTGATTTAAATAAAATAACAGTTGTTTTGGAGATACTTTTTTCTAAGGTTCATCAGTTACTTGTCTGCTTGATAAAGACTGTATTAAATACAGTTTGACTTCTGACTCATGTTTCTATGGGCATGAAGTCTACCATGCTGTAATATAGATAAACTTTTTAAGAATGATTCATTTTGCCCTTTTCACTGAATTTTTTAAACTTCATTCCTGGGCCATTTTACCCAAGGTTTTACTGTTTTTCCCCCTGAGTAAAGCAACCAGAAGGTTGTTTTGTATTTTTTTTCCCAGTTTTTAGATAACGTCTCTACTGTTGCTGGTTATGATATTGGTGGGTTTGCTTTTGCTATTTTTCTTCTTCTGGTATTTACCTATTCTTTTTCTCTTTATAGATGTGGTAGAACTGAAGACTTATGCAAATATTAAGCTGAAGTAAGCTACCCTAAAAAATAGACCAAACATCTAATGGCTCACACACAACTATAGTTTATTTTTCATTTGTGTCCAAGTGTGTGGGTGACTCATTTCTATTCAGGTATTGTAGGTTCCCTTCATCTTCTGGCTCTGCTATCTGTTAGAGCCTTATTGTAATATACATGCACCTGGTGGCAGGGACAGAGCACAGGGAACGCACATTAGTTCTTCTAAAAGCACCAGCCTGGAAATTGCACATAACATTTCTATTTATATTCTGTTGGCAAGAACTGAGCAGCACCTAGGAGGTAAGGGAAGCTGGAAAACATTTTCTCTTCATGGGCCCAGCTATACTCTGTACTTCGGGAAAAAGTGGATTTTTGTGGACCTATCATAGTTTCTGCCACACTTGCCAAGTGTGAAATCAAGTGTTACATACACACACGTTTTTTTTTATCTAGCAGAGGAGGCTAACCGTAACTGCTATTTTCTTAGAGACATTTTCATTTAGTTCCAGTTTCTGGGCTGTGTTGTACTAGAAAGTTTAACAGTCAGTGGGTTGTTATCCTAAGTGTGAATATATACTTCTTTAGGTGACTCCAGCAATAAGAATGTAGGATTTGAAATCATACAGAGCTTGATTCTGTTAGTTTAGATTTTGTTGTTTTCTAATGTGTCACCTGATAAGGTTGTTTAACCTTTCTGATTCTTGGATTCCTTCCTCTGTAAAATGGGAAAACTATAATACCCATCTCTGAATTGTGAGAATTAAATGTTAGTTCACGTAAAGTAGTGAACGTTGTTATTTGGTGCAAAGAAAATGCCAAGTAAGTAATAAATATTACTGTTATTAATGATGAATATTAATAACGATGAACAGTGATTATTGTTGTCATTCTCATCATGATGTATGTTTAGTTAGCCATTGTGATCTTTGATTCTCAACCCTTCCTTCAGTGAAGCTACCAGAACACCCAAGTATCTTTTTTTTTTCCTTTGAGTCCAAGGAGCTTTATTTAATCACTTTAACAGCAGTTGACATTCTTTTCTCACTGATGTTATTATTCCAAACAGTGCATTTCTATTCATTTCTACTTCCTCTTTTACTGCTTTATTATTATTTTAAAAGAAATGTATAAAATGTTGGAACATTTTTTATTAGTATAAGTCAAATTTATTGTCTCTTTTTCTATGTGAATTTTTGTATTTGTCTTTCAGAGTCAAAAATTACATATTCAAACAAAAGGAGGTAAAGTGATCTGCCTGGGAACAGTTTATGGAAATATAGATATTCATGCATCAGATAAAAGTGTAAGATTGTAATTTTCTTTTCTAGTACTTGCAATTTTGCATCTGGTTGGCTCACACAGTGGGTAGATTCTACAAAATTTGTGGCAAAACATTCCCTTTTTAATGCATTTGAGTTCATTAGTAAATTCAAACTTGAACTGAGATGATTAAATATTATACAATTTAATTTTAAATTTGTGATTTAATACTTTTGATAGATATTTAGTTACTTATTTGGAATCAGTAGCATCTTTTTATAACTTTTAAGTTTTATTTTATTTTTTTAAAGTTTTTTTTTTTGATGTGAACCATTTTTAAAGAATTTAAATTTGTTACAATATTGCTCCTGTTTTATGATTTGTTTTTTTGGCCACGAGGCATGTGGGATCTTAGCTTCCCCACCAGGGATTGAACCCACACCCCCTCCATCGGAAGGCGAAGTCTTAACCACTGGACCACCAGGGAACTCCCTCAATAACATCTTTAAATTCTTAATATTTCTTTAAAAAATTTTTTTGTATTGAAGTGTAGTTGATTTACAGTGTTGTGTTAATTTCTGCTGTACAGCAAAGTGACTCAGTTATACACACATATTACATTCTTTTTTATACTCTTTTCCATTATGGTTTATCCCAGAATATTGAATATAGTTACCTGTGCTATACAGTAGGACCTTGTTGTTTATCCATTCTATATGTAATAGTTTGTGTACTAACCCCAAACTCCCAGTTCATCCCTTGCAAATACTTAATATTGAATTCTGATTCTGAAGAGATTTTAATCTTAATGATCATGGGTTAAAATCAGTCATTACATAATACCAAAATAAGTGGGATTAAATTTTTCTTATTGTTAGGTTTATTTGAGTATTTTTTCCAAGACCTGTTTATTTTGCCTTTAGGCAATTTTAGGAGTTTCGAAACTCGACTTTCTTCAGTGTTTTCCACAAGATGGCACCATTAGACAGCATTACTGTTCTCCAAAAGCTTTTATTATCCATAGGAACTTTGATTGTTATAAGACAGTTTGCATTTTTTCAGTCAACTTTTGTTGCTTTCTGTGGTTTAGCATAGTATTAAGAATAAAGGTATAATTTTGAAGTATAAATTGTCACAATTTTTTAGCATGATCAGTAATGGTTTAAATCTTTTAGAAAGGTCTGAGCCACCTTTTATTTTACAGTTTGACAATTTGCAAGGATTCTTTTGTCATAAATTTGTTCAATTCCATACTCAGCTGTATTCTCCGATAATTGGTGGGGAGGAATTGTATCTTATATGTAGATTATTGTTGGCATAATTAAACAAGGTAGGTTATAACACTAATTGTTCTACAATTGTCACTTTTATTTTCCATCACCTTTCTCTTAGAACCTGTGGGAGACTGTTTAAACCCAAATATTCAAATTTATCTTTTTAAAAAGTGTTGAAAGACACTGCCTGGCTTTATGTGGCAGCTGTTTTGAGACAGCATTTAGTTTCACCTCTCTGATTGTTGTGGTCTTGGAGGTGCAAAAGGGAAATTGGACAACTGCAGTTGCAGAATATTGCATATTGATGTTCACATGTAACTATCAAAGAAGAATTTAAATCATCTTAATTATTTTCTATTTTTAATATTTTGACCACTATTTCCACTCATTATTTATCCTCTCAACTTTCATGGTTTATTGAATATTAATTTATTCCTACTTTCTGTTACACTATTTTGTTTCCTGCCTGATGGAGTTTTGTGTTGTACTAAAGAATCAGTTTTGATATTTCTTTCTATTTATATTATGCATAGTATTAATTTTTAAGGCATATTTCTAAGTTTCTGAGGTTTTATATAAAATAAGTTCTTATGAAATATGTTAACTTTTAATATACAACTTCCATAGAAATGTGTTTTGGATATTTGAGAGGCAGCATAGTGAATTGGTTTAGAGCACGTAATTGAGAACCAGAGTACCTGGGTTTGAATCCTGGCTCAGCCACTTACTAAGCTCTTTAACTTCAGATGAGTTATTTAACCTCTATGTGTCTTGGTTTTCTGGAAAATAGAATAATCGTAATGACATTAACTCACACTGGTTGTTATGAGGATTAAATGAGTTAATGCATAATACAGATAAGGTACTTAAAATAATGTCTTGCATAGCTAACTCCATTATAGTGTCGACTATAATGATGATGATAAAGGTAAATAAAACACAGGAAAGGTGATTTGGCCAGTCCTAGACCTATCAGTTAACTTTACTGAGACTGTGTTTCATTATTCATAAAATAGGAATGGTATTGTTTGTTTTTTCTGCTCAACAAGACTGTGAGAATCAAGTGAGCATTATAAACACTTAACAGTATATTGTTTATGTATCATTTTATATGGAATGGCTGTTTTTAAATTGTATTGTTAATTTCAGTATCCTAAGTTTGATACAGACAAGATAGAAATCCATTGTATGAATGGATTGTTGAATGAATGATTGTTGAATGAATTGATAATATAGTTATCAGTTGACCTTTCTTAGTTTGGGCTACAAGGCCACAGTTTTTCCTTAAAACTTCATTTTTATTTTATAATGTTGGTTTATAATAACTTTGTGAAAAAAATTTCTTCTTGTATAGAAAAGCAAATTAATTTATAGCAATATCTCTCTAAGAAAGGTATTTTTGGATCTACTTTTCGTTCTTTCTTTAAATATCTACTTCACTTAATAAGCAAGCTGTACAGTTTAATCTATTTTTTTGAATGTTTGTTCCATTAGCATTAGTAACTATAAATAAGATCCTCAATATTTTGCTGTAAACTGTGGTGTCCTAAGTTTAATTGTTCTAGTTAGTATTTGATATAGTGCATTATATATGGCCCTTAGTGAATTTTCTATTTCTTTGAAATTAATTTTACGGATTGATTGGTTAAAATAGCTATATTATTGTGATGAGTGTTGTACTTTTGCTTGCTTTCATTTAGTTTGGTGGGGCAGGAGAGGATATTTTTTAGCTTCCTACAGGGTAAGATATTTAGTGTTTAATGAACAAAGTAAATCCTTGGCATTTTTCTGATACTCATAAGGAGTGTCTTAAAAGCTTTATTTGGTTGTGGGGGGAGTCTAATCAAAAGTTCCCCCTTGCCAATTCAATTAAGTTTCAAATATTCTTGCAACATTTATCTTTTGATATTCCCTAAAGCAGCCTCACTATTTATAAAAAGCTAGAGTATTCATATTTGTTGTCTGCTTTATGGAAATACTTGGAGAATTTTAAGCTATGCATAAAGCAACTTTTCATGAAGAAATTTTGTAGGTAAAGGATAAATTTTTTCAGAAATTTTAAACCTTACTATTACACTGAGGAACGCAAAACGTGTATTCTCACAAATCTGAATGTATGTAAAATATCTATCTTTCTTTGACAGATTTATTGAAACTAGATTTTAAAAAAATTCCTATGAATCCATAATTAGCTGTAGCAGATAAGAAGCAATTGGTATTTTATATACCTAATAAAAGTCCATTAAAAACCAAAATTATATACTTCAAATCTAGACAGCAAAGTAATTTTAGTTTGCTTTCCATAACAACCTCTGGGTACTTTAATTTCTCTTTTCATAGTTTATCTGTCTTCTAATATTTTAGTATTCTTGAAACTCAATTCTTATTAAATAATATTTTGAACTCAACAATTTTTGAAGGAAGTATAACGATTGAATATAATACTGATGCCAATGTGTTGAAAAACAATAATGTTCTTTCTTTAAATACCTCAGTGTAATGCTTGAATCTGGGCAAAACTGTGACAAGCCTTCCTAGTGATTCAGTTTTTATGTCAACAATTTTATATTAACGCTCACTTTATGCTTATAAAACATTTGTTTAAAATACTATAAAGATAATTTGGAATCCTTAATTAGATACCTTCATTTTACATTGGGCTCAATATTTGAGACATAAATGTATACTGAATTTTGTTAGAGAAGTTTAGGGATAAATACAAAAATCCTTCCATTTTGTTCAGTGGAAAGCTACTGGCTAATTAGATGTAAAGTGGAAAAATTCTAGAAGTAATAGTGTATTCACTACATTAACAGATGAAATGAGAAAAATCATATGAGAGTCCAATATAATCAGATAAAGTATATGCTAAAATTTAAAACCCATTCATGAGTTAAACAGCAACAACAACAAAACAGATTTGAAATAGAAGGGAACTTCTTTAATCTAAAAAAAAGGGATCTAGAAGATATCTATAGCAAACACCATACTTAATGATGCAATGTTGTAAGCTTTCCCTCTGAGAATAGGAATAAGATAAGGATGCTTGTTATCTCATCACTTCTATTCACTGTTAAATTGGAGGCCTGAGCCAGATGTAAGGCGGGAAAGAACAGGAAAAACAGTATTAATATGAGGATTAGAAGGGAAGAAATGAAACGATCACTTGTAAAGAACATAATTATGCATGTAGAAAAATTGTTTTAATTCAGGTAGATTATTAGAATCAGTTAAGTGAGTTTAGTGAGGTTTTGGATTTAAGGTCAAATACAAAAGCCAGTTAAGATAAAATGAAGTTTAAAAAGCTATCTTTTATAATAACATTTAGAATACATCAAATAGGAATAAATTTAACAAAAGATGAAGAACTCTACATAGAAAATATAAAACATTATTAAGAGAAATTAAAGAAGATCTAAATAAATGAAGGAATATAATGGGTCTATTCCACAGAGAAAACACTGTTGCTCATAATCTTGTATTTAGAGCTGGGGAATTGAAGTCAATAAATTGGCCGTGTACTGTACATATTAGTTGCCCACTAATTCTGGCTTTTTACCAGTCTTCATTTTATAATGAACTGATTTGAGTCTTTCTCTTACTAGACTGTGACCGTAGATAAACTGCAGGGAAGTTCTGTTAATGTATCTACTGAAGATGGTTTGCTGAAAGCCAAGTGTCTTTACACAGAATCATCATTTCTATCTTCTGCTGCTGGGGATATTACATTAGGAAGTGTTCATGGTAAGGTGACAGAGGCCTAATACATCTTAGATATGCCACATGACATAAATTTTAAGAGATGACTGTGTTTCTTTGTAGGTGAAGGAGGATCTGCCGTTAGGAAGCTGCCCCTCTAAATAATTAATTGCAGGCTAACCATCTTTTAAAAAACCCACAAAATAAAGTGACTCATATGGTACTGAATTTTATTTTGGCAAGAAATTGAATATTATGCTGTTATACATGAAGCTAATAATAATTCTGATTTTTAATGCATTTCTTTATAGAAGGCAACAAACAAGGAAATATGTGCAGGAATATTCAGAGGAAAGCACAATTAAATAAAAGCAGTGTTAAAAAATAAAGATGGGTTCTGAGTGATTGCTTTTATGTTATGCTAGGAAAGCTAAGGATTAAATAAATTAATGAAACATTTGTGTGGGATCCGATTATAGCAATTCAGTGATACTAATTTTGGCTGAAATGCTTTATGTGTATTAGTACTAGCACCAGGTCCTCCCACTGCCCTGCCATTTTCAGTTTTCTTTAATTAGATATCATCTTGTGACTTTTAAAACATGTCTCTGCAGATATGTAATATTACTTAGTTAACTTTTGTGTTATTGAAAGAAAAGAAGAGAATGTAATGGTGAAGTAATATGGCAAAGGGCATGCTGGTATTCAGTGTCACTCAGCATGCTTCTTCAGTTCCCACATAGCAGATGATTTAAGTCCAGGTATGTTTTCTGAAATATGTACACATAGAATTAAGAATCTCTTATCCTGGAAAGTAGTATATACACATCTGCTAAATGCCTTTTGGACCATTTTCCAGGAGTTATAGACAAACTTTTGCTGTACGTAGTTCACTCATTTAACTTCTATAGGAAAGCTGAATCTATTTATCTATACATTTTGGTAAAACCTCCAGATTTTACTAGTCAGCATGAATTATTAGGTGGTATTACAAAACCTGGCTAGTGCAAACCATGCTATTTAGCAAATTGGCAGGTAGTCTTACAGTTAAAAAAAAATCTGAAAAAATGAGTACTTATATGCTTGAAATAATTCTTGAACCTCAATTTCATAGTTAAACCTCATCAACCATTCTTGTAGGGTTAAGGTATTATTTGAGTCCAAAATAAAGCAAATAGTTTTGTTAGTTATTCATCAGTTTTGTTGTTTTTTGTTTTGTTTACTGAGGTGTGCCTTGAATAGTTCTGGTAATTTGTAACTCCATATTTCAACAATGACTTTTATGTAAGCATTGTATTTTTAACCATTAATTGTGATTAAAAGTACTGTACTTAACATATTGAGTAATTTTTAGTGGAAAAGCAATTCCTTATCATGTCACATGTTGATTAACACCCATGATAAGAACAGCTCTGTTTTCTGCAGTGCTTTATACCTTGTTTACACTGAATTCATTAATGTTTAAATTTTTTTGCTTTCTTTTAAGTAAGTTGAGAATTGAACTTGGTACATTAGTAGTTTACATGATAGTAAAACAGATGTACTTTTTTGAAGCGGTCCTCAAAATACTCTAGGTCTCTTTTTTTTTTTCAACATCTTTATTGGAGTATAATTGCTTTACAATGGTGTGTTAGTTTCTGCTTTATGACATAGTGAATCAGCTATACGTATACATATATCCCCATATCCCCTCCCTCTTGCATCTCCCTCCCACCCTCCCTATCCCACCCCTCTAGGTGGTCACAAAGCACCTAGCTGATCTCCCTGTGCTATGCGGCTGCTTCCCACTAGCTATCTATTTGACATTTGGTAGTACATTATAAATCCATGCCACTCTCTCACTTCATCCCAGCTTACCCTTCCCCCTCCCCGTGTCCTCAAGTCCATTCTCTACGTTTGCGTCTTTATTCCTATCCTGCCCCTAGGTTCTTCAGAACAAATTTTTTTTTTTTTAGATTCCATGTATATGTGTTAGCATATGGCATTTGTTTTTCTCTTTCTGACTTACTTCACTCTGTAAAATACTGTAGGTCTCTTGATTACTTACAGTGGCTGAAATGGAAACAAATTGCTAGGAATAAAAGAGTTCATTCTTTAGCCTTTATAAAATCTTTTATATTTACTGACCTTTAATGTGAAGTCAAATACCTTTCCTTTGGTGGTTTCAGTCTGAGCCAGACCTAGATCCTCTTTTGAACTGTTGTCTCTGGTTGGGATTTTGAAAGACTCTGAGATGGAAATTAGAGTGTAGCAGATTTACCAGGGAAGCCTCTGGGGACCAGTACCATACAAAGGAACAAAGCCCAGTTTCCACAGGAGAGGTTAGACTTGATAAGTCTCAACAACCCCAAAGGGGTGCTCTGAAGCTGGGATGGTCCTCAGAATTGTCTCAAGTTGGGGTGAGGGGAGATGGACCTTTATATCCCCAATCCTTAGATGCAAACTGCCCCAGAAGCACAATGATCTTGGATCAAAATGGCTCTTTTCAGATAAGGCAATTCCCTAAGAGAGCAGAGAGCTGAAGACTGTCTGCCAGCAGTATTCCCAATAGATAGGAAAATAAGCCCTGCAGTTACAAAGGGGTTCTGAATGATGGCTCATAGCACCGACTACCGTTATATTTATTCATTCGTGCAGTACATGTATTGACCATCTACTGTGTGCCAGATTTTCAGGCACCAAGGGTATGAAGTTGTACAGGAGATGATACCTATCCTTAAAGAACTCACGGTCTAGTGGAAGGACTGAGCATCATCTCTCTTGTTTGTAATACTAGTGGAGCAGAGAGAAGTAGGAGAAGGGAAAATTTGATCCAGTTGCCACTGTACAAGAGGTTCCATGTTGTTCAGCCCTGCTTTCTCCATCTAGTCCTTGGCCCTCATTCTGCTTGGTTTTTCAGTGGTAGTAAGTATATGAAAGAGAGAGATTTGAAAAAAAAATCTGCATTTCTTAGTCATACTCTGTGCCTGCCTACTTTTTAAATCACCCTTAAGAGAGGCCCAAGTTTCTTGCTTCCCCCTCCTATGCCATCCCTATTTCCATCCTTGTCCTAAGGGATTATATGCACATGTTCCTTGAGTTTGGAGTGTGGAGGTGGGATGGGTATGGAAGAACAGGCAGTGTTCTAGCCCTACCTCTTAATAGGTTAGAAGATTAGAGTCGTGACTGGTGGAAGGAAGTCCCTATGCTCTAGCTAGTGGGATTTTAGTAGGGAGAGATACCTCCCAAGGATCATCCCAAGCTGGAACTCTGAATATATATTCCACTGAAGTCTTTGTTCAAAGTGGTGATGGTCATATAACACCAATTAGATTCATATTTTGGCTGTATTTAAATAAACTAGCTTGGGAATCTTAAAACTTATTTTTACAGGAAAATATATTGCTACTTCTAAACATCTGACTTACAGAAAACAAATTCATAAGAATATACACATTCTAAGACCTGCCTGTTTAGGATTTATTTAGTTTGGCTTCTTTTTTTTTTTAATGTAAATTTATTATTATTTTATTTATTTTTGGCTGCATTGAGTTTTCGTTGCTGTGCGCGGGCTTCTCATTGCAGTGGCTTCTCTTGTTGCAGAGCACGGGCTCTAGGCGCAAGGGCTTCAGTAGTTGTGCCTCGTGGGCTCTAGAGCACAGGCTCAGTGGTTGTGGCACACGGGCTTAGTTGCTCTGCGGCATGTGGGATCTTTCCAGACCGGAGCTTGAACCCATGTCCCCTGCATTGGCAGGTGGATTCTTAACCATTGCACCACCGGGGAAGTCCAAGTTTGGCTTCTTTTTCTTAAGGTAGATTTTTTTTTTAAACCCAACATACAGATGTTGTAAAAAGCCATTTGTACCACAAATATGATGACAATAACTGTCTTTTTCATAGATTTACCAGGTGTATGAGTTTGGAGCCCTTGTGTTAATAGGTTGGGGGTGGTTGTTTGAAAGCAAACATGTATTGAGTGCCTAAGTGAGCCAGCCCGTTTTATTTAATGGATAATTGGCTGTTTACAAATGAAGAAAACAAAACTTAGAAATGTCTAATTGTTTGCTCTCAATTATAAGTTAATTAGTGGAAGAGCAAGAATTTGATCCAGGTTTCTTGACTTTTTAGGAGATATTTTTAAACAGTGTTCAAACAAATGTGTGCACATAGCCATGGTGAATTTCTTGATTGCAACCCAAATTCCATCATTGCTTTTAGGGCTACCTGGGTCACTCTAGAGATGTTTCCTCTAGACAGACAGAGCTACAACACAGGTGCACTGCTTCAGCTGGGTTCTAAATTGTAAACTCCAATTTCAGGGTTTTTGTGCCTTATGAAAACGTGGTGTTCCATGTAGTGTTTGGGTTCAGCTTAGCTCCGTGGAGCCATTCAGGGACTCGGTTCATTCTTTAAAAGTGATGCTGCTATCTTCAGTGTGTGGCTTCTAAGTCTTCCATGAAAGGAAGACAGAGCATGAAATTTATTTCTTGTCTGTATAGTCTTTTTGTTCATATACCCTGATGCAAACTAATACCCAACATACTGCTGAATACTTAAGAGGTAATGAGGAAAGGGAAAATGAAAGGAGTAATATGTCTTTCCTGGCTTTGCAAATTGACTCCTGTGTGTAGAGAAGGGAAAAATCTATCTTGAATGGTTTTCAAAATGAAATTTTTAAGTAGAGCTAACAATATTTTCTTGGTAAGAAAATGAGTAATCTAATTGACTAGTAATATTTACTATTTATAATGTTGGTTGAATCACATCTATTAAGTATGTGTGCCTTCTAATACAAAAGAAACTAGTTTATTCATTGACTCAACAAATATTCCCCAGTGTTCTGGCACTGAGAACCTAGTGGGAGAATGAGTACTTGGATAGTTTGTGTTTAGATATAAAATTTTGTGACAGTTTACTATCTTGATTTCCTTCTAAATTATAAGAAATTAGATTCTGTGTAAAGTACATTTTATTATATTCTGCTCTTTGAATATTTGTGATTTTAAAAGAATTCTGTACATGTATATATAAGATATACATGTATTTATATATATTCTAGTAAATATATTTTTTAAATATAGGTATATAGTCTCCTGAGTTAGAAAGAAAAGCTTCCTTGAAATGGTTTGCTGGGATTGATTTTATTTATGACATAATTTAAACAAATTAATTAGGGTTAATATGTAGGAGTACTCATGACAGTCATTTTAGTGTTTTATATTTAACTTATGTTATTATTTGGAATAAATGATTAATGAATTAAACTGCATTTAAGATATTTAGATTCCCTATATAACTTAGGGTCTTATTTTAGACTCTTTGGGAACATACATTAATACATAAATTGATGACTATTAGTTCTCTCATTTTTCTGTACTTCAGAAGTCCTTTGTTCCCCAAAGATTTAGCAATTTGTACATCCTTAAACTGTTCCTTAAATAATTACTTTGGATTTTGGAAACTTTCACAGAAGTAAAAGTTACACAAACTATACAAATAAAGTTGATCATTTTGATAGCACAAAGAAATGCCTCAATTTGCTTTAAGGAGGACATATAGGCTCTGGTGAATTTATAAATCTGCCTTGTGAATTTAGAAAGTCAGAAGTAATATAAAATTTTAAAAGAAAGGAACTTTTATTGGATTGAATGGAACTCTTCATGAAGTTCATGAAAATGCTTTGTTCTAATTCTAGTGTTTATTCTTAAGTTCATTGTGAAGTTTGTTTGTCATTTTAACACATGATAATTTATGTTAATGTTGAATCTGGACACTTAAAACTTTTTTATATGAAATACCAAAGAGGAATTACAGCTCCCTTTGTGGTACAGACAGCATAGGTTTTTTTTTTTTCATGATTTAGACGTATGATAAAATATGTTGCTATTTCATGCAGTGTTTTGACTCTGCTCAGGTCCTTAGAGGGACTGGGCTCCTTCCATGAAGCTGATGCCGCCATTTTCAGTGTGTGGCTTCCAAGCTTCCACTAAAGGAAGAGAGATCATAGAGGATCATGTGAGAAATTTGTTAGCCAGAATGTTTTCAAATGACTTTAACTGCAGGAGTCTGAGATAAAGAGTTTAGTGTGTTCTAAGGAAGGAGAAAGGCACACAGGTATTAGGGGGGTACTGGCAGTCTGTGTCACATCTTATATTTATAATTGCTCTTTCTCAAATGTCTATGAGTTCCTCCTCTTTCCACACCCCCTTGCTATTCTCCAGGATTTCATCCTTGTTTCATTGTTTTTTCCATTCTTTCTTTTCCTTGGGCATCTTATACACTTTTGAGTCTCAGCTACCCTTGTATTCTGATAATTCAAATATGTATCTCTAGTGCTGACTTCCAGCTTATACATCCATCTGCTTAGTAGATATAGCCATTTGGATCTTTACAGGCTTCTCAAACGACTTCACATTTCTAACTTCTTTTCTCCTACTTTCCCAGCCCTCACCTCCCCAACCTCATCCATAATATAATCCTCCTCCTTTATTTCCATTTGCAGATTCTAATATTACCATGTACCTAATTTCCCAAGCTAGAATCTAGAAGTAACCCTAAATTCCTCTATCACCTTCCACATCTATCAATCCCAAAGTATACGTAGGTTTTATCATCTAAATATTTCTTCAATCTATCCCAGTTTTTTCTTTCAAACTTCTACTGTTCGTTTGGTTTTTTAAAAATTTATTTATTTTATTTTATTAATTAATTTATTTTTGGCTGCGTTGGGTCTTCATTGCTGTGCGTGGGCTTTCTCTAGTTGCGACGAGCGGGGGCTACACTTCGTTGTGGTGCGTGGGCTTCTTATTGCTGTGGCTTCTCTTGTTGCGGAGCACGGTCTCTAGGCACGTGGGCTTCAGTAGTTGCAGCACGTGGGCTCAGTAGTTGTGGCTCACGGGCTCTAGAGCGCAGGCTCAGTAGTTGTGGCGCACGGGCTTAGTTGCTCCGCGGCATGTGGGATCTTCCCAGACCAGAGATCGAACCCGTGTCCCCTGCATTGGCAGGTGGATTCTCAACCACTGCACCACCAGGGAAGTACCCAAACTTGTACTATTCTAATTCATATTCTTGTCATCTCTTGCCTCAACTCTAACAGTAAGTTTGCTTCCAGTCTTGCCTTCTTCAAATTCATCCTCTTCACTATAGCTGTGGCTGGTTATTAGAAAGGCACATTGAGCATGGCGTTCTCTTACCCAAACCCTTTTCTACTGCCTCAGTGACTTAGCTAACTTACTAATTCCTTTTTCTGACCTTATGCTTTGTCTTCTAGAATTACACAGTGTCTTACTTCTTCCTGTGTATATTCTTACTTGTTCTTTACTTCTGAGTTTTCGATCAGAGCCCTTGATCATATTTATCAATTATAGTCTTCCTAAAATGATTTTCCCGGCTTTCTTTATCTCATTGACTTTTAGTAATATTTTAGTACTCAGCTAAAGCAGCCTTCCCCCATCTCTGGCCTTCCATTGACCCATAAATTCTTGCATTATTAAAGAGCAAAGGTCATGTTTTATTTCTCTGTGTTCTTACCATTTAGCCCTGTGGCTTGCAAATAAAAAATCTCTCTCTTCCTGCTCCTGCAGCCCTCCCCCTAAAAAAGAAGCACAAAAAGGATTTAACTTTTAAGGATATTTGCTTTCTCTGTTTGGATTATGAAAGTATATGTGCTGTTTTTAACCATAATTACATTTATTTTAGTGAAGAAAAATAAACTGATGTTTATCTTTAAATCGATAGCTTATTTTTCCTCTGACCACACTAGAATGAAGAGTTGCTAGTTAAGGAGAACTATATATTTTCTCAAAAATTGGGGTTTGTGGAAAAGTTTCATAACTTGAAAGAAGAGTCAGCACACATAATTATTACAGACCATATGGCATCTGCTTTATTGGAAGGAAGGCTTTTGCAAAGATATACTCCTCTCAAATAGTTGATTTGTTTATTTTCAGTGGTTGGAGATGAAATGGGTGAAACCAAAATATAGAAAATTGTGTTAGTAATGCCCATTTGGTTGATTTGTGTACTTTACAATATTCTACCTTATTCCACAAAGTATTGGAGACAAGAGTTCCATGTTGTATATTTTAAAGACTTTGGGATATTTCTGTTTAGGGTAGAGGTTTTCTAAATATTTTGATATACGTGGAGAATATTTTTTTATTGCTTTAAAAATCCTTTAGTGTTGATAAAAATATTTTGATATATTCTTTATATTTAAAATTAGTTCCATACTTTTCTTGTTCTGTTATGCTTTTACTGTACAGAACTCTAACATTCAAGAGAGAGGTAGTTTGAGACTGTACAGATTCTGCTATAATGTGAACTAGTCCTCATTTTTTAATGGATCTAAAGCTTCTATTTTATGGCTCTAAAACCGTTGTTTTCTTGATCACTTCACTTTCATTACAAGCACTAATGATTAACTTTTTGAGAAAGACCACGTTTTCTATTTTCATTTAAAAAAGTACATTTTTACTGCATTCACTGAAGACTAGTATAAGGTAATAAAGCTCCAAAGTTTTGTCTTGCGAGTGGGTGACTGAACTTATTACTAGCTAAATGACTGATTGTAGAACCATGTCATAGTTCTTTACTAACAGTTAAAATCACAAATATCAGGGGTCTGCTTTACCTTATTTTTGAAGTATTCATAAAGTGAAAACAGTAAAGAGAATTCTGAGCGTCTCACACTAGCTTAATTTTCCTAAAGATTAGGAAGGAATGCAAGATGTTTTTCTTGTATTGCTGCCTATCTTGAAATTCTTCACTGACCCCTTCAGTATAGGATAAAGTCTGTAGACTAAGCACTCTATGGTTCTTCTACAGATTTATTTTTACCTATTTTTCCAAACTAATTTTGAACATTTGTTCAAAAAATAATAGTATTTACTATGTACTGGGCAATATACTAAGCTCTCAAAATATAACACTAAATAAGAAAGACTTAATCCCTGTCCTCATAGACTTGCCTAATTGCTCCAGCCTAACTGATGAGCATGATTTAAATAATAGCGTGCATCGTTATGCCTTTTTACCTTTGCTTACTTCATTATTTTTTCCACAAAATCCTTTCCCTTCAGCATCAAATTTTACCCACATTTCAAACCTCCACTCTGGTGATATCTCCAGTATCACTATTCTCCCTGTTCATGCCAGGTCATTTTAGTCTGTTTCCTCTGAACGGCTGTGGCAACTAATTCATACTGTTCAGTTACAACATTCACTTATAATTATTAATAAATTCTAATTTTTGTCTTCTCATATGTGCATCTCCCCAGATAGCCTATAAGGTTTTGGATGGCCAGTCTGTTCTCTGCAACCCCTGCAAGTGATTCGGGTCCTTCCCACACGCAAAACGCACTCCCTTCCTTTCAAGGTTCCCAAAGTCTCATCCCATTACATTATCTCCTCAGAGTCCACAATCTCTACATCAAAATCAGATCCAGATGTAGATGAGCCTCCTTGGGTATAGTTGCTTAAATATAACTCAAATATTGTTCTTCTGAATCTGAAGACCTGTGAACTGAAGAGACAAGTTCTTTAGACCCCTCAACCCACATACACCACCTACACACTCAGAATACAAGGATGGGATATGCATAGGATAATTTCCATAGACTTTCCTGTCCAAAGAGGAGAAAATAAGGGGCACAAAGGAGTCATTGGTCCATAATGATTTTGAAATTCAGGTGGGCAAACGTTGGAGGTTACTTGATTAGATCTCAAGGCCTTGCAATAATTCTTCAGGGTTCCAGACTTTGCACTCTGAGTCATCCTTCCTTTTTCATGAAATGTAGCATGTGTTTGCAGCTGAGGAGGTTCCTCAGTCTGCTTCCTGCCAGCAGAATTTTGGGGGTTGAATGGTCTCATTTCACTTTGTACTGTCACTGTCCCTCTCAGTCGAAGTTAGCAATGTGTTTGCTGATACACTTCTCTCAAATATTTTGTCAGCCTCCTGTGAATCATATTGGGGTTTATTCCATTAGATAAAAGCCACAGCCAAGAATCTCTTCAAAATATGGACTTCCGCAGAGTTATTAAGATACAGTACTCTGAAGCTTTCTAGAGGACCTATTGTTTGACTGAGAGGATCTGTGAGATACCCATAATCTGTTTAATGGACGTTTTGTATAACTGATTAATACTGTGAGGTATCACCCTTGAGCTTTCTGGATTCTTAACAAAAGATTTTACAGTCAATCCACCAGTTTCATTTTTAGGCCGTGTTCTGGCCATGCCCTGGATTCAGACTTTGTATAGAAGCCATTCTTACCTTTAGCATCTTTGGCCGTCTTGAGAAGCTCAGACTTTTCAAAATCATTCATGTTCTGGTCTTTTTGTTGTTTAACAGTCCTTTCTTTAGTTTAGCTTATCTTTCTTCTCTTGCATTTTACTGAAGCACCAAGGAAAAATAGGCAGCACCTACCACACTTTGACTCTGCTTGGCAGAGTCCATGGCTAGATCATTCAGTTCATTAGGCACATTTCCTACTTTCCACGTTACTGATAGTAACAGTGTTGCAGAGTTTCCAATACTACTTAACAGGGATCTGCCTTCCTCCAGTTTCCAAAAACATTTTCTTCTCTTCCTTTTGAGCCTTCATGGGAAGTAGACGCAAAGTCCAGCTTTCTACTAACACACTGTTCAAGCAATTTAGGTTTTCTCTACCATGCTCCTAAAAATCCTTCCAGCCTATGCCTACTGTCAAGTTCCAAAGCTATTCCAATATTTTTAGTTATTGTGGCATCACCCCACTTCCAGCTTTCAAAATCTTTTCTAGTTACCTTATCCTGTGTAACAAATTTAGCAGCTGAAAACAACGAACATTTATTTTCTTACACTTTGAATGGGTCAGGAATCTGGGTGTCGCTTAACTGGGTCCTCTGCCTCCAGATCTCTCTCAAAGTTGTAATCAAGGTATCAGCTGGGGCCATGGGCTTATTTGAAGGTTCAGCCAAGAGAGAATCTGCTTCCTGGTTCACTCATGGTTGTTGGCAGGATTCAATTTAGATTCTCTTGGCTTGGGGCCTCTTTCAGGTCCTTGCTCTTGGTCCTTTTTCATAGGGCAGTTGACAACATGGCAAGCTGGCTTCCATCAGAGCAAAAGACAGCTGGCAAGAAGAAGAAGCCAGAATCTTTTTGTTACCTAGTCTTGGAAGTAACATCCCATCATTTTTGCCCTTAGTATTCTCTTTGGTAAAAACAAAGCAAATCTCCTACACATGAGTGGAGGAGATTATACAAGGGCATGAATACCGGGAGGCAGGGATCATTGGAAGCCATCTTAGAAGCTAGAAGATCTTTGGCTACTACTTGCATGTGAATCTGCATTTACTGGAGTTGAAAATTGGAAGAGTATCTAGAGCACACCAATGAAATAATATTTATTTACTTAACCATTTAACAGGAGGTTCTTCACAACCTTGTAACTTACTGAAACTTGAAAATAGTTTTATAAGCTTAACTTCACACAAGCCCAATTTTTTTTTTTTTTGCGATATACAGGCCTCACTGCTGCGGCCTCTCCCTCTGTGGAGCACAGGCTCCGGACGCGCAGGCCCAGCGGCCATGGCTCCCAGCGGCTCCGTGGCACGTGGGATCCTCCCGGACCGGGGCACGAACCCGTGTCCCCTGCATCGGCAGGCAGACTCTCAACCACTGCGCCACCAGGGAAGCCCACACAAGCCCAATTTTATTCATATATTCACATGAAGTATGATGGAATATAAAACTTTTAGAGCACATTTGACTTTGGACAAATGAATCAAGTGCCTTTTTTTTCTTTTTCCCGGGTACTGATACATGTCAGTATTTACAAGATGCATGAAATGAAGTAAGTGATTTCACTTACTCTAGATTAATTCTGAGATAAGTTATTCCTTTACTTCTTACTGTAGTTTTGGAATTATGGTAGAAGAGACAATATTGCCTACACTTTCAGTGCAGTAAATATAGGTAGTATGACTCTAGGAGTAATTATACACGCAAACACATATGAAGAAAAATCCTACTGTTTTTGGTATTGGAGGAAGGGGCTGGGAAGAATGGTTGTAATATCCTATATGTATCCTGGAAAATATATTTTCATTGAAAGGTGGAAATATTTTAAGATTTTTTTCTTTGTTGGTTGTATTTCAGTGTTTTCATTATTCCTGCCTCAAAACTTTTAAACTCTTGGCACAGAAACCACTTTAATCTAACAGATAGACATGCCAAACTGGCCTGAAAAATAATAGTAATTACTTTTTTCCATGGATTATTTTAGTGTTATTTGGTTCAAAACTTGTCTTTGTGTGGTCTGATAAATATTGTGATGTTTAGATTGAAAATGAGTATTGAGCACATTTAAGTAATTTTTTCATTTTAGGGTTTTAGAAGAATCATTATTTTTCTTCCATGTTTCCTGGAAAGTATGGGGGTTTGTTTTTTAGTTATGCTATAAAAGATTAAGGTG
This sequence comes from Stenella coeruleoalba, assembly GCF_951394435.1. Taxonomy (NCBI): domain Eukaryota; kingdom Metazoa; phylum Chordata; class Mammalia; order Artiodactyla; family Delphinidae; genus Stenella; species Stenella coeruleoalba. Next base: position 19,983,056 of record NC_137155.1, on the reverse strand, counting down.
GGGTGGAGGAAGAGAATTTATATAGTTGCCTAAATGTGTTTATTTTCGACTTGCAACTGAATCTCTCACTAGGTTTGTGATCTGAGAAAAATTGCCAACAATAATAACAATGTTATTAAATAACGTTGTGGGTATCTAACCATGTTTTAGGATACCATTAACACAGTTCCTTTTTAGATTATCCCTAATGTATAAAGTTGTCTTTTTCTCTTTTACAGGTAATATAACATTACAAAGCAAGATGGGTAACATCACAGTAGGTATGTGCTAAGCAGTTGGTAAATTTTGTGTGCTTTTTAAAATAGCTATATTTGTGATATTTAATTAGAGTAAATAAAGTCTACAGTTTAGCTGATGAACCTAATAGGATCCAAATATACCTATTAGGATTCTGCCTAGTCAAATATAGGCAGACCCAGTATAGGAATATGTGAAATTATTTCTGCAAGTTCATTGGTTCATCATCCTATAAATACTGTATAATTATAGGTTTGGTATCAATCAGAATACTGTTAGAATTCTGATTTCACCACTTTCTACACATGGGCAAATTACCTAACTTCTCTGTACCTCAGCTTACACATCTGAAAAAAATAGAAATAACAGTAAGTACCTATCGTATGGGGTTCTTGTAAGGATTAAGTGAAGTATATAAAGTACTTTAGCACAGTGTCTGACATATGCTTAAATACTCAATAAATAATAGCCATTTAAATTATAGTAATTATTCTAATCCTAGGCCAGAACTAATAGTGGCTAGTGGTACTTTAGACCTAATCACCACATGTGATGCTGTGCCTGTGGGAGCAAAAGTTCACATTTCCAGATTGTTTGTTTGTTTGTTTGTTTTTAGCTGCGTTGGTTCTTCTTTGCTGTGCGTGGGCTTTCTCTAGCTGCAGTGAGCGGGGGCTACTCTTCGTTGCGGTGTGCAGGCTTCTCATTGCGGTGGCTTCTCTTGTTTGCGCAGCACGGTCTCTAGCACGGGCTTTAGGTGCGCTGGCTTCAGTAGTTGTGGTTCGCGGGCTCTAGAGCGCAGGCTCAGTTTGTGTTGCATGGGCATAGTTGCTCCGTGGCATGTGGGATCTTCCCGGACCAGGGATTGAACCCATGTCCCCCACACTGGCAGGCGGATTGTTAACCACTGCACCACCGGGGAACTCTCTTCCAGATAGTTTAGACAGCTTTTCTCTAACCCAAATAGCACCTGCTTGCCTGTTGGGTGAAGGAACACTGTGAGCTCTAAGAGTGGTGGTTGTTTTCTAGGCCTTAGAGGGTGGGGATTTGGGGATGGGAAACTCCCTCTTTATTGAGTAGCTGTGGTTTATTGCCAGTGTGAATGCCAGGCCTCCTGGTTTTGTCCTTTTTGACATTTGACATTTGCTTTTTCTTTGTGCTGACTGAAATAGTGAATATACCCAACAGTCCTTTTCACTATCATTCCTTCTGGATTCTCTGGCTTAGAATGCACATCCTTTTTTAAGTTTTCTAGACATTATAACTTTTATGTTCAGTGAGGGATAAATAGAAGATAAAGGCTTCCTAAGTGATGATTATAAATCATTTTAACTAAAACATGACAGGATTTACCTCTTTTCCAGTGAGAAAGCAAAATTCACTGCTGACTCTTCAGGCCATTTCATCAGAGGGTACATCTGGGGATAGTAAGGGAAGTTTCTAGGGTGAAAAAAAGGTACACTAGTGAGAAGCTGAGCTAGCTGAGGAGAGAAAGTCCTAGACATGGGTGGAGTTTGTAGCAGTAGGGAAGGAGGAAAAAGAAGGGGAATATTCCAAATTGGGAGGCATAAGAAGTTTCATTACCCACTAGCAGGCCCTTTAGGCAGATGTGAATTTGAGGAATACTTAAAATCTAATATAATACGATAATGCTAGTATTATTGTTGGATGGAATTGTGGGAACGTAAAGGGAAAACCATTCTCTCTAAAACTGGAAATAAATGGGTTATTTATCCATACTGAAAAAGAATAGTAATAGCAAGGATGAAATGATCAGTAATTTACATCTTTGAAGATGGTTTCGCACTCTGTATAATTGATTAACATTATGAATTCTTGTTAATTTCCCCTATAAACTTTCCCCTTTTCCCACTATTAAGTATTAGAGAGATTTTAAGGCAAAGTGTTTTATTTTTCTTAAATAAATCTCTGTTCATTCAGAGAAAATTACCTGAGCTCAGTGTTAAGAAGTATAACTGACCACAATTATAGAAGTATTTAATGAGCCTTTATAATTTTCTTCAGTGAAACATAAATGGCATCTGTGGCTTTAGGTTGTTCTTAAAAATTCCAAATAAGTGAAGGTAAATAAAGGTTGAATTTCTAATTTTGTAAACATCATTGATAAATTTTGAGTCCTATTTTGGAAGAATCTTTCAAAATAAGAGAAAAAGTATGCATTTATTAAGTTATCATGATCTGTGATAGTGTGGAAAAGCATGGACTTTAGAAGACTGAATTTTGGTCCTACCACATGTTAGCTGTGTGGCTTTGAAAAAATTACTAAATCTCTCTGAATTTGCATTTTTATACATGGTTACCACCCATATAGCCCAAGGTTTTTGAGAAATTAAATAATGTAAAGCACAGCCCAATGCATGGTAGTCATTCAATGTTTAACCTGAATAATAAGGGAAGTGTTCATTTCTTAAATTCCTTTCATTCTTTGAATATCTCTATTAAGACTTTGGAAGAAAGTATAAACTATGTCACTGTTTATATTGATCTTAAGATTGTGTTAGCATTTGAAGACAACCCTGAATATGGCAATAACTAGTCGACATATATTTACTGAGTGCCTGCTTTATAATAGGAACTCGTTTAGGTACTGAGGAATATGTTGGTCAACAAGATGTCTTTATGCTCACCTTCGGGCTGAGAAAAAAAAACAGTCGGTATGTAAATAACAAAAGATAATTTCACATAGTACAATGAATAAGAGAGGGTAATGGGATAGAGAGAGGGGAAAAGAAAGCTACTTAGTTTAGCAATCGGGGAGGGTCTGGAGCAGAGATATTTGCATTAAGCCCAGAGTAATGGGAAAGAGGCATGTAAAATTCTGGATGCACAGCTGCCCAGATAGAGGACAGCCAGTGCAAGCCCTTAAAATGGAATTAGTTTATAATTTTTGAGATATAGAAGGGAGACTTCTGGAGAAAATGGTGTGAGGTGAGGTAAGTGAGAGCTCTAGATCACAGGGCCTTGTAGATGTGGTAGGAGTTGGGACTTTATTCCAACTACAACAGGGTGGTAGCAGGGTGTATTTAAATACAACTTGTATTTAATAGTTGTTGTATCAGAGGGGTGCCAACGTGGAAGCAGGTGACTAGAAAGCTTAGTTTGTTTATCCATTCTCCTGTTGGTGGCTACCTGAGCTGTTTCTAGTTTTGGGCAATTGTAAATAAAGTTGCTATGAACATTCTTAGACAAGTTATTTTATGGATATGGAGATTTTATATATATATATATATATATATATATATATTATATATATAATTGACCCTTGAACAGTGCAGGAGGTGTTTCAACCCTCCCTGCAGTCAAAAATCCACATATAACTTTGCAGTTGGCCCTCTGCATCTGTGATTCTTCATCTACGGATTCAGCCCACCTTAGATTGTGTAGTACTGTAGTATGTATTTAGTGAAAGAAATCATGTATAAGTGGGCCTGTGCAGTTCAATCCCATGTTGTGTGTATGTATTTATTTTACATGTATGTATATATGTATGTATATATATATTTATTTTATTTATATGTGTATATATAATATATATGTGTGTATATATCACACATACACACATATATATATATGTATTTTTTTTTCCTTCTTAATACCTAGGAATAGAATTGCTGGTTTGAGGGAATTCCCTGGTGGTCCAGTGGTTAGGACTCCACGCTTTCACTATTGAGGGCCTGCGTTCAATCCCTGGTCGGGGAACTAAGATCCTGCAAGCCACACGGCATGGCCAAATAAATAAATGAAGGGGGCAGGTGAGGGGGTGACAATAAAATATGGATTAAATTCTAAAATACCAAGTAAAATAATTTTTAAAAAAGAGAATTGCTGGTTTGAATAGGTATGTTTATGTTTAGTTTTATGGTGAACTACCAGACTTTTCCCAAAGTTCCATTTTACATTTTCTTCTACAGTGTATGAGAATTCTAGTTGCTCCATATCCTTACCAACATATATTATTGTCAGTCTTTTTGTTTTTACCCATTCTGGCATGTGGATAGTAGTATATCTCTGGTATTAATTTACATTTCCCTAAAGGCTAATGGTGTTCAGCACTTTTTTTTTTTTGAAGTATAGTTGATTTACAATGTTGTGTTTCTGGTGTACAGCAAAGTGATACAATTATACATATATATTTTTTCATATTCTTTTTTCATTAGAGGTTATTACAAGATAGTGAATATAGTTCCCTGTGCTATATAGTTTTATCTATTTTATGTATAGTAGTTTGTATCTGCTCATTCCAAACTCCTAATTTATCCCTCCTCCCCGTTTCCCCCTTGGTAATCTTAAGTCTGTGAGTCTGCTTTGTAAATAAGTTCATTTGTATCATATTTTAGTTTATACATAAAGTGATATCATATGTTATTTGTCTTTCTCTGACTGTTTTGCCGAAAGCCTGCTTTAGGTTTTAAGGTTCATTGGATTCGCTGCCAAAATAACCACTCGTCTCACACAAAGTTTTAATCAATTCTTTAATGAGAGGTGATTTAACTTAATTTTAATATAAAATCATTAGAAGGAGAAGAATAAGAATATTAAAAAAATGTTACAGGGTATTTACATCACCAAATTGGGCCAACACCTACTTCCAGATCCAGACAGCAGCTGGGAAGTCCCAAGTAACAGCAATCTGAAGCCCCAGTTGGGAAGGGTCCTGGGTGGTACGTGCATCACACAGGTGAGACTTCAGATTGGAGTTCTGGGGGCTTCTGTTTATAATTAAAGGCAGCAAACTATTAGCAGTTTTTGCTCAAAAATTCAGCTCTGGTTCAGTTGTAACAATGCTGTTAATTTCATCATGTGAGTCACAAGATTTTCCAGACCCCAGGGGACTGGCCAGGTCCCCAGGGCTCAAGAAATTCCAAGACCCATTCCCTTTCTTATCGTAAGTGCTGCTTGACTTGCTAGCAGCAGTTGTTAGGTGTGCAAGCAGGCATGCAGTCCAGGCAGGGTCACAGGTCGATCAGAGGCCTGCTTCTGCCTCTGAAGCCTGAAGAAGACCATTTTACTAGTTTTCCCAACACTGACTTACTTCCCTTAGTATGATAATCTCTAGGTCCATCCTTCAGCACTTTTTCGTGTGCATATTGGTCATTAGTGTATCTTTTGTGAAGTTTTGTTCAGATCTTTTGCCCATTTATTTTTTCCGTTGGGGTATTTCTTTTTATTATTGAATTGTAGGAGTTCTTTATATATCCTAGGAACAAGTCCGTTGCCAGATATTGTTTTTCTGTATTTTCTCTCAGCCTTTGGCTTGCCTGATTATTTTCTTAACAGTGTATTTCGATGAGAAGATTTCCATTTTGATGAAGTCTAATTTACCAGTTATTTTTATGGTTATTGCTTTTTGTGTCCTTAGAAATCTTTGTCTGCCTTCAATCATGAAGCTGTTATCCTTTGTTTCTTTTAACAGCTTTAAAATTGTTGCTTTTACCTTTGATCCATCTCTGATTTTCGTATTTGTTGTGAGTTAGGAATCAAGATTCATTTTTTCCCATATGAATACCTAGTTTTACATCACCATTTGTTGAACAAACTTCCTTTCTCCAATGGATTACTTCCACATCTTTGTCTGAAATCAAATGACTATATAAGTATGGATCTGTTTCTGTTCTGTCTCTCCTGTTACATTGATCTATTTGTCAGTTCTTAGGCTAGTACCACACTGTCTTGATTATTGTAGCTTTATAACAGTAAGTCTCTTTGGGATTAGCAGATGCAAACTAGTATATATAGGATGGATAAACAACAAGGTCCTACTGTATAGTACAGAGAATTATATTCAGTAACCTGTGATAAGCCATAATGGAAAAGAATATGAAAAAGAATATATATATGTATAACTGAGTCACTTGACAGCAGAAATTAACACAACATTGTAAATCAACTATACTTCAATAAAATAAAAAAAAAATAGTAAGTCTCTAAAATAGGTAGTTTTCCAAATTTGTTCTTCTTCTTTTTTTAAATTTATTTTATTTATTTACTTTTGGCTGCGTTGGGTCTTCACTGCTGTGTACGGGCTTTCTCTAGTTGCGATGAGCGGGGGCTACTCTTTCTTGCAGTGCGTGGGCTTCTTATTGCAGTGGCTTCTCTTGCTGTGGAGCACAGGCTCTAGGTGCACAGGCTTCAGTAGTTGTGGCTTGTGGGCTCTAGAGCACTGGCTCATTAGTTGTGGTGCACAGGCTTAGTTGCTCCATGGCATGTGGGATCTTCCCGGACCAGGGATCGAATCCGTGTGCCCTGCATTGGCAGACAGATTCTTAACCACTGTGTCACCAGGGAAGTCCCTGTTCTTCTTTAAAAGTGTTTTGAATTTGATTTTCTATATAAAATTTAAGATTAGCTAGTCAATTTTTTACCAAAAATTTTTTACCAATTTTTTTACCAAAAATCCAGTTGCAGTTATATTTGGAATCAGTTTGGAGAGAGGAGACACTCACAAAAATTGAGTCTTTCAATTCATGAACATAGTGTAATTCTTCATTTATATATATCTTTAATTTCTGTCATCTTGTTTTGTAGTTTCCAGTGTAGAGGTCTGACACATCTTTTGTTAAATTTATTTGTGTTTTTGACCCTATTATAAATGGAATTTTAGAAAATTTCTTTTTCTAATGGTCTGCTGCTGGTATATACAAAATACAATTGATTTTTATACATGTACCATATATCTTGTGACCTTGCTAAATTTATTTATTTGTCCTAATAGCATATTTTTTAGAATCCAGAATTCTTTTCTATGTAGGCAGTCACTCCATTTGCAAATTAATACAGTTATACCTCTTTCTTTCCAATCTGTATTCCTTTTTTTTTCTTTTGCCTTATTAGGCTGGCTAGGTTCTTCAGTACGATATTGAATAGTAGTGGTGAAAGTAGGATTCCTTACTCTTGTTCCCAATCCTAGTATACAATATTAGAGGGAATGCATTCATTGTTTTACCTTTTAGGTATGATGTTAGCTATACAGGCTTTTTCTAGATGTTCTTTACCAGACTGAGGAAATTCTTTTTTATTATTAGTTTTCTGAAAGTTTTTTTCTTTTCTTTGATCATGAATGGTTGTTGAATTTTGTCAAATGCATTTTCTGTATTTATTGAAATGATTGCATGTTTTATTCTTTTTTTACTCTATTAATATGATCAACTACATTGATTTTTGCATGTTAACCAACCTTGTGTTCCTGGGATAAACCGTACCTAATCATGATTTATTATTCTTTTTATACATTGTTGGGTTTGGGTTGCTAATATTTTGTCAAGGATTTTTGCATTCATGTTTATGATGAATGTTGATCTGTAATTTTTTATTTTGTAAAATCTCTGTAGGTTTTGCTATTAGGATTATGCTGTCCTTATAAAATGAAGTTGAATAGATTCCCTCCTTTCTCTTTTCTAAATTTATGTAAGATTGGTGTAATTTCTTCCTTAAATATTAGATAGAATTCACCAGTGAAACCTTCCTTGCAAATAGGAATGTTGTTGATAATGAATTAAATTTTGTTAATAGATATTCTGTTATTCTATTTCTGTTTTATCTGGTATTACATTTTGGTAAGTGGTATTGTGAAGGGGTTTGTCTATTTCATTAAATTGTGAAATTTGTTCACATAATGTTCATAGTATTCCCTTATACTCATTTTTATGCCTATAGGATCTATACTGATAACCCCTGTTTCATTCCTGATATTGATATTTATATTCTCTTTTTCCTGATTAATGAGGCTAGACTTTATCAATTTTGTTGATCTTTTCAAAGAACCAACTTTTTACTTTCTTAATTTCTCTGTTGTTTGTTTTCTAATTTATTGATTTTTGCTTTTTATTTTGTTCTTCCTTTTATTTACCTTGAATTCCCTTTGCTCTTCTCTAGCTTCTTCAGGTAAAATGTTAGGTCATTGATTTTAGACTTTGTTAATATTAGTTTTTAAATGATAAGTTCTTTTAAGCAGTGCATCCCCCAAATTTTGGAATGTTGCATTTTTCATTATTATTCATTTTAAAAGATTTTAAATTTTGCTTGTGATTTCATCTTTGGTCTGTACAAGTCTCTTGTTTAATTTTCATATATTTAAGATTTTTCTAGATCTCTTGTTTTTATTGATTTCTAATTAAATTTCATTCTGGTTAGAGAACATACTCCGTGTGATTTCAGTTGTCTTACATTTATTATGATTTATTTTATCATCCGGCCTGTGGTTCTAGCCTAGTGCTACATGCCCTTAAAATGATGTGTAATGCAATGATTTTTTTGTTGTTGTTATAGTTGTTGTGTCAGTTGCTGAGAGAAGGGGTTAAAGTTTTCAACTAATTCTGTCAGCTTTACGTTTGGCTTTTGAATCTCTGTTATTTAGGTACATACGTATTCATGATTGTTATGTCTTCCTGGTGAATTAAACCTTTTGTCATTATAAAATGTCTTTCTTTATCTTAGGTAATATTCGTTGTCTTGAATCTACTTTGTCTAATCATAATAAAGGCACTCTTTCCTTCTTATGCTTAATGTTAATAATAATAAAGGCACTCTTGCCACCTTATGCTAAATGTTAGCGTGGTGTATCTTTTTCTGTCCATTAACTCTCAATCGGTCTTATGCTTAAAAAAGGATCTTTTATACGTAGCATATGGTTGGAACTTGCTTTTTTTAAATTCATTTTTTAGAATTCTTTTTTTAAAATTTTTTAAAATTAATTTATTTTTGGCTGCGTTGGGTCTTCGTTGCTGTGCGCGGGCTTTCTCCAGTTGCGGTGAACTGGGGCTACTCTTTGATGCGGTGTACAGGCTTCTCACTGTGGTGGCTTCTCTTGTTGCGGAGCATGGGCTCTAGGCATGCGGGCTTTAGTAGTTGTGATTCACGGGCTCAGTAGTTGTGGCTCATGGGCTCTAGAGCGCAGGCTCAGTAGTTGTGGCGCACAGGCTTAGTTGTTCCACAGCATGTGGGATCTTCCCAGACCAGGGATCGAACTCGTGTTCCATGCATTGGCAGGTGGATTCTTAACCACTGTACCACCAGGGAAGTCCCTAGAATTCTCTATCTTTTAATTGGAGTGTGTAGTCTATTAGCATTTAATATGATTATTGTTATGGTTGGGTATTGGTCTACCATTTTGTTATTTATTTTGTCCCTTCTATTTTTGTTTCTTTCTTCCTCCCTTTTTTTGACTTCTTTTGCATTAATTGGATATTTTTCAGAGTTCCATTTTAATTTTCCTTTTGACTTTTTAGCTATACCTTTTTGCATTTTTTATTGGAGTTTCCAGTGATTTCAATATAGAAATTTAACTTTTCTCAGTCTATTTAGAATTAATATTATGCCACTTCATATAAAATGCACAAGACTTGCAACCAGATAGATCCATTTACCTGTTCTTGTTCTTTATAGTATAGGCTATCTTATATCTACATATATTATAGATCCCTTAATACTGATTCATTGATAAGACTTTTGCTTTATATTGTTATATGTATTTTAAAGAACTTAAAAGAGAGGAAAGTAATATTTTATATTTATCTAGATATTTACCATTTCCAGTGCTCTTTATTCTTCCTGAAAATATGATTTTACAAGTGGTATCATTTCCTTAGCATTTCTTATAGTCAGTCCAAGTCTGCTGGCAATAAATTCTCTTAGTTTTCTCTCATCAAAAATGTCTTCATTTTGGGGCTTCCCTCGTGGCGCAGTGATTGAGAGTCTGCCTGCCGATGCAGGGGATGCGGGTTCGTGCCCCGGTCCGGGAAGATCCCACATGCTGCGGAGCGGCTGGGCCTGTGAGCCATGGCTTCTGAGCCTGCGCATCCGGAGCCTGTGCTCCACAACGGGAGAGGCCACAGCAGTGAGAGGCCCACATACAGCAAAAAAAAAAAAAAAGTCTTCATTTTGCCTTCTTTTTGGAAGAATATTATCATTAGGTATATAATTCTGAGTTGATTGATTTTTTTTTTCTGTATGAATAAAATATAAACCAGAGGACTTCTCTGGTGGCGCAGTGGTTGGGAGTCTGCCTGCCGACGCAGGGGACACGGGTTTGTGCCCCGGTCCGGGAGGATCCCCCATGCTGCGGAGCGGCTGGGCCCATGAGCCATGGCCACTGAGCCTGTGCGTCCGGAGACTGTGCTCCGCAACGGGAGAGGCCACAACAGTGAGAGGCCCGCGTACCGCAAAAAAAAAAAAAAAAAAAAAAAAAAAAAATATATATATATATATATATATATATATATATATATGTATATATATAAACCAGAATAAAAGACAGGTAACAAACTAGAAAGATATCTGATACATATATAAAATCTCCATCCATATGTACGTACAACAAATGAGAAGAAAAGGAACAATCAGTGGGATGGGAACATGGATAAACATGAACAAGCAGTTCACAGGAGAAATAGTCCATATACATGTACAATGTTGTTGCACCTTACTGCTAATCCAAAACATCTAAATATAAACAGTCATGATTTAAAACATTGATAATATCCATTGTTGAGAAAGTTATGGTGAAACAGAGATTCCTATCAGTTGTTAGTTCAAGTATGAATTGATCAACCATTTTGTAGGTCAGTTTGGAAACATATATCAGAATTGGAAGTATCTACATTTGCTTTGCTCTAGCACTTCCTCTTTTAGAACTTTATCTCAAGGAAAAATCTGGTAAGGATATAAAGATATATGCATGAGGGCATTTATCTCTTTGTTTGTGATAGCAAAAGAGAGTATACATTTTAAGTTGTTCCCAGTAAGAGAATAATTATAGTATGGTACATTCATAAAGTGAATATTACTCAGCCTTTAACAATAACAATAACCTAGCTCTATAGTATACAATATAGAAAGATATTCCTGACATTTTATTAAATGAATTAAAAAGAGTAAAACATTGTACTATCATTTCAAAATATTATATATATTTTCATATCAAGCATTAATTCAGAAAAAGAAGGGAGGAAAAGAGAATGGGAGAGGAAGTGAGAGAGGAGCACAGCAGAAATCATCCAACATTTATATAGAAATCAAAGCTGTTTAGATCCTGTGATAGGTTTCTTCCTTTGAATATATCTGGACCTAAGTCACTGATTTGTGGGAATACGTCCCATTTCTGCTGACAACTGGGTCAGGAGATGCCATACAATTTTTCAAGAACCCATTCGAGCTCTTTCATAAGTCAAAAAACATTGCTAAATTTTTTGTTTAATAATAGCATACTGCTTAAGAGGTTAAACAAATAAACAGAAAGTTGACAATATTTAAGCAAGTCAGCAAAGTCCTAGTTATCTACTTGGTGATGTGCTATTTCTCACTTTAGTAAATTGGATGGAAGCAACTCTATTACCCCTAGAAAACAGTAAGCAGTCAGGGTCAATGAAAAGCTTGAACTACCTTAAGACAACAACTTTTTTCATTTCTATAAGCAAGAATTGTATACCTATCTGTGTACATTACTGAAGCTTAGAAAAAAGGGCTGGTTTCATTCGTAAATCTCTTTGTCTTAAATAGAATCAAATTTTACATTTTGTTTTTTTTTGGGGAAAAACTCAAAACAAAATGTTTTGCTCTAGGAGCAGCAGATTTTATCTATAAAAGGTCAGATAGTAAAAGTTTTAAACTTTGTGAGCCACACGGTCTATCTGTACTACGGACCTCTCTCACTTTAACATGAAAGCAGCCATTGACAATATAGGAACAAATAGTTGTGTCTTTGTTACAATAATACTTTATTAAGAAAAACAAGAGGGGGCTCTAATTTGGTGACCCTGCTGTAGAGTCTAAAAACCATTGTTGTTATGAATCTGGAGAAATTTGGGGTTTGATGCCTTAATCCCAAAGATGACAGGTGGGTAATGTTTATTTGAAATTTCTTGATTGATTGGTTTGTGTTTTCCTTAGAGTAAAAGATCTGCTGGAGAAAGTTGAAGGCAACTCTGCAAATCATGACACCCTAATTAAAGTCAATTGAGTAACTTGGATTTTGAGAAATTGAGATCAGTAGAAGCAAAACAATTACAAAGAAACAAAAAGTGATTTAGGTACCTGAGAGGGAAATTTGTTAGATTAGCAGAGGCTTCAAAATACTGGAATGGATATAGAGAAAAGGCCATATAATAGTATCAAATTGGAATACTATGAGACTAGAGGTGATTTAGGTATTATACTATCTGATTTCAAGAAAATGGATTGTGTCATCTCCATGATTCCTTTAAGAAGAATATGTGTAATTATGGTTCTTTAATTCTAGTTTAGATAATATAATTGATTAGCTTCTTAGGTAATATCATCAGTCACTTGGATTTTGTAAATACATTCTAACCTACATCCCTGTTCTTCCTAATTTCCATAATACATATAGAGGTCTCTTAGAAGCTGAAGTGCTATAAAAATTTTGATTATGTATATCAAAACCCTGATTTTACCTAGACTCATATTTTTAAAAATAATATCTTCTTCTGGAATACCTGGTCATCTTCCATTTAAAAAAAGTCAACAGGAGAAAGCAGAGCTTGATAGTAGATAATGGTGGAATAGAAGTTGCTCACCCGGCTTTACTTTCCCTGCCCTATGTTGCCTCTTTTGGAAGGCACTGCCAAAAGCTGTATACTGGTAATTATATCTTTTAAAAAAGAATATCTTCATAGGTTTTTTGGGGGGGTGTGGGGAGCAGTAGGGGTTGCCTTGTGTGTCTCTCATAAGCCCAGCCTCCTATATGCTATCTCCCTAACATAGAATACCTAAGCAGGGCATTAATTTAGAAAACTTTCCTTGAAGTGACCTTAAAATTCTGCCTTTGCAAATCCTTTACATCCTATATATAAAATTCATTCCTTGTTCTTGCAATTAGTGTAGATTTGGAAGTGTAGGAATCAAGTTGCAGAAATCAAGAGATATCTTTTGTGTTGCTGTTCCTTAGTTATCTACATGTTGACACTTGAGGTGAAATTATAAAAATGCAGAAGAATTTTCTGAACATGCTTGAACAATTTCAAGAGAATTCTCCCTTTATCTGAAGGAAAATAGAAAAGTTTGGAATTTTAGCCTTTTGAGCTTAGCTGTTATTCTTTGCTTAATAGCAGAGTATATATCACAAATATCTATTTATTTGGTTATATATAGTTTTAGCTAGTAGTTGACATCAGTTTTTCTCTTTTGTCTCTAATTTTCCAGGAAAACTCAGTGGTCTTTGTCAGATGAACAAAATCTTTGTCCAAAATTGTGGTGATAGAAAACTCTCTGTGGGAGTTTATTCCAGTCACTGTCTGGACTAATAATTTTCTGTTTACTTCTTAATCTCTAATGCATATTTCCCTTAAGTCTTCCTCCAAGAGCTATAATAGAATTTTTCTGTTTTGTGAGTCTCCGAAAAATGAAATTCTGTGAATGAAGCCTTAATTTGACTCTTGATAATTAATTTTTCTTTCCAGTCATTTGTATTATAGAATACAAAAGAAAATTAGTATTTGTCTTGCTACGTAGCTTATAAAATACCACGTTTGCTTTCTTTTGAAAACACATCTTGAGTTTTAATTTTTTTGACAGCCTCCAGTGGATGGTCCATGATTAGAGCTCAAGACCGATAACATGAGGATGTAATTAATTAGTGGCTTAGGATATAATTATTTAGGTGTTGTTTATGGGCCATGATTAGAACTCAAGACCGATAACATGAGGATGTAATTAATTAGTGGCTTAGGATATAATTATTTAGGTGTTGTTTATGTCCCATGTGAAGGGGAAAAGAAATAAAAAGTATTGTTTATGAACCATATAAAAATCTTGTGGGTTTTTTCCCCCTAGAGAAAGCAAGAAATTAAACTGTTGTTTCAAATATTTTACTTTGTTCAATTTGGGATAATAGACACTTTGTAGTTCACGTTATTTTACTGTAATATATATTTACTTGACTTATTTAGGATGTAGTAAGAGATTTTTAAAGGAGTTTCTCTTGGTGCCTGAGAAGAGAAATATTCATCCTTGTCCAGCTGTTCTGTCATTTATATCCAGTGACTTAACTTGCCAGCTTCAGTGTTCGGTTTTGACACTTAAAAATTAAATACACTGGATCTGATAAATGGCATTTTGATTATAGGTTAGAGATAAATTATCTTGAAGTCAAATTTAAACAGTTTCTTCGCAAGTTTTTGTCTTTGTTTACAGTCATTTAACATTTATTGTAAAGAAGAATGTTGGCTCCTTTGTGAGTGTACAAGTGTTTTTCGCTTCACATTTTGCAAAAAGTACAATGTAATTTTTGGCATTATTTTCACCATACTCCCTACTTGGTTTCTACTTTGAAGTAATAAAACCTCCTGATAAAATATGCTTTTTAAGAGATCTCTCTAAAAAAATATGCTTTGCTCTTTTCAGGGCAATCAGATAGAATATTGAACTGAAAGTTCTGTTGCTGTGGGAGAGGAGGAAAAAGGAGAAGCTACCTAGCACTGACTCTTCAACATAATTCTCTTGTTTATCTGACTGTCAGCTTTCCCTGGAACTTGAAATGTTGGCTGATTGAAAACTGGGTTCATTGTTGACCTAGGGAAATTTGAGTGTCAAATCAGGACCACCTTAATTGTAATTTTCTTCCCCTGACTTAAAGATAATCTGTTCAATTCCAGAAACTTGAAATATTTAGTTATTAACAAGGTTCACCCACTTTTCAGGTCATTCCTTCCCTCCCCCCCATCTCTGTCCCTCTAAGAAATGCAACAAAACCTTATCTAGAGTAATCTTTCACTATTAGCTGCACTTTTTAGTACTAGCAAATTTGCTAAAAGGAGAAAATATAAGAGTTTTGATTTTTGTTAACTTCGCTACTACTTATATGTGACTGTACGTGAAATAGAGTTCTTTAGTAAATATTGAAAGTTGATAATAAACTAAATGTATCAATGGTGCTTAATGGTCTTGGCTGTCATTGCTTGTGTACTGTCCTTCCTACACATTAGGTTTTAGAGTAAACATGTTTAGAGTTAAGTTTTGGAGATTACTACAAGCATAGGGATTTTCTTATTAGTTATCCAGCTGTAGATTTCTAGATTGCTGATTCTGTTTTCATTTTAAAGCAAAAGATGGTATAGTTATAAGGAAAATACAAAACCTTGCAGGACTCTTAGCTCCTTATCCTAATGCTGAAGTAGAGCCTTTTAATTCAAGTTTATAATTTCAGTTACTCAAATAAGACGATTATGCTTATGGTTCTTCCTTCCTCCTAGATTCGTCTTCTGGATGTCTAAGTGCCTCGACTTATCAGGGTGCCATAGATGTTTATGTCAGCCAACTGGGAAAAGTGGAATTGAAATCCCATAAAGGTTAGCCAAGTAGAATGTTTTATTTTGACATATGGTGTAAGGAAGGTTTTATGTAACATTCAGGAAACAGATGGTCAAATTATCTTATCTACACTGACATAGAGATTTCAATAAAATTTTTCTCTGTTCGAACCCGATTTAAAGACTGGAATACTAGCCCTCTAGACCAGTGATCTTTGAAACTTTTGGAACAGATGGCCATGAAGACTATCTTTCCTTTTGTAATACAAACAAAAATGTTGTAATTTATTGACTGTTATTGTGGAATTTTCTAGTGTTAGTGTTTGTGTTTTTTCAGTTTAGTTTTATGTCGGAAATAGAATATTCTTTGGAGGGAAAGTGCTCTCATACATTCTTTTGGAAGCTTTCCTGCTAACTTGTAAGAGGACCTTCTCAGGCCATTACTCTAGAGTAATACTTTTAAAAGTGTGATCTTGCAATAAAGGTATCACCAAAAGGTCCTCTAAAGTGATTATTGACTTGGTCTCTTGTAGTATCAGGCTTATGATGTGTCTCTTTCTGTAATCTTATTTCTAATACAAATAGCTTATTCTAAGAGTCCAAGTCTTTCATTAATAATTATACACTTTTTAATCATCTGAAGGCTGAATGTACAAGTCTTTGTGTGCGTGCATGCACATAGATGTACACGTGCATGCTGGCAAGTGACTTGGGTACTTGGAGTAGCTTGGCTATAGTGGCTTAAGTGACCTGGGTTCAGAAAGTTAAGAACCATAGCTCTGTATAAAAAATGTTTTAGAGAAAGTCTGGAAGCTCTTGCATATGGGCCAGAATAAGGCTATGTGTATAACAGGGAAAAAACCTCCACAGAGACCAGTTGTTCCTGCTGTTAGTAATTTCTTTGCCATGTTGGCAAAGTTTAAATACTTTAAACCTTAAAGTTTAAATTTTAAATACTTTAAAATTTAAAGTTTTAACACTTTTTAATAGCTTTTTGCCCAGTGAGGCTCTCTTGTCAATGTCAAAATAAAACTACAAACACAGACGTCTGAAACTGAAGTTATTGCTGAGACACAGGTATTTTTTGATTTCTCAAGATCATATATTTTTTTCCTTTTAAATAGGATAATATTATGTTCTCACTAAATTTCTAAGAGCTTCAATAATACTATTCAGGGTATTTTGTAAATGTCAAAAAAGGTCATATAACTGCTTTCTTGTATTATGAAGACCCAAGGAGAAAAAACATTACTACATTTAATGTAACTAGTAACAGAGTAAAAACAAAGTTTTGAATAGCAGCTCTTACATGAAAATTGTTTCCTGTTTTGTATGGATGGGCAAAAAAGTAAAACAAAAAGCATTGCTAATCTTCATCCACTTTAATTATTTTTAACTATTATTTGGATTGTTGTTCCAGTAACTTATTGAAATAGCATATGATGTTGCAAGACTTGATTGGGATTACAATTTTGTGTTTTCTCCTATTGGGACCATGATACTGGCAGGAGCTTAAAGATAACTGGAAACAAATATTTCTGTCTTAATTCAGGTCTCTAATTCTCACTACACTTGGGAACAGTAACTTTCTGGAGTGATGGAAAGTTATTCAGGATTCTACTGCTTAATAGTAAAGACATCTGGAATCCTTTCCAACTCTGCCACTGTCTTGCTGTAGGGTTTAAGAGCCAGCTACTTGAGTCTCTTAGGCTGTCCTTTCAGCTCCTATGGCCATTTTGCCAAGTGAAAAAGAATGTCACAATGCTTGTTTCCTCTCTTCCTATGAAACTTAACATAGTGACCTTATTCATTCATTCAGAAAGGCTGTGTTATGGCTTGAGAGTCAGAACTGCATCTGAGTACTGACTTTTCCACTTAAAAACTGTCCTTGATAAAGCCACTAATCTTAATATATAGTATCCCTTCAATTAATGATGCTGTTGTTAGTATTAGTTCACTTTTCAATTTTTTAAAAATGGTATTGATGTCAATAACCGTGAAGCAGTTTTTGAAGTAAAAAGAGGTTGAAGACATACAGGAGCTCTCCTTTCTAAAGAAGATAGTCTTAGAGATGGGACATTTGGGAAAGCTTTCAAGTCATGAGAATTCTTCATTCATAAATAGGAATGGAGTTTTAATAGTGATAGTTTTTGCTTTTTAAGGATGTGGAGAGAGATGGGGATAGAACTATCTGCATTGCTTAACATTTTTAAAACTCTGACAGGGCTTCCCTGGTGGCGCAGTGGTTGAGAGTCCGCCTGCCGGTGCAGGGGACACAGGTTCGTGCCCCGGTCCGGGAGGATCCCGCGTGCCGCGGAGCGGCTGGGCCCATGGGCCATTGCCGCTGGGCCTGCGCGTCCGGAGCCTGTGCTCTGCGGCGGGAGGGGCCACAGCAGTGAGGGGCCTGCGTACCACAAAAAAAAAAACAAAAAAACTCTGACAGATTTAAGATCCCTTATTTAAGAACAGAAAAGAAAGATGTTCATAAAATTATTACATTTGATGTATGTAGAGGTAATGTCCTAGAAAAAGTTTTTAAAATCTGTTATTTTCTACTTTTTAAAGTATGTTTGGTAGAAAAAACATGTATCTTCTATTCCTCCTGACATTTTCCAGGTTTGTTTCTGTTTTGTATTTTCCTAAAGCTCTCATATCTTTTTATGGGCAACTCCTGTTAGTAGTTTACATTTAAACCCTGAAAAGCAATTTATTTTTTAAATAAGGTAAACCAATTGTATTTATGTGCTTGTTCCCCCCTTTTTGAGTACTAAATATGAAACTTCATCATTCTTAACCCCAGATTTCCAGCTCCCATTAGAAAGGCTGAGAAGACGTGGAATTATTTACTGAAACTTAAGCTGATGTTAACCAAACTAGAAAGCACACAAAGACCCATAAATAAATGCCTTCTAAAAGGAATCTTTACAACATTCACAATGGATGTCATCCTGACCATCTTTGTCCACAGAGTTGGGGTTACTGTTTTATGGGAAAGGCCTCTCTTATTTATTTGATATATGAGAAATAGAGAAAGAAAAACTCTTGAAACAGGAGTGTACTGGTGAGTTTGCACTGCAAACCACATAATTGTTTTGAAAAATGATTCCTTCCTAACAGAGTACTTTTTCTTATTTCGTCCTTTAGAAGTTGAATTATTGTAAGATTGTAGATGAAATAAAGTTGAGTGTCTTGCTTCAGGTACCCAAAAAGTCTGTAATCCATTAAAAAGAAATGTTAGTTGAAATTTAAATATTTCCGTTTTAAATTTTTGTTATCGCCCTCTCCACACCCCCAACCAAACAAGGTACCACTGAAAGCACAAGAGCTCAGGGTTCTGGTTGTATTATAATGATCAGTGAGGTTACAAGTCCTGTAATACAATGAGGTAGCAGTGTATGAAACACGACAATGGTTAAGAGCATAGGTTTGTTGTCATTGAAATGGATCTTGATTCCAGCAGTAGCTGTAGTGGAAACTTGAGCAAGTTCTTATCTGTAAAATCGGAATTATAATAATACCTCATAAAGTTGAGAGAGAAATTAAAAGATAATATAATGAAGGTGTTTGGCTCTTAGTAAATGCTCAATTAATGGTAAATTCTGTCTATAAGCTGCATGTGTATTAAACTCTTCACTTTTCTGGTATTGGATGAGTTGACAAGGGCTATTGGCAAAAAGAGAAATAGTAGTTCATGATGTCCTAATGACTCATATTCTTGACAGAAGATACTGTGAATGCCTTGGGAATACCTGGGAGTAAGGAAAAGGTACAGCTATTTAAATAAAATAAGCTGATGAGTAAAGACAGTGTATCAGGAGCAATGCTACCTGTTCAATCATTTTTTATAATAGGCTCTAGTACTTCTTATTTCTTTGCATTAATAAGCTCTCCTTTAAATTTGTCACAGGATCTGTTCTTGTCAAGGTTGCATCTTCTCTTCAAGCTTATTTACAGTTATCAGGGAAAGAGATTGATGTGAACTCAGAAGTCCATGTTGAAGAAATGGATGAAGCTCATAAAGATGACGGTGTAATAATTACTGGTAAGGAGGCTGCATTTTGCTATGTAAGGTGAATAGTCATTGTCCATCTATGAGTAGAAATATGCTACATTTAACTGAAGTTTTAGTCTTTATTCCTTTCCATTGTCACATGTTGGCGTTTGACACTTTTTTCTTCCACCTGCTTATCAGTAACACAATTGCAGACATTTAGTTTGAAGCACTCACTATTCCTGGATAGTGAATAGTCATTGGATAAAATTTATTTGAAAAACTTCCCTATCAGATATTTGCACACTCATATTCATAGCAGTATTATTCACAGTAGCCAAGAGGTAGAAGCACCCCAAATGTCTATTGATGGATGAAAGCAAAAATGAAATGTGATATATAAACATACAATGGAATACTGTTCAGCCTTAAAAAGGAAGGAAATCCTGTCACATGCTACAACATGGATGCACCTTGAGGACACTATGCTAAGTGAAATAAGCCAATCACAAAAAAGACAAATAATGTATGATTGCATTTATACAAGATATCTAAGGAAACAAAGTAGGGGGAGAGGAAAATGAGTTGTTCAGCAGGTATGAAGTTTCAGTTTTGCAAGATGAAAAAGTTCTGGAGATTTATTGCACAACAATATGAATATACTTAACACTACTAAACTGTAAACTTAAAAGTAGTTACAATGGTAAATTTTACTTTATGTGTTTTTTACCATAATCAAAAATCTGAAAACCATTAAAATTTTTTTTTCCTTTTTTGGCACAGCTGCTTTCTAATTCTTGAACTTGAAAATCAGCTACAGTTGACCCTTGAACTACAGGGGGGTTAGGGACACTGGTCCCCTGCCCCAGGGCAGTCGAAAATCCACCTGTAACTTTGCAGTCAGCCCTCCATATTTGTGGTTCCACATCTGTAGATTCAACAAACTGCAGATCGTGTAGTACTATCGTATGTATTTATTGAAAAAATCTGTGTATAAGTGGATTTGCATAGGTCAAACCTGTGTTGTTCAAGGGACAACTGTAAATACATATATTACAGTGTAAGATATAAAGTTAATTTTGTATGATTATAATAAATAAGAGTTTGGTTTGGTATTATGCACATTGTAAACTTGATCTTTTAGTACAGCCTGACCTTTTAGTACAAATGCTCAATTCCAGAAATGTGAAGAGCTTTTCCACATTTTTTCTAATTACCTGTGGATATATTAATGGCTGATACTACTTAAAAAAATATTTATGGTATAGATAATATATTTATATAGTAAAAAAAATTAATACTGGCAAACTTTTTAAAAGCTTAACCAGAATGGCATTGAGAAGGACATTGAAATTACCATGAGGTTTTGATATAGCAATCTATGTATATATACAAGATTGTTTTAAGTTTCTGGTCTCTTAGTTTCAAATGTATTTCCAATATCCTGAATTTGTACTGTCCTCTTCTCACGATTGCTGGTTTTGATGTCATATTTGTGTGTGGATGATTTCCTACCTTTATTCTATGTTTGCCTTTCCCATTTGTTAGTTTTCTTGTTTCTAGTTGTGGCCTTTTCTTTTCTGTATACAGAAGTTCCTTTAGCATTCGTTGCAAAGCTGATCTAGTGGCGCTGAATTCCCTTAACTTTTGCTTGTCTGTAAAGCTTTTGATTTCTCTGTCAAATCTGAACATATGTATCTTAAGTATATCATGCCACTCCCCTTCTGGCCTGAAGAATTTCTGCTGAAAAATCAGCTGATAACCGTATGGGGATTCCCTTGTATGTTATTTGTTGCTTTTTCCCTTATCTTTTAATATTTTAAAAGATTTAAAAATTTTTCTCTTTGTCTTTAATTATTGTCAATTTGATTAATAGGTGTCTCAGTGTGTTCTTCCTTGAGTTAATCCTGTATGGGACTGTGATTCCTGGACTTGAGTGTTTCCTTTCCCATGTTAGAGAAGTTCTCAGCTATTATCTCTTCAGATATTTTCTCAGTCCCTTTCTCTCTCTCTTCTCCTTTTGGGACCCCTATGATGCAAATGTTGATGCATTTAATGTTGTCCCAGAGGTGTATGAGATTGTCTTTATTTCTTTTCATTCTTTTTCTTTTGTTCCGTTCAGCAGCAGTGATTTCTACCAGTCTGTCTTCCAGCTTACTTATTCGGTCTTCTGCCTCATTTATTCTGCTATTGATTCCTTCTAGCGTATTTTTCACTTCAGTTATTGTATTGTTCATTTCTGTTTGCTCTTTAAAGCTTTTAGCTCTTTATTAAACATTTCTTGTATCCTCAGTCTGTGCACCATTCATTTCCTGAGATCTTGGATCATGTTTACTATCATTACTTCTGAATTCTTTTTCAGGTAGATTGCCTATCTCTGCTTCACTTAGTTTTTCTTCCGTGGTTTTATCTTCTTCCTTCATCTGTGACCTCTTTCTCTGCCATCTCATTTTGTTTAACTTCCTCTGTTTGTGGTCTCCATCCCTCAGGCTTTAGGATTGTAGTTCTTCTTGGTTCTTGTGTCTGCCCCTTGGTGGGTGAAGTTGGTCCAGGGGTTTGTGCAGGCTTCCTGGTGGGAGGGGCTGGTGCCTGCCCACTGGTGGGTGGAGCTGCATCTTGTCCCTCTGGTGTGCAGGGTCGTGTCAAGGGGTGTGTTTCTAGGTGGCTGTTTGCTCAGGACAACTTTAAGCAGCCTGTCTGCTGATGGGTGGAGCTGTTCCCACCCTGTTGGTTGTTTGGACTGAGGCGTCCCAGCACTGGAGCCTGCAGACTGTTGGTGGGGCCGGGTCTCGGTGCCAAAATGGCGACCTCCAGGAGAGCTCACGCTGATGAGTGTTCCCTGGAGCGTCCACCACCAGTGTCCTTGACTCCACAGTGAGCCGCAGCTGACCCCTGCCTCCCCAGGAGACCCTCCATAACCCGCAGGTAGGTCTGGCCCAGGTTTCTATGGAGTCACTGTTTTGCCCTGGGTCCCAGTGCATGTGAAAACTTGTGTACATCCTCCAAGAGTGGAGTCTCTGTTTCCTCAGACCTGTGGAGCTCCTGTACTCAAGCCCCACTGGCCTTCAAAGCCAAATGCTCTGGGGGCTCCTCCTTGCGATATCAGACTCCCAGGCTGGGGAGCCTGACATGGGACTTGGAACTCTCACCCTGTGGGAGGACCTCTGCAATATAATTATTTTCCAGTTTGTGGGTTGCCCACCCACTGGGTATGGAATTTGATCATATTGTGAAAGTGCCCCTCCTACTATCTCGTTGTGGCTTCTTCTTTGTTTTGGGGTGTAGAATATCACTTTTGGTAGGTCTGAGTCCTTTTTGTTGATGATCATTCAGCAGTTAGTTGTGATTTTGGTGTTTTCGTGAGAGGAGGTGAGCTTAAATCCTTCTACTGCGCCTTCTTGTCTCCAGCCCAGAGGACATTGAAATTAAAGTGTGTACGTGCACGTATGCCACAGGCTTACCCATGAGATAGTCTCAAGAAAAAGAAAGTGTGGTGGTGGTGTGTGGTTATGGTGGCATTGGGGTATCTTCATAAGGCCAAGTTTCACAATTATTAACAGCCACTATATTAAATCTTGGCAGAGAGTAAAGATTATTTGGGGGAGGCAGTATTTTTTTGGTCAAAAATAAAGTAATTTATTTAATGACCAAGAAAAAAGATCAAGTTTCAGTTTTAAATATTCATTTTATATATTGTAAAGGTTAAGAAGTCAGTCTTAAAAATCATAGAATATTAACAAAAAGCACAGCAGTTATAAAAATAACACCTGTACACTTTCAGATTAACTCAGTGCCTAATGGGCAGACTCTTAGTTACACAGAGAAAATTTGATGAAAATTTAAGTGTATTAAATGTGGTAAGAATCAGTTTCTTGTGATCTGATATCTTGAATTTGATAGAGAGCCAATAGAGTTACCTTTTTTGGCCCTGGTAATGTAAAGTAATAATACAAATTTGTTTAATAATGCTCTGAATGATAGCATAATCAAATTATTTTACATAAGTTAAGAATGTTTGAATTATAAATTATTTTTTCATTTTTCATTCCGTAACTCGTAGAATCATATGCCTTTTTAAAATTTAGATTTAGTTTAAGTTGCATTTCAAAACCCTGTTCTCATCATTCCAACCATTAAAAAAAAAAGACCTTATTAAATCCTCTAAGAACAGTTACTAGTCCTGTCATTGGATAAAATCATTATCTGCAGACCCAATCTCTTTATTAAGTCATGCCCATTTCCATTCCACTAAACAGGTACCACCTCAAACTTAATATATTTGAAAACAAATATTATCTTTTCCTAGCCTAGTTCCTCTTCCACCTGTCATCTCTGTTTTCCTTTATTTGTTCAGTCAGTCCCTCAGCAAACATTTATTGAGTCGGGTACTGCTAGAAACTAGGAGTGCAAAGATAAGATAATAAAGTTTGGTCTCTCTGCCATCTGAGGAGGTTACATCCTAGTGAAGCAAGACAGACAAACCAGTGAATACAATACAATAAATGTTATAATAAAGGTATGTACGTGGTACTGTGAGAGCATGGAGGTGGCGCATCTAAATTACACTAGCATTGTGAGTTTGAGGAAGTGAGACAAGTCCAATATAGCTAGAGTGTAGCGAGTAAGGGGCACAGTGGTATAAAAGGAGGCTGGAGAGTTCGATAGGGATCAGATCATATAGGGCAGATTTGGCTTTTATACTCAGTGCTTTGAAAAGGCACTGAAAGGTTTTAATCTGGGGTTCATATAATCAGATCTGTATATTAGAAAGATCACTAAATGTTGAGTGGGGAAAAATTGGAAAGGACAATGGTGGATGAAGGAAAAGTTAATTTTAATTAGCAGGTTACTGTAGAAATTCAGGAGAAAGAGTTCAGTGCCCTCGACTCCACAGTGATCTATTTTAAACTAAACAAATGAATAAATAAGCCTTGGATAAATTTCGGTGGAAAAAAATTGATATAGGTGTACCTCATTTTATTGTACTTTGCTTTATTGCAGTTCACAGATACAATTTGTGTTTTTTTGTGACAACTGTGCATGGAGCTTGTTTGTTGGCGCCATTTTTCCAAGAGCATTTGCTCACTTTGCATCTCTGTATTTCATTTTGGTAATTCTCACAGTATTTCAAACTTTTAAAATTATTATTTGTTTTGTTGATATGTGGTCAGTGGTCTTTGATGTTACTGTTGCAGTTGTTTTGGGGCATCATGAATGACGTTGCCCATATAAGACATCAAACTTAATTGATAAATGTTCTGTGTCTTCTGACTGCTCTACTGATTGGCTGGTCCCCTGGTTCTCTCCCTCTCCTCAGACCTCCCTATTCCCTGAGACACAACAATATTGAAATAGGCCAGTGAATAACCGTACCATGGCCTCTAAGTCATCAAGTGAAGGGAAGAGTTGCACATCTCACTTTAAATCAAAAGCTAGAAATGATTAAGCTTAATGAGGAAGGCATATTGAAGCCAAGATAGGATGAGAGTTAGGCCTCATCTAGGTAGCCAAGTTGTGAATGCAAAGGAAAAGTTCTTAAAGGAAATTAAAAGTGCTACTCCAGTGAACACGTGAATGATAAGAAAGTGAAACAGCCTTATTGCTGATATGGAGAAAATTTTAGTGGTTTGGATAGAAGATCAAGCCAGCCACAACTTACCTTTAAGCCAAAACCTAATCCAGAGCAAGGTCCTAACTCTTTCCAATTCAGTAAAGGCTGAGAGGGATGAGGAAGCTGCAGAAGAAAAGTTTGAAGCTAGCAGAGTTTGGTTTAAGGAGGTTTAAGGAAATAAGCCATCTCCATATCATAAAACTGCAAAGTAAAAGCAGCAAGTGCTGATGTATAAGCTACAGCAGGTTATCCAGAAGATCTAGCTAAGGTAATTAAGGAATGTGACTTCACTAAACAACAGATTTTCAATGTAGAAGAAACAGCCTTATATTGGAAGAAAATTCCACCTAGGCCTTTCATAGCTGGAGAAGAGAAGTCAGTGCCTGGCTTCACAGCTTCAAAGGACTGAATGACTCTGCTTAAGGGCTAATGCAGCTGGTGACTTAAAGTTGAAGCCAGTGTTCATTTACCATACTGAAAATCCTACACACCTTCAGAATTACACTCAATCTACTCTGCCTGTGCTCTATAAACGGAACAACAAAGCCTGGGTGACAGCACATCCGTTTACAACATGGTTTAGTGAATATTTTAAGCCCACTGTTGCTACCTACTGCTCAGGAAAAAAAAAAAAACGAAAAAAAAGATTCCTTTCAAAATATTACTGTGCACTGACAATACAGCTAGCCACCCAAGAGCTCTGATAGAGATGTACAATGATATTAATGTTTTCATGCCTGCTAACACAATATCCATCCTGCAGCCCACAGATCTGGAGTAAATTTGACTTTCAAGTCTTATTATTTAAGAAACACATTTTGTAAGGCTCTAGCTGCCATAGATAGTGATTCCTCTGATGGATCTGAGCAAAGTGAGCTGAAAACCTTCTGGAAAGGATTCACCATTCTAGATGCCACTAGAACATTTGTGATTTATGGGAAGAGGTCAAAATAGCAACATTAACAGGAATTTAGAAGAAGTTGAGTCCAACCCTCATGGATGACTTTGAAGGAAGTCATGACTTTGGAGGAAGTAACTGCAGATGTGGTAGAAATAGCAAGAGAACTAGAATTATAAGTGGAGCTGGAAGATGTGACTGAATTGCTGCAATTTCATGATGAAACTTTAATGGATAAAGAATTGCTTCTTATGGATGAGCAAAGAAAGTGGTTTCTTGAGATGGAATGTAGTCCCGGTGAAGATGCTAGCAGATTGTTGAAATTATAACAAAGGATTTAGAATATTACACAAATTTAGTTGATAAAGCAGCAGCAAGATTTGAGAGGATTAGCTCCAATTTTGAAAGAAGTTCTACTGTGGGTAAAATGCTATCAAACAGTATTGCATGCCACAGAGAAACAATGAAAGGAAGAGTCAGTCAATACACCAAACTTTGTTGTTGTCTTATTTTAGGAAATGGCCGTATCCACTCCAGCCTCCAGCAGCCACCAGCCTAATCAGTCAGCAGCCATGAACACTGAAGCAAGACCCTCCACCAGCAAAAAGATTATTAATTGCTAGTCAGATAATGGTTAGCATTTTTTGTTTTACTCTTTATAAATTTTTATTATATAAAAAATTTATAAAATTTTAAATTATGCTTGTAAATGGATGCTATGAGGAAGATGCATGCTTACCTCATTGGTTATTATGAAGCTTCTTAGGCCATTTAATTATTTTTCTGTTATTTGTTACTATATCTTATACTCTAGCCCCTATTTCCTAAACCAGAAAGGACCAGATTTTAGAGCAAAGTTTATTTCCTGCCCACAGTCCAAGAATCTGGGTACTGATCAGCAGATTTCTTTTGGAGAGTAGCACATGATGTACGATGAGGTTGGGCCCCAGATTGTCTCTGATAGTAGATTAAATCCGTTAAAGTAATCGTACAGAGGGACTTCAGATAAACACAACAGTCTCCTGTGGAGAGAGCTGTATGAACAAGTTATTGAGTTTAGAGAAACTTTTGTTTCATTTTGATTCCAAAACTGGTGCCCAAAAGGCCACAGACCTTATTTATCAAGTGGATATCAAGTGGAATAATTTGAGGCCTAGAAAATTAAAGCAGTTTGCTTTTTCTATGGTGATTTCCAATCTGAAACCCAAGTTTGGAAGTAATGAGCAACTTTATGTGTCAGTTGTTATTATAGCCAGCTGAGCTCAGCTCTTTTGGGCCACCATACAGAGCCTATGAGGCATAGAAACAGAAATACTCTCACTGCTAAGAGGTCTGGATTGTATCTGTAGCATAATTTCTGCAAGAAACCAGGCCAATAAACTTTAGTTCTTGGGGCTCAGGCTTCCCACAGGGTTTGATGTGTCAGCCCTGTAATTTTATTTAAATTCCTGCTCCATGGTTTCCCTTGTTGTTGCCGTCACTGGTAAATAACTGTGTATTGTATAATTCTTTTTTTTTTGAATTTTATTTTTTTATACAGCAGATTCTCCAGTTTTATACACATCAATATACACATGTCAATCCCAATCGCCCAATTCATCACACTACCACCCCCACCCCTGCACCGCTTTCCCCCCTTGGTGTCCATACGTTTGTTCTCTACATCTGTGTCTCAGTTTCTGCCCTGCACACTGGTTCATCTGTACCATTTTTCTAGGTTCCACATATATGCGTTAATATACAATATTTGTTTTTCTCTTTCTGACTTACTTCACTCTGTGTGACAGTCTCTGGGTTCATCCAGGTCCCTACAAATGACCCAATTTCGTTCCTTTTTATGGCTGAGTAATATTCCACTGTATATATGTACCACATCTTCTTGATCCATTTGTCTGTCGATGGGCATTTAGGTTACTTCCATGACCTGGCTATTGTAAATAGTGCTGCAATGAACATTGGGGTGCATGTGTGTTTTTGAATTGCGGTTTTCTCTGGGTATATGCCCAGTAGTGGGATTGCTGGGTCATATGGTAGTTCTATTTGTAGTTTTTTAAGGAACCTCCATACTGTTCTCCATAGTGGCTGTATCAATTTACATTCCCATCAACAGTGCAAGAGGGTTCCCTTTTCTCCACACCCTCTCCAGCATTTGTTGTTTATAGATTTTCTGATGATGCCCATTCTAACTGGTGTGAGGTGATACCTCATTGTAGTTTAGATTTGTGTTTCTCTAATAATTAGTGATGTTGAGCATCTTTTCATGTGCTTCTTGGCCATCTGTATGTCTTCTTTGGAGAAATGTCTACTTAGGTCTTCTGCCCATTTCTGGACTGGGTTGTTTGTTATTTTAATATTGGGCTGCATGAGCTGTTTATATATTTTGGAGTTTAATCCTTTCTCCATTGATTCGTTGGCAAATATTTTCTCCCATTCAGAGGGTTGTCATTTCGTCTTGTTTGTAGTTTCCTTTGCTTTGCAAAAGCTTTGAAGTTTCATTAGGTCCCATTTGTTTATTTTTGGTTTTATTTCCATTACTCTAGGAGGTGGATCAAAAAAGATCTTGCTGTGATTTATGTCAGAGAGTGTTCTTCCTGTGTTTTCCTCTAAGAGTATTTATAGTGTCTGGTCTTACATTTAGGTCTCTAATCCATTTTGAGTTTATTTTTGTGTATGGTGTTAGGGAGTGTTCTAATTTCATTCTTTCACATGTAGCTGTCCAGTTTTCCCAGCACCACTTATTGAAGAGACTGTCTTTTCTCCATTGTGTATCCTTGCCTCCTTTGTCATAGATTAGTTGACCATAGGTGCGTGGGTTTATCTCTGGGCTTTCTATCTTGTTCCATAGATCTATGTTTCTGTTTTTGTGCCAGTCTTGATTACTGTAGCTTTGTAGTAGAGTCTGAAGTCAGGGAGCCTGATTCCTCCAGCTCTGTTTTTTTCCCTCACGACTACTTTGGCTATTTGGGGTCTTTTGTGTCTCCGTACAAATTTTAAGATTTTTTGTTTTAGTTCCATAAAAAATGCCATTGGTAATTTGATAGGGATTGCATTGAATCTGTAGATTGCTTTGGGTAGGATAGTTATTTTCACAATGTTGATTCTTCCAATCCAAGAACATGGTATATCTCTCCATCTGTTAGTATCATCTTTAATTTCTTTCATCAGTGTCTTATAGTTTTCTGCATACAGGTTTTTTGTCTCCCTAGGTAGGTTTATTCCTAGGTATTTTATTCTTTTTGTTGCAGTAGTAAATGGGAGTATTTCCTTAATTTCTCTTTCATATTTTTCATCATTAGTGAATAGGAATGGAAGAGATTTCTGTGCATTAATTTTATATCCTGCTACTTTACCAAATTCATTGATTAGCTCTAGTAGTTTTCTGGTAGCATCTTTAGGATTCTCTATGTATAGTATCATGTCATCTGCAAACAGTGACAGTTTTACTTCTTCTTTTCCCATTTGGATTCCTTTTATTTCTTTTTTTTCTCTGATTGCCATGGCTAGGACTTCCAAAACTATGTTGAATAATAGTGGTGAGAGTGGACGTCCTTGTCTTGTTCCTGATCTTAGAGTAAAGGCTTTCAGTTTCTCACCATTGAGAATGATGTTTCCTGTGGGTTTGTCATATATGGCCTTTATTATGTTGAGGTAAGTTCCCTCTATGCCCACTTTCTGGAGAGTTTTTATCATAAATGGGTGTTGAATTTTGTCAAAAACTTTTTCTGCATCTATTGAGATGATCATATGGTTTTTATTCTTCACTTTGTTATTATGGTATATCACATTGATTAATTTGCATATATTGAAGAATTCTTGCATCCCTGGGATAAATCCCACTTGATCATGGTGTACGATCCTTTTAATGTGCTGTTGGATTCTGTTTACTAGTATTTGGTTGAGGATTTTTGCATCTGTATTCATGAGTGATATTGGCCTGTAATTTTCTTTTTTTGTAATATCTTTGTCTGGTTTTGGTGTCAGGGTAATGGTGGCCTCATAGAACGAGTTTGGGAGTGTTCCTTCCTCTGTAACTTATTGGAAGAGTTTGAGAAGGACAGGTGTTAGCTCTTCTTAAATGTTTGATAGAATTCACCTGTGAAGCCATCTGGTCCTGGACTTTTGTTTGTTGGAAGATTATTAATGACAGTTTCAATTTCATTACTTGTGATTGGTCTGTTCATATTTTCTATTTCTTCCTGGTTCAGTCTTGGAAGGTTATACCTTTCTAAGAATTTGTCCATTTCTTCCAGGTTGTCCATTTTACTGGCATAGAGTTGCTTGTAGTAATCTCTTAGGATGCTTTGCATTTCTGTGGTGCCTGTTGTAACTTCTCCTTTTTCATTTCTAATTTTATTGATTTGAGTCCTATCTCTCGTGTTCTTGATGAGTATGGCTAATGGTTTATCAATTTTGTTTATCTTCTCAAAGAACCAGGTTTTATTAGTTTTATTGATGTTTGCTATTGTTTTCTCTGTTTCTATTTCATTTATTTCTGCTCTGATCTTTATGATTTCTTTCCTTCTGCTAACTTTGGGTTTTGTTTGTTCTTCTTTCTCTAGTTCCCTTAGGTGTAAGGTTAAATTGTTTATTTGAGATATTTGTTGTTTCTTGAGGTAGGCTTGTATTGCTATAAACTTCCCTCTTAGAACTGCTTTTGCTGCATCCCATAGGTTTTGGATCGTCATGTTTTCACTGTCATTTGTCTCTAGGTATTTTTTGATTTCCTCTTTGATTTCTTCTGTTATCTCTTGGAGTAATGTATTGTTTAGCCTTCATGTGTTTGTGTTTTTTACATTTTTTTCCCTGTAATTGATCTCTAATCTCATAGCGTTGTTGTCAGAAAAGATGCTTGATAGGATTTCAATTCTGTTAAATTTACTGAGGCTTGATTTGTGACCCAAGTTGTGATCTATCCTGGAGAATGTTCCGTGCGCACTTGAGAAGAAAGTGTAATCTGTTGTTTTTGGATGGAATGTCCTATAAATATCAATTAAATCTATCTGGTCTATTGTGTCATTTAAAGCTTGTGTTTCCTTGTTAATGATCTGTTTGAATGATCTGTCCATTGGTGTAAGTGAGGTGTTAAAGTCCCCCACCATTATTGTGTTACTGTCGATTTCCTCTTTTATAGCTGTTAGCAGTTGCCTTATGTATTGAGGTGCTCCTGTGTTGGGTGCATATATATTTATAATTGTTATATCTTTTTTTTGGATTGATCTCTTGATCATTATGTAGTGTCCTTCCTTGTCTCTTGTAACATGCTTTATTTTAAAGTCTATTTTATCTGCTATGAGAATTTCTACTCCAGCTTTCTTTTGATTTCCATTTACATGAAATATCTTTTTCTATCCCCTCATTTTCAGTCTGTATGTGTCCCTAGGTCTGAAATGGGTCTCTTGTAGGCAGCATATATATGGGTCTTGTTTTTGTATCCATTCAGCAAGCCTGTGTCTTTTGGTTGGAGCATTTAATCCATTCACATTTAAGGTACTTATCGATATGTATGTTCCTATTACCATTTTCTTAATTGTTTGGGGTTAGTTTTTGTAGGTCCTTTTCTTCTCTTGTGTTTCCCACTTAGAGAAGTTCCTTTAGCATTTGTTGTGGAGCTGGTTTGGTGGTGCTGAATTCTCTTAGCTTTTGCTTGCCTGTAAAGCTTTGATTTCTCCATCGAATCTGAATGAGATCCTTGCCTGGTAGAGCAATCTCGGTTGTAGGTTCTTCCCTTTCATCACTTTAAGTATATCATGCCACTCCCTTCTGACTTGTAGAGTTTCTGCTGAGAAATCAGCTGTTAACGTTATGGGAGTTCCCTTCTATGTTATTTGTCGTTTTTCCCTTGCTGCTTTCAGTAATTTTTCTTTGTCTTTAATTTTTGCCAATTTGATTACTATGTGTCTCGGAGTGTTTCTCCTTGCGTTTTCCTGTATGGGACTCTCTGTGTTTCCTGGACTTGGGTGGCTATTTCCTTTTCCATGTCAGGCAAGTTTTTGACTATAATCTCTTCAAATATTTCTCAGGTCCTTTCTCTCTTCTTCTGGGACCCCTAAAATGCAAATGTTGTTGTGTTTAAGAGGTCTCTTAGGCTGTCTTCATTTCTTTGCATTCTTTTTCTTTATTCTGTTCTGCAGCAGTGAATTCCACAATTCTGTCTTCCAGGTCAGTTATCCATTCTTCTGCCTCAGTTATTCTGCTATTGATTCCTTCTAGTGTAGTTTTCATTTCAGTTATTGTATTGTTCATCTCTGTTTGTTTGTTCTTTAATGCTTCTAGGTCTTTGTTAAACATTTCTTGCATCTTCTCGATCTTTGCCTCCATTCTTTTTCTGAGATCCTGGATCATCTTCACTGTCATTATTCTGAATTCTTTTTCTGGAAGGTTGCCTGTCTCCACTTCATTTAGTTGTTTTTCTGGGGTTTTATCTTGTTCCTTCATTTAGTTGTTTTTCTGGGGTTTTATCTTGTTCCTTCATCTGGTACATAGCCCTCTGCTTTTTCATCTTGTCTATATTTCTGTGAATGTGGTTTTTGTTCCACAGGCTGCAGGATTGTAGTGTTTCTTGCTTCTGCTGTCTGCCCTCCTGTGGATGAGGCTATCTAAGAGGCTTGTGCAAGTTTTTTGATGGGAGGGACCATTGGTGGGTAGAGCTGGGTGTTGCTCTGGTGGGCAGAGCTCAGTAAAATTTTAGTCCACTTGTCTGCTGATGGGTGGGGCGGGGTTCCCTCCCTGTTGGTTGTTTGGCCTGAGGCCACCCAACACTGGAGCCTACCCGGGCTCTTTGGTGGGGCTAATGGCGAACTCTGGGAGCGCTCATGCCAAGGAGTACTTCCCAGAACTTCTGCCACCAGTGTCCTTGTCTTCACGGTGAGACACAGCCACACCCACCTCTGCAGGAGAGCCTCCAACACTAACAGGTAGGTCTGGTTCAGTCTCCCCTGGGGTCACTGCTCCTTCCCCTGGGTCCCGATGCGCACACTACTTTGTGTGTGCCCTCCAAGAGTGGAGTCTCTGTTTACCCCAGTCCTGTCGAACTCCTGCAGTCAAATCCCGCTAGCCTTCAAAGTCTGATTCTCTAGGAATTCCTCCTCCTGTTGCCAGACCCCCAGGTTGGGAAGCCTGACGTGGAGCTCAGAACCTTCACTCCAGTGGGTGGACTTATGTGGTATAAGTGTTCTCCAGTTTCTGAGTCACCCACCCAGAAGTTATGGGATTTGATTTTATTGTGATTGCACCCCTCCTACTGTCTCATTTTGGCTTCTCCTTTGTCTTTGGATGTGTGGTATCTTTTTTGATGAGTTCCAGTGCCTTCCTGTCGATGATTGTTCATCAGTTAGTTGTCAGTGTGTGCTGTATAATTCTTAAAGTGATTTACAAATATGTGCTATTCTGAGGTCAAAAGAAAGCCTGGAACTCTCTTAAGGTAAAACATTTACCTACTAAAGAGTTGTGCACAGTGTGTATGCTTTGGGATGCATTCTCTAATCCTTATGAGATCCTTGATTCTGAGTTTCGTGCTCTACCCATATATGGCAAATTGGATAGGTGGTGAATACCTTAGATAAGATATTTCTGGGAATAAGTTGACTTCTCTGTTAAGTTTTAGACTGGGTTCATCAACTTAGATATGAAACCTCACCATTGTATATCAAGCCATTTTTAAGACCAGAAATGCATGTGGTACAATTTAGATGATTAGAGATAAAGTATGTTGTCAGCCAAATGATTGTTCTTTGTCATTGTCTGCATGGTAGGGAAGGTGGTATTACTGGGTTCACTTTATTTTAGTCAAACTGGAAATGTAAAGCATAATAAAAATAAGTTCATTTGGTATCAAAATAAACTACCAAGTCAGAAGAGAGTTCTCGGCTTGTTTGTAGGCTGGAGACACACATTTAATGGTATTGTGATTTATAATGGAAAACAGGTTCATTTGTTGGAAAAGATGTTGAAATGGGACCAAGCCCACAGGATGCCATTTTAAGAGCTAGAGACAGTATTTTCTCTCCAAATGGGCGAAAAAATCTAGTCTTTTGATATGACTCATAGAAATAACTTATTTTTAGAACACATTTAAGTTTTGGTTTTCTCCAAGTTTACAGCATATGGATTTGTCAGTCATGTAGATGTGCTTCTGGATGACATGGAAGAAATTTGGTAACAGAATGAAGAATGCTGTAGGTTTATGGCTGTCTACTTAAAAATACTTTGACAGGTAGTTAATGTAGGAACTGCCTTCAGATCGTTTGTGCTTTTATGGTGTTTTTGTTTCTCCATTTTGTTAAAGTGTAAGATCCTGGGAGAGTGTAATAAGTAGACATCAGCTTTGTTTGTTAATGTTTCCCAAAAAAAAGGAAGATCAGGTTTTGTTCCCATTCACCTGAAAACTTTATCTGTTAAGGACAGATTGTAAATGTTAGACTTTGCAGGCTACATACGGTTTCTGTTGTTTATTCTCTTTTGTTTTGTTTTTTTATAACCCTTTAAAAGTGTAGAAGTCGGGCTTCCCTGGTGGCGCAGTGGTTGAGGGTCCGCCTGCCAATGCAGGGGACACGGGTTCGTGTCCCAGTCTGGGAAGATCCCACATGCTGTGGAGTGGCTAGGTCCGTGAACCATAGCCGCTGAGCCTGCACGTCCGGAGCCTGTGCTCCGCAATGGGAGAGGCCACAACAGTGAGAGGCCTGCGTACCGCAAAAAAAAAAAAAAGCGTAGAAGCCATTCTTAGCTCTTAGGCCATAAAAACAGGCGTCAGGCCACCTGTGGGCCATAGTTTGCTGATTCCTATACTAGAGATCAAAGTACAGACCCCAGTCTTAGAGCATGTGAATTCTGTTTGTAATGCCTGGGTTTTTGGGTATTTTTTTAGTTTTTGTTTTCATGTTTATTTTGGTCATATACAAAACACTGAACCACAGCCAAATCTTACCCTGAGGAAACTCTTCCCAGTAATGAAGAAAAAAGATTTGTGCACCTAAAAGTGTAATCATGTAAAATTTAAGAAACAGTACAGCCATAGAAGGTATAAGATGCCAAGTAAAAACACAAAAACCTGTTCAACATCACTAGCCATTGGTATGGTACAAATTAGAACCAGAATGAGATGCTACTACATACCTATTAGAATGGCTAAAATAAGAAATACTGATAATATCAAATGCTGGCAAGGATGTGGAGAGATTGGATCTCTTCTGCATTGGTATTGGGCATGGAAAATAATATAGCCACTCCTGAATTCAGCCTGGCATTTTGTTAAAAAGAAAGTACCATATGACCCAACAATTACATTCCTGGGCATTTATCTTGGAGAAATGAAACTTAGTGTTCACATAAAAACCTGTACATAAGTATTCATAGCTTTATTTATAATAGCCAAAAAATGGAAATGACTAAAATATACTTCTACCAGTAAATGGTTACACAAACTGTGGTATGTCCATACGGTGGAGTAGTATTCAACAGTGAAAAAGAACAGTCTATTAATACACACAACTTGGATAGAAGTTAGGGGCATTATGCTGAGTGAAAATAGCCAGTCTCAAAATATTGCATACTGTATGATTACATTTATGTCATGTTCTTGAAGTGACATTATTATGGATATGGAGAACAGACAAGTTGTTGCAAAAAGTTAAGAAAGGAGAGGGAAGATAAAACTATAAAGAGATATCACATAGAACTTTCTTTGTGATGATAAAACAATTCTGTATCTTGATTATAATGATGGTTATGTGAATCTATACATGTGATAAAATCTCATAAAAGTATACACAAAAACGTGTAAAAGAGTGAGTGCATGTAAAAAATGGTGAAGCCTGAGTAAGCTCTGTAGTCTAATTAATTGTATGCCAAACAATTACCTATTTTTGATAATGCACGATGGTTATTATAAGATGCCAACATTGGAGAAACTGGGTAATGGGTGCACAGGACCTCTTTGTACTATTTTTACAACTTCTTTTGAGTCTTTAATTATTTCCCAACAAGAAATTACAGAGAGCATGATGTAGGGAGGGGAAAAAAAGATGGGAAGAGGGAGAAAGAGAGAAAGATAGAAACAGTGAGGGCTTTTAGGCTAGAAGTAGAATAAAAAGGACCGAATTACCCTTCTACTTAAACCAACAACAACAAAAATTTTTAAATAGACAAAATACATGAAAAAACAGTTTCTAAGATACTGTACATCAGGCAATGAAAGAAAGTGATCACTAAGAGCTGGGAAGCAAGGAAAATGAGTCCCTGCTTACTCCCTCGAGAGAGTCTTCAGGCTGTAGTACATGGAGAAGGGACTAATGTAGAGCCCAGCAGACTCCTTGAATTGAGGAAACCATAAGGAGAGTCCACAGAGATTGATAGCTAGAGTTTATAAAGTACCAGAAGGAATAGAACCTAATGCTCACACAAGTCCAGGAAAAACGCCTATCCCACCTGCCAGACTGGAAAATACCATAACTCATGGAGCACTGGGTAGAGCACTTAGTAGTTGGAAAGAGCCCTAGACTGCGCATTCCTCCAGAGCTGCCTAACAAATCATAAAACAAGAGATGAAAAGTTGAAA
This sequence comes from Stenella coeruleoalba, assembly GCF_951394435.1. NCBI lineage: Eukaryota > Metazoa > Chordata > Mammalia > Artiodactyla > Delphinidae > Stenella > Stenella coeruleoalba. The sequence goes on along the minus strand of NC_137155.1, from coordinate 19,946,489 downwards.
TTGTTTCCAAGTACTTTAACTGCACAAAGCTTGAGATTTATAGAAATACAAAAATGCCTGGAACCCAACAAAATAAAATTCACCATGTCTGGCATCCAATCAAAGATTATCAGACATACAAATAGGCAAGAAATCATGACCCAAGATGAAGTGAATATCAATCAAAACCTATACAGAAAAGACACAGATGTTAGAATTAGCAGAGAAGAAAAATAAAATAGTTATTATAACTGAATTCCACATGTTGGGATAAAGTTAAGTAAGACAATGGAAGATATAAAAAAGACCAAAATTGAATTTCTAGAAATGAAAACTACAATATCTGAGACGAAAAATACAGAGGATGTGATTAGACATAAAAGGATATTTCTTGGGCAAAACTGATTAATTGCATACTTGCTCAAAACCTAGTGTACTGTTGACTTTTTCATTATTCCAAATAATTGAGAGAAAATATAATGATGGGCAGCATTATAACTAGCTCAAAAATATTTGCTTGTAAAAATTTGTTGCTAAGATGTCGTGGGTTGCACTTTTGTCAAGGGAAGAACAGATAAAAAATGTTGACATTAAAATATTTGGTTTTACGGGATTGTGTGTGGTGTTAGAGCTTTTGTTTGTGAAAAACGTGCATTAAAACTAAGACTTCAGGGGCTTCCCTGGTGGCGCAGTGGTTGGGAGTCTGCCTGCCGATGCAGGAGACGCAGGTTCGTGTCCCAGTCCGGGAGGATCCCATGTGCCGCGGAGCGGCTGTGCCCGTGAGCCATGGCCACTGGACCTGCACATCCAGAGCCTGTGCTCCGCAATGGGAGAGGCCACAGCAGTGAGAGGCCGGCATACCACAAAAAAGATTAAAAAAATAAATAAATAAATAAGATTTCAGAGTAGTTATTTAAATCCTTTTTCAAAAGTGTATAATTTATTTTCCTAGCCAGCTGGTAAGCTTTTTGAGGGCATTACCATGTCTTTTGACATGTTTTGAACCTCCCTAAAATACTTAGCATGATGCTTCCCGTAGTGGGTGGTCAGTAGTGTTTATAATGTAAAAGAGGGAATCCTCCAGCTGTGATGCACTGAAATTTAACCTGTTCCTAATAAGACAGCACCAGAATTATCCCTCAGAATGTAAGTAAACAAAGTCTGTTACAAGGTTTGGAGTGGGGAGTGGTGGGGTGGGGGGCAGGAAGAAGCTCACCTTAGCCAAGAGGCTTATTTTTAAACAAGGCTATTTTTAAACAAGGAACAGAAATTCTGCCAATTACTCCTTAGAGCCCTATCTTTGTCCGTGGCTAGAGCTGATTAGATCAGGTGCATTTTGGGTTAAATAATGAGTAATGCTTATCAACCAGGTATTTGGAAATCACTCAGTCAGTCAAACTTGGATATTTATATACTTGAGTAGATTTGGACATGGCAGATTTTGAGAGCAAATGCTAGAGTTTAAAAACATGTCCTGAGAAGAAACTTTTCTCTCACTTAAAGGAAGCCAAGTCACAGGGGGATAGGTTAGTCATTTCCCATTTCTTGGTCAAAAAAATATTGTCTGATTTTCATTGGTAAAGGGGATTAAATAAGGAGCAAGGTTTCTGCAGCCCCAAGTTCCAATCTCTGTTACAAGATTTTTGTAGGAAGGAATTTATAAACTTTACAAATAAGAATTAGAATCTCCACAGATTCAACCCAAAGTACAGAGTTTTCAGTAAATTTCTTATTCGCAAGATAAAGCTATTTTCCAGCAACTTAAATGGAACTTTACAAACTGTCTTGCTTGTGAGTATTGTCCCTAAGCTAAAATCACTTGTGTGTTCATTTTGTTAGTAACAGTAGTACTGTGCATGGTCTCCTCTGCTGCAGAAGGAAATGGGTAGATTTGGCTTCTCCTTCCGTAAGCAAGAAACTCATGATTGAGGAGGTAAAAGATCTTAGATATTTGGGAAACCCTTACTATTGTTGATGCTTTACTATTGCTATTAAAATGTGTAAAAAATAATAGAACAACCAATATTCAGGATTACCAGTTCTTTCCTCTACGTTTATTTGAATTACTAGAAAAAGAAGTTCTGTACTATACAAAAGCTATTGGTTGTAGATACCTTGAAATCCTGACCTGCTAAATGTGGTAAGGCACAAAAAGATGAACAGATTAAAATTGATAAAGTTGATCCCCTTAATGATGAAGATTGGGGAAAAAGAGAAGCTTCTAATACAGGGATTACTAGTTGGAATGAGAGAGATTTTAAGCAGTTTACTGAGACGTGGGTTGTGATGATACTGAAAATACAGCAAGAGAAGTGGAAGGAAAAAGAGACTCTAGAGGAAGTCATTGAATATGCTGCTGTCTTTTGGGCAAGATCCAGTGAAGATGTAGATAGATAAGATTATGGCTCAGATTAAAGGGGAGAGACAAGAATTCACAGGAGAATTTGTATCACACAAAAGCACTTGACACAAAGATTGAATGGTACAAAGCACCTTTTCAGCAGCTGGGAACATCATATGATACTAACAAAGGAGAAAACTGTCCTAGAGAAGAGAGTTGTTTCCTGATTTGTGTGCTTGGATTCAACAAAGAAAATGTATATGATGAATTGAGCCAGTGTATTCACAACATTCATCAGTTCAGATTTGACTGGTCTCTTAAGTTCAGAATTGCAGTGGATCTCCAGAGGAGGTGTAGCATCTTAACTACCTTGATTGAAAGAAAAAACAGAACTAGAAGACTAGAGATGGGAAACAAACCAGGTGAGCTCAATGATTGCCATAGCCTATTACCTTGAGAGTGTTTCCAGGCTGCAGGGCAGGGATGGGTAACATAGTCAGAGCCCAACAGACTCACCAAGTGGAGGAGACCAGGGCTGCTAGAGTTAACAAGAGAAAGTTCCAGAGCAAACAGAGGTACACAGGGTGCCCATGACTGTTCAGCAAATACGGATCAGCATCTGTGTGAGGAAACCACCTGATACATGCTACAATATGAATGAACCTCATAATAATTATGCTGAAATAACCTAGATATTTTTTAAAAGACTACGTATTGTATATTTTGTATGACTCCATTTATTAAAATCTTAGAAAATGCAACTAATCCAAAGTGACACAAAGTAGATTAGTAATTATCGAAGGATTGGTGGGGGTCGGGGGGGTTGTAGAGGTGACAGGCCGGGTGGGGCATGAGGGAAAGATTACAAAGGGGCACAAGGAAACTTAGGAGTGATGGATATGTTCATTATCTTGATTGAGGAGATGGTTTTGCAGACTTTTACATATGTAAAAACATTACATTACATACTTTAAATGCATGTATTATTTTGTCAATTTCACTTAAATAAAGCTCTTTTTAAAACCTGCATCCAAAAAAAATACAAACAAAAAACAGAGTAGTTTCCCTTTCAGAGTTGTTCTGAGGAAAAGAAAGGCGAGAACAAGCCCAAGTAACCTATTTGCAACTCTCTTCCAACTCAGGTTGTCTTTACTAAGATTTTTGCAGTTCAAAAGTGTTTTTCAGTTTTAGAGATGTAGTTTTAGGATCTATGTAGTCAAATATTGCTCTTGTCAATCAAGATATAACTTTATGCAATTTTGTGTTTCAGGCCTCCTGAATCAAGCAAGCAAACATGAAAAATGGATTAAGGCTGATGCTCCAAAAGGCACTGTAAGCTTTAGAAGCCAAAGCTGGTTTCAGTCCCTGAAACTGCAGGACTGAGAATGGTTTGAGTTATGTTTCTAAATTTTAACAACGATTAGTAGATCTGTGACTACAAAAACTCAAATACCACTGTTCATATAAATGTTGAAAACAATAAATTGGGATGTCTTGGGGTAGCCTTTTCAAAATTTGTACTTAGCTATTAGTTTTCTTCTGTAACAAATTACCACAAACTTATTGACTTAAAATAATACCTGTTTGCCCTGGGATCTCCTGGACCCTGACTCCACCCAGCAGTAACCCAGCACTAGCCCCAGGGCCTCCCAGGGTTCTGCCATCAACCATCAACCAGTGGCCAGCAGCATCTGCACAAGGCAGGACCTAGCAACCAAGCAGACCAGGGGCCAACCTAGCCTATTAGACCACCTACATAGTCAGCCTGCCAAAACAGGAAGACCCACACAACCCTCATAGGAGGAACCCCTAGAGCATATAACTGTTGAGAGGAGAGTGCACTGCTGGAACACAAAAGGTCACTTCTTCAAGGTTGGGAAACATAACCAACCTACCAGGTACATAAAAATAAAAACAACTAGTTAGGCAAAATGAGGCAACAGAGGAACATATTCCAAACAAAGGATTAAGATAAAACACCAGAAAAAGAACTAAGTGAAGTGGAGATATGCAATCTAACCAAGAAAGAGTTCAGGGGTGTGATTGTACAGATGATCAAAGAACTTGGGAAACAAATGGATGCACAGAGTGAGACATTAGAAGTTTTTAACAAAGAGTTAGAAAATAGAAAGAACAACCGAACAGAGATGAAGAATACAATAACTGAAATGAAAAATACACTAGAGGGAATCAATAGTAGACTAAATGATACAGGGAAATGGATTAGTGAGCTGGAAGACAGAGTAGTGGAAATCAGTGATGGTGAAGGAAAAAAGAAAAGAAATGAGGACAGTTTAGGAGATTTCTGGGACATCAAGCTCACTAATATTTGCATTATAGGATTCCCAGAAGGAGAAGAGAAAGAGAAAGGGGCTGAGAACATAATTGAAGACAATAGCTGAAAACTTCCCTAACCTGGGAAGGGGAAACAGACATCTAAGTCCAGGAAGTGCAGTGAGCACCATACAGGATTAACCTAAAGGGGCAGACACCAAGACACATTGTAATTAAAATGGCAAAAATTAAAGATAAAAGAGAATATTAAAAGCAGCAAGGGAAAAGCAACATGTTACATAAAAGGGAACTCCCATAAGGCTATCACCTGACTTTTCAACAGAAACTCTTCAGGCCAGAGCAGCATGGCATGATATATTTGAAGTGATGAAAGGGAAAAACCAAAACCCAATAATACTCTGCAAGGCTCTCATTCAGATTTGATGAAGAGATAAAAAGCTTTACAGAGAAGCAAAAGCCAAGAGTTCAGCATCACCAAATTGGCTTTAAAGAAATGTTAAAGGAACTTCTGTAAGCAAAAAAGGACACAAGAAACATGAAAATCATGAAAGGAGAAAGCTCATTGGTAAAGGCAAACATATAGTAAAGGTAGGAAATCATTCATGCACAAAGCTAGTAGGAAGGTTGAAAGACAAAAGTAGTAAAATTGTCTATATCCACAATAAGTAGTTAAGGGATACACAAGACAATTATATGTAAAAAATGATATCAAAAACAGTAATCATGAGGGTAGGAGAGTACAAATTCTGTTAAAATGCATTGGAAATTAAGAGATCAGCAACTTCAAACAATCATGTATATATAGATTGCTATATGTAAATCTCATGGTAACCACAAACGAAAAATCTATAAAAGATGCAAAAAAGAAAAAGGAATCCAAACATAACACTAAAGGTAGTCATCAAATCACAAAAGAAGAGAACAAAAGAAGGAACAAAAAAGACATACAAAAACAGCCCCAAAACAGTGAACAATATGGCAATAAGAATATACATATCGATAATTACTTTAAGTATAAATGGATTAAATGCTCCAATCAAAAGACATAGAGTGACTGAATGGATACAAAAACAAGACTCATATATATGCTGCCTACAGGTGGCTCACTTCAGATCTAAAGACACACACAGACTGAAAGTGAGAGGATAGAAAAAGGTATTCCATGCAAAGGGAAATCAAAAGAAAGCCAGGGTAGCAATATTTATATCAGATGAAATAGATTTTAAAACAAAGACTGTAAGAAAAGACAAAGAAGGACATTACATAATGATCAAGGGATCAATCCAAAGAGAAGATACAACAATTATAAATATATATGCACCCAGCATAAGCAAAGCTAAACACACAAAGCAAATATTAACAGACATATGGGGAGCAATGGACAGTAACACAATAGTAGTAGAGAATTTAATACCCCATTTACATCAATGGACAGATCATCCAGACAGAAAATCAATAAGGAAACACAGGCCTTAAATGACACACTAAACAAGATGGAACTTATATAAACATTCTATCAGAAAGCAGCAGAATACACATTCTTTTCAAGTGCACATGGAACATTCTCCAGGATAGATAACACGCTAGGCCAGAAAACAAGCCTTGGTAAATTTAAGAAAATTGAAATCATGTCAAGCATCTTTTCTGACCACAATGCTGTGAGACTAGAAATCAACTACAAGAAAAAAGAAAAATCTGCAAAAAATATAAACATGTGGAGGCTAAACAATATGCTACTAAACAACCAATAGATCACTGGTGAAATCAAAGAAGAGATAAAAGAATACCTGGAGACAAATGAAAACAAAAGCACAACAATAGAATCTCTGGGATGCAGCAAAAGCAGTTCTCAGAGCACAGTTTATAGCAATACAAGCCTGCCTCAGGAAACAAGAAAAATCTCCAATACACAACCTAACATTACACCTAAAGGAACGAGAAAAAGAAAAACAAACAAAACCCAAAATTAGTCAAAGGAAAGAAATCATAAAGGTCAGAGCAGAAATAAATGAAATAGACTCTTTAAAAAAAAAAAGAAAATATCAGAGAAACTAAGAGCTGGTTCTTTGAAAAAATAAAGAAAATTGATAAACCTTTAGCCAGATTCATGAAGAAAAAAAGAGGATCCAAATCAATAAAATCAGAAATGAAAAAGGGTGAAAAAGGGTGATGCCATGGAAATACAGAGGATCATAAGAGACTACTAGAAACAACTATGTGTCAATAAAATGGACAGTGTTGAAGAAATGGGCAAATCCTAGAAATGTACAATCTTCCAAGAGTGAACCAGCAAGAAGCAGAAAATATGAACAGACCAATTAGAAATAATGAATTAGTAATAAAAAAAAAACCCTTCCAACAAACAAAAGTCCATGACCTGATGGCTTCACAGATGAATTGTGCCAAACATTTAGAGAAGAGTTAACACTTACGCTTATTATACTGTTCCAAAAAATTGCAGAGGAAGGAACACTTCCAAACTGATTCTTCATGGCCAGCATCACCCTGATACCAAAAGTAGACAAAGATATCTCACACATACACAAATTACAGGCAGTTATCACTGATGAACATTGATGTAAAAATCCTCAATAAAACATTAGTAAACCGAATCCAACAATACATCAAAAGGATCATATACCATGATCAAGTGGGATTTATCCTAGGGATGCAAGAATTTTTCAATATCCACAAATCAATCAGTGTGATATGCCACATTAATGAAGAATAAAAACCATATGATCATCCCAATAGATGCAGAAAAAGCTTTTGACAAAATTTAGCATCCATTTGTGATTAAAAACTCTCCAGAAAGTGGGCCTAGAGGGAACACACCTCAACATAATAAAGGCCATATATGACAAACCAATGCTAACATCATACTTAGTGGTGAAAAGCTGAAAGCATTTCCTCTAAGGTCAGTAACAAGACAACGATGCCCATTCTTGCCACTTTTATTCTGCATAGTTTTGGAAGTCCTAGCCACAGCAGTCAGACAAGAAAAAGAAATAAATGGAATCCAAATTGGAAAGGAAGAAGAAAAACTGTACTGTTTGCAGATGACATACTATACATAGAAAATCCTGAAGATACCACCAAAAACTACTAGAGCTCGTCACTAAATTTGTGAAGTTGCAGGATACAAAATTAATACACAGAAATCTGTTGTGTCTCTATACACTAACAATGAACTATCAAAAAGAGAAATTAAGAAAACAATCCCATTTACCATCACATCAAAAAGAATAAAATACCTAGGAATAAACCTACCTAAGTAGGTAAAAGACCTGTACTTGGAAAACTATAAGGCACTTACGAAAGAAATTGAAGGCAATCCAAACAGATGGAAAGGTATGCTGTGTTCATGGATTGGAAGAATTAATATTGTAAAATGACCATACTAGCCAAGGCAATCTACAGATTCAATGCAATCTATATCAAAATACCAAGGGCATCTTTTTCACACAACTAAAATAATTATTCCTAAAATTTGTGTGGAAACACAGAAGACCCTGAATAACTAAAAAAATCTTCAGAAAGAACAGAGCTGGAGGAATCATGCTCCCTGTCTTCAGACTATACTGTAAAGCTACAGTTATCAAAACAGTGTGGAATTGGCACAAAAACAGATATGTAGATCAGTGGAACAGAATAGAGACCCAGGAAATAAACCCACACACTTACAGTCAATTAATCTATGACAAAGGAGGCAAGAATATATTACAGTGAAAAAAGTCTTTTCAATAAGTGGTGCTGGGAAAACTGGACAGCTACATGTAAAAGACTAGAATTAGAATATTCTCTAAAACCATATGCAAAAACAAACTCAAAATGGATTAAAGATCTAAATGTAATACCAGAAAGCAAAACTTGTAGAAGAAAGCATAGGCGGAACACTCTTTGGCATAAATTGTAGCAATATTTTGGGAGATCTGTCTCCTAAAGCAAAGGAAATAAAAGCAAAGATAAACAAATGGAACCTAATTAAATTTAAAAGCTTTAGCACAGCAAAGGAAATCATCGACAAAATAAAAAGGCAACCTACTGAATGGGAGAAAATATTTGCAAATGATATGACCCATAGAGGTTTATATCCAAAATATACAACAGCTTTTACAACCCAACATCAAAAAAAAAGAAAAAAGAAACCTGATTTAAAAATGGGCAGAAGACCCAAATAGATATTTTTCTAAACAAGTCTTACAGGTGGGCACAGGCACTTGAAAAGATGCTCAACATCATTAATAATCAGAGAAATTCAAAATAAAACCCCAGTGAGATATCACCTCACATTTGTCAAAATGGCTATCATTGTAAAAGATCACAAAAAATGTTGGCAAGGATGTGGAGAAAAGGCAAACTTCTTACACTTGGTGAGAATGTAAATTGGTGCAGCCACCATGGAAAACAGTATGGAGGTTTATCAAAAAAACAAAAAATAGGACTAACATGACCCAGCAATTCCACTCCTGGGTATTTATCTGAAAAAAACAAAAATACTAATTTAAAAAGATACATGCACCCCAGTAGTCATAGCATTATTTATAATTGGTAAAATATGGAAGTAACCTAAGTGTTCATTAACAGATTAATGGATAAAGAAGATGTGGTACGTACACACACACACACACACACACACACACACACACACTGGAATACTACTCAGCCATGAAAAAGAATGAAATTTTGCCATTTGCAGCAACATGGATGGACCTGGAGGGTATTATGCTAAGTGAAATAAGTCAGAGAAAGACAGATACTGTATGATATCACTTGTATGTGGAATGTAAAAAATAAAACAAACTAGTGAATATAACAAAAAAGAAGCAGACTCATAGAGAACACACATCAGTGGTTACCAATGGGGAGAGAGAAGTGGGGAGGGGCAGGATAGGGGTAGGGGTTTACGAGGTACAAACTACTATATATAAAATAAGCTACAAGGACATATAGTACAACACAGGAGATATAGCCAATATTTTATAATAACTATAAATGGAACATAACCTTTAAAAATTGTCAATCACTATGTTGTACACCTGAAACTTATATAATATTGTATATCAACTATACCTCATTAAAATTTTTTGAAAAATAAAATCAGTTGTAAAGCTGAAAAAACTAATACTAACACCTATTTATCAGCTCATAGTTCTGTAGGTCGAGCTCAGCATGGTTAGATTCTCTGCTCGGGTTATCCACAAGGCTGGACTTAAGGTATTGTCCAGGCTGAGCTCTCATCTAGATGATCTGAGGAATAGTCTACTTCCAGGTTCATTCGTATTGTTGGCAAAATGCAGTTCCTTGTGACTGTGTGACTGAGATCTCTGTTTCCATGCTGGCTGTCAGTTGGCAATCACTCTAAATTTCTAGAGGCCACCTGCATCTCTTTTATATGGCCTTCTCTTCAGGCCAGCACTAATGCAATCAGTCCTTGTCATGCTGTGAATATCTGAGCTCTTTTTCTGCAGCCACCTTGGGATAACTCTGCTTTTAAAGAGCTCAGAGGATTAGGTCACGCTTACTCAGGATAATCTTTGTTTTGCCATATAATGTAACAGTCATGGAGTGATATCTCATCATATTCATAGTTTCCACTTATACTCAAGAAGAAGACATTTTACAAAAATATAGGTAATAGGAGGCAGCTATTTTGAAATTCTTTGTACCAGAGCTCTTGTGTAACATGTTTTCTACTTAGTATTGTGCTTACTATGACAACAGTATAACTTTAAGCTGTGAATAAAACACATCACAAATATCATGCAGTTGCTACTGATTCTTATTTTTTGTATGTAATTTAAGACATAATGCATTGTGGGGAGGGGGCATTCAGCTACTTTATAGCCTGGTGTATGAAGACAGATTTTCACTTTTACAATGGCGTACTATATAAAGTTATTTTATGAATTCTCTTTCTTTCAAACCTTACATGTTTATTCCTGGAACATTTAAATTATACAACACTGAATAGGCCTATCTACTGAACTGTATTTCTTATGCTTAGGATAAATCAGTTCTTAAGCTCCGATTTTCTAATAAGCCTTTCCAAATATGACTTGTAATAGTCTCTTTTTGTTAATATTTTATTTGGAGTTCTGTCTTTAACTTCTTATTTATAAAACAAAAAGTCAGCTTTGCGGGGTGTCTCAAAGTCACTTTTTAGTTCACCCTTCATGAAATCAAAATTTGTATGAGTTTGGACAACACTTACATGTTAGTATGTTTGATGTGGTTGTGGTGTGTGTGTGTTAAATTATTAAGTAGAGGAAACTGGGAAGCAGTGAGGCAATTTTTATAATCTTTTTCACCTTATGCAATTATATAAATATTTTCATGACTAAAAAAAAGTTTATGAAGTTTGTCAACAACAGCCAGAAAGGTCATGAGCATAAACAGCAGTCAACTGTATTTAAAATTATTAAAGGAAAGGTACATCTTTGGATAACATAGTCAAGTCCAAACAGAAAGGAAATGTGACATATTTTACTCTCTTGAACACAGACCTATATATTTCAAATGCTTAAGATCTGAAGACCTAAGTAATATTTTGGATACCTTGAGTACTTTGCACTGAGAACTTAAAGATTTCACCATCTGTTCTCTCTACTCCTTGGTCCCCTTTCATAGCCCACTTTTTCTAACACCTACCCTTTTTCTTTCATTTCTGTAACTATAAAATGTGTCTCCTCATAATTAACAAATGTGTCTCCTTTTCTTGTTTAAAAGAAGACCTTACTCAAAGAGTTTTTGGAGCAGACTTTGACAGTTAAATACCCTGCCTGGTTTCTAGAGAACATAACGGGGTATGTTTCTCCTTAACCCTGGTCTTCCCCATGCACGTGTTTTTCCTTTAGAAAGCAGTTGCCTCCTGTATAGGTCTCTCCAGTTGTGTGCTTGTGACAGTTAGGGGTCAGAAGCCAATTTATATGCAGCTCCCAGAATCTCCAAATTTAGTTAAAAATCACCCTCTGGAACAGTCATCTTATGTCTGTTGGGTTAGGTCTTAAAATTTCCTACTCGGCTGATTCCCCTGTCTACTTCCAGGAACCATTCTACAGCTAAATGATACTACGTACTTCAAAAACTTTCAAAACCAACTTAAGAAAGGGGAGAATTACTAAAAGCATTTAGCTGATATCAGAATATCCTATAATAATACCTTGTAAAATACCTTTTAAAAAAATAAGACCTTTAAAAACTTTTCAAAATAACTTTCATATCTTTTACCTTAAGTTTTATCCTTACTTCACATTTGTGGGGTACAAAAGACAGTAACCCCATTTAAGAGATGAGTAATGGAGGAAATAGAAAGGTTAAAAGACTGATCTAATATTACCAACATTGTTTGTGGCAGTCAGAACAGATTTCTTCCTTTTCTGGACTCTATAAACATCAGTGTTACGTAGTATCAAATAATGATACACTGGCATGTGATCATTTGAATTCTGTTAAAATCCAAAGGGAGTTATCTTTTACCAGAATGGTAAAAATTCATAGATTAAAGCTTTTAAAAATTAATCTGTAGATACACAATCAGTAACGCGTATCTCCTAGCATAAAATTGGGAGCTTTTTTGATATACCATAGTTTGAAAAATTCTTCCATAGTGCAAATTTGATCTTTCTGTTTTTTAAGGAGCCTCCATACTGTTCCATAGTGGCTGTACCAATTTACATTTCTACCAACCGTATAGGAGGGTTCCCTTTCTCCACTCCCTCCCCAGCATTTATGACTGTAGCCATTCTGATCAGAGTGAGGTAATACCTCATTATAATTTTGATTTGCATTTCTCTAATATTTAGTTACGTTGAGCATTTTTTCATGTGCCTGTTGGCCATCTGTATGTCTTTTTTTGGAGAAATGTCTATTTAGATCTTCTGCCCATATTTGGATTGGGTTGTTTGGGTTTTTTTTTGATATTGAGCTATATGAGCTGTTTGTATATGTTGTAAATTAATCCCTTGTCTGTTGCATCATTTGCAAATATTTTCTCCCATTCTGTAGGTTGTCTTTTCATTTTGTTTAAGGTTTCCTTTGCTGTGCAAAAGCTTTTAAGTTTAATTAGGTCCCATTTGTTTATTTTTGATTTTATTTCCATTACTCTAGGAGATGGATCCAAAAAGATATTTCTGCAATTTATGTCAGAGTGTTCTGCCTGTGTTTTCCTCTAGGAGATTTATAGTATTTGGTCTTACATTTAGATCTTTAATCTACTTTGAGTTTATTTTTGTATATGGTGTTAGAGAATGTTATAATCTCTTTCTTTTATATATAGCTGTCCAGTTTTCCCAGCACCACTTATTGAGGAGACTCTTTTCTCCATTGTATCTTCTTGTCTCCTTTGTCATAGATTAATTGACCATAGGTGTGTGTGTTTATTTCTGGGCTTTCTATTCTCTTCCATTGACCTATATTTCTATTTTTGTGCCAGTACCATACTTTCTTGATTACTGTAGCTTTGTAGTATAGTCTGAAGTCAGAGAGTCTCATTCCTCCTGCTCTGTTTTTCTTTCTCAAGATTGCTTTGGCTATTCAGGATCTATTGTGTTTCCATACAAATTAAAAATTTATTTTTGTTCTAGTTCTGTGGAAAGTGCCATTGGTAAATTGATAGGGATTGCACTGAATCTGTAGATTGCTTTGGGTAGTATAGTCATTTTAAAAAATATTGATCCTTTCAATTCAAGAACACGTTATATCTTTCCATCTGTTTGTGTCATCTTCAATTTCTTTCATATGATCCAGCAATCCCACTCCTGGGCATATATCCAGAGAAAACTATAATTCGAAAAGATACTTGCACCCCAATGTTCATTGAAGCACTATTTGCAATAGCCAAGACATGGAAGCAACCTAAGTGTCCATCAACAGATGAATGGAGAAAGAAGATGTGGGGTGTGTGTGTGTGTGTGTGTGTGTGTGTGTGTGTGTGTAAAATGGAATATTAGTCTTAAAAATAATGAAGTAATACCATTTGCAGCAACAAGGATGAACCTAGAGATTATCACATTAAGTGAAGTAAGCTAGACCAAGACAAATATCATATGACATCTCTTATACATGGAATCTAAAAAAAGAAAAGATACAAATGAACTTATTTACAAAACAAAAATAGACCCACAGACATAGAAAGCAAACTTAGGTTACCAAAGGGGAAAGGTGGTAGGGGGAGAGATAAATTAGGAGGCTGGGATAAACATGTACTGACTACTATATGTAAAATATATATAGATCCTTGAAGTCATTGCCCTTACTCAAACTCTTACTCTGATTTATATAGCCTTCTGCTTTCTTTTCTAAAGAGAAGCTTCTAAATTCCTTGTCAATAACATCACATTTCTCAGGATTGTTTCGTACAACTGTAACCTTAAATTTGATAATCTCATCAAAACTATTGGTTTGATTAAGGTAAATTTAAGTGGAAAATTTACATAGTAGCAGTGCTTGATTTGGCTTTTTAAAATCATGATTATTAGACAGAAGAACTTATAGATGTATTTAGAAACATCTGTAGCTGGAATAAGAATCTGGAGATGATTTGCTGTTTGTTTACACAGTTAAGATCCAGCTAGTAAAAATACTTGGACGAAATGAAGTTGCCAAGTTCTACATTTTTTGTTCTTCCTGCTTGAGGTTGAAGGTCATGCTGCTTCCTGTTCACTACTGTATGTTGACTCTTCCGCCATCAATTCTGAATCTTTAAGTTGTGTTATATCTTGTTGCTCTGGAAGAGGCTTGCCTTCGCAATCATAGCCAAACCAAAGTGGAGGGTCGGTAGCATTATATTCCTGCTGCTGAACTATAGATGACATTCTCTTAGCTGCTTCTCTGTAATAACAGTGATGAGCATTAGCTAGTTGCAGAAGTAATCACTAGTGCAGAATTTTCAAACTAGATCACATTTGGAATTAAAGAACTCACTGTCACAACTTGAATTCATTTCACATCTCTCTTGCCTTCCTGATGGGGAGGGTGTGGGTAAATTGTGCTAATAATCAGGATCCCAAAGCTTAAGTAGCTCAATAGTTCTCTGGTTCATCCAGTTCAGAGATTAACAGATACGGTAAATGGGTAAGGAAACTGCATGGCCATGGCGTAGGAACACTGAGAGCACTCTATAGCACTCTTAAATGAGCACTCTGCCTGATATTTCCAGTTTCTTTGATGAGGGAGTATCCTAACCAACCAACCTGTGAAGGCTGGCCATGCAACAGAGCAGGAGCTCTTAACCTAGAGTCCACAGATCCCTGTTGGATACATGGATGAACTTCAGGGAAGCCCATGAACTCCCTGAAAATTCATGCAGTTTTTTATCTACTATGTATTTTTTTGAGGGGAGGGTTTGTGACTTTCATCGAAGTCTCAAAAGGTGTTCCATGGTCAAAATGACTAAAAATATTGTTACTGTCTCTCTTAGGAGGAAGGAAGCAAAGAAGTCATGTAAAAGTTGTTCAGGACCCCAATTCCAACATGGTGGGAGGAGGGCATTCCCGACACCACCAAGCAATTCTCAGACACCAGCTGGATGTCCTATAATTCAACTCAATTATGATGCTATCTACCTGGAAATCACGTTAGATTCCACAAATTAAGGGCTCAGTTCCACAGATCACCCTTCACTTCAGATACCAGGTTGTTACCTGGGCTTCTGATCTACCAGCTAGAGCTGCTCACAGGACACAAACATTTTACTTGCTGGATCACTGGTTTATTAAAGGCTATTACTCAAGAACAACCAGGTATCAGAGATGCATAGGGCAAGGTACAGGGAAAGGATGCTGAGCTTCTGTGCTCTCTCCAGGCATACCACTCTCCAAATATATATGAGAAATATATTTTGATCATCTGAATGACCAAATGTATATGTCTTATAAAGCACAGTATTGCAGCATCAGGAAAAAAAAGTATATCTAACTTGAAAATAATGTCATTTCCAAGACAGAAGGATTTTCCTAGAAAGTTGTTTTGAATCTTCAGACCAGTACCAAACAGGAAATGAGTAATTGGCAGCTTCCCTAGGATCAGAAATGAGTAATGTTTGCCCACATACGGGCTACTTTGCCTGTTTTTGCTGTATATTACGATGAGTTATTAATTGCAGCAGTTTGGAAACAGTCATTGATATGGAGGCTGATGTTATCATATACTTTGGCTTAAGTCTGTGCTCAATGGCTATATGAGTTCTAGTAGGGTAATGAAATCAAAAAGGCTAAGGTACATCAGTTGTTTGAAATACTGTTTCACTTGAATCAAATCTTAGGTGTTTTAAAATAACTGTAAGCAAACTCAGCAGGGAGACAACCAAAGCATTGCCAATTCTGTCTCTTACCACATTGCTTTTTGGCTAATACATTTGCACTTGCAAAACTTTAAAGAAGTTTAAAAAACAATTTGAATAAAAACAATTGTTATACTAATTTCTAGTTCTGAGCCACCAATCCTTGCGGATTAAAACTTGGCAAACAGGTGTCTTCTGTTTCGAGAAATACTTATTCTGAAATTTGAAAATGATAAGTTTATAGTCAAATCTATAAAATTTTACATTCTGTTAATTTTTTAATCTTTTTTTAAAAGTTTGATCCTGGGCTTCTCTGGTGGTGCAGTGGTTGAGAGTCCGCCTGCCGATGCAGGGGACACGGGTTCATGCCCCGGTCCGGGAAGATCCCACAAGCCATGGAGTGGCTAGGCCCATGAGCCATGGCCGCTGAGCCTGCGCGTCCGGAGCCTGTGCTCCGCGACGGGAGAGGCCACAACAGTGAGAGGCCCGCGTGCCGCAAAAGAAAAAAAAGTGTGATCCTATGTTTTAAACTTCTTGTATAATCTTTCTATGTCCTCTAAGTAGGATATTATTTTTGCATAATGTAAACACAAGCATTTTTGAAAAGTATCAGGAAACTTGAAAATGTAGAAACTGAATGCTCCTGCCAGAAACATGTCTGTCTGTTTGTCTCAAACTCCCTCTCTCTCTTTTAATAGCTTAATGCTCTAGTATAGATGGGAGCTGGGAAATATTGAAAAGAAAATGTCTACTTAGGACTCACTGTGTGTTCTAAGTTTCTTCAAGTGCATGTGGGATCCTTTGAGTACCTTCTGCTCAGGTACTTAGGCCTGAGTGACTCCAAGAACTTGTAGGAAATGATTTGGGAATTGAAGCCGTCTACTGCAATGGTTAGTCATTACACATTTAACCTGGCGAGAGGGGATTCTTTGGATCAGTATAGAACAATGATTTTCAAACACGATATGCCACACAGTTGTAAAGTATCAGATGGTTAATAATAATGATATTTTGAAGTTTGTAAGTGATTTTTGTTTTTTATAAATTAAAGGGGATTCAAGGTTATCCCTGTAATAACATCACTTGCCCTCACACTTCCTTCTAGTTTCTTGAGTAAGCTAAAAGAAAGGGGAATTTGGAGCCTACATCAAAGACTACTTGTAATCAGCCTCTTATTTATGCATCAGCAAGTAAATTGGGCAAACAGTACTTGTCTCCCCTTATTGATCAAATCTCTTGAATGTTAGAGCTTTAAAAAACTTGAAAATCACTAATCTAAAGATAAAAGAGCAGCATAACAGTGATAAGATCTAGGTATAAAGTATGGCTCTTTTTATTTGTATGACTTTGGGTATGTTATTTAAGCTGCTTATACCAGTTTCCTTATTCATTTTTATGGTAATAGGGTATTTGTGAGGATTAGATAATAAACATAAAATAAGATTTAGCACATACATGGCAAGTGATAATTGTTAAGTAATATTATTTGTTCATATTAATAATAAAATTCAGTAGGTCCAAATTACAAGGGCCTTACCACAAAGACCTTTCCGTGAGCTAGAGAGAACTCTGAGATTTATTTCCTAACAACACAGATCTTAGAGTACCTAGGTAGTAATTTATGCTGCCAGGAACTGCTAAATAAGGTCCTCAAGGAATCTCTATACTGCTGTTTGGGGCTCTGAAGACCACCTAGACTTTCTCTACTCATCTCTCTAAAGTTTAAAGTTTTCGACTCCAGACACAAAAATATCAGAAAGGTCCCTTTGCTCTTTGCTAATTATAGACTTAATGGCTCTTCTGCCTCTTTGTGATTCAGACCCTCCTGGGTTGTGGAGACTATTGTTTGGGTCTTTCTCCCTCTTTTCCACTATGCTTTTCTTCATCTCCATTGCCTGTCTTGCTTTCCCCACAGAGGTCCATAAATTGAAAGGTTAGTTGAATACAACTGCTTCAAATGTAGATAGCTAGATTTTCCTCTCAAATTTATAATCTCAGTTATTACTTATTTCTCCTTGAATTAAAGGAGCCTTTATTATGTCTCCACATGGGACTTCTGGAATCACTTCCTGGGATCCCTTCAGGCTCTGGGGTTGTAGAATAACAGCATATCTCATGCTGGAAGCACTTCAGCCAATTTGCTCATTGACCAAAAGTTTGCTACTCCCCTAGTTCAGATAGGGTGGGCTCAACAGACCTCTTTGATTTGTAAAGCTGGTGCAGTGTTTTCAGATTCCATTGAGTATGGGGGAATTTGTATATAGAACAGTTTCTTCTGAGGGCTATAATTGGATTTTAAGGGCTGCATTGTATACTTTTATGTCCAAATGGAATCAGATGTGTGGGAATATATTGCTTTGTGATTCAAAGTCATTGAACCTCTTCCCAAGAAAAATCTCTTATATCCTAACTACCAAATGTTCCATTTCACCCAGACAAAACAAAGCTCTTGCTGTTTAGGGAGCAAGAGCAAACAACTGTGCTTTTTTAGAGTGAACATAGGTAGGGGATTAGATGTCATCATGAGCTTGTGTCTTGAAGGGTCCACATTCTCTGCAGCACTTCCAGTTCCACCCAAGAGTCCCATGGATCTAAGTGGAGAAGAAGATGTTCTACAGTCTCTAGAGCTGACCCCAAACAGCAGAATGTGGCCAGGCCTTACCACTTCTCTAATCAGTTTTGAAGCCCAAGTATCTTGGACTTGACTGACAAACAGCATCCTCTCCTAGAAGCAGGATGTCAAGAACAGATGCTCCTGGAGCCTAACTAGTCTAGCCACCCTGCTGCGGGGATAGCCCTTCTTCATTGCTAGACAAGGATAGAATCAGAGAATTCTAGGCCTCTTTCTTGCTGGATCTTAGTAGGAGTGGAGCTATAAGGGAGAGTACAGTGGTTTGGCCTCTTTAGACAATGAGATGGGCAGACAAGCCAGCTCCCTTCTAGGTATTAGGGCCAAGTCTCTGCTTCTTGCTCATAGGGACAGGCAGGCTTGGTGGTAGAAAACAAAATAGGCCTTTTGGCTGTCCTGGATTAGGTAAAGGAATTTTCCATAGATTCAGTTAGTTAACTTGAGTTTTGCATTGGGTTTTGGGGGCCAAACCCTAGTAGTAAAATCTTACTTGTTTTATTTTCTTTGCGTATTTTTATCTAAGGACCTTGGAAGAGGAGTGGGTAGTCAAAGGCAGGAATTGGAAATTACTAGATATCTTGGGTCTTCTTGATCAAGCACCATATTTATTACACTTTAACATCCCATACCATGATTACGTTCACCATGTTTAGGATCAGAGAGGCCCTGGCTAGAAAGTCTTCATTCATTCTACTTAAAATCCTACGTTTTAGAAGTTCAATAATATTACCTCCCGAAAATAATGATCGGCAAAATAAAGTCAAAAGATTAGAAGCTAAACTCCTTTGTGTAATATATTAATTCATTTACTGTCATCTTGCCCAAAGTTGGCTGTTTAACGATATGACAGGGTCAGCAGGGACTCGTAGGACCTCATTTCATGGTATACACTTTAAATGAAGTTAATAATGTCCATGTCAGTCGTCTCCAGACCTGTCAAGAAGGGCTGAGTCTCTACTCCTCTCCAAAAATTTTTAAGAACCTGCTCCCTTTTTTCTGATCCAGCTTCAGTTGGCTGCCCTCCTCCCTGGCAAGCCTGGGCCCAGTGCGAGTGCCTATTTTACAAGTAATAGTTTTGTTTTTGTTTTGTTTTTCATTTCATTTTAGCACACACATCCTTAGATCAGAAATCATTTTCTTCCTCAGGCATCAAGTGACCAGATCTCATGGTTCAGCTCATGCCAGGGCTGCTTAATTAAGCAAGTTCTTCTGTGAAATCTACGTGCTTAGAACACATTATGTACTTTGTACCTTGATAATATTAATTCTTAGTATTCATTTTTCCAACCTTCAGAAAAGAACCTGACCTTCAGGGATTGGTCAAGAATTCTCATTTGAGAATTCAAGAGGTCAGTTAAAATACTTGCACATTTTTACTTTCAGTCAATAGGAAAAAAAAATGAACAATGGAGCAAATAACTGCTTTCTGTCTAAAAACTCACAGGGTGGACACCTAATACCTTCTACCTTTATAGATTGCTGGGCTTCCCTGGTGGCGCAGTGGTTGAGAGTCCGCCTGCCGATGCAGGGGACGCGGGTTCGTGCCCCGGTCTGGGAGGATCCCACGTGCCGCGGAGCGGCTGGGCCTGTGAGCCATGGCCGCGGAGGCTGTGCGTCCGGAGCAAAAAAAAAAGAAAACTCAATGATATAGATTGCTTATTTACCCAACTGTTATTTCATTGGAAACATTTTGTAAATTGAGTAAATAGGCATTTGGCCTGTAGCAGTCATCAGAATACCTTACTCTGAGCTCTAGATCTTAGTTAAATAACAACTGTCAAACAAATAACTTTGGGAGAGATGGGGCTCTTAGGATAACTGTTAATAATTTGTCCATAGTTGTGAGCTAGTTTAGTCTGATTAGTTTCTTAACCCCTAGAGGAGATTAACTGAATGGAAATATTTTGAGAGAGGAGTAGAGGAAGAGCTAGTGATTATTCTATGAGGAGCAGAGTTAAGGCTTTGAGCATCTGCATGGTCAAAGAAGGGGAAGTACTAAGAGTAGAAGGGCTACTGGGAAAGGAATGTGAAGCCACAAAGACTATTTTAGAGGGAGCTTCCCTTGGTTCAGCCCAAAATATTGGCTTCAATTAGGTAAAAAATAAATGAAACCTTCCTAGCTCTGAAAACCACTATGTATTATGAATGCTGTGGTGACATATTCTATTTTCTCAGAAAGTAGTTCTCAAAGTTTTTCATATTCAGGTACATACTTACTTGGAAATAAGTCTGCAGTATAGCATCTTTAGGATCTGGAGTTGTTTGCAGCCCATCTGAAGGTTCACAAGCATTTGGTCAGTAAGCAGGATACAACCGGAAACATCCAAAATGTACAGGTAATGGCATTTTGCCGATAACATCTCCAATGCTGAGTCAGTAATCTAAACACACAGCCAAAGTAACTCTGATTATTCCAACAAACTCCATCCCAGGGAAGAATAGTGTATTGGTCAGTTTGGGCTGCTATAAAAAAATACCACAGACTAGATGGTTTAAATAGCATACATTTATTTCTCACAGTTCTAGAGGCTGAGGAGTCCAAGATCAAGTTACCCACAGGTTCAGTGTCTGGTGAGGGCCCTCTTCCTGGTTTGCAGATGGCTACCTTCTTGCTGTAGCCTCACATGGCAGAGAGTGAGCTCTAGTTTCTTCCTATTCTTTAAGGACACTAATTCCATCATGGGGGCTCTACCCTTGTGACCTCGGTCTAAACCTAATTAGCCCCCCAAAGCCTCACCTCCTAATACTATCACATCAGGGATGAGGGTTTCAACATACAAATTTTGGAAGGACATAAATACTCAGTCCATAACAAGTAGAATCAGAACCATTGTAGATTCTCTTTAACTAGCTTGTCACGTGATGAGCCTATATAACTCAAGTTAGTGATTTAAGTCTGTTTCCAGAACAGTAAGATGTCTGTTTCAAGTGGCACTAATAGAATTTGTGATCTTGCTATTATTTTCATTTTAGAGTTTTCTGTTTGGGATTGGAAACTTCATCAAAATTTCCCTAGTAATACCTGTCACACCAATATGAGCAGTTTATGAAATGCTGCAGTAATGGGATTTAACTTTAAACTTGAAATCCACTGTAAGGCATCATCAATTTGAGAAACATAAGTTTAATGACATCACATGTTACAAAACTATAAAATATATATATCCACTGAAGTTAACCTGTTGCAGACAGGACCAGATTGCTGTGAGAAGGGATCTGGACATCTCTGATGATTTGTGTATGGAGTAATTGGTTCTGGAAAGGGACAAGTAAGTAAGACAGATGTTTGTAGGCAGCAGGGGAGAGAAGAGTAGAAGCCACAGAGACTGCATGAATCTCACTCTGAGAATTTCTGCTCAGGATTCCAGTATCTTGAGAGTTTGCCCAGATGTTCTACAGAGGTAATTCAACTCCACT
Organism: Stenella coeruleoalba; assembly: GCF_951394435.1. Lineage (NCBI taxonomy): Eukaryota > Metazoa > Chordata > Mammalia > Artiodactyla > Delphinidae > Stenella > Stenella coeruleoalba. The sequence continues at coordinate 19,924,547 of NC_137155.1, read as the reverse complement.
TCTTGGATTACTTCACTTACTCAAGGTTTAGCTTTTGAATTTATAGCTGAACTGGGACTTGCTGCAAAATCAACTAGATTACTCTCCCCAAAGGAATTTTTTTCCAACTGGATTTAATTTCTTATTTTAAATGTTTGAACATTCTAAAAAACATGCCATGAGGCTAAGCTCTTGTTTTTAACATAAAATTGAGAGAATTATGCTGAAAAACCCTTCAGTTTGAAATGTACACTTTTTATGTTTGGAAAAATACATGTCATTGTCTAAGCATGCTCTGTTTCCAGAACTTGCTCAGAACCAAGGTTTAACATTGCATCTGATTCTCACAAAAATGCTTCAGACATTTTTGCCATTCTTTGTGGGTCTCTGAAGATCTAATGTCACTGGGGGTGGGGATTAACCCTCAGAATTGTAGAGAAAAGGAAAGACAATGAGATGATGGAAAAATCCTGGATAGGTAGAGCTCAGAGTGCTAGGTTTTATTGATACCGGGGGAACTGAAAAGGAGCCCAACATTTCCTGTAGATCAGAATCCCAAATGTTCAGTGACTGAGGTGATGTTTTGGGGACTTATGGGAGCTGGAAACTGGAGGTGGAGATGACTGGCCATGCTCGTAACTCCCAGATACATGGTCTTGATCTCAGTCCTACTGAGCAGAGATTATGTTATTCTCATTTTAGTGCTGGGTGGGATGAGGTCACAGTACTACTCACTGACCTTGGCGGCGAGCTGATTGAAGGGACCTTCCAGGAGGTGGACAAGATGGCCATTCAAGATTGACCCATGGGCTTTTGGGAAACCTAGCCTGGAATGATGAGCCAGACACTAATGTGTTTCATGGCTCATCAGAAGCAATGGAACTGAAATGTATTAGACAGGACCACAGCCTTATGATTTCTGAGGCTGTGAGGAGTGTTCACATTGGCCCAACTTAAGGTCACTACATCTTCTGAATCAGGATACTCATTTCACCTGCATAGATGGTAAAGCTAAATCCTCCCTTACATTGAGGTTCTGAAATAACTACTCCCCTTCCTTTTTCTCAGCGTAGATCTTCAGTGTAGAGTGATTCATTTTATAATATCTTACTTGTGTGATATCCTCCTTAGTTTCTAGGCTGCAAGACAATATCCACCGCACGATTTATAGAAGGAACTCTGTTTTTCCTTACCAAAAAACAAACCAAAGTGAAACGAAACAACAAAAAATTCTCTGCCTCAATTCCTGTTCTCATTGGAGTCTTTCCTTTTCTCATTCTCCTACCTTCCTCGCTTATTAGTGGAGCCTCTTAAAAGCCCAGTCGACATCTGTGCCTGCTTTACAGCCAAGGCAGTTCCCAGTGAGCCATGTGTTACCCATGTGTCCGTGTGCAGTGGAAGCAAGGACCCTGCGAGCCATGACTGCTCAAGCTGCAGAGGGTTCATGGTCAGTGCTGCTAGTGTCCTGAGTTCCTTGACCCAGCTCACTTCTAGAACCAGATGATGTTGACCGGAAAGGCATCTGGTTTCCCTAGTTCTAAACAAGTACACTATTGAACAAAGAGAGTTTTACTGTGAATTTTTCAGATTAATGTCATGATTCACCATGTCTTTCCCACCACTGCCTCCTTTTCCTTATTGTGGCACAGTTAATGATGGAGGAATCAGGAGTTCCTAGCATCACTTTCTTAATCTACTCACCACCCAGACTAAACAACTGAGAAGCTGAATTTTTAGACTAGCTAGAATGAAGGCATCTTAAAATGTCAGGTGATGCTTTGGTAAACAGAAGCCCATCAGTGTGCACAATAGAAGAGGACAAGGTTGTTAATAACCTTGCAATTTCTGAGGATTTTTTTAAAGTTTTTTTAGTTTTCTTCCCTCTGAGTATTTTACTTCCTCTGAGTTTTTCCTGTTAATTTGGTTTGGTCTTTATCTTCCACTTTAGAGGCTTTTCTTTTAAGTCTAGTCTGTTATGTCCTTGATGTCTGCTCATGATTAATAGTGGAGAGCTAAAAGCTGATTGGAAGGTCTGAGTGCATGATATGGGCCTTCTCTACATTAAACTTCAATGGTTTAGATGGCTTATTTGTTGGAAAATCCACATATGTCAGTATTTTTCAACCTTTCATGTTGGGCTAGTCAGAGTCCCCAGAAAAGAGGCTTCCAATCTGCTGCCTGGAGGCAGAGATCTGGCACCCATATTCTAAATGCTCTGTTGGAAAAGTGCTGAATGTCTCTGCGTTCAGCATTGAGTCACTTAATTCCCATTTTCATTTTTGTACCCAAGATCTCAATTATACATGAGTCTCCCAGCTCAGCAACCTTCTGTTTTATTATCTGGAGAGCAGATAGTAGAGACATTTCAGTCCCCCCCTCCCAGAGGACATTTAGCAATATCTGGAGACATTTTTTATTGTTATGACTGGAGGTGTGGGGGGCTAGGTGCTACTGACATATAGTGGATAGAGGGCAAGGATGCTGTTAAACATCCTACAGTACACAGAACAGTCCCCCACTACAAAGAATGATCTTGTCCAAAATATCAGTAACGCCAAGGCTGAGAAATCTGGCTGTAGGAAATACATCTCAAATCTGGTGAGAGTGGGGAGGGGCAGTTGCCCAGAGGTATGGAGTAGAGGAGGAGATCTAGAGATCTGTCTACTTCTCAAGAACTTTTAACCCAGTCTTCCTTATTCTAGCCACCGTCTTAAGCTAGTTCCAGAGGTACACAGTATTGCCAAGTTTGAAGATTATGGTGTAAATCCACTTTTTTCCCAGCTTTCTCTATGTTGTCTTAGGATTCAAAGCTATCTCTGGTATGCTAAATTCGTCCATCTACTTTCAAGTTTCCAAAATTTCGTTGCGCTTGTCTCCTCTACTGTTTTCCCTATCAAAGTGGCCCCTCACCCTTCTTCTGCAGTTTTGGTAGGGTTTCAAGAGGGAACAAAATTATGTGTGTATATTCAATCTGCCATATTAATCCAGAGCCAGAGATCTCTATTTCTTGACATGGGGATATATGCATAGTATATTAAGAGAAAAGAAAGTAGGTTACAATGTATTATAGAAAGTATGATTCTGTTCTTTAAAAAACAAGACAAAGCACAAACCTGTAACTATTTATAATCTCTGTACATAGAAAAGAATTCTAGAAGAATAAGTATAAAATGCAACAGTGGTTATGTCCTGGTTGGTGGTATGACTTTGAATTTTTACTTTGTCCTTCACACTTTTATATGTAGTCCAAAGATTTTGCAATGAGTATATATTCCTTTCAATGAAGATGTCAAGAAAAATTATCCAACACTTGAAAATAAGACAAAAGATGATTGCATATCCTTTCACTGTCTTACCGGAACATTGTTTTAACAGGTCCAACTGAGAAATTCTATAAGGAATTATGCTTTTGTTTGACATACTGTTTAGTACTGATTAGGGCCCAAACTCTGTTATATTTTTGCCCAGGAGAGATGCAAATTATTTCTGTCTGGTAGAAACTATAACTCCAAGGTTATGGATTTATTACCTTGTAGGACATTAACCAATTTTGGATTTAACCTAACAATTATATTCCAACATTCTTTCTTTAGTTCCTATATAAATACCCAGTTTGATCAAATGCTCTATGAATTGACTTTACCATTTTGCTGGTTCTCTCATTGAATTAAATATTTGACACATTTTTATATTTGTATAAGAGTTGTCTTTAACTTCTTGCAGATTCTACTTTGACACAAATGAAATCATAAAGCTATTTCCAATTTGGGGAAAGAAGAGAACTCTAATGAATACCACAGACATGGCAAAGAAAACAAGTTCTCTGGTGAGTCCAACTGCTAATTGCTACCCTGCCTGGGTTCTTTGGCAATACTTCAATCTGATATGTCTGAGCTGACTCCTGCACATACCTTTGGACAGCCAGCAATGCTGAGAGATGTGAGATTAATACAATAAATGGCCAGTGCTTTAATAATCTCATCTGACAGCTGGGGGCAGTAAGAGACATCCATGTTCCAAGATCAGTGAGCCTTTGCAGAATGCCTGCAAGAAATTCCAAAGTTAAAGGTTTTTTTTCTTTTTCTTTTTCTTAGTCTTTATTCAAATGTTGTGTACATCTATAGCCATCTTACCCATAGCAATTTACCTAATATGCATTTCAGTTTCTGAAATATAGATGTGTTACATTTTGTTGCAAACAAAAGCCATTATGTCCAGAATTTCTTTATAACAAAAGATACTCACACACCAGTTAACAGTTCAGTAATAATCAAATTCCTGCTAACAGAATTTGGTTTTCCTGAGGTTAGCGCAAATGGAATTTTACCCATGTGGTTAGTAATTATTAGAGTTATATTCAGTCCAATGAGTGGAGGAAAAGAAATCTGGAGATGAGAATTGGAAGGCAAACACTCTGGGGTTGACAGTATAATATAATGGAAAAAGCACAGTCTTTGGAACCAGGCTGACCTGAGTTTTAATTTCATTCTACCACCTTATTAGCTTTGAAACCTTAGCAAGTCACTCAATCTTTCTGAACCTCAGTGTCCTCTTCTTCAAATTAGGGAAAATATCTACCCTCCAGCATTGTTCTGAAATGCCAAAATGTTCATCTGAAATTTTTAGGGCTAGAAAAGGTCTGGAAATCATGGAAATTCTTCCCTTTATCTCAGGAGTTCTTAATTTTCATTCCTACTTTTCAGTAAAAACAAAAAACAAACAAAAAACCTGAGTGATAAGAAGAATCCATGAGGAAATAATGGTCAAATTTTATAGTTCAGCAGTTATACAAGAACAAAATGACCTGCAGAAGTAAACTAACAGTAACTGTAAAAATATCTTAAGTCGGGCTTCCCTGGTGGCGCAGTTGTTGAGAGTCCGCCTGCCGATGCAGGGGACATGGGTTCGTGCCCCAGTCTGGGAAGATCCCAGATGCCGCGGAGCAGCTGGGCCTGTGAGCCATGGCCACTGAGCCTGCGCGTCCGGAGCCTGTGCTCCACAATGGGAGAGGCCACAGCAGTGAGAGGCCCACGTACCGCAAAAAAAAAAAAAAAAGAAAGAAACAAAAATATCTTAAGATGAGTAGAAATTGGAAACCATGACCAATTCAAGATAACCTTAATACTAGTAAGAAAAGTCCATCCCTCAAATTACAAGAATTACAACTATCAACGTGTGCTCAGTCATTCTAAAGGTTTAGCCTCATTGTGAAGCAGCTCAAATTCTTAGAGTACTAAATTAGAGACTTCGGTATATGATAGTTTACCATTTTTAGTTACAAGTGTTAAATTTTAGTAATCCTAGAGGATTAAGGCATTCCTTATTTATATGTAAAAATGGATGTCTATCAGACATTTTCCTCTCAGACCTGAGGGAAGGACCTGGGCTGTTGGATCAGTAATGGCCATTAGGATGACTCCAGAGGTAAAACTACCAGTGGGCTTCCCTCTCATTGAGTATGCCAATTTCCCCTTATTTTAGCCCTAAGGAAGACTGGAAAGAACTAGTCAGCCACCTGTTTTCTTTAATAAGTTAATAGAAGAGGGAAAGTTTCCTGGAGGGGCAGTTTAGCACAGTAGATAAGACTAGGACAGTGGCATCAGATATAGTGGGTTTAGAAGCCTTGCTCTGCCACTATGGGTTACTGAAACTCGCTGAGCCACAACGTCTCTTCGGGTAAAATGCAAATGATAACACCCATATCAAAGTTTAGTTGTGCAAAAAAAAAAAAAAAAAAAAAAAAAAAAGTTTAGTTGTGCAGATTATATGAAATAATATATGTACCTGATATAGTTCCTAGAACAAAGTAGATTCTCTAGCTAGCTATAAAATTGTATATACAGTGTTACTTGAGAGACAGTATAACATGCTTGGCATGTAGTGAGCACTCAGTAAACGTTAACTGTTATGGGGATTTGCATATGATAACAGTAATAATAAAGATGCACATTTTTATTGTACTTTGGAGAAAACTAAAAGATATTGGTTATTTTACCCTAAATCATCTTTTTCTGACCACAGCAACCAACAGTGATTCCTCTTTCCTTTGACCTCATACAGAACTTGTCTTTTTCAGCTGATTCAGCACTTACAGTACTTCACTCATTCCTGTTTTGTGGCTAAATTTATATGGAGATTTGTTTCCTCTAGCAACTAAGTGATGTCAAAAATTGGAAGGAGCAGTTTTTCAGGAAACATTGAGGTCCCTGTCATTGGAGATAATCAAGCATAGAGGGCACAACTAGTGTGGTGCAGAGGGAAATCTAGCTTTAAAGGACTGGAACTGGTAGTCTTGAAGCTCAGCTCAGATTCAACAAGTTTTTCAATTAGAATGCAATAAGTCTCTCAGAGGTACTGTCTGGAACCCTGCTAGCTTTTTATACCCCTTTCACAAGCATCATATTTAGAATACAGTAAGTTCTCAATAAATACTAGTTGCTTGCTCAACCCTTTATGGGTATCTTCAAGGATATAAAGAATTGTTTTAAGAATACAGGAATTCTTATGTTGCAAGGGGTAGGATAACATTGTTTTCTGCTTAGAGAATGGTTAGAGTTCAAGGAACCAGAGAAAATGTAAAGCAAGAAGGAATATTTTAAACAATAAGAATAGTTTATTGAAAGATGAAACAAGCTTCAAAGGGAGATTCAAGGCTCTTGGTGTCTGCAAACCCTTTTCAGTAGCATCTGTCAATATCTTGGACTGCTTGAATCACTTCTGCTTTAAGCCTTTTTTTAAAGCTCTGATATTCTTTGAAGTTAAACTTTCTCAGAGGTTTTAAATTAAGAATAACTTATAAAAATTATTACAAGGTCTATGATACATTCATGGTAGCATTCTCACTCATGGAAAATCTGAGGCACAAAGATGAGTCCAAGGCATTATGCTTGGCATAAATCAGTGCAGATCTGAGAAATGTCAGAACTTTTCCTCTTTTATAATTCATATTTTCCTTTAGAGACATGTAAGTCGTATTAAGTACTTAAGTCTGCAGGCATTTTTCAACATAATCATTCATGAAATTCCATTTCCCCCCTACTGATAAGATTATTATATGCTCTTCTGGCTACAGTGTTACAAAAATCACACATATATCAATGCTGTTGATTTTCTTTTCTCAGAAAATGTTAGACTGAGATTCTTAAGCTTTTATAGTGAAAATGGAGAGAAAATTAAAAATTACCGATTTTGACTTCCATCCCATGTATCAACCAATTTTGCTGTGGGTTAACAATCTTGAAGACAACTTCCAAATCGCTTAGTGAGTTAAATAATTTCTTCTCTGTATCTTATGAGCTGAGTCACAGTATGGGGGCTTAATGACTGCATTCCTAAGTTGGGTATGTAGAAGAGACTGATTTTCACTAACATTTACTGACTGTCACAGTAATGTGCTTCTGCCAAAATCCTGATTTAAACCACCTCGACAGGTGGCAGCTCCCAGTCTCAAAAAAGCTCACCTCATGGTGCATACTCATAACACCATCTCTTGACTATTTGCCTCATTACATTCTGATTAATCCTGCTACCAACTTCTGTTTGGGGGTGGGGTGGGGTTTCCTATTGATAATTACAGAAAAATCTTGTGCTACCAAGAACTATTTTCTATAATGAAGACTATTTTGTGCTGCTTCAAAGGCTGAAATACAACTTCCACAATTCTAAGTTATAAACTGAATTCATAACTACAGTATCTCAAATATCCTTTCTGACCACAACATTATGAGACTAGATATCAATTACAGGAAAAAAAACTGTAAAAAATATAAACATATGGAGGCTAAACAATACACTACTAAATAACCACGAGATCACTGAAGAAATCAAAGAGGAAATCAAAAAATACCTAGAAACCAATGACAATGAAAACACGACGACCCAAAACCTATGGGATGCAGCAAAAGAAGTTCTAAGAAGGAAGTTTATAGCAATACAATCCTACCTCAGGAAACAAGAAACAGGGCTTCCCTGGTGACGTAGTGGTTGAGAGTCCGCCTGCCGATGCAGGGGACACGGGTTCGTACCCCAGTCCGGGAAGATCCCACATGCCGCGGAGTGGCTGGGCGCGTGAGCCATGGCCGCTGAGCCTATGCGTCCGGAGCCTGTGCTCTGCAACGGGAGAGGCCACAGTAGTGAGAGGCCCGTGTACCGGGGAAAAAAAAAAAAACAAGAAACATCTCATGTAAATAACCAAACCTTACACCTAAAGCAATTAGAGAAGGAAGAACCAAAAAACCCCAGAGTTAGCAGATGGAAAGAAATCATAAAGATTAGATCAACAATAAATGAAAAAGAAATGAAGGAAACAATAGCAAAGGTCAATAAACCAAAAGCTGGTTCTTTGAGAAGATAAACAAAATTTATAAACCATTAGCCAGACTCATCAAGATTTTTCTTGGGTCTTGGAGAAGACTCAAATCAATAGAATTAGAAATGAAAAAGGAGAAGTAACAACTGACACTGCAGAAATACAAAGAATCATGAGAGATTACTACAAACAACTATAGGCCAATAAAATGGACAACCTGGAAGAAATGGACAAATTCTTAGAAAAGCACAACCTTCTGAGACTAAACCAGGAAGAAATAGAAAATATAAACAGACCAATCACAAGCACTGAAATTGAAACTGTGATTAAAAATCTTCCAACAAACAAAAGCCCAGGGCCAGATGGCTTCACAGGTGAATTCTATCAAACATTTAGAGAAGAGCTAATACCTGTCCTTCTCAAACTCTTCCAAAATATAGGAGAGGGAGGAACACTCGCAAACTCATTCTATGAGGCCACCATCACCCTGATACCAAAACCAGACAAAGATGTCACAAAGAGAGAAAACTACAGACCAATATCACTGATGAACGTAGATGCAAAAATCCTCAACAAAATACTAGCAAACAGAATCCAACAGCACATTAAAAGGATCGTATACCATGATCAAGTGGGGTTTATCCCAGGGATGCAAGGATTCTTCAATACACGCAAATCAATCAATGTGATACACCATGTTAACAAATTGAAGGATAAAACCCATATGATCATCTCAATAGATGCAGAAAAAGCTTTTGATAAAATTCAACACCGTTTATGATAAAAAAAAAAAAGTCCAGAAAGTAGGCATAGAGGGAACTTACCTCAACATAATAAAGGCCATATATGACAAACCCACAGCCAACATCATTCTTAATGGTGAAAAACTGAAACCATTTCCTCTAAGATCAGGAACAAGACACTGTCACCACTATTATTCAACATAGTTTTGGAAGTTTTGGCCACAGCAATCAGCAAAGACAAAAACATAAAAGGAATACAAATGGGAAAAGAAGAAGTAAAACTGTCACTGTTTGCAGATGACATGATACTATACATGGAGAATCCTAAAGATGCTACCAGAAAACTACTAGAGCTAAATAATGAATTTAGTAAAGTAGCAGGATACAAAATTAATTCACAGAAATCTCTTGCATTCGTATACACTAATGATGAAAAATCTGAAAGAGAAATAAAGGAAACACTCCCATTTACCACTTCAACAAAAAGAATAAAATACCTAGGAATAAACTTACCTAAGGAGACAAAAGACCTGTATGCAGAAAACTATAAGACTCTGATGAAAGAAATTAAAGGTGATACAGACAGATGGAGAGATATACTATGTTCTTGGATTGGAAGAATCAACATTGTGAAAATGACTGTACTACCCTAAGTAATCTACAGATTCAATGCAATCCCTATCAAAGTACCAATGGCATTTTTCACAGAAAAATTTCATAATTTGTATGGAGATACAAAAGACCCTGAATAGCCAAATCGATCTTGAGAAAGAAAAACGGAGCTGGAGGAATCAGGCTCCCTGACTTCAGACTATACTACAAAGCTACAGTAATCAAGACAGTATGTTACTGGCACAAAAACAGAAATATAGATCAACGGAACAGGATAGAAACCCCAGAGATAAACCCACGCATCTATGTTCACCTTATCTTTGATAAAGGAGGCAAGAATATACAATGGAGAAAAGACAGTCTCTTCAATAAGTGGTGCTGGGAAAACTGGACAGCTACATGTAAAAGGATGAAATTAGAACACTTCCTAACACCATACAGAAAAATAAGCTCAAAATGGATTAAAGACCTAAATGTAAGGCCAGACACTATAAAACTCTTAGAGGAAAACATAGGCAGAACACTCTATGACATAAATCACAGCAAGATCCTTTTTGACCCACCTCCTAGAGAGATGGAAATAAAAACAAAAATAAACAGATGGGACCTAATGAAACTTAAAAGCTTTTGCACAGCAAAGGAAACCATAAACAAGACGAAAAGACAACCCTCAGAATGGGAGAAAATATTTGCAAATGAAGCAACTGACAAAGGATTCATCTCCAAAATATACAAGCAGCTCATGCAGATCAATATCAGAAAAAACAACCCAATCCAAAAATGGGCAGAAGATGTAAATAGACTTTTCTCCAAAGAAGATATACAGATTGCCAACAAACACATGAAAGGATGCTCAACATCACCAATCATTAGAGAAATGCAAATCAAAACTACAATGAGGTATCACCTCACACTGGTCAGAATGACCATCATCAAAAAATCTACAAACAGTAAATGCTGGAGAGGGTGTGGGGAAAGGGAACCCTCTTGCACTGTAGGTGGGAATGTAAATTGATACAGCCACTATGGAGAACAGTATGGAGGTTCCTTGAAAAACTAAAAATAGAACTACTTATGACCCAGCAATCCCACTACTGGGCATATACCCTGAGAAAACCATAATTCAAAAAGAGACATGTACCGCAATGTTTATTGCAGCTCTGTTTATAATAGCCAGGACATGGAAGTAACCTAAGTGTCCATTGACAGAAGAATGGGTAAAGAAGATGTGGCACATATATACAATGGGATATTACTCAGCCATAAAAAGAAATGAAATTGAGTTATTTTTAGTGAGGTGGATGGACCTAGATTCTGTCATACAGAGTGAAGTAAGTCTGAAAGAGAGAAACAAATATCATATGCTAACACATATATATGGAATCTAAAAAGAAAAAAAAATGGTTCTGAAGAACCTAGGGGCAGGACAGGAATAAAGACGCAGACGTAAAGGATGGACTTGAGGACAAGCGGAGGAAGAAGTGTAAGATGGGACGAAGTGAGAGAGTAGCACTGACATATAAACATTACATATATACACTACCAAATGTAAAATAGGTAGCTATTGGGAAGCAGCTACATAGCACAGGGAGATCAGCTTGGTGCTTTGTGACCACCTAGAGGGGTGGCATAGGGAGGGTGGGAAGGAGATGCAAGAGGGAAGGATTATGGGAATATATGTATATGTATAGCTTATTCACTTTGTTATACAGCAGAAACTAACACAACATTGTAAAGCAGTTATACCCCAATAAGGATGTTAAAAGAAAAAAAGAAAAGAAAAAGAATGTATATATAAATTTATCACTGTCATTTTGCTGTGAAACAGAAATTCATACAACATTATAATTCAACTGTACTTCAATAAAATTTTTTTGTTTGTAAAAAAAAAGTTATTTCTTCTAAGAGCATATTCTGAATTTCCTTACCGTAGGAAAAAGAGCCTTGTAAATATAAATATCTATGTAAATGTACATAGATATTTAATTTTTAAAGTTAAAGTATAAACAAAAAGGTAATTCTTTAACAAACTAATTTTATTTGTCTTGAATATTGACCATCATTTATTTGGTGTTAGCCCAGAAATAAATAATCTTATAACATCTCTGTACACAATTTGGGCATAATAAACATCCACACACATTGACATATTCATGTAGTCTAACAACCACTAAGATGTGTACATATATTTAATTTAGCACACACATGTGCTAGACAGTTAGGTATATACTTACATGTATTTACATGTAAATATATGTAATCTAACATGCTAAAACTTGTAAATATTTAATTTGCACACATACACTACACATAGGTATACATTTACATACATACTTACATGTAAACACACAAAGGCATGTTTTCAGTGCGTACATACATGTGTAAGTCCTTGTGGTGAGACATAACTAAACCTGATTTTCTCGTCTTTAGTGCTGTTTCTTAACTACCTCAACATATGAAAACTGAAATAATAAATAATTTTGGTCAATCTCCAAGGTTTTCACTCTCAAATAACCTGCATAAAGAAAAATATGCACATTCATATGTATGGATATTGCATTAATGTATTTATAGCATACTTCATTCCCCAAAAAAGGGAATGAGAAATAAAAACTAGATTAAGGGAACGTAAAAAGCAACTGGAGTAAATAATTTTATTTATTCCTTTGGTTCTATCCAAACAACTTAATAAGACAGAGCTTCCAATTTATTTGTATTGTAACATCCCAGTTAGACCAATTTTTTGCCAAACTTGACAGTCTGTTATTTAAATTTGCAAAATGCTCAAGGAAAAGTTTTCTTAAGAAATGGTCAATTATGACTGTATCAAACATTGCTTCCAAAATAAATGTGTCTTTCAAGAGCACCAAATAATTTTAGTTTAACATGATCGCTGAATGTCTAAAGTTCTCAGAACAAAACTAAAGTTGGGGAAAGTAATTAAAACCAGATTCTAAAAAGTCAATACATCTGAGGCTCCAGACACTCAAACTGCATGTGCTGTGGTTTCCAGTAAAACTAAAATGAGGTAATTTTTTATTCCTGTAATGTTCATGATTTGTGCAGAACCAAATCAGGGTAAAAATGCTCATCTCCTCCTTTTTCTCATTAATTCATTATGTAGTTTTCAATGTTTTAAGCTAAAAAGAAAATCTCCTATAGTTAACTTCTAAAGTAATAAGAAAAAATTTCCTGATAAATTTAGGATAACCTAAACATCTCAGTTTAACCACCTTAGTTTATTCTCTTCCCCCTCTCTTGTAAATCCAGATAAGGAATTGTGAAATTGGCTCATGTGTCAGTTTCTCCTCCCCCTTCTTTGTTTCATCTCTTTTGGAACTTAATAATTGGGCTGGAGGAGGGAAGGAGGAGAAGGATTACCACATGCCCAGAAGTGTGAACCTTGGATCCTTGGAAGAGGTAAAAGGAGGTTAAATGCCCCAACACTCGAGTGCACACACACACACACACACACACACACACACACACACACTCCAAAAGCAGGGAGGAGAAAAAGAGGGATGATGAGAAAGAGAAAAATTTTTTTTCATGAACTTGAATAGAACAGCTGATCTTATGCAACTAATAATTAAATAATTCTGTATTTCCATGTGCTTGTATACCCCTGTTTTATTTTCTTTTAGGGCACTGAAAATCAATACATACCAATTTTTAAAAGGTTACATTTTTTAGAGCTAGGCCAAACTCAGCTGTATGATCATATAGTTAGCATATGGGTAAACGCTTTCATCTAAGATCTCAGAGCACCTAAAAATAGTATGATTTTTCAGGCTCCAAAGAATGAAAATAAAAAGGCCTGGAACCTGTAGACTCAAAGATAAATGGCAGAAAGCAGTGGCTTCCTGATATGTAGCCTCAGACTTTGGTCAGCCCTCTGTCTCATCCAAAGAAGCATTTTAAAATTAATAAGTGATAGATATTAAGAGGCCATGTATGTCATCACCATGGTAGGTTTCAATACTTCTGAATGATTTGTAGTTGTTGATCAAATGTGACTGATCACCATATAAGAAATATAACCCAGTATTAGAAATGTTAACACTTAACCGTTTTATTTTAATAAACTTTATTTTATCACTTTGTCAAAGACCTTTTGAAAGCCCGACTAGATCATATTCATGGATAAAGTTTTATGTAAATGCATGTTTAATCCTTAAATGAACTGCAGTAGGTAAACCATGGTTTAGCCTTACAGGAACCTCTTGGCTTTTTCTTCTAGTGGGTTACATGCATTATAACCCCTTTTGTTATTGTAGAGTTACAATCTTGTCCTATATGCAAGTTGTTAGTCCTCTCTGGGATCTTTGTTTTGAAAGATAGTGTTTGTTCTTTTTAACTCTTTATACAATTGAATGTACTACTAGGTAGATTTCTTAGGAACCTGCTAGAACCTTTGGAACCAGGGTCTGAAACTGGGGGAAATTGACATTGCTTGACACTAATACCTCTAAAAGGAGACTCCCTAATGGTGTTACATTTTCCTCTTAAGTACCATTACATTGTCCAGATGCAGTGAAATACAGCAAAAATCATTTGAAAACAGTTTTTCCCACTGTCATGTTGCCAATCAACCATTTAGAACAGCAGTTCTCCACTTCTACTCTTCGTTTCTGTAAAACTAGATGAGTTAGATTAGTTTGCTGAGATGGCATAGGACTTTGGACTAATCATTTAAGCCCTCTGGGCCTTAGTTTCCTCACTTGTAAAATAACAGAGTGGTTTAAATGGTTCTAAGATTCCTTGAGCTTCAGAACACTAGAATTCTATGCTAAAGTCTAGAGCACCGTTTGGCCTGTCCCTCTCTATAGCCCACCAGTTCATATAATATTTTAACACTCTCCTATTAGTAATGTTAGGACTTGCAAAGTCCATTTCAAATTCATGGAAGAGAGCTTAACTTCAAGTCTGCCATGCTCTGGTGGACTTTTCAGCCATCATTTGCAGTATCTTTCCATATGTGAGATAAATCCTTTTATCTCAATAAGGGTTTCTGTTTAAAAAATTTTTTTCTGAGTTTAGCCCCAGATTTTCATAAATGCTTGGGGTTTTGAACTCTCAGGATACTTTAAATGGAGTTTCTGATGCATTTAACAGTTTCTGCATTCCTAGATTATTAGTTCCCTTTAAGAATGTTATCTTCCATTATTTTACTAATAAGTAACCAGATTTTGCCCTAGTTCAATACATGTGTGACATATGATTGCAACTTTTCTTCTTTTAACAGCAAATTGAGTTGCTTAATGTTGTGATAAACATTACATGTGGCTTACTCACAATAGCTACTTTATGACTTCCTATATATCACTCAACACCAGGTCTAGGAAATGTACTTCTCATGAGTTCTTAAAGTACCATTTGAGCACATAATCATTTATTCTATCCAGTTACTTATCTCATGCTTTCTATCCTGGTAAACTATGCTACCAGCTATGTTTGAGTAACTTAAGTCCCTAATTGTTAAGTACCTGGTATAGGTTTTCAGAGTCCCCCAGTTTTTATGGTTAGATGATATAACACAGATTATCTACAGAACACTTCCATTATATGAGACTTTTACCACATTGCAGTTCATCATTCTACAAGTAAAATGTCAACCTATCCCTAGTTATCCTGTAAGTCTGACATCTGGAAGGGAGAGAGTAGACAAGAAAAATGGGAAAGCAAACCTCTCAGTCACCTTGGGCTGTGGAGACCTGACTATTGGCAGATGTTAATCTTGGCTCAACCAGGATCACATATGTATTGTTACAGTTCCAATCCACTTCTTTTTTCTGTTGTGACCTACAAAGATTATTTGATTTGTGCTTAATTTTCAATCTTAATTCTTTAACGAAGAACTGTAATTATCTTACCTGAATTCCAATATCAGTGATTTTATCACACTCAGATAAAGTTCCTTTAATTTTTTATGCCTGGAAAGTGTCATCAAACCCCAAAAATGTTTAATATAAAGATTATTTGATGATTATAATTTAGTATGGAAGGTATATTTCCAATGAGATAACAATTATGCAAACTAAAAAAAATTTAGCTTCTGTCTTCTATTTCTTTACACTTAACAAATCATAAAATCACTTTGGTTAGACAGCATTGTTAAATAAAATTTTCAGGTTGTCCCTAATGTTTTACAAAAAGTGTGAGAAATCCCAGAGGCAGGAAACTTCTTATCTTGCCTTCTGTTTCCAGGTAAATGTTATACGAATCAATATAAAGAAACCTTAAAGACCCCTAAGCTTACAGCTTTGTTTTGAAGACACTTCATGTGGCCAATGAATCTATTTATCAATAAATTCTTTTTTATGCCTAGCCTAAACATCTGAAAATCTTTAGCTCATTTTATTATGTTTAACTGCTTGGAGGGAGAAGAAATATCTTTATATAAAGGCGTATAGACAGATAATCATTCATCAGTAGCTCACTTCTTTTTTAGGCTAAAAGCTTTGCTTCTTTTTATTTAAAAAAATACAGATTGTACTTTTAGCCCTTCATTTTTTTATGTGTGGTTTTGCTGGCCCATTTCTCCGTACCCTCCTGCCCTAAACTGGCACAACATTCAGATAAGGAACTGACTAATGTGCATTATAGATGCCATCCTCCTGTTTTGCATTCAGGATCATATTACTTTTCTATTTCTGTTAGATATGCTTCCTAGACCATTTTCCTCATTCTATGGTCCCAGAGCTAGCTGGCAGGGAAAATGCCAGAAATGGTATATGATTTGTCCTTTTTACATTTTATTTGCAGGACTGGTTTACATTTTATTGATCGTAAAAACCACATTTGGATCGTAATTGAAAATGGGTCCTGCAAATATTATATCCCGCTTTTTTCACTGATGTACATATTAGGCCCTTTCATTTTTCAAAAACAAAAGCCAGATCAAGGAGGAAAGTGCTTGAAGTTCTGCTTCATTGAAGTCACTGTTTAAATTGCAATTTCTAATCTCATTTAACAGTCCTGTATACCACACAAAAATAAAATCACTCCATTTATACTTTTAATTTTATTGCAAATGTGGATTCTTTTGCTAGGAGCACATTATGTTTTCTGTCTCCTTATTTCAAAACAAAGAATGGGCAAACCCTGTGAAGCCATCACACGTGGTCTGGGTTCCAGATGTGGATGCTGTTTTATTCATGTTAGAAGAATTGGAGTTTAGATACTACCCCAACAGAAACTAAATGGTTTGGACAAAAATATCAAGTAAGAGATGCAAAGTTTTTCCCTTTGCCCTGTACTTGATAATAGCTAAAGATGTTTTATTATTCGATGTGGACTTTGTCTTATGAAACTATCTCTGAATAGTTTCTCTGAAGTTTTCACTTTTTTTTTATGTCTATGTAGCCATGTTAGAATTTTTTAAAGATGAGCTGTAATGAAGTATACTTGTTAAGTATGACATTTAACAGACTATAATATCTTTACCATTTTGTTCAAAATTATTTTAAAATATTAATTAGTATTAAAATGGAGTGCCACATTTCATCACTATGGTTGTTCATTAAAATGTATGGCCTCAAAATTTAATTAATTAAATATCATTAGCCATTAAGTAAATACCATTAAGTAAATCAAAACCACAGTGAGATACTAAATAAGTAAATTAAGTAAATAGCCATTAAGTAAATCAAAACCACAGTGAGATACTAAATACTACATACCTACTAGGATGGCTATAATTAAAAGGACAGATAATAAGATGCCTTGGCATTGTGAAGCTTATAAATGCTCCAAATTAGAAGGTGAAGCAAGTGATGGTTCCAGCATTTTACAGTCTTTCTTTATACCTTAGAAAGTCTTAAATCTCAGGTCTAGGTAAAATTCATTCATTCTTAATTCATCATTCGATAAATATTTATTTAGCATGTATTATATTGTTCAGGCTCTGGGATAGAAGCTGGGAGTATAAAGGTCAATGAGGTGCAGTGTTTACTGTCAAGGATCCCATAGTCTGGCATTAAAGACAGACGTGTACACTAGATCATTACAACCCTGTGGAAGGTAAATACTGTGCACGGTGGTCGAACCAAAGAGGAAAGATGAGGGCACTACTTTGGATTAGAGAAGACTGCATGGAGGAGAGTCATGAGTGGGGAAGTGTAAATTGCCAAGAAAGCTACAAAGGGAAGGACATTCCAGGCTGAAGGAACAGAATGTGCAAAAGCATTGAGGTATGAAATAGTATGGCATGTATATGGAACTATGTGGCATGGCATGATTAGATTTACATGGATTTTTAAAATATCTGAAAAGCTGATCTAAGAATTTCTGTTAAGGAATAAACTGCAGGGTTTTGTTTTTGTTTTGTTTTGTTTAATACCTTGTTAAGTGCTTGGGGGGGAAAGTCCTGGGGGTTGGCTGTGCCAAGCTTTTACTTCTGGGAGGGATAAGAAGAGGAAGGTGGGAGGACAAGACTAAGAAAGAAGCAAAGAGGAGCCAACCAGATGGAGTGACTGGGCCTCAGTGAGGCAAAGAGCAGGTGGGTACTTAAATTTTCAGGGAAGTTGTAGCATCATGAAAATGTAAATCCTCCTTCATCTCCCTCAAAAGTCAGCCAAACTCACGAATGCTTTGCAGGAAAGGTTCTGGTTTATTTTCCCAAAATTTAGAAGGGGCTAAATTTTGTAATCAGGTAAAATGCAAAGGAAAGCAGATGGTGTGGTAGCCTGGAGAAGTCACTAGCATTACAGGTTGTATGAGAATGCGAAGCCTTAGGAATTCATAGGAATCCTGGGGAGCGCCTTGCTCCTTCATAGGCCATGGAATTGAGAGACCTGGATCTTAGGGGTCCAGGCGTCCCTAGTGAAAAATTGGCTTATATTGTAGCTCTGGTCCATTGAAGGGAGTGTCAAGACTTAAGACTCAAAAGGAAGCAGGCACCAAGCCATGAGAGCCTCGTACATTATTCTGGAATGTGGATTTTATCCTATGCAACATTGTTAAACAAAACTTTCCCTCTTTAGGGAATAAGTGACAATAATGCAAAAAGAATGAGGATGTGTTTCAAAAGAGGTATAGAGATCACAGGGCAGGGGGTGATTGCTTTTAGTTGGAAGGAATAGGTGACAGTCTAGAAGAGACTTTCACAGAGGAAGAAGAATCTGAATTAAGCCTTAAAGTCTGGGTAAGATTTTGACAAAGGAATAGGAACAGTGTTTCAGACTGAGGAAGCAGCATGAACAAAGGCTTCATTTGGAAAGTGTGAGTTGTTTGGAAAATAGTTCAGATTGGGGTCACTGGGAGTAGTGGGTGGGAACACTACATGCTGCCAGGAACAGATAGATGTACACCAGATAGTTGGGAGCAAACAAATCCTTTGAAAACTATTCTTTTTTTCCCCCAATTTTACATCTGGAATTGCTTAGGTGATATAGATAGACATCAGCAATGAACGAGTTACCAAATGTTGGAATGGTATGTGTGTCTGTGTGTACTTACTATATGACTGAGTCATACTACTCCAGGCTTAGAATATCACCAACATAAACATAAAACATACTTCCCCCAACTCTTTATTTTTAAAATATTCAAATCTACAGCCAGGTTCAAAGAATGGTATAATGAACACTTACATATCCTTTACCTAAATTCACCAGTTATAAATACTTTGCCACATTTTGCTTAATTGCTGTTATAGTTTTACTGATATTTATGTGTGAATATAGTTTTATATGTATATATAATATATATATTTTAAATTCATATGTGTAGTGTGAACCATTTGAAAATAAGTTTCAGCTATCTTGATGCTTTACCTCTGAATATTCTATATGCATCTTCCTAGGAATAAGGACATTTTCCTATGTAACTATATAGGATTATGTATATATAATATGATACTGAAGATTAACAGTACTACCATACTATATAATATAGAGTCAGTATTCAAATTTGCTTTTTATCCAGTCCTCAGAGTTCACACGTTACATTTGGTTGCATGTCTCTTTAGCCTTTTTTTTTTTCTTTAAATGTTGTCTTTCAAGATCCCAGGCCAGCCATTACGTAAAATGTCCCACATTCTGGATTTGTCTGACTGTTCCTTATGATTAGATTCTAGGTAAACATTTTCTGTAAAACTACTACCTAGGTGCAGTTTCATTAGAACTGTATTTTTTCTGTTTATTTAATAAATAATCCATGATGTGATCCTTTGAGACCGCATGAATTCCCTGTTTCCCAACAACGTTTCAGTCAATGATTTGAGCATTAATTGATGATCCTTGCCTAAATCAGTTATTTTGCTGAAAGTTGCAAAATGCTGAGTTTTCTGATTCTATCCTTTCTTCTAAATATAGAATCTGTTATTTATTTAAACCTTTTTTTCCATCACTCTTTCCCTTATTTCCTGCTGAATAGTTTGAGAGGTACTTTGAACAGAAGATTATTTTAGACATAACAACTAGCTGTCCCAGTTAATTTGTTGTGTTACCTATTAATCTTTTTTATTAAGATATAATTAACATATAACATTATATTAGTTTTAGGTGTACATATAGTGATTCAGTATTTGTATGTATCGTGAAATGACCATCACAATAAGTCTGTTTAACATCTGTCACCATATATAGTTACAATTTTTTTTCTTGTGATGAGAACTTCTAAGATCTCTCTTAGCAATTTTCAGATATACAATACATTATTATTAACTGTAGTCACCATGCTGTACTTTACACCCCATGACTTATTTATTTTATAACTAGAAGTTTGTACCTTTTAGCCCCCTTCACCCATTTTGCCCACACCCCCCAACCCCACCTCCACCAATTACCAATCTCTTCTCTGTGTCTATGAGGTTTTTATTTGTTTTTTTTTAGATTCCACATATAAATGAGATCATACAGTATTTATCCCTCTGTGTCTGACTTTTTTCACTTGGCATTGTGCCCTCAAGGTTCATCCATGTTGTCACAAATGGCAAGATTTCCTTCTTTTTTATGGCTAAATATATATATATATATTTATATACACCACATTTTCTTTATCCAGTCATCCATCAATGGACACTTCGGTTGTTCCCATGTCTTGGCTATTGTAAATAATGCTGCAGTGAACAGGGGGTTATATATATCTTTCTAAATTAATGTTTTCATTTCCTTTGGAAAATCTAGATCATATGATAGTTCTATTTTTAATTTCTTGAGGAACCGTCGTACTGTTTTCCATAGTGGCTACACCAATTTACATTCCTACCAACAGTGCACAAGCAGTCCCATTTCTCCACATTCTCACAAACACTTGTTATTTCTTATCTTTTTGGTAATAGCCATTCTAACAGGCAACAGTCTTTTAATTTTCCCAAACTCCTGTTAAGCGCATTTACAAAATGGAGTTACTGTTTTGCTTGGTGTAATTATGTTGTTTGTTGGCAAAAGATGACACACTGAGGAAAATAAAAACATCAGTATGTTGCCCTATTATAAGACTAAATATTTGGTCATAATTAAAAAACAAGTTTTATATATTGTTGAGGAAACCTTGTTAATCAGCTTCACAATCTGAAAGATTTAGTCTTTACAACTTGCACATGGCTTTTCTTCTGAGAGTCTGTGCTTTTAGAAAAAGTCTGGAAGATGGTCTAGGCATTATGGAATACTAACTTTAGAATAAAATACAATGTAGTTTATCTGATAGCCAGGAACCATCCTTGTTTATGGTATATTTCAGTTTGGAAACTGTCAGCACTTTAATACAGGCACACCAGAACAGTAAATAAGCATAAATAAATTTTATAATCTGTTCTGCGTATAATTAAAGAAAGTCTCTTGAAAAAATCTGTATAAAATTACGTAAGATTGCATAGTTTGTCCAACTTTTAATTCATTTTTTCTTGAATACTCTTTATAAGCAGTAGCTTGTAGGCTTTCAATATTAAAACACTGAAACAAACCTCTCTTCCATAGTCATGACATAAGCCATTG
This sequence comes from Stenella coeruleoalba, assembly GCF_951394435.1. Taxonomy (NCBI): domain Eukaryota; kingdom Metazoa; phylum Chordata; class Mammalia; order Artiodactyla; family Delphinidae; genus Stenella; species Stenella coeruleoalba. Next base: position 19,902,966 of record NC_137155.1, on the reverse strand, counting down.
TAAAGTATGGAGAAAATATGACAAATGATTAATAACTACATTATAAGGAGTTCATACAAATTGGCAGGAATATTGAGACCCCTCAATATATAAATGACTAAAGAATCTAAACAGAAAATTCACATAAATACAATCACAAAGATAAACAAATATAGGGGGAAATTTCTCTGAGAAATCTATAAATATAATCTATACAATTTAGGATATTTGAATATAGGATGTTGGAAAATACATTCTATGAAATAAGATGGAATGAGGTACCCAGGAGTCTAGGATGACTGAGGACTTTGATGTAATTATTGGGGGTGTAGATCATGAGAAATCTAAAAAGAACAAAAGATCCCTAACAGCAAACATAAGAAGCCTCCTTTCTTGCTGCTTTTTTTTTTTTTTGAGGGTAAAATGGGATATAAGTTGTTGTGATAGAGGGGATACAGTTAGAAGGTGTTGTTGAAAATCCTTTGCGTAAATTTTCTGCTTTCAGTAATGCTTAAATTGTAATATATGGAATGCCTATGATTCCTTGTCAAACATACTGAGAAACAAAACAAAACAAAAGGGAAGATTCTGAAGTCAAATGGGTGTCTGTCTTTTTTGTCAGCCAGGACCAAATGAGCTCTTAGTCAGGAGAGATGTGTCCTGGTACTGGATTGAAACATGTTGAAATGGAATTCAGCATCTTGTGTCCAAGTCCTAATCCTTTTCTTAGGATTCTTTTCCTGGTTAATGGTACCACCATGTCCACAGCTGACCAGATAAAAACCTGGATATTATCTGTGTCTACTCCTCTCCCCACTGCTCCCCATATCCAATCAATCACCAAGCCCGCCCTACCTATACTACCTCCTAAAAATCTCTTATGCATGCCTCATCTGCCACCATGATCAAAACCTCATTATTTCTAGTGTCATTGCAATACCTTTCCCATTCTTAAATAGATCCCCCTTACCGTTATGTCTGTGTACACAAATCTGTATGAGTCGTACTTAGAGTTCTTCAGTGGCTCCCATTGCATATAGCACAGTCTGAATCGCTTTGCGAGGCCATACACATTCTGCCCTCCTCCTCTTTCTCCATCCTCATCTCCTGCCACATCCTCCGTCTTCTCAGGCCATGCTATGCCAATACAAAGTCACCTGTGGATCTCCCAACATATAACCCTCTGTCATGTCTCTATGCCTCCCCCCCTGCTTCTTCCTTCATTGAGAATGCCCTTCTCTTCTTTACCTCACAAACACCTACTGAAGCTCTTAGCTGCACCTCAAAAGCTGAAGAGCATCTCCTGACTCCTCCACGGAGACAACAGGGACAAAAGCACTCACTTTCCAACTCATCCATGCTGCCAAGATGCAGTGCAGTGCACATATCTCCATAACAGCAAATATACCTCATTATGTCATAATTCCAATAAATTATTGCGAAGATGCATTGAATGTTTACCGTGTGCCACACACTTATGTTAAGCACTTTACAAATCCTCACAACACTATGAGGAAAGTAATATTATAATTACTGTTTTAAAGAGAGGGTAATGGAGGCACAGAGTAACTTGCCTGAACTCTCATAGTGTTGTGACACCAGTAAGGATGTGAAGCCACACTCTGAACTCATTCTTTTAGTAACTTTTAGCCATGTAATGTTGTTACTCTTGTTGTTGTTTTGCCACTAAGGTGTACCTTGAGACCAGGCTGTGTAAGTTTAATACTCCTATAACCTTGCATAGCGTTTGACACACAGTTGACAATGAATAAGTATTTGTGAATGAATGAGTAGTCTATTTATAAAATTATTTTTATGGACCCAGTTTTCCCTTATCTTGCTGGCATACTCTCAGAATTCTTGGATGAAATCTAGTTCCCTTTGTAATTGTGTGAATCAGTGTTAACATTTATATAGTGTTTCTTTCTGAAAGATTCGCTCTGTTTGGTGTTGCCTACCACATTCTCTTAGGAGTAAAGAACAAAACTTTTATTGGAAATATGTTTTATCTCAATTAACACATCCTCTTTCTAAAATCATTGATAATGCTATCTTGTACAATGTCCATGAAAATGTATCTTAACCTCACAAGTGATCTTCCCCTTTATACTCTGGTTAGCAATTACAATTTTATAAAAATAATTTACCTTTTCTTCTTAATTATTTTTATTTATTTCTACTTACTTGATTATTAGTATGAATTTTGTATCATACTTCTTTTTGAAATGTGTCAACCTTTCCACCCTAATTTACCAGCCTACAAGTCTAAAGGAAAGCAGGCTTTGGTCAATACACAGAAATTGGTCCTCTATATGTTTATGGAGGGAAGGAAAATTAGCATCTCTGTTACCTGGAAATAGAAAAGTCACCTTGAGTCTACTTGCCTCCTACCTGATGGAGGTTGAGAGGAAAGTTATATCAACCAGATATTCTCCTTGAGGGAAAAGACAAGCTCAGGATGGTCACTTCTTTTTGCAATGATTTTAGTAGGCATTTTGCTGGAAACAGGAGAAAATTGACTGGAACTTCTATGAGGAAAACCACTATTGCTAGTCATGGGACCAGCAGACTCATATAAGGCCACTGGCTGGGAAGAAGGGCCTGGAATGGACTAAGGAGAGGTCCAGCTTCATATGAAAAAGTTCAGTAGGGCAGACTTCTAATGTGTTTTTTGTTTTTAATCCAAGGCAAATCCATTTGTCTCTGAGTTATTCTGCTTTCTTTTAACTCCCATTCTTTCTATTTCTTAAATCTCAAGTGATTTCATGTGCTTCCTCCTTTAGGGGTTGTGCTGCACTAAACCTCAGGCTTTATTTGTATGTGTGTTCCATGCAGATGGGTGGTCTCTTGAAAGCACATCATCAGATTAAGACATGCAACTGTAAGCTCTCCCACTCCAGCTCAGATCATAGCTAAGAAAATGTGGAATTTTTAAAAGTCTAAGTGTTTGGTTTACAGGAAGGAAACGGTACCAGATCCATTCATTCCCTCACTCACTGACTCACTGATCAAATATTTTACACACCTCTATGTACTAAGCATAATGCTGGGCATCCCAAAGATAGGAGGATCCAGCCTCTGCCCTCAAGAAACTTACAATTTGTAAGGAGATAGGCGTGGAAAAAAATATTAAAATATATCGAGCTGATTGCTTTATTGGAGGCATTATAAAGTACAGCGGAAGCACAAGGCAGGTAGATCCTAAGACTGCCCAGGAATTCCAGATGAGCTTCACACAGCTGAAACTTGAGGGATGAGCAAGAATTTACTAGGTGGACAAGAAGAAAGGCTGTTTCCGACAGAGAGATTAACTCACAGAAATGGGAAGGCAAGGAGAGCATGACATGTTTGCGGAGCTGTAGGAGAGTCAGTTCTATGTCTCTGGAGCAAAGATGAAAGGTGGGAGTCATCTGGAAGTGAGGCTGCACAAGTAGGCAGGAACCACCTCAGGAAGAGCTTGGTCCTCCACAGTAGACTATTTAGACTTTATGCTGAAAGCAACGTAGAGCTCCTGAAGAAGTCTGAGCAAGGAAGTGAAAGGCTCAGGTTTGCATGGTGCAAGATCACACCACAGCAGAGTGGAGAACAGATCTGAGGACAGTGATACTTAAGGCAAGAGAGGTTAGTAAGGAGAAATGGTGCTTGAACTATGGCAGTGGCAGCAGGGTTGGAGGGGAGGCAGGGGACAGATATAGGAGCTATTGTTGAAGTTCTCATGTTGGCTTATTTTTTTTTGGCTAGAAATATCTGAAACTAAATGACCTTATAACATATACAATTAAAATTAAGATGGAAACCACACGCCAATATTCAATTAGGATTACTGGTTTTTTTGTTTGTTTTGCAGTTCAATTTGAAAATAATTAGGGTGCTACCCAAATGAGGCCATCTAAAAGCATAACACCCCTCTAGGGGACTATACTGTAATGTGGCAGAGATAAGATACAATATATTAGGAACTAAAGAACACTTATTTAGAAAACCATCTAGAGTAATTAATCTCACCATGTGATTTATGTTTTCTTAAAGAGAGAATGCATCAATAAAATAAAACCTATTGATATTGCCTTGAAATGACCTAGGTTGAGAGTGTGAATTTTTTTTGAATTTTATTTTATTTTTTTATACAGCAGTTTCTTATTAGTTATCCATTTAATATATATTATCGTATATATGTCAATCCCAATCTCCCAATTCATCACACCACCACCACCATCACCCCCCGCCACTTTCCCCCCTTGGTGTCCATACGTTTGTTCTCTATATCTGTGTCTCAATTTCTGCCCTGCAAACCGGTTCATCTGTACCATTTTTCTAGGTTCCACATATATGTGTTAATATACGATATTTGCTTTGCTCTTTCTGACTTACTTCACTCTATATTAGAGTCTCTAGATCCATCCACGTCTCTACAAATGACTCAATTTCGTTCCTTCTTATGGCTGAGTAATATTCCATTGTATATATGTACCACATCTTCTTTATCCATTTGTCTGTCAATGGGCATTTAGGTTGCTTCCATGACCTGGCTATTGTAAATAGTGCTGCAATGAACATTGGGGTGCATGTATTTTTGAATTGTGGTTTTCTCTGGGTATATGCCCAGTAGTGGGATTGCTGGGTCATATGGTCATTTTATTTTTAGTTTTTTAATGAACCTCCATACTGTTCTCCATAGTGGCTGTATCAATTTACATTCCCACCAACAGTGCAAGAGAGTTCCCTTTTCTCCACACCCTCTCCAGCATTTGTTGTTTGTAGATTTTCTGATGATGCCCATTCTAACTGGTGTGAGGTGATACCTCATTGTAGTTTTGATTTGCATTTCTCTAATAATTAGTCATGTTGAGCAGCTTTTTATGTGCCTCTTGGCCATCCGTATATCTTCTTTGGAGAAATGTCTATTTAGGCCTTCTTCCCATTTTTGGATTGGGTTGTTTGTTTTTTTAATATTGAGCTGCATGAGCTGTTTATATATTTTGGAGATGAATCCTTTGTCCATTGATTCGTTTGCAAATATTTTCTCCCATTCTGAGGGTTGTTTTTTCATCTTGTTTGTAGTTTCCTTTGCTGTGCAAAAGCTTTTAAGTTTCATTAGGTCCCATTTGTTCATTTTTGGTTTTATTTCCATTACTCTAGGAGGTGGATCAAAAAAGATCTTGTTGTGATTTATGTCAAAGAGTGTTCTTCCTATGTTTTCCTCTAAGAATTTTACAGTGTCGGTCTTATATATAGATCTCTAATCCATTTTGAGTTTATTTTTGTGTGTGGTGTTAGGGAGTATTCTAATTTCATTCTTTTACATGTAGCTGTCCAGTTTTCCCAGCACCACTTATTGAAGAGACTGTCTTTTCTCCATTGTATGACCTTGCCTCCTTTGTCAGAAATTAGTTGACCATAGGTGTGTGGGTTTACCTCTGGGCTTTCTATCTTGTTCCATTGATCTATGTTTCTGTTTTTGTGCCAGTACCATATTGTCTTGATTACTGTAGCTTTGTAGTATTCTATGAAGTCAGGGAGTCTGATTCCTCCAGCTCCGTTTCATTCCCTCAAGACTGCTATGGCTATTTGGGGTCTTTTGTGTCTCCATACAAATTTTAAGATTTTTTGTTCTAGTTCTGTAAAAAATGCCATTGGTAACTTGATAGGGATTGCATTGAATCTGTAGATTGCTTTGGGTAGTATAGTCATTTTCACAATATTGATTCTTCCAATCCAAGAACATGGTATATCTCTCCATCTGTTTGTAGCATCTTTAATTTCTTTCATCAGTGTCTTATAGTTTTCTGCATACAGGTCTTTTGTCTCCTTAGGTAGGTTTATTCCTCGGTATTTTGTTCTTTTTGTTGCAGTGGTAAATGGGAGTGTTTCCTTAATTTCTCTTTCATATTTTGTACCGTTAGTGCATAGGAATTCAAGAGATTTCTGTGCATTAATTTTGTATCCTGCAACTTTACCAAATTCACTGATTAGCTCTAGTAGTTTTCTGGTGGCATCTTTAGGATTCTCTATGTATAGTATCATGTCATCTGCAAACAGTGACAGTTTTACTTCTTCTTTTCCCATTTGTATTCCTTTTATTTCTTTTTCTTCTCTGATTGCCATGACTAGGACTTACAAAACTATGTTGAATAACAGTGGTGAGAGTGGACATCCTTGTCTTGTTCCTGATCTTAGAGGAAATGCTTTCAGTTTTTCCCCATTGAGAATGATGTTTGCTGTGGGTTTGTTGTATATGGCCTTTATTATGTTGAGGTAAGTTCCCTCAGTGCCCACTTTCTGAAGAGTTTTTATCATAAATGGGTGTTGAATTTTGTCAGAAGCTTTTTCTGCTTCTATTGAGATGATCATCTGGTTTTTATTCTTCAATTTGTTAATGTGGTGTATCACATTGATTGATTTGCGTATATTGAAGAATCCTTGCATCCCTGGGATAAATCCCACTTGATCATGGTGTATAATCCTTTTAATGTGTTGCTGGATCCTGTTTGCTAGTATTTTGTTGAGGATTTTTGCATCTATATTCACCAGTGATATTGGTCTGTAATTTTCTTTTTTTGTAGTATCTTTGTCTGGCTTTGGTATCAGGGTGATGGTGGCCTCATAGAACGAGTTTGGGAGTGTTCCTTCTTCTGCGATTTTTTGGAAGAGTTTGAGAAGGGTGGGTGTTAGCTCTTCTCTAAATGGTTGATAGAATTCACCTTTGAAGCCATCTGGTCCTGGACTTTTGTTTGTTGGAAGATTTTAAATCACAGTTTCAATTTCATTACTTGTGATTGGCCTGTTCATATTTTCTATTTCTTCCTGGTTCAGTCTTGGAAGGTTATAACTTTCTAAGAATTTGTCCATTTCTTTCAGGTTGTCCATTTTACTGGCATAGAGTTGCTTGTAGTAGTCTCTTAGGATGCTTTGTATTTCTGTGGTGTCTGTTGTAACTTCTTTTTCATTTCTAATTTTATTGATTTGAGTCCTCTCCCTCGTTTTCTTGATGAGTCTGGCTAATGGTTTATCAATTTTGTTTACCTTCTCAAAGAACCAGCTTTTAGTTTTATTGATCTTTGCTCTTGTTTTCTTTTTTCTATTTCATTTATTTATGCTCTGATCTTTATGATTTCTTTCCTTCTGCTAACTTTGGGTTTTGTTTGTTCCTCTTTCTCTAGTTCTTTTAGTGTAAGGTTAGATTGTTTATTTGAGATGTTTGTTGTTTCTTGAGGTAGGCTTGTATTGCTATAAACTCCCTCTTACAACTGCTTTTGCTGCATCCCATAGGTTTTGGATCATCATGTTTTCATTGTCACTTGTCTCTAGGTATTTTTTGATTTTCTCCTTGATTTCTTCAGTGATCTCTTGGTTACTTAGTAATGTGCTGTTTAGCCTCCATGTGTTTATGTTTTTTACGTTTTTTTCCCTGTAATTGATTTCTAATCTCATAGTGTTGTGGTCAGAAAAGATGCTTGATATGATTTCAGTTTTCTTAAATTTACTGAGGCTTGATTTGTGACCCAAGATGTGATCTTTCTTGGAGAATGTTCCATGTGCACTTGGGAAGAAAGTGTAATCTGCTCTTTTGGGATGGAATGTCCTATAAATATCAATTAAATCTATCTGGTCTATTGTGTCATTTAAAGCTTGTGTTTCCTTATTAATTTTCTGTTTGGACAATCTGTCCATTGGTGTAAGTGAGGCGTTAAAGTCCCCCACTATTATTGTGTTACTGTCAATTTCCTCTTTTATAGCTGTTAGCAGTTGCCTTATGTATTGAGGTGCTCCTATGTTGGGTGCATATATATTTATAATTGTTATATCTCTTCTTGGAATGATCCCTTGATCATTATGTAGTGTCCTTCCTTGTCTCTTGTAACATGCTTTATTTTAAAGTCTATTTTTTCTGATATGAGTATTGCTACTCCAGCTTTCCTTTGATTTCCATTTGCATGAAATATCTTTTTCCATCCCCTCATTTTCAATCTGTATATGTCCCTAGGTCTGAAGTGGGTCTCTTGTAGACAGCATATGTATGGGTCTTGTTTTTGTATCCATTCAGCGAGCCTGTGTCTTTTGGTTGGAGCATTTAATCCATTTACATTTAAGGTAGTTATCGATATGTATATTTCTATTCCCATTTTCTTAATTGCTTTGGGTTTTTTATTGTAGGTCTTTTCCTTCTCTTGTGTTTCCTGCCTACAGAAGTTCGTTTAGCATTTGTTGTAGAGCTGGTTTGGTGGTGCTGAATTCTCTTAGCTTTTGCTTGCCTGTAAAGCTTTTGACTTCTCCATCGAATCTGAATGAGATCCTTGCTGGGTTGTAGCTTCTTCCCTTTCATCACTTTAAATATGTCATGCCACTCCTTTCTGGCTTGTAGAGTTTCTGGTGAGAAATCAGCTGTTAATGTTATGGGAGTTCTCTTGTATGTTATTTGTCATTTTTCCCTTGCTGCTTTCAGTAATTTTTCTTTGTCTTTAATTTTTGCCAAATTGATTACTGTGTGTCTAGACGTGTTTCTCCTTGGGTTTATCCTGTCTCGGACTCTCTGCGCTTCCTGGACTTGGATGGCTTTTTCCTTTCCCTGTTAGGGAAGTTTTTGACTTCTCTAACATGGGAAATATTTTCTCGGGTCTTTCTCTCTCTCTTCTCCTTCTGGGACGCATATAATGCGAATGTTGTTGCATTTAATGTTGTCCCAGTGGTCTCTTAGGCTATCTTCATTTCTTTTCATTCTTTTTTCTTTATTCTGTTCTGCAGCAGTGAATTCCACCATTCTGTCTTCCAGGTCACTTATCCATTCTTCTGCCTCAGTTATTCTGCTACTAATTCTTTCTAGTGTATTTTTCATTTCCGTTATTGTATTGTTCATCTCTGTTTGTTTTTTCTTTAAATCCTCGAGGTGTTTTTTCTTTAATTCTAGGTCTTTGTTAAACATTTCTTGTATCTTCTCGATCTTTGCCTCCATTCTTTTTCCGAGGTCCTGGATCATCTTCACTATCATTATTCTGAATTCTTTTTCTGGAAGGTTGCCTATCTCTACTTCATTTAGTTGTTTTTCTGGGGTTTTATCTTGTTCCTTCATCTGGTACATAGCCCTCTGCCTTTTCATCTTGTCTGTCTTTCTGTGAATGTGGTTTTTGTTCCATAGGCTGCAGGATTGTAATTCTTCTTGCTTCTGCCGTCTGCCCTCTCGTGGATGAGGCTATCTAAGAGGCTTGTGAGAGTGTGATTTTCTGATAATTACAGATAGCATGCCTAATGTTTAGTATCTATAAAATTACATCCAGAATATCTTAAAAGGCATTATCAGCCCATGTCAAGATTCTACAGCTATTGTCAGGAACATCAGGGATTACTTGCTTAGCATCTACCTACCCAAGCACAAGAGTGGGAGGAGGAGCATCCCAAGCAGAAAGTATAATATGTATAAAGATCCTGAGGTAGGAAAGAATTTGGCTTGTTTGAGGAGCTTGAAAGTGGCAGTGGGGCTGGAGGAAAGAGAATGAGAGGAGCAGGCACATGAAATGATATCAGAGGGGTTGGCAGGCATCTGTTTAATTAATGGTAAATGTTCTTTCAAATTTTGGTCTTTCTCCGATTTTATTTTTGTTTTATTAGATGTTGTTGGTTATTCCCTCAACATTCCACACATGACTACGCTCACCTGATTCTCTTACAATATTTTTCATCTTCTCTCTTTAGTATCCTTCATGGATTTATCTTCTTCCCATTCTTTAAATATTGGTGTTCTGTTGTGTTCTTCCTGGGTACACATCTCTCCTTACTCCCTACACTGTCTCTCCGGATCTTGGCCACATTCACACCTCCATGCTGATGACTCCTAAATCTGAGTCTTCCTTCAGGATCTCTCTCCCAAGCCTTTGGCCTGAATATCCCACACACTCTGACTGAGTCTGATAAAACTGACTCAGTCTGATAAAATTCAAGAAGAATTACAATCCTTACTTTTCCTACATTACCTAAGTTTCTTTCAGGTAGGACTTCCATCCACCCAAAGCCAGATTTTGGAATCATTCTTATCCTCCCCCTCACCCCCAGGCTCTTATCTTCCACATCTAATCAGTCATCAAGTTCTTTGAATTTTACCTCCTAAGTAGTCTTGAATAAGTTCTTTCCATACTACTTCTGTCCTGTGACCTAGTTCAAGAACTCCTCATCTCTTTCTTTAACTATTGAAGTAACTCCCACTGGTCTCCCCTCCAGTCTGTCACCCAGAGAATAACCCAAATAATCTAAAATGGGAGGCTGACTCTGACTGTGGCTCCCCTTCTAGATGCTACTTCATCATCCACTGATTCAAGTCCAGGCTCCTTGGGGATAACGTGATATTCCCTCAGTGACATCTCCTTTTCACAGTATATTCTAGCAGTACTAAGCTACGTAAAGTTCCTTCAACAAGCATGCATTTGCATGCTTCTGTGTTAGACAGACTGAGTTAATAGACCCTTTTCTCTGCTTCCTCTACCACTACACCTGCCACACCATATTTAAATTAGTCACACCCTTCCAAACTGGGCTGCAGGGAACAGATCTTATTCAAATTTGGTGCCCTAGAGCTCAGCATTTGTTCCTTCATTCAATGTGTACTTATCGAGTGTCTGCTACCCCCAGGGAAAACAGCAGTGAACAAAACAAAGTCTCAGCCTCATGGATCTCACATTCCAGTGAGGGGACTCCAGGAGATGGCCTACACAGTAGGCACTCATGGTGAAAACTTTTGAAAATCAGGCAAATGAAAGAGTCTTCTTAAAGCCTCTGTCTAAGCATACTGTCTGGAACATTGCTCTGACTCATTTTTCCTTTAAACAAGTATGGTGGTGACTAAAACAGTTTAAGCAACAGATTGAACTGCCCTAACTGTGGATCCTGTGGTCTTCAGCAAATGATAATTCTCCTAACTAGAGTGGAAAACATTTTCCTGTATACATGGAGATATAACCTTATATTCAAACAATCCTCTGGGGTAAGTAGAGAACAAATAACATCCCACTGAAATAGACATTAAGAAAAAGTTATAGAAAGTTAAAGAGTTTTAAAGATAGCTTAAAATACCATCACATTAATAAGCTATTTCCTTCACTTACAAACCCTATCCTGTTTATATTGGAAAAGTTGATGTTTTTCCTTTTCTATAAAATATGCTTATTAGATAACTTCCTAAGTAACTTTTATTCATGGATGATGTAATACATTAGTCACTATTGTCCACAAAAAGAATGGCCGAAGACAGTAAAATAATTATAAAAAATGTATAAAGTTTGAAATAACTGTGTTCTCTTCTTGGCTTCCCCCATTTAAGTTAGCTCTCTCAATTAAACATCTTTTTGGATTTCTAAATATCTGTAGTTTTGCCTTTGCTGATTAACTTGCTCATAAGTATCCATGACTTTCTGAACACAGTGCCCCATCACCCACTGCAACCCTAGAGAGCTTTTCTACCTCCAAAGAGTAAATTTCACTGATATCCCTGCTTATTTCCGGAGCGCTTATACATCTCTATAAAGCTGTCTTGCAGGTGACTCAAACTAAACATGCCTATTTTCCCAACCTGTAGCCAACCTGTTCCTCCCCCTATGGAAGGGACACAGCTCAGTAAAGGACACCACCATTTATACAGATGCTCAAGCCAAAAATCTGGCATCATCCTTGATTCCCTCCCCCTCTTCCTTACCCCCATACTCCTTCTATCCCTAGCTCCCGTTGATTCTTTCTTCTAAATGTCCCTCAATCTGCTGTGCCAGCCCTACTACCATCTCCCTGGTTATAGCCCTAATATAGACCCTCATAATTTTTCACCTGGATTACTTTATAATTGGTCACTAGTGCATCTGTCATCCCCATGTCTATCCAGCAGATAGAGGGACCTTTTCAAAATGTCAGTCTGACTGTGTTACTGTCTAATTGACAATACTGAATGTCCTTCCATTGCCAACAAGGCAGAGAACAAACTCCTCACTGTGGCTTCTGGGCCCCTTATGACCTGGCCCCCGCCTACCTCTCAAACATCATCTCTCACCACTCTCCTCCTAATCAAGCTATACCTAAATGTGCAGATTTCCTTGATGCGACCATACTTTCAACCTCTCTACCTTTGTGCGAGCTTTTTCTTTGGCTCACCACATACTCTTTCTCCTTCTCTCGTAAAAGAAGATCTTCTCTGACTCTCTGAGCCAGGTTAAGTTTCCCATCTGTTTGTTTCCCACACCCATCATGTTTTGTAACCACTTGTCTCACACCTGTCTTCCACTAGAATGTAAGGGCTAGGAGGAGGGGCCCTGTCTGTTTTGTTCAGCCCAGTATCCCCAGCACCAAGCACAATGTAATTGGAGTATATTTTTGTTAACTAAGTAAGTAGTGTGATTGTAACTAAAAACTCACTAGTGAAAAGAATTGTGAGTGAACATAATTATTAGAAAACATAAATTGTTTTTTTCCCAAAGGCGTAAGTGGTCACATTTGATCTCTGGTGAATATCTGTAACATTCCAGAGTTTAAATCTCGAATGTTAAGTCTATAGTCATATTTGCACTTCATCAGACCTACAATCCAGGCTGGTGTTTAGCTGCCTGAGTTGACATCTGGGCTGACTCATTTTAATTTGACTGTTTGAGGTTAGCTTCCACAGCTGTTGTAGCACTATGTTGTCAATGATTTGACTTTTAGATCACAATTTAACTTACTTGGAGGAAGAAAACAACAGCCTTCAGAAGACATATTTTTCAGACTTTTGGCAGAAAACAACTAGCTTTCTTCTCCATAGGTGCTCTTTCAGATTGTGTGTATTCTTTACAAGAAAATTAAAAGTGAATGGGACTTGAGGCTATATTCCTAAGTTTTTAACTTTTCCTCAGTTAAAAATTTTAATATATGGTCTTCGAAAATAAAAACTGAGCTTTTCGCAAATGCTAAAAACTAGGATAGAGCATCTGAGCCTACCTTCGTTAATTCAACAAATGTTCACCAGATCCTTCAGGCTTGTGATGAGTGCTGTGATGGAATTATATTTTGATGTACTTTAAAATGTGCTTTGATCCTTCTTGTTACCCTGTGACCCTTCAGACAACAGCCTGGCCTTCTACTTATATGTGTCAGGGAAGGGTTTTTACAGAACAACACAGGAGAAAGACATCCTAGACTTGTAAGCTTTAAATTCTAAACCCTGAAAGACTTGGAACATGACATTTTTAAAAACCATGTAATCAGTTGGAACATTTCTTCCACCCTCAGATTAGACAAAGAATCTATGCCAAGAGAAGAGACTGGGAGCAAAGAAGAGAAGAGGGGAGAGGAGCAGAGGGGGAAGGAGAAGAGAAAGGAGAGAGGAGAAGAAGGGAGAGAGAAGCGGGGGAAGGAGGGGAGAGTGGAGGAAGAAGAGGGGAAGGGAGAGCAGGAGGGAAGCAAAAGAATGAGGTGCTGGGATACAGGGCCCTGTTCCAGACCTCCCTGGACTCTATCTCCTGATAGGTTTGGGGGTCTAAGAGTGCATGAGAACTCATTCTACCTTTCCCTGGTATGGCTGTACAAAGCGACAAGGCAGGAGAGTTTTCCTACGCTCATCATTTTACCAGCTAAGATCTAATGAGGAAAATAAAAACAACTCTAATTTCAAACTGAGGAAATTTAATTGTGAAAGAGAATTGACGACATAGGTGTTAGAGAACTGAGAAGCCTAATGGAATAATGACAAAATCTAGAGATTTAGCAGCAGGAAACCACTACCACCCCTATGCTGGAAAGACAACGGGAAGCAATGGTGGTTTTTTTTGTTTTTTTTGTTTTTTTTTTTTTAAACATCTTTATTGGAGTATAATTGCTTTACAATGGTATGTTAGTTTCAGCTTCACAACAAAATGAATCAGTTATATATACACATATGTTCCCATATCTCTTCCCGCTTGCGTCTCCCTCCCTCCCACCCTCCCTATCCCACCCCTCCAGGCGGTCACAAAGCACCGAGCTGATCTCCCTGTGCTATGCGGCTGCTTCCCACTAGCTATCTACCTTACGTTTAGTAGTGTATATATGTCCATGCCTCTTTATCGCTTTGTCACCGTTTACCCTTCCCCCTCCCCATAGCCTCAAGTCCATTCTCTAGTAAGTCTATTAGAGCCCAGAGTCCAAGGTCAGGAGGGAAGCTAGAACCACAGCAGTTCTGACTAAAGGGAGTAGATCACAAAAGACATGCAGCTGATGATAATAATGAAAGGAAAGGTGGAGGAAAACCTGGCCTCTCCCTCCTTCTGACCCTCCCATTGTGCACAAATGCCTCACAAGCACCAAACCCAACTGGAATCTAACTGACATGAATCAGCCATTCTGCAGGAGAGTGAGAAGGGTGAGGCACGGGTCTGAGGGCAAATACACCCAGATGTAACAGCAGGAAAATGTCTGCAGGGGATGTCTGGGATTGTGGACCTAAGAAGGCCTCACAGAGTCCCCATGCCCCAGGATGACCCGGAGGGGCCCAGAGCAAGGGCCCCTATGACAAAGGAGCCTGAAGACTTGAAGGGGGGCTTGGAGCCAGGAAAGGGAAGACACATCAGGAATTTACCTGGAAGGAAACCAAATGGGCCCTCAGACATCTCACTGGATTCCACCTTGGACAAAAGACAGCATTGAGAAGACCAGGCTTGATTCCACCATGAGTTGACTACATGTAACTGCCCTGAGCTCCCACTCTCATACTACATTTAGACAACACTCCAGGGAAGGGAAGAGGAGACCACCTAGCAGAATGGAGGCTGAATCTAAATTCACTCTTAGATAAAGAAAGGAAAGAACCTGAACCAATGAACAGACATAGTTATTTAAAAGAGCCCAGTGAATATGTAGGGAAGGATGGACATATAACACAGGTATCAGTAATGCAGTGAGAAACAGAAACAGGTCATGTTAAAGAATGCACTGTGGCTGGAGATGTACATAGAGAAGTTCCTGTACTTGCCTGTAAGGTAGGACTTCTCAGAGAAGGCCTCAGAGACAGGTGATATTTGATGAACTTGAGGGATGAATAGGGATTTAGCAAGCAGATGGGGGAGAGATCCTCACCTCTGTTGTCCTCTTCTATCCCTCCCAATGCTTTGATTTTTAAGAGAAGCCAGTACATTCCTTATCTAACTACAGTCCATTAAAGTCTTTCAGAAACATGACAGATCTCTGGGTTTATCTTCATTTTGATTAGTAAATGGGGCAGTGCTGGAATGATAGGATAGGTGTGACCTGTGTTTCAACTCTGACGAGTAGCAACAGCAGCTTGCAAGAAATGAGTTTCTTAAAATGTATCCTCTTATAGATTTGTAGAGGCCATTTCTAGACTTCAGTTTTGAACTAAGGACTTGAATCTCAAGGCACTCAGGTAGTCTTATAGAATATACAATCCACAGGAAAAATATACCTAAGCCATCCAAAATATATCTCCACAATAACCAAATGTCTATAATTGAAACACATGTCAGATCTATCACATAAAACTCTGATCTGTCAGGACTTTCCTCAAAATACTGTGTTTTGCCAATTTTTAAAGAAGAAAAACAAGACCATTGATTTACAAATAACTTCATCCATCGCTATTCCAGAAACAATATTCCCAAACTTGCCCTTTATAATCCAATATTCTAAGAAATAAAAATAATTGTTCTCTCCATTGTTTACACAATGGAAAATGATTATATTACAGAAAGCAATAGAAGTCATTGAATTGTTTTTACCTCATTAGAGATGTCTGTTCCAGAGAGATCTACTGATACCAAAGAAAAGATGTTTACAATAAATTCAATTCCTAGGTCAGTCAGATGTTCACAATTTCGTAAACTCAAGTAGTCTAAATTAGAGCAGCTGAAAGAAAGTAGCATGAAGAGCTCATTTTAGCTTTTAATCACACTCAGTAGAAATTTCTTCATATTAAAAACTACTTGGGGAAAGCAAATGCTGTTGAAACAAGGATTTTCCTTTTCTTGTCATAAAAGTAAGCTTAAAAGTGTAAATAATTGCGACTTCCCTGGCCGTCCAGTGGTTAGGACTCCGCGCTTCCACTGCAGGGGGCACGGGTTCGATCCCTGGTCGGGAATTAAGATCCCACATGCTGTGGGCAGCACAGCCAAGGAAAAAAAAAAAAGTAGAAATAATTGACATTACAAAGTTGAATGAAAGAGAGGTGGATTATTGTATAAAACATTCTGTGATTTCATTTCATATTGCAATTTCTATTAAGAAAAAATATATTACATGCATACAAAAACTATCATGTAAATACCACGATTGGGACCGCCTTCTTTCGCGGCTTTGGGATACACCAGAAATACATCTACACGTGGAGCAACTCCTAAATACCACGATGAATGACCACTAAAAGTGCAAAGTTAAATTTCTCACTTATCTTTACAAGTGTGTTACAAGAATTGTACTTAACCCTTTAGTGTACACAAGACCTTTTACAAGTAAACAGGATCAAGAATAAACCCACCAGCTAGAATATCCCTTGGGAAACACTGTAAAGGTTTACATAGAGATGATATCCTTGAAAAGTACAGAGAAGTCACCCAGGTATAGCTATTCATAACTTCATGAGTGATTCGATCTCAGACTTTCTGCAAGTTGAAATTTTATAAGAAACGTCTTAGATATAGTCAAAAGATTAATTCATTCCATGACTCCAATGTCTTATTTCATTTTGCTGAATATTGGACCAGCTTCTGGACATCCCTCATGTTTTCCACATGGCTTCAAAAGTCTACCTCTGATCTGTCCTATTAACAAATATACGATTACTAATAACATGATGTAAAATATTATTGTTTTATCATACCACTCTGATAGTTTTGCAATAGAGGCATCACCCAGGTGGATACAGTTACATAAATTTAGCTCTCTTATCTTTGTGCTTGCAGGACCATCAAGAAACTGCTTTAGTCCCATGCCACCAATTCTGTAGGAAAGAGTAAGAAAAGCTCTACATGTGATTTTATGTATAAATATGTAGAATACTATTAAAATAAGTTACTATACCCAATACATTCCAAAATAGCAAGGTGATATCTATATCTGGTATTTTGCCAACATTTGTAAACCAAATTTGATTATATAGCTTTTATTTTAATAGAAAATATATAAATGATAGTAATGGGAGAAATATTACTAAAAATGGTATTCCTATTCATCTGTTCATTTAATTAGGTGGCCTAATTATTAATAAAACAGATAGCCTATAAGGTTTCTTCCCTGGGGTTAAAATGTGATCATGTTAAACAGTGCCTGACGCAATCTCCTGCAAAAGAAAAAGACAAAAACTTAGGATAGCGAGAACCAAGCCTAACAGTCAAACTACTGTCAAAATCTTGGAGGAATTTCCACTAAGTACAGGTCAATTTAGCTGGACTGGGAACCTAATAAGTTACCTAAAGATCCTTTCTTTCTGAAGCAGAGAAAATCTGATGCTGTAAGATCTTGACCTCAGTCTTCCCATACTGTCCTTAATCATAGACACCTATGTGTCAGTGCCATCCCTCCCACCCCTCCCATGTAAGTCCACATTTATAAATGATTCTCTAAATTATAAATAGTCAACCAGAAACAGATTTATAATAAGATGACAACAAAAACAAAGAAAATTGTGCAGTGGTATTAGGTAAAGATAAATAAAATTAACACAGGGGTGATAATTTTACATAGAGTTAGAATACTATACTAGTAAAAATATTAAGCAAGACTAACAGGGTAATTTTACATTGATTAGGTATCACCCCAATGAAGATAATATGGTTGGGTATAGAATTTAGGGAGCATATTCTTTACTGCCATGAAATTGCATACAGTGAAATGGTGTAATGATGTAACAATTAAAATATATATGTGTGTGTGTGTGTGTGTGTGTGTGTGTGATAAAAAAAATCAGACTATCCATAGAAATTAACACAACATTGTAAATCAACTATACTTCAATAACATAATTTTTTTTTTTTTTTTTTTTTTTGCGGTACGCGGGCCTCTCACTGTTATGGCCTCTCCCATCGCAGAGCACAGGCTCCGGACGCGCAGGCTCAGCGGCCATGGCTCACGGGACTAGCCGCTCCACGGCATGTGGGATCTTCCCTGACTGGGGCACGAACCCGTGTCCCCTGCATCGGCAGGCGGACTCTCAACCACTGCGCCACCAAGGAAGCCCAGTAAAATAATTTTTTTAAAAAATCAGTGTGGTTAAGACTTCATGCTTCCAATGCAGGGGGCACTGGTTCGATCCCTGGTTGGGGAACTAAGATCCCACATGCTGTGCAGTGCAGCCAAAAAAAACCAACAACCCCCCCCCAAAAAAAAACCCTAAAAAATCAGACTGGCCTTGGATTTCTCCTCTGTAACAGAAATACCAAACATATAAATGTATATATATTATATAACAATATAAACAATATTAATAAAAAGATCAATTATAAATAATTTTCTGTTACAGAAGAGAAATCCAAGGCCAGTCTGGATTCTTTTTTTTTTTTATTTGGTAATTTTAGTCATGAACTTTTATGCAATATATAATATAGCATAAATACAAAATGAAAGAAAAATAAAAATTCAAAAAGAACATAATTAAGATACAATTTTGTATTAGACTTAGCTTTTGACAAACAGAAAAGGGGCATAAAGTTTAAGTAATATAATTAATGTAATTTAAGTTCCATGGACTATTCATATATATTCAACATGATAAACAACATAACCATCATCTTTTTCACCAGCATTACCCCTAAATAAAGATCCCAAAAGACAGAAGTTGTACAGGCTGTATTTTTGTACCATGATGTCATAAAATGAAAAATTAGTAACAATGATAATTAGATATAAACTACATGGATATCTGAATACATTTTTAATAAATAATTCTTGGGTAAAGAGAAAATCAGATAAGTATTATAAAACTATATATCTTTCCAAAATTTATATATTTAACATAATTTCAATTAATAATAGGATTTTTTCTGAAATATGACAAAATTATTCTAAAGTTCACTTGGAAGAATAAACTGGCAAAAATATCTAATAACTTAAAAGAAGACTACTAATAAAGAGTCTCATTCTATTAGATATTAAAACATATTATAAAGCAGTAATAATAATAAAGGGTAACATTCCTTGAGTGCTTATTATGTGCCAGACACTATTCTAAGTACATTACATGAATTAACTTATTTGATCCTCACAACAATCCTGAGTATATACTCTTTATTTTCCCCATTTTACAGATAAAGTACTGTGCAAGATTAGACAGAAAACAGATAAATGAATGGAACAGAAAAGATAGCCTGAAAACAGACATTTATATACTAACACACACACACACACACACACACACACACATATACTGACATGTGTATGTGTATATATATGGATGTGTATATATAGATATATATATACATCTATATGATAATCCTGGAGGCATAAAAGTCAATAGAAAAGGACTTTACAGGTAATGGTCCAAGTTAATGGCTTAATGCAGTTAATCCTAAACCTGGCTGTGCATCAGAAGCACCCATGTTGTTTTTTAAAAAATATATAAGCGAGTGTTCCATCCCTAGATATTCAGATTCAGTAGCTCTGGGGTAGGGCTTGGGCATATGTAGTTTTATTCAGCTCTTCAGGTGATTCTGCTGCCCTGGAATTTTCACTTTTAAATCATATATATTTTTGAAATTTATCTTTTTATTATTACTGATTCCTAATTTAACTGCATTGTAGTTAGAGAATATAGTTTGTTACCAATACTATGAAAGTTGTGGGAACTTGCTTTAAAACTTCATACATAGTCCATTTTTTGAAGGATTGATATGTGGTTGAGAAAAATGTATACTTTGACTCTCAAACTTCCTGTGTATCTCTTATAGATGAATTTTAAAAATCTAATCTAAAACGCTGATATTAAACCTTCTCTGTCTTTTGTTATACTCTATCACATTTTTCTTTTTCTTTTTTCACTCTGCTGTCATTTCTTCAGTTATCTTCCAGCTTTGTACTTCTCTTCTTCAGTGAGTTCTAATCTGCTGATTAGCAATTCATTTTCTTTATTTCAATAACTATATTTTTTATTTCTAAAAGTTAGTTTTTCAAGTAAATCTAGTTATTTTTATCACATTTTGTTGTCTGCTTATATTTCTGGTTCCATTATTTATTTCTTCAAATATTTCATATATAGTTACTTAATATTCTGTGATAATTCTAATATATGAATTATGGAAGTTCAAATTTATTTTGCTTCATGGTGACTCATATCTTTGTACATTTGATGGTCTTTAATTGCGAGCACCTATTTATTTGACTTTAACCTATGGGAACTTTGGACGCCTAAAGAGAAGGTGCTTTCCTTCAGAAAAGCTTTGAGCTAACTTCTTCCAGGGGTCTAGGTACTATCTACCTGAGACCACTGTGTCCCCCTTGAAGAGGTCCAGACACTGCAGAAGTCTCATCCTGCTTCCCTATCTTGAGTCTCACTAAAACTGATTGTCTCAATGCCAATGTTGAAATGAACATTTATGCTCATAGCGGCTCTATCTTTTATGTTTGCTTGGTATTCACTGTTCGTCTTAGAGAGTCTACTCATTGAGAAGGTGGTGAAGAATCATGATATTGGATATTGGATATTTCTTGTACTCTTTGTGGGCTCAGCAATGTATCGAAAGTATGTTTCATCCAAGATCTAAATTGTTTGTAGCAAGGAGTCCTTTGAAGTGTTTTGTCAACTCTACTGCTGGACGCAGAAAAACCTCCATTTCTTTTTAAAATTAGGTAACCTGCAGAAGCCTGAGTGAAATATATGAATGCAATTCAATTTTATTTCACATGTTAATACAGATAGGGTTAGCTGTTACACACACACACACACACACACACACACACACAGAGTTATCCTGCTTGCATTATGGTGCCAGCTTGCTCATGAGCTTGCAACCAAGATGCCAGCTGGAACTTTAATCATCCAACGGATTGACTGAGGGTGGAGGGTCTGCTTCCAAGTTCACTCACATGGCTGTTGACAGGAGGCCTCAGTTCCTTGCTGGCTGTTGACTGAAGGCTTCATTTCGTAATCCAGGTTTTTCCCATTTCAAATCCTGTCTTTACCTCCCCTCCACAACCCATGGTGCCTCCCCATTTTAATAACAGGGAACATGAGTTAAGATTTTGTGTAGCTTAGCTTATTACTCTGACTTGACTTATGTTTTCCCAAATACTAGCCAATTTCATTGTAGATCAAATGCTATTTTTTTATCATCTGGCCCTTTAATATAATAAGAAATTTATACAAGCAAGAGGCTGAGCTATCCACCGGGGAAGAAATTTTAGCAAGAATTTAATCCTTGCCCACCTGAGAATACCGGGATAGAAGCCCATTTGTAACCCGGCTAAAGAAAGGGTTTCAGTAAGAACTTGCCCTCTGTCCATCTGTGAGCAAACCCACACAGAGGAGAACTCTAACTAGTACCCAAGAGGAAACACTTCAGTAAGATTGGTGCTTCATAAGCAAGTTGGAAAGTCCATTTGGGAAAAAGACCTATTAACTGAACTAGCTGTGAGAACCATCACTAGGAAAGGTGGCCCATAAGTGTTCCAGCAAATTCATTTAATCTTACAAGGGCCTGTGATTCCACATATCCTGAGCATCCCCTGACAATCTCCCCATGCCCCTACATAACTAGTCTGGGTTGGGTGCCCCTCCTTTGTTTTACCGCAGAACTATGCATTTACCTCCACTTGGACTCCTGACTTTCATGTTTACTCTCCTAACCGATGAGCATCTTGAGGAAGTCTGGAACATTCTAGATAATCAGTGTTTCTTGACTGAATGACTCATTACCTTACACAATTTGCCAGATTCAACAGAGTAAGCTGCTTCAAAGGTGAGAGTGACTTGAGGCTACCATCTGTTATTCCATTGCAGTCCACCATGTAAATGTGACTGATATTTGGAGAATTCTTGTCTATAAATTTGAAGCACACATCAGTAATCCTTTTATTTCCTGTTTTTTTTTAAAAAAAAGAAGTATTTGAATTGCCACAAGATTAAAAGTAAAATTAATGCTAAACCACTTTTTAACATCACAGACCTTCAAATCGGATCTTTCTGAGGTCACAAGTAGAAAGAGCTTTGAAAGTACAATCGGAAATATGTGGTGCACCAATGAAAACTACTGATGTAATTCGATGGCATTTTTCAACTAAAGCCTTTAGAAGAAAAAAAAAAAAGATTAACCAGAGTATAGAGAACAAGCTTATGAAAGTGATGAGGTTATTTTCTTCCTCTCAATATTTTCAGAAACAGACACATTAGCTATTAAATAGTCCTAATTTCAAAGAAAATGGGACGTTTTTTCAATGTATTTTAGTACACTTACATTTGAGTAATGCGTAGGAATCAACTAAATGATGTTACAAAAGTAAGGGAGGGCTTCCCTGGTGGTGCAGTGGTTGAGAGTCTGCCTGCTGATGCAGGGGACACGGGTTCGTGACCCGGTCCGGGAAGATCCCACATGCCGCAGAGCGGCTAGGCCCGTGAGCCATGGCCGCTGAGCCTGTGCGTCCGGAGCCTGTGCTCTGCAACGGGAGAGGCCACAACAGTGAGAGGCCCGCATACCGCAAAAAAAAAAAAAAAAAAAAGTAAGGGAAAACATGAGAAAATGGAATGCTGAAAAGAATCACTACATTTAGAAGCTTGACATGTAGAATTAGACTTAAGGTTTATGCTTAAGCCACAATATCATTGAAATAAAAATATCCTAACTGTGCAACGAAGCTTCTCAGGGTATTTAAGGATTCAAATGTGTGTGTATAAATTTCCTAATGATTTTCTTATATAAGAAAACTAAAATGAAAAACCCATTCATATTTTTCAATAATTCAAGCCTCTAGAAAATGTGCCAACCAAATGTGACTGAAAAGAAAATATAGTTTCCAACTACGTACTTTTACACAGTTGTCCGTCAGAGTTGGCGTGTCATTGATGGTCAGATGCCTAATCCCACTGCAGCTGTTTGCAATGTTCCTGAAGCCTTGGACTGAAATCTGAATTGTACAGAGTTGGTGAAAATGTGGGAGAACCCATTAGTATGACCTCTAATAAAACCCTAAGATAGTAATAGCCAAAGTTATGTCATGATTTTGCTACTGTGTTTTAAAATTGAAACCATAAAATATTGCAGACATAAAAGGAAACAAAGAATCTAATCTTGATTTCTTTAATTTTTAGATGTAGGTTTTGTGAAATTATCATCACAGTTAGTCTAGTTAACTTATTATTCTATTTTTTATTGAGGTAAAATTCATATAACATAAAATCAGTCACTTAAAAGGTCATTTAAACATTCGTAATTTTGTATAACCACAACTTCTACGTAGTTCCAAAACATTTTTATCACCCTAAAAAGAAACCTTTTACCTATTAAGCAGTTGCTCCCCATACTCACCTTTTCCCAACCCCTGGCAATCACTAATCTGTTTTCTGTCTCTATGGATTTACCCATTCTAAATATTTCATATAAGTGGAATTATACAGTATGTGGTCTTTTGTGTCTAGTTTCTTTCACTTAATGTTTTTGAAGTTCATCCACAATGTGGTATATATCAGTACTTCATTTTTTATGGCTGAATAATGTTCTGTTTTATGGATATACCACATTTTGTTTATCCACTCATCTGTTGATAGATATTTTGTATATTTTGAATAGTGCCGCTATGAATATATGTGTACATCTATTTGTTTGAGTACCGGTTTTAAATTCTTTTCGGTATATACTTAGGAGTGAGATTGCCAGATCATATGGCAATTCTATGTTTAACTTTTTAAGGAACGACCAAAATATTTTCTACACTGGCCATACTATTTCACATTCTCATCAGCAATCTACAAGGGTTCCAATTTCTCCACATCATTGCCAAAACTTATTTTTTATTTTTCCATATTTTCCTTTTGCAAAAAATTTCCTAATGAGTTTGAGGTGGTACCTCATTGTGATTTTGATTTGCATCTCCCTAATGACTAATGAGATTGAGCATCTTTTCATGTGCTTATTAGTCATTTGAATGTCTTCTTTAGGGAAATGTCTACTCAAGTCCTTTGACTAATTTTCAGTTGGGTCATTTGTCATTTTGTTGAGTTGTAAGAGTTCCTTATATATTCTGGATTCTAGACCCTTAGGTATATGACTTAAGAATATTTTCCCCATTCTTTAGGTTATCTTTTCACTTTTTAATAATGTCTTTTCATGCACAGTTGTTAATTTTGATTAAGTCCATTTCTCTGTTTTTTCTTTTGTTGCATATGCTTTTTTTTAAGCAATGAATATTTATTTATTTATTTTATTATTTTTTTAACGTTTTTATTGGAGTATAATTGCTTTACAATGCTGTGTTAGTTTCTGCTTTGTAACGAAGTGAATCGGTTATACATATACATATATCCCCATATCTCTTCCCTGTTACGTCTCCCTCCCTCCCACCCTCCCTATCCCACCCTTCTAGCTGGTCACAAAGCACTGAGCTGATGTCCCTGTGCTAGGCAACTGCTTCCCACTAGCTGTCTGTTTTACATTTGGTAGTGTATATATGTCCATATATACACTACCACTCTCTCACTTTGTCCCAACTTACCCTTCCCCCTCCCCATGTCCTCAAGTCTATTCTCTAGTAGGTCTGCGTCTTTATTCCCGTCTTGCCCCTAGGTTCTTCATGACCTTTTTTTTTTTTTAGATTCCATATATATGTGTTAGCATATGGTATTTGTTTTTCTCTTTCTGACTTACTTCACTCTCTATGACAGACTCTAGGTCCATCCACCTCACTACAAATAACTCAATTTCGTTTCTTTTTATGGCTGAGTAATATTCCATTTATATATGTGCCACATCTTCTTTATCCATTCATCTGTCAGTGGACACTTAGGTTGCTTCTATGTCCTGGCTATTGTAAATAGAGCTACAATGAACATTGTGGTACAAGACTATGCTTTCAGGGGTCATTTCTATAGTTTGTTGCATATGCTTTTGATGTCATATCTAATAATCCATTGCCACATCCAAGGTCATGTAGATTTACCCTCAGTATTTTCTTGTAAGTTTTATCATTTTAGCTCTTATATTTAGGTCATTGTTCCCTTTTCAGTTGATTTTTATATATGGTGTGAGGTAGGGATCCAATTTCATTTTTTTGCATGCATATATCTAGTTGTCCAGCACGAGCTATTGAAGAGAATATTTTTTCCCCCACTGAATGGTCTTGGCACCTGTGTTGAAAATCAATTGGCCATGACAGTATAGGTTTATTTCTGGACTCTCAATTCTATACGTCTGTCCGTATGCCAGTACCACACTGTTTTGATTACTACAGCTTTGTATACTGATTTCTTTCTTTCAACTATCATTATCCACATTAATGGAAGCAGCAGTGGTAGAGAGTATTCAAAGTAATTACTGGTCAAAAGATCAAATATCGTCACCTATGAATGAATTACCTTAAAATAACATGTTATTTAGGCTCCATTTCCTAACAAATGGTCATGGATGGGAAATGATATACTGATTCAGTAATGGGAAACTGAGACTCTATCCAGAAACGAACATCAGGGGGAACTCTCCCACAGAGTCATCTTCACAATAGCATGACAGTGAGAATGAGGAACAGCAGTTGTATATATTATGATCTTAATCTTGTTTTAAAAAAGTATGTGTTGGGACTTCCCTGGCAGTTCAGTAGTTAAGACTCCACACTTCCAATGCAGGGGGCATGGGTTCAATCCCTGGTGAGGGAATGACATGCCACATGGTGCAGCCAAAATAAGTAAAAATAAATAAAAAAATTAAAAAGGTATGTGTCACAGACAAATGGACAAAAAACTAGAAAGACACATTTCAAAATATTGTTTGTTATCTTTGGATGCTAGGATTATGGATTATTTTTATATTCTTTTATATTTTAAAAATTTTATATAATGAGTGTATAATTCTTCTGTAATCAGAAAGCAATTTATATCAAAGGAAAGAAGGAAATTCAGTCCTCTTCTTCATACAGTAGACTTACAGTCACATACCTAAAGAAAGTGCTGCTGAAGTAAGCTGAAAGTGAGCATCTACTGAGAACTTCTGCTCCAGGACATGGTCCTTTTAACTTATTGAAAAGCCAAGACACTGGGTGATACTTGGCCTAAAAGTATCTTGTTAGATGATTTCAAAGACCTCCTGGTAAAGCTCAGGAATACATCTGTGGAATTCCTCTTTCTCCCACTCTTTAGTCAGTGACTGGAAGAAAAAGTTGCTGATCAGAAGATCCAAAATGTTCTATGAGAGACTGTGGTGAGCTCAATGAGTCCAGGAGGATTTATAATAACTACCATTTAAGTAACACTTATTGTGTACCAGGTACTCTTTTAGGCAATTTTCATATACTGGTCTATATAATCCTCACAACCACCTATTGGGAGGTATTTTTTTTTTTTTTTTTACAAATGAGAAAAATGAGGCCCAGAGCAGTTAAGTAATGTGTCCAAGGTGATCTAGCTCATAAATAGTGGAGCCAGGATAAGAATCCAGGCAGTCTAGTTCCAATGTAGTCATTAAACTACACTACCTCTTAAAAAGATCAGCTTGCTTTACTGCGCTTAAAAGGACACAAAAGACCTTTCTTTTTTTTTTTTTTTTTTTTTTTTTTTTTGCAGTACACGGGCCTCTCACTGTTGTGGCCTCTCCCGTCACGGAGCACAGGCTCTGGATGTACAGGCTCAGCAGCCATGGCTCACAGGCCTAGTTGCTCCGCGGCATGTGGGATCCTCCCGGACCGGGGCACGAACCCGTGTCCCCTGCATCGGCAGGCGGACTCTCAACCACTGCGCCACCAGGGAAGCCCCTTTCTTTTTTTTGAATTTTACTTAATTTATTTTTTTATACAGCAGGTTCTTATCAGTTATCCATTTTATACATACGTCAATCCCAATCTCCCAATTCATCACACCACCACCACCATCGCCCCCGCCACTTTCCCCCCTTGGTGTCCATACGTTTGTTTTCTATATCTGTGTCTCAATTTCTGCCCTGCAAACTGGTTCATCTGTACCATTTTTCTAGGTTCCACATATATATGTTAATATAGGATATTTGTTTTTTTTCTTTCTGACTTACTTCACTCTGTATTACAGTCTCTAGATCCATCCACGTCTCTACAAATGACCCAATTTTGTTCCTTTTTATGGCTGAGTAATATTCTGTTGTATATATGTACCACATCTTCTTTATCCATTTGTCTGTCGATGGACATTTAGGTTACTTCCATGACCTGGCTATTGTAAATAGTGCTGCAGTGAACATTGGGGTACATATGTCTTTAAAAGGACACAAAAGACCTTTTGCCACTGGACTCTGAGAGAAACCTGCTGCCTTGTTCCTTCACTTTTGGATCCAGATGCTAATGCTACTGTGTTAGTCAGGGTTCCCCAGAGAAAGAGATCCAATAGGAGATAGATGGATAGATGAATGGATGGATGGATGGATGGATGGATAGATAGATAGATAGAAACATACATACATACATACGTAGATACATAGAGTTATTATAAGGAATTGGCTCATACAACAATAGAGACTAAGAAGTCCCAGGATCTGCAGTTGGTAAGCTGGAGACCCAGATGAGCTGAAGGTATTGTTCCAGTCTGAGTCCAAGTCTGAAGGTAGGAAAAGACCAGTGTTCTAGCTTGAAGACAGTCAGGCAAAGAGAGTGTATTTTCCCTTTCTCAGCCTTTTTGTTCTATTCAGGCCTTCAACAGATTGGATGAGACCCCCACACTGGGGAGGGCAATCTGCTTTACTTAGTCTCCTGACTTAAATATTGATCTCATCCAGAAACACCCTCACAGACAAACCTAGAAAAATGTTTATCCAAAAAACTGGGCACCCCGTGGCCCATCCAAGTTGACACACCAAAATTAACATCACAGCTTCCTTGAAGACTTTGGACATTGACTTTTCCTAAGACTCATGGTTGATGCTCTTTTTGCTCTTGCCTGCTTTGTCCTGGCTGATCATCTGCGCTTGCCTGGCCACATTTTTTTTCCAGATTAGCATCTTTGAGCCCATTCGTCATATCTGGCACCACTAACTGTCTGAATCATACACAACTGAAAAGAAAGCCCTAAGACCTTATTGTTGCCTCACATTTTCAAGTTAAAACAGAAACTCTCTAGCCTTAAAGTTTTAATTCTAAATATTTAATTAAGGAAATTTAGTGTCTTAAAGTTAAATTATGAAATTGGTAGGGTAAGAATTCCATTTTTTAATATTTTATTGAAGTATAGTTAATTTACAATGTTGTGTTAATTTCTGCTGTACAGCAAAGTGATTCAGTTATACATACATATATATATTCTTTTTCATATTCTTTTCCATTATGGTTTATCACAGGATATTGAATATAATAGTTCCCTGTGCTATATAGTAGGACCTTGTTTATCCATCCTATATATACTAGTTTGCATCTGCTAATCCCAAACTCACGATCAAAAATTCAATTTTTAATGCATGTGTATGAGTATTATTTAACTTGTGTAGCCTGATTTCATTATTTAAATTGTATAGCTTAATTTTTATTATTTAACTTGTGTACCTTTGTGAGAAATCATGTTTTTCAGCACTGTGAGCGTTCTCACAGAGTACATGTGATTATACCATGTTGTGAAAGGTCTTAGCTCATAACTGACTCCTCACACGTAAAGACATACTATAAAATGGCTGGAGGTGGGAACAGTAGGAGAAGAGACAGGCTATTCTAAGGAGCTTGGACGTCTATAGACCGAGGTAGCCCCAGGAGATAAGGAAATGGAGACTCAGGTCTCTTGATCAATTTTCTCCAGATTACAAATTGATCAGGCAAGAACACAGGTGTGCAAACTCTTAATCCAGTACTCCTTCTGATTAACATTCTTCAACAATAACATACAGTTCAAATGTTCCATTCCAGCTTCCATAGTTCTTCAAACCTAGTCACTCCAGCCAGAAAGACATCCAACTTCTTCAATACTCAGCGGACCTCTCTGCTCTTTGTCTGACCTTGTTACCTCTCCCTGCCTCTTTCTCTTTTCATCTAATCAAGCCTTAACTATTCCTCAAGTTCCAGTGACTCCAGCCCTATTCTGCTACCTTCCTTCTCTTTCCCTCACAGGTCTATAAGTATTTTAGCCTATAACTTTCCTATAATCTGTGCATATCTTATTTCCCCCAAGGAGATGATCTTATACTCTTTTTTTTAACTTCTTACTGTGTTGGATAACTATTAGGGGATGAATGAATTAAATTTAGGAGTAAGACAAAGTCTGGGAAAGAGTACAGAATTTGGCTGAAGACAAGATTGAAAATGATTCCAAGCTGAAAGTAAAGCACAAGCAAAGGCAAAGCAGTGGAAGCCCTGGGCTTAAATGAAGTGGCAAGATCACCCTTGGGATGAATACGAAAACTTAGTAGGTAAAGAGGGAAGGAAAACTAATGGAAGACCCATAAGGCAAAAGTTACATATTTCATATTGTACTGCCATGGGTTCTTGAATAAGTTTTCCATAAATATTCCCAGAGAAAAGTCCAGGGGAGATGAATTAACATTATAAACCTGGAGAACAGAGGAGGGGGAAAGAATGCTGGGCTTGGAGTCAGCAGAGCTGGGTTTGAGTCTGGCACTGCCTCTTTCTCACTTACAACAAAAGGTAACTCAACCTCTCTGATGCTTTATAGATGTTTTCTCATCTATAAAATGGATATAATAATACTTATTTTAGGAGTTTCTTGAGAAAACAAATAGAGTAATGTATATAAAAGTGATTAGTTAGCACAATATCTGGCATGTGCTTTGAGAACCAGTTTTCCTGTTACTGTTCTTCTGGGCACATTGTGAGCCCAAAGAAAAATAAAGGTTCAAGTACTAGAGGTAGAGGGCCTTGAAAGATCATTCTAGTCCATCCCTCACATTGTAAACATAAAGAAAAGGTATTTAGAGAAATTGTGTGATTTGAGAACAGGTTCCTTATCTATTCCTCACTGTGCGTCCCCAGTGCTGGACGTAGTGTCAGACACAGAGTGGCAGCTCCATAAGTGCCGAATGAATGAAAGAATGTTCCTGAGTCACACCGTGACTCTGCGGCTCTCCACCGCAGAGCCAAGGATAGAGGCTATTTCTCCCGTTGTGACTCACAACTCCAGGGATGGAAACAGTTGTTTTTCACAACACTTCTAAATTCCTCCCCTTTATCTCAGCCCTAGTCTATTACCCTAACACTAGCCTCTCCAATAATGGCTTCCCCAAAACAAGCGAAAAACTTTTTCTGTCTTGCTTTCTCAGAAACATGCTCATGAGAAGATTCCTGAACAAGGGGAAAAAATGAGAGCGGTAATCAGCCACAGCTGAGTGGTTCCTTGCAATGCAGCCAAAAACTGGGTGCTATCAACCAATAAGATTGTATACAGAAAAGGGGGGTCAGGGAGACCTCTGAGAAAAGCTTTTTAGTTTTGTCCTGGCATGAAACACTTAGTTCTCTACACAGTTTATTTTAGAATATCCAGAGAGTTGCTTGGCTAATATTTCATGACTCAAGTATTCCTGTCAGAATCCTTTAGGGTAACCAACTATTAGTTGTTCTTTCTCTTCACTGAAAGAATGGTGATATAAGCCTGAAATTAAAGATTCATCTCTAGGAGGAAAAAGCAAAATATTTTACCACGTTCAAATACCGGGTTTCACCACATCTGGTATCTGTGCATTTTCTGTATAGTATTCTTACAAAACTTGGGATCTAATATCTTGTTGTTTAGTTTTGAGGTGATTTGGGCTTCAATTTGGGCACCAACTGGAGCCCTGCCACTCTGCTATTTTCTGGTTTAAGTTCCCAATGATTTAGGAACTTGGGGAAGTTGGCCACACCAGTGGTGTTCCAGTCTCAAGTCCCAGCAGACTGCTACTGCTGCTATTGGGGGCAGAGAAACCTTGGTGATCACAGGGAAATTCTCTCCATCTGCCTCGTGTGTCTCAACCCATCAGCACAACAGGACACAGCTGTCTGTGTGGGAAATGCGCTATCAGTGAACCATACAAAATGAAGACGAGAGTGCTGTGCATCAAGGTCTAGCTCAGATCCCTCCTAGCCACTCCAAAGTGGTAAAAAGAAGGAAGAGACTTACCTCAGTGAGGATAGCATCTTACCAAGCTCCCAGTTTCCACTTCTTAACAACAGTGTCTTTGAATCAGTTAGCTCAACAGCACAGAAAAGAGGTATATATAGGGCCAGACCCTCTATGACAGCTAGAAATATCCATCTTAGGTAGACATGGCCCACACTGTGTTCCTGTACCATTTCCAGCTGTTTCTCTCATTCTAACCAGCACTGCAGCCAGTGACTAACGTGTAATGTGATGACTTTAGTCATATCCATATATCCTTCATGACTTCTTGGTGACCTCAGAGAAGCGTGGCTTAGCAAGTAGAATGAATTGTTGGAAAGACAAAGATTTCTCCCAAAGCATTATGGAATATTGTGTTTTATTGCATTCAAATGTGCCACAAGCTTCAGTAGGAACACTTCTCAGGATCTGTGTTAACAGGGCTTGACAGGCTTTCAAATATTGTGTCCTCTGTGGTGACAGGAAGAGAGGTCTAATTATTATCTCTGCCAATCTCTCTCTTTGGATGATGCTGTACTTTCCAGTCTATATATTCTTCATGGCCACCCCCTCCTCTATGTTCACTAATGCACTTCTCCCAGGTAGCCCTGGAAGAAGCTTCAGATAGAGCTGTCTCTTTGTCTTACATCTCAGAGCACCAACGACCAGAGCCCTCACTTTGCATTTTGCATCTTCTGCCTTATATGCACATGTCTAATATCTATGCACGTGTCTAATATCTATGCACATGTCTAATATCTATGCACATGTCTAATATCCCTGCCAAGGAACATGAACAGCATCTTATCCATCATATCCTTTACAGTACAGCACCATGCTTAGCGCAAAGTATGATGCAACAACCGCTTGTTCATAGACCAAGTAGTTGTCAAATAAGTTGTTTGTAGAATGTAAATTTGTAGTTCCAAAGTGTGTGTGGGGGTGGAGCATAGTCAATACAGTCATTTGTTAAAGATTGCCGTATATATCTAAAAACACTGAACAGCCAAACAAGAAAAAAATTTCATTTTCCAATGTGAGTAAGGAATTAGAACACAAGATTAGTAAAGCCTGCGGATGCCAGGAAGGCAAGCATGTGTGCCAACTCAGCATGTACTCACCGCACAATGACTCAGAGCTGCGATCTGCAGAAGCAGGCTGACCCTTCCTAAACTTTACCATTCTTGTCTAGAGTATACTATGTTGTTCTCTTCCTCACCCACTGGCCAAATTACTTATAGCTTCCCCTGTATTATAACGGAGCTTTATCTCCTTCTTTTTTTTAAGATTTTTTTTTATGTGGACCATTTTTAAAGTCTTTATTGAATTTGTTACAATATTGCTTCTGTTTTTTATGTTTTCGTTTTTTTGGCTGCGAGGCACGTGGGATCTTAGCTCCCCGACCAGGGATCAAATCCTCACCCCCTACACTGGAAGGTGAAGTATTAACCACCAGACCACCAGGGAAGTCCCTTTTTTAACCAAGATAATCACAACTATGATACGTTACTTTTACAACACAGTGATCCATAGAGCTACTTGGTTTGTCTAGATTTATTGAGCTAGATGGTGGCTTTACAGCTGCAATCCTAACTACGGGCTTCACTCAGGTCCAAAGACCTAAGTAGAGTTTTATGAGCAGTTCATGAAATTCTGTGTGTAAGTCATTTCCTATGATAGGGAGCAGAGGAGAAGCTAAAATAAGTATGGTTTTTCAGAAAGCATTAAAATTTTTTTCAAACCTTTTCTCCAGAGGGGTGAATATGATTAGTCCCCTGAGACTCATCATTTTGTCATCTGATTCTTCAAGATCTAAAAATTGTTTCCAGATGTTTTATTTTTTTGCTACTTAATGTAATAAACATCCTTATACATTTTGGCTACAAAGAGATTGCATTAATCTATGGATGCTAAACGATAGGTGTTTGTTATATTTCTTTATATTTTATTTTCAGTATGGCTAGTATAAAGTTATATTCAAAGTAATAATAACAACCATTTAAATTTCCATGAGTCCTGTCTACAAGAAACGTTAAAAGATGTTAATAAATTCTTCTATTTTTTTTTCCCAATGCGGGTTGAAGTGCGATTCAAAAAGGACACAAAACATTCCTTTAACAGGGAAACTCAAGCACAAGAACTGACCCAGAAAAGCAGAAATTGCACTGTGACTTTTCTGATTCATGGCTGCTTTTCCACTAGAACCCCTCCTTACTGATGACACTTAAGACCACATAACATTTTTTTCAAATACGAAATGCAGCAATAATTTTTTACCATACACAGTATATAGCACTTTATAGTTTTACAGATGATAGTCTAGTGGTTAAGAGCCTGGTCTTCAGAATTAGGTGGATCAAGGTTCTAATCTTGACCCAGACATTTTCTATGTGACCTTAGGCAAGTTACTTACTCTGTCTTAGCATCATTTTCAGTGGTGTGTGGAGCCAGCTTATACTAGCTTGCAAGAGCAGATTGTTAAAATTTTAGGAACTATGGAAGCCAGTTGTTAAACACAGCTAGTTAAAAGATTAAATCATATAAACTTAAAATTAAATAAACAATATTAACAAGTGTAGTGAATACCCAAACTCATGACCTTCTAATTATTTTACCACGTTACCATTATCTATGCTCTTGAAGATATATATGTATGTTTATTATATCTGTATGGTGACAGTATTACATAAGGCACATTTCTTCCTATCTCTCTGTTCAGTGACCTCTTGTTGTTAGCTTGAAATAGGCCATGGTGAGAGTTTTTACACCATGGAGGTCAACAACCACTGTAACTCAGGGATTTGCGTGTTCCTATCCAGTTGTTAGATATTTACCAACAGACCAGTGTTCAGTTTCCACATCTCAAAAATGGGAATAGTGATACTGACCTCATGTAGTTATTTATAAATATTAAATGAGATAATAAATGTAAAACACTTTCTTCAACACCTAGCTCATAGCCAATACCCAACAAATGGTAGCAGTTATTATTACCATCCATTAAAATATAGAATAAGGGGAAATGTAATCAAATAAATATTAAATGAATTATAATTTGGCTGTTACCAAGTTATTTTGGTACATAACCTGTTTATTCACAACTGGTTTAGCTGGTCACATAACTTTTATTGTTCCATTTACCTCCTGCTGATAAACTACCAAATCTGTACCTCCACTCCCAGCTCTGCTCCAAGGACCAGACTTCCACTTTCAATTAGTTCTTGTCATTGACAACCAGGTATATCACAGGAACCTCAAATTCAGCTTTTCCAAAATACCATTCATTATTCTTTTCCCCCAGTCTTACTCCTTCTTTAGTTATCTTGGTTAGTCATCATACAGAAACACAAAATCCTAAAGCTGAAAAAGATCTCAGAGATCATCTAGCTAACCTAGCCATTCTACAGAAGAGAGAACTGAAGCAGAAAAAGCAAGTAAATGTCCAGGGTTGCACAAGTGCTTAGTGGCATAGCAAGGACTAGATCCTGAGTCTCTTAACTTCAGTTTGGGGCTCCTTTCACCATCCCACTGCCTTCTGCTGTATGAGAGAGAGAGTGAGAGAGGTTGCTCTGCTTATGCAGTCTCTGTTCCATTTGGCTACTGCATTCATCCCCGGATGTGCCTCCGTGGCTTTCTCCCACCTCCACCACAAACCCCAGAGGTGAATAAGTAAGACCTTCCATGATCTTTGCCTCTCTGAAAGGGGAGGTTGGAATTTATGTAGCCTAGAGAGAATTAAAATGACCTTAGAATCTTCCAGTTTGCAGTTTACACAGTGTACCTTTAAGATTCATGGTTCCCAGAGAGATTTAATAGTACAGGAATTACTGATAAACCATTATTACTATATTGAGTATTCCAATCATTTGAACATCTCTGGGATGCTGTCCCTTTTCATTTCTGTTGACTTGTGTAGTAACTGAAAAATAATTGATGAAAACATACTTTCACTTTAGTATTTTGTAGTTTCCTAGGCTCTTTTCTCCCTGTAAATCGAAAGAAATGTCAGACCCAACTCTTACCAAGAAAAGATCATCAGACCTTGCTGTAGCAAGTTGCCAACTTCTCAGATACCTAACAAGCCTCCTGAGCTTCCACCTGAAGAACCTGGCTAGCCATACCCTGAAACTGGCTGCAGTTTCATTCATTCATTCATGAAACATTGATCAAAGTCCTACTATGTGCCAGGTATTTATTATGCACTGAGGATACAGATACAGATAAATAAGGCACCATCCTGACCATCAAGGAGCTCACAGTGGGGCGGAGAGCAGACAAATAAGCAGACCATCAAATACACAGAGAATGCTTAGTGGAAGTGGAATAAAGGGATCTTAACCCAACCTGGGTTAGGGGTCAGCAAGGGGTTCCTAGAGAATGCTGTGATTGAGCAGAGCCTCAAAGGGTATGTGAAAGTTAACCTGGTGAATGGGAGAAAGGGAAAGTATGAGGGTGTTTAGTCAGAGGGCAAAAAGTGAGCCTAATGGAAGTACTTAGGCTGGAAATGAAGAGCATGGGAACGGAGAGGCAGAAACTGTTGTAAGCTCTCTTGCTCTCTGGTTTAACTTAAATCTTAAATCTGAACATGTAAATCTGTACCTTGGCCCAAACTCCCCACTCTTCATCTGGCTCCTTTTCCCACTCCATGTTCAGAGTTACTGGTTTCTGGCCACTTGGGTTTCAACCAGAGATTGGTTTCAGCCTAGCCTTCCTTCCCAGCATAGCTGTGATTATTCCATGCCTAGCTATAACCCACTGCTAAACACAATTGGAGATACATGAATCTGTAGGAAAAGTGGCTACCCAAAGGCAATATCAACATGAGAACCCTTGGAGTTACACACAAACAGAGCAGAGGGTAAAGGAAAAGCATAACCGGGAATCACTGCCCTCCTAATTGGCACTTTCTCATGTACATGTAAGATAGACTTATCCTTTCCATTAAAACTCTTAATCCTACCCGTATTTTCTTCTTTGAGATTTTGAAAGAAACAAGATCATATGTTAGAGAGCTCTGATATGAACATGGAACTAATATGGATCTCTTTGGAGCATTTTAGCTGATGCATTTTTATCCACTTATTCATTCATTTGGGGGTATGTGAGAAAGACTTAAAGGAGGTGAGAAAGCCATACAGGTAGCTGCAGAAAGAGTGTTCCCGGCAAGGAAAACAGCCAGTGCAAAAAACCCGAAGGCAAGAGCTTGTGTGTTGAAAGAACATCAAAGAAGCCAGTGTGGCTGGAACAGAGTTGGTAAGAGGAAAAGTAGTAGGAAGTGATGTCAGAGAGACAATTAGGGAAGGAGGCAGATTATATGGAATCCTGAAGGTCCTTCCAAGGCTTTTGTTTTATTGAGTAAATAAGAAGAGTTGCCAGGTATTTGAACTGAGGCAGAACATTGACTTGGGTTTTCAAAAGACCATTCTAGATGCTGCTGTGTTGAGAGGAAACTTAGAGGTTGAAGTGAAAGCACAGAGACCAGTTAGGAAGCTATCACAATAATCCAGGCAAGAGATGATGGTGACCTGAACTTGGGTAGTAACTGTGAAAATGGTGAGGAGTGGTCAGATCCTGGAGAGATTCTGAAGTAATAGTCAACTGGACTTCCTGACAGAGTGCATGTGGAGTGTGAGAGAAAAAGTCAAGAATATTGTATTAGTTGACTAGGTCTGCTGTAACTAAGTACCACAAACTGGTGGCTTAAACAGCAGAAATTTGTTGTCCAACAGTTCTGGAGGCCAAAAGGTCCAAGATCACAGTGTTAGCAGGGTTGGTGGAAGGGTATGGTTCAGGCCTCTCTCATTCGTTTGTAGATGGCTATCTTCATGTTTACATGGCGCTTTCCATGTAAATGCATGTGTCGGTGTCCAAATTTCCCCTTTTTGTAAGGACATCAGTCACATTGCATTAGGGCCCACCCTAATGATCTCATCTTAACTAATTACATCTGTAATGACTTTATTTCCAAACAAGGTCACATTCTAAGATACCAGGGGTTAGGAATTCAACATATTAATTTGGAGCAGATACAATTCAGTCTGTAACAGATGACTCCAAGACTTTTGGCCTAAGCAGCTGTAAACATGGAGCTGTCATTAACTGAGATAGGAAAGGCCGAAGGTGGAGCAAGGAGTTACATTTTCGAGCAGGGATTTTTTTTTTTTTTAAGATTTAAGAGTCTAGGGACTTTGCTCATGGTCCAGTGGTAAAGAATCCGCCTTGCAATTCAGGGGACGCAGGTTTGATCCCTGATCAGGGAAGTTAGATCCCACGTGCCGCGGGGCAACTAAGCCCGCGTGCCACAACTGCTGAGCTTGCGTGCCTCAACTAGAGCCCTCGTGCTGCAACTAAGACCCGATGCAGCCAAAAATAAATAAAATAAATGAATAAATTTTTTAAAAGATATGAGTCTAAAATTCGAGAGAGAACTCTGGGTTGAAGATCTATATTATCTATCATATATATGTGTCTGTGTATGTATACACAATATGTGTATATGTATATATATGTACATGCATATATACATATATTACTTCTCTATATATATAACATATATAAGTACTCCTGTATACATATATACTCCTATAAACACATATACATGCACATGTATATATACATATATAAACATACTCCTATGTGCATACATTACATATATATGTATGTGTATATACGTATGTGAGCATATATTTGTGTGTATGTGTGTATATTATGCATATACATATGTAATGATTTTATATATACATTATATATATTTTACATATATACATATATGAGTGTTTGTTGTTGGGTTTTTTGGGCATAATTTTAGATTTATAGAAAATTTGCAAAGATAATACAGAGATTTCCCACATACCCCTTACCCAGCTTCTCCTGATGCTAACATCTAAAATAACCATAGTACATTTGTCAAAACTAAAAAAATTAACATTGTTACAGTGCTATTAACTAAACTACAAATTCTATTCCTGTTTCACCAGTTTTTCTATAATGTCTTTTTTCCTGTTCTAGGATCTAGTCCAGGATACCATATTACATTTAAAAATTTCTAATTGACATGTGTTGAATTTTTGACATCAGATGGTACAAAACTAGATACAGTCCAGGATTTATATATGACATAAAGCAAGGATTAGCATTCTCTGAGGC
Organism: Stenella coeruleoalba; assembly: GCF_951394435.1. Lineage (NCBI taxonomy): Eukaryota > Metazoa > Chordata > Mammalia > Artiodactyla > Delphinidae > Stenella > Stenella coeruleoalba. Next base: position 19,864,685 of record NC_137155.1, on the reverse strand, counting down.
CTGTATATTAAAGATTTCTGTGAGTATGAGGGCTGGTTGGCTGCAGCATATTTCCTTCCCTTCCGCTTTTAAGTCACTGTCCATTGCCATACTCTGTAGCCCCAGTAAAAGAACAGGAAATAAAACCATGTATCCTACTTTTGAGACACTAGTGACCTCTGGTCTGAAGACATGCATGGCACAGACCAGTGTCCTCTAAAGAAAGAGGGAAAGTCAAATTGACCACAAGCCAGAGCTGACAGATCACGTGAGAATGAGGGGTTTGTCTGGATATTCACTACTCAGTCTTCTGCTCTCATTGGAACTGCAGATCTTGGCTTTGTAGAGCCCGTGGCAACAGTTTTCAGCTAGGGTGCTTCTGTAATTCTCACTACCCACTTTCAATAGGGCACAGCCATGTTGTCATAAAAGGACCCGAGACACCCACATGAACAGATTCGTTGGTATTGTAGAGTGTCTCTGGGGGAGCACCTCAGACAGGAAGTGGAAAGTCAGACCTTACATTCTGGTCAGGAACCTGTCCTCTGAGCCTTCTCCCAGTGATGGCTGTGTTCCTGATGCTGAGTGCTGCAGCAGAGGTTGCTGGAAGCAGGTGGCTAATTCTGTATGGCTTTCCGGGCTTGTCTGAAGGAGGGGTCCCTGAGGACAGGAGGCTGATGGCTCATCTCTCACCACGGTTTGTCTAGTCAGGGATTCAGTTCCCTGGCTCCAGCTCTGGTGATAGTATACTGAAATTCCACACCTTCGCCTTACTCTTTTCTGCTAACTCTGCTCATAGCAGTTCACACACTTCCTTTGACTGCCTAGGAAGGCAGAGAAGAAGGAAGCCACTGCCGAAAAAGGTCAACCTGAGCCATACAGAGAACAGAAAATGAGTATAGATAAAGGAAAATTGTTCTGCTGCTGGAAGGCAGTTGAGGATGATGACATTGTTATTGGACTATCTTTATTGTACCTAGATGCTGTTAATACCTTTTTCACACTGTTGTTGATGGTAATTGTTGGTCTTTCATCTCTATTTTGCTGTGATAGATCTGTTTTTTTTTTTTTTTTTGCAGTACGCGGGCCTCTCACTGCTGTGGCCTCTTCCGTTGCGGAGCACAGGCTCCGGACGCGCAGGCCCAGTGGCCATGGCTCACGGGCCCAGCCGCTACGCGGCATGTGGGATCTTCCCGGACCGGGGCACGAACCCGTGTCCCCTGCATCGGCAGGCAGACTCTCAACCACTGCGCCACCAGGGAAGCCCTGTGATAGCTCTTTATTGGAGTTCTTTTTCTTGATTTAATTTAAGAACGCCTTTGAGTTTCCACTCCAACATTTTTTTTCTTTTGTACGCAGAGGAGTTTCTTCCTATTTCTTCTTTATTAGAACCTGTCTTCCCAAAGGCTCCTGCTTACTGATCCAGTGGTCTTCCCTTTCTCTGTAGATGCCTTGTGGCAAGAAGGGAAGGCCTCCGGAGCGGTGTACAGTAGTGAGAAGGAGCTCACTGAACGAACTCCTTGTGAAGGTGAGTGAGTGCCCAGTACGTGGAGTGTGTGGCCCTGCCACTTTAGATTACCACATTTTTTTCTCCTTATTTTTGTAATTAAAAAAAATTACTTAATGAAAGTTTATTGTTAAAATAAAACTAAAGAGGTTTAGAAAGTGTCTCTTTACCCAGACATAGGCAAATATGCGTAATATTGTCAAAGACATCTTCAATCTGTAAAAAAGTAAAAGGTTACTTATGTTTCCAGGCTTCATAGACGCCCTGTGTAGAAGGCAGATTTAGGGAAGGTAGTCCATCATTTGAGATTTTTAATGACAAGGTATATTTTGTTGGATCAGAAGAGACAAAGGATGGAAACTGGATCATAATTTCCTGTACTACCTGAGTCTCAAATCACATGACCTGAGAATGAGCAGTGGTCTCAATTATAATTCAAATAATTCTCATTTTTTGTTGACTTTAAAATTGCCTTTAGCTTTTTCCATTTCTAATCAAATTTATTTTTTAAACCCCACTTCGTCATATAAAATTGGCATTGGACTGCTGGTCTCTAAGTTCTTTGTGTTTTTTTTGTTTTTTTTTAAATTTTATTTATTTATTTATTTATGGCTGTGTTGGGTCTTCGTTTCTGTGCGAGGGCTTTCTCTAGTTGCAGCAAGTAGGGGCCACTCCTCATCGCGGTGCGCAGGCCTCTCACTATCGCGGCCTCTCTTGTTGCGGAGCACAGGCTCCAGACGCGCAGGCTCAGTAATTGTGGCTCATGGGGCTAGTTGCTCCGCGGCATGTGGGATCTTCCCAGACCAGGGCTCGAACCCACGTCCCCTGCACCGGCAGGCAGATTCTCAACCACTGCGCCACCAGGGAAGCCCAGGTCTTTGTGTTTGATTATTGTAACTATGAAACTGCCCATACCTTACTAAATATTATAGGTTTTGCTCAGCTCTATCTTGACATGATACCCGACCTTACTTCTATGCTTAAGAATCTTTCAACCAGTCCTGTTATTTTCCCACATGAACACTAACTCCTGCCTTTTCTCTTTACAGAGTACACCTTGCTCCTATGTTGTTTTCCTTTCCCTCCTGTTCTTAATCATGAATTCCTATTCATGTCTCAAGGTTCCACTCAACAGATAACCTCCAGATCACTCAGGATGTTCATTATTCCCTCTTTAAGGCTCCTTACCCTCATGTACATATGTACATCTGGTATTGCACTTAAAATAGTTGTTCCAGACACTCTACTAAGTGGTTCACATGCATTATCTTATTTACTTATGGCTAGAACCCCATCAGGTAGGTACTATGATTATCCCCTTTAGCATATGTGGAATCTGAGCCTTAGAGAGGTTATTTGACCTAAGAATACACAGCTAGAAGTGATAGGTAAAGCTAAGATTTCAAACTGGGTCTGTTTGGTGTTTTAGTCTGTGCTTTTAACCACATTTATACTTCCTCTCTTACCACATTGTAAAATAATTTTTATGCCTGTCTGTCTCCTCCACTGTATTTTGATCTTCTTTAGATTAGGGAACATGTCTTACCATTTTTCCAGTTTCTATTGTTGTGTCTGATACCTAGAACCTTTTGTTTGTTGCGTGATTCTTTTTTTTATATGAGTGTTTGTTGTTGTAGGTGATATTTAAAGCCATGATCTAGGTGACGTCACCAAGTGCGTGATGAGAAGAAAAGTAGACCAAAAACTGAACCTTGGGGCTCTCTATGATTAAGAGATTAAGGGGTTCAAGAGAAGAGGTGACTGAGGCACCTTTAGAAACATTGTCAGAAATAAGAGAAAGAGCCAAAGCTATAGCACAATATCATTTATGAGGATTAAAATCCACACACAGAACCACAATATAAGAATGCAAGAATACATTGATATATATATGTATATATTAATATATTCCTTTTTGTTGCTAGAGAAAGACTTTTATGTTTTGCTCATTTTTTAAATTGAAGTATAGTTGAATTACAATATTGTGTTAGTTTCAGGTATACAGCATAGTGACTCAGTTTTTTTGCAGATTCTATTCCATTATAGGTTATTATAAGATATTGGGTATAATTCCCTGTGCTATACAGTAAATCCTTGTTGCTTATCTATTTTATGTATAGTAGTTTGTATCTGTTAATCCCATACTCCTAATTTGTCCCTCCCCCTCCCCTTCCCCTTATGTAACCATAAATTTGTTTTCTATGTCTGTGACCCTGTTTCTCTTTTGTATATATATTCGTTCGTATTATTTTTTAGATTCATATCATATGTCATATCATATAGATTTGTCTTTCGCTGTCTGACTTGTTTCACTAAGCATAATATTCTCTAGGTCCATCCACATTGCTGCAAATGACAATATTTCCTTTTTTATGGCTGAGTAATATTCCTTTGTGTATGTGTGTATATATATATATGTGTGTGTGTGATATATATGTGTGTAAATATATATATACACACAACAGATGATTGGCTTAAGAAAATGTGATATGTATATATATAAATATATATATATATATATCTCATCTGTTGATGGGCACTTGGGTTGCTTCTGTGTCTTGACTATTAAATAGTGCTGCTATGATCATTGGGGTACAAGTATCTTTTCAAATGAAAATTTTTTGTATATGGAACCACATAAAACAAATTAGAGGGTTTGCTTGTGTAGAGAAAGGGGAACATGAGTGGGAAATGTAGATAAAATGTAGATAAAGGGAATAAATAAAACAAGAGATCAGCCTTGCCTGGAATGATGATGAAAGTGTGCCATGAATTGAGGAGTGTGATTAAATCTGTTCCTGGTACCTGAGTTCCAAAATAAGTAAAATAAAATAAATCTAGTATGAAATAAAATAGAAATCCCTGGTTATGTTTCTTCCCTTGAGTACTTTTCCTCTCCTGAAAAATACCACAGAGAACACACAATATTTTTAAACCTCTCTTCTTATTTTCTTTTAGTGAACGTAGTCACCAGTGATGGATTCTAAATGTTTGATTAAAATAGTTGAAAAGAGGGAAGTTTAATGAAGCCTGCTTGCTATGGAAGTGAATATAAGATGACTTAAATACTTATTGCTAATTTCTGAGAAGGGAAGAGTACTCATCAGCATAGAAGCCCACTCTAGGTTTGAACGTTGTTCTCCTACCTCTCCTGTACTGCACTTTAACAATAGTGTTGCTATGAAAATAAATTATGTGGGTACATATAGGGAGTAAGTATGTAGAGCCACAGCATTAGCTTTCCTGCAGAAATCACACCCTCATGAGTTTTCTAAATCATAATCATTAGGATTGACACAGCCAATTTAGGAAACTAACGATGATATCAACAAAAGCCAAACATACACATACTTCACACCCAGCCCATTTGATTCCGATGTGTATACTCAACAGAAACACATTCTGTGTTCACCAAAGGACATGTATATAGCACTTTGTGCACTTTTCTGTATATTATACTTACCCTCAAAAAAGTCATTAGGGAATGCCTTTGCTCAGTATGTCCCAGCTGTCGGTGCCAGCAAAACAGGAAGCAGATTTAATCCGGTTTCTTGGGTGGTAAGGATTGCTTTGTGGTCAGTCACAGGCATGCTCAAAGCAACAAATTCAGGTACATGGTAGAATACAAGCATGTGAAGAGCTATGAGAAACCTTCACAACTTCCTCTCTTGGGCCTTAGTTTTTTCCTTGAGAAAGGCTTTCCGTCAAAGTAGTCAATACCCCAACTAAAAGCTAAATAGGAATCACATCCTCAACAGTTGTACCAGTCAGCTTCCTTGAGTCACAATGACCCAACATAAACTAGCGTAGGTAAAAAGGGAATTAGTGGTATCTCTAACTGAAAGTCCAGCTAAGCAAAAATATACGATCTCTCCTTCTCAAACACAGCATCTCTTCGTCTTGAAGGTCAGCCTCTTTGTGAGGATTTTATTCTTTCCCATTGCAGACAAATTTCCTCCATGTTCCTGAGCAAGAGAACCACAAACCAGCCTAGACTTACACATTCCAGGCCCTGCAACCTCAGAAAAAACTGAATTTATTTTTCCCAATGTTGAGCACCTGAAAGAGTTTTGAATAGTTCTGCTAAGGTCATGCTCTTCCTGGAAAAACCATAGCCACTGCACATGGAATTTAGGAATGTCTAGGCCTGGGCCAAATGATAGCGGCCATTGGAAAATACTAATAGTAATCTAATAATAATAGCTAATCGTGGCTAAGCATTTACGGTATGAAGCCATCATTCTAAGACTCTTATATGTATCAAATAATTTCATTCACACAACACACTTAGGAAGTTACTAGTATTTTCCCCATCTCATAGATAAGGAAAGTGAGGTATACAGAAAGCTTAGGTAACCTGCCCCAGTCCCATACCTAGTAAATAGTAAACTCAAGATTAAAATGCAGGTGCCCCAGAACCAATGCTTCCAATTGCTGTGGTGTGTTGCTTTCAAGGTGCCACAACTGACCGCTCCCCAGAACCACAAGGGAAGGGAGAGGAGTGGTTCCTTGAAGCAGAGTATGAGATGCAAAGGAAAACTACCAACATCTCATACAGTGGTTCATTAGTTTCACTTATTTAACTAAACATTAATCCAAAAATTCAACAAATATCTGACAAATGTCTACCATGAGTTAGGTCACACATCATTCCTTAGAGCATAGAAAAAGACGGATTCATTCACTGTCGCCAAATGTCTCCCAGATTATAGATGACAAAGGAGCACAGGAAAGAGTACCTTCTTTACGTGATAAAGCCATTTTGTTTCCAGAGTCTTTCCAAATTGTATTTAAACATGGTTTTTAAAAAATTATTTTATGGCATAAGGTTAGATTTTATAACTTTGCGTAAGTAGCAAATATAAAAGCAAACAAATTAAATTTGTTCAACTGATTCAGCCAGAATCATTTTGTTAAATGAATGTAGATTTTTTTTTCTTCTGAAACTACTATAATGAAAATGTTGCACTCAGGCTCTGAAGAAATTTTTTTAGAGAAATATACTAATAGGTTTTTTTTTTTTTTTATCATCAACTGTGTCAGGCACTTAACTTACATTATCTCCAATATTCTCCAGTTTGAAAGAGATTTTTTAATTAATTTGAAAAATATTTTAACAGTGGCGGCCTGTTGGGATAAGAATGCTGTCATTCAACAGATATTTATTAAGTGCCTGTGTATGGTTTAACTTTGCCTGGTAATCAAAGAAATACAAATTGAAAATATAAAATATCATATTCAATGTCAAATTGGCAAAATTTTTTATATATAATATATTTATGAAGAGAACAAACTATTTTACATTTATGCTAAGTGTAAACTGACAATCTTTGTAGGGTATGGATGGCCTTAAAAATAACTATATCCTCTGACCATTTCACTTCTAAAAATTTGTACCAAAAAATTGCATAGACATATGTAAAGATATGGCTACAATAATTTTCCTCACAGGTTATTTATGACAGCAAAAAAAATGGTAGGCCAAAAAAAAGAACTGTAGGCCAATAATGAATGGTTAAATACATATTGGTATTTTGATACAATGAAATACTATATAGCTATTAAAAGTAAGTTACAGGAAAAATATTTAATGGAATAAAGACATATTCACTTTATAAAACATTAAATGAAAGATATGTGTACTATATAATCCATTTCAGTTTAAAAAATTCTAGACAGGCATAGAATAAAGACCCTGAAATTCTAGTAGTGTTTATTATTTCTGGTGATGAATTTTCAGGTAATTTAAATTTTTTTCTCCTGTTTTTTTTTTAATTAATTAATTTATTTATTTATTTTTGGCTGTGTTGGGTCTTTGTTGCGCACAGGCTTTCTCTAGTTGGGGAGAGCAGGGGCCACTCTTCGTTGTGGTGCACAGGCTTCTCATTGCAGTGGCTTCTCTTGTTGCAGAGCATGGGCTCTAGGCACGCAGGCTTCAGTAGTTGTAGCATGTGGGCTCAGTAGTTGTGGCTCGCGGGCTCTAGAGCACAGGCTCAGTAGTTGTGGTGCACAGGCTTAGTTGCTCCGCGGCATGTGGGATCTTCCCGGACAAGGGCTCGAACCCGTGTCCCCTGCAATGGCAGGTGGATTCTTAACCACTGCACCACCAGGGAAGTCCCTTTTTCTCCTTTTTTTCTTGTATTTTTCTGCCTTTAGCATGTAATAAGAAAAAAAGCAGGTTTTTTAAAAGTGAAAAAAGAAAACTCAAAGTGGCAAGTATATGGGTAGAAATTTGCAGAGGATAGTGAGAGAGCTCACTGAAGCAGCCCTATCCCAGTTCAGGCCACGTGTGAGCAGAGGCTTTTTCAAGGAGGAGAAACTGGGCAGAGGCATCACCTCAACCCCATCAAAGATGATGACATGCAGGGGAACGTGCAAGTGCTGGTACTCATTAGGAAATCAGTCATATTACTTAGTGCACCCTACAGTGTTTATCCAATCCCATAAGAATGCAGACTATTTCTAAAACATATGTAATTGATTTTCACTTTTCTTTGTAGTTCTCCATCATCCACTTATTTATTTTTTCTAACAAATATGGATTCAAATTCTTTCACAATACTGTATACATCTTTCCTTTTTTGGGCAGCTGTGACTGCATTAACATTTAGCCCTTGACGTAATTCACTTATGTTAATCCAGAGCTTGCAAAAGACAGAGATGCTATTTGACTCATCATGGTGCCCAGTATGCAGCAGGCACTCAATAAACACCAGTGTAAAGCATTTTGTTGTAAGTTTCTATTCTCAACTTTTTGTTTTATTAGGGCCTTTTTCCTTGATCAGATATACTAACACATGACTTCATAGTGCAAAATTCCAAACATAAGAAGAAAATACATTTTACTTTCCAAGGGAAGAACCTGAAAAACCTGTGAATAGTCAACTTTCCTTCTTTGAAACCATTTTATACTGTCATATCAATGCAAGTAGGTCTGGAAGGGTGAAACTATCCTCACACCCAGAGCTAGGGAGGTAGATGGAGCCTCCTCAAAAGACTTAATAAGTCCCTCAGAAGCAGTGACATCCAAGATTCACTGATTCTCTGAAGTTACAGCAGCAGCCATTATTAAGATATCTGTGGTTCATAATGAGCCCATTTCTTATAAAGTTTCAAATGGTACAATTTCCAGTGCCTGACACCTAGGGTTAAATCTCTCGAGTAATTAAATTATTAAATGAACAAATGGAAGACAGATGAACAAAAAAAACATTATTTTGCATAATGATGTGAAATACTAATGTCACTGTGGTTTGAGACTTACAAATTAAGGGTCAGTTAGGAAAAGAAATCTATTCTTTAGAAATACATTCAGACCAAACTCAAATACCTACTGAGGCAGGCAGGCAATGCAGTGAAGTGGTAGCAGTTCCAGAGTAAGTGCATGTGTGGACATTACTGAGTGGAGGAGAGGGCGGCATACTGAGGAGAGGGTGCCATCTCAAGGGGGTGAGGCTGACTCAGCTCCAGCCTTTTGTTGCCATGTGGGAAAGCAGGCCCAATTTTGCTAGTTCTTCTGGTTTTTTAAGAGAAACTTGAAGTCTAGATTTTTATTTGAAAACTCCAAAATTCCAAATGTTGGCTCAAAATTTAAAGACAGACTGTGTCTATATGTTTTGAATATATATCTAGCCAGAGGGTCATCAATTTGAAACCTCTCATTTTGACTTTAGTGTGTCTGAAAATATTTAACCTTAGGACATGTGCATGAGTGTTTGTGTGTCTGTGCATGTGTTGTGTGTTTTTGCTACAATAATTACCTGATGGAAACTGAGAAGAACAAGGAGGTAAGTCACACTGTGCAGAGGGTTCGGAAGCACTGAGGTAAGCTAGGCACGACTGTATGTAAAATAGATAACTAATAAGGACCTACTGTATAGTACAGGGAACTCTACTCAGTACTCTGTAATGGCCTATATGAGAAAAGGATCTAAAAAAGAGCAGATATATCTATATGTATAACTGATTCACTTTGCTGGACAGCAGAAACGAACACAACATTGTAAATCAACTAAACTCCAATAAAAATTAATTTTAAAAAAAGTACTGGAGCATGTATCTTTAGGGGAGAGATTGATCAGTTAGATGTGTCAAGCACATTGAGTTATTTCTGAATTTGCAGGTATTCTTCCTTTGTGATTAGGCCTCTGTGTTTGCTAACTGACATCCATATGGAAGTTAGGCTCCCATCCTCCCACAGAGACTGGGAGATACTGATGCTCTCTCTCTTGATGATTACATATTAAAGGCTGGCTCCCAGGTCTTTGAGGAAGACATTCCTGGGTTGTAAAACTGGCAAGAAGCTTTTTAAGGGCTTTACATCTCAACGGGAGCAGAGAAAGAATGTACAACCACAAGTTTTCTAAAGTAAACGCTCTAAGGAAAGGGAGGTCAGGGGTCCAGAGTCCAGAAGAAGCCTGTCTGAAGTTTTGTCCATCTGGAGGGAACATTAAGGCCATCTTGGCCACGGAGTGATGGTAGATGTTGATGCTTAGCAAGCTCTATCACAGTAAATTGGATGTTAAACAAATGCAACTTCTAGCCATTTCAGCCCTAGCTTAACGTCCCCCCCTCCTTTCCCTTACATCCTCTCCACTGTGTGGTGTACCAGGAAACCATGATATGCCAGTAGTAGTGCTATGTAAGATTTCTGTCCATTCAAGAACTTGGAGGAGAAATCTGTTCTGTCCCTGTATTCCTTCCAGGGAATCTACCTGCTTATAACTGTACCAGTACCATGTGCTTTCACCAGCCGTGCAGCCCTGGGAGCCTTGGTCTTTTCATGTCTAAATGGGCATGATAAATACACACTGCACAGCATTTATATGAGCAGTAAATTTGATCTGTATGACAGTCAACATGGTGCCTGGCATATAGTAACAGTTCTCATTTGTGTTATTAGTCTCATAGAATGATGAACATTCTATGACACAAATATCAATAAAATACACAGAGAGGTGAAAGAAAAGTTAAAAGAATCATGACTGAAATCAAACAAAACAGAGCAGAAGAAACTATCAAGGAGGTAGTAACTGCTTCCAAAGTGCCATGCCCTACCCTCCACAATTCCACACTCTTTTCTGCCCAGTTTTCCTTAGTCTTGTTCCTTCAAACTTAAATATTTCCCCATATAGACCTCAAATCGTCATGTTATTTAGCCCAAGGATATAATGCAGTTTTAAAAATCATAATCTTTGGGCTTCCCTGGTGGCGTGGTTAAGAATCTGCCTGCCAGTGCAGGGGACACGGGTTTGATCCCTGGCCCGGGAAGATCCCACATGCCACAGAGCAACTAAGCCCGTGTGCCACAACTACTGAGCCTGCACTCTAGAGCCCGCGTGCCACAACTACTGAAGCCTGTGCGCCACAACTACTGAAGCCCGTGCGCCTAGAGCCCGTGCTCTGCAACAAGAGAAGCCACTGCAGTGAGAAGCCCGCGCACCACAACGAAGAGTAGCCCCCGCTCACCGCAACTAGAGAAAGCCTGCGCACAACAACGAAGACCCAGCACAGCCAAAAATAAAAAAACAAATAAAAAATAAATAAATAAAATCATAATCTTTGTGTATTTCCTTTCATGCATTTATCACTTGTAGCATCTTACCCAATACTATTTACTCTCTGAGGGCCCACGTGAGAGCAAACTGACTCTTCAGGAAGTTCTTTGCAAATTCTCCCCACAAAATGTTTTTCTTTGTTTGTATCTTGGTATCAATTCTAAAAAGTTTTCAAGATTTGGACTCTGGTATTATAACTGTGCTCAGAGTATCCACACAGACGTGTTCTGCTTCATCATCCAATGAACTCTGCCTGTTAGTGGATGTGGCGCTCCAGTGGAAGGAAGCCAAGAGCCTATAGTAGCGATCCTGGGGAAAATTTAAGCAGCTGTGGCCATGTAATTTAAAACCTCCAAAAAGTGTGCTGCGGTCTCTGCACAGCGTTAGTATAACATGAGGGCTGGATATAGCCAGTTCTCATTCTCTGGAGGACTTCTTCGCCTGCTGCAGGAAAGAGAAGGCTGAAAGACAAACCTGGGTGCAGCCGGAAAGGTCCAGATAGATGAGCTTGTGGCATCCATTCCCCAAATTCAGGTACTGTAAACCTTTGTCTGTAAACTTTCTGCAATAAGCCAAACTAAGATTCTGTAAACTGTGGAAGTACCTGAAAAGACAGGGCGAGAGAAGAGAGGAAGGAAAGTGATTATACTTTCGTTGTTTTCTCACATCTTTGTTAAGCCACTATGACAAAGAGAAGTAAAACTGTAAATTAATCTTTTCTCCTTACAGATATTCAAGAGTTGAACTTTACTGTTAATACTCTTCCTGTTAAGTAAAGGAGATTGCAGTAGCATATCAGATAATGCATAATCACATTTCAAAAGAAAATAATTAAAGATTTGTCTAGATTTTTAAGAAAGCTGATTGGGATAAAGCTTTGGGGGTGGGGGAGGTTTGTGCATTCCTATTGTTTGGAAGTTAGTGTTTGAAAGCAGTTTCAGAGTTTGTGTTATTGTTGCATTTAGGTTTTATCTTTGGAGCACCAAAATAACATGCAAAATGTCTAGGAGGACAAACCCTTTGTAAACATTTAAGTGGTGATTAACTGTTACATGAGAGTTAGGATTGGGGGCAGAAAGGAGGCAAAGTTGAACATAACAGGCTCTTAAAATGGACATGGTAAGCAAATGGCTTGAAAAAAATTTTTTTGTAACAGTGCATGATTTTGTATGTAACAGTTTCATTATTATGGATAAAGAAAGACATTGATATACAGAGCTTAAAAATGGGTTAAGAACCGTCTGCAAATGAGTGGGCAACATATGAGAGGAATAAAAACTACAGTCAGAGGCTATCAATCTCACTGGAGCTGAAACAGATTAACTATGGCATTACCACCATGACCAAAATGAGAGCTTCCAGAAAAAAAAGAGGGTCTTCAGGACGAGTCTGTACTACTGTGCAAGGGCTCACGGTTTGAGGACACTCTGGATGATTTTCAAAGCCCTCCTAAGCCTGGCATTTTATAAAAGTGCAAGAATTCCCACTACTGCCTGCTCTTGCAATGGAATTAAAAACGTGCTTTTGGTTTGTGATCTGTAACGGTTTAACAGCAAATTAGAAAGCAAAAAGAATGAAAAGTAGGAAGAAAACTCTCTGTCCCTCAAAAGCCCACAAATGACTAATAAAGTTTATCTTCACATAAATGGGAATTAGATATGCAAGCTTTGACCATTAATCAGATTTATTTCCCAAATCTGAAAAAAACACAACTATATGATATGATTCACATTCCATAGCAAATTATTTGACTCAGAACACACATTTCCCTCTGGTAATGGCTGTGTCCATGAGATTCAGGAGAACGGAGAGGGAAGCTTTCTGGATTCCCCAGTGGCTGGGTGGGCAGGGTTCTGAAGGAGAAAGGAGCACTAACATCCCAAAGAACGTCCCTTCTCCTGGGGCCCTTGAGTTAACTAAGAGCATTGCCAAAGCTTTGGAAATGCTCGATCTTCCTCTCCCTGAAGCATACCCTTGTGATTCAGCTGAGTAAGTACAATTTTCTTGGGGGTTGTCATTCCTAACAACCCTTTAGCTCTCTAATTTGGAGAAAGGAATAGTGAGGCAGGCAGCATGACACAATGGAAAATACACAAGGGTTTGGAATCTGATGAAATTGGATTTGAATCCCAGTCCTGACACTTACTGCAACTTCTCCTAACCTCTCAGAGATTGTTTCCGCATCTGTTAAGTGGATATTTTAACATTATCTGTTTTTTTTTTAACCCTCACCAACTGTGGGGCCTCCAGCTTTCCTGAACCTCAGTTTACTCGTCTGTAACATGGATGTAATCCTATCTGCTCTTTCCTCTTAGAGATGTGACAATTACATAAGCACATAGATGTAATAGTATTATAATGAGAGTGATCTTTGATGATAAATATTAGCAGGGATATGGTAGAACCTTTAAATATATATATATTGTTATTGTTGCTACTACTACCTCAAATAATAATTACATATGAATTATTCTTATGAAGTTTGTACTGTCTTCCTTCCATTGAATGGAATAAGTACTCACCTGACAAGAGTGGTGCATACAACTGATACTAAGAGTTTGGGGGGCCTCATAAGCCACCTATACCCTCATTTTGGTCATGGTGGTAATACCATATGTAATCTGTCAACTCTAGCGAGATTGATAGCCTCTGGCGTAGTTTCTGTTCCTCCCATGTGTTGCCCACTCATTTGAAGACTGTTCTTCCTAACCTATTTCTAAGCTCTGTATATCAGTCAGTCTTTCTTTAGATATAATAATGAAACTGTTACTTATGAAATCATGCATATTCAAATCGGGTCCAAGCCTATTGTTCAATTTCTTTAAGTGCATGTGTCAGTTAACAAATACCAAAAATGAGAATTGAGCGAGGAGTTCTTAATAGATACCTATGGACCTATGGCCCCTTTGTCAGCATAATATAATGTTTTTTTTTTTTTTGGAGTATAGTTGCTTTATGTAATGTTGTATTATCAACATAATGTTTTTGGACAGTAAGGGAAGAGTCTAGACCTTAAGGATGTCAAAGACGTGATAAGACTAAGCTCAGGATGATATGTCTCGCAGCATAAGGCAGAGTGTATTGAAGGGAAGAGAGACCAAGAGTGAACCATCAGGATGCCACACCAAATGAGGTGCTGAGAGTGCCACCTAGATTGTGGCAATGGGAAGAAATGGAGAGGGTTTAATTCAGGAAATATTTCAAAGCAAAAAATGTTTTGGAATGGGCATGAGCTGTGGGCAGCCCTCACTTTCAACTTTAGAAAACTGAGCAAGTCCCCAAAGAAGTGAGGAAAAATATTGAAATAAAAAACTGGCAAATCACTGTTGCTAAGAAAGGCAAACAAATTACATTTTTCTTTGGAAAGAAATACTAAAGACACGAGAGACAATGAGAACAGCAACAAATAACACATCTCTGGTTATTTACCGCTTAACAAATGCTTTTGCATACCCAAGCATGTTTGAAACAATAGAAAGCAGAGCAAAAATAGAGAATCATTATGAAATGTATTTTTATTATAGATAAGAAAGTCAACGTACATTTTTTTCATATGGCGAAAAACATCAATATTAATTAGTTTTATCCTAAGTGTTGTCTCAATAGCAAGAACTAGAAGTTAAAATCAAAACAGAATTCTCATTTTGGGTCCTATTTTTCTATCTGTTACCCACTAAAGGTATAGCTTCATTTGTAAAATAACTGTCCTTAAAAAATTATGCAGAGATGTAGTGTTATTTTAAATTTCCTAGGAGAAAAGTTTATCTCAAACTATGGTTGGAAGAGATGTTTTAAGTTAAAAAAATAATTTGTACTGTGATATATGCTACTCCCAAATCATCTACTTTGAGAGTTCAGATTTTCACATATGGATTTATGGATTTTTTAATATATATTTCTCTCTCTCCTCCCTCTTCACCCCCCCACTCTCTTTCTATCTATAGATACATACACACATACATACATACACACATGCACATATATTCTCTCTCTATATATAAACACACATTCATACATGCACATATATTCATCACATATATATCTTAATATGAAATGCTAAAGAAAAGTACTGAGTGATGTTCTGTATTGCAGGACAAAGAATCCTACAGAATTCCTGAAACGGTTAGGGGCCCTCCACAGTGGTGCTTCTGGAGCTGGCTTGTACCAGCCCATGAGAACCAATTGTTAGCATCTCTTCCCAATTCCACATTCAGTGGCATCATGTTGGTAGCTTAAAATTGGCCATGATGGAATTATTTATATCACAGAAATCAATAAATCCTACAAATCAAAACACACCTTTAGGGTTTCCCTGGTGGCGCAGTGGTTGAGAGTCCGCCTGCCGATGCAGGGGATGCGGGTTCGTGCCCCGGTCCGGGAAGATCCCACGTGCCGCGGAGCAGCTGAGCCCGTGAGCCATGGCCGCTGAGCCTGCGCATCCGGAGCCTGTGCTCCGCAACGGGAGAGGCCACAAGAGTGAGAGGCCAGCATACCGCAAAAAAAAAACACCTTTACTCCCTACCCCAGCCAGTTATTAAACATTTATCGGGACACTGCTGTCCTTGGAACACACTTTCAGAACTACTGATATAGAGAATGCAGTATGCTGAGAAAATGTATACAGAAATAAAAATGATGAGAGAGAAGATGACAGCTTTGAAGGACAAGAATAAAAATCGATCTAAAAATAAAAGGGGATTCTTAAGATAAAACCTGAACAAATGGAATAGAAGCATTTAAAAAGAAAAATATCCATCAGATAAACCCAAATTGAGGGACATTATATAAGATAAATAACTAAACCGTATTCTTCAAGTGTCGAGGTCATGAAATACAAGGAACTACTGACGACTGGCACAGATTTGAGGAGACTAAGGAGAAATGACAACTGAATGCAATATGGAACCCTACATTGGATCCTAGAGCAAAAATAAAAGGACATGAGTGGAAAACTTGATGAAATTTGTATAAAGACTTTAGTTTAATTAATAGAAAAAAAAAAAGAGGGCTTCCCTGGTGGCGCAGTGGTTAAGAATCCGCCTGCCAATTCAGGGGACACAGGTTCGAGCTCTTGTCCAGGAAGATCCCACATGCTGTGGAGCAACTAAGGCCGTGAGCCACAACTACTGAGCCCATGTGCCACAACTACTGAAGCCCACGCACCTAGAGCCTGTGCTCTGCAACAAGAGAAGCCACCACAATGAGAAGCCCGTGCACCATGACGACGAGTAGTCCCCGCTCGCCACAATTAGAGGAAGCCTGGGCGTAGCAATGAAGACCCAACACAGCCAAAAGTAAATAAATAAATAAATTTATTTAAAAAAAAAAGAAGGAAGGAAGAGAAAAACACCTTCCTTGGCTGAGAAAAATCTAAGTTTTAATGTTCAAAAGGTTGACCATGTTCCAGGAAAAGTTAATTGAAAGAACACAGTTAAGTTTGGAAGATGTTTTTAATTTCTCAGAGAAAAGGAAGTTCATGCCAGCATCTTGGCAGAAAAATATAGGTTACCAACAAAGGAAGAGAAAAATCAGGCTGGCTTTAGACTTCTCTTTAACTTGAAATAGTAAAGATTATGGAGCAACATTTGTAGGGTTTTAAGGATAGAGTAAGGGACATGATTCAAGAACCATACACCAAGAGAATTTGTTGTTCATCCTTCAAGACAACAGAAAGTCATCTTCAGAAAGTAATGACTGAAAATCTAATACTTGCACATCTTTCCAGATAAAGAGTTTTTAAAACTATATTTCCAGTCATCATAGGGTGAATCAAAATCAAAATTAAAGAATAAGGAAATTGTGGAAAAAATGGACCATCAATGAATGTTAAAACTAGAGTTAGGACTACATAATCATTATAAATATGATTACAATGTTGAGTTCAAACACCAAAAATCAACATTAAAAGGAAAGTTAAATGATTAACAAAAATCACAATTAATAGGTATTTACATATAGGTGCGTGGAAGTAGAAGAACATCAAGTTCAAGGGAGAATTAAAGTGTATCAGATCTCTTGCCTAACACAGGGGGAGCCAAAGTTACTGTTTCATTGTGACTTTGATAATCAGAGAAATGCATGTTAAAGCATGTTTTTAAAAAACATACAAATATCCACTAGTTAGAATACACAAGAGAATATGCATATATCTTTGAAATGCATTCAGATTATAGAAATAACACTTTTATAGCAAAAGGCAGAAAAGATGAGTACAGTGCAGTAACGTAAAAAATAAAAAAATCTAAAACATAAAGCAAGATGATAAAAATAAGACCATACACTCAGTTTTGACAAGAAATATTAGTCTTTTAAACTTCCCTCTTAAAAAGGCAAAGAGATTGAAATTTTTAAAAATAGAAGTTAGCTATGTGCTGCATGTAAAAGATAAACCTAAAATACAGCAACACAAAGGTTAAAAATATGGGTATACATAAAGTTATTCCACAAAAGAAACCAAACGTGACTGTATAAATAACAGATTAAAAAGAATTTAAGGCAAAGAAATATCAACCAGGATAAAAAATATAATTTTATGTGAACAACTGCTACAATCTATAATGAAACATACTACTTATTAATCTTTACATGTAAAATAAAAAAAATAAATTAATAGAAGCTTTGTCATAATAGGCAACTAATATATCACTTATCTATGACATATCGAGAATTTATACATATATGTGCATATACACCTAGAAATGTTCTCTGAAAGAAACTCTTTTGTTTTAAACATTCATGGATGATTTACTGAAATTGAGTATATAAACTAGTCCACCAAGAAATCTCAATAAATTTCAAAAAGTAGAAATAATTCAGTCCACATTTCTTGACCACAGTGTAAAAAACTAGAATTAAAAACATAAGCTTAATTAAGAAACTTCAACAATTTGAAACCCAAAATCCTCTTCTAAATAATTATTAGGTCAAAGTGGTAATCAACATATAATCAAATATACAACAGTTTGGTTAGAAAATGAGAACAATATTTATCAAATCTTATAAGCTTTGCCTAAGTTCTTCTTTAGAAGTAATTTCATAGCTCTATTTTTTATTTTAAAAGGAAAGAAATCAAATCATACAAATGAAAAGTTTAAAAAGATACAGGTACATCAGGCCCAAGTCCAAAAGTAACCATTTAGAAAATATAATGAGAAATCATAATCAGAAAGGATACTATTCACAATGGCAATGAAAAAGACACCACAGACTATCCATGTGAATAAAACAAAATTTTGAGACATTTAAGAACATTTGAAAGAAAAATTTTAGAAGTATACTATGTTCCTGACAGGGAGACTAAATATTATAAAAATATGGATTATTCCCAACTTATTTTACCTTTAATTATTGACATACTGGTAAATATCTTACAGCTGGTTCTTCAAAAACATGTATGCATATAAATGTATATATGTTTACTGTAAATTTGTACATCTTACTATTTTCTTAAATAAATTTTTTAATTTAATTTTATTTATTTTTGGCTGCGTTGGGTCTTTGTTGCGGTTCGCAGGCTTATTGCAGTGGCCTCTCTTGTTGCAGAGCACAGACTCTAGGTGCTCAGGCTTCAGTAGTTGTAGCACGTGGGCTCAGTAGTTGTGGCTTGTGGGCTCTAGAGCACAGGCTCAGTAGTTGTGGCTCACGGGCTTAGTTGCTCCACGGCATGTGGGATATTCCCGGACCAGGGCTCGAACCCGTGTCCCTTGCATTGGCAGGCGGATTCTTAACCACTGCGTGACCAGGGAAGCCCACCTCTTACTATTTTATATTAACTATTTTACATATATAAAAGATGTACAGCACACAACTTACAAATAATAACATACACAATACTGTTTATTGCTAATTTCATATAATCAGTTGATTCTCACACAATGTTTTCATTCATTGACTTTTGCCAAACTCATAAATATAGCTAGTACTTTTGTCTTCTCCTATGTGCACATAAAGGAAGAATAAAATTGTTCACTCTGATGTATTTCTTTTTTTTAACCAAAAAATAAAGTTCAAAAGCTTGAGGAATGGGTATAATTCCAATATGAATATTTTTATTTATATTAATGGGTAAGACTAAAATAAAACCACAAAGATTTATGTCCAGATTTCACTCATCCATCAATGATGTGACAGTTTTCAAGTACTGAAAAGATATTTCCTCACCTTTTTTGTGCTAATCATAATGTTGCAGCTACAGACATGACATACTTTTTTTCAATATTTTTTATTGAAGTATAGTTGATTTACGATGTTGTGTTAATTTCTGCTGTACAGCAAAGTGATTCAGTTATACATATATATACATTCTTTGTTAATATTATTTTCTGTTATGGTTTATCATAGGATATTGAATATAATTCTCTGTGCTATACAGTACGACCTTGTTGCTTATCCATTCTATACATAAAAGCTTACATCTGCTAACCCCAACCTCCCACTCCATCCCTCCCCCAAACCCCTGCCCCCTTGGCAACCACAAGTCTGTTCTCTATGTCCGTGATTCTGTTTCTGTTTCATAGGTAGGTTCATTTGTGTCATATTTTAGATTCCACATATAAGTGATATCATATGGTATTTGTCTTTCTCTTTCTGACTTACTTCACTTAGTATGATAATTTCTAGTTGCATCCATGTTGCTGCAAATGGCTTTATTTCATTCTCTTTTATGGCTGAGTAGTATTCCATTGTATTATGTATCTTCTTTAACCATTCATCTGTCAATGGACGTTTAGGTTGTTTCCATGTCTTAGCTATTGTGAATAGTGCTGCTATAAAATAGCGATGCATGTATTTTTTGAATTATAGTTTTCTCTGAATATACGCCCAGGAATGGGATTGTTGGATCATATGGTAATTCTGTTTTTAGTTTTCTGAGGAACCTCCATAATGTTTTCCATAGTGGCTGCACCAACTTACATTCTCACCAGCAGTGTGGGAGGGTTCCCTTCTCTCCACACCCTCTCCAACATTTGTTATTTGTAGACTTTTTAATGATGACCATTCTGACTGGTGTGAGGTGATACCTCATTGTAGTTTTTTTAATTGTTGATTTCTGATAGTTACCTTTTTTTAATTAATTTATTTATTTATTTATTTTTGGCTATGTTGGGTCTTCATTTCTGTGCGTGGGCTTTCTCTAGTTGCGGTGAGTGGGGCCCACTCTTCATCGCGGTGCACGGGCCTCTCACTGTCGCGGCCTCTCTTGTTGTGGAGCACAAGCTCCAGACGTGCAGGCTCAGTAGTTGTGGCTCACGGACCTAGTTGCTCCGCGGCATGTGGGATCTTCCCAGACCAGGGCTCGAACCCATGTCCCCTGCATTGGCAGGCAGATTCTCAACCACTGCGCCACCAGGGAAGCCCTCATTGTAGTTTTGATTTGCATTTCTGTAATAATTAGCGATGTTGAGCATCTTTTCATGTGCCTATTGGCCATCTGTATTTCTTCTTTGGAGAAATGTGTATTTAGGTCTTCTGCCCGTTTTGGGATTGGGTTGTTTGTTTTTTTGTTGTTGACTTGTATGAGCTGTTTGTATATTTTGGAAACTAAGCCCTTGTCGGTCACATCGTTTGCAAATATTTTCTCCCATTCTGTAGGTTGCAGACATGACACACTTTTAATCTGCTATCTTGTCTTCTCCAGTCTAAACAATCAACAAAAAAATAAATCAAACCCTAATTTGTATTGTATGGCATTTTTCATGGTACAGAACACTCCCATTTTGGCTGGTTCTAAGCTACCAATGAGAGGGGTCACTGAACATGGAGTTGGGAAGAGATGCAGAGTGCTGTAATATTTTAACCATACAGATACAATGATCATAACCTCTAGAACATAGATGATAGTAACATGTACAAAAACATTAGAAGGTGATGAGTTTTTAGTATGTACTACCTATATAAAAATTTTAGATATATAAAGAGGTATCACACATCACTTGAGAAATTTTTATTCAATAAATGATGCTGGAATAATTGTTTAGTTATTTAACAACTCTTTTTTTTAATTACTGAAGTATAGTTAATTTACAGTGTGTTAGTTTCGGTGTACAGCAAAGTGATTCAGTTATACATACAAGTATACATATATATATTCTTTTTCAGATTATTTTCCATTATAGGTTATCAAAAGATATTGAATAGGGTTCCCTGTGCTATACAGTAGGTCCTTGTTGTTCATGTGTTTTATATACAGTAGTGTGTATATGTTAATCCCAAACTCGTAATTTATCTCTCCCCCTCCCCTGCCCCACTATCCCCAAGGGTTTAACAACTCTTGATGTGAAAAAAAAGATATTCTTAGCTCATGGACTGCACTAAAACAGGCTTTGGGCTGCACAAGTCATAGTTTGATGAACCTGTTAGATCACTGCTTCATTTATCTACCAAAATTAATTCTAGGTTGATTATAAATTTAAATAAAAACAAATCATAGGGCTTCCCTGGTGGCGCAGTGATTGAGAGTCCGCCTGCCAATGCAGGGGACACGGGTTCGTGCCCCGATCTGGGAAGATCCCACATGCTGTGTAGCGGCTGGGCCCGTGAGCCATGGCCGCTGAGCCTGTGCGTCCGGAGCCTGTGCTCCGCAACGGGAGAGGCCACAACAGTGAGAGGCCCGCGTACCAAAAAAACATCATACAAGAAAAAAAATAAATGTATATCAAATGCCTGGAAGGAGGAAAACCCTCTATTTTTTAAAAGACTCATGAAAAATTTCAAAGGAAATGTTTGATAGATTTGACTGACTAGAATATGGAAAGTCAATTAATGAGATAAAGCAAATATGTTACCACCTTTTTTAGTCTTGCATGTTTCCAGAAAATGGTTAGAGAGAAAAGATAAGGAAAATTA
This sequence comes from Stenella coeruleoalba, assembly GCF_951394435.1. NCBI lineage: Eukaryota > Metazoa > Chordata > Mammalia > Artiodactyla > Delphinidae > Stenella > Stenella coeruleoalba. The sequence goes on along the minus strand of NC_137155.1, from coordinate 19,842,797 downwards.
CCACCTATAATTTTCTCTGTTTAAGCTTCTCTAAATGCCTCACTGTTATTTTTCGAAGGATCTCAAAAAAGTTACATTCTCAAAAATGGTTCATTCTTTCACAGTAGTTTGAAAACTGTTTTGAATCTCTCCCAATATGAGCATATACTCTTCCTGATTAGTCTTTTTCTTGGTGAAAATAAAGAATAATTGAATGACGTAAATTTTTGATAAAATTGAATATTCTGTCAACTCTTAGTGATGTCTTATATTCTCCTTTCCCTTCTTCTCCAAAGAAGTGCTGGCTTGTCAACAGTCCATAGATCAAAAAAACGCAAGCATCAGGTTTCCTGGAGGTGATGGGGGTCCCAACAGGTAACCAGAGCATGGCAACAGGGAACCTGGCTCTGCAGTGCTCAGGGTCTAAGGAGGCAGGATATTGGGGTTCTGTTGTAGAGAAGTCCAAACACTGGACTGGGATTGATGGGCCAGGCTCCAAAGCCCAGGAACGAGGACCAGAAAGAGATAGGCAGAGCCTAACTCAACCTACTGGGCAAACTGCTACAAGAGTGACCCCCAAATACTGGCCAAGGCAAGGCTAAGGAGGGAGAGGTTAGGCACTAGCTTGGGGACTTGAAAGCAGTCCTGTTATCAGAATAGGGGTACCAAGGTGGTGGGGTGTTAGTAAAAGGATCACTGCCTTTGGGGAATACTAGAGCAAGTCAGAGCCTAGAGGAGCATAACTATTTTCAGTGTAATACAGATAACACAAGCATTACCTCGGCAGGAGTCGCATTGTCCTGTTGGTGATAGTTGTGTTAGATAGATTGAGATACAGGACTCCTGGACAGCTCTCAGAGATGTATCTCATTGATTCATCGTGCATAAAAACACAGGGAAGAATCTTATCAAAGTCTAACAGGCTTTGCTATTTCCCTATTATCTCTCTATTATCTCACTCCCTACTCCAAAAAAGTATATGCGAGTCTTGGTCTCTTCATAGTCTCTGTTATCATTTATAAATCAAATTAAGTAGAAGGTGATGGCTTTGCTTGAAGGTTCATTACTCCCTCCCGTTCCCTTTCTTTGGAAATAAAATCCCATTGCATCACAATGACACTTCACTAAAATCTGAACCCTTGCCAGTTCAACCCTTTGAGCTCGTGTCAAAGTGTCAAACACTCCTGACTCGTTAGATACATGCAAATGATTAAAAGTGGATCCATTTTTAAATTTACTAAAATCATTCTGAAAGACAGGATGAAACTCTTTCAACTGGACTTCATTAAAAAGTGAGTCCAGGGCTTCCCTGGTGGCGCAGTGGTTGAGAGTCCAGCTGCCGATGCAGGGGACATGGGTTCGTGCCCCGGTCCGGGAAGATCCCAATGCCGCGGAGCAGCTGGGCCCGTGAGCCATGGCCGCTGAGCCTGCGCGTCCGGAGCCTGTGCTCCGTAACGGGAGAGGCCACAACAGTGAGAGGCCCGCGTACCGCAAAAAAAAAAAAAAAAAAAAAAAAAAAAAGTGAGTCCATATTTACACATGTATATTGATACAGAGGTGTGTGTGTGTGATTAAGTTTCTGTGGTTCTGTTACTGAAGGTATTAAAACAGCTAAACAGCCTTGCACCAAATTTACGTTAAGTTTGAGATGTCCTGAAGTAAAATATAGGCTGCATACGTGTTGGACATGAAATTCAATGCAGGGGGTACTGCAGGGGAGAATATCAAAGATTCAGGGAACCCTCTCCCAGAGAGCTGAAATCCAGTACAAGAGAACAGTGTGACTGCAACATGAGAAAAACACAGAGTGATTTCAAGCATGAGCCCTAAATTGACATTTGCAAGACAGATGTGTTTCAAGCTTTGATTGCAATGGTGCTGCTTCTTGTATTGGTAACTATTTATAAGATGTTCTAGAATGAGTAGCAGCGGGTTTGTATTTATTTAATGATTTATGAGTCTCCCCAGGAACACTGAAGAAGTCTGCTAGTTTTAAATATTTGTGGTACATTGTCCTGGAAGAATAGGCCTTTGCAGGAAGAGGTAAACTGGCACTAGGCTAGGAGATGAGGTTCGGGGAAGAATTCTGCATGGTCAATATGGCTTCCCCGAACACCACTAAGGATGGCAAAGGTTTACTTTCAGCAGGACCATCAATGCCTAACATTCTGTTCCTAGCTGCTTCCTGGAATGATGAATATTAAAATAACAAAATCCTGTAGGTCAGAGCATCTTGCACATGGGATAAGAACGGATTGATTTACAGGGGAAGCAAACCACACCTTAAAGAGAACACAAGGTTTTTTTTTTTAAGTTGTAAAACTGTAGTTCTGTTGTCGAAAGGTTCTATGTGCCAATGACGCATGAGAACAAGTGCAGGGCTTTCAATAAACACTGTACTCTTGCCACTGCATTCGAGATACCAGCAATTTTTCTAGACACTCCACCACCAAAATGTAGGATTTGGATATACATGTACAGATTAAAGAGTATACAGTACACCTTTTCCCAGCAGGAATGGAGAGAACAAACATAATGTGTGGCATTATAGTTCAATAGAAAGAATCTATCTTCAAAAATGTTCATGGTGCCAATCAGCCGTCAAAGTGATTGTGCACCTGGTGGAAGACGCCAGCAAAAATGCAAATGAAATGGGACAAGGAGGAGGATAGAAAGCTGGTTTACACCCTAGAGAGGTGGCCACACAGATGAAAATATATGGGAGCCAGCAAGAGGAAGATGAAGTAGGCATTATGTAACATAGAATAATCTGATTTTCCCTTTGAGATGAGGAGGAAGTTCAAAGGAATTTTGTTCTCAATATTTAAAAGAGCTCAAATTTCAATCCCCAAATGTTTGAGCACATAAATGCAAAAATTGTTTCAGTGTCTACATTGCAGGATGGTCCATGAATTTGTCTATGATGCACTCAAAATCTCTCCAGATGTAATATATTCGTAAGGCAAGCTTCTTAGAAATCAAAGCTTTTTGAATGAATGTTACTCAACTCCTTAAATGTAAGCCTGTCTCTCAGTCTTTGTCTCAAAGGGAAAGACAATAGTAAAATGTAGCTGGATAAAGTTATCAGCCCTGTACATTATTAAACTCTAAAACTGGAAAAGACTTTGATGTTCACAAATTCAACACAGATGGAATTGTTTTTTTTGGTTTTTGGGGGTTTTTTTTGCGGTACGCGGGCCTCTCACTGTTGTGGAGCACAGGCTCTGGACATGCAGGCTTGGCGGCCATGGCTCACGGGCCCAGCCGCTCCGCGGCATGTGGGATCCTCCCGGACCGGGGCACTAACCCGTGTCCCCTGCATCGGCAGGCGGACTCTCAACCACTGCGCCACCAGGGAAGCCCAGATGGGCTTGTTTTGACTTTCCTATTAGAAAGCCAAATTAAAGAATATGATCTTTTATCCAAGTGAGAACTAAAGCTCCCTGAGGGCCAAAACTGAAAATTCATCTTAAATTCCCTATAGAACCTCTATTTTATAACATATAAGTTCCCTATATATCTTTATATATAAAGATAAATATATCTTTAACATAATAGGTGCTAAAAATATCCACAGAAAGAATGAAATCCAGTAGAAATCTGAAATAAAGAACTGTTAATGATGAGTCTGGGTAGGTAGCAAGGAAGAGCCAATTCACGAATCTTTTCACCTGTGCCAAGGGGCATGGACTTCATCCTGGAGCTGGTGCTTAATGAGGAGGGGGAAGCAATCAGGCCGTTCGTTCTTTTCCCTCCTATCTCCAAGCAAAGAACACAGCCGGAGCAAAGGCAAAACAGCAAGAGGAGCTTGGTGCATGCAGGAAAGAAAGCATAGCAGCTTGTGGCTGCTGAAACTTAATGTGCATGTAGGATTTATAAGAAGATGAGGCTGGAAAGGGAGGCAGAGACAAGACGACCGAGGGTCTCCAAGGTACAGTAATGTTAAAGAGCTTTGACTCTATCCAATAGTGTAGATGATAAGTGTGTGTATAAATGATGGCAGATGGTAGTGAAGTGGTCAGATCTGCCTTTAAGAGGGAATATTCTGTGTCCACAGGGTGTAAGACAGATTGGAAGTAGAGGAAAGCCTGGAGACAGGGACTAGGAAGGAGTTGGCTAGAGTTACATGTTCATTTCCATCTTCTTTGGCACCACAGCTGATAACCATGAAGACTTATAAATTGAGCCTATTGTCTCTGCTGGGGCCCAATTTTTTCTGTCTCATGCACACATGGCCTTAAACAGAAATATAGTTCATTTTTGTCTAATCGTTGAATAGTTTCCACTTTCCAGAGACTCCAACCTTGGACATATCTACAGGAATAATAAGAGCATTACATAAGTTGGATAAAATTTCTTGCCAGTGTTTAACATAGTTTGCTTTTCTCCATATTTAATCCTAAATGAGCACACAGGCATGTATTTTGGCAGAATCTCTGTGTATTAGTGCTCCAGTGGAGCAAGTCTGAATCTATATAAACAACAGTAAAATAAGCTTCTTGTACTCACCGTGAGTGTTGGACAGTCAGAGACATTCAGCTCTTGCAAGTTTCTACAGAGGCCTAAATCAAACAAGTTACACATTATTAAACACCATATTACAAATCTTTAAAGTTTTTCCATCCTACATTCACTGCTGTGTATTCATCAGAAAACAAACAAAAACCCTGGCAAATAACTTGTCCCAAGTATATGGTTTCCTTTCCCCAGAAAAAATGATTTATTTTGGCTTTAAAATTAAAAAGTATACACATGTTTATTATTGTTTGAGGATTAAAGAAGGAAGGGGGAAAGAGAAAACTATTTTGGGAAGAAACTGTATATACTTAGAGCTTTCAGCTTTGAAGCACTTGAAGAAAACCAGTCTGCTTTTTTGTGGCATGACATTTTTGTTAATTTGGGGGGTTTTGTTACCTTTTAACATTCAAACATACAAAAAAGTTGAGAGAATTGAAGAATTGTACAGTGAATGTACCCATCACCCACCCATATTCTACAATTTATATTTTACTATATTTGCTTTATCACATATCCACCTGTACATCCATCTCTCTGTCCCTCAATCCATCTTAATTTTTTATGCATTTTAAAGTAAGTTGCAAACATCAGCACACTTCCTCCCCACAAATAATTAAGCATGAATATCATGAATAATTCATCATGCATAGAAATTCACAAAATATTTCTATTTTAGGTTAGAGTTACATACAGTTTACAATGAGTTGCAGATTGAGATGTGGAGAGTCAGAAAGGTTAAGTGCCTGATTAGTTCTGGAACCAGAGACACCTGCACAGCTTGTGCTCTGGCAGGGGAAACAAGGCTTGTGTTATACAATCAGCTCTCTGGGTCTAGACTAACAGTAAGTAAAACTCCAAATCTGAGACAGAAGAGAAGCAGTGAGGGGAGGGGACACAAAACAGTGAATGGGAGGAATGCTTGGGGCAAAGAAGGGGAAAGGCATTCTAGATGGAGGAGACCTGTACAAGCAGGAAAACTCCAGGTAAGGGGGTGATCCTGGCATTCACACTGCTACAATGAATAGGAAACACATCTGCCAGTTATAACCAAAGAGCCCCACGACAATAACAACAGAAATGTTATTAATTATAAATCCATTTTGAATATTTCTGTCTCTGCCAAGAATGGGCTATGTCCTAAGTAATAAGTACAAACCAAAACCAATTTCAGAATTTTAAAGATGAAAACAATTCTTAAAAATGTACAGCTCTTGACAGCAAAGGAAACCATAAACAAGACAAAAAGACAACCCTCAGAATGGGAGAAAATATTTGCAAACGAAGCAACTGACAAAGGATTAATCTCCAAAATATACAAGCAGCAGCAGCTTATGCAGCTCCATATCAAAAAAATAAACAACCCAATCCAAAAATGGGCAGAAGACCTAAATAGACATTTCTCCAAAGAAGATATACAGACTGCCAACAAACACATGAAAGAATGCTCAACATCATTAATCATTAGGGAAATGCAAATCAAAACTACAATGAGATATCACCTCATAATGGTCAGAATGGCCATCATCAAAAAATCTACAAACAATAAATGCTGGAGAGGGTGTGGAGAAAAGGGAACCCTCTTGCACTGTTGGTGGGAATGTAAATTGATACAGCCACTATGGAGAACAGTATGGAGGTTCCTTAAAAAACTACAAATAGAACTACCATATGACCCAGCAATCCCACTACTGGGCATATGCCCTGAAAAAACCATAATTCAAAAAGAGTCATGTACCAGAATGTTTGTTGCAGCATTGTTTACAATAGCCAGGACATGGAAGTAACCTAAGTGTCCATCGACAGACGAATGGATAAAGAAGATGTGGCACATATATACAATGGAATATTACTCAGCCATAAAAAGAAATGAAATTGAGTTATTTGTAGTGAGGTGGATGGACCTAGAGTCTGTCATACAGAGTGAAGTCTGAAAGAGAAAAACAAATACCGTATGCTAACACATATATATGGAATCTAAAAAAAAAAAAAAAAAGAAAAGGTTCTGAAGCACCTAAGGGCAGGACAGGAATAAAGATGCAGACGTAGAGAATGGACTTGAGGACAACACGGGGAGGGGGAAGGGTGAGCTGGGACGAAGTGAGAGAGTGTCATGGACATATACACACTACCAAATGTAAAATAGATAGCTAGTGGGAAGCAACCGCATAGCACAGGGAGATCAGCTCGGTGCTCTGACCATCTAGAGGGGTAGGATGGGGAGGGTGGGAGGGAAGGAGACGCAAGAGGGAGAAGATATGGGGATAGATGTATAGGTATAGCTGATTGACTTTGTTATAAAGCAGAAACTAACACACCATTGTAAAGCAATTATACTCCAATAAAGATGTTAAAAAAAAATGTGCAGCTCTTGGAAGTCATCAGTAATACTTAAGGGAAGAATAGATACCAAAAAATATAATAACTAAATTTATGAGATTATTAATATTTTTATAGAGTGGTTACCTGAATTCATGCAATTCAAATATTTATCAAGAACCTGCTATGTGCTAGAAACTCTACAGGTACTGGAAATACAGCAGTGAACAAAATAGAGAAAAATTCCTGCCCTTAGGAAGTTTACATCCTAGTTGGGGGAGAAGGACAATAAACAAAAGAAACAAAATATCTATTTTGACAGATGGTGATACGTGCCCTGGAGAGAAATAAAACCAGAAACGGAATAGAGGGCAACCAGCGAGTGGGAAGGGGTACTACTTTTAAATAGAGCAATCAGAGAAGGTTTTGCTGAGAAGGTGACATTTAAGCCAAGATGTGCAGGAAATGACAAGGACAGTTGCAGTTTAGCCTGAGCATTTCTGGAGCCCACCTTCAACATGATTGGTGATTGGGAGACAGTAAAGGAAAGAAAAAAATAAGCTCAGGAGAACATTCATTGGAGTCCAACTCTGATTTGCACATCTCAAAGCTGTAAAGAGAATCCCTTTAATTTCTTGAATCCAGTTTCAGTTTTCATAATGCTAAGTCCTAACAATGTGGAGTACTTCCCCTGGATCAGGCACTGCGAAGTGTTTGATGCACATGAGCCTGTTTCATCTTCCCAACAATACTAGAGGTATCCTCAGTCCCACTTTACAGATGCTGAAGATGAGGTTAAATAATTAGCCTGAGGTCACACAGTTCAGCAAGTAGAAGAGCCTTGATTCACACTCAGGGCCCAAACATTTAGCTACCAAACCAGGCAAGTAGGAGGGTGTGGAGACTTCTACACCACTCTTCTGCATGTGCCTTTATTAACGGAATGCCTTTGCTTAAAAATAAAAGTAACTTGAAAACTTGCTATTATTTGTCAGTTGCGTTGCTCACAATGGTCTCTAAATATTTTTTCCTCCTGCAATCTAGGGACTCCACCGTACCTCAGCTGGGCCTCATTGTTCCTGAACTGCATTAGTTAAGATTACGCAAACGTGGATTTCAAAGGAATACTTTCATTGTTCCATCTGTCACACCAAGTAATTGGGGCCAGCTGGATGTCAGGATGCGCGTGGTAACCATCTTAATCCTGCTCTTCTTTTGTAAAGCCGCTGAGCGCAAAGGAAGCCCTGGGGGTGCGAGAAACCGAGTGAATCACAGCCGGGCTGGTGGGAGCCGGAAGGGCTCCAGCCTGGTCAAACGCTACGCTCCAGGCCTCCCCTGTGAAGTGTACACATATCTTCACGAGAAATACTTAGATTGTCAAGAGAGAAAACTAGTTTATGTGCTGCCCGGCTGGCCTCAGGATTTACTGCACATGCTATTAGCAAGAAACAAAATCCGCGTACTGAAGAACAGCATGTTTTCCAAGTTTAAAAAGCTGAAAAGCTTGGATTTACAGCAGAATGAGATCTCCAAAATTGAGAGTGAGGCTTTCTTTGGTTTAAATAAACTTACCACTCTCTTACTGCAGCACAACCAGATGAAAGTCTTGACAGAGGAAGTGTTCATTTACACACCTCTCCTGAGCTACCTGCGTCTCTATGACAATCCCTGGCATTGTACTTGTGAGATGGAAACGCTTATTTCAATGTTGCAGATTCCAAGGAACCGGAATTTGGGGAACTACGCCAAGTGTGAAAGCCCACAAGGACTAAAAAATAAAAAACTGAGGCAGATAAAATCTGAACAGTTGTGTAATGAAGAAGAAAAGGCACATTTGGATCCAAAACCCCAAGTGTCAGGGAAACCCCCAGTCATCAAGCCTGAGGTAGACTCTTCTCTTTGCCACAACTACGTGTTTCCCATACGAACACTGGACTGCAAAAGAAAAGGTTTGTAAGTTTCTTACTTTTTCGTTTTCATGGATGATTAAAAATGCTTTCTGAGTCTTAGGAATTTCTGCATCCCACCATGACTTAGAATTTTGGGAGCATTTCCACCAGAAATCTTTCCCCAATGACAGTGGAATTTACCCGAGCTCAAGGTGGTTAGTGATTTGGGGAACATTAGAGGAGGGTAGGAGGTATGCTCAGGAGGGGCAGCCATTTGGGTCCTACTCTTATTTGCTCATTGCAAGCTGTGGCTGTAAGAAATTTCTTTAATTTTAAATCCAATGTAATTTAACTTATGTAGGTAAACCAGTGGGTATGAAATCAAGTGCCAGTGCTGTCTGTATAACCTGATTTACACCAATTAAATTCAAAACATGGTATGCATCTGTGGGGCGATAATAACCTCAAGGAAAACCATGTGCAGAGCAGGACAGGTGAGAACACCAGGAGAAGGAAGCCAAGTGGGCTGTAGTGATGGCGTGTCTGTAGTTCTTACAATTTAGTCTCAGAGTTTTCAAAAATGCTTGCTAACATCCTGTATCTTAATTGTTCCCAAATTATCCAAAATAAAACATAAGAATATTGAAAAAAACTAAGTTGAAAGTATTAATCCAAGAACTATGCGACTAAGAATAGCTTTCTAGACTATTACTTTCTGCAAATCATTACTTGCTTTTACATCGCACACAATCTTGGGCTAGTAGTGTGCGGGATTTGTGCATACAGGACAAATACATGAAATAAGAAAACAGATGGGAGATTTCAGTAAGGCTCCTGACATGTTAGTGAAGACATTCTCAAAGTGTGGTCTGGGCACCGCTAATCTATCCTAGGACAACAAGGCATTTTGAGTGTCTGTTTCATTTCTGTCATGGGTTAATAACTTATATGTAATATTAAATTAAAGCCAGATGTCATTGAATTAGGGTCATAAAGAGCATGGTATCATTCCTTCCAGTTATTTTAGGAGGGTTTGTTTTAAGAACAGAAAGGAAAGGTTAAGAGGAACATGGAGACTGGCTCCTCTCAAGGAAACCACAGGCAGGAATCTGTGGATTTTGAAGAAGCAGGAATAAATTTGTTCATTTTTCAGCGAAGTCTTGCTCAAGACTTGCTCCCTCTCTCTGACTGTGGAAGGTGACACCTGGTTAGATCACACCACGACTACATGACACCAAAAGCTTTGCTTACTGTGACACTCTGTGAAGTATATATCGTTGATGCTAGAGTAGAGCAATTACAGTATCATAACCTGGGAGATGCCGTCATGGGATCCTCTGAGTTTGAGAGAAAGTGCTCATTAATTGAGAACGTACTATGCTCCAGGTATTCCACACACATGCTGTTTACAGCTGCTAACAAGGTAGTAATGATAGTATCCCCATCTACAGTTGAGGAAAATGAGGCTAAGGGAGGTTCAGTCAGTTGCTCAAGGTCTCATAGGCAAGCAGCAAAACTAAGATTTGAAACTTGGTCCACCTGAGCCTGCTGGCATCCATAATTAATCTAACCATGTTCAAACAAGCAGCTGGAACAAAGAAAGCGTTAAAGAATTGCAGAGAAGTCAGTACGTGAAGTTTCTCTGTAGCCAGATTGGGTGGAATTTCCCTAACACGGTTAACGGTGAGTACTTGGTGCTTCATGACAAAGAGCATGTTTTACTAGGATTTCCTTTGTGATGCTTAAAAACTTGAATTATATATTTTAAAAACTAATACAAAGCTACTATTCCTAGACTTGAGTTAGAAAACCTACTTGATATCGCTAAGGTTCTATCCTCAAGCTAAAGTTAATTTGCACTTGCTGTATCAGGTGACAAAGAGAAAATAGTAGAATTAAGCTCATTAATTATCTGAGAAAAATGCTATTAACACAAAATTGAAGATTTCTACAGCTATACCACACTGTAATTTAAGAAAAGATAACATAGTAGGAAATAGCTTTCTTTTTTACTGCTTTTCTACTCTGGCCATTCCCTCTCCAGTGAGCCTATTTCTGCCTTTGTCTTTTTTTCCATGATGTTTTTCTCTTTTTTCTTGGCAAAAATCAACTTATAAAAATACAAATATATTTTTTATTGCTCTCCTTCCTCAAGTTACTGTTGTTGTCTAAACACAACCTTCCAGACATGCTCCATAAATTCATTCTTCATGCTTTAAAAACACATGATTTACTGGAAAACAGTATAAATAAAGTTTATATGACATGCACGGTTAGTACATATATACTAACACTAAAGGACAACTCAAGGTCCTTCACTTGTTAGTGATGATGTAAATCAGAGCCTATACTTTTTAGATTATAAAATGAAGGGTAGTTGTGTCTTTTAATATCAATATAAATCACTCTCACTATGGTTGATATCAGTCTATTGATTCAGCTGATAATTTACTTTTCATTTTTTGGTATATTGTTGATTCCCATAAGTTCAAAGTCAAAGGTCTTCTCTATTAAATTCCCTTTGGTACTGCCTGGCACAGGGCCATGTTCTTTAGATTGATGACAATAGTTGAGCTGCTTTCTTTGCTCTTACAGAGCAGTAATTTAAGCAACTTTTAAACATAAAAATATATAGAAGTTAAAAATCATGGCTGGAATTCAAGTATGACACTGAATTTTATCCATTGTAGTTTTCCTTACCCCATTCTATAACTAGATAATAAATGTCAAATACTGAGACTAAATGTTCAGCAGTGTTCATCTCTAACTGCCTGCCAGAGGGTAGTAATACTTTTGATTGTGCTCACATGTTGGACACTATGTAGGATCTAAAGAAGCCTAAAACATGCCATCAAGAGTGGAACTAGCAGTGATATTAATGAGAGCTGCCATCTAAATGCTCTGTGTGCCTAAGACATAGCAGTTTCATGCATTGTCATTTACTCCTCACAACCTTAAAAGAAATGCTATTATTATCCTCATTTTAGGAAGGAAGAAGTAGAGGAGTAGAGAGGTTAGGTTGCCCTTTGAAGATCACATAGGCAATCCCTAAGCAGTTCCCAAGCCATTGGCCACCATGCACTGTCCTCTCTTCCTTCAAGATTCTGGGTATGCCTATTAACCAAGAAGAATATATAAAAGCCTTCTGGGTGCTTCCTTCCAGTATTGAACCCTCCTCTTAGGCTCTGTACAATTCATCATGTACATGATCACACTCAAGGAACCCGAATACAGATTCCCTTAACTCGGGAATTAGTTGTGCCTTTCCTAGCTGACAGATGATGAGTCAGATGGTGTGTGTAGGGTACCTAATACATGCCATTTTGACCACATAGACCTCAAAGATCACTATTTTTGCCTTAAACATCTGACAGCAAGAAAAAGAAACAATAGCTTTATTCACTGGGTGACAGGCACTTTGCCAACAAAACTTAGTCTTTCTAAGGGAATAAATGTGAGATTAGTTGAAAGCCATGTTTATGCCATATTGAGATGGATGGATTTGCCAAAAATACATGAGAGAGTTTTAAAACTGCTTTTTAGCTTCACATTTACCAGAATAATTTACCATTTTAAGGATTTATTTTACTTCTAAGATTAGGGCTGTGGAGAATTATGACCATAAATTGCTCCCAGCTGCCTCTGAAGATAATTTCACCATTAGTTTGAACAATAATTAAGAATCTTTTATTTGCAATACACAGGGCCATTTATATCTCTTTACCTACCACTACCAAGCCTTAAGAGTAGTTCTGACATTGCTGACAATCAGGGTAGCCTACTAAATGAGAAATTACGTGGAAAAAATTTCCCAATTTCCTCCTCAAAATCAGCAAGGTTTGGTTGGGGGAGAGGCAATGCTTGCCAGGGGTGATAAGTAAATATGATATTCGTTGAAGGTTTACCAAAAACCTCAGATAGCAGCAAATAACCGTGTGGTGCCTGGTCTAGAAATGGGGACATTGACCAAATTTGATTTCTGGTCTGGGGAAATTTGTATTTGTGTAATCTTTATCAAAGACAAACATACTTCACATCAACATTTGCATTTCTCATTCAAGTTTAAGGTTAAAAACTAAAGAACTGTTTTTACTCATCACTACAACAAATAAGATTTTTCCATGTTTTTCTAAGGCTACAAGTAAAGGCTTTGGTTTGCATTTCCTGGTATTACTTGTGGATCCTATTTTTACTCAGGTCTGCTGGTAACAATGCCAAAGTTGGTTCTGTAGTTCATATTCCTCTTCCACAGGTCTGCCACGTTGCTTAAGCTGGGTTTCAGGGTGTTCTCATAAACATTTTTTTTCTACCCATTTATTTGTGGTTAACCCGCTTTAGCTTGTCCTACAATGGTTGCTTGGGACTCACCCTCATGTCCTACAGTGGTTGCTTGCCATTCACCCTCATGTCCAGCCCAGCAGATGTGGGTTCAGCAAGCAAGTACTGATAAATAGGCTGTTTTCCAGGACCTAGGAGATACTAACTCTGGTGGCAAGGAAGACCTACAGCCCTTAATGGCTTTGTAGGGCCTTGGTGAGGACTTGGGCTTTTATTCATAGTGAGATGGGAAGCAATGAAAGGGTTCTGCCATCTGGTAAAATGACAGGATCTCACATGTTTTAACATGATCACCTGGGCTTAGGACAATATTGGGATAATCCAGACAAGAGGTGATGGTGGCTTGGCCCAATGGGGTAGCAGTGAAGGAAGAGAGGAGAGGTGGGATCCTGGGTATTTTGAAATAAAACTCTATTCCTCTTTTAAAAATCTTCTAAGAAAATGCCACAGCCATTCTCAATAATTATTCCAAATGCTAAATGTCAAGAAATTATTTCTTCAAGTGTCTCTGTGGTTTTCACTTTTTCCTGGGATATCCATCTCCTTGTTTACGTGTAGTGCCCAAGAGAGAATATAGCTCTCCAGTCAGGGTCTTGCTGGTCCTAAAGGGAGGATTACCTCAGCGTTGCAACATTATAATAAGTTCAAGTCTTAAAATCTTTCACCTTTCTGTATGTTGGCAGACACAACTCTAGGTCAAACAAAACAATGTCTTATCGGAGGATGGAAATAAAATCAATCCAAATTTTCAAAGCATTTTTATTACAAACGGGCTCAATATTCCTGAATCATTAAACTCAACACATTTAATGAGCTCATTATTTCCCATATGTTAGTTAGATAACTTTGTTGCTGCCTAAGAAACTACCCCAAAACTCTGTGGCTTAAAACAACACACTTTATTATCTCACAGTTTCTGTAGGTCAGGAAACCAGATATGGGTTAGCTGAGTCCTCTACTTCAGGATCTCTCACAAGGCTGCAATAAGATGTGGTTTCACCTGAAGGCTCAACTGGAAAAATATCCTCTTCCAAGCTCATATGACTGCTGGCAGGATTCAGTTCCTCAAGGACTGTTGGACTGAGGGCCAGAGTTCCTTGCTGGTTGTTGGCCAGAGGCCAGCCTTAATTACTTGCCATGTGAGCCTCTCCAAATGGCAACTTGCTTCATCAAAGCCAGCAAAAGAGAGTCTGCTAGCCAGACAAAAGTCACAATTTCTTATAACCTAATTATGGAAGTGAGCTCCTATCATATTTGCTGCATTCTATTATTAGAAGCAAGTCACTAGGTTCAGCCCATACTTAAGGGGAAGAGTTTATACAAGGGCATGAATATCAGTAGAGGAGATTGTTGCATGACATTTTAGAAGCTGGCTGCCACATACCACTTATTTATTTATGATATATTAGGCACTTCCCTCAGGAAGCTTCCATGGCAAGGAGGGTGCAAAAATGAAAAAAATCAGTAAGATGTACCCTGCACCTGATGCTGATTAACTGCCATTGAGAAAAAGCAGGAAATGGTATTATCATTGCTGTTGTTGCCTACTTGAAAGCAGGGAGATGTCATTTTAAATACAGAGCCAGAAAGGTCTTATGGCCATTCCAATATATTGACCCCCACCCCAGTTGCTCCCCAATCCCCACTTAACCCTACATGACAAGCTTGAGGATTCTAAGCAGATGGAACAGCGTAAGTGAAGCAGAAAGGTACCATGAATAGGCAGCAGAGCATAGTGGTTAGAAGCATAGTTTTGGGGGCTAGCATGTCTGTGTTTAACTCCTAGAGTGTGTACCAGACGTAAAATAGATAGCTAGTGGGAAGCAGCTGCATAGCACAGGGAGATCAGCTCCGTGCTTTGTGACCACCTAGAGGGGTGGGATAGGGAGGTTGGGAGGGAGGGAGATGCAAGAGGGAAGAGATATGGGAACATATGTGTATGTATAACTGATTCACTTTGTTATAAAGCAGAAACTAACACACCATTGTAAAGCAATTATACTCCAATAAAGATGTTAAAACACAAAAAACAACCCCAAACACTCAAGGCAGAGATACAGCAGCAAAATTGTCAGCTGCTTCCCTTTATACCCGCTGAGCCTGGGTGTTATACAAAAAAAAAAAAAATCCTCGAGTGTGACTATGGGCAAGTTGTGCCTCAGTTTCTTCATCTGTAAAATGGGGATAATGTACTTAGCTCATAGGGTTCTTGTCACATAATACTTGTTAGGGCACCTAGAAAAAGTTCTTGTACATAGGTACTAAGATACCAAGATCCCATCAAGAAGAAAAAGCAAATTTAATAGTAACAAGGATACCAAAGAAGGAACTACCAATACCATCCCATTAACCATGGATTCTGAGCTGTTAAAAGAAGGGGGGGATGTAAGACTGAGTCTTTATGAAAGTAAACATACTATGAGTTAAGAAATCATATATACCAGAAGGGGTTTTTAAAAAATATTTGGAAAACATTATCAGTAAGTCAGTTATTCTATAGCAAAAAGGGAATTATGGATAAATGGATACCACCTTTCATAAACTTACTGTACCTAGTTCAAGGAATTTCTACTTATTCAGAAAGTCTTTGGGTCATGCTGTTTCTCAGGTGTGAACTAATCTGGACATTTTATTTGTTGCTTCTAATTTTCTTTTGTCTGAACAGGTTTGCTTCTCTTCACAGGCTTCACTTGCCCTACTTAAAATTGAATAAAACCTTTTCAGAATATTTTGCTAAAGATTAAAAGAAAGGGCAAGTATTATGCTAAACTATAAAATAAACACACTTTATAGTATTTTAAAGCATGATTTAAAGACAAATATAAATAGTAAGAGATAAATTAGGTGAACCTTGATTTCCTATTAACCTATGAAAAATAACTGGGCTCCTCTTCCAGAGGCTTTTTTGTAGTCGTAGTCATTGTTGACTCAGTAGTAGTAGTAGCAGTAGTAGCAGCACTATTGTTATTACTGTTTCTCCTGAGGAGTCCAATTACTTCAGTACCTTGGGAAGAGTCAGGGAGGAATGGTGGAGTATAAATTATGTCACAAGGATTCAGGGAATAAGTGGGTGATGAAGAAGCAGGGGGAGCAGATGAGGACTATTCTTTCTCCAATTTTAGCATCCAAGGAAAGGAGAAATGAGGTAACAGCCTGAGGGTCATCAGGGTGGAGGGCTTTTTGTTTCTTTTTTAGGATGGCAAGATCTGTGCTTATTTGTTAACAGAAGGAGTCTGAGGAGAGGGATAAAAGGAAGATGCAACAAAGAGGCAATAATTAATACTGAAAGCTCTTAGAGGAGTGGGAAGGGAATGGGAGGGGAGGCAGGAAGAGTGGTTTGATTTGTGGGTTTCATTTTGTTTCAGCTTTCTGTTTTTAAGAGCGTCCCAGGTGATTCTAACAGGCGGCCAGGCTTGAGCCCCACCACGCCGCCTGATGCCCAGCCAGCTGAGCTGCACTGCCTGCTGTCCTGCTCTTGATATCTTGCCGCCTCTAGGAAGTTTCTCAGAACAGTTCAGCAAGGAGTGATATCTGCTCCTCTAAGTGTGATGCACTTGGTTCGCTGGGCTTTGGTGGAATTTAGCATATTCTAAGGCTTGTTCATATAGTAATGTTCTTTGGCTTTAGATGGGATATCCTTTTTCCCTTCAAGAGCTGACTCTTCAGTCACACAGGGATAAGAGTGATAGAACAAATGGGGGCAAGAGGAGAGCTTGATAACCTGAACATTTTTATTTTTTCCAGAGTTGAAGAAAGTTCCAAACAACATCCCTCCAGACATTGTTAAACTTGACTTGTCACACAACAAAATCAACCAGCTTCGACCCAAGGAGTTTGAAGATGCTCATGAGCTAAAGAAATTAAACCTCAGCAGCAACGGCGTTCAATTCATAGATCCCGGTAAGTTCCACAGAATAGCCCTTTAAACAGGTGACAGGTGTTCTCTGTTTTTTTATTATGGCAACAATTTTTTTTTTTTTTTTTTTTTTTTTGCGGTACACGGGCTTCTCACTGTCGTGGCCTCTCCCGTTGCGGAGCACAGGCTCCGGACGCGCAGGCTCAGCGGCCATGGCTCACGGGCCCAGCCGCTCCGCGGCATGTGGGATCTTCCCGGACTGGGGCACGAACCCATGTCCCCTGCATCGGCAGGCGGACTCTCAACCACTGCGCCACCGGGGAAGCCCATGGCAACATTTATAGTAAATACAATTTAGTTTTTAAAAAACTAGTAAGAAGTTTGAATTTAAATGAAACATGGTGCTTATAGTAGAACTTGCTTGGCCCTCAGAAATATTTGCCAAACTGTTGCTTTATGAAGTATGTAATAAGCAACAATTATTCAGTTGGTCCAAATAAAAGAAGTGTTTTGTAGAATATATTTTAAAAATAAGAGTATATGGCTAGGGCTTCCCTGGGGCACAGTGGTTAAGAATCCACCTGCCAATGCAGGGGACACGGGTTCGTGCACTGGTCCTGGAAGATCCCACATGCCGTGGAGCAGCTGGGCCCGTGAGCCGTGGCCGCTGAGCCTGCGCTTCCGGAGCCTGTGCCCCGCACCGGAGAGGCCACAACAGTGAGAGGCCACGTCCCGTTAAAAAAAAAAAAAAGAAAGAAAAAGAAAATTGTGAGATCATTAACTCACAAAATGTTTGCAAATTTTTTAAAATGCAGTGTCTTCAGAACTATCATTGCAAGGGCTGACCTTTTGCTCCTCCCCAGCCACCTGCTCCCCTCTCCCAATGACCCAAGTCATTGCTTTGCACCAAAATAGACTTTTAGGGGGAATTAAGGGTTTTGTCTGAGAACAAATGATATGAAAATAGTTAATGGTATTAGTTTGAGAGCATATTTTTCAAATTCAAAATAAGGGCACTGTATGCTCTGAGGAGAGTATTTTAAAAGAGCAATGAGAAAATGTTTGAAACAAACAAAATATTTGAAATCAGCATTGACCTGTAAATTCTAGAGTAGCTAGTCAGTTTACATCAACTGAAGTAGGGATAATTTAGGTTTAGATTTCTTTACTCTCAGAGGGGAAAAAAAAGCTTTCTGTTGTATTATTTTGTGTTATGTGTTTGCTATTTGTTTTAATTATCCACCCTCCAGCAGAATTAAATACATATGGATTCAAAGCTGATAGCTACCATAGCTTGCCAAAATACAACCAGATGTCTTAAAAATGTTGATAAAAATTTTTTTGGTTTTGGACAATACAAGAATATAATTCCTTCCCCCTGGGAAGGAAACTGGGAAACGGCTATTTTCTAGGCATTTTCAGAGTTATATCCCAGAGAGCTGTCAAATCACCCCCAAACACGTTTCTCATTTTTTATGCACTTATGTCTTACATTTGAGATATTTTCCTAATTCATGCCTTTTTTGTGGCAACTTTCCAGTGAGTATTAAAAAATGCACATGAGCACAAAGTACATTTTTACAAATTAACTTAAAACTGATTTTTCAAATAAAATATTGTATTCTAGTCAATTTAATCAAGGGGAAAGCTTTGTCTGAGTAAAAACATATTTCAGAATTTTACATTTAGACACGTATACTGTTAGGGAAATATAATTAAAACCGAAGTCTTCACCCAACACAGAAATCCTCTCCACAATGGTAAAGAGAAAGAAGATTCTTTTATTATTGAATAAGCATTAAACCAGAATGTGATGTACATCACAGGCAATCTGCTAAGAGATTGCAGAGACAGAAGGAAATCTCACCCTTTGTATAGCCAAGCAGATACAACCTAATACATACGTGTTTTCAGGATAAATAATAGCTAGTTCTTAAGTAAGAAGACTTGCCAGCACCGTTTGTCAAACATTGTTCATTCTAACCTTACTCGCAAGTAAGTTGGCATCTGTGTTAGCTAATTGGCTTTATCAAGAGGAAAACAAACTTCTATCTTTATGACAAGAGGTGATTTTGTGACTTGGAAGAAGGCTCCTACCCACCCCCCCCCCCCGCAGAAACTGGGAGACAGGTGTTCTCTCCCTTGATGTTTCCATTTCAAAGAGATGGCTCCCAGGTTCTTAAGAAGGATGATCCTCATAAAGCTGAAAAAGGCCTCTTTAGCCTTCTAAAGGATATATACACATTTCAAAGAGAAGAGAAAGTACGTGCAAGTTTTCTAAAGTAAGAACGCTGAGAAAAAGGCGGGGAGGGAAATCTTTTCCTTTATTTTCAATAGAGAGAATTAACTCTCTTATTTTTTTATTTAAATTTGTCCTTATAATATACAGTGCACTTAACCCAATTACCCAATTGGTTTAATAAATATTTTCTGTTTCTAGCTGCTTTTTTAGGACTCACACATTTAGAAGAGTTAGATTTATCAAACAACAGTCTGCAAAACTTTGACTATGGAGTATTAGAAGACTTGTATTTTTTGAAACTCTTGTGGCTCAGAGATAACCCTTGGAGATGTGACTACAACATCCACTACCTCTACTACTGGTTAATGCATCACTACAACGTGCACTATAATGGCCTGGAGTGCAAAATGCCCGAAGAATACAAAGGGTGGTTTGTGGGAAAATATGTTCGGAGTTACTATGAAGAATGCCCCAAAGACAAATTACCAGCATACCCTGAAACATTTGACCAGGATACAGAAGATGACGAATGGGAAAAAATACATAAGGATCACACAGCAAAGAAACAAAGTGTAAGAATCACTATTGTGGGATAACTTAGAAATTGTTCTGGTTGCAGCTAATTTTGTATTTGCTAAACTGGTGTTGGAAAACCACATGTTTAGATTTTGATTAACTGTTTTACCTGTTTAGGCGAGGTTACCCAGCTAAAGGAAGGTTCCCTTAATTATTATTATTGTTGTCACAGTATAGTAATCAAGGGAATACTCTCATGCTGCTTGCCTGCCTGTTTGCAGAACAGCTTTTGATGGTGACTCCACACTGGCAACCTGCAGGAGTTGGGTCCTAATGATGGCGTTAGGAGGTCATAATGTTCTGTATAAATGTTTTTATTGCTTTTTGAAAATTAAAAAAAACTGGTTCATTTTTATATGCTTTTCAAGAGCTGCTTGCACATACCTAAAGATGATCAAAATGAAGAGATACAAATGCTTAGTAATAATAAAATGTAATTCTCTCCCCTCTGCCCCCCAACTTTTTTTTTTTCAGTAAGTCAGCTTGTGCATTGAATAAATTTCCATTTCTGATTCCTGTGCACTCCAAAATGAGGTCCTGGTAAACCCAAATTCTCAACTACTTTTCACTGATCCTTGCAAAAAACTGTCAAGCTAGACCTGAAGGAGAATTGCCACAGGCAATAAGCCAAGAATCTGAGAATTATATTAGAGACGGCTCAGAAGATGGGACTCTCAGAAGCAGTTGTAGATGATGTGAACATGAGCTCTGAACAGGTATAAACACTAGTAAATGTGGAAACAGCACTGGTTTTTTAACAGAGTTCAGACTAGGAAGGCACCTGTCAGTGGGAAGGATCTGAGAGCCCTTCCTGCTAAGCTAATATGTCAAGGAACATAAAACAGGATGAAATTAGGATTCAGGGTCAGGATTTGGGATGAAAAAGAAGCAAACAGAAAGGGAAGTGATATCAGAAGCAACTGAGGGCAGAGGTGGTACCCAAGAGAAGCCCCATGATTTGCGTTGCAGGTTAAAATTAGTTCACCTGGAGAAACAATAACCAGAAAGAGAGGAAGTTTCTGGAGACTGACCCATCAGTTTGTATTTTGATAGTACTGTACTATTAGAAAAATAAAATGCAAAGAAATATGTACATATCATTAGAAATACCACTTTTTCCTTTTTATGCAGATTTTCTTTTCACTGAGTTGAATATATTTCCATTTCTTATATCAAGGTATTCATACAAAGTTTGACAACTGGTCTTATCTGATACTTGTACAAATTTCCAAAGTATAGAACGTGGTAAATAACAAAGAGTATTAAGCATTTTTTTTTTTTTTTTTGGCTGCACCACGCGGCTTGCAGGATCTTAGTTCCCCAACCAGGGATTGAACCCAGGCCACAGCAGTGAAAGCACCAAGTCCTAACCACTGGTCCTCCAGGGAATTCCCTTGAACATTTCTTAAACACCTGTTAGAGGCCAGACACTGTGCTAAGAGCTTCACGTATTCTATTTCTAATTCTCACAAGATCCCTCTGAGGTACATAATATTATCTGCCTTTTCTAGATGAGGAAACCGAGGCTTAGTATGTAGGTAACTTGGATAGAGCCACAAAGCTGGCAGGTGGCAGAGCCTGGATTCAGGTCCGCCTAAGTCCTTTCTACTGTGCAAGGATACAGAGCACTCTAAATGTTACCTTTAGTCATGGCTGCCTCACATCAGAACTTCCAGAAACAGACACTAAAAGAATAGTATGTGCTTTTTCTCCTGAAACACTTATGAGGGCAGGTGATAATCTTTGGGTCATGTCAGTTAATTCTATTAATATGTATAGGAAACCAAGAGAGTGGGAAGCTGGAACAATTGCTGGAGCTGGTGGTTCAGGAAATGACACTGGATTGTAAGGTTCTAACCAATATGCGCATTTTATCAATGGTTTGGGTCAGGGTGGAGACTTAGAAATACTGGTTCTCAATGCAAATTCTCACATTGTTCAACATGAGGTATTGAAGGTAGCAGTTAAGTTTGAAGTGTTACCAGAGAGATGTAATAAATTCACTTATTGTTGATGAGCACTCAGAGTGGAATATTAAATAAAACATCCAAGATTTGATGGTGGAGAATGCCAGGTGGGACCTCAGTGGAAGACAGAGGCACACAGTGGGAATGTGAGGGTTCTGGAAAGAAATAAGGGCATTAAATCTGATTCAGAGAAGGGCCCAAGTTACTCTCTGGTTTAATCTTTGGAGGCTAGCTGGGAATTTTATTGGTTTATTTTTATATTCAGGATCATTCCCAGGGATCTATTTGAAAATAAAGCTCTGGAACACATCATGATAGAAATTGATCCAGACCATCCAAAAGTAAGTCATTTAGAATTGCTAATATCTCCCAGGGCCAAAATTTAAATACATTTTTAAAAGCTTAAAATTTGCTCTTTTTTTGTATCTGAGTTTATATTTTTTCAGGGAAGCATAGTTGATCAGTGATGGAATTAATAATTAGATACCTCCTCTTCTGCTAATTTCTTTTTTTAATTAATTTTTATTGGAATATAGTTGATTTATAATGTTATGTTAGTTTCTGCTGTACAGCAAAGTGAATCAGTTATACATATACATATATCCACCCTTTCTGCCAACTTCATACTTGATTGATTAATAACTTGCCTTTGCAACTTCCTTCTGTTCAGTAGGTGATGAAATTCAAGAGTTTTTTTAAAAGTATATTTTATGGTAGTCAAAAATAATACAATCCTGAGATCTACATATTTGAACATATATGTTTAAATATCACTTGAGTTTTTATCCAAATACCCAAGTGTTTTTTTTTTTTCAACTAGTTCTAAGATTCTTTGATTTTTCTGAAGTAAATAAGATTTACTACAAGCTGAGTTCTCCTGAGTCCTAAGCCTGAGTCAACTCTGACCTAATTTTTGATTATTTGGGAAAGATATTTAACATTAAACAGTTCAGATAATTCATTTACTAACCATCCCCTCCTCTGGAGTTTACGCCCTGGATCAATTAACGTCTGTTTCTGAGAAATCTGAACAAGTCTCCTGCTCTAGCAAATAGAAGCAATTCAGTAATGAGAATCTACTTGTCTAAATTCTGTGAGATGTTGGGGCTTCTTTCTGCAGCAGGTGGAGTGTTGGTGAATGATGGGGAGATGTAATATGTATCAGTCAACAGTGCAACAAGGGAACTCCTATAAGACCATCAGCTGCCTTTTCAGCAGAAACTCTGCACACCAGAAGGGAGTGGCGTGATATTTTTAAAATGATAAAAGGAAAAAGAATAATCTACTCAAGGCTATCATTCAGATTCAAAGAAAAGATCAAGAGTTTTATAGACAAGCAAAAGCTGAAAGAAACTGGGTTTACAAGAAATGTTAAAGGGACTTCACTAAGTGGAAAAGAAAAGGCCACAACTAGAAATATGAAAATTACAAAAGGAAGAAAATCTCATCGGTAAAGGCAAATATACAATAAGGATAGCACATCAACCACTTATAAAGCTAGTAGGAAGTTTAAAAGACAAAAGTAGTAAAGTCATCTATATCAACAATAAGTAGTTAAGAGATGCACGAAACGAAAGATGTGAACTATGATGTCAAAAACAAACTTGGAGGGAGTAAAAATGCAGGGTTGTTAAAATGCATTCAAACTTAAGAGATTAGGAACTTAAAATAATCAAATATGTATAAAGATTGCTGTATATACACCTAATGGTAAGCACAAACCAAAAATTTATAATAGATACACACAAAAAGAGAAAAAAAATCCAAACAAAACACTAAAGATAGTCACCAAATCACAAGGAGAGAGATCAAAAGAAGAAAAAAATAACAAATTGGTTTAAGATGGCAGACTAAGCACGTTTCAGTTTTCCTCTCCTACCCAAATTACAAGAAATAAATGATTTTTAATCTATAATATCCTTGGAAAACAAAAAGGAATGGTCTTGGTGGATCAGAAATTAATAGTTCCTAAAAATCCAAAGGCAGACATGACCAGATTGGATGAGGAACATGCATAAGATGGCTGCTGTAAAAGATGGAGCAGCATTATATCTTTATGAAGGGTGTGTCCCAGAAATTAAAAGATATAATAGTATTAACACCATTCTCATTAAAAATATGAGAAAAGGACTCAAGAACAAGACAAGATGGCTGCATATCCTTGCTACTGAAAAAAGAAGTAAAAGATACAAGATAGGAATGAATGGAAATAAAACTGCTAGTATTTCCAGATGACATGACAGTCTACCTAGAAAACCTAAAAGATTCAACCAACAAACTTAAAACCAAGAAGATAGTTTAATACGTGATCAGGTAAAATAACATCATATATAAAGCTACTGCTTTCTTCAGCACCAGCAATAACCAATTAGGATTATTCCATTTTGTGTTTTTTCTTTTTTCAATTAAAAAAATATTACAGATAACAGTTGAAACCCCTTGTGAACCTCTTCCCCATTTCCTTCAACCCTCTCCACCTTAGAGGTAACCACTATCTTGCATTTGAGGCCTTTGATTCCCATGCAAGCTTTTTATATTTTACTGTGTGAGTGTGTATGTACAAGTGCCCTTGAATATATAGTATTGAAATTATTTCCAAATATAAAGTGTATGGTATGATTTTACACATTGAAAAGTTGTATACAAATGGTACTAGATTATGTATATCATTCTGCAACTTGCTTTTGCCCATTAATATCTTTAGACTCATCCATGTTGATATTTACATGTGTTTATGGCATTCTTTCTCATTTTCTGAAGTCAACATGGATGTGTACTTTTTGAAATCTATTTTTTCTCTCATTTCCAGAAATACATATGGAAACTTAAAAATGTAACTCAAAGGACATATGGGTTAATGCAATGTGTTAACCCATATGTCCCCCCAAAATTCACATGTTGGAATCCTAACCCCCAATGTGATGGTATTAGGAGGTGGGGCCTTTGGGATGTAATTAAGGTGGAACTCTCATGAATAGGATTAGTGCCCTTACACAAGGAATTCCAGAGAGTGCTCTCTTCTGCTCTCTACCATGTGAGGATACAGGGAGAAGACAAAAGTCCACGACCCAGAACAAGGCCCTCACTAGAGCCCAACCACGTTGGTTGGCACCCTGATCTTGGACTTCCAGCCTCTAGAGCTATGAGAAATAAGTTTTTGTGGTTTATAAGCCACCCAGCCAAAATGGAACTTTATTATAGCAGCCTGAACTAAGACAATTAAATACAGACTTCACAAAACAGCTTGGAAAAAACTGGAAATAACCTCAATGTCCATCAATAGGAAGAAAGTTAAATAAGTTACAGTATAGCCATAGTATGGGAAAATAACTTTGTAGTTCTATATGTACTGACATGAAAAGATTTCCAAGACACAATAGAAAATATAAGACAGTATGATCCCTTTAATGTTACAAATTAAAATTGTGTATTTGTAATCACAAATACGTAAATGTATTTTAGAAAAACAGAAAGACTGATAATGTTGAGTACCATGGGGTAAGTGAATGGGTTTGAGGGAGATGAAGGTAGATTTCTGCTTCTACTGTCTATTGTTAGAATTTCTTTGATGAGAAGTTCTTATATTGTATTTTATTAGTGGATAAACTAATGACATATAGATAGAAAAATGTTAGACAAAAAAAAAAAAAAAGCAGTCAGTAAATAAGAATGACCAAAGGACCAACTCCCAGGGCATACACTCCATCAAGAGCTGGCTATATTATAGGACTTTTAAATAGTTTTAATAGGCATTCTTATGGCCTAAGGCGGTAATTGAAGTTTCCATTTTAAAATACAGGAAAGCAAGACAAACAGTTGTAATGAACATACTTACTGATCTCAAAGTTTTCAGTCGGAGAACACAACCACGAAAATTCAAGCACAGCACATTTAGACGCCATCTTTGCAAAGTAGACACTATGTGCTTATCTGTGATTATATTTTTTACTGGGAAAAATCAATCTAAAAAGGATAAACAAAAACATTAAGAAATGAGAGAGATCTTTTGCATGTAAAACTTTAAAAATATTTTTAAAGCATCAAAGAACTAAAATTTCTTCATCTCACCACTCATTTTTTTTTGGGGGGGGGTTGGGTTTTTTGTGGTCATTCCCAGGTTTAATTGCAAATAGATTTTTTTTTCATGGTCATTCCTAGGTTTAATTAAAAACAGATTCTAAATGTCCAGTCCAGGTTGACAGCTGGGAGGGCAGGGGTCTCACATCCACCCGTCAACAGAGTCAACTGTCTTAGAGTGGCCTGGATGCCCGCCTGTAATTCCAGGTGAGCCCCAAGGCTTCCCCCTTCTTCAATGTCAGTGAACTCTCCTGGGTTCATCATTAATGTGTGCCTGCTTCTTTTTTCATGAGCACAAACTATACATTGAGTCCTTGACTATAGGAAAGACAGTTTAGAGTGTGTGGTCTATAATGACCTTTTCATAACTCATAATTTGGAGGGGGTAGTTCTAGAGAAAAGGAAAGATGACCTGAGTGTACCTTGCTGATTATATGTAAAATTGAAGAGCACAGAGGTTTAGTGAGCTCCGAATGGCCAGGGCTGGTTGATAAACGATAACATAGTATTTTTTAAATTGAAGTATAGTTGATAACAATAACATAGTATTAATACTATCTTTCAGCTAAAAGGTTAAGTATATGAACATTCACTTTCTCATTGCCTTCTGAACAAAACTATTCTTTGTGCTAAAATGTTTGTTATAGTTGCGCCACATTTGAGCACTCACAAATAAAGGAAAAAATAACTGCAAATGAAGGACAACACATTATTGAGGAAAGAGAAATTTGCTGAACATAAAGCAGCTTAACTTCCAATCCTGGCTTTGTTCTTCACTGCCATATGCTCATATTTTCTTCATCTTTACCCAGTGAAGTCTTGGCAGAAGTGCTGGCTTTTTCTGCCATTTTTCTGCAAGATTTGTCCTGATTTTAATATTGTACATGTTCTTTCTCTTCCAAATCATTTGGATTTATTTATTTTTCTTCTTTATGGGTTTTCCAAAGGAAAAAGTAACACCTAATCTGTCACATAAGTAAGAGATTTATTCCTTTAAATCAGTGGTTCTTAGTGTGGTCCTGGGACCAGCAGCATCAGCATCATCCAGGAACTTGTTGGAAATGCAAATTCTCAAGCCCTACCTCAGACCTACTATGTCAGAAACTCTGGGGGTGGCAACCATCAATCTGTCTTAACAATCCCTTCAGATGATTCTAATGCATTCTAAAGCTTAAGAATCACTGCCTTGAACTACAAATACATCTAAGACAGGAATACTAAATTTGGTAGCTAAGAGGGGTTAACTAAGACAGAAGCACATTTTCTTATTGCCATTGCTGCATAAGATGAGAGTAGAGCAGTATAGCCAAGAATGGGATGGTGTTCTGATGAGATGTAAAGATTCTGAGTTGACTTATGGAGCCTAGATTCCCTGTACCTTGTCAACTCCTCTTAGTTTCTTTGTCAAAGTTTCTGCAGAATGGCCCTGACCACCTATTCATAGATCAGTCTGAGCACATGATATCATTTGTCCTCCAATCAATAGCAATTAAGGAGGGGTGGTGAAGCTAGCTATTTACTGGACTTAGGCAACAAGGAAAATGTTACTACTCCAACATTTGTTGATGGCATAAATGGTCACAGTTGTTAAGATTAAAGCAATCATCCAAGAGAAAGAAAAGAAAGGTCTTCAGGGATAACACATGCTTATTTTCTGTTGTTGGCTAAGACCTACCACCCAATGTCTCTTTGGAATGAAAAATATAAGCTTGTTCTAGTTTATGAGAATAGTATAAAAATAGTGCAATGACAAGAACAATACAGAGGCATGAGCCTAGGAGTCCGCATTAGAAAATTCCTGAGTGTGTGTGTGTACATGTGCATGCAAATACACTAAGAATTATCAAACAAGCTTTGCGTACATGTATATTTTAGCCCTATTTCATGCTCAGTAATTTTTTTTCCTTTACTCCATATTTTGTGCTGCTTTGTTGTATTTTTTGAACCAACAATAATAGCTAATATTTACTGAGTGCTGCCTACATGCCAGGCTCTACAGTAAGCACCTTGCTTGCATTTTCTCAATATATCTCTGGAGCTCCTTGACTAAGGCAATGTTAAGCCTAACTCAGATATAATGGAGCTTTGTTTCAATCCAAAAATAATATTCAATTTATTTCTACTAGTTAAATTAGAAAATACTCATATTGAATCTCTTCAAATAACATTTTTTTATCTTGTCCTTCAGGCTTGTGCCTGGACAAAAGAGAAACAAATGCACCTACTTTTTGTGGCCCCATGTTGTGGAGCAGGGAAGAAGGTATTCCCCATTACGGGTGGCTTTATAGCGGTCTATTCTCCTTTGAGAACTAGAATAAAGACATAGCTTCAGGTCGTGTCTACTTACACCATTCCACAATGAGCTCATTTGTGTCATCAACAACCAGGAGCGATTAACTTGACCACATATTACCACATCTCTTAAACTGAGGTAGGAGAAAATCTAAACACAAAGAAAAACATTCATGATTTTGAAAAAATATGTGAATTTTGATCTAACTCTTCAATTTACCATTTTGTGTGAGTGTGTGTGTGTGTGTGTGTGTGTGTGTTTTAATGGTAATGTAATCCGTATATTGTGGTAGCAGGGGTTTATGTGCATGAATTTTATCTGAAGGTAGGAATTTTATCTAGAGTTCTAGAACTTACCTGATGCTGCCTTTGATATAATGTGATCAAATTGATAGTTGCAGAAGGATGGTGAGGAAGATAGGTAGATTTATTTTATTTTCTGAATTAAAGTGGTATTCTGCTAGAAAGTGAATAATTTTCCAAATAATAGCTGGTACTACATAGAAGGCATTCAATAATTATTTTCTGAACTGGATTCTTTTTAAAGTTATAGGATTCCTGGGAAAGATCAATAAACCCACTTTGGCTTCTATTTCTAGAAAAAGGGTAGACTAGAAAATCTGGAAATCCTCTTGATACAAAACATCAGTAAATGCTAAAACAAACATTTTAAAAAATATTTCCTTTTTAAATTTTTTAAAATTTCAGCTTTATTGAGGTATATTGACATAAAATTATAAGATATTTAAAGTGTACATCATAGTGAGTTGATTTATGTATACATTGTAAAAGGATTCTCCCATCTAGTTAAATTAAACATATCCAACATCTCACATACTTATCTTTATTTATTTTTATGAGAACATTTAAGTTCTACTCTGTTAGCAATTATACAACACAGTGTTATCAACCATAGTCATTATTTAGATGACTTTAGATTACTTTTAATCTAAAGTGTATTAGATTATTTATCTCCATGTATTACTTAGATTCTCAGACCTTATTCATCTTATAGCTGAAAGTTGATATCCTTTTTCCAAACTCCCTATTTCCCCTACCCCATAACCCCTAATAATCAGTTTTCTACTCTCTAAAACAAACATTTGTTTTTTAAAAATAATTGAGTTTTCAAGAAAGTAAGGAAAATATCCAGGGCCCCAGTCTTTGTAAACCCAGGCACACAATAAGATATCCACGCCATAGTTGCTTGGGATGGGAGAACAGTGGAGGTGGTTGCTGCTTTTCATAACAAATAGGTTCAGATTTTACTGGCCATGCAGGGACAGAAAAAGTTACCAGGCTTATACAAAGCTGGAGGTCATAACTGAGTCAGAGGGAGAAAGAGAAGGAGACAGAGAAAGGGAGAGAGACAGAGAAATCCAGGATTATAAAAAAGAGATGTAAAAACAAAATAAAAAACTGCTATTGACAAGAGAAAAACTGAAGTACCTAGCCTGGGATGAAAAAAATTTCCCAAAGAATTTGTAACCAAAAACCACTTATTGTGTGCATTGGAATTTGAATTTTATTATGTGTGGGATCTAACTTGAATTTATTACCTTTGTAATTGTATTTGATACATTAACATGAAAAGAGTTTCCAACTTGGTAGTAACTATGGGGCATTTGGCAGAAATAAATACCCTCTCTCTAAAGAAACACACCCTCAAACCTGGCCTTGTAGAATTCGTACAGATTAAGCCACAACAAAATGAGCTCTCAATAAAAATTACAAAACACAGGAAGGAAAAAAAGTCCAACAAGAGTGAACAACAGTAAAACAATAACTTCATGAATAAAATTGTCAGTAATCATGAAAACATTAAGGTGATGAAGACAAAAAAATTCTTGAGAAAAGCTGTTGAAAAAGGACTGGGCAGATTTATAAAGAAACCAAATAAAATTCATGGCAATTAAAAACATAATGATTGAAACTAAAAACTCAACAGATGAGTTAAATAGCAGAAGAAACCCAGCTAATACAAGGAATAGCAAACTGGATTATGTATAATGAAATTACACAGGATAAAGCACAGAGAGATAAAGAGATGGAAAATATAAAGGAGGTTAAGAGACACATTATATAACATAAAAAGGTCCAATATTCTATATATCTTTATAGAGTTTCCAGAAGGAAGGAACAGAGCAAATGGAATCAAAGCAAAACTCAAAAATAGGGCTTCCCTGGTGGCACAGTGGTTGAGAGTCCACCTGCCAATGCAGGGGACACGGGTTCGTGCCCTGGTCCGGGAAGATCCCACATGCCGCGGAGCGGCTGGGCCCGTGAGCCATGGCCGCTGAGCCTGCGCGTCCAGAGCCTGTGCTCCGCAACAGGAGAGGCCACAACAGTGAGAGGCCTGCGTACCACAAAAAAAAAAAAAAAAACATATTACAGACAAAAATGCTTTAGAACTGATGAAAAGCAACAATTCTCAGATTTAAGAAGCACAAGAAATCCCAAACAGGGTAATCAAGATACCATGGGTTTGTAGTGAAATTGCAAAAGGCCATAAGCAAAGGAAAACCTTAAATGCAACTGGAGACAGATTACCTACAAAAGAATGTCACTTAGCAGTCGCAGAAAGCATAGTCAGCAGAAAATACTTACCAATCTCAGATACCACATGCAAGTAAATTACAACTCAAGGATGAGTATTAAGTAAAGACACTCTACGACAAAGACTGAGAGAGTTTGCCTCCAATACACCCATCACAAAACAACTTCTAAAGGACATTGAAATCAGAGGAAAGGAGTGAGATGAAATAGTAATGATGGGCAAAGAAATTTAATAAGCATAAGGGTAAACCCAGCAACCTTATAAAAACATATAAGGATGATGACACGTGGGAGTACAAAAAACAAGGGACAGAACTGCTAGAATATATTCATACTCTAAGACTGGAGAAAGTAATCAGAGTTAAAATGTTCTAAATTCCATTAATGAGTCAGGAAGAAAGTATAGCTATTAATTTACTTTAGGCTTTATTAAGGTAAATGCACATGTCAAAAATATTTAAGAGAAGCCACTGAAATAATGGAAATAGAATGGATATCTTCTAACACATGAAAATGGGGACAAGGCGGTAGCTTTTAAAATTCAATAAATAAAGGCAGGAAAGGACAAAACAAGTACATAAAAGAGAATAAATAGTATAAAATAAGATGAGAAAAATGAATCTAAGTATATCTAGCAATAATAAATTTAACAAAATTCACTGCTTGGAAGACAAAGATTATCCCTAATAATGCTTTTGCTTTAAAGTTTTCCCCTCTGATATCAATATAGCTATCAAATTTCCTTTCAGTTGTGTTCATCTTGTTCAGTATTGTATTTTAGGTGGATTTTAAAAATTTGTCTGATAAAGAGGGTCACTACATTATAATTAAAGAAAACAATACAAATAATTTACTAAAGATATATAACAATTCTAAATGAAAGTATCCAGTAGTAGAGCTGCAAAGATACAAAGGAGAAATTGACAAATCCACAATCATCATGAAAGGTTGTATCAGAACTCTCAATTGTTGATAAATCAGTGTGAGGAAATAAAAATCTTTCCTGGATTCCTCAGTGCTCCTGAGGAAAAAGCTCTAGCCTCTGGAGACAGAAATCTATATGATAAAAAGGTAATGTTTTGTCTTCACTTCCTCTATAAACATTTTACTTTCCACATACTATGGAGATTAGATCTGTAGCTTTCTGTCTAGTTAATTTCTCTGATCTAAAAGGATAATAAAACTTCTCTTGTCTCCCCAAGAAGGTCAAATGTGTATAATCTGGCCTAGTTCCTTCCCTAGGTCAAGTTCCCAAGATGTCAGGAAGATCCCTAATAATTTACATTCAAGGAGATATGTGTCGCAGGATCTGGGAGACATCTATAGATCATAAAAACTAGAGACACTGGTGCTTATCTGGCCCTTGGAGAGATGTATTTACAAGGAGTCCTACCTCCCTCTTTTACTTATAAGGACCCTTGTGATTACATTGGATCCACCCAGATAAACAAGGATAATCTCACCATCTCAAGATCTTTAACTTGAGTCTGCAAAGACTCTTGCCATGTATTCACAGGTTCTGAGGATTGGGGTGGGGGTGGGGGGCAGGTAGCACAGGGGACTATTATTCTGCCTATCAAACTATGTAAGGAAATGATAAACACTAAATTTAAGAGAGCAGTTAATTTTTTTTTAAGATCTTTATTGGAGTATAATTGCTTTACAATGTTGTGTTCGTTTCTGCTATATCACAGAGTGAGTCAGCTATACATATACATATATCCCCATATCTCCTCCCTCTTGCATCTTCCTCCCACCCCCCCATCCCACCACTCTAGGTGGTCACAAAGCACTGAGCTGATCTCCCTGTGCTATGTGGCTGCTTCCCACTAGCTATTTTACATTTGGTAGTGTATATATGTCCATGCCACTCTCTCATTTCATCCCAGCTTACCCTTCCCCCTCCCTGTGTCCTCAAGTCCATTCTCTACTTCTGTGTCTTTATTCCTGTCCTGCCCCTATGTTCTCCAGAACCTTTTTTTTTTTTTTTTAGATTCCGTATATATGTGTTAGCATGCAGTATTTGTTTTTCTCTTTCTGGCTTACTCTGTATGACAGACTCTAGGTCCATCCACCTCACTACAAATAACTCAATTTCATTTCTTTTTATGGCTGAGTAATATTCCATTGTATATATGTGCCACATCTTCTTTATGCATTCTTCTGTCGATGGACACTTAGGTTGCTTCCATGTCCTGGTTATTGTAGATAGAGCTGCAATGAACATTGTGGTACATGACTCTTTTTGAATTATGATCTTCTCAGGGTATATGCCCAGTAGTGGGATTGCTAGGTCATATGGTAGTTCTATTTTTAGCTTTTTAAGGAACCTCCATACTGTTCTCCATAGTGGCTGTATCAATTTACATTCCCACCAACAGTGCAAGAGAGTTCCCTTTTCTCCACACCCTCTCCAGCATTTATTGTTGGTAGGTTTTTTGATGATGGCCATTCTGACCATTGTGAGGTGATACCTCATTGTAGTTTTGATTTGCATTTCTCTAATGGTTAGTGATGTTGAGCATCCTTTCATGTGTTTGTTGGCAGTCTGTATATCTTCTTTGGAGAAATGTCTATTTACATCTTCTGCCCATTTTGGGATTGGGTTGTTTGTTTTTCTGATATGGAGCTGCATGAGCTGCTGCTGCTTGTATATTTTGGAGATTAATCCTTTGTCAGTTGCTTCATTTGCAAATATTTTCTCCCATTCTGAGGGTTGCCTTTTCGTCTTGTTTATAGTTTCCCTTGCTTTGCAAAAGCTTTTAAGTTTCATTAGGTCCCATTTGTTTATTTTTGTTTCCATTGCTCTAGGAGGTGGGTCAAGAAGGATCGTGGTGTGATTTATGTCATAGAGTGTTTTTCCTATGTTTTCCTCTAAGAGTTTTATAGTGTCTGGCCTTACATTTAGGTCTTTAATCCATTTTGAGTTTATTTTTGTGTATGGTGTGTAAGAGAGCAGTTACTTCTGAGGGAGGGGGAAAAATGCAGTTAGAGCGGCTTTAATTGTATTTGTTAAGTTTTATTTCTTAAACTGAGTAGTGATTACACAGGTGTTCATTATATTATATTTCTTTGCATGCCTAAAATATTTTATTTTAAAAACCTCACTTTTGAATAAAGTACCCAGGAATAAATTTAAGGAGGTGGAAGACTAGTACACTGAAATTTCTTTCTTTACTGAAAGAAATTAAAGAAGACCTAAATAAATGGAAAAATATCCCAAGTTAATAGATTGGAAGACATAATAACAATAAAAGAAATTTAATCAGACTTTGAAATCTGCCCATGAATAAACACCAAAAACAAACCCACAGGCTCAAAGAGTTTACAAGACTATTCTATCAAATATCCAAGGAATAGGTAATACTAACACGAATAGTATTAAGATGTCAATACTATCGAAAGTGATCTACAAATTCAGTATAATCCCTATCAAAATGCCAGTGGTCCTTTTTTTTCCCCAGAAACACAGAAAAGCCAATCCTCAAATTCATATGGAACTGCAAGGGGCCCCAAGTAGCTAAAACAATTTTGGAAAAGAAAATCAAATTTAAAGGAGACACACTTCCCAATTTTGAAACTTATTACAAAGCTACAGTAACCAAAACTGCATGATACTGGCATAAGGATAGGTAAATATACTGTTGTAGTAGAATTAAGAGTATAAAAATAAACCAGGGCTTCCCTGGTGGCGCAGTGGTTGAGAGTCCGCCTGCCGATGCAGAGGACACAGGTTCGTGCCCCGGTCTGGGAAGATCCCAATGCCGCGGAGCGGCTGGGCCCATAAGCCATGGCCGCTGAGCCTGCGCGTCTGGAGCCTGTGCTCCGCAACGGGAGAGGCCACAACAGTGAGAGGCCCGTGTACCGCAAAAAAAAATAAATAAATAAACCAATACATCTATGGTCAATTGATTTTTGGAAGGATGCCAAGAACATTCAGCATGGCAGGAACAGTCTCTTCAATAAACAGTGCTGGGACAACTGGATATCAAAATGCAGAAGAATAAATTTTGGACCTCCTACCTCACATCATACACAAGATTTACTCAAAATGGATCAATAACCTAAATATAAGGCTAAAATCTATAAAACTCTTAGAAGAGAAAATAGGGGTAAATCTCCATGACCTCGGGCTTGGCAATGGACTCTTAGATATGACAACAAAAGCGTGAGCAATAAAGGAAAAAATAAGTTAGGATTCATCAAAGTTTAAAACTTCTGTGCATCAAATGACTTTATCAGAAAGTAAAAACTCTACCTTTTGTCTGTATGTGCTGCAAAGGGGAAAATGTGCCACAAATTGTCAGTCATTGAAATGGCCTAGAAGTACTGGAAAGGTATTATGGTCAATCAGATGGCCTGAAAAGTGTACCTGTACAGTTTTGCACATATACTATACTTGAGGAAGTATTATAATAGACAGGGTTTATGCTCAGGGGTAAAAGCAACCTAGAAAAGAGAAGTAGCAGCACAGAATAGCAGTAGAAGTGTAGGGCCAAATTTCTGAGACTCTAAGCAATGTGAGAACAAGTGACTTGTGTAAGAGTTGGGTAAGAACAACTTGGTGTAAGAGGGGGCCAGAAAGCAAAGCCCTAAGGGTAGCAAACTGTAATAGAACTAATGAAGACGTAAAGTCACTGAAGAGAGCACCTCTGAGTCTCCTCAACACACAAGGAAATGGACATGCCACTGCTCAGGGTGGATTGAGCCTTTATTCCAGAGTCACTGCTACTCCTTGGAAGGTTACTGTCTTAGTTTCCCAAGGCTGCTGTAACAGATTATCACAAACTGTGTGGCTTAAAACAACAGGAAAGGATACAAGTCTGAAATGACAGTGTTGGCAGGGCCATGCTCCCTCTGAAGGCTCTAGAGGTGGCTCCCGCCTTGCCTCTTACTAGCTTCTGCTGTTTGCTGGCATTCCTTGGCATTCCTTGGCTCATAGCTACATCACTCCAATCTTTTTCACATGGCCTTCTTCCCTCCTGTGTGTTTCTGTGTATCTGAATCTCCCTCTCCTTTCTTTTATGAAGAAACCAGTCATTAGATTTAAGACCCACCCTAATCCAGTGTGATGTTATCTTAGCTAATTACATCTATTTTCAAACAATTTTGGAGCGATTTTGAATTTTGAATTTTGGAGCAATACTACTCATTTCAATTACCTAACTTCCCTGAGTCCATTTCCACATCTGCAAAATGAGGGTCTTTGATGAGCAAATCTCCCAAAGCCTCTTCCATACTGAAAATTTTATGATTACTGTTGTGATTCATGGCCAGATAGTTAAAACTAGACTTCTAATTGTATTGCCATTGTGTAATCTTTAATGTTAAGTTTAAAAGGTTGATTTTTCCCATATCATGTAATTAAATTACTTTTAAATGAGAAATCTAACAGAATATTATTTATAACCAAAAGAAAGTCCATTTCTAACTGGATTGTACCCATCATCCAGGTGCAAATCCTTGCGTAAATGGAGACAGACTTTTATATGAAAGGCATTCCTGCATTCTTGTCTACCTAGTAGAAAAGCAAGGGGCTAATAGAAAAAGACCATATAATGCCATTTCCGATATGTGGTATTAATTTATTCACTAGTTCATTTAACACTTATTGTTAAGCACCTGCTCTATGACAATCATACCTCACTAATTCTATAGAACATTACCCAGAAATATTTAAGAGGCAGATTTTCCACATCTCAGTGTGGAATAAATTTTTGTGAAGAATTTAAGTGCAATTACCATAAACTTACACTTTCTCCTAGGGAGTCATGCCATTGTTGTGCAATATATATTGAGAGTTCTAAAACATTCATATGCGTTTATACTTGGAAAAATGGAAAATAACTCCACAAGGAACAGGGGCTGTTGCCAACATGGAAACCTGGGAAGAACATCAGGGCAGGTAAGTGTGGATTTCTAATTCAATTCCATAGAAAATTACTGTGTGGTTATTCTATGCACGGGATTCTAACAACAACAGCAAAAAAAAACTGACAAGATGTGACAGAGAATAAAAAGCAAAGTTTTAAGAAAACTTAATACCATAAACTATATATAAGTATCAAGTGTGAAGCTATTCAGTCTTCCTATTTAATATGTATCAGTCAGTACCCACTATGTGCCAGGTGGAGTGGGATCTTTAGGAGAAGAAAGAACATCTAGTGGTCGTGAAAACATAGTGAGGCGAGCTAGAGAAATGAAAACCCATATTACAAGGGAATTGGAGGGATGTAACAAAGAAGACAAAATAGGAGAGAAGACCCTTGCACCCCTAGTAGGGGGAGAACAAAAGAAAAAGAATTCACAAGTTCAAGGAAGCCTGCTCTGCCCCTAAGCAGTCACAACAGGTGCTGGTGGTATATGATCCCAGCTAAGGAATATGGCAGCAGCTGGAAGAAAAGTCTACCTTTCACACTTAATGCCCACTCCTCACTCCTCCTGACTCATGTGGTAATGAATAACACTTGCAAGAGACCAGGAATGGTTCCTGGGATGGGGAGACTATGAAATGCTGACAGTAAGCTGAAGCACCAGGTGTACAACAGATATTTTCATTTTGACCCCAAATGATAGAACTAGGATCCCTGGGAGGAAATCAATAGCTGACAGATTTCAGCTTTATGTAAGGAAAGTCCTCTAGGCTAGTCCCTTCTAGCACAAAGACTCTATGATTTTAGGATTTTGTAATTCTCTGCTCTCCCAAGCAAGCAAGTTCCAAAAGAAAGGAATGTATAATGGTCATGGTGAGAATTAAATATATTCTCTAACCCTCTGTGGTGTTCGATTGGTATTGGAACACATATCAGCACATGTGTTCAACATAGAAGCAGGGAGAAGGATCAAGGAAGAGCTAAAGTGAAGTGGGCTGACTAGGAAGGATGTCTGCTCACTGATTATGATAGAACATAGAGTGTGTTACCGAGGAGTTACTGACTTGGGGTAGAGGAGCCTGTTGGAAGAGATGAACTTTAAGTTCCTCCTAGACGAAGATTCTGTTATTCTAAGATTTTGTAATTCCTTGCTTTCCAAAACAAGCCAGCTCTTAAAAAAAAAGAACTTCATGAGAATTAAATCTATTCTCTAGTAACACCAGCACTCCCTACTTATTTGTTAGATTGCCTGGATAGTAATGCATTTCATGTGGGAGTTCTTGCTGTGAGCACAGTGAAAACCAAACAAAAATAAGTCCAGACACCATTGGCCCTGGAGGGGGAAAATGTTACAGTATAAATCTTCTAAATCAGACACAATTTGTGCATCACAGAATTATGCGACAGTGTGCACCATCAAATAACTGTAGCAAAGCCTCCTGAGCAACTGTATAGCGCTCGGTTTACAAAATGTTGTTACGTGCACGCTGGCCAAATCATTCCGCAAGGCCTATATATTCACGTTGCTTGGTAAAGCTGAAGAGGGATTCCCTTCAGGTCAAGATATCTGTATTTCTCGAGGTTTATAAAAGAGAAAAAGTAGAAATGAGAAAAACATGCCTGTGAAAGGCTGGTTTCCACTAAGCTAAGTCAGGTACCACTCACTGGTACCTCTATCCAGTGACTGAGTAGGTGAGCCTGTTAGTTCTAAACCAAGAGACCATACCTCAAAGCTGGAGAAATGGAAAAGATCCTTTCTCTTGATGGAAATAAGATATAATAAAAATTAAAGGTTCAGTTTTGGTCCATTACACATAATGTGTCAAAGCCTATATCACAACCTTCAGGCAGGCCTGGTCCTCTGCCCAGGAATAAAAGAACGATGGAGGGATGTGAAAACCCGAACCCTTCCTCTTTCTAAACCTATTAGGTGGGACTAACACAGTAGGCATCTGAGTGGAATGTGAGTAATAGCCACTCCCAGAGGAGGGCATCCACTTAGGAGGGCTACCCAGTGCAGATGTTTGAGCTTCAGTGGGGGAGGCGGGCATCCAAGTGAGGCAGAGGTGAGGGGTGAGGGCATGGTGTCAGAGGTGGGGCACCAACAGCATGAGGAAGCTGGCCTGGCACAAGGCTTAGAGCCCAAGTGCACAGGAAAGTGATCTAGTCAAGCAATGGGGACGCAAGGAGAGATAAGGCAGGTGGTCACCCTGGGGGGCGTGGAGGGGAGATGGAGCTTGGTGGTGTGAGAAGCACATCGATTCTTTTTTTTTTTTTTTTTGCGGTACACGGGCCTCTCACTGTCGTGGCCTCTCCCGTTGCGGAGCACAGGCTCCGGACGCGCAGGCTCAGCGGCCATGGCTCACGGGCTCAGCCGCTCCGCGGCATGTGGGATCTTCCCGGACCGGGGCACGAACCCGTGTCCCCTGGATCGGCAGGCGGACTCTCAACCACTGCGCCACCAGGGAAGCCCGCACGTCGATTCTTGAGATGAGGGACTAGCCTGTGTGGAATGTCAGAACCAGAGGAGTGTAAGGAGGGTGGTACTTGCACAGGAAAGGTGGCCGTGACGGTAGGAGATTGGTACATATGGGGAAGAGGTGGATAGATCAAGTAAGTTAAAAGGCTAGGAAATTGGGAGCCGGGTTTCTCCCTCTAGGAGAAGGTAGTTATGAGTGTGGAAAGGAAGAAAACTAGAATGAACCCTGTGGTGTTACACTGGAAGTGGGTATTGGTGGAAAATCGTGGTTTTCGATTATATACAACTAGATAAATAGGGGAGGCTAGGAGCAGGAAAATCATCCCCTGAAGCTCATGAAGAGTGGACTCTTGAACCAAATCAAGGTTCTGTTAACAAGAAAGAGGGGAGGGATTGACTATTAAGCAGCAAACATCTTGCCAGTCCACCACCCAACAGATCGTCAAAGTAGGGAGCAAACACCCTTGGCTTCAGGACGCTTTCACCACCTCTTTGATTTCCTGGGTCTTACTCACTAACCTAGTAGTATTTAGTATTTAGTATTTAGTATTATAGTATTTCTAGGTTATTGCTAGACCAGGGGTCAGCAAACATTTTCTAAAAAGGGTCAGAAAGTAAATATTTTGACTTTGTGGGCCAAGAGGAAATGTCCTCAACTCACTGAACAACAAATCACCAAAAGATGAATGGTCTTTTTTATTTTACATCTGAAAATGTAAAAACTATTTTTAGTTAGAAATTCATACAAAAATAGGTGGTGGTGGGCAGGTTTGTCCCATAGGCCACAGTCTGCCACCCTTGCTGTAGACCATCTCCATCCTCAGCACTCCCAAGATGGGGCCCAGCTTGGTGGCTCTTCTGGGACTTAACCTAAAAGAGCTATGGCAAGATCCCTTGGGGCAAGCCAAATTCTTAACCCTATTTGTTTCTTGTCACCCCTGTCCTGAGGGCAACCTGTGTCCTGAAACACTCATTTCATCAGAACCAGTAGAGCCAAATTTAGGGGCAAGAAATGAAAAATCCCCAAAGATCTTTTTTGGCAACACTGCTTTGCCTCAGAAGGGCCAGTTTTCACAATTCCCAGAGATTAAAAATAGAGTTCTGTTAGAATGTGAATCTATTTAAACATTCACTAGTAATCGAGGTCATCATTAGGCAGCTTAGGCATAAGTGCTTTTAAATGTCAGAGTAAACCTCTTGGGTCATTGACCATTGACTGTCTACCAGTGGGATTGTTTAGTATTGGTTTAGTCATGTTTAGTATTGGTAGGCTCATTCACAAACATAGTTCACATCAGCTTTATCCCCATTATACAAATCAGGAAACTGAAGATCAAAGAGATTAAATTACATGCTGTAGATTACACAATGTCTCAGTCAGCTCAGGCTACTATAACAAAATACCGTAGACTGAGTGGCTTGAACAGCAGACATTTCTCACAGTTCTGGAGGCTGGGAAGTCCAATATCAAAGTACTGGCAGATTTGGTTCTTGGTAAGGGCTTTTTTCCTGGCTTGTAGACAACTGCCTTCTTGTTGTGTCCTCACATGGTAAAGAAAGGAAGCTCTGGTGTCTCTTCGTCTTCTTCTAAGGGCAGCAATCGCATTATGGGGGATCTACCCTCATGACCTCTTCTAAACCTAATTATCTCCCCAAGATCCTACTTCCTAACCATCTCATTGGGAGTTAATACTTCAACGTATGAATTTGGTAGGGGCACAACCATTCAGTCCATAACACACAGTTATCCAGAGCTCAGATTCATACTTCGATTTTCTACATTTAGGATTCATTTCCCTACACAATTTCCACTGAAACTTTACCCCATTCTAGAATGATATATTGTTCTCACCTGACTGCCACCTGCCTAGAATAGAATGAGTCATAAAACACCTTTCAGCGTAAATTTTAATCCTCACCATATAACCTCTATTTTGAATATTTTCCCAAAGCCTCATAATTATTAGACATTTTCCAATCATAAACTACTTGACAGTATGAAAAGACTTTCATCATTTTGCTGACAAATTCTCCTAAGAGATATTTGTGTCAAAATTCTGCAAACACCCATTTACTTGAAGAAAAATTTTGTTCGAAAGTAAACCTCAATTGTTTAATGAAGTCATTCTCCTCATCCAAATTCAAAATGGAACTTTGCCAGTACGAGGTCAAGAGTTTTCTGTTCCCTGTTTAAACTAACCATTCCTTTTTGCACAACATCTAATGTCAAAAAATATAACAACACTTTCCCTTCCAAACAGAGGAAAATTTAACCATATCCCATTAGAAATAGAACTCCCAAGAGTAGAACACTTAACAGTTAATCTGCTTCCATGGCTAAATTGCATGTTCTATTTAAACTTAATCTTTAAAAAATTTAAATATTATTTCAATTCCTGGACCACTCGTAGCAACTATCTTGTTCTGCTTACCCAAAGTAGGA
Organism: Stenella coeruleoalba; assembly: GCF_951394435.1. Lineage (NCBI taxonomy): Eukaryota > Metazoa > Chordata > Mammalia > Artiodactyla > Delphinidae > Stenella > Stenella coeruleoalba. The sequence continues at coordinate 19,801,396 of NC_137155.1, read as the reverse complement.
CATTCTAGAGGAGTTATTTTTGTTTTTAATGCAGTATTTCTGATGTATAAAATGGTAGATATTCTAAAAACTTAACTGTGAGCTTCTTCTCATGTATATAGAATCTTAAGGGAAAATAATAAATTAATGTGAGTTTTTCACTCTGTACCTTTCTTCTATTTCTCCCTAACTTAAACTTATTCTCAAAGGAGACATATGCTCTCTAGAAGACAGTATCCTAAAAAACATTCTACTATGATTCCCAAATGCCATTAAAAGTCAAAACATTGTTTTGGATATAAGTTCCATATGGGTCTGAACTACGGTTTGGTGGTTATAGCCTGACATTCAAGAGTTAGATCCCAGGGACATATAGACCAATATTTCCACAAGTGTTACTTAAAATATTAAAAAATATTTGGTAGGAAAAAATAATTATGTGACCAAATAAGTTTGGGAACTTCAGATCAAAGCAAAGTAAAATATTATGAAACATTTAAGCATCTAGAGGAAGAAAGAAATTAATAATAAGCACATATCCATTAATCAGATTTAACAAATATTACCCTTTTAGAAACTGAAGTCAAGAACTTTTTTCTTTAGGACCTTCTTTTATCTCCAGAAAGACAGTGACATTAACCATTTACTGTGAACCTCATTTTTGTTTTTTTAATGTAAATTCTCTATTCTCACAGCTTCCAAGATGCCGCATTATCCTGGTTTTTCCCTGACTCTCCACCCTGGTTCTCTGCTCTCTCCATTTTTCTATTAGTCTAGGGAAACAATAGGATATATACATATGTATGCACACACACACACGCGCACACACACACACACACACACTGTAAGTAATTGGCTCCCACAATTATGGAAGCTGAGAAGTCCAAGATCTGCAGTTGGCAAGCTGGCTATTCAGCCTTCAATGGCTTGGATGATACCCACTCCCACTGGGGAGGGCCATCTGCTTTACTCAGTGTACTAATTCAAATGTTAATCTCATCCAAAAACATCCTCACAGACACACCCAGAAATAAAGATTAGCCAAATATCTGGGCACCCCATGGCCCATTCAAGTTGACACATAAAATTAACCATAACAGTCCCCAGTTGGCTTCCCTGCCTTTTCTTAAATCATGGGTATTTCCCAAGGCACACCCTTTGGCACCAGCAAATTTTTAAAAATTCTCTCCCTCAAAGAGTTTGTTCATTCTTACGGCTTATATGATATTTTATTTATGACAACTACCTAATCAAAATTTTAATGCTAGACTTTCAATAAGAAGGGAAAGAAGCTTGTGTGAAGGTGGAAAGGACATTTACATTTATTGTGCACTTCTTCTGTGCTAGGCATTTCATTTTAATTCTTAGAAGACCCCTGTTATGTGTCCATGGTTATCCTAGTCTAAAGATAGAGGGACCTAACTCTATACCATTTTCCAGTTCTACCTGGATTAGGCTTGCTACATAAAATACAGGATGCCCAATTAAATTTGAATTTACATAAACAACTAATAAATTTTTAGTATAAGTATATGCTACATATTGTACAGGACAAAGTTATACTACAAAGAAAAGGAAAACTTTACCTGAAATTTAAATTTAATTGGGCGTCCTGTATTTTTACTTGCTAACTCTGGCAACCCTCACCTGAATTGGGGTCCTCCATTGCTTGTTCTGGTCCCTTAGCTCTGTATACAGACCCTCAGTGTCTGCCTGACCACCTGTCCCTCATCACCTGCCTGTTGCCATGGTCACCACATGTTGACAGCTGCCATACCCCGATCCCTGTGTTCTACGCACCTGCAGGACTCTCACCAGATGGGAATTCTTTCATGCTCACTACCTGGCTTGGCTGTGGCTGTTTGGCCAAATCCTCTGAAGACCATTCTCTACCACAGTCAGCTATGGAACAGTCTTCCCCTCACTCCACCCAGAACTAGCACCACCCTGGTGGTCGTGATCCTGGTTAAGTGTCCCACCAGCATATAAACCATGCCCACTTTCCATACAATACAGGGTCTTGTGGGAAGGGGGAAAATATGGATAGAAAACTGATTTTAAAAACCCAAAAAATGGGCTTCCCTGGTGGCACAGTGGTTGAGAGTCCGCCTGCCGATGCAGAGGACACGAGTTCGTGCCCCGGTCCGGGAAGATCTCACATACCGCGGAGTGGCTGCACCCGTGAGCCATGGCCGCTGAGCCTGCGTGTCCGGAGCCTGTGCTCTGCAACGGGAGAGGCCACAACGGTGAGAGGCCTGCGTACCACAAAAAAAAAAAAAAAAAAAAAAAAAACCACAAAAAAAAGCAAAGCCAGAGAGGCATCTTAACAGCTCAGGGGAGCAGAATGAGCCCCAGAAAGGAAGAGTAGACAGGATTTTTGTTCAACATTTTTTCACCATTGATAAGACTGTAAGCATCATGTTTATAAAAGCAGTGAATTCCACAGGCTGTACGACATAGCTAACTCACTGAATATTGGAATTAGAACCAAAATCAACAAGATGAACTTGAATAGGAATAACAGGAACTGCTGTGTTTAGGTTGAGAATAGCAGTGACATAAGGTAAAACTGCTGGCCAGCAGTTCGGATAAAAAAGACCTCAGCATTTTTGTTCAACACAAGTTCAAGGATAGGCATTATGATGTAGTAGATGAAAAAACAAGACTTAGATTCAAACATACCCTATCTCAATTCCTGATTTCACCACTTAGGGAAAGAATGGGAGCTTATGGCAGACATCTGTGCTGCATTCCCATGCCAACCCTCCTAAGAGGTGACAGGCCCCCTAATGGGAGCCCTCTGAAGGCCACAGCAAATGACCACTAAAAAGCCTGCCTTGAACGCCATGGTAAGAATCCCTGTGCCCAAGCTTGGTTCAGAAACTGTGGAGCCTCCTGCCTTCAAGGGACTGAATCAACTTAGGAAGCACAGGTGTGGTGGCCAGCACTGGACTTAGTGGGCTCAAGTCCAGTGCTCTTCTTGGGTTCTTGGGCTCTAAGAGACCTCTAAGACTCTTGCACAACCAAGGAGCAGGGGCCAAGGGGGATTAGGATTACATGTCATGATTGAGATTGACTTTACTGGCTGCCAAATGGGTGGAGACGTGTAGCAGACGGACCTGACATAGGGGAATAAATAAATATGACATTTATTTTCATCCAAATATTAGGGAGTATAATTCACACTCTACAAAGTTTAAAGTACTTGTTCAGTCAGACAGACTCAGACCAATCCCAACCATACCACTGCGATTTAACCTACTTTCCAAGCATCATTTCATTTTTTTGCAAAAAAGAAAAAATAATGCCAAATTCACAAAGCTTTTAGGAGAATTACATGAGATAACTTGTGGTAAAAACCCTAACATAGTTCTTAGTGTGGTATGGTTGCATTTTATACAAATATGAATTCTGTGGATTTAAAATAGTGCAATAAAAATGAGACCCATTCTATGGCAAAATTTGAAAAAAATGTGAATCCCATTTTATATTTTTATTCTTACGTGGAAAAACATCTTGAATGGGTATCATTTGCTAATCACTAATTGGATGTGGAGAATAAAAATAAAAGGGGAAGTTTAGGATGACCCTCACAGTTAAGATTTGGGTGACAAGTGATGATGCTGTTTACCAAGAAAGGCCAGGAATATGGAGGGGTGGGGAGAAGTCCCCCAACGGCAGTAAGGAGGTGATGTTTTTAAGTTAGACAAGCTAGGGGGAGATTCTGTGGAACATTCAGGTAGAGGTGCTCAGCAGGTATTGCTGATAGTGGCCTGGGTCTCAGAAGAGAAAGCTGGCTGGAGATTTATAGATTTGAAAGTCAGGAGTAAACAGCATATAACTTAAAGCATGTCTTTGAAATCACCCGGAGATTGAGGATGGAATGAGAAGATGAAAGAAGCAGTGATGTAGCCTTTACAAATACTATCATATAAGAAGTGAATAGGAACACATTATCTCTAGAGGAATCTTAAAATGAATGTTCAGAGAGGTGGACAGAAAACCAGGAGGGAGTGTTGTCACTGAGGCTGAGTTTAAAGAGAGATTTTTCTTCAATAATTTTTTAATTGAAGTATAGTTGATTTATAATGTTCTGTTAATTTCTGCTGTACAGCAAAATGATTCACTTATATATACATTTTTAATATTCATTTCCATTATGGTTTATCATAGGATATTGAATATAGTTCTCTGTCCTATACAATAGGACCATGTTGTTTATCCATTCTATACATAAAAGCTTACATCTGCTATCCCCAACCTCCCACTCCATCCCTCCCACACCCTCCTGCCCCTTGGCAACCACAAGTCTGTTCTCTTTGTCCATGATTCTGTTTCTGTTTCATATATAGGTTCATTTGTATCATTTAGATTCCACATATAACTGATATCATATGGTGTTTGTCTTTCTCTTTCTGACTCACTCTACTTAGTTGACAATCTCTAGTTGCATCCATGTTTCTGTAAATGGCATTATTTCATTCTTTTTTATGGCTGAGTAGTATTCCACTATATATATGTACCACATCTTCTTTATCCGTTCATCTGTCGATGGACATTTAGGTTGTTTCCATTTCCTGGCTATTGTGAATAGTGCTGCTATGAACATAGGGGTGCATGTATCTGTTTGAATTACAGTTTTGTCTGCATATATGCCTAGGAGGGACTGCTGGATCATATGGTAATTCTGTTTTTAGTTTTCTGGGGAACCTCCATACTGTTCTCCATAGTGGCTGCACCGTCTTACATTCCCACCAACAGTGTAGGAGGGTTCCCTTTTCTCCACACCCTCTCCAGCATTTGTTATTTGTAGACTTTTTTTTTTTTTTTGCGGTACGCGGGCCCCTCACCACCGCGGCCTCTCCCACCGCGGAGCACAGGCTCCGGACGCACAGGCCCAGCGGCCATGGCTCACGGGACCAGCTACTCCGTGGCACGCGGGATCCTCCCGGTCCGGGGCACGAACCCGTGTCCCCTGCATTGGTAGGCAGACTCTCAACCACTGCGCCACCAGGGAAGCCCTGTAGTTTTGATTTGCATTTACAGAGAGGTTTAATGCTAAAGAAGTTGTCATCCATGTCTGGTCACAGAAAGGTCAATAAAGTCATAACATTTTCATCAGCTGTTGAAGGGCAGTGGAGAGTCTAGCTAGCACAACTTCAGTGGAAAAGTGGGAGCAAAGATGGGCTTCAGGAATGTCCATTTTAAGGGAGGTGATACTTGCACTGGATGCTGCCCTGATCAAATCACACTTGGAATTTTTCTTCTAACTTTGGCACTGTTGAGTGTGAAGTACTGATTGGAGGAAACAGCCATTGCATAGGAGAAGAGAAGCAGGCAGGCATCAAGATTAGGTAGTGAAAGAGAAAAACAAATGTCATGTATTAACGTGAAAAATGGTACAGATGAACTGGTTTGCAGTGCAGATATAGAGACACAAATGTAGACAACAAACGTATAGACAGCAGGGGGAACGTGGCGGGGAGTTAGTTGGTGGTGGTGTGATGAATTGGGAGATTGGGATTGACATGCATACACTAATATGTATAAAATAGATAACCAGTAAGAACCTGCTGTATAAAAAATAAATAAAATTAAATTTTAAAAAAATTAGGTAGTGAAAATAGAAGATAAATTAGAAGGCTCAGGAAAAACCAAACTGATAAGCCATGTTATATGGAAATTAGAAAGACAAAACGAAGGGGCAGAGGCAGGAATATGGAGTGATTTATATTTTTTAACCACAGAAGGAACAGCAGCCAGGAACACAGTGTGGATCAGACCCCATGGGGCTGAGGATCTCAGCATGGTGCACTCTCCACACCCTATCACTCTGGCAAAGGATGCCTTCATGATGCAAACAGCATTATGAGGAAATCCTCAAGCTCTGAATAAAACCGTAACTGGTCAGAGCCTTAAATGACCTGGGTATCTCTATCTGGGAGACAGAGCTTTCCATATAAAAGGATTAACTTGAACCTGGGTGCTGCTACTCCCACTGATTCTCATCTGACTCAGTGTTGAGTAGTAAGTCACATGAGTGAATATTCACATTGTCTAGTGTCGTTTTCTCTCACACTGCTACTTGAAGGGAAACCTCAGGACCAGGATAAGGAAGGAGCTGAGTATAAAAGTACAGAGCGATCCAGGCCACCGATTACCTGGAGAGCTCCCCTGTATTTAGAAAGTTGGGCCCATTCAGGGTGGGGAGAAAACATGGTCCATACCACTCTATGAGGGACCTACAAATAGAGAATTCTCAGAAAATGGCAACCAAGATAGTAGCAGGAGTGGAGGGGGGAAGAGTTGAGACTAGAAACTGTGAGAGAAGAATAAACAGTTGACTGAACTGGGAATTTGTAACCACATAAGTACTAGAAAATAAAATCATAGCTATGTTTTATAATTGACAAATTTGTTCTTATTCCTTGTGGATGCAGCAGAAAGAACTAGGGACAAAGGGTGCTTGGGAAGCTGCTTTCTCTGCTTTGATATGAGAAACAACTTGCTAATTACATACCTACTCCTCCCCGAAAGGGAACAGAATGCACCCCAAAGTCAACAGCCTCTCAAGCACAGAAAGCGTTAGACCAGAGGCTGGATACACATTACTATTCCTGGAGATGCTTCATTTTCTTGGCCTCATATCCCCATCCGAAAGCACTTCAGTAACACTCCAGGGCTCTGTCTCCACCCCTCCCATCTCCCCAGGAGAAGAGGAGGGATGTTACCTGACTGGCGAATTTTGGAGAAATAACCAGGCCTACAATTCAGCTCCCGGTCCACTCTGCCCTGACTCAAAAGCAAATGCATGCATCCTGGCTGCCCTCAGCAGCCTGAGGGAGGGGTGCAGTAGTCCAGGCTGTGCAGTGACTGAGGGTAAGTCTGTCTGATCCAGGTGTAAAGTACTAGCAAGTCACCTTGGTCAATCAATGTCTTAAGCCATGGTTTCCTACCATCTATATCTATATCAGATAATATTTAGCTCTCCAGCAGTCTACTTCCCAACTGTTTCCAAACTCAGACAAGGAAGAGGGTATTATTATATTGTCCCCTAAGACTCTAACAGTATCTCTGAGGAATACCGTCCTGGGGGAAATGTTAGACCATATAACTCAGAAGTTGTTCTAAATGTAGGATTCTGTGACTTAATGACTTCTCAGATACTTCTAGGATCTTCTAACTTAGTGTCCAGTTGACATTTCAAATTCAATGAATCTAAAATTAAATTTCTCTTCCCCCCACACCAGTTCACTCTCCCAACTTTGCAGCACATCAAAAGTACAACTGGCCTCATATTCATTGAGATTTAAAAGGTTAAAGTTCCCAAATGGTAGGGAAGTTGAAAACATCCCTATCATGATTGCAAATCCATACTGACATAGCCAAGTGGTGTTTGAAAATCTGTGATCGCCAAGATCTAGTGAGAGTATGGAGAAAAGAGAAGGGGCCAAGGTCAATATCCACAGGTGCTGTGAGGAAGCTGGGGGAGAGGGAAGAGCGAGAAACCTAACATGAGGACCAAGAAATAATTCCCAGAGAAAACGACTAGGACGTGTCATGCCATAGAACCACCCCCCTCCAAAAAAAGAGCATTTCAAAAAAGAAGCATAATCAAATGCTACTCAAAGAACAGGGAAGAAGTGAGCATAAGCTATTGGATTTGATGATTAAGAAATTCCTGGGAATGAGACCAAGTTTGTGGCGGTGGGGCTGAAAGGGGAAAAATCATTTCCCATTCATTTATTCAACCAGCATTTATTGAGCATCTAAGGGTTATGAATTCAAAGCATGTAAGCCACTGTCCCTGTCCTCAAGGCACTTACAGTCCAAGAGGAAAACAGAAAATAGACAGTTATAACAGACAGTAAGAAATGCTTCAGGGGCTCTGGGAACACATAAGAAGAGTAACTAATCAAGACTAAGGGAGAGGACAGAAGATCAAAGGTAGCCTTTCTGGAAAAGATGACATCTGAGCTGTGCCTAGACAGGAGTGAGCCAGTCAAAGAGAAGGGGACCCTATACAGAAAGGGCATAATGGCTGGAGAGAATGTCTTATACTTGAGTAGTAGACTAGGTAACTCAGTATAGCTAGAGCCAAAGATTCCTGTGGAGAACTGGTGGAGAATGAAGCTGAAAGGTAATGAGGGGGACAGAAAGGGCTTTGTGGGCAATGTTAGAGCTGATGGGGAGTCAAGGAGAGATTTTAAGTGGGAAAGTAACATGAATAAATGTGACTTTAGAAAGACATCTCTGGTGGGCAAATGAAGAATGAGTTGGAAGGTCAAGGTCAAAAATAGATGCTGGAAGACCCAACTAAGGGTTGGGTCTTTATATATAGATATAGATATATAGATATATCTAGATATATAGATACATATAGATATATAGATATATCACATTTTCTTTTATCCATTCATCTGTCGATGGATACTCAGGTTGTTTCCATGTCTTGGCTAATTGTAAATGATGCTGCAGTGAACAGGGGGCATCTTTTTGAGTTAGTGTTTTTGTTCCCTTCAGATAAATACCCAGAAGTGGAATTGCTGAATCATATGGTAGTCCTGTTTTTGATTTTTTGAGGAACTTCGATGTTTTTCATAGTGGCTGCAACAATTTACATCCCCACCTTTGCTTTTGTTGTTCCTTTTAGTAAAGGTGTTCATTTTTACCCTGACATATTTTCTTCTTAGCATTTAATTCTATATGACATGTCCTTGTGTATGTTTCCTTGTTTGCTATCTGATTCTTCACCCTAAAATATAAGTCCCTTGAGAGCAAGGTATTTGTCTAATCCACCACTATTTCCCCAATACCTAAAACAAAGCCTTGTACATTGTAGGCATTCAACATAGTTATTAAATAAATAAAATAAAATCTTTATGGAGCACCTGCTTGTGCCAACCTCTTAGGTGCTGAGGATAAAGAAATGTAAAAAATCAATAAACAGAAACTTCAATTAAATAGATTTGGGAGACCAGAAAGGAGAACTCTTACACCTGCAAGGATAGCAGAGCCCAACAGGAAGAACTCTTCTTTCCATGGCAAAGACTCAGGCAGTGAGAAGCCATGGGATCTTTGTTTACTTAGCCCTCCCAACTTCCTTTTCCTTCTTATAAAAGCACTCTCCTTCCCTTGCCATTGGGGGACTTGCGCATGACTCATAATGGTTACAGACCTCCAACTGCAATTCTCTTCTGCTCCTGAATAAACACATCTTTGCTGGAGAATTGCCTGATAGTATATTTGTTTTAGGTCAACAGAAGTAATCAAAACAGATGTAATTCCAAAACCCCAAAAACATACAATTTACTGGGAGAGACAGACAGAAAAAACAAGAACACTGGGCTTCCCTGGTGGCGCAGCTGTTGAGAGTCCACCTGCCAATGCAGGGGACACGGGTTCGTGCCCCAGTCCGGGAAGATCCCACATGCCGTGGAGCGGCTAGGCCCATGAGCTATGGCCGCTGAGCCTGTGCTCCGCAACGGGAGAGGCCACGGCAGTGAGAGGCCCATGTACCGCAAAAAAAAAAAACCCAAAAAAACAAGAACACTATTAAAAAATAATAGTTATGTACAATGAGAAGTGCTATGAAGGAAAAGAACAGACCTTAGAGCAAAGATTGATTTTAGATTGAGTAATCAGGAGAGGTCTTTCCAATGGGGAACATTCTGAGACGTAAACAGAGACCTAGTCAAACTAACAGCAGATGGAGAAGAGTTCCCTATGGGATATGAGCACGGGCAAAGCCCTCTGTAGGATTTTCTACATTCACTTCTTACATTTTCCTCTACTGGGATGCTTGTTTTCATCCAAGAGTCATAGGTGTTTAAAGCTGAAAGTGATCCTAAAAGCTATCTAGCCCACCCTCATTTTACAGAAGAAACTCCGAATACATATGTACTTTTTGCTGGGAATTTTCAGTCTTTAAACTGAGGGTAAGAGAACGTAGATGCCCTGTGGGAGGTCAGCAAGCTGACAGAGCCAGCAGGGCTACGTGTAGAATCCAGTCTTCCTGACTTTCTCTTCAGTGGCTTCCTGTCATTCAGCCATCTAAATTCAATATATTAAAAATAGTAACTTCTACTGAGAAATTACGTGTGCTAGGCATTGTTCTAAGCACTTTGTGTGTATTAACTCATTTAATCCTCACAATAGCAAGTGCAGGAGATATTATTATTATCCTTTCATTACAAATGAGACAGCTTAGAAACAAAAAATTAAGCAAGATGCCCAAGGTCATGCAGCTAGTGACGGAATCAGCTATCCAGACTCCAGAGCACACTCTCAGTTTCCATGTAGCTGCCTCTTTCTGTGCTGTAGTTTTTCATCTCACAAATGATGTATCATTTTGCAAGGGTGGTTCCTGCTAAAATTAATGTAGCATCTTCTACAATTTAAAAGTCATGAAAACTTTATTTCAAAATCATTTGTAAACTTCTTAATTTAGGTAGCGTTACTGATTAGGGCTGAAGTGATGAAAGCCAGGTCTATGGGCACAGCAATCTTATACCCAAAATAAACTGATCCTAAAGCAATTTTTAGATGTTGAGCTTAATCTGCTTTTTCACCCACCCCACAGATTGAGCCAACACACACACAGTTCTTTGATGGAGCCGTGTGGTTTTGGAAGCTCCCTTATCTGAAGTTCACACAGTGCATGCCTAAGAAACTTGGAACCACTCTGCTTTAGTGAATTGAGGTCAGACTGACCTCTGAGGTTATCAAAACATAAACTCAAAAAGTCATTGAGACTACTCTTTTGTTTTAGAATTCCAAGTAATTTAATCTAACAGGCCTGAACCATCTGGTTTCTCTCCTGCAACACGGTACAAGTTTTAACGTTTTTCCAGGGACATTTTTCCCCAAGTGAGATGAGTCATCCACACTATAAAATCTGAAGGTGATTTTACAAGTCTTTGCAAGTCCACACACTATTATCTTTTACAAACAAACAAAAAGTTACAGTTGTTTAAAATGAAAGACAGCCCTAAGATACTACTTATATTATTAAACTAATCAAACACTTTTCATTTTAGGACAACTGCATTACTTGACTAGATTATTTAGACTTTCCAAATTCATCCACATAAGGGTTTTCTCTGTATTGCTTGTCAAACTACACACATACAAAAAAAAAAAAAAGTTGCATTTTCATGGAAAATGATCTTTGCCAAACCTCCCAAATAGCTCTGAGTTTGACTGATAGTGTATGAGCTCTACCATCTAACAAAGCAGCATTTCGTAATGGGTAAATGATACTAAGGAAAATGATAGTGAAACAGAACCTGACTTCTTTTCATGAGTTGATGCAACTGAACCTAAAAAGCAAGCCTACAGTTTTTCAAGTTAGGTTCAAATTGCATCACAATAATTGAAACTGATTGCTGTTTTCAATTATTCCTTCAAAACATTAGGCAGTCTAAATATACAAATCTCCATTTTGAAAACTAACACTTCCAAAAACTTTAAAGTTTAGATCCAGCTCACATTACATTTTTATGTGTTGTTTCTTAAGTCCCTGAGAATTCACTGACCAGAGAAGTCACCAAATTAAATGCCATTTTAGAACTATGATTTAAAAAATTAATTCTGCAAATCTATTGCATTAATAAGCTTAATAAACACAACTGTTTAAGACAGGAGTGTTAGAATCATTAATTTCCAATTTTATAACATTATATAAATTCACTCTTTTATTACCTGTACATTTTAATGGATATTCTTGACAATTTATTTGATTGGGAAAAATTTGAGACTATCTCCAAAAATAATTCTGTGCTTTAGTGTCATGTCAAGATTGAGTAATTTTTAAAAGTTACTCTTGTATTTTTTTAAGGGTAGTACAACTAAACAGATGTATTGAATATAATGGTTCTTTTTTTTTAACATCTTTATTGGAGTATAATTGCTTTACAATGGTGTGTTAGTTTCTGCTTTATACAAAGTGAATCAGCTATATGTATACATATATCCCCATATCTCTTCCCGCTTGCATCTCCCTCCCACCCTCCCTATCCTACCCCTCTAGGTGGTCGCAAAGAACCCAGCTGATCTCCCTGTGCTATGTGGCTGCTTCCCACTAGCTATCTATTTTGAATATAATGGTTCTTAATTATTGTTTTTTATTTCACAATTATTTTACTCATATGTACACATACTATAAATGATTATTTTACATATATCAATATAATTACATATATATGTGTGTGTATATATTCTTATTCTATTTCCTCTCCAAGAGGAAAAACCAGAGTGATATAGAGGCTATAATTTTACCCAAGTAGTCAGGAAAACCAGATTCTGGTCTCAGTTTTGTAGTTGTCTGGCTTTGGGGATGTCATTTAATTTCTCAGATCCTCAGCTGTCCCTCCTGAAAAAGGTAATAGCTCAGCACAAAAATCTCTATGTTCTTTTCTAGATCATGCTATGGTTTGAGCACTCTGACAGACTCTATAAATCTGATCCCCAAAGGGCTCAATATCATTCCACAAAGTGGTGGGGGTGAGAATTAGGGTGGAAGGAGGGACAGGAAGACTGATCATAACCCATGACGTGATATCATAAAGAAATATTTAAAATGCAAAAACTGGCAATGATTTTCATTGTCCTGAGCAAAATCCCCAGTAATTCTACATGTTTCCCATATCCTGATATGAGATTTTTCCAAAGTGAATCCAAACGTCAATTAATTCAACATAAACTCGTCTCTGTAAGTTTAGAGTTTTGTCCGGGTAATGAGAATGCAGAAGTCTTAAAAATCAAGGGCCAAGAGGGTTAAAACTGCCCAAGGTCGTATTGCTAGTGAGTAGCTAGGGCAAGATATGAACCTAGTTCTCCTGAGCCCTATGCCTGGACTTTTAATCATATTATCAAACCAAAAGACTTCTTATGAGAAAGGATGCAAGTTCATAGCTCATCATAACTGTTGAAGTTTCCATGTACAAGTTTCTGTTAGGGCCCGGATCACATTATAAAGTGGTTTACTGGCTCTGGGTTCTGTGGTTCTTTATTAGTTGGCATTTTTAGTTTCTCTGAACTGGAAGACAGAAGAGTATTAAACCAGAGTTCCTCTGCAGCAACTATGTATTGACTTCTTAAACATCTTCTTGTTTCTTATCTGTTGTAATTGTTATTTTGCTTTTCACTGAAACCAACATTTTTTTCTGACAAGGAGGAATGCCCTTTTAAATACTGTCTGATGACTGGCAGTTCAAATCCACCTTCAGTGAGGCTGATTGCCCAATTATCTCACCCAATCCCCCACTCAAAGTCCCCTCCTGCCCATAGCAATCTTGCAGTTAGACCTGGCCTAGTGACAAAGTTCTAACCTAAAGCACATCACTGAAATTCTTGACTGTGGGGTCTTGGGGAGACTTTGGCTTTCCTAATAAACAAAGGTAGAGAACCATTTGCCTTCTACCACTGTGATTTTCCCCCTTCTCCTGGCCTGGTGAATGAATATGAGGCTGGAAGAGGAGTAGCCGTATTGGAACCACGAGACAATAAGCAAGAGGATACTAAGGACTGTGGAGTGAAAAGATAGAAAATTTTCACTTTTATTGGCATTATGGAGGACCAGCCCTGGATTGCCTTCCTCTGGACTTTGTGTTACAGGAAAAAAATAAGCCCTTATTTCTTTAAGCCCCACTATCAGTCAGGTTTTCCTGTATTGGTAGGTGAAGGCAGTATAAGCTGATACCTTAGAGAATTACTAGACCCAGAATGTTGTGCATAAAATAGCTACTTTGAAGCACACTGAAGTGTTTGCATCCAGTCAGCTTCTGAGACTAGGCACTTAAATGTTTTTATGCTCTCCTTAAGTCATCTGTATGGAGGCCCATAAAAAGAAAGGTGCTGTGTTCTTGAGACCTAAAGATCTTTCAGAACCTTATGCCTTTTCTCTTCTGTTTCAATCAGCCCTAGGATTATTTTTCAGTTATTGAAAGCTTACCTTTTATGTCTATTCATCAATAATTGTTTAGAGATTTGACTGTCACAAGCACAAGAAACAGCCTGAGGAAAACTTTGATGTTTTTATTCTAGATCTGCACCATCTTTCTTAACCTTGAATTGGAGCAGCACAATATAATTTCTTAAATGACATATTCATTCACTTGATAAATATTTTAAAATATTCTGTATGCTTGTAAATCAGGGAATATAATATGAATAAGACATACTCCTAGACATCCAGGAATAATCTAATATGTGTATACCATTGAGTGCCTTGACTAACAGGCAACAAAACCATGTTGAGAAACTGTCTTGTATTTGAAGTTCATTATGCAACTTTCTGTCGACTACTCCTTATTGACTCAAAACTGATATTAATAATGGCCTGAAAATAGCTTTCATCACTACCCATGGCAGAAATTAGAGAAAAACATCTAATATAAATATTCTACATTATATAGGCAAAATGCCCTTAGAACAGAAAAGGAAGCCAAGATGGGTATGGATGGTACATTTGAAAAGAGGGTACAGAGATCAGGAGAACAAGATTGAGGAAAGGGGTCAGGAAGTAAGTTGAAGGAGTTCCTACCTGATGGCATGTATTTTCTCAGTGAAGAAGGATGGAAAGTGAAGGTGAAGGGCAGTGAAGTGGGGGATTTAGCATGAAAAATTGAAGAGTGGTAATAGTCTGCTCAGGGTACCATAACAAAATACCACAGATTAGGTGGCTTAAACAACAGAAGTGTATTTCTCATAGTTTTGGATGGTGGGAAGTCCAAGATCAAGATTGTGTCCAGTTTGGTTCCTGGTGGGAGTTTTCTCTTCTCTGCCTTCTTGCTGTGTACTCATATGGTGGAGAGAGAGCACTGGTGTCTCTGCCTCTTCTTATACAGGCAACCACCCTATTGGATTAGGACCCCAACCTCATGATTTAACCCTAATCATCTCTTCACAGGTCCTATCTCCAAATACAGTCACATTGGACGTTAGGGCTTCAGCACAGGAATGGGGAGGGGAGGACAGAAACATTTAGTCCATAAATAAGAGCTTAAACAGTCTCTCTAAGAAATGGAAGGAAGAGACCCATAGAAGGATAGACAGGCATTGTTTGGAGCGACTGAAGTTAAATACCACTCAGGAAAACCATCAGCAGTCTTCCACTTCCAGCCATGATAAGGTAATGGTACGAAACGATCCTTCCCACCATATATAACTAGAGAAATGGACAAAATATGTGAAACAACTGCTTTCAGACGTTGGACAACAGTCATCACAATATTCGGATCTGTGAAAGAAGGAAAATAAATGAGATGAGACTTATGATAGCCCAGGCTTTCTGCATGGAGACATTTTTTGGCTGCTTGTGAGAGAAAGAGTGCCAGGCAGTCTCACTAAGCCAAGGAGATAGAACCCCAGTGGGATTCAAGGATGTTGAGGTTGCTGGAATTTATCAGCAAAGTACTGGAAAAGTGGGAGTTACACAGAAAAGATAGCTTGAGAAGTCTGCATAGGGATCCTTGCATCTTTGCATTTTAAACAATATGTGTGCAGGGGACACTCCATGAGGCTGAACAAAAAAGTGACTACTGGGGACAAAACATCTGCGGGGAATCTGTAAGCAGAACAACTACTATAGTTCGTACGGGATTGGAAAATTTACAAATTGAGACAAATCAGAGTACAGACATGCCACAGAACACTTGGGGCGTTCAGTAAAGACCCCAGAAGGTCACATGATAGGAGTAAGGAAAAACTAGCCTAGAGTATAAGTTATTCTAGTCTTTCCTTAACAAAGCTTAAGTATAAGCTGAGAAAAGATGAAGCTTATCTTCAAGTAAGTTAACTGACTACAAAAACCAGTACAAGGGCTTCCCTGGTGGCGCAGTGGTTGAGAGTCCGCCGGCCAATGCAGGGGACACTGGTTCGTGCCCCGGTCCGGGAAGATCCCACATGCCGCGGAGCAGCTGGGCCTGTGAGCCATGGCCGCTGAGCCTGTGCGTCCAGAGCCTGTTCTCCGCAAAGGGAGAGGCCGCAACAGTGAGAAGCCCGCGTACCGCAAAAAAAAAAAACAACAGTTCAACACTTCTTAAAAATAACAACATAATATAGTCAACAATGTAACTTACTAAACATCCAGCATATAATAAAAAAATTACTATATCTGTAAAGAAGGAAAATCTGACACAACACATAACCAAGAGAAAAATTTAGAATGTAAACACACAGAGAAATTACAGGGATAATAAAATGAGTAAACAAGTTCTTTAAAACAGCTATTATAAAAATGCTCAAGGATTTCAAAGAAAAATGAGAGGGAAGTGGAGATTTTTTAAATGAACCACATAAAACTTCTAGAGATGAATATATCTATAGTGAAAAATTCACTGGAATGACTTAATAGCAGATTAAACACTGACTTTTTTTTTCCCCTAAACAAACACTGTTTAATTATTTTGGAGGGAGGCAGTGAATAAAAACAAAAAAATCCCTACTATAAAACTAGGTAAATGCCACTAACGACCAATGATTTTCTTGTTGTACATTATGAGGAAGTTATCGTTTATTGTGCCATTCCTCTCTGCATCTTTCTGAGATGTTTCTAAACTCAGAATTGACTATATGCATTTTTAGCCCCTTTTAAGGTAGTTGAAGAAAAAGGAGGTTAACAAAAGCTAGTAAGAATTTTAAAATATGCTAAGTTCATCCTACTTACAAAATTCAGCAGTATGTTGCAGGCTATCTATTATGCAAATTGTTGGTGCCTTTTTTTTTTTTTGGCCAGTTTTGGTGAGTAATTAAACAGAAGTTAATGGCTTTTTAAAGACAGTTGCATATTTACTGTGCTGAACTTGAAGACATAGCAATAAACACTATTCATAATGAAGCACAGAAAGAAAAAAAAAGGCTTAAAAAATGAACAGGAACTCAATGAAATGTGGGACAATATTAAGTTGTTTAATAGATGTGTAATCGTTGTTCCAGAAAGAGGAAGAAGACAGAAAAATAGTTGAAGAAATAATGGCTGAAAACTTTCCAAATTTGCTGAAAAATATAAACATGTATATCCAAGAGTTCAATGAATTCCAAGAAGGATAAACACAAAGAAAACTACAAGGCATATCAAAATCAGATTGCTAAAGATTCAGTAATAAAAAGAAAAATCTTCAAAGCAACAAGAAAGAAGACACATACATACAAAGGAAGAAAAAAAATATTCCACTGATTTCTCATTTAAAATAATGCAATCCAGGAGACAATGGAATGACGTCTTTTAAATGGAATGAATGAAATTTTAAAAAACCTGTCAGTCTAGAAGTCAATGTCTAGAGAAAATCTCTCTCAGAAACAGAGTAAAAATAAAGACTTTTTCAGAGAAATACAAGTTGAGAAAATTAAGCACCAACAGACGGACCTGTGCTTCAAGAAATGTTAAAGGAGGTTCTTCATGCTGAAGGAAAATAGTTCCAGATGAAAACTCAAATCTAAACCAAAAGAAAGAAGGCCAGAATCAACCTATTTGTGGAAAAATAGAAAATACTTTTTTCTGAGTTTTAAATTTCTTTAAAAGATAATGAACTCTGGGCTTCCCTGGTGGCTCAGTGGTTAAGAATCCACCTGCCAATGCAGGGAACACGGGTTCGAGCCCTGGTCCGGGAAGATCCCACATGCCGCGGAGCAACTAAGCCCGTGCGCCACAACTACTGAGCCTGCGCTCTAGAGCCCACGAGCCACAACTACTGAAGTCTGCTTGCCTAGAGCCCGTGCTCCACAACAAGAGAAGCCACCACAATGAGAAGCCCGCGCACCGCAACAAAGAGTAGCCGCCACTCTCCGCAACTAGAGAAAGCCCGCACACAGCAACGAAGACACAACCCAGACAAAAATAAAATAAATTTATATTTAAAAAAGATAATGAATCCCTTCCACTACCCTTTCGCTTTCTTCTTTCAATACAATTCAGTCTTAAAGCCATTAGATTCGTCCAAGCAAAGCAGGCATCCATGCCAGGGTAAGGGGTGCAGAAGGGGCTCTGTTGGCCCAGAACAGGGCATCAGAACTAGGGTACATAAAGGGGAGCATCCACTCAGTGGCGCAGCCTTCCTTGCACAAAACAGGTGAGGAGGGTGCCCCCAAGGAGGAATGTCCCAGAGTAGAATATCAGAGCCCCAGTGGAAAAAGGAAGACAAACGAGGAAGCATGGCTCACTGTGGGATACTGGAGCCCAGAGTAGATGGAGCCCAAGAAGAGGACATCTGCCCAGCACAGACAGTCAGAGAACAAGCAGACTGAGAAGGGCATTCGTCCACATAGAAGTATAATGTAAGATGTTGAAGTCTGCAAGGAATGAGGAGGAAGTTCCTAAGGAGGGGGCAGCCACTGTGGGATGTCAGAACCTGAGCAGGACAAGGAGGGGGAACCGAGGAAGTGAAACCCTGTATAACATACCAGGAGCTAAGTGGGATGTGGAGAGTGGCTCTACTGGGGGAGGAGGGTGGCATGTGGTGACAGAGCCTCCTCAGTATAAGGTGGGCAACCCCAAAGAGGGGCAGCTCATGCATGGAGCGTCAGAGCCTGAGTAGGGTAAGGAGGGCATCTACAGAGGAAGGTACTCAGTGCAGGGCGTGTTAGCCCAAAGTTAGAAAGGCAACTACATAGGAGGAAAAGCAACTGGCATAGGATGTCAGAGCCCAAGCAGTATGAGGAGGGCCTCTGCATGGCAAGCAATGTCAAAGCCTGAGCAGGATGAGGAAGGTATCCACACAGGGAGGGAACAGTGGCAGCCACGTGTGTGACTACTTCCACACAGGGGGAGTGATCAAATAAGTAACTACATGAATAATGAGAGCTGGGATTCTCACTGTTGGAGAAGGACATTGCAGATATGTAAAAGGAGAAGACTAGTATGAGCCCTGTGGTGCTAAATTGGACCTGGAAGTATCCACGTACAGTTTAGGTTTAGTTTAGGTTTTTTAGGTATATAGAGGTACATAGATATGGGGGGAAATATGTATATGTGTGTTCCTACTTACAGTCTCTAGTTCTGTCTACTGAGAAGGCATGGGAGAAGCAACACTTCAATGGTGATGATCACAGATAGAGTTCAAATCTTGGTTCCTATGTACAATTCTCCATTAAAAAGGATTCAAAGAGTCCTAGAGAAATGACCTATCCAGGATGGAGCATGGAAAGTACAAGAGGAGCCTGGGACATCATGCTGTGCTATAAAGTAAGGAAGTGCTCAGAGGATGATAGTTACACATCAAAGGGACAGAGAAGGCAACCTGAAAGGACTCCCACTGAATCTGGAACAATTTGAGCAGCAAAATAAATAGTGATAGTAATGGATTATAACCCATTGAATAAAATAGAAAACCATGAGTCCATACTGATATAAATAAACTAAAAGTTTGATGAGGAATGCGTATATTTATATAATTGTAAAGTACCTACCCACGAAATGCACATCCATTACAAAGGGGGCAACTGAATAGTGGAGAAGCCTAGCAGACACCACTTTCAACAAGCAGCCGCCGTGAAATCACCAATCCTGGGCAAATCCAAATCCTGTGCCACCGATAGGATGCAGTGAGAAGAGCACAGCATGATGTCTGTGGTATTTCCAGGAAATATGCAGAACCTGAATCTATTCTTGAGGAAACATAAAACAAGCTCAAATTAAGAGAACTTCTACGGTAAACCTGGCCTGATCTTCATGTCAAGGGAATGAAAATTAAAGAAAGGCTGACTAAAGGAGAGGAAGGGCCATGATAATCAGCTGTTCTGTGTGATTCTGCACTGCATCCTTTTACATTATTGGGATAATTGGGGATACCCAAATTAGGTCCGAGGATTTTGATGGCTGACTGTAAGAGGATGCCCTTGTTATAGTAAATACACCAATAATATTTAGGGGTGATAGAGCATCATGTCAGCAACTTACTCCCAACTCGTTCAGGGAAAAAAGTTCTTTGTGTTGTACTTGCAACTTTTCTGTTTGAGATTGCTAAAAATGAAAAATACATGCTGAATAAAATATAATTGACTGTTTAAAGCAAAAATAAATTCTAATGTAGGGTTTATAAATACATAGAAATAAAATGCACGGCAATCATAGCATGAAGCGCAGGAGGGGGAAGTGAAAGCCTGCTCTTGTTAGGTTCTTACATCAAATGTAAAAGGATAAAAAATTATTCTAAGGCATAATGTGCAATAAATTAAAAATGCAGCTGCTTACAATGTAAATAAAGAAACAGCAGTCAAAACGTTGGAGTTCAAAGACAAAAAGCAGCTGCATAAGTGTAGGAAGGGGTGTGATATGGCTTAGAAAAATAGCTAAGAATGACATATTAATATGACACAAAAAGAGAAATAATTAGGGCAACAGTAATAGACTCTGTTACTTAAAGCTTTAAAATTTCTCTCATCAAAAGACTCCATGGGCAAAATTGAAAGCAAGCATCAAGTGTAGGGGAAAAAATCTCAAATACATTCCAGGAAAAGGGTGAATATTACCAGTATATAAAGAGCTATTATGAACGGTAAGAAAATTATAAGAATTCCAATTTAAAAGCAAGCAAGAGATGAGCAGACAATTTATAAAGAGGAAACAGTGGACAAAAATGTCCTCATCCTAACTCTATGCCATACATAAAGTGCAATATAGGTATATAGGTATAGATATCTTGTTTCCCAAAATAACTTGAGCTCAAGTCTCTACATTTAGAAGGATGGATTTAATACATGGAATTTTATAACGTACATCTGCCATCAACCAGAATAAGACGATATTTTACAACTCCTCCACCATTTATCAGGTAGTCCCACAAAGTAGAAATTGCTTATTTATCAAAATAGGAAAGAATATAACCAGTAGTTGGAATTATGGCTTATATTTCAGAGATCAATTCAATGAGTTGTAAGCTATAGATACATGATTCTTGTTGTTATGAACTCATGATCTATGGAAGAAAGATGATAGGCATAAATATTTTAACTAACTGAAAGGTGCAATATGACAAGCCCCATTTATATTCTGGAGTGTAGGTATAACGTTAAGATTAAAAGATTAGGGATTAGTGATTAAAAGATAAGCATTGGGTTATCTAAAATCTGTTGTACCTTAAATGACAATATATGCTTGAAGGAGGAAGGAAAGAAAGACATTCCTTTCATTCTTATTTACTATAGCTTTAATTTCTCCATTTTTGATTGTTATAACAATTTACAGCCATCCAAATTGATGACTTCCAAAAAATGAAATAGCCCAAAGCTAGTTGTAAAAAATATTTTCCTTCAAAATATGGCTTCCATCATTCATGCAAGGTTCATAAAACCACTCTTTAAACAAACATTGTGAAAATAACTAGTTAAGATATGAATTCATACGAACCTGTAATACTGTTCTTTTGGGTAACTGTGAAATGTCAAATTCAGGAATCTCACCTACAAGAAAGACTTCAGACACATTTTGTTCAGGTGAAATGTATTCTTCTTTAGAATTTACTCTGAGTTTTAACTTGCTTCTCCATTTTTTAAATTGAAGTTCATGCTTTAACATCTGCCGTGAAAATAATTTACAAATTCCATGGAACTCTTGTAAGGATTAAATGAGATGATACATGTAAAACACAATGCTTGATACAATCATAGCACCAATTAAACATTATTTATTATCATCATTGTCATTATATAAATTATCATTGTCCAGAGCATGTGTAATAATGTGTAGTCTCTGAATCACCATTATAGATCATTTCCACCAGTTGTCATACAACATTGGCATAGGCAGTCACCTTGAAGATGTGGTCCAGCCTTCTCTTTTAGAGATGAGGAAGCGGAATCCCAGAGAGTCAAGGTTCTGGTAATGCCAGAACTGGTATGTGGGGCATGGAAGGGTGCGGGTTAGCATGGGGCTATAGAAGGAGAGTTAGGGGAATTCCCCGGCAGTCCACTGCTTAGGACTCTGTGCTTTCACTGCCCAGAGCCTGGGTTCAATCCCTGGTCGGGGAACTAAGATCCCACAAGCCACATGGTGTAGCCAAAGATGAAAAAAATAAATTAAAAATAAAACTAAATAAATAAATAAATATTTTTAAAAAGAGAGAGTCAGAAGGAAAGAATTTGGAGAACTGCCTAATCTATCATTACAGGAAGTCCCCATTTTAACTTTCAATACGTTCCTTAAAACTGCATAATCAAGAAAACACCCAAAGGGTAAATAAGTGTTGTACCCATACAAACACACACACACACACACACACACACACACACACACACACACACAATTTTGGTGTAATATATGGATATATTAGAGCCTAAGGAAGAGCACACATTGGAGAGCTAGCACATACAAGTGTTCCCTGCCTCTCCTCCCAGCAGACACCTGCCTTCCTCACTCCACCCTGAATACTGGCCTAGTAATATTGTTAGGCCAAGATATCACATAGCTAAAAGAAAATATTTTCTCTAACTATTTAATACATATCTATATTGAGGATATTATTATCATATATATTAATATGTATCAACTACTACAAAACATTGTGCTCAGTGTATGGGGATGGTTAAGAGAACAATACTGCCTGCTCTCAGGGATGTTCAGTTTAAGGGGATGTAAAAGGGGCAGCCTGGTCATGCACAGTTACCTTTTCACCATTAGACAATCAATGGCCAGGCTAGGGGCCAGGTCAAAACATTAGCTTGGTACAAGAAGTGGTGGAAAACACAGAATGCCCAGACTAAAACAGTGGTACCCAAAGTACAACCATTTAACTGGCAACGTTGAAAATGTCGTCCACAAAAGGCAGGTGCTAGAGGACATCCGGTAAGAAC
This sequence comes from Stenella coeruleoalba, assembly GCF_951394435.1. Lineage (NCBI taxonomy): Eukaryota > Metazoa > Chordata > Mammalia > Artiodactyla > Delphinidae > Stenella > Stenella coeruleoalba. The sequence continues at coordinate 19,778,629 of NC_137155.1, read as the reverse complement.
ACCAGTTCAATACCAGGGGTCGGTAAACTTCTAGAGAGTAAGAATGATCAATGCTTTATGCGTCTCAGTCTCCTCCGCAGACTCTAGCACTGTTTCAAGCATTATGTGAGTAATAAATCTTTTCTTACTCTCTTGGTACATACATAGTATCGTCAGTGTCAACATCTGAAACAATCTGGAGTGAGAGGCATTGATCTTCCCCTCCACAGGGCAACCATAAAACAGGGGGGTTAATTTCTTCCTATTTTTCTCTTTCCTATTTATCCCAACTTTGTATTTCAAAGAATATTAATAAAACGTTACCTACTAAATAATGTAACTACAAAAAATTCCAGCGTGTTTCTATGTCTGTTCCTAGTCACTATGAATATTCTAAAACAATATTAAATGATAATATACTGTACTGATAGCTAAAGCAAACTAGAGATACTTTTAAGTTTGGAGGAGTTTGCTTGGATCCTCTGTTTTGATTGATTTAATTCCTAATGGGTGTCCCAGTTAAGAATGATCCTTTAAATTCAGCAATTTAGTAGTTTAAAAAATAATTTAGTATTAAGATTATAATTTATTAAATTGAATGTTGAAAAAGAATAAAAAGCAATTTAATCTTATCTAGAAAAGAATAAATTTAATCTTTATCATTTATTTCTTTGTTATAATCATATCAAACAGTTCCTCTTCCACTTTAGACATCTATATCCACCTAAACACTTGCTTAAACAAAAAATCTTGGTGTCTTTATCAATAAATTTAAACAAAATGTTAAAAAGATTTTTCCTTGATGTTCATAGTTCAAATGAAACAACAAAATTTTTTAGGAAATATTTTGGGTAGCTGAGGTGACATTTAAATTACTAAGTTAAAAGAACAAGGACCCCATTAAAAGTATATAATATTCAGGACTTTAGTGTTTTCCACACAGCATTATTATCTGAGGTAACATCAATGTAACAGCAAAATTCAGTTTCTAAAAAAATTGTTTCCAATATGCCATACCAGCTCATCTTCTCTCTCTTTATACTTATGTCTTGCTTTATCCCTCCATTTAGTTAGGATAATTATCAGCTTGTAGCAGTAGAACATCTGTTGTACCCACAGTAGTGTATCTGAAGAAAGTGCATTAGATTACTGTATATAGTTAAAGCTGCTCTCAAAAAAACAAAGTGTTTACTATTCTATCATGTTTTTAATATGAACCAATGTTGCATCTGATAGTTTTTTATTTTAATTACATATGAAATTACTTTTGACAGCAGTAGATAGTACTCCTGAGACTTTATTAACCTGTAAACATCACCTTTGCCCTTATAAATTAAGATATAATAGATGCAATAAAATGTCAAGATATATATCATTTCTTTTTTAACAAATCTGTTCTTTATAAAACCAGAACTTCCAAATTTATTCGTAGAAATACAATCATGAGGTAGTATTCTGATTTAGTTAAATACCCTATGATTAAATAGATTGTTCCATATATATATATATATATATATATATATATATATATTTTTTTTTTTTTTTTTTTTTTAACCAGGGGTCCAAAGCTCAAACATAGGGGCCAGGCTGGGAAGGAGGATGATTAAGGCAGGCCTTGGAGACACCACTCTTAGATAATTGTTTCCTCTCAGAAATAGAGACCCACTACCCTTATGTTAAAACCATCAGAGGGTCCACTCTGAGGTACGAACAGGAGCCAGTCAAGAGGAAATGATTCTCTGATTTGCAGCAGCCATAAACAAATCAGTATCTAGTGAGCTGGATAAAATCTCTGTTCTTGCTCCTAAGAGCACATACATACACTGTCCACTCATTACAACTATCAAGGGTTTAAGTAAAACTTAAACTTATTTTTCTATAAGTTTTCTCAGGTATTCATTAAATGAAATATCTGTAAAGAATGAAGAGCTCTCTACAAAAAATAGTCAGTTTTGATATCTATCAATCTATCTATATCTATACCAGCTCTCTATTATGTAAAAAAGTTAATAGTAGATCCCTATTTATATTGAAACTTGTATATATATATCTCACACAAATACATACAGAATTTTATTTTAAATATGCTGTTTTCTATTACACTAAAACCCTTTGAGACATATCTCATTAAATATTTTAAATTAGTGGCTTTACATTTCATGACAATCCTCTAGACATAAAAATAATAAAAAATTCTTTAGTACAAATTATGTTTAACTGTTAAGTTTGTTGAAACTTTGGATACATGAAAACAAAAAACCAATTGTTACTATGTAAGGATTTACCTTTAAGTCGTTCTTTTTGACCTTTCACATAAGAGTGCCAGTGATGAAATACGCATTTTTTAAGTCTGAAATTGTCATATTCTATTGATTTTTCCATTTTTTTCAGCCAGAAGCTCATCTTCATTTGTAGGAGATATTGCTATCTTTCTCCACGTGCTGTAAGCAGAAAATACAGAAACATAATATTTTGATGTTATGGCAATACATTAGTAAATAAATTGAGAGAGAGAAGAAGAAATACACTGGGCTTCCTTTACCTCCTCAAAAACCACAGCATGAAAGAAATTGTTATTTTTACTGTTTTATTTACAGCTAGTCCTTGCATTTCCTTTAAGCTTGCACTTCCCGTGTCTACATTTCGAAAGCCCAGAAAGCTCTGAAATCTAAGAGTTTTTTTTTTTCCATAACCTATTTAAGGGCAAAGCTAGACCTGACCTAAACTAATTTTGCATCAAAACCTCTCTGAATCTGACACATAGCTGTTCACAGTCTTTCTTCATTTTTCTTAGTAAGAATATACATATATGTTTTACTGTTGAAATACTAATATGTTCAGATATGTTTGGTTCCAATGTGCCATCCCAGACACCACTGAACATGTTATACAGTACACAGTATGTGCAGAGATTTCCTTTCTAAAAAGTTTTCTTAGAAAGGGAATCTAGATTCCAAAACATGTTGTCTTCAAGGGCTTCAGATAAGCGGATTGTGGACCTATACTTTCAATTTTGAAGTTCTATTAAAAAAAAAAACCTGACACCTCAAAGAAGTAAAGAACATCTTTTAACTAAGTAAAAACCAATTAAATATAAAAGAAATATATAATACAAAATGGTGGAAACAAGATTAAATAGGTAGGGACTTCCGTGGTGGCACAGTGATTAAGAATCCACCTGCCAATGCAGGGGGACACGGGTTCGAGCCCTGGTCCAGGAAGATCCCACATGCCGTGGAGCAACTAAGCCCATGCGCCACAGCTACTGAGCTCCCGCACCTAGAGCCAGTGCTCCACCACAAGAGAAGTCACCGCAATGAGAAGCACATGCACCGCAATGAAGAGTAGCCCCCGCTCGCTGCAACTAGAGAAAGCCCGCCGGCAGCAACGAAGACCCAGTGCAGCCAAAAATAAACACATTAATTAATTAATTAAAAAAAAGATTAAACAGGTAAAATCAGCACAACTGGCCAAAAGTGAGCTGTTCTTCACCTGGAGAATGTCAAGAATAAGAACACAAAGAGGAAGAAATAGTGTATAAAAATCATGTTCTTACTAAAAGTGGGTCTTCAGTAAACATCCAGTATAAAAAGTACATGCTTTTATCATTAATTCTGGAGTCACCTAAAATAAAGAAAGAGATGAAATAACAAGCATTAGAAATAAATGGAATGCACAGGCTACCTCTGGAAGATGTACAAGAGAATGAGAGTGATGGTTGCATTTGGGAAGTAGAATAAGGCAGTAGGGAGACAGGAACAGACTAGAAGAACTATATACCATTTATATATTCTGGAATTTTATTGTGTATGCCTATTACCCATTTTTTTTAAAGTTAAAATCACAGCTTAAAAATTTCCCATTATATTGCACTTACTTTAAAGCATTTTCAGGTAAGTACTATGGCATTATTATTATCAAGTATATTGATAGGAAATATTGATAGTTGTGGGTTGGCTGGTCACTATTAAGCTAAATGATTTTGCCTTCTCAAGGGTAGAAAATGAGGGAGGGATAAATTGGGAGATTGGGACTGACATATACACACTACTATATATAAAATAGATAACTAATAAGGACCTACTGTACAGCACAGAGAACTCTACTCAATACTCTGTAATGGCCTATATGGGAAAAGAATCTAAAAAAGAGCGGATATATGTATATGTATAACTAATCCACTTTGCTGTACACCTGAAACTAACACAACATTGTAAATCAACTATACTCCAATAAAAATTTTTAAATAAAAATAAATAAAATTAGGGGCTAAGCCCAAACTCAAAAAAAAAAAAGTAGAAAATGAGATTCTCTGTTAAAAAAAATACAAGAATGCCTCACTTGCCAAGCAGGAATAGGAAAACTATATAAATTAAAAGTCTAAACTGTGGAATATGCGGAAAGAGATGCAGATATCACTTGCAGTTATTCACAATAACACACATTAATGTGCGAATGGCTCACTGAGGATTGCTGAAATCGTCTGTACCTTCTGTACATTCTTTAAAGAGTAAAGATAGTATTATATTAACAGTAGGTTAACATAATATAGGTATCTTTACTCCACCTCAATTGGACATCAAAGCTCTTAGGAAGGCAACAGCGGCAGCACTAAGCCTCCACCTTCAGATGGCTTCACAGGTTTGGGACAGAGACACTTGGATTTTTTGAATTCACACAGGACAGCTTTGAGATTCCCAGAAGCAATTGGTTGGAATTTTAAGGAGAAACCAACCTCCTGTGTTACAAAGATAGGGGCTAGAAGCAGTGAAATTTGGGATACTCCTATCAACACTGTTACTATCCCAGGATGGTGAGACCTGGAGAAATTTTGTAATAAATGAAAAGATAATGAAATACCATTACAAATCATTAATGCTAACTTACAAACAGATACCAAATTTATGGCTCTTTAATATCAGTAGTAATTGGTCCCATTACTTTTTTTTTTTTTTTTTTGGCTGTGATGGGTCTTCGTTGCTGAGCATTTTCTCTAGTTGCAGAGAGCGGGGTCTACTCTTCATTGCAGTGCTTGGGCTTCTCATTGCGGTGGCTTCTCTTGTTGCGGAGCACAGGCTCTAGGTGTGTGAACTCAGTAGCTGTGGCTCATGGGCTCTAGAGCGCAGGCTCAGTAGTTGTGGTGCATGGGCTTAGTTGCTCCACAGCATGTGGGATCTTCCCGGACCAGGGATCAAACCCGTGTCTCCTGTATTGGCAGGAGGATTCTTAACCACTGTGCCACCAGGGAAATCCCCCCATTAATTTTTAACTTTGTAAGATACTCACTTTATTATATATGAGAAAATGGACGTATTTAAATAATACCTATAGAAAAAAGGTTTTACTTCTATAATACTTGATGTACCTAGTATAGCATAAGTTAATCATTAACTTCAGATTATAATTTTTGGTTTCTGGCATATTATAACATAATTTCTCTTCTGGTGGGCAATTCCTCTTTTTGCTCAGTTAATCCTTGAAACAAGAAATTATATATTAATTGTCTTAACACATCTTACCATATTTTAAAGCACCATGCCTTTATTTCATTCATGAGCTTTATTAATATCCCATATAGTATCATTCTAGAATAATGCTAGCAACATAGTATGGAGTTTGCTATAGATTGAATGTTTGTGTTTCCCGTAATTCATCTGCTGAAACCTAATCCCCAGTGTGATGGTATTTGGAGGTGGGACCTTTTGGAGGTGATTAGGTCATGAGGGTGGAGCTCTCATGAATGAGATTAGTGCCTTTAAAAAAGAGGCCCCAGATGGGCTTCCCTGGTGGCTCGGTGGTTAAGAATCTGCCTGCCAATTCAGGGGACACGGGTTCGAGCCCTGGTCTGGGAAGATCCCATGTGCCATGGAGCAATTAAGCTCATGTGCCACTACTGCTGAGCCTGTTGTGCTCTAGATCCTGTGCACCACAACTACTGAGCCCACGCGCCACAACTACTGAAGCCCACGTGCCTAGAGCCCATGTTCCGCAGCAAGAGAAGCCACGGAAATGAGAAGCCCATGCACCGCAATGAAGAGTAGCCCCTGCCCACCGCAACTAGAGAAAGCCCACATGCAGCAACTAAGACCCAATGCAGCCAAAAATAAAATAAATAAATAAACAAAAAGAGACCCCAGAGAGTTCCATCTCCCCTTCTGCCATGTAAGAGCATAGCAAGAAGATGGCAGTTTATGAACCAGGAAGCAGGCTCTCAAGACATCAAATTGGCCAGCACCTTGATCTTGGACTTCCCAGCCTCCAGAACTCTGAGAAATAAATTTCTCTTGCTTGTAACCACCAGTCTATGATATTTTCATTATAGCATCCTGAACAGACTCAGAGTTTATTAATATGTGTTGAATGCATTAATTTAAATCCCTCCCAACTCTGAATTGTTTATTTTTCATAGGCTATAAAAGCTAATAGTAATAACAACAATAGTAAAAAGAAACCATGTCTTTAATGCAGAAGTGAGCACAGTCTAAAATACAGTACCATGGCCTGACATAAGTATTGGATTTTTCATGCTGAGTAGTTTTCTTATTTTTTGACCTTCTGCAAATTATTGACAGACCATTTAGTGTTCAAGGAGCTTTTGTGCATGGAGGGAAACACTCACTGTTATTTGTATTTTAGAGCTCTGTTTAATAAACACAGTTAATTCAGTACAACTTGGAAAAATCAATTTTTCTTACACATGTAAATGTTTATTGCAAATTTCATTAGGTAAAGTCCCTGAAACAACTTAAACTAAATTAAAAACTTACAAAGATGTTCCTTAGAACTCTCAAATGCCATACACAGCAGACACACATACATAAATGCTATATCATTAGCTATTATTACTTATTTTATATTTAAACTTATCCTAAAGTAAACAGTATGAATCTAGTTTGTATCTTCACTATTTCTATACTTCATTATTTTTATTCCTTCCAGATTACAGTAACACTTATTTTGATCCCTCCTCAGGAAACGATCTCCATCTCAAAAGACTACTTTTGCAAACCAGCAAGGATATAGGATGTGGTTATCTTGTTTAGGGCACAAGATCTGTCTGCTTCTCCCAAATTATTAAAACCCCAGCTCCTGGGTTCATAAAGTTAAGTTTCCTTTTCATAGTTAAGCTTTGGTTGTTATATCAGTAAGACTTTTTAAGTCCACATCTTTCATTTAGATTTTAGAGTTTTGTTACTCAGTGCTCTCTCTGATAGCATCATTTTAAAACTCGTATAAGGGAGTGATCTCTAGGACATATTGAGTGAGAAAAGCAAGAAGCAGAAGGCTGTATGTAGTCTGCTACTTCTGTGTAGGAAGTCAAGGGGGAGGGGAATACATGTATTTGCTCATATATTTTCAAAAAAAAGCAATGGAGAGATAAACTAAAAGCTACTGAAATTGGTTACCTAGAGAAAGGGATGGAATAGAGTAGATAAAGAGGCAGGAAAGGGAACAATACTTCTCTGCGAACTCCTCATTTATTGTTTTGATTTTTGCTGTCATGTAATGTTACAAATAATTGAAAAAGCATAATTATATCAAAGAAAAAAAAGATGACCATCGACACACAAAAAAGTATTATTTTAATGAAAATACCGGGTAAGATATATATATCTTAAAAGCAAAAAGAATTGCATAATTTTCTTAAACAGCTTTCCATAGTTCTTTGGTTACTGGTCTTGTGGTATTGTTATTTCAAAACCATCATATGGGTGTTGTAGGATGAAACTAATAAGCAATTAGTTAATGTCAGGCAGACCATGGGTGCCTCCTGATGCAATGCATTAGAAGGAACCCAACATCTCCTCTGCATTATTCTTGTCATCAGAGAAAAAGAAGGAAAAAAGAACCTGAATATCGAGTTTGTAGATCTAACTGCAAACTTGCAGGAAATACAAGAAACAGAACAAATGAAAGGATTCTAGAGGAAATGAGAATGTGGGACATTTTACATGACAGATGATCTGTTTTCTTCTATAAATAAGTGGCGTGGGAAAAAAGAAGAAAGGAGAGGGCTTCCCTGGTGGCACAGTGGTTGAGAGTCCGCCTGCCGATGCAGGGGACACGGGTTCGTGCCCTGGTCCGGGAGAATCCCACATGCCGCGGAGCGGCTGAGCCCGTGAGCCATGGCCGCTGAGCCTGTGCGTCCGGAGCCTGTGCTCCGCAACGGGAGAGGCCACAACTGTGAGAGACCCTCATACAGCAAAAAAAAAAAAAAAAAAAAAAGAAGAAGAAAGAGAAATATTGCAGATGACAAGAGACATTAGATACATAACAAACCAAGTGTAATGTGCGGACCCTGTATGGATTTCAACTTAACAGAGCCATATGTGAAAAGGCATTTTCGAGGCAATTTGGAAAACCCAAATATGGACTGAATATGGAGTCTATATATATCTGAATGTGATCATCACTAGATGACATTCAGGAATTATTGCTCATTTCATTACATTTTACAGACAATTGCACTGTGCTACGTTCTCTAAAAACACCATTTGTTGTTAAAGATGAACACTGAAGTATTTATTGGTAAAGTAATACAATTCCTGGGATTTACTTTCTAATACTCCAGCAAAACGGGGGAGGGGAGAATAATTAACAAGATTGGCAAAATGTTGATTATTGTTTAAGCTGAATGAAGGGGGATCATTATATATTCTCTCTACTTTTGAGTCATATTTAAATTCTTCTGTAATAAAAAGATGTTTTTAATGTTACAGATGCCTTTTCTTCTTGTAATTAGTAGGCCCACCTGGAGATTTCATTTCCTAAGAAATGAGAATCAAGTCTGTGAATTTAGTTTCCTCCTTACAATGGTTGATTCTTTAATCTTGGAACACACAGTTAAACTGTCTTTCTGTCTACTGTCATGAGAGCAGTTTCTCTCTTTTTTTTTTTTGTAACTGTTTGGCTTACAGTTTCTTGTATTCAATCTTCTCTGTTTGCACAAATAGAAACAAATACATATTCATAAATAGACATGTCCTTGCTGTGGAGGACTTCATAGCGTGAGGCCATAAAAATGACTGCACGCTGAAACCATGCAAAGCAATCTTAATAATCCATGGGGGAAATTACAATTGTTTGTGATCTGTAAAATATTTTAGCAAACCATTAAAAACTCTGACTGGCAGTTATAACTATAGGAAAGAAAAATGGCGGGGGGGGAGCAAAGCTATGTTTATTTAGTATACTGTAATTTAAAATATTAGAAACATTGAGGATTAAAGTGTTTTATGTCTTTGTGGGGGAAAAAAAAACCTTTGTTTTTCTCTGAGGGTGAAAGAGAAATGAATTGTCTATCCAGCCTAGGTTGAGCTCTCTAAGCAATCCTAGGCACCTAGAGATTTACAGTTTGCGAAGTCACATCTATTTTCTGTTTTTTCTAACTTATGAAGTGGGCAGCCTTTCTATGCCTTGGTGAATTGTCATACTCTTTTCTAAATCTGGATCAGCTTCCAATATTTTGTGCTTTTAATGTCATGAAGTATCTCTATGAATTCCTTTTCAAATAAAACTTTAGATTTGAAGTAGCTACAGTGTCTCAGAATTCTGTGCAAACTTGTAAAGATTCTCTATGGGCTTCTAGCTAGACATTGGACACAATCTGATTGTATTTTATAAGGTCATTTTCAAAATATTGATAATATTTACCCCTCTAGATCAGTGGTTTTTAATAATTTTAGTATCTTATAGCAATGGTTTTCAAGCGTTTTTTCATGTGACATTATACTCAGTGCAGTACTGTTCTAGAGGATAAGGGGTGGGGAGGAGAGGACCAAGAATCCCATCCCCTGGGTCTTCTCTCCCCAGCTCCTGAGGTTGCCCCCAAACACCTCCAAGAACACAGTTTGCAGATATCTGCACTCCATAGTGGATCAAAATTCTGTGGTTGATAAAGTCTTTAAGACACCCACACACCATGATGCAGATCAACTATGATCAAACATATGGGTTCTTCCCAGTGTATTGGTGCCTCTGAATCATCCCAGGCTTGGCAGAAATATCCCATCCCTCTATTTCTGTCTCTCTGTTGTAGATCACTGATTAGGATCTGGTGTTACTCTCCACCCATCCTTCTAAATGATGCTTCACCTTGTTCCTGGCTCTCAGCACCCACCGTGACCATGGCTTTGATTCTACTTTTCAGTGCCTGACGTCACCAGCAACTAGCCCTGCCTGTGCTCACTGAGACAGCAGCCTGGGATCTAGAGGTATGACACATGGTCCCACACACATCTAATTCGTGTTGCCCTTTCTCTCCCCACATGCCTTTTGCTATTTTAGCTTCTCTCAGGTGCACAGTCTTTGTTCTGAAAGTCTCCATATTCTGAATTACTTCCTTCCCCTCTTTACAGGATCAAAACCAGCTGTTGGAGCTGGTTGTTCCTTTCATTAACTTGGTCTGGTTTTTAAGTTAGGTCTCATCAATGTTTCGGCCATATCTTTGTGAGCATAATTCCCAGGCAGATGGCAGAGAGAATGGAGGGGGCGTGGAATACAGAGGAAGTAGATTAGAATGGAAAGAAAATATCCTCCTTTAAAGCTTTCCATAATGCTATTTTTGTCATTATAAAGATACAAGAGAGGAGGAGAAGGAGAAAGGGGGAGATTTAGTAGAGAGATTTTGTCAGAAAGAGAGAGAATAACTGCCTGTCCAAATGCTTCTTGGAAATTTGGGGAGGTTTCTATGAGTGTGGCTTTGTGCATATGTGTGTAGGGGGGTGGGGTGGGATGTTTGTATATGTGTATGTGATGTTCTTTCACGTTTCTGAGTGGCCCCAATTCCAAAAACAGTGTGACCTCACACCTCTCGTGAAATCTAAAATCTTTTTGAGAGCTTCCGTCCAAACTTAAGATGTATAGTGTAGAGTGTTTGGTTAATAATACTTACCAGCTGATCATCCAGTCCAAAAAGTTGTTCCACGTAAGTTTCCAACAGTCTCCGAATTTTGGGTTTCATTGATGGATCAATGCACATATCCCTTTAATAAAATCATAAAATGCAGTCAAAAATTAATTTCATTTCATAGTAATTAGTTCCATAATTAAATCAGTGATTTTAATGGGTGGAGGGGAAGGGAAGGGAAGGAAAAACACTTCCCCTTGGGAGAGGCATGTCAGAATCACCTGGAGGGCTTTTTCAAACCACTCCCCCCTCAGGATTCTGCTGTGCTCCCCAAGAAGCATCCTCATCCTGTCCTCATCCTCAACTTGAAATAAACTGTCCTATGAGCACACGTTGTTGATGAGAGTGTGCTATGTTTCTCACTTAAGAACCAGTGGAGAAATTTTTCCTATTGAAGTTTGGGGGACTTAAAAGCCAATGGAGGGGACTTCCCTGGTGGCGCAGTGGTTAAGAATCCGCCTGCCAATGCAGGGATCACGGGTTAGATCCCTGGTCCAGGAAGATCCCACATGCCGCGGAGCTGCTAAGCCCATGCGCCACAACTACTGAGCCTGCACTCTAGAGCCCGCGAGCCACAGCTACTGAAGCCCACACGCCTAGAGCCTGTGCTCAGCAACAAGAGAAGCCACCACAATGAGAAACCCGTGCACCGCAAGGAAGAATACCCACCGCTCTCTGCAACTAGAGAAAGCCCACGTGCAGCAACGAAGACCCAACACAGCCAAAAATAAATAAATAAATAAATTTATTTAAAAAAAAATAATAACAGACTGCAAACTACTTGGGGTAACTAAATGTCCTAGCTCAGTAAACAATCATGATGATTTTATATATATATATATATGCCTATGGAGGGATTCTTGGACAATCTTAAGATTGGAAACATTCATTAGCAAGACCTTTTTTGATAGTATACAATGAGTGTTTTACCTTCAAAATAAAATATCTCCCTACCATAAATCAAAACAATACTTACCAGAGAAGACTTTCAAGACCATTTTCCATTACAGCAGTGATCATTTTCTCTAAATACCTCAGGGGATCCTCAGGACATGTAACAAGTAGACCACATAACAGAGCCTGGGAAAATGAAATGGAATCAGTGTTTCTGGATTTGCATGTTCTTACTAAGCAAGAGACTTTCTGTCAGACAAAGTCAAATAATGTGACAGTTTCTAAACTAAATGTGCTTTATAGATACCCCTCTGTGTTTATTCAATGTTACCAAATAACCAGAGCAACATGCAGTTTACCTTTACTCTTAAAAAAAATTCCGTTGTAAATGGCGAGTTGTTGCATTATGTGAGGGGTCGCGGGTTAGATCCCTGGTCCAGGGAGGGACAGTCCAATTGAAGAAATAGTTGTGATTACCTTAGATCAATGGTTTCTACCATTTTTAAATATGAGGAACTCCTTTTTTATTGAAGTATAGTTGATTTACAATGTGTTAGTTTCTGGTGTACAGAAAAGTGATTCAGATATAGATATAATCTTTTTCATTATGGTTTATTATAGGATATTGAATATAATTCCCTGTGCTATACATTAGGACCTTGTTGTTTATCTTTTTTATATATAGTAGTTTGTATCTGCTAATCCCAAACTCCTAATTTATCTTTTCCCCCTCCTCCTTTTCCCTTTGGTAACCATAAGTTTGTTTTCTGTGTCTGTTTCTGTTTTGTAAATAAGTTCATTTGTATCATATTTTAGATTCCACATATAAGTGATATCATATGGTATTTGTCTTTCTCTTTCTGGCTTACTTCACTTAGTAAGATAATCTCTAGGTCCATCATGTTGCTGCAAATGGCATTATTTCATTCTTTTCTTATGGCTGAGTTATTTTCCATTATATATATATAATGGAAATTGAATCAGTGATTTTAATGGGTGGAGGGAAAGAACGCTCCATATATATATACATAGATATGTATATATATGTATATATATGTGTGTGTATATATATATATATATATATGTTCCACACACAGCAACGAAGACCCAATGCAGCCAAAAATAAGTAAATAAAATAAAGTAAATTTTAAAAATGTATTGGTGGGGCTTCCCAGGTGGTGCAGTGGTTGGGAGTCCGCCTGCCGATGTAGGGGACGCGGGTTCGTGCCCCGGTCTGGGAAGATCCCACGTGCCGCGGAGCGGCTGGGTCCGTGAGCCATGGCCGCTGAGCCTGCGCGTCCGGAGCCTGTGCTCCGTAACAGGAGAGGCCTGCGTACCGCAAAAAAAAAACCAAAAAAAAAAAAAAAAGTATTGGTGAGTCATATATTGAATACCTCTCCATTTGAGACAGAGAAAAAGAGTTACAGCACACATCCCACAGCAACCACCTGGAGTGCTTAGACATTTCTCTTTGGTTCACTGGTGGGTCTCCTGGTACAGGTGTGGGGATGTGTATGTGTGTATAGCGGGTGAGGCTCTCTCTTTGGCCCTTCCTCCACATAGGGCCTCCTCTTGCTGGCTTTTTTCCTACTCCTCTGTCTCATGAACAAAATAATTCCACCTCTGAGTCATGCAGAGTTCTTCCCACCTACCTCCATGAGCCAAGTGTCAACAGATCCAGGCCTGGGGGTCCTGGGTTTTAGACTCTCAGCAGTTCTCATAGTGTTCCTCCACATAAGAGCATAATTCTCCTGACTGAACCTGCACAACACATTTTCCCATTTGCAGTAGCTCCATGTCCCCCCCCCCTCCCCCCCACCTTAGTGTGCAACCTGCGGGCTGGGAACCTAGCCCCTAGGGCTATGGCCAAAGGGTAAGACCTCGATGTCTCTCCCTTCCCAGCTCTGCCTCCGATGTAGCCCCACCCCAGCTGCTTACAGTGAGCACTCAGCCATCTGCAGACTAATTTCCTTCTCCCCCAGACCTAAAGAATATAGTGATACGGGAGATCAGTGTTCTCACCAAAGTTGTCAAGCTGGATTTGAATAGTCTTCTATTACCTAAGGGCTGAAGTTGTCTATTCCCTGGAGTCTAGACTTCAGACAGCTCCCTAAATAGCCCTGATGAAAAGCCCATCTGCTTTCTAGCCCTTCTGTGCCTCAATCACTATAGTACTGAGTTTCTCTACTCCCTACTCCACATTCTCCCCTTGATCCTAGTCTGGTACCCAGAGGACATCTGCAGCAGAATAACCTGGCGAATGAATTGGTCTCAGAGGATGAGGTCTAGGAACCTGCATTTTGATTGTCTCCCCAGTTGATTCCTATCACACTGAAGCCTTACTGGAATTCAGCTTTAAAGTAAATTATTGAGAAAATTGGGATCTGATAAATGAATATGAGAAGTTGCTTATTTCTTTATATTTCCAAGCTCCACAGATCAGAAAACTACTTTTCCTGAAAAGTTATCCCGCAGAAATCAAATCAAGTTGAAAGGATAAGTCTATGGAGTGCTAATAAAGTCATATGGAACTAGCATTGTTCAAATGTTCACTTTTTGCATAACAAATCTCACTGTTCATAGTTTCCCACTGGGCAAAATAAAATATCCTGGGGTTTCACATCTTAATGTGTGAACAGTGCATAGCTCCATGCAAATATGAAAGCACAGTTAGTGAATCAATAGATTTTTTTTTCTGCTATAAAACCATTAGCTTGGTCTTTATAAGGAGAGACAAAATATGCAAAGATGCCTGCAAAATGAATGTTTGACTCTCAAAAAACGATGAGTAGGGCTTTATTATTGCTAGCCTTCTTAGTAAAAACTTACATGGTCAAGGACAAAAAAAAGACCATGACTTACTTGGCTTTCTCAGTCTTGTAAATTCATAAAACAATTGTGCAATCCTCCACTTTCTTTGCCTCTGCCTCCCTAATCTCAGTCCAGAATATTTCTCAAATATTCTGAAAAATGTCTGGGTACTGAGGACAAAGAAGGGTTTATCCAAGACAGTTGTTTCTACTCCTTTTCAGTACTACCCATCTTACAAGAAGCAAGATAATGCAGTGAATGGAGTCCTCTGGGTTTAACTCCTGGATCTGTAATTTTCTGGTGTGTAACCTCTGACAAGCTACTTCTCTTGTGCTTCTGTTTCCTTAACCATACATGGGATAATAAAGGTATATATATCATAGGGCTATCATGATAATTAAATGAATTAATATATGTAAAGTACTTGGAATTGTTTTCTGGCACAAAATAAGTACTCAATAGATAATAATGATAGCAAGCCATCATCATTTTTTAAACCATTCCACTGCTAATTATCACTTCCATTACAGGAAAAGACTTGGACAAAGAGAAAATAAATTTTTAAATATTCCCTTGTACCATTCAAAGGCCAGTGTAATGACAGAGAAAGAGACTTTATACCAAGTCTATTGGAAGAGATTAAGACCAATGCATTTGGTCTTGGTTAGGAGAGAGAAATGGTTAGGAGAGAGAAGTTGATAGAACAATAGTTTAAATATAAATAGCAAGGTAGGAACTGTATATTAGAACTATGGGTAGATATAAGACACTTGAGAGAGCAAGTCTTGTTTATCTTTTTAGATACTCAGATAAACATAGGAAAAATGCTAAGGGCCTAAATAGCAATATAGAAGATAATTGCTTCATGAGGGCAGAGATAAAAGTGATTACCAAATGCTTGTGGGGTCCTCAGCAGTTGGAGAAACTTTCAACTGGTAAGGAGAGGGCAAGGGTCTTCCTCTTGGCAAGAACAAAACCTCAGGGGCACAAACCAGTTTGGCTGGAATGGAGGATAAATGTAAAAGAGAAGCAGGCAGAGTCACTCTGTGATGACGTCAGAATTCCATACCGGGACCCAGGACTGGATCCTCCTCTAGACACAATAGGTCATTCATGATCAAACCCCTGCAAGATCAATCACATGGCCAAGGTCACAGATGGCCATACAGCAGAGAGTCGCAGCTCAGTGTGTTTCCAAGATCCCTCTAGGGTTGACCTCGACTTTTAGAGGGTATATTCTTGCTTCTGGATTTCACAGATGAGGCAGAGAAGGGCCAAGTGATTCACAGAGCCAGCATGTTTTTAAACTACAAACCTCGGACTCCCCCCTGGCCCATACCATGCACTCAAACAAAATTGTGTGCACGTGTATCTTTCTCCAGAACTTGAGAGGTTTTTTTTCACGTTATCTCTTCCAAAATATTTTATTCATATGCCAACCCCCAAACACATTCTTCTTTCAAGTAGACGGTAATCATATAGTTTACACCTTGTTTTTTTCCCAGATGAGATTGCTTTTAAAATTGCAATGTCAGCACCATATAGTTACAGAAACCCCTTTACTTAGGAAGAGACTTAAGTTTCTAAACATTGTCCAAAGTCCCTTCAACCTCCCTACCCTCCAACCCCCAAAACAAGTCCAAAGTGCCATCTCAGAAATGCTCACCATCCCCATCTGTAGTAGAGACGGTGTTGGCATACTGTAGTTCTAGGAGTGTCTTAATGTTTTTCTATGGAGGTTAGTAAGTTAAAAATTTGTAAATAAAGGGGGTTCTGTGTCTTGTCAACATTTAAATAGAGGGTGCCAAATTTTTATTTTAGAAACTCTATAACTAAAAACATATTGAAGATTATCGAAAGGGATCAACTGGATTTAGCCATTAAGGAGGGACCCCAGGGACAGGAAGATGCCCCCAAGGCCAGAACTTGAGGGGTTTTAAGGCAGACTGGACAGGAGAGGAGACGAGGTCTCTATGAAGTGAGAGCAAGACAGTAAAAGCAGGATCCTAATACCTGTGGGATTGTGCCTGGCCCAACAGGGAGGTGGTCACCAGCCATGTAATCCCTAGATGAGTAGGTGAATTGTTACTGAAGAAATAATAAGCCTTTGGGTTGTCATATGCCTTTGGGTTGTTTAAGTGTACCATGGGTTTTCCTCTGGAACTGCATCTATAAACTGGCTGGCTGGGCTAAGGGAACACAGCAAACATAACTGCTCTCAGGGGAAGCCACAACCTTCTAGTCCCAGGGTCCAGCAAAATGAGTTAGTGTGACCAGTTCCTTCTCATCTACATAAGCTTGTGGTCTCTTGCTCATATATTTAGTAATTCCTGATTCTTGCATTTCTGGCAAGTATTTGCAGCTATTAGTCTCTAAAAATACTTCTGATAGTAGAGTCTATGTGATTTAGAAATAAATACGTTTTTTAAAAATACAGATTGGAAACTTAATCATGAAAGAAACACAAAGCATAAAAACTGCATAAGAATTTTTAAAAACATGTATTTATTTATTAATTTCTAAAAATAGAAAACTTTGCATAAAGATCATGGTTTGTAACTTAAACATGCCCTCTGCTGGGCAGATCTAGTTTTGCAAACTCCTTTAATCTTTCCTAGTTGTTAAACCGAAACCTGAGCTAACACTTTCTCACACTCGCAGATGCAATCTTTATATGTAGGGGCTAAAGAGTTTTGTAGACATTATACCCTTAAGATCTTGCCCATCTTTGGTCCCTATGGGGCAGGCCTTGTTTGTAGACAGTGTGCTGACTTCTGCCTAGTATGTAGAAAATTGAAAGAGAAACAGATTTCTAAATACTTCTGATAACTTACTGTTTGATATTCTACCAATAGGGCTTCATTGTATGGACTCCTAGCTTAGTGATAGCTTTTAAAATATAGATGTCTTTTGGAAGGAATATCTCCAAGGAAGGAGATTCCAACGGTGGTGGGATGAGTATTTCAGAGTTCTCAGAGAGAGAAACAATGAATATAGTGAGAGTGAAGAATTAGAAGGCAATATTCAGTTTCCCCACAACTGTATCGAGGCGCAGGCTCTCAGTGTCTACATGTAGATAGTTTTTTTAAAAAACTTTGAATTTCTGAAATATACTTTTGCCAAATCTTAGAATATATAGAAAGTAAATAATTTATTGCCCAAATCTTTGATCATTTAGTTCACTTTTTTTTTCAAATCTAAAATTAAAGTTTAAAACAATACTTGACTCCAAGGTCTAAAAAACTGTCTCTATGTTTATATCTGTTGTATAAATAATACACCTAGGTTGCATGACACTGTGCTAGGTGCTGATGGTCTATGAGGTCTACTCACTTGCTGCAACATGGAGGACATGAACCATGAAGGAAGAGATTATTTCCTGTGACTGATCACAGTGGTTTCAAATTTTGTTTTTTAAATCAGAAAAAAAAAATCTTAAAAAAAACCCCAAACTCATGGGAATCCCCAAATATAATCTAGATCCTTTCTTAACCTCTAGAGCATCCCCCATAGGCATCCTTAGAACCCTGGGATTCTGCTAAAAAAGAAAAAAAAACTTTGGAAATCTATCAGTATGCAATTAGTCACACACAGGCCTACGTGAAAGCAGAGTGAGAAGATTTTATGGAAGTGCCATCGTAAGCAGGAAAAGCGGCTGACCCATCTAGGAAAGAGGGTGTCCAGGAGACCTCAGCTGGCACAGCAGCCAGAGGAAAAGGGCTCTCGTCCCAGGGAGACCAGACACAGGCCTGCAAACTGGCCAGCCAGCTGGTTTCCTAGACTGAGAAACCGGCACTTGCCAGCAATGAGTGTTTTTATGCTTCCTATGCTTTCTTTGTATGTTTTTTTTCTAATTCTCCATCAATAAATTTCACTTGATGATAGTATGGGAAAGCAAAAAAGGAAGCACTTTTCCCTACACATAAGCCTGTTTTCATTATTTTGTTTAAATATATGAACTTTTTCTGATTATAAAAATATATATGTTCTATGTAATTTGGAAAGTTGAAAAAAAATACAAAGAAAATAAAAAGCAACCATCATCCTGACAACCAGAAATAGCCTCTAATAAAAATTTTAATTTCAGTCTTTCCTCAATACATATATTTTTACAAAATTAAAATTAGGATCATACTACAGTTTTTTTTTTTTAATAAATTTATTTATTTTATTTTTGGCTGCGTTGGGTCTTCGCTGCTGCGTGCGGGCTTTCTCTAGTTGTGGTGAGCGGGGGCTACTCTTCATCGCAGTGCATGGGCTTCTCATTGCAGTGGCTTCTCTTTGTTGTAGAGCATGGGCTCTAGGCACGCCAGCTTCAGTAGCTGCGGCATGCGGGCTCAGTAGTTGTGGCTCGTGGGCTCTAGAGCGCAGGCTCAGTAGTTGTGGCGCACGGGCTTAGTTGCTCCGCGGCATGTAGGATCTTCCTGGACGAGGGTTCGAACCCGTGTCCCCTGCTTTGGCAGGAGGATTCTTAACCACTGTGCCACCAGGGAAGTACCTACATATACCTTTTTTTTATTCCTGGCTAGTTATTACATTGCGAACATTTTTCCATGCCACCAAAAATTCTTCAAAACATCATGTATTGAGGTTGGTTGATAACCTATTGCATAAAATTATACCATAAATGTTTACAATTTATAAATGGCTGGACATTTAGGTGTTTTTAACTTTTTCCCTTTATTAAAAATTATATGATATACATATTATCACTACTAATGATGAAATGTACATATCTTCACCTCTATTTCCTTAGAAATAGAATCAAAATGTGTATTTTGAAGATCTTCATACATTTCTCAAAATTGCTTTTCTAAAAAGATATTATCAGTTTATACTTTCATTGATAGCCAATGGGAGTGTCCCATTCACCTTGCCAACACTGAGAATTAAAACATTTTTATATTTGTTGATTTGATGAAAATAATTCATTTTCATCTACATTTCATTTTTTCAGTGCAGTTAAATTAGTTTTCTTACATTTACTAGCTGCTATAGACTGAACCGTGTCCCTGCAAAATTCATATATTGAGGGGCTTCCCTCGTGGCTCAGTGGTTAAGAATCCATCTGCCAGTGCAGGGGACACGGGTTCAAGCCGTGGTCTGGGAAGATCCCACATGCCATGGAGCAACTGAGCCCGTGCGCCACTACTACTGAGCCTGTGCTCTAGAGCCCGTGAGCCACAACTACTTAGCCCATGAGCCACAACTACTGAAGCCGGCACGCCTAGAGCCCATGCTCCACAACAAGACAAGCCACTGCAATAAAGAGTAGCCCCCGTTCGCTGCAACTACAGAAAGCCTGCATGCAGCAACGAAGACCAAATGCAGCCAGAAATAACTAAATAAATTTATTTTAAAAAAATTCATATTTTGAAACTCTATTCCCCAATGTGATGGTATTTGGAGATGGGGCCTTTGGGAGATAATTAGGTTTAGATGAGGTCATGAGGGTAGGATCCTCACGATGGGATTAGCGCCCTCATATAAAGAGACACCTGACAGCTTGCTCTCTTTCTTTCTCTGCCAAGTGAGGACACAGTGAGAAGGCAGCCGTCTGCAAGCTAGGAAGGGAGCCATCAACAGAGCTCAGCCATGCTGGCACCCTGATCTTAGACTTGCAGCCTCCAGAACTGAGAAAATAAATTTTTGTTATCTAAGCCACCCAGTCTATGGTATTTTATTATAGCAGTCCAAGCCAACCAAGATACTAGCCATCTATGATTTTCTATACATTCGATATGTCATTTTTGGGGACAGGCTTTATTTAGATAAGGATGCAAGATATAACAGTAACCAAAGAGAGAATCTCAAAGGGATGGTAGAATTCAGAAAGATAGCAGGGCCGCCTGTTGAATCTCTACTCATGTCTCCCGAAGTCTCCCCTGGAGTCTTTCTCAGCTAAGGATTTAAAAGGTTTTGTGGTTTGAGACAAGCCATGGCAGCAGTTAGTCCATGACTTACTCTCTGTCTTAGTCCATTTGGACTCCTATTACAGAACACCATAGACTGGGGGACTAATAAACAACAGAAACTTATTTCTCACAGTTGTAGAGACTGGGAAGTCCAAGATCAAAGTGCAGGAAGATTCTGTGTCTGGTGAGCACCACTTCCTGGTTCATAGATGGCCATCTTCTGACAGTGCCTTTACATGATGAAAGGAGCAATGGAGCTCTCTGGAGTCTTCATCGTAAGTATTCTAACCCCGTCTATGAGGGCTCCACCCTCATGACCTAATCACCTCCCAAAGGCCCCACCTCCTAATACCATCACATTGGAGATTGGGTTTTAACATGAATTTTGGGGAGACATAAACGTTCAGTCTATAGCATGTTCATATCACTTTGTTCATTTTTCACAATATGAAACTAATCACTGTGATTCCTGAAGATTTGAAAATAGGTATCAATTTATTTCGGTGCATGTGAGAACAACTGTCCCATGTGTGACACTGATTGCAGGTGACCAACCTGACTAGACAGCCGCTCCACCCTCCCTGTGCCACTCAGACTCTTCCTGAAGTTCCAGAAGCTTGGTGCCTGTGAAAACAACAACCTTCTCAAAGACACAATGATCATATCTGGGTCAAAGGTAATTTTCTCTGGCTTATTAAATATGTTAATGCATTCTAGACCTGCACTAATATGGCAGCTACCAGTTTCATGTGGCTATTGAGCACTTCAGATGTGGCTAGTCCAAACTGAGATGTGCTGCAAGTGTAAAATACACACTCGATTCTGAAGACTTAATATGATTTTATATTGAGTCCATGTTGAAATGATTATAGCCTGGATAGATTGGTTGGTAGAAAATCTCTTGTTAAAATTAACTTTGCCTATTTCTTTTCACTTCTTTAATGGGTCTGTAGGACACCCAAAGGGATAACGCACAGAGCACTCAGGAGAAAGTTTGAGCTAGAGACAGCTTCAGAGTCATAGCTGCAAATGGTTGAATCTGTTTTCTACTAGCACATGGTAGATGCCCGGCAAATGCTTGCTGATGAAATGGTCAAATGTACCCTTCTTAGCTGACCACTCTTGCCATCCCCTCCAAGAAAAAAAGGCTGGCTGGTGTCCAGAGCCTAATCTGTTGTTAAAAAAAAAACCTAACTTGAATTGAACATAAAATCCAGCAGATTTTAAGCTGGTGTGCAAACCTCTAGAAGCCCACAAAGGCTTTCCAAGGGATATGTGAGGGTGAATAGTATAAAGGACTCCATTTCCAGATCCTCACCTTTCCCATGTATTCTTTCCAGAACCTGATTTGCCTCAGGACACATTTGTGATTTTCTTTTCCCATTCTTCCCATTCACAATTGCTTTCTCCCACTCTAGAAACTAAAGGCCTGTCTCTCATCCATCTGGAATCTCACTACACAGAAAACTGAGGCAGAGAGATTTAGAAACTTGCTCAAAGTCACACAATTAGTAATTGGCAAAGCCAAGAATCAAACCTAGGCAATCTCGTAATAATAGATAATCCCCTTGTATTGCTTCACACACTTTAGGGTTCAAGTAATAAACCTCAACTAAACATGGAGTTTATTGGCTCCTACACTAGAAATTCTAAAGGTAGATCATGCTTTGGATGAATTTAACCCAGTGACTAACTGATGTCACTAGAGGCCTGATTTCTTTCCATTTCCCGACTCTACCTTCTTCAGAATCCGCTCACCCTAAAACCATCTTTCCTTGTGGACACAGGAGAATTGGCAATGGCTCCCAGGGCTACATGCTTCCCCACAAACATCCAGAGATGCTATATCTCTGTCCCAGCATTCCAACCAAGCAACCTGATCTAAACTGGTTTAGGTCACATCTTGCCCTCTCCCACGATCCTCACCACCACCCGTCATAGTCACAAACATTGTGGCCAGGGAACTTGAATGCGCTGGTTGTCATAAGCCAATCAGGGTCCAACCCCAGAGATAGGGATAGTCAGTTTCCCTGAAGCATATGGGCTATATGGGAAAGAGGTAGTTTATGGAATAAGAGTGTTAGAAATATTAGGAAGAGGGAAGTAGATGTTGTGTAGGCAACTTGTTAATGTCCAGTATACATCTGCTCCTGGGGAACATAGAAAAGAAAGAAGGGATATTTATAGAAGAATTGAGACCCACTTACTGGGTGATAGTGTTGTGATCCACATCTTGTTCGTTCAGATAATACTTTGAGATCCAACTTGATCCCAGATTCCCCTTGAATGAACAAGCCAGGTATATAGCTGATTGTATTTCCTTAAATGGCCATAACAATATATCCCATCCCATGAGCTCTTTTTGCAATGTGACTTTGATACACTTCCCATCAAGAAGTGGGGTATATGTTCCCTCCTCTTGAATCTAGGTGAAAATAATGTTATGTTCACTTCCAAGCCTAGGTCATAAATGGTGATATAACTTCTACCTAGTTCTCTCTGGGGATACCTGCACTTAGAACTCAGCCACCATACTGTGAGGAAGTCCAAGCAGCCCATGGAGAGGCCCATATGGAGGAACCAAGCCTCCTGGTTCACAGACCTAACTGAACTCCCAGCCAACATCTGACACCAACTTGCGAGGCATGTGAGTGAACCGTCTTAAAAGTGGATCTTTAACCCTCTGCTGATCCACCCTGGATGGTACCACATGGAGCAGAGACAAGCTCTCCCTAAAAAACCTTGCAAGAATTTCAGACTTTTGAGCAGACTAAATGAGTCATGTTGTTTTAGGCCATGAAGTTTTGCAGTTGTGTTACACATAAATGAATAATTGATACAGCAAGCTAACAGAAAATGACTGCACAGCCAGATCAAGCCTGTCATTTCATCCATCCCTAGCTACATACATTATGAGCAGCCATGACTATCATTTATTTTAACTTTTTATTATGGAAAACTTCAAACGTATATAAAGTAAACAATAGTATAATGAACCCCTATGTGCCCATCACCCAGTTTCAACAATTATCACCATTCTGTCATCTTTGTATTATCTATATATTCACCCATTTTTCCACCTGTTCTCAATTATAATTTTTTTAGGTAAAGTTTACATGAATTCAACACAAATCCTAGCTGTATAATTCTGACAATGGATACACCTACACCTCAGTCATTTTCCAACTCCCCAGAAAGTCCCCTGTGTAGCGTTCCACTTAAGCCTTCTGTATCAGTCAGCGTCCAGCCAGGAGACAGAAATAAGTAAATAAGTAAGTTGAGTAAAGAACATTTATTCTATTCTAATAACTAAATTCTAATAATTTAATTCAAAGTTATTCATATTAACAGACAATGGTTTTAAATTAATAATAACATGTTAAAGAAAACAGGAAATGATAGACAAAATGGATGAAAAGATGCAGAATATTAATTGGAATGTATAAAAAAATCAAATGGACATTCTAGAACTGAAAAATATACCATCTGAAATTAAGAACTCATTTGATTCATTTGATGTATTTAACAGTAGATGAGACTCAGCATAAAACAGAATCTGTAAACGTGAAGACAATCAATGAAAAATATCCAAACTTAAGCACACAAAAGAGAATGGGGAAAAAACAGAAGAGAGCCAAAGAGGCATAGGCATGTAGGACTAAGTTAAAAAAAAAGAAAAAAAAAAAAAGCTAACATATTTATGATCGGAGTCCCAGAGGGAGAAGAGAGAATTAGGTAGAAGCAGAATTTGAAAATGACCAAGAATTTTCTAAAACAGATGAAAAATATCAATCAACAGATTCAGTAAGCCCAGTGGATCAAGCAGGATTGAAAAAAAAAAATCAGCCTCTATTCAAAAGTCGGCAGGGAAATGATATCCTACGTAGACAGCCAGGTTTTATTCAGGACAGGTAGGTGGAGTTCAGAAGAGGTTAAATATACATAGAAATCTGTGATGAAAGATGATGGATTCCAAAACTTGCAGAAGATGGGTTTTAGAAGAGTGCTAGGCATGGAAAATTGGGTCAGGCGAATAGATGTACAGGGATATGAGACACAATGGGATTCAGCCTGATAGTCTCTTAGGGGAAGCAGGTAACCAGGTTAAGGTGGGTGTGTGAGGCTCTCTTGCACCTGCTGGTAACGTGGTAGCAGAGGTGAGTGAAGGACTCCTCGGAAGAATATCGTCTTAGGCAATGGGGAGCACTTCTAAGGGCCTCTTTTCTCTAGGGGCAAAACAGTATGGTAGGCTGGTGAGGAAGAGGTGCTCTCATCCAGAGGGGGAACCAGGGATGCCTCCTGCAGCCATGTAGTGTTATGGCAAGTGGAGAGCAAGGCAAGGAGAGGTTACTACTTCCCTGATGTTCCCTGACCCTCAACTTGAGTCCAGTTGTGCTACCTGCGCCACGGCCAACTTGGACTGAGTCATCACTCAGAATGGCTTTATCCTGAATCTTAAATAGCCCTCTGTATCTGCAGGTTCTTCATTCATGGATTCAACCAAATGTGGATCCAAAATGTTTGGGGGAAAATTCCATTGTTTCAAAAAGCAAAAGAGTTCACTGTGTGCAGGCAACTATTTACATAGCATTTACATTGGATTAGGTACTATAAGTGATCTAGAGATGATTTATTTAGAGGTGATTTATACAGTGGGATGTATGTATGCAAATACTATGCCATTTTATACAAGGTCCTTGAGCATGCACAGATTTTAGTATGCATGGCGGGTCCTGGAACCAACCCTGAGGATACTGAGGGACAACTGTATTAGGTCCTTTGAGGAGGCTCTTTCTCCCCAGGATAGTTTCACGCCTCCAGGCCTACTTGTATTGATATGATAGTACAAAAATGGTTTCAAAGAGGGAAAATTGATGATCCACAGATTTTTCAGGTTCTCCCCTTGGAAACTAAGTCCATTTCCTTTTTATAAGTTTGGAATTTTGCACTATGAAGTCATGTGTTATTTTTATTTATTTATGGCTGTGTTGGGTCTTCGTTTCTGTGCGAGGGCTTTCTCTAGTTGTGGCAAGCGGGGGCCACTCTTCATCGCGGTGCGCGGGCCTCTCACTATCGCAGCCTCTCTTGTTGCGGAGCACAGGCTCCAGACGTGCAGGCTCAGTAGTTGTGGCTCACGGGCCCAGGTGCTCCACAGCATGTGGGATCTTCCCAGACCAGGGCTCGAACCCGTGTTCCCTGCATTAGCAGGCAGATTCTCAACCACTGCGCCACCAGGGAAGCCCTGAAGTCATGTGTTAATATATCTGACCAAGAAAAAGGTCTAATAAAACAAAAAGATGAAGATACTGAGAGAGAACTATACAAACATTCCACTTTCTGACCCCCATCTCCTATTTTCCAGCTCCCTCACTCAATTACTCCCTCTACCCCTCTTCATTCCCCTCTTACAAGCTTCTACTTTCTACCCACATATCAATATTATGTCTTGTTCTCATTTCCCACCCAGTCCTTAGAGTCCTTGCCCATCAGTTCAGGCACTCTCAAAAGCTTAGCTCCCTCACCATTGCCCTTCCATTATATATGTCTGGCAAACTCCTATCCTGGATGAAGTCAACTCTTATTTGTGTACCTGCATCTGATTTACTGAGTGCTGCTTGAGAAAATCATATAACTGGGAAGATGAGTACCATGCTCTCTACACATTTTCAAATATAATTGTACAGAGGTAAAACATGAATGAAACTCATCATAAAAAAATTAAAACAATGTATATGGAGTAAAAGATGAGAGTTCTCTCCTAAAACCATTCCCCAAAACATTGCTGTTAAGTTTGCCATATGTTCTATGCATGTATTATTGTCTTAAATATAGATATATATGCATGTACATATATATACATATAAACACACATATATACACATATACATACATATATGAAATCAGATAGGTAGCTAGATTGTAGTACACACTTTGTTAAGCAATTTGCATTTTTTTCTTTTCTTTTTAAAATTTAATATGTCACGGAGAGCCCTTCTTCTCAGAAGGTACAGGTATATTTTATTCTACATAATATCCCATTCCCTTACTTACACTTAGGTAATAACCATTTTCACTATGAACAATGTTATAATGAAAATATTTGTACATCCTTCTAGTTACATGTGCAAATATGTCTCTAAAGTGGATCCTCAGAAGTGGAAATGCTTGGTCAAAGGGTATTCATATTTAACATTTTAATACATATTTCTAAATTACCATCCAAAAAGGAGGAGCTATACTGAATTGCCCTCCCACCTGCGTAGGAGAGTTACTACCCCAAGCTGGGCTCTCAACACTGCCTGGCTCTCTTTCTCTTTCCTTCCCTAGACTTCTAACTCTCCCTCCTTCTCTGCATAACTTAACTACTCAAAACCTCTTCTGCACCCTCCATCCCCACCCAAACATACCATTCTTGGCAAATATTTCACCTAATATTAGCAGAGAAAATGGAAGTCACCAGAAGAGAACGTTCTTGACTTCCTATCCCCAAACCTACAAAACCTATCCACCTCTTGTCCTCCTTCCCTCCTGTTACAAGGCGGGTGGGTGAGGACAGTCCTTCCTCCCGTGTTTAAGTCCTGGTTGTGCGGTCCTTCCCTTCACAAAGGGCTAACTACCTTCCATCTAAAGGTCTCAGCTTCCACTCCTCAGCCAACTTAAATCTATTTTCTGCCTTCATCGCTCTACTGAAAACCCAAACTCACCTTGGGTCAAATCCACTACACCTTTTCAGGTCCTTATCTTAGTTGACACTATTGCCCACTCTCTTCATAAAGCCACACTCTCCTGCTTTTCCTTCTCTGTCTCCACAGCACTTCATTCTCACTCCTCTAGTCTTCAGGCTCCTCTTGTCCAAACCTTAAAAGTTGGAGTTTGGGGTTTCTGTCCCAAGGCCTTTGTTCCTTCTCTCTGGGAGATGTCACCCATTCCCCCCTTTCAGGCACTGTCACCCCTCTGTCTTCAACTCTGATCGGTATGTTCAGCCCAGACCGCCGACCTGCCCAAATGTGACTTCATCCTTTCCTTTTCGCTCCTCTGAACCTCCACTCCCTCTCTCCACCAAACCCCAGTCCCTCCTCTGGGAAATCTCTTCCAATTCTTTTCTCTTCTAACTCCGGCGCACTTGGCTCCAGTACCTCGCAGACCTGAGGAATGTATTTCTCCTTGAAGTAGTTCCTCAGCCTGGGTCTGGCAAGGCGCAGCGAGGCCATGACCGGAGGCCCTGCTGAAACTCTGCGCTTCCAGCCTGCGCTTCACGCCCCGCGCAGCAGGAGCCGCGCCTGGCTAGGGGCTGGCGCGTCTCGGCGTTGCCCCGGCAACCACGCTGCGTGGAGGGGAGGGGCTAGGCGCTGCGTTGCCGCGAGCGCCCACCCTGGTGCCGAGGACTGCCGGGAGGGAGGTGAATCTCGGGCCGGCCTGGGGGCGGTCCCTGGTGTGTGCTCTTGGGGCGTTCAGTCATTGCAGCTCTTCACCGAGTCCCGGTCTCCTTCACCCGCGCCCCGCCCGGACTCGAGGAAGCCGCCGGGACGCGTCCGGGCCGACAGGGCGGTTTCCGAGAGGCGGAGCTCAGTCGCCCATTTCCTTTCTCCGTCGGCTAGAACCCGGACGGCGGCAGCACCCTCTGGCTTCGGACCATCCTGCGCCAGGCCCAGCGCTGCGCGTGGCCCCAGCGGCAGCATGGGCGGCGCCCGGGATGTGGGCTGGGTGGCGGCGGGCCTGGTCCTAGCGGCCGGCGCCTGCTACTGCTTCTACAGGCTGACGCGGGGCCGGCGGCGAGGCGTCCCCGGGCTAAGGCTGCGCCCCTCGCGGTCTGCAGGTGAGGCCACGGGGTGCCTGGCAGGTGGGCGGGGACGGGGACTGTGGCTTTCCCAGAGTGGGGGTTGAAGACGCCACAGGTGCTCGTGGCTTTCCAGTGCTGGGAGTAAATAAGGAGCCCAGCCAGGGAGGGAGGCTGATGAGAAGGGCAAAGTCGGGAAGCCCAGGTGCAAAAGACGGGTCTTCCACGTGATTGGGTGAGTGTAGGGTTCAGAGGTGGTTCCCCGCCTCCATTTCTTTGTTCAAAATTCCGGGATGAAAAATTGCCCAGACTTTCTTGTCTGAGTCTGGCGTCACAGCTGAGAACAGTTTCTCAAAAGCGTGTTGATTGCCTCTCAACGTTAAAGCTTGCTCCCGGCCTTTGTGTTACCAGGGGGATTCTGGGGCGATAGATGAAATTCTGCGTGCAGGTAGCCTGGAAGAAGGGACGCCAGAGGGGCAGTTCTGAGGGGAGGTACTTTGAAGTCGCCGTGGTCTATATATATATATATATATATATATATATATATATACACACACACACACACAAAGTATGCGAGAGATCCTGGAGATACAGATATAGCTATGTATATCAAATTAGAACAGTTGTCTGCATGGAGGACACCCTCCTGGCGGACAAGTGCATGGTGAGGTTTCGGTCCAAAAATTGATTGCTGCATTCAGGATTCTAACAACTTGTTGAATGTTCTAGGGGGTATTTCAGGTCATGAAAGCTGTTACAGAAATAATTAAAAATAAAATCTCCTGCCAACCAAGAAATTCCTCTCTACAAATGTAGGAAAGAACTAAATAGCTTTATTAGAGAATAAGCATTAAACCAGGTTGCTACGCCCATCACGGGCAATCTGCTAATGGGATTGCAAAGACAGAATTCTCACCCCTTTATGTATCCAACCAGAGATAACCTATAACCTCTTTCATATTAAGTACATGCCGTCAAGATAAACAGTAATTTGTCCTTAAGAGGACTTGACAGAACCATTTGCTACACGTAGTTCATTCTAAATTCACAGGTAGTTGGGGTGGTATTTGTGTTAGCTAATAGCCGTTATGTAGAAGAAAAATAAGACTTCTCAGTATCTATGATAACCGCGTAGTTACAACACAGAGCCAAGAACCGAGCTCTGACTCACCCAGAGACAAGGAGATGGGGACTCCATCTTCCTTGATGTTTACACTTCAGATGACACCAAAGACGCTAAGAAAGATTTTCTTGGGTTTTAAACCGGCAAGAGGCTTACTTAGCTTTTAAAAAGATGTATATTTATATCAAAGGGACAGACAAAGGATTTACAATTACTAGTTTGCTCAAGGAAATGTTCTCAGAAAAGGGAGTGGGTGAAAGGTTTCTTTCCCTTTTGGCACAAGGGGGAAAAAATTCATTTTAAAACAGATTTGGACTTACCTTTACTTCCAAAACCTACTTTGTTGTCTTTGTGTCAGAGATATTTTTGTATAAGTAGTCAGGTGACCCGAACTCAGATACCTTCTCACTTACACTTACTCAACATGATGAACACTGACAAAGTCTTACTACCCCCCCCAAAATCACCAGTACCTTGGCCAGGCAGCTTACAAAATACGTTGCTCACAGCCACTACCTGAAGCTACACTTTTTTCTTTGAAGAAGACTCAAGAAATACCCATTTTGTCAGCATCACCCTTACGTTTTGGAGGGTGATCTATTTTTTTTAAATTGAGATAAACACTGTATTAGTTTTAGGTGTACAACATAATGGTTTGACATTTGTATATATTGCAAAATGATCACCATAGTAAGGTTAGTTGACATCCATCACCACAAGTTTTCTTGTGATGAGAACTTTTAAGGTCTACTGTCTTAGCAACTTTCAAGTATACAATACAGTATTGTTAACTATAGTCACCAAGCTGTACTTTACACTCCTAGTACTCATTGCCCTTATAACTGAAAGTTTGTACCCTTTGACCCAGATCTTCCCATTTCCTTCAGCCCCCAGCCCCTGGCAACCACCATGACACTCTGTTTCTATGAGTTGAGTTTTTTAGATTCCACATAAAAGTGAGATCATTGTGTATTTGTCTTTCATCGTCTGACTTATTTCTCTGGACATCATGCCCTCAGGATCCATCCATGTTGTCACAAATGGCAGGATTTCCTTCTTTTTTATGGCTGAATAACATTCGATTGTATGTATGTGTGAGTGTGAGTGTGAGTGTGTGTGTGTGTGTGTGTGTATTATCACGTTTTATTTATACATTCATCCATCGATTGACACTTAGGTTGTTTCCATGTCTTGGCTATTGTAAATAATGCTTCAGTGAACATGGCGGTGCAAGTATCTTTTCAAGGTGGTGATTTCGTGGAATCACGAAGTGGAATTGCTAGATCATGCGGTAGTTCTGTTTTTTTAAAGTTTTTTTTTGATGTGGACCATTCTTAGTCTTTATTGAATTGTTACAATATTGCTTCTGTTTTATGTTTTGGTTTTTTGGCCACGAGGCCTGTGGGATCTTAGCTCCCTGACCAGGGATTGAACCTGCACCCCCTGCATTGGAAGGTGAAGTCTTAAATCACTAGACTGCCGGGAAGTCCCTGGTAGTTCTATTTTTAATTTTTTGAGGAACCTCCATATTTTCCATAGTGATTGGAAATTTACATCCCCACCAACAGTGCACAAGGGTTCCCTTTTCTCTACATCCTAACCAACACTTGTTATCTATTGTCTTTTTGAGGATAGCCATTCTAACAGGTGTGAGGTGATAGCTAATTGTGGTTTTGGTTTGCATTTCCCTGAAGATTAGTGATGTTGAGCCCCTTTTCATGTACTTGTTGGCCATTTGAATGTCTTTGGGGAAAGGTCCATTCAGAGCCTCTGCCCATTTTATAATTAGATTGTTTCTTTTTTTTTTTCCTATTGAGTTGCTTGAGTTTTTAAATATATTTTAGATAGTAACCATTTATCAGATAAATGATTTACAAATACTTTCTCCCATTTCATGGGTTGCCTTTTTATTTTGTTGATGGCTTACTTTGCTGTACAGAAGATTTTTTCATGTAGTTCCACTTGTTTATTTTGCTTTTGTTGCTTTTGCTTTTGGTCAAATCCAAAAAATCATGTCAAGACCCATGTCAAGGAGCTTACCATCTATTTTTTTTTAGGAGTTTTAGGTTTCAGGTCTTTTTTTTAAGAATTTATTATTTATTTATTTATTGGCTGCTTTGGGGTCTTCCTTGCTGCATGTGGGCTTTTCTCTAGTTGCGCCAAGTGGGGGCTACTCTTTGTTGTTGTGCGCGGGCTTCTCACTGCGGTGGCTTCTCGTTGCGGAGCATGGGCTCTAGGCGCAGGGGCTTCAGTAGTTGTGGCCCACGGGCTCTAGAGCGCAGGCTTAGTAGTTGTGGCGCACGGGCTTAGTTGCTCCGCGGCATGTGGGATCTTCCCGGACCAGGGCTCGAACCCGTGTCCCCTGCATTGGCAGGCAGATTCTTGACCACTGAGCCACCAGGGAAGCCCCTAGTTTTCAGGTCTTATATTTAAGACTTTAATCCTTTATGAGTTGATTTTTGTGTATTGTGTGAGATAGTGGTTCGGTTTCCTTCTTTTTTGTGTGTGAATTTTATTTTATTTTTTATACAGCAGGTTCTTATTAGTTACCTATTTTATACATATTAGTGTATGTATGTCAATCCCAATCTCCCAATTCATCCCACCACCATCCACTGCTTTCCCCCCTTGGTGTCCATACGTTTGTTCTCTACATCTCTGTCTTTATTTCTGCCTTGCAGACTGGTTCATCTGTAGAAAAATGGTACAGATGAACTGGTTTGATTCTTTGGCATGTAGCTGTCCAGTTTTTCCAACACCATTTATTAATGAGACTCTTCTTTCCCTTTTGTATAGTCCTGGCTCCTTTGTCATAAATTAATTGATCATGTGTGTGGGTTTATTTCTGGGCTGTCTGTTCTATTCCACTCATCTATGTGTCTGTCTTTGTGCCGATACCATACTGTTTTGATTACTATAATATAGTTTGAAATCAGGAAGCATGTGAGTTTCTGTTGTGGATTTTTGGTTTGCAGTTACCATCCATGAGGTTTTGATACAGCAGTACATATATATATAAACAAGATAGTTTTGAGTTGCTGGTCTCTTAATCTCAAATACATTTCCAATGTCCTGCATTTCTACTCTCCTCACAGTTGATGGTTTTGATATTTGTGTGTGGATGATTTCCTAACTTTACTGTATGTTTGCCTTTACCAGTGAGCTTTACCCATTCATAATTTTCTTGTTTTTAGTTTTGGGCTTTTCTTTTTCCCCTAGACAAGTTCCTTTAGCATTTGTTGTAAAGCTGGTTTGGTGATGCTGAATTCCCTTAACTTTTGCTTGTCTGTAAACATTTTTGATTTCTCTGTCAAATCCGAATGAGAGCCTTGCTGGGTAGAGTATTCTGTTTTTGTTTTTTTTTTTAATATTTTATTATTTTGGTTTTTTTGTTTTGTTTTGTTTTTCACACACACACACACACACACACACACACACACACACACAGTATTTTATTTTTACAAGAGATAAATAGGCTGACACCAAGCATTGTAAATGGATGACCACAACAAAAGCAACAATGATTGCAATCACCAAACACGAAACACACTCACACTATGTCATAATATTGACATTCACTCCAGTAATCCTCCACTGTAATAGCTCCTTTACTTTGCAGTGAAAATTGATTTGTATATTTTTTGCCTTTGAGTCCTTGTGGGATTTTTTTTTTTATTCAAACAGAAGGTCACAAAAATTATAATCATCCTCATCAGTTCACTCAGTCCCCTGTAATCAATATTTTTTCATCTTGATCTTTTGTTAGCACTTTATGAGTTCATCAGTTTTCCATTAGAGTTCTGAAAATACTTATTCATTCAGTTCAGCAGTATAGTCAGTTACCAGAAACCTGTACTTGTCTTTTCCATGAATTCCTTGAAGATGAAACCCTTTTATAGGAACATATTTGCAAAAGCATCAGAGTACACCCAGAACTGTCTGTAAATGACAAAAGACTTAAAAATGACCACGGATAAAGATTTGATGAAAGTTCATACTAATGCAATTGACAAGGAAATTTAGTTATTTCTGAGATATACATTTTAAAGTAATAACTAGAATTATGACTTATAATACCAGAACATACAAGATTTTTAGAAATTTCATGTAATGTCTGAAACATTTATATTAACATATTTCCATAAAAATAACCCAAGGAAAATTTAGTTGTTTTGTTTGTTTTTTTATACTGCAGGTTCTTATTAGTCATCGATTTTATACACATCAGTGTACACATGTCAAACCCAATCGCCCAATTCAGCACACCACCGTCCCCACCCCACCACGGTTTTCCCCCCTTGGTGTCCACGTGTCTGTTCTCTACATCTGTGTCTCAACTTCTGCTCTGAAAACTGGCTCATCTGTACCACTTTTCTAGGTTTCCACATACATGCATTAATATACAATATTTGTTTTTCTCTTTCTGACTTACTTAACTCTGTATGACACTCGCTAGATCCGTCCACGTCTCAACAAATGACTCAGTTTCATTCCTGTTTATAGCTGAGTAATATTCCATTGTATATATGTACCACATCTTCTTTATCCATTTGTCTGTCAATGGACATTTAGGTTGCTTCCATGACCTGGCTATTGTAAATAGTGCTGCAGTGAACATTGGAGTGCATGTGTCTTTCTGGATTATGGTTTGCTCTGGGTATATGCCCAGTAGTGGGATTGCTGGATCATATGGTAATTCTATTTTTAGTTTTTTAAGGAACCTCTATACTGTTCTCCATAGTGGCTGTATCAATTTACATTCCCACCAACAGTGCAAGAGGGTTCCATTTTCTCTGCAACCTCTCCAGCATTTGTTGTTTGTAGATTTTCTGATGATGCCCATTCTAACTGGTGTGAGGTGATACCTCATTGTAGGCTTGATTTGCATTTCTCTAATAATTAGTGATGTTGAGCAGCTTTTCATGTGCTTCTTGGCCACCTGTATGTCTTCTTTGGGAAAATGTCTATTTAGGTCTTCTGCCCATTTTTGGATTGGGTTGTTTGTTTTTTTGATATTGAGCTGCATGAGCTGTTTATATATTTTGGAGATGAATCCTTTGTCCATTGATTTGTTTGCAAATATTTTCTCCCATTCTGAGGGTTGTCTTTTTGTCTTGTTTATGGTTTCCTTTGCTTTGCAAAAGCTTTGAAGTTTCATTAGGTCCCATTTGTTTATTTTTGTTTTTATTTCCATGACTCTAGGAGGTGGATCAAAAAAGATCTTGCTGTGATTTATGTCAAAGTGTGTTCTTCCTATGTTTTCCTCTAAGAGTTTTATAGCGTCTGGTCTTACATTTAGGTCTCGAATCCATTTTGAGTTTATTTTTGTGTATGGTGTTAGGGAGTGTTCTAATTTCATTCTTTTACATGTAGCTGTCCAGTTTTCCCAGCACCACTTACTGAAGAGACTGTCTTTTCTCCATTGTATATCCTTGCCTCCTTTGTCATAGATTAGTTGACCATAGGTGCGTGGGTTTATCTCTGGGCTTTCTATCTTGTTCCATTGATCTATGTATCTGTTTTTGTGCCAGTACCATATTGTCTTGATTACTGTAGCTTTGTAGTATACTATGAAGTCAGGGAGTCTGATTCCTCCAGCTCCGTTTTTTTCCCTCAAGACTGCTTTGGCTATTTGGGGTCTTTTGTGTCTCCATACAGATTTTAAGATGATTTTTTCTAGTTCCATAAAAAATGCCATTGGTAATTTGATAGGGATTGCATTGAATCTGTAGATTGCTTTGGGTAGTATAGTCATTTTCACAATATTGACTCTTCCAATCCAAGAACATGGTATATCTCTCCATCTGTTTGTAGCATCTTTAATTTCTTTCATCAGTGTCTTATAGTTTTCTGCATACAGGTCTTTTGTCTCCCTAGGTAGGTTTATTCCTAGGTGTTTTATTCTTTTTGTTGCAGTGGTGAATGGGAGTGTTTCCATAATTTCTCTTTCAGATTTTTCATCATTAGTGTATAGGAATGCAAGAGATTTCTGTGCATTAATTTTGTATCCTGCAACTTTACCAGATTCATTGATTAGCTCTAGTAGTTTTCTGGTGGCATTTTTAGGATTCTCTATGTATAGTATCATGTCATCTGCAAACAGTGACAGTTTTACTTCTTCTTTTCCAATTTGTATTCCTTTTATGTCTTTTTCTTCTCTGATTGCCATGGCTAGGACTTCCAAAACTATGTTGAATAATAGTGGTGAGAGTGGACATCCTTGTCTTGTTCCTGATCTTCGAGGAAATGCTTTCAGTTTTTCACCATTGAGAATGATGTTTGCTGTGGGTTTGTTGTATATGGCCTTTATTATGTTGAGGTAAGTTCCCTCTATGCCCACTTTCTGGAGAGTTTTTATCATAAGTGGGTGTTGAATTTTGTCAAAAGCTTTTTCTGCATCTATTGAGATGATCATATGGTTTTTATTCTTCAATTAGTTAATATGGTGTATCACATTGATTGATTTGCGTATATTGAAGAATCCTTGCATCGCTGGGATAAATCCCACTTGATCGTGGTGTATGATTGTTTTAATGTGTTGTTGGATTCTGTTTGCTAGTATTTTGTTGAGGATTTTTGCACCTATATTCACCAGTTATATTGGTCTGTAATTTTCTTTTTTTGTAGTATCTTTGTCTGGTTTTGGTATCAGGGTGATGGTGGCCTCATAGAATGAGTTTGGGAGTGTTCCTTCTTCTGCGATTTTTTTGGAAGAGTTTGAGAAGGATGGGTGTTAGGTCTTCTCTGAATGTTTGATAGAATTCACCTGTGAAGCCATCTGGTCCTGGACTTTTGTTTGTTGGAAGGTTTTAAATCACAGTTTCAATTTCATTACTTGTGATTGGTTTGTTCATATTTTCTATTTCTTCCTGGTTCAGTCTTGGAAGCTTATACCTTTCTAAGAATTTGTTCATTTCTTCCAGGTTGTCCATTTTATTGGCATAGAGTTGTTTGTACTAGTCTCTTAGGATGCTTTGTATTTCTGCGGTGTCTGTTGTAACTTCTCCTTTTTCAGTTTTCTTTTTTGCCTAGAGAAGTTCCTTTAGCATCTGTTGTAATGCTGGTTTGGTGATGCTGAATTCCCTTAACTTTTGCTTGTCTGTAAAGCTTTTTGATATCTCTGTCAAATCCAACCGAAAGCCTTGCTGGGTAGAGTATTCTTGGATGTAGGTTTTTCCTTTCATCATTTTAAATACATTGTACCACTTCCTTCTGGCCTGCAGAGTTTCTGCCGAAAAATCAGCTGATAACCTTATGGGGATTCCCTTGTATGTTATTTGTTGCTTTTCTCTTACTGCTCTTCATGTTTTCTCTTTGTCTTTAATTTTTGTCAGTTTGTTTAATATGTGTCTCAGCCTGTTCCTCCTTGGGTTTATCCTGTATGGGACTCTTTGCACTTCCGGGACTTGAGTGTTTCCGTTCCCATGTTAGGGAAATTTTCAGTTACTATCTCTTCAAATATTTTCTCAGGTCCTTTCTCTCTTCTCTTTCTGGGACCCCTATAACGTGAATGTTGGTGCCTTTAATGTTCTTCCAGAAGTCTCTTAGACTGTCCTCGTTTCTTTTGTTTTTTCTTTGTCCTGTTCTGCAGCAGTGATTTCCACCAATCTGTCTTCCAGCTCACTTATTCATTCTTTTGCGCCATTTATTCTGCTACTGATTCCTTCTAGTGTATTTTTCATTTCAGTTATTGTATTGTTCATCTCTGTTCTTTTTCTTTTTTTTTTTTGCGGTACGTGGGCCTTTCACTGTTGTGGCCTCTCCCGTTGTGGAGCACAGGCTCCGGACACACAGCTTCAGTGGCCATGGCTTACGGGCCCAGCCGCTCCGCGGCATGTGGGATCTTCCCGGATCAGGGCACAAACCCGTGTCCCCTCCATTGGCAGGTGGATTCTCAACCACTGCGCCACCAGGGAAGCCCCATCTCTGTTCTTTAAATCTTCTAACTCTTTGTTTAACATTTCTTGTATCTTCTCAGTCTGTGCCTCCATTGTTTTTCCGAGATCTTGGATCATCTTTACTATCATTGTTCTGAATTATTTTTCAGGCAGATTGCCTATATCCACTTCAATTATTTGTTCTTCTGGGGTTTTATCTTGTTCCATCGTCTGGAACATATTTCTCTGCCGTCTCATTTTTTTTCTAACTTTCTGGGTTTGTGGGCTCTGTTCTGCAGGCTGCAGGATTGTAGTTCTTCTTGCTTTTGATGTCTGCCCTCTGGTGGGTGAGGTTGGTCCGGGAGCTTGGGCAGGCTTCCTTGTGGGAGGGACTCGTGTCTGCCCACTGGTGAGTGGAGCTGGGTCTCGTCCTTCTGGTGGACAGTGCCATGTCAAGTGGCATGTCTAGAAGTGGCTCTGGGCTCAAGACAACTTTAGGCAGCCTGTCTGCTGATGGATCGGGCTGTGTTCCCACCCTGTTGGTTGTTTGGCCTGAGGCATCCCAGCACTGGAGTCTGCAGGCTGTTGGATGGGGCCAGGTCTCGGTGCCAAAATGGTGACCTCCAGGAGAGCTCACACTGAGGAGTATTTCCTAGGGGCCTCCGCCACCAGTGACGTTGCCCCTGTATTGGGCCACAGCCAACCCCCACCTCCCCAGGAGTCCCTCTGAGATCCGCAGGTGGGTCTGGTCCAGGCTTCTGTGGACTCACTGCTTTACCCTGGGTCCCAGTGCACATGAAACCTTGTGTGCACCCTCTAAGAGTGGAGTCTCTGTTTCCCCCAGTCCTGTGGAGTCCCGCACTCAAACCTCACTGACCCTCAAAGCCAAATGCTCTGAAGTCTCCTACTCCCAATTCCAGACCCTCAGACTGGGGAGCCTCATGTGGGGCTCAGAACTCTTAGTTCCTGTGGGAGAACCTCTGTGATATAATTATTTTTCAGTTTGTGGGTCACCCACTTGGCAGGTATGGGATTTGATTATATAACAGAAGCGCTCCTCCTACTGTCTTGTTGTGGCTTCTTCTTTGTTTTGCGGTGCAGAATATCTTTTTTGGTAGGTTCAAGTCTTTTTTTTGTCGACTTGAACAAAAAACATGGTTATTCGGCAGTTAGTTGTGTTTTTGGTGTTTTTGTAAGAGAAGGTGAGCTCAAGTCCTTCTATTCCGCCATCTTGTCTCCCATCACCTCTACAAGAATTGTTAAAATGACTTTAGGTGGAAAGGAAAAAGGCACAGCTAGAAACGTGAAAATTACAAAAGGAAAAATGTCACTAGTAAAGGTAAATATACAGTAAAGGTAGTAAATCAGCTGCATGACAAGCTAGTAGGAAGGGTAAAAGACAAAAGTAGTGAAATCGTCTATATCCACAATAAGTAAAGAGATACACAAAATAAAAAGATGTAAAATATGATGTCAAAAACAGTAGTCACGGGCAAGGGGGGAGTAAAAATGCAGGTTTGTTAAAATGTGTTTGAAATGAAGAGATCAGCAACTTAAAACAATCACATATATACATATGTGTGTATGTGTGTATGTATATATATATGTATTGCTATATATGAGTCATGGAAACTACAAACCAGAAATCTATAATAGAATCAAGAAGAAAATGTAACAATTTTAAACATATGTGCACCCATCATAGGAGCACGTAAGTACATAGCAGATATTAAGAGACATAAAGAGAGAAATCGATAGTAACACAATAATAGTTTGGGACTTTAACACACCACTTACATCAGTGGACAGATCATACAGACAGAGAATGAATAAGGAAACAGTGGCTTTAAATGACACATTATACCAGATAGAACTATTAGATATATATAAAACATTCAATCCAAAAGCAGCAGAATACACATTCTTTTCAAGTGCACATGGACCATTTTTCAGGGTAGATCACATGCTAGGCCACAAAAAAAGTCTCAGTAAATTTAAGAAAATAGAAGTTATATCAACCATCTTTTCCAACCACAATAGTATGAGACTAGAAATTACAAGGAAAAAACTGCAAAAAACAAATACTTGGAGGCTAAAACATATGCTGTTGAACAACCAGTAGATCACTGAAGAAATCAAAGAAGAAAGTAAAAAATACTGGAGACAAATGAAAACAGAAACACAAAGATCCAGAATCTATGGGATGCAGGAAAAGCAGTTTTTTTTGTTGTTTTATTTATTATTATTTTTTTTGTGGTACGTGGGCCTCTCACTGTTGTGGCCTCTCCCGTTGTGGAGCACAGGCTCCGGACGCGCAGGCTCAGTGGCCATGGCTCACGGGCCTAGCCGCTCTGCGGCATGTGGGATCTTCCCAGACCGGGGCACGAACCCATGTCCCCTGCATCAGCAGGCGGACTCTCAACCACTGCGCAACCAGGGAAGCCCAGGAAAAGCAGTTTTAAGAGGGCATTTTATGCGATACAGGCCAGCCTCAGGAAACAAGAAAATTCTCAAATAACCTAACCTTACACTTAAAGGAACTAGAAAAAGAAGACCAAACAAAACCCAAACTTAGCAGAAGGAAAGAAATTATAAAGATCAGAGCAGAAATAAATGAAATAGACTCATAAAAAAATAGAAAATATCAGTGAAACTGAGAGCTAGTTCTTTGGTAAGATAAAATTGATAAACCTTTAACCAGACTCATAAAAACAAAAAGAGAGGGCCCAAATCAATAAAATCAGAAATGAAAAAGAGGTTAGGACCAACACGACAGAAATAGAAAGGATTATAAAATACTACTATGAACAACTATATGCCAATAAAATGGAAAACCTAGAAGAAATGGACAAATTCCTAGAAATGTACAATCTCCCAAGACTGAACCAGTAAGAAATAGGAAACATGAACAGACCAATTACCAGTAATGAAATTGAATAGTTTTTAAAACTCCCAACAAACAAAAGTCCAGGACCAGATGTCTTCACGGGTAAATTCTACCAAACATTTAGAGAAGTGTTAACACGTGTCCTTCTCAAACTATTCCAAAAAGTTGCAGAGGAAGGAATGCTTCTGAACTCATTCTGAGGCCAGCATCACCCTGATGCCAAAACAAGACAAAGATATCACACAGAAAAGAAAATTGCAGGCCAATATCATTGAACATAGATACAAAAGTCCTCAACAAAATATTAGCAAACTGAATTTAACAGTACAATAAAAAGATCATACACCATGATCAATTGGGATTAATTCCAAGGATGCAAGAATGGTTCAATGTTGGCAAATGAATCAGTGTGATACAGCACATTAATGAATTGTAGAATAAAAATCATATGATCATCTGAACTGATGCAAAAATGTTTTGACAAATTAAGCATCCTTCTTTTTTTTTTTTTTTAACAAAACCCTCAACCAAGTTGGTATAGATGGAACATACCTCAACATAATAAAGGCCGTATATGAGAAGCCCATAGCTAACATGATATTCAGTGGTAAAAAGCATTTTCCTCTAAGATCAGGAAAAAGATAAGGATGCCCACTCTTGCCACTTTTATTCAACATAGTATTGGACGTCCTAGCCACAGCAATCAGACAAGAAAAAGAAATAAAAGGAATCCAAATTTGAAAGGAAAAAGTAGGACTGTCACTATTTGCAAATGACATGATACTATACATAGAAAATCTCAAAGACAGCACCAAAAAGCTCATCAATGAATTTGGAAAAGTTGCAAGATGCAAAATTACTATACAGAAATCGGTTGCATATCTATACACTAACAACGAACTATTGTAAAGAGAAATAAGGAAACAATCCCATTTTCCATCACATCAAAAAGCATAAAATACCTAAGTATAAATCTGCATAAGGAGTTAGAAGACCTATACCTAGAAAACTTTAAAACACTGATGAAAGAAATTGAAGATGATGCAAATAGATGGAAAGATATATATGTTGTGCATTGATTGGAAGAATTCATATTGTTAAAATGACCATATTCTCCAAGGCAATCTACAGATTCAATGCAATCCCTATCAAAATACCAATGGCATTTTTTCAAAAACTAGAACAAATAATTTAAAAATATTTATGGAAACACAAAACACCCCGAATAGCCAAAACAATCTTGAGAAAGAAGAATAAAGCTGGAGGAATCAGGCTCCTGGACTTCAGACTATACTGCAAAGCTACATTTATCAAAACAGTATGGTACTGGCACAGAAACAGACACATAGATCAATGGAACAGAATAGATAGTTCAGAAATAAAGCAAGAACTTATGGTCAATTAATCTAGAACAAAGGAGGCAAGAATATACAATGGGGAAAAGCTAGTCTTTTTAATCAGTGGTGCTTAGAAAACTGGACAGCTACATTTAAAAGCATGAAATTAGAACATTTTCTCATACCATATGCAAACTCAAAGTGGAACAAAGACCTACATGTAAGACTGGAAAGTATAAAACTACTGGAAGAAAACATAGGCAGAACACTCTTTGACATAAATCGTAGCAATATTTTTTTGAACCTGTCTCCTAAGGCAAAGGAAACAAAAGTAAAAATAAGCAAATAGGACCTAATTAAACTGAAAAGCTTTTGCACAACAAAGGAATCCATTTGCAAAACAAAAACACAACTTACTGAATGGGTGAAAATATTTGCAAATGATGCAACCAACAAGGGGTTACTTAATATCCAAAATATATAAACACCTTATACAACTCAATACCAAAAAAAGAACCTGGTTAGAAAACGGGCAGAAGACCTGAACAGATATTTTTCCTAAGAAGACATATAGATGGGCAACAGGGACATGAGAAGATGCTCAGCATTGCTAATGATCAGAGAAATGCTAATCAAAGGCACAGTGAGATATCACCTCACACCTGTCAGAATGCTGTCATCAAAAAGACCACAAATAACAAGTGTTGGTGAGGATGTGGAAGAAAGGGAATCATTATACACTGTTGGTGGGAATGTAAATTGGTGCAGCCACTGTGGAAAACAGTATGGACATTCCTCATAAAACTAAAAATGGGACTACCACGTGACCCAGCAATTCCACTCTTGGGTATATATCCAAAGACATAAAAATGCTTTAAGGTAGGCATTATTAACTCCCATGTAATAGATGAAGAAACTGAGTCTTGGAGAGGTT
Source organism: Stenella coeruleoalba (assembly GCF_951394435.1). Taxonomy (NCBI): domain Eukaryota; kingdom Metazoa; phylum Chordata; class Mammalia; order Artiodactyla; family Delphinidae; genus Stenella; species Stenella coeruleoalba. The sequence continues at coordinate 19,736,186 of NC_137155.1, read as the reverse complement.
AAGTCTCTCAGCTGGTAAATAGGTTAGCTGGAATTTGAACCAGACTTAACCTTGGCTTACTTTTAACTTTTAACTTACTTTTACTTTTAACCACATTGCACTTCCTTCCTTCAAGTGAAAAATCTATGATTTAACACTTTTCCCTGTAAATTTTTATTTGGCTATTTATAAATAATTTATGTATCTATGAAACTTTTTAATGACTGTGGGAAAATGTATAAGGAAGTTATAGGATTTTGAAATGTTTTGGAAGTATGAATGAGTTAAATTTATCCTATTTCTGTCATGTGTATATGTATAAAATTACACAACTTCAGGGCTGTACAGGAACTTTGGAACCAGTTATAGTGTTTGACCAACCTTATTTTACATGTGAGAAGACTGAGACCCAAAAGAGGTTAAGTGGTTGTCTGCAGCTTTGTATTTTCATTTCTCTGGTCTCTGCTACTAACTCCTTTGTGACATTAGGCAAATCCTTAAATGATCCTGGTCTCAGTTTCTTTGTGTGTAAAACAAGAGGTTTGGATGAACCCCCCAAAAATCTTTCCATTTTAAAAATCTGTGTTTTTGTCATTGTTTCACTTACCTTTTCAAGTATTCTTTGGGTGAAATTCTTTTATAAGGTGTTAATGAGGCAGGTTGTGGATTCAGGCGTAAAAGCATGGTACAGAGGTTCTGATTATAAGACATGGGAGTGAGAATCTGCTGGCTTTTTGGCTTTTAGATTTTCCTAATAATTGATTTCTTGTTTGGCTTCTTCAGGACATCATATCACTTATTGGCTCCCATAATCTAAACTTGTCTGTTTACCTCATATTTTTCTGTGTTTCCTCTTTAAGCAATATACTCAATTATTTTAATAAAGTGATACATGTTTACTGTAAAAAAATCAGAAAGTACTCATGAGCACAGGGGTAGAAAATAAGTCATTCATAATCCCAGCATCCAAAGATAACTTTTAATAATTTGAGAGACATTTTTAAAAACAAAAAGCACAGCTGTGACATCATACAGCACCTCTTGTTATAAACTGCCCCCTCAGCCCCACCCTGGGCAATGTACTGTGGACACTTGCACTGTCTGACCTATTCTCATAGTTTAATTTGAAGAGAATCATGTTCTATATTTATAACACAATTATAGCATTATACAAATGCTTTCTGTTTTTCCTGTGGTGATTTCTACAAAGAGGATTTTTTTTAAAAGGTTAGAGCTATAAATTTTAAATGTTCCTGAGCAGATCCAGCATTTGACTACTTGACCTATTCCTCAGAAGAACAGCTTTTGTCATCACCCCCAGGTGGACTGCTGTTCTTGCGTCTCGGTCATCATGCCTTGCTCATATAAACCAAACAAAAGCGCCCCACGAGCAGCATGATTGGGCCACTCCCATAGCTTTTGCTCCAGCCTGAGGCACTCTTAAAACTGTGATCAGAACAGTTCTCCCTAATGCAAATTCTGTTTCTTAATAATCTTATGTCTGTAGGGAAGTGCTCCACTGGATGGGTGTACTTGATTTTTACAAAGAAGAAACAGAAAATGCTGTTGGCATGCAGTGCCTTACTAAAAGAGAAATGCTGTTGGCATGCAGTGCCTTACTAAAAGAGAAAAGTAACCATTGGCTAATTTCTTAACGTTTATAAGCCTCAGTATTCTGTCTGTAAATTGAGAATTATAATAGTATCCTCTGCCAAGGGTCACTTGAAGATTAAATGAGAGAAGGCATTTGAAGTGCTTAAAACTGTGCCTGGCATCAGAATATGCATTCAGTATTGTTCGTAAAAAAAATTTGTCTCATATTGATTTTAAATGAACTTTAATAACTTTATTCTTATGCAGAAGACTTAACCAATGGCTCATATGATGATATCCTAAATGCTGAACAACTTCAGAAACTCCTTTACCTGCTTGAGTCTACTGAGGATCCTGTCATTATCGAAAGAGCTTTGGTCACTCTGGGTAACAATGCAGCCTTTTCAGTCAACCAAGTGAGTACCCTAGTCTCTGCAAACACGTTCCTCCTATTCTCACACACCAGCACCAATTGTCACCGTGATAAGTTACTTAACCTCTCAGAGCCTCGATTTTTTCATCTATATAGTATGGCTGTGGATACCTACAGAATAACGTTTGTTTACTTCTGAAAAGCACAGCCTAATAGTAATACGAGTAGTAATAGGATTCTAGATCAAGATCCTTATGAAGTTGGTCACTGGCATCACATTTGTAATAAGTGTATCTAATCAACACTTAGCATTGCGTGGCCTTTTTAATTATTTAAAGTTCAGCAGTGCTGCAGTAGAGCAACAAAAGCATCTGACATTTAAGTACATGTTTTACATTGTACACAGGGCTTATGAGGATGGTTCTGATGCAGGTGCTCCCTAGACCACACGCTGACAACCACGGACCAATGTAAATGGCCTCTGCTTCCTCCCCCCACTACCCATGGAGAAAAGTAAAACAGTTTTTGTCATTATTTTCAGCTAATGCCCTTTCTTAACATTGTCATGCATGCACAGTTTTGAATTTATACTTCATTTTAGTCCGTATTTATCCATCATGTCAAGGTTTACTCTAAAGCTCTAGCGATTTATAGGGAGATACAAGGAATATTTGTCTGTTACTCACATTTCAGTTGTAAATGACAGAACCCAACTTAAATTATTTCAAACCAAAAAGGGAAAATATTGAGCTCAGTTAACTTGGACATCCAAGGGTATCATTGGTTTCAGGCACAAGTGTGAATATAGTTCACGGTTACAGAAAAAATTATCAGACCTTCTCTTTCTCTGTCTTTTGGCTGCTTATCCCTGCTTCTTTTTGTGTTTTGATCTCTGTCTCTCTGGCCACAAAGAGGTTTTCTTCACAGGGATGGAAAGAAAGCCACTGGCCTCTCAAGCCTTCATCATTGTAGCTTATGATCTGAAAGGTGGAGTTGCTCTGCTAGGATGAGTGCCAACCCTTTGGATTGATTGTTGGGCCAAAGCACCCTGGACCATGATTACCAAGGCCTGGCTCACATGTGCATCCTGCAGCCAAAAACAACAGGGATGGGTGTGAACACAATTGACCAGCAGTCCCACCAGGGACTATATAGGATAGAGGAGGTGTTGTGTCTGCCCCAATAGATAGAGGGGTGCCTGGCAGACGGAAACAACAGATGGTGACTAGCTTATTAGCATGCCTGTATTGGGGTTATTTCCGATGCCATAGTTTTATATTCCTCTGAAACAAACTGTAGTCAGAGTGAGGGGGTCAGAAGCCACTGGTAAACAAGTACTTTCTTCAGTAATGGGAGTTGGTGTCCCTCGTCATCAATTATAATGCCTTCATCTGCTTTAACAGTACAGTTTTTTTTGTTTTTTGTTTTTAAAAAGGGCTGTTTTCTAGTAACCACACGTTCTTTGAAAGAACCTGGAATTGCAGAGGGAAAACTTCTTTATCTCTTTTTCTGATAGAATGGCATGTTTTGGCCTGACAGGAGTCATTTTCAGCTTATTTCTCTTGTGAGGAATGAAAGTTTATGTCTCTTTCAACGTTGGGACAAAGGCACATAGTATTTAGTGTTGCAGTTGATTGTGAGAAATCTCCAGATTATTTTTCCTCTGAAAATTTGGGCACCATTTCCAAACTGTGTGGAACTTTAATACTTCAAGATGTTAATAAGTTTTCTTCCTCTCCCCCAACTGAAAAATGATCTTCTTTATGGATAAAGTTTATAGAAGTACTATATTCAATACTCCCCTCTCGGAGATTCCAATGCACACGAACATAGGATTGCGTCAAAATAAAGAGACGTGTTTAGTCTTGTTATACCCAGAGTTTCTCAAAGTTACTTATCCATGAAAGCTCCCTTTTTTTTAATGGAGCATCTACTAAAATCTTGAGGGATTAGTCTTCCAAAGTATTCATTTTAGCAAAACAATACTGTAGTGTTCTAAATCTTAATGCATTTCCAAATTGGCCTGTAATAGAGATATAACTTATTTCAAAGTAAAATAATTTTGTTTGTAAATTGCTTTGAGATCATTATAGTAGCTCTTGTAGTAGATATAAATCTTCATTGTATATCTCCATGCTATAGTTTAAATATTACATATATTAATAATTTATTTTCAATTGGTTTCTTTACCTATAAAATTATGGGTAGTAAACTTTTTTGAAAAATAGGAATCAGAGGTTGTATGTGGGAACAGTATTTCCAAAGAGTCATTAGTTTTTATTTGTATTTGTAGATGCAAAGAATATAATGCAGGGGGGTGCATTTTGAAGTCATGGTCCTGTTTTTTCCTTCTTAGGTCACGATCCGTGAATTGGGTGGTATTCCAATCATTGGAAGCAAAATCAACAATCCCAACCAGAGTATTAAAGAGAAAGCTTTAAATGCACTGAATAACCTGAGTGTGAATGTTGAAAATCAAATAAAGATAAAGGTAAGTTATCTGAAATCACAAAAGGTAAGGATTTCTGTAAATGAAAGAGAAAAATAACAAAAAGGTAAGTAATGAAATTTTAGTAGGCCATACTTTATAACTTTATAGCCAAGAATTATTTTTATTTTTTTCCAGCTTTATTGAGATATAATTGACATAAATATTGTATAAGTTTAAGGTATACGACATGATGATTTGATACACATATATATTGCAAATGATGGCTGCTACTGTATAGCATTGGCAAACACCTCCATCACCTCATAATTACCTGTGCATGCATGTGTGTGTGTGGTGAGAACATCTGAGATCTACTCTCTTAGCAACGTGCAAGTATACAATATAGTATTGTTAACTATAGTCACCTTGCTGTACATTTGACTCCACAACTTATTCACCTGATAACTTTGTCTGCTTTGATCACATCTCCCCATTTCCTTCACCTGAACATTCTCCTCTCTGTTTCTGTGAGTTTGGCTTTTTCACATCCCACATGTAAATAGGATCATTCATTGTTTGTCTTCTCTGTCAGACTTATTTCACTTAACGTAATGCCCTCAAGGTCCGTCCATTTCTCACAAATAGCAGGATTTCCTTTTTTATAGTGAATAGTATTCCATTGTATATACACACATTTCCTTTATCCATTTGTCCATTGATTGACACTTAGGTTATTTCTATGTCTTAGCTATTGTGACTAACACTGCAGTGAACACGGGAGTGCAGATGTCGCGTTGAGATAGTGATTTTGTTTTCTTTGGATATATACCCAGAAGTGGGATTACTGGATCATATGGTAGTTCTATTTTAAATTTTTTGAAGAATATCCATACTGGTTTCCATAGTGGCTGCACCAACCACCAACAGTACACAAGGGTTCCTTTTTCTCCGCATCCTTGCCAGCACTTGTTACTTCTTGTCTTTTTGATAACCACTCTACTAGGTGTGAGGTGATATCTCACGGTGGTTTTGATTTGCATTTCCCTAATGATTAGTGACGTTGAACATCTTTTCGTGAACCTATTGACCATTTGTATGTCTTTGGAAACATGTCTGTTCAGGCCCTCTGCTCATTTTTATGGAGACTAAGTCAGAGGAAGGAGGGACCTGAACCAGCCAATAAGAAGTGCAGTGGACTTCTGAATTGGGGGTTCAGTTTAATCCAAGTGTGGTAAAGGAACCAGGCCAAAGTCAGATGACATCAGCAGGAAGACACAATAAATGAGGAAATTATGTTAATTCAACATTTATTGAGCTCCTGCTCTGTGTTAACAGAGTTTAGAAATGAACGTGATTAGCTCTTGTTTTAAGAAAGCTAGAAGGAGGGATGAGGCAAGTCCACAAATAGTTGTAATTCAAGGCAGAACATGATGAAATACTTTAAGGAAAAATACAAGTAAAATATCATTGAATACACAGAAAGGAGAGATTTCATTCAGAAGTTTCTGTAAAAGGTAGAGCCCAAGATGGCTCTTAAGACTGTCTAAGCTTTCTACGGGCAGAGTTGGGGAAGGAGGGAATCACAAGAGAAAGGAACAAGGTGAGGTGGGCACGGCTCCAGGAATAACTGAGCTGGCCCATTTGGTAATCTTGTTGCTAGAACTGAAATGGAGAAAAGATTCAGAGCTAATAAGGATGTAAATGCTCAGCACATTTTATGAAATGCTTTGAAAGACATGAGCATCCTGTGAAAATACATGATTTATAATGATTCTAAGGAAATGCCATTTTTTAAAAGGATGGATGTATAATGAAATGGTGACCCAGGACAGCCAGATGGATTTGTAAATATCATTTAGATCTTGAAACCAGATTAAAATTGTAATCTCTCCTTGCTTTACTGCCATTAGGTAACATGAATACATTTGGATATTTTTAAAAGTTAATACTGGCTTATGGGACAGTTGGTAATTCCTTAGCATTTTATATTAGGGAATTTTTCTTACCAATTAGAATGTTTGGTGGAGTTCAGACTTAGGTGAATACCAATTATTTGTGAGACATAACTTTTCCAAGCTGGAGAGATCATGGCCAAACATAGAAAATAGAGTTTCAGAAAAATTTCCATCACCCTGGGTTTAGTTTAGATCTGTCATGTGTGAAATAGGAGTACTACTGGCATTGCATTACTTTTTGCCAGTGGCGGTTTACAATATTATGAAGGAGTAGTTCATATACATATACCTCGGTAAATAAGAACCTTGGGCCAAATAGAGTTTGCCTCTGCTTTTTTTTTTTTAATTAATTAATTAATTTTTGGCTGTGTTGGGTCTTAGTTGCTGTGCGCAGGCTTTTCTCTAGTTGCTGTGAGCGGGGGCTACACTTCGTTGCGGTGTGCGGGCTTCTCATTGTCGAGGCTTCTCTTGTTGCGGAGCACGGGCTCTAGGTGCGCGGGCTTCGATAGTTGTGGCACGTGGGCTCAGTAGTTGTGGTGCGTGGGCTCTAGAGTGCAGACTCAGTAGTTGTGGCGCACAGGCTTAGTTGCTCCACAGCATGTGGGATCTTCCTGGACCAGGAAGATCCTGCCCGTGTCCCTTGCATGGGCAGGCGGATTCTTAACCACTGCACCACCAGGGAAGCCTTCTGCTTACTTTTGAAGGAAAGAACTCTAAAGAAAAGTCCTATTTGACTTTGTGTCTCCCCCATTCTTTACTTCTAACATGATATCACCCCTAGATCCTACTGTTCAGGTACTTAACCATGGTACAAAATGGCCCTACAGGTCTTCTTCCTCATCCAAGTGTGCCCAGACACAGAAAGGCAGACTGGGTTGGGAGGCCCCCCATTGGTGTTGGGAGCATGGTCTCTGGGGTTGGACACTGCTCCACCAGCTCGTTACATTGGGCAGGGGGTCCAAGCTCTTGGAAGAGTTTAAAGTCCTTGTCAGTAAAATGGCCATAATAACACTGCCTCATTAGAGTTGTCTCAGGGCTGAAGTGAGGTATATCTGTAAAATGCTCCATGCCTCCCATTAACAAGGGCAGCTTAAAAAAAAAAAAAAGTCACCCAAGTTTGAGGGCTGGATACAAATACCATCTTTCCTAAGGAGCAAGTCTCATCCTGAACAATCACCCTGTTCTGCTGTGCAGAAAAGTTACGGTTCAATAGAAAAATTTTGGAGATCCTAAGACGCTCACTTTTTCCCCGCCTTCAGGTGTACGTCAGTCAAGTCTGTGAGGATGTCTTCTCCGGCCCCCTGAACTCCGCTGTGCAGCTGGCCGGACTGAGGTTGTTAACAAACATGACAGTGACCAATGACCACCAGCACATGCTTAGCTGTTACATTACAGACCTGTTCCACTTGTTGCTCACGGGAAACGGAGGCACCAAGGTATGAAGGAAGTGGTTGGTCATTACTTGCAGTACAAACAGCTATTGCATCCAGTTTATTAAGATTGGAATTCAGTTTACAAGTCACCCGTCTTAAGTTGATACTCCTCAAAAAAGAAAGTTCAAAGTTTACTAAAAACCCTTACATGGGCGCAAGAAAGTATATTATTTTTATACCCTAATGTTGAATTTCAAAGTTAACTTGTGAAAATAATCTGTTGTTTCACTTATCAATAGATGGGTATTCATTTGGTTTTCTGAAAATCAGTTTACCTTTTACTGAAGTGAAATAGCTAGCTTCACCGGCACCAGATACAGGACCATTGTGATTCAAAGAAGTCTTTGAGTGACAGTGCTGGGTAATTGAGTTTTTTGCTTACCTCAGGGTTAACAGAACTTTTTTTTTGATTCGACCATTGTGTGTTGTAAAATCTTTCCGACACTGATACTTTTAAGTTTCAGTAATGCATGTCTCAGTGCTCCACTTTGACCTGTTATGTATCAATAGATGTAGGAGGCAACAGAGTTGGAGCTGAATTAACTGGGACACCCTGTGAAAACTGCTTGAGTAAAGCCCTCATATTGGTGTGCATTCTTACCAAGCACCACTTTTCAAGAAATACCATAAAAACAGAAGGTAGAGTAATCAAAGGCTCTAATTAGTTGAGTCAGTTGTTCATCAGTGTTTTACTGTATTGGTCTGTGTTCTCTGGCAGAGTTGAAAAAAATGCATGAGCATTTTAGAAGGACTAAATGTGAAGCCAAACTCCAGATAATCAAGTTCACTGAAGTTACTTCTGAGGTTATCAAATTGTGATTACAGCAGAGCCTTACTATAGTCCTTTTAAAATTTGTTCTGAGATGTTTTTATATGGGTTTTCCACATTTCAGGTAGCCAGACTTACTTAGATCTGGTCCAAGATGTACCCGAAGGCACTCAAAATTAAATGTAATAATTGTATTAGCAATATTTTAGGAATAATGTTCCATCCATAGGCAATTTCCAAATGCACACACCCGTCAACACCCCTCTCTCCAGGGGAGCAAGGTAACTTCCAGCCCTTGACCCCATAGAAACTGCATTCTCTCTACCGCATGGCATTGGAGCTGTTGGAAACTCCTCTGTTCTCTCTGCAGCTACTTTGCCCAAAACCTCAGAGGCACGTTGTGTTCAGAGCCAAGTACCTCTGGCCTTGGGGCTGTATATATCTGTCTCAGAGATGGTTTGTATATATATATTTTTTAACATCTTTATTGGGGTATAATTGCTTTACAATGGTGTGTTAGTTTCTGCTTTATAACAAAGTGCATCAGTTATACATATGTTCCCATATCTCTTCCCTCTTGCGTCTCCCTCCCTCCCACCCTCCCTATCCCACCCCTCCAGGCTGTCACAAAGCACCGAGCCAATATCCCTGTGCCATGCGGCTGCTTCCCACTAGCTATCTACCTTACTACGTTTGTTAGTGTGTATATGTCCATGACTCTCTCTCGCCCTGTCATAGCTCACCCTTCCCCCTCCTCATAACCTCAAGTCCGTTCTCTAGGAGGTCTGCGTCTTTATTCCTGCCTTACCCCTAGGTTCTTCATGACATTTTTTTTTCTTAAATTCCATATATATGTGTTAGCATACGGTATTTGTCTTTCTCTTTCTGACTTACTTCACTCTGTATGACAGACTCTAGGTCTATCCACCTCATTACAAATAGCTCAATTTCGTTTCTTTTTATGGCTGAGTAATATTCCATTGTATATATGTGCCACATCTTCTTTATCCATTCATCCGATGATGGGCACTTAGGTCGTTTCCATCTCCGGGCTATTGTAAATAGAGCTGCAATGAACATTTTGGTATATGACTCTTTTTGAATTTCGGTTTTCTCAGGGTATATGCCCAGTAGTGGGATTGCTGGGTCCATATGGTAGTTCCATTTGTAGTTTTTTAAGGAACCTCCATACTGTTCTCCATAGTGGCTGAACCAATTCACATTCCCACCAGCAGTGCAAGAGTGTTCCCTTTTCTCCACACCCTCTCCAGCATTTATTGTTTCTAGATTTTTTGATGATGGCCATTCTGACTGGTGTGAGATGATATCTCATTGTAGTTTTGATTTGCATTTCTCTGATGATTAATGATGTTGAGCATTCTTTCATGTGTTTGTTGGCAGTCTGTATATCTTCTTTGGAGAAATGTCTATGTAGGTCTTCTGCCCATTTTTGGATTGGGTTGTTTGTTTTTTTGTTATTGAGCTGCATGAGCTGCTTGTAAATTTTGGAGATTAATCCTTTGTCAGTTGCTTCATTTGCAAATATTTTCTCCCATTCTGAGGGTTGTCTTTTGGTCTTGTTTATGGTTTCCTTTGCTGTGCAAAAGCTTTGAAGTTTCATTAGGTACCATTTGTTTATTTTTGTTTTTATTTCCATTACTCTAGGAGGTGGGTCAGAAAGGATCTTGCTGTGATTTATGTCATAGAGTGTTCTGCCTATGTTTTCCTCTAAGAGTTTGATAGTTTCTGGCCTTATATTTAGGTCTTTAATCCATTTTGAGCTTATTTTTGTGTATGGTGTTAGGGAGTGATCTAATCTCATACTTTTACATGTACCTGTCCAGTTTTCCCAGCACCACTTATTGAAGAGGCTGTCCTTTCTCCAGTGTACATTCCTGCCACCTTTATCAAAGATAAGGTGTCCATATGTGCATGGGTTTATCTCTGGGCTTTCTATCCTGTTCCATTGATCTATCTTTCTGTTTTTGTGCCAGTACCATACCGTCTTGATAACTGTAGCTTTGTAGTATAGTCTGAAGTCAGGGAGCCTGATTCCTCCAGTTCCTTTTTTCGTTCTCAAGATTGCTTTGGCTATTCGGGATCTTTTGTGTTTCCATACAAATTGCAAAATTTTTTGTTCTACTTCTGTGAAAAATGCCAGTGGTAGTTTGATAGGGATTGCATTGAATCTATAGATTGCTTTGGGTAGTAGAGTCATTTTCACAATGTTGATTCTTCCAATCCAAGAACATGGTATATCTCTCCATCTATTTGTATCATCTTTAATTTCTTTCATCAGTGTCTTATAATTTTCTGCATACAGGCCTTTTGTCTCCTTAGGTAGGTTTATTCCTAGATATTTTATTCTTTTTGTTGCAATGGTGAATGGGAGTGTTTTCTTGATTTCACTTTCAGATTTTTCATCATTAGTATATAGGAATGCCAGAGATTTCTGTGCATTAATTTTGTATCCTGCCACTTTACCAAATTCATTGATTAGCTCTAGTAGTTTTCTGGTAGCATCTTTAGGATTCTCTATGTATAGGATCATGTCATCTGCAAACAGTGACAGCTTTACTTCTTCTTTTCCGATTTGGATTCCTTTTCTTTCCTTTTCTTCTCTGATTGCTGTGGCTGAAACTTCCAAAACTATGTTGAAAAAGAGTGGTGAGAGTGGGCAACCTTGTCTTGTTCCTGATCTTAGTGGAAATGCTTTCAGTTTTTCACCATTGAGGATGATGTTTGCTGTGGGCTTGTCATATATGGCCTTTATTATGTTGAGGAAAGTTCCCTCTATGCCTACTTTCTGCAGGGTTTTTATCATAAATGGGTGTTGAATTTTGTCAAAAGCTTTCTCTGCATCTATTGAGATGATCATATGGTTTTTCTCCTTCAATTTGTTAATATGGTTTATCACATTGATAGATTTGCGTATATTGAAGAATCCTTGCATTCCTGGAATAAACCCCACTTGATCATGGTGTATGATCCTTTTAATGTGCTGTTCGATTCTGTTTGCTAGTATTTTGTTGAGGATTTTTGCATCTATGTTCATCAGTGATATTGGCCTGTAGTTTTCTTTCTTTGTGACATCCTTGTCTGGTTTTGGTATCAAGGTGATGGTGGCCTCGTAGAAGGAGTTTGGGAGTGTTCCTCCCTCTGCTATATTTTGGAAGAGTTTGAGAAGGATAGGCGTTAGCTCTTCTCTAAATGTTTGATAGAATTCGCCTGTGAAGCCATCTGGTCCTGGGCTTTTCTGTGTTGGAAGATTTTTAATCACAGTTTCAATTTCAGTGCTTGTGATTGGTCTGTTCATATTTTCTATTTCTTCCTCATTCAGTCTTGGCAGGTTGTGCATTTCTAAGAATTTGTCCATTTCTTCCAGATTGTCCATTTTATTGGCATAGAGTTGCTTGTAGTAATCTCTCATGATCTCTTTTATTTCTGCAGTGTCAGTTGTTACCTCTCCTTTTTCATTTCTAATTCTATTGATTTGAGTCTTCTCCCTTTTTTTCTTGATGAGTCTGGCTAGTGGTTTATCTATTTTGTTTATCTTCTCAAAGAACCAGCTTTTAGTTTTATTGATCTTGCTATTGTTTCCTTCATTTCTTTTTCATTTATTTCTGATCTGATTTTTATGATTTCTTTCCTTCTGCTAGCTTTGGGGTTTTTTTGTTCTTCTTTCTCTAATTGCTTGAGGTGCAAGGTTAGGTTGTTTATTCTAGATGTTTCCTGCTTCTTAAGGTGGGCTTGTATTGCTATAAACTTCCCCCTTAGAACTGCTTTTGCTGCATCCCACAAGTTTTGGGTCGTTGTGTCTCCATTGTCATTTGTTTCTAGGTATTTTTTGATTTCCTCTTTGATTTCTTCAGTGATCACTTCATTATTAAGTAGTGTATTGTTTAGCCTCCATGTGTTTGTATCTTTTACAGATCTTTTCCTGTAATTAATAATCTAGTCTCATGGCGTTGTGGTCAGAAAAGATACTTGATACAATTTCAATTTTCTTAAATTTACCAAGGCTTGATTTGTGACCCAAGATATGATCTATCCTGGAGAATGTTCCATGAGCACTTGAGAAAAATGTGTATTCTGTTGTTTTTGGATGGAGTGTCCTATAAATATCAATTAAGTCCATCTTGTTTAATGTATCATTTAAAGCTTGTGTTTCCTTATTTATTTTCATTTTGGATGATCTGTCCATGGGTGAAAGTGGGGTGTTTAAGTCCCCTACTATGAATGTGTTACTGTCGATTTCCCCTTTTATGGCTGTTAGTATTTGCCTTATGTATTGAGGTGCTCCTATGTTGGGTGCATAAATATTTACAATTGTTATATCTTCTTCTTGGATCGATCCCTTGATCATTATGTAGTGTCCTTCTTTGTCTCTTTTAATAGTCCTTATTTTAAAGTCTATTTTGTCTGATATGAGAATTGCTACTCCAGCTTTCTTTTGGTTTCCATTTGCATGGAATATCTTTTTCCATCCCCTTACTTTCAGTCTGTATGTGTCTCTAGGTCTGAAGTGGGTCTCTTGTAGACAGCATATATAAGGGTCTTGTTTTTGTATCCATTCAGCTAATCTGTGTCTTTTGGTGGGAGCATTTAGTCCATTTACATTTAAGGTAATTATCGATATGTATGTTCCTATTCCCATTTTCTAAATTGTTTTGGGTTCGTTATTATAGGTCTTTTCCTTCTCTTGTGTTTCTTGCCTAGAGAAGATCCTTTAGCATTTGTTGTAAAGCTGGTTTGGTGGTGCTGAACTCTCTCAGCTTTTGCTTGTCTGTAAAGGTTTTAATTTCTCCATCAAATCTGAATGAGATCCTTGCTGGGTAGAGTAGTCTTGGCTGCAGGTTTTTCTCCTTCATCATTTTCAGTATGTCCTGCCACTCCCTTCTGGCTTGTAGGGTTTCTGCTGAGAGATCAGCTGTTAACCTTATGGGGATTCCCTTATGTGTTATTTGTTGTTTTTCCCTTGCTGCTTTTAATATGCTTTCTTTGTATTTAATTTTTGACAGTTTGATTAATATGTGTCTTGGTGTATTTCTCCTTGTATTTATCCTGTATGGCACTCTCTGTGCTTCCTGGACTTGATTAACTATTTCCTTTCCCATATTAGGGAAGTTTTCAACTATAATCTCTTGAAATATTTTCTCAGTCCCTTTCTTTTTCTCTTCCTCTTCTGGAACCCCTATAATTCGAATGTTGGTGCGTTTAATGTTGTCCCAGAGGTCTCTGAGACTGTCCTCAGTTCTTTTCATTCTTTTTTCTTTATTCTGCTCTGCAGTAGTTATTTCCACTATTTTATCTTCCAGGTCACTTATCCGTTCTTCTGCCTCAGTTATTCTGCTATTGATCCCATCTAGAGTACTTTTAATTTCATTTATTGTGTTGTTCATCGTTGCTTGTTTCATCTTTAGTTCTTCTAGGCCCTTGTTAACTGATTCTTGCATTTTGTCCATTCTATCTCCAAGATTTTGGATCATCTTTACTATCATTATTGTGAATTCTTTTTCAGGTAGACTGCCTATTTCCTCTTCATTTGTTAGGTCTGGTGCATTTTTATCTTGCTCCTTTATCTGCTGTGTGTTTTTCTGTCTTCTCATTTTGCTTATCTTACTGTGTTTGGGGTCTCCTTTTTGCAGGCTGCAGGTTCGTAGTTCCTGCTGTTTTTGATGTCTGTCTCCAGTGGCTAAGGTTGGTTCAGTGGGTTGTGTAGGCTTCCTGGTGGAGGGGACTAGTGCCTGTGTTGTGGTGGATGAGGCTGGATCTTGTCTCTCTAGTGGGCAGGTTCACGTCTGGTGGTGTGTTTTGGGGTGTCTGTGGCCTTATTATGATTTTAGGCAGCCTCTCTGCTAATGGGTGGGTTGTGTTCCTGTTTTGCTAGTTGTTTGGCATAGGTTGTCCAGCACTGTGGCTTGCTGGTCGTTGAGTGAAGCTGGGTGCTGGTGTTAAGATGGAGGTCTCTGGGAGATTTTCGCCGTTTGATATTATGTGGAGCTGGGAGATCTCTTGTTGACCAGTGTCCTGAAGTTGGCTCTCCTACCTCAGAGGCAGAGCCCTGCCTCCTGGCTGGAGCACCAAGAGCTTTTCATCCACACGGCTCAGAATAAAAGGGAGAAAAAGTAGAGGGAATTAGTAGAAGTGTGAGGAAAGAAAGAAGGAAAGGAGGGTAGGAAGGAAGGAAGAAAGAAAGAAGCAAAGAAGGAAAGAAGGCAAGAAGGAAAGAAAGGAGGGAGGGAGGGAGGAAGGAAGGAAGGAGGGAAAGAAGGAAAAAAGACAGAAAGAAAGAAGATACAGTAAAAATAAAATAAAGTATAATAAAGTTATTGAATTTAAAAATTCTTATTTAGAAAAAAAAAAGGATGGATAGAACCTTAGGACAAATGTTGGAAGCAAAGCTATACAGACAAAATCTTACACAGAAGCATGCACATACACCCTCACTAAAAGAGGTAAATGGGGAAAAATCATAAATCTTGCTGTCAGAGGCCACCTCCTCAATTTGGGATGATTCGTTGTCTGAAGGAGGGAAGGAAGGAAGGAAAGAAAGAAAGAAAGAACGAAGGTAAAGTATAATAACGTTATTAAAATTAAAGTTGATTATTAAGAAAAAATTTTTTTAAAAAAACCATGGACGGAGAGAACCCTAGGACAAATGGTGGAAGCAAGACTATACAGACAAGATCTCACACAGAAGCATACACATATACATTCACAAAAAGAGGAAAAGGGAAAAAAAATCATAGATCTTGCTCCTAAAGTCCACTTCCTTAATTAGGGATGATTGGTTGTCTATTCAGGTATTCCACAGATGCAGGGTATATCAAGTTGATTGTGGAGCTTTAATCCGCTGCTCCTGAGGCTGCTGGGAGAGATTTCCCTTTCTCTTCTTTGTTCGCACAGCTCCCAGGGTTCAGCTTTGGATTTGGCCCTGCCACTGCGTGTAGGTCGCTGGAGGGCGTCTGTTTTTTGCTCAGACAGGACGGGGTTAAGAGAGCCGCTGATTCGGGGGCTCTGGCGCACTCAGGCCGGCGGGGAGGGAGGGGCCCGTTGTGCGGGGCGGGCCTGCGGCGGCAAAGGCTGGCGTGACTTGGCACCAGCCTGAGGCGCGCTGTGCGTTCTCCCGGGGAAGTTGTCCCTGGATCCCGGGAACCTGGCAGTGGCGGGCTGCACAGGCTCCGCGGAAGAGGGTTGTGGAGAGTGACCTGTGCTCGCACCCAGGCCCCTCGGTGGCGGCAGCAGCAGCCTTAGCGTCTCCCGCCCGTCTCTGGGGTCCCCGCTTTTAGCCGTGGCTTGCGCCCGTCTCTGGGGTCCGCGCTTTTAGCCACGGCTCGCGCCCGTCTCTGGGGTTCGCGCTTTTAGCCGCGGCTCGCGCCCGTCTCCGGAGTTCCCTCAAGCAGCGTTCTTAAACTCCTCTCCTCACGCCCCAGGAAACAAAGAGGGAAGAAAAAGTCTCTTGCCTCTTAGGCAGGTGCAGACTTTTCCCCGGACTCCCTCCCGGCTAGCCGTGGTGCACTAACCCCTTCAGGCTATGTTCAAGCCGCCAACCCCAGTCCTCTCCCTGCGCTCGGTCCCAAACCGAAACCCGAGCCTCAGAGCCTCAGCTCGCAGCCCCGCCCGCCCCGGCGGGTGAGCAGACAAGCCTCTCGTCCTGGTGAGTGCCGGTCGGCACCGATCCTCTGTGCGGGAATCTCCCTGCTTTGCCCTCCGCACCCGCTGCTGTGCACTCCTCCGCGGCTTCGAAGCTCCCCCCTCCGCCCCCCGCAGTCTCCGCCCGCGAAGGGGCTTCCTAGTGTGTGGAAACTTTTCCTCCTTCACAGCTCCCTCCCAGTGGTGCAGGTGCCGTCCCTATTCTTTTGTCTCTGTTTTTTCTTTTGCCCTACCCAGGTACGTGGGGGAGTTTCTTGCCTTTTGGGAGGTCTGAGGTCTTCTGCCAGCGTTCAGTAGGTGTTCTGTAGGAGTTGTTCCACGTGTAGATGTATTTCTGGTGTATCTGTGGGGAGGAAGGTGATCTCCGCGTCTTACTCTTCCGCCATCTTCAAGGTCCCCCGGTTTATATTTTATGACATGTTGAAAGTGACTCACACCACAATACTATGTTCATTTTTGGTTTGTTTTGTTTTGCCACTACATTGCCTAGCAGGTATTTCTGGGATAGAAAATTTGCTTTTTTCGTCTGTCTGGGAGGCTAACCACCAGTTGTTTCTCCATTAAACAATGACTTTAGGGACTTTCCTGGCAGTCCAGTGGTTAAGACTTCGCCTTCCAATGCAGGGGGTTGCGGGTTCGATCCCTGGTCGGGGCCGCTTGGCCAAAACTCCAAAACATAAAACAGAAGCAATATTGTAACAAATTCAGTAAAGACTTAAAAAATGGTCCACCTCAAAAAAGTCTTTTAAAAAAAATGAGTTTAAAGTTGCAACTTGCAAATGAACTTTTGGATAATGATCCATTTGTAAGTGGAAGAATGTATCCATTTTAGATATTTTCTTAGTAAAAAACCACCAACATGAATTTTTTAAATCTTTATTTTTAATAAGTGATCTCACTCTACTATAATAACCTCTTGGGTTCAACACTGATTCATAACTAAATACGAATAGTAGAAGGTGAATTTAAATAAACCTTGTGTTTGCTACATCTGCCATGAGAACAAAAGTAAGTAATGGCTTAAAAGAAATGTCCTAGAGCCACCACAAGATGGCATATGTGACACAAGAAAAAGTTACGGTTCAATAGGACAGACCGTGGTTTCAAAACAAAATACCGTATACATGTTTAATCTGTAGTTCTACTCTAACTTTATATATATTTTTTCTCACCTTTAACACACGAGACGTAAACCCAGGTCACGAGTCTAAAAGCGGGCGGCTGATTTCTATCTTTCTATCTTTATACTTTTTATTTTATATTGGAGTATTGTTGATTTACAATGTTGTGTTAGTTTCAGGTGTACAGCAAAGTGATTCAGGTATACATATACATATTATTTTTCAAATTCTTTTCCCATTTAGATAAATACAAAATATTGAATAGAGTTACCCGAGCTATAGAGTAAGTCCTTCATGGTTATCTATTTTAAATAGTGTTTATATGTTAAACCAGAACTCCTAATTTATCCCTCCCAACACTATTCCCCGGTGGTCACCCTAAGTTTGTTTTTGAAGACTGTTTCTGTTTTGTAAATTAGTTCATTTGTATCATTTTTTTTTAGATTCCACATACAAGCGATATCATATGATGTTTGTCTTTCTCTGTCTGATTGACTTCACTTAGTATGATCATATCCAGGTCCATTCACGTTGCTACAAATGGCATTATTTCATTTTTTTAAGGCTGAGTAATATTTCCTTATATATGTACCACATCTTCTTTATCCATCCACCCGTCGATGGACATTTTAGTTGCTTCCATGTCTGGGCTAGTGTAAATAGCCCCGCAAGGAAGGTTGGGGTGTATGTGTCTTTTTGAGTTATGGTTTTCTCCGGATATACGCCTAGGAGTGGGATTGCCAGATCATATGGGCAGCTGTTTCTTAAGGAACCTCCCTACTCTTCTCCATAGTGGCAGTCACCAATTTACATTCCCACCGACAGTGTAGGAGGGTTCCCTTTTCTCCATGCCCTCTCCAGTATTGTTTGTAGACTTTTGGATGATGACCATTCTGACTGGTACCCCTTGATACCCCCTCGTGCTTTTTTTTTCTATTGGAGTATAATTGCTTTACAATATTGTGTTAGTTTCTGCTGTACAGTGAAGTGAATCAGCTATGTGTATACCTATATCCCCTCCCTTTTGGTCCTCCCTCCCATCTGCCTATTCCACCCCCCATCCCACCCATCTAGGTCGTGTCAGAGCACCGAGGTTAACTTCCTGTTTTATAGCAGGTACCTGCTAGCTCTCTATTTCATGCGTGGTGGTGTATATGTCGGTACTGATCTCACAATTCATCCCACCCTCCGCTTCCCCCACCCCGTGTCCACATGTCCTTTCTCTATGTCTGCATCTCTATTCCTGCCCTGCAAATACGTTAATGTGTACCATTTTCTAGATTCCATGTATATGCGTTAATATATAGTGCCTGTTACCAATTTACATTCCCACTGATAGCGTAAGAGGGTTCCTTTTTCTCCGTGTGCTTTCCAGTGTTTATTGTGTGTAGATTTAAAGATGATGGACATTCTGACTGATGGAACATGATGCCTCATTTTACTTTTCATTTGCATTTCTCTAGAAATAAGTGATGTTGAGCATCTTTTTTGTTCCTCTTGGCCACATGTATGTCTTCTTTGGAGAAATGTTTATTTAGGTCTTCTCATTGTTTGGGTTATTTTTTTATATTGAGCTTCATGAGCTCTTTGTATATTTTGGAAATTAACCCCTGTTGGTCACATCATTTGCAAATATTTTCTCCCATCCTGTAGGTTGTCTCATCGTTTCTATGGTTTCTTTTGCTGTGCAGAACCCTCCTGCACTCTTTGAAATTTATCATGAACATGTATTAATTTTATTTAAAAGTTTTAAATGATAAAAATAGTAAAAGTAGGGAAAGTCTTATATCTTTCTATTTAACAAATTAATATGTACAGTGTGATCAAAGGAATGTGTATTAGGATATGTATATGAGAAAATACCGAACTTAGTATCATTTCTAGTCATGGAAATGTGCATTTCATTTTCCTTTCTGCTTTTCTGTAGTTAAAAATAATGTTCTATAGTAAACACATAATGCCTTTGTAATTCGAAAAAGGTTTATATAATAATATCCGGGTCTCTTCCAGGGAGTAATGGAGGGCACATTTGTCACTTTTTCCTGATTTCAGTCTGCTCTCCCTGCTCCTCACTTTCTGCAATTTCAAGTATCTTGTAGAAAGTATACTTTTACATGACTCGCATTTTTTTTTTGGCTGCGTTGGGTCTTCGTTGCTGCGCGCAGAGTTTCTCTAGTTGTGGCGAGCCGGGGTTACTCGTCGTTGCGGTGCGTGGGCTTCTCATCACGGTGGCTTCTCTTGTTACAGAGTGTGGGCTCTAGAGCGCAGGCTCAGTAGTTGCAGCGCACGGGCTTAATTGCTCCGTGGCATGTGGGATCTTCTCGGACCAGGGCTCGAACCCGTGTCCCCCACATTGGCAGGTGGATTCATTTTTTTTTCTTTTTATATAGCAAGTTCTTATCAGTTATCTATTTTATACATGTTAGTGTATACATGTCAATCCCAATCTCCCCGTTCATCCCACCACCACCAACCCTCCGCCACTTTCCCCTTTTGGTGTCCACACGTTTGTCCCCTGCATCCGTGTGGCAGGCGGATTCTTAACCACTGCACCACCAGTGAAGCGCCACGACTCGCATTTTTAAAGGAAGAATTCCATTTGAATGTTTTCATTACTGACTTTTCAGTTATAAGTGATGAGTTCTGATATTTTGGCTAGTCAGCTATAAGATAACATTTGCTTATTTATGTCACTGCGTAGTTAAATGATTGTACAGTTTTTCACATAGAAACGATAAGCTCCAAGAATCATAGAAACCTAGTATAAAGCACCATATTGTTAGTCTTCATAACCAAACTATCCCCAAATTTTCATACTTGAAGTAGAAACAGGTTTGAGAGATTCGTTGTTTTTGTTCTAAAGATATTTCACTTAACAGTAATCGTAATAAAGATTATTTATGTAACACATGTTAAACTTACTCTGTGTTAGGTATTTCTGTGCGCCAGGGGTAGGTAGCTAAGATGTTCATTATTTTCTCCCTGTCTCCCTATCAGTATCATTGGAAAACTAAGGTTTTAAATAAGAGGAATTGAGAAAGCTTCGTGGAATGGAGAAAATTTGAGTCAGACGTTGAAGAATAGGCAGGACTTTAAAATGTGGACTTGGTTGGGGGACAGCATGCCAGGGAGAGAAAACCCACGCTTGCTAGTCTGAAATAAACTAATGTTCTTATTTCAGGTTCAAGTTTTAAAACTGCTTTTGAATTTGTCGGAAAATCCAGCCATGACAGATGGACTCCTTGGTGCCAAAGTAAGTTCAGTAGCTTACATATTTGTTTTGTCCATACAAATATATAGATTTGGACAGACAGATCTGGAAGGAAAGGACTTACCTCAAATATTAACAGGGATTATCTCTGAGGAGCAATATTAGAGGTGGGGTTTTTTTTTTGGTTCTTTCTGCTGATATGAATTTCCTGTAATTTCTGTAATGAACGTATTTTACTTTTAAAAATCATTTTGAAAAGTTCTCCCTAGCAATAATGAATTACATTTTTTCTGTCTATGTCCAATTTGGGGTACTTATATATCATCACGTTTTATATTTGACCTGCTTATGTTCAGTGTATCTTAGTATCCACTGACACACTAGTATTTATGGAGGCCGCAGTATGTGCCTGATGCCAGGCTGAGTGCCAGGATACACCAGTGAGTACAGCATTACCTGGTGCTTGTCCTCGTGAGCTTACAGTCTAGGGAGAGGAGACAAAAATATGTAAGAAAGGAGCAGTTAAAAGCTGTGGTATTTTGAAGGAAGCATAGGTTAGTGCTGTGGTAGAATGGACCTCACGTCCTATAGAAAAGGGACCCTGTCATATTCATCTGCTCGGCCCTATGCCCTGCACACTGTGTTTGGTGAATTAATGAGTTTCCATGATGACTGTATATGATGGATCTTAAAGAGGAAATGGGTGTTTTTCCAAATGACTACATTCTAGGATTCCAAGGAAATAGTATTAACCTCTCTTTTCCATTAGTATATGACATAGGAGTGCCTAAGATTTTACACATTTACGTTACGCAGTCTTAGGGATAGTTTTCTATGACAAGATCTTTAAAATGCATTTACTACAGCTTTAAAATGTGAACATACACATGGAAAATGTTTTCGTATATTTTTTCATCTTCATTGTTTCCTACTTCAGGTGGATTCATCATTCCTTTCCCTTTATGATGGCCATGTAGCAAAGGAGATTCTTCTTCGAGTTCTCACACTGTTTCAGAATATAACTACCTGCCTCGAAAAGGAAGGCCGTTTAGCTATTCAGCCAACTTTCACTGAAGGTTCACTGTTTTACCTGTTATATGGAGAAGAATGTGCCCAGAAAATGAGAGCTTTAGTTTATCACCATGATGCAGATGTGAAGGAAAAGGTAACAATGATACCAAAATTCTAACTGGTTGGTCATATTTTTCCAAAGAGTAATGCAGTCTAGAAATAATACACATAAACGTCTCATTTTTCACCTTCCTTACAAAGGGATTCTTTGAACTGCTGAATTTAAACAAACAGTAAATATCACCTTCCATCATTAACACAGCTACAACTTGCCCTGGTCTCGGACCATTTTATTGATACCAAAATAAGAGCTTGTTCTGAAACCATTTTGTTTTTATTTTGCTTTTTGCTAAGCTACTTCAGTTATCCTCTACAGGGAGTGACAGTGACCTTTTTATGTGTAAGCTACCCTTCCACTGTTGGCAGTGATTTGCAGTTATGCATCTGGGACAGCAGCAGTATGTTTCATAAGCGCCCTAGGAAGGACCCGAGATCAATCCCAGACTCCCAAGGCCACCTGCCACTCTTTCAGGTCTGTTCTAATCATTAGAATCTATTCTAGTCTATGTAAACTGTTAGAAATGTTTCCTAGTACTCACCCACTCCCATTCAGTTTGATGTGTATAACATACTGGGATCAATCAAAATCCATCCAAAGGCAAAGGCAATTGGTTAAATCAGTTATATAGTCTTTAAAGAGAATGAAGCAAGTCTGAATGTGCTGATATGGAAAGACATCCATGAAATATGGTTGTTTTTCAAAATACATGTTGTAGGAAATATGACCCCATTTGTGGTTTTCTTAAATCAAAAAATTTATGCTTATATATGGACAGAACACTTCTTTCATATATAGGCATTTTGGTATATATATCTAGAATGAAAGCCACACTCCTGAGAATAGGATTAGGGAGTAAGGAAATGACTTTTCTATGTACACCTTCTAGTGTGTACATAGAATTTTGTGTACATTGTGTACATTTGAATTTTTTACTCTGGGCATAAATTTCATAATTTTTTTAAATAAGAAAAATGTCACAGGATTATTTTCTCCCCTTAATTGAAAGAAGTTTTATTAATTTTCACCCATATTTTACATGATTAAAATTACAAGATATGAAAAATTCTCAGCAGTTATTTTTAATAGTATTTTTATCCCATAAGCTACTCTTAACAATTCGAATTCAGCCAGGTTCCCCCCTCCAGGTTTTGTAATATTCAAGTTCATAACCACCACCATGCTTAGTTATTAAGTAAATCAATTTGTAAGCAGAAGCTTTCCTAGTCATGTATTTAAGGCAAAGCTTTAAGAGAAGAGTACTTTAAATTTCATTTGTAAATACATAGATTTCCATAGGAAGTCACAATCCTCAAACAGAAAAATGGGCTTTATCAGGGTTATCCTGATACAGAAATGAAACTTGGGAGACATATTTTTACAGTATAAATATGATGAAAATGTGAAAATTCTGAATTAGCTACAGCAGTAATAATGTACATTATGAAGGCTAAGGATCATTTATCAAGTGATGCACATAAGTATTAACTCCCTGAAAGGCACATTTCTTTATAACAATTTTGCTTAATCTTCCTCCTTGTTTACTGAAAATATATATTCAAAATGTACACACATTAAAACGAAGATTTGATTTCAATGTGCGGTAGCAGCATTGGATTCTAAAACACCCTCTCTTCTTTTCCTCTATTATTAGTTTGAACAAATAACGTTTCCTGGAGATGAGAGCATTGAGTTTGAAATGTCAAAATGCTAGAGAAAAGGGGGGAGTCATCTAGAAAGAATTCCACAGGGAAAGTGCACAGTTTGATCTTTACCTATGTAGGTCATGCCACATCTTACCTTTTTTAGGTGGGCTTTCTCCTAATTGATGGTCCCACCCTCTTGGGCAGTGAGTTTCAAAGTGTTCTTCAGTTATCACGGGAGAAAGGGATTTCAATAAAATCTTACATGTTTTTATGGATGCTGGCTAATCAAAGAGGAAAATGAAATTGACTTAGAGGATGAGACAAATGAAAAGGTATTATGACATGTATTAGACTGAATGGAGGGAACAGAGTGGATTAGTCTTTTCAAAATTTGTTTTTGCTTTGTACATAAAACCCTTCAAAATGTGGATAGGAGAGATGAAGCTCAGTGTACTTCCTAATGAACAAAATGTCAAAGTGGAAGGAATGCAAATAGTCATAAAACTTACAGCTTACAGCTTGGAGGAAGCCTAGAAAATGAGGCAGGCCCAATTAAGTGGAACTTAGAACATAATTTAAAGTGCTTGGAGACCCCTCAGTTAAACAGTACATGTGAATACAAAATTAACAGTAAGGCCACTCAAGGAGAAGAAATAATTAAGCAAGATGTGCTTGGCTTGCTTCATAGAGCAGAGGTAAGAGATGAATTTTCCGTCTGGCGTGCAACAGCAAGGAAGGTAACCACAGAACTCTGGCTAGTATTAGGGCAACCTATGCCAAAGCTAATCCACCATAAGCCAAACATCTTGATTCCCATCTGTTTGCTAAATGTTCCTTTGGAGTGAAAAAGTGGGTTTTTTTTTTCCTGAAAGTTTATGGGGAAATTTTTTGTGCTTTAGTGCCCACGAATCATATACATTCAGCTATATTACATATACATTTCCCCTTGACAGATTTGCATCTTTGTAGATAAAAATGCTAAATTTTGATAAATATTGTTTACATTTATCTTGGCTATTCTCCAAATTTACAAAATGTGGGAGACAAAGTTGTTAGTCCTCAATGTTTAGTGTCCTTATGTGCTTGAACATACATTATCAAAAGCATTAGCCTATTTTCCACTTTCAAATCTACCTACCTGTATAAGGCAGTGATATCTGAAGATATCATTTTCTCCCTTATATTTTCCAAGTGTTTTTTTTTAAAAAAAGACTTATTTATTCTTCACAGTTTTGGGAGGTAGGTGAAAATCATCCTCTTGTTGCACGTGAGGACACTGAGGCACACTGAGCTTAGGTGACAGAGAATCCAAGGCAGAAGCAGGATTAAAAGTCAGATTAAGTGGCTAACATGCATATATATACGTGAAAATAAATTACAGGGCACTACCTGGGTAGCATTTGGTGTAGGACACCTATTTTGATTATTTTGTGTGAATAAAGTTCATTTCACTGAGGCTGGATTGGGAAGACAGAATGGGCCTCTAATCAGCTCTCTCATTTAGGAAGGTTCAGAGTAATGGAGTGCGTGTAGAGCCTGTCTAGGACTAAAACTCAGGGCAGTGGACTCCCAGAATCACTGTCTTTTTTTTTAACCACTAATATTCCACACTGGCTTAATAAAAGTAGAACCGTGCTTAAGGATCGTGTAAATATAAGAGAATCATGTAAAACAGAAAATATTTATAAAGCTCACTAACATACTGGGGTTTGAGCTAAGAAACCAGAAAAAATAATGAGTATATATATATAGAGAGAGAGAGAGAGAAGATGGAATATGGAAAGAATAAAATTTAACTCAAAGTATATGGTCTATTAACATTTAATATCTGCATTTATCTTTGTAAATTATTTCCTTGCAGCTATATTTGTGCTGAGCAGGTCTGACTTTTAGATTAAAAATAAAACATTTCACAAATCATGTTCTCATAACCACACTTCCCCTTCCTCTGCCCAGCTCAGAGGGCTTTTGATTTGGGGATTGTAGGTATGCCACAGAGTATATTATTCCTCTCTTTAAAAAAAATGGTAACTTAGCCCAAACTCCTATGTTTTTATGTTTAAAAAAATAAATCTCTTAACATTTGGCATATAACCATGTGGGGAATCAATGTCATCATTTGCTCTAACATGACTGTAAGAAATATGTTTCTATGTGCAGGCCTGTGAGAAAATCTAGGTAGGTAGTCAGCCTTGACTTACCTTGCAGAAGGCCCCTAAGAATAGAAAAACAGAAATGAGTTTTTAAAATCAGTTTTTCGTAATCTCAAAACTCTACCACTAAAGTAGAATGCTTTAGTAAAAAAAATTCCATTGCAATGTTTTATGTCACTGAGACATGACTTAAAATCTACATTAGCCTTCATTATGTAAATGACCCACCTTGAACTCTTCTCTGTTTATAAGAACTGGCAATCATATTAAGCAGGTTACAACATAGAACACAAACCTGCAGAAGTTGTTTCCAAATGTAAAAAATCGTAATATTCATGAATTTCTTAGTCTTTTTGGATTTATATCCGATGATGCCTTTTTCATTAAAAGCTCCTGTGCTCATATTTACTCAAAGTTGTCATCATCAGTATTAAGGTATCTTGACTCTCCATGCTTCAAGACAAAAAAATCTTCAGTCTTAAGTCCATATCTTTCTAGAGCCTCACTCAGTTTCACTGGAGGTTCTAAGTAATGCTGGCAAAGGGCAGAGAGAAACAAAAATGGAAAAAGATTAAGCATACATATATTTGGGGGGATATGTCAAACAAGAGTTCAAACTAAAATAACCAAACAGCCTACTTAAAGTAATGCTCTTCCTTTTCATTGAAGCATTAGCAAATGAGTCCATCATACTTTCTAATATAGAATCATTAAGCCAATAGAAATGTCATATTTATCAATCTGTTAACACCATGCATGTCAAATTTGGCCTTAGATTGAGCATTATTAGACTGCATGAATTCTGATTAGACTGCATGAACTCTGATCACTATTTCCCTACATGAAATCCCAGTCTAAATGGAATCAGTGCTAAAGAATTAAGTGTTACCAATAGTTTGGGAGAACAGAGAAACTTAGATTATAAGGAAGAGTATGTGTGTACAAGCAAACGCTAGAGAAAATATTTTTGGCTGAAGAAGGGTTGTCATCCCCAAACCCCAACCAAATACTGATTCTGTAGTCTATGGATTGAAGAGGGGCCTCAGGAAAAGAGATTTAACAGGTGGAGTTACCTTTTGTTTCCTCACCTTTTCATAACTCAAAAAAAAATAAAGACAGCACACTGTTGAAGAATGTTTCAACATACTCAAATGTTTACCAAATAAATTGAAACCACCTGAACATGTGTTATAGTTAAAGAAAGCAAAAGGTATAAAAGAAATCACTTCACCAGTTATTTCTCTTTCAAGCTAAATATTTACAGTGTATAGTAGCTATTTTTACAGGAAATAAAGGAAAAAAACAGGTATTACACAAAGGGTTTTTCCCCCAATTTCAATTAGAAAAGCTATAAAATGTTAAAATTAAAGCAGAAATAAAAATCAGTCTCTACTCTGATCGCTGGTGGTAAGTCTGCTTCTTCCCTCCATGCAGCAATGGCTGGTGAGCACCCAGAAAGCGGCCAGGTCAGTGAACTAAATAAAAACCCTTGCCTTCCTAGAGCTGTCATCCCAATACAGAGACAGATAAGAAATGAATAAAGGAAACAGTATCTGAGTGGGTGACATGTTCTGGGTAGAACATCGTTGGTAAGTGTCGGGGGTGGAGGTTTAATTTTAAATACAACCATCTAAGAAGTCCTCTTGGAGATGGCAACTTGAACAAAGATCTGAGGGAGCAGATTGCACCAGGCTTTGTAGGCAGCTGTGAGGGCTGTGGCTTCGACTGGGAGTGTGATGGAAAGCTGCAGGTCCTTCTGGCACAGGAATGTCACAATCTGATCTAAGGGGTAAAGGTCGCTGCCCTCTGCAGCGTTGAGAACAGACTGTAAGGGGCAGTGTGGCATCAGTGACGGGGGTAAGAGGTACTCAAAGTCTAAATACAATCTAAAGGATGAGCTGACTGCATGTGGGGAAAAGCTGGAGGGAGGATATGAGAGAAAGAGTAAAGGGTTTGGCCTGAGGAACTGGAAGGAGGGTGTTGCCATTTACTGAGATTAAGAGAAATGATTTTGAGAGAAGATCAGGAAGTTTGGTTTTAGACTGAAGTTTTGGGTACCTGATGGGCATCCAAGTGGAGAAGTCAAGTAGGCAGCTGGATACATAAACATGGATTGTAGGGGGAAACCTGGGCTAGAGAGGTACAGTGGGTAGATGGTGTTTAAAGCCGTAAGACTAATGAGATGCCCAAGGGAGCAACCAACTAGAGAAGAAATGGGGCCCCTGGACTGAGTCCTAAGGCACTCCCTGCTGACGAGGAACTAGCAGCAGAGAGTAGGGAGGGCCAGCCAGTGATGTACTAGGAAAACCAGGCAAGTCTTCTGTGGCTTCAGATGTACACATTGCTAACAGTTACTGGCCACACGTGGGTCTTTTCTCCCCGCTTGCTCACTTCTAGGTTTATGGCTACGTTTAGAGGGTCAGGGATGCCTTCCCACTGACTATGGAGTAACTGAGGTTAACTGTGCATTAGTTACCCAGTATTCCTAGAGAGAGCCACTTACTAATGGGTTAGTTGACAACAGGAATCCACTTTTAGTCTTTTTTATGCTTATAGGAGATTGCTAATATATCCCCCATGAGATTTAACTGTAAATAATAGCCTAAGTCAAGAAGCTTCCCTTGCAAAATTGTTTTTAAGAGATTTCAAAATGACGAAATTCTTTCCCAATGAAAAATAATTGTTCTGTTAAATTTTTTCTCCCCTGTGCTCTCTCTACAAGTCTTGGCCAACAATACACTTACACAATTGCCCTACACTAATAATGTCTTTCCTAGACTGTAACTTTAGTTATAAGCTATAATTTAGTATGGATTTTGATGTTGCAGTATCTTTCTGAGTTTCTTCGTAGGTCAATTCTTGGCTGCTTCAACCATCTAGAAGGGAGCTCTAGAAGTAGGCAAGAAAGCCTCTGAGTGACTGATAGCTATCTCTTAGTACAAGCACATTAATCCTGCAGGGAAGGTAAAAATGCCCAATAGCCATGGGACCAAACAATATGTATACAGCAAGGTAGTAGGTTAGACATATATACCACGGAATCTTACTCAGCCATAGAAAGGAACAAAACTGAGTCATTTGTAGTGATGTGGATGGCCCTGGAGTCTGTCATACAGAATAAAGTAAGTCACAAAGAAAAACAAACACCATGTATTAACGCATATATATGGAAACTAGAAAAATGGTACTGATGAACCTAGTGGTGGGGCAGGACTAAAGACGCAGACATAGAGAACGGACTTGTGGACACAGTGGGGGAAGGGGAGGGTGGGACGAATTGAGAGAGAAGCATTGACATACATACACTACACCATGTGTAAAATAGACAGCTAGTGGGAAGCAGCCGCATAGCACAGGGAGATCAGCTCGGTGCTTTGTGACCACCTAGGGGGGTGGGATGGCGAGGGGATATAGGTATGCATATACCTGTGCAGCAGAAACTAACACAACACTGTAAAGCAATTTTAATCCAATAAAGATGTGGGAAAAGAAAAAGTAAGTGGTGAAAGCAGAAGCTCCCAGCAGTGTGGACCCATTAAGGGCCAGGCAACCAGCCCCAGACAGCTCATACATTCCCTTTCAAAGGGGTCACTGTTTTATGATCTACTCCAACAGAAGAGACTCAAAATAAAGACCCTGGTCATTTAAGAAGTTAACATATATTATGTAGTGCCTACAGTTTGTTTCTACCAAAACTAGTCGGTTAAGTTGAAGTGCTTAAATACATCATTTAGGAAATTCACTCATCATTCCTTAGATGAATCAGATGTTGCCGTACGTACAATTTTAAAGTGTTGCCAAGTCAATACATCCTTAAGCTGCTTATATTATAGTAAGCAGTTATTACAACTATTTACATGCAAATCATTTAAAACTGTTTGCAAAGCATAGGCTAAACCTCCTCCTCCAAAATTCCGTGTACTTTATAATTTATTTAGCAAACTCGCAGTTCTCAATTTATGCAACTAATGTCAAAAAGACTAAATGAGGGCTCCCCTGGTGGCGCAGTGGTTGAGAGTCCACCTGCCAATGCAGGGGACACGGGTTCGTGCCCCAGTCTGGGAAGATCCCACATGCCGCGGAGCGGCTGGGCCCGTGAGCCACGGCTGCTGGGCCTGTGCGTCCGGAGCCTGTGCTCCGCAACGGGAGAGGCCACGGCAGTGAGAGGCCCGCGTACCAAAAAAAAAAAAAAAAAAAAAAACTAAATGAGAGTGTATTTTATATTTCATTAAGAAATAAAGATGAAGTTTAGATTTAAAACAGTAATTCTTGAAGGCTGCATAACACAATAACTCTTGAAGACTGAGGTTTTCTCTCCTCATCTTCCCATCTCTGTAAAGAACATAGCCACCTTCCCAATTACTCAAGTTAAAAATTTAGGAGTCATCCTAGATTCTTCTCTTTGCAAGGTTTAATAAAATACTATTACTTCATCTAAGTTGCTGAAATATGTTATATATAGAACATAAACATACATATATCTAAATTTACCTATATACATATGGAACACACATACACACACACGGAATAAGACACTGCTTCTAAATAATAGTGGTAAACCAATGGAAACCAGTATCAAATTCCCCCTTCTCCAAATACACAGACACAGAAACACACATCATATTCTCCTTCACCCTTCCCATGCCCGTGGACATTCATTTATTGATTCCATTCTGTCCCCCAGCAGTGTGGCTCAGGGCCACAGCATTGCAGAATGGGAATTCAGATTGGGGGGGAGTCAGCAGGGGGCAGGCAGTGTATTAATTCTGGAATAAGATGCAACCAGGGAGAGGGCAGGCCAGAAAGAGGACAGAGAGGGAGTGCTTAAATCAGCATGAAAGCACAGGGCTCCTGCAGAGAGGCCGTGGAATGTGGAAGATGCCACACAGAGCAAAATAGAAGCCAAGTTCAGTCATCTGTTTCTAAATTTTGCTTAGGGCAGGCCCTGGATTGAGGAAAGCAGAGAATGCTTTTTGCTAAGCTTCTGTTTGATCCCACAACCCTGGCTAGTAGCAGAGTTCCAGGGTTCAGCTACCTTAAGGAAAAATAAGCTCTTCCGTACTAGTCTAGGAATAAAACCACCTTTTATCCCAATGCCTGGCACACAGCAGACACCAAGTCAGTGTTTACTGGATGAATAACATACTTCTGAAAACTTCCAAGCTGTCCAGCCTCACTTCCCCCATTGCCCTCCCTATCATCCATACTCTGGCTGAACCGATTCCTCACTATTCCCCATGCTTGCTGCCTCCAATCCCACACTTTCCTCCTCTTGAAATGCCTTCCTCCTTGCTTTTTCACAGCCAAGTTCAAATGTCAACTCTTCCACGAAGCTCTCCCTGATCCCTGCAAGTCGTAACAGTCCCTGACTCTGAGACCACTTTATCTGTCCCACTTTACAACACTCTGAGTAATTATGTGCATGTCTTGTATCTTCTGCCAGAACAAAAGCCTCCCGTGAGAGGGATGACATGACGGTTCATTTTTCTATTTACTAAGGCTGCGCACATTTTTGGTTATATAAACACTTGCTTCATTAACTACACAAATAAGCCAAAAGAACAACATGCACTGAGGATTTTTTTTCCCACTGTACATAAATATTGTTTCACTAATTAATATGATTTACCACCCTAAGTCACTTGATGACCACGCAGGTTCTGATTCTAGTTTGGTTTCCGAACACACTGCAGGGTACAGTGATCAGTCCTATCATCGGTCAGACACGTCACGAGTTATTGTTACCACAATCACACTCACCTCATTCGCTAAGGCAAAAGTTCCCCAGTGAATCGCCACAGATCTCTTTGTCTGCACATCAATGTGAATCTTTACAGCCTCTTCTGGGTCTACATGCTGGTACTTCATAAACCACCTGATAAAACACAGTAATTTATTAAATCTGGGCTTTTAAGTATACAATAAATTCTAATTACTGCTTCATGTAATCAACCTTTAACATTCTGCACAGAAATAAATCACAGTAGGCAAAACCATCTCCCTTCAGTCCACTTTTCTGCTGGAAAAAAATTAAAATCTTTCTTGTACAAACTGCTATAACAGTAGATACGTCTCAAGCAAAACTTCCCTTTGAATAGTAGATTTTGTTTCACATGTATTTTTATTTTACTGATGATTTATTCTGAAGATATCTTATTACTTTAAAAAGCAGATATTTTGCAATCCTGGTATGAATGAAAGAAACAGAATAATGGGTAAAGAACTAGAAATCAAAACTCCAGTTGCAAATAACCTTGCTGAAACAATTTTTTTTTAACGTGCTAAAGTGAAAAGGAAACAAAAATTAGTGTATAATTTGTAAGATCAGGAGCAAAAAAAATCCAGTTACTATTCAAGGATTTTATTTAAATACCATACAACTGATGAATGAGGTGTTTGGTTTGGCAAGAAGAAAGGGTACGTCAGGGAGACTAAATAGAGTTTAGCAATGTGAAAGGCTGCCTCATGCCTGGGAAGAGACGGCTCTGGAGGCAGGGGGCCTGGGCGTGAATCCCAGCTCTACCAATTCCTGGGAATGCCTTTGGAGCTGCTTCAGTTTCTCCAACTGCCATTTCCTGGTCCGTGAAATAGAAACTATACCCACTTCACAGGGTTATTGTGAGGATTAAACAAGACAAAATTTATTCAAAGCATGAAGTACAGCAGCTACTTCATAGAATTCTTCCAAAAGAGTAGGGAGTTGACAAAGCCAACACTTTCAGGAGAATTATTTCTGATACAAAAGTAAACTGTACTACATACAGGCAAATCCTTTGCTTGCCCAGCCAGCAGTTTATTTATTTATTTTTATAAATTTATTTTATTTATTTATTTTTGGCTGTGTTGGGTCTTTGTTGCTGCCCACCGGCTTTCTCTAGCTGCATCGAGCAGGGGCTGCTCTTCGTTGCAGTGCGCAGGCTTCTCATTGTGGTGGCTTCTTGTTGCAGAGCGCAGGCTCTAGGCACGTGGACTTCAGTAGCTGTGGCACTCAGGCTTCAGTAGTTGTGGCTCGCAGGCTCTAGAGCACAGGCTCAGTAGTTGTGGCGCACGGGCTTAGTTGCTACGCGGCATGTGGGATCTTCCTGGACCAGGGCTCAAACCCGTGTCCCCTGCATTGGCAGGCGGATCCTTAACCACTGTGCCACCAGGGAAGCCCCCTCAGCCAGCAGTTTAGAAGAGGTAAAACAACAGTGTCTTCACATTATTTATATCCTGGGTCTGCTACTGGCAATGAACACTGCAGTGAAGATTAAGGGATCTGGATTCAGCAGAGGGGCTGCTGCACTTTGTAGAACACGTCATGGAAAAGTTCATCCATCTGCACAGCACAAGGGTTGTTATTTACTGTTAGGAGTTGCCGGGCCTGATGGGAGCCCCAAAACAAAGCCACTGTGTTCTCAACAAGAGATTAGAGAAGCACTTGTTCTGCTTTATCTCCTGACACTTAGAATTCAGGGCAAGATGAAAACAGTTTTGGCTGTTTCTCTCTATTGATTTTTTTAAAACTCCTACTTCAAATCAAAGGGATAGACATATTCCTTTCTTCAAATCAAAGGGATAGACATATTCCTTTTCATGTCTGAAATACATTTAAAATGTTTACTCTGGTATACAAATTAAAATAAAAAGTCAAAATCCTAACCGACTTGGATAGAATGCCCGATGACAGGAGATCCCAAAAGTAAGGGTGAAAACATTCTAAGCAGATTATTGAAAATCGTTTTGGGTGTGATCATCTTACATTTATAGACTACTCTGAAGTTTTGTTGATAACAACATTTCTAAAACTTTAGTACTGGGGCTTCCCTGGTGGTCCAGTGGTTAAGACTCCAGGCTTCCAATGCACAGAGCATGGGTTGGATCCCCAGTCAGGGAACTAAGATCCCCCGTGCCATGCAGCATGGCCAAAAAAAATAAAAATAAAACTATAGAACTGACTAGAGAACTGGAATACAGAGTAGAGGCTACTACCAATTTAATTCTTTAGAGCAAATACTGTCCTCCCCATCCTTCTCCCATCTTAGTGACAAGACAGCTGCAGTGCCAGAAGCAAGGGGGAATTATGTGAGTGCATTTGTGTACTTCGGCTGTACATATTTTATCACCTGTATATGACAAGTCTGTATATTTCTACATATGAAAATTTTATTTTCACAAGCACAAGAAGTATTCTAATATACTAAGAACATATATTGAATAAGGATCAATACCATATAAAATTGATTTGTAAACAGGTTGACTGATGTTTTAAGAGGTTTCATTAGAATTCAGAATTAGAATTATGTGGAAAAGTGAAATTCAAGCCCTACTATTGGCTTATAATAATTTTTTAGTAAGGTAAAAATATCTAGTCCCTTAAATGAAGAAACTAGAAAAAAGGGAGAAGTAAGCATTAATATACTTAGCAATGTAATGGTTTTGGTGAGCTTAAAAAGTTAATGAGAAGTATAACAATCTGATGGAAACCAATGATCAGATTTGCTCAATTCATCTATGTATCAGTGTTCTGTTTGTAGGATCACCTAAATAAAATGCCATCCTACATACCATTCTGTATGAGTCTGTGCATGCACTTCAGAAAATAAAACATTTTTTTAAATTAGCCCCTACTTTGCTACTTTTAGTGTTTATTTTCTCTTAACTTGTACATATCAACGAGAGTTGACTGAAATCTAACTGAATTCTTGAAAATCATAGGCAGTATTAAGGAAAACACAGGCAGCGGATGGGTCTCCTGGGTCTCAAATGCTCGTGTGACCTTTATCTGCTCTGTGCTCTGAAGACAGGCAATCAGTACAGAGAGGTTGCAGGGCAAGTGGTAAGTAGTGCAGCAATGTCTTTAGCAGACTAACCTCAGTGCTGCCTGCAGTAAGACCGTCACAAGGGACTGATGCTATAGGCCAAGCCCTTTTTCTCCGCTAAACACAGGACAGGGCATGGGTGCATTCCACTCATGGAGAGTATCCTCCACGTGAAAGAAAGACCAAGAGTCAGGTTTGAGTACTGGCCGACAGGTTTAACTTTAGTCGGAATAGTACACGAACTTCGGGCTAGGCAGAGTAATTCTTTAAACCGTCATCCTTTTCTCTTGGTAATATAATTTCAGTAACTACAATTATTTAACTGATATCACTGTAATTAAAGCATTTTAAAATTCAAAGAAAAATTTTAACTGACTCTGGCCCACCAACCCCCCACCCAATGTATAACAAAGCCCACCATTAAAACCACAGATTACTCGGAGTCCAGTTAATTTATCATGTAGCAGGAATGCTTGCTTTAGACATCTACATACCTTGGTTCATACGCTCCAATGGGAATAGCTGCGAGGTCAAAAGGTCCAAATCTTTTTCCTATCTCTTCAAAAGCAGAGCAATAACCAGTGTCTCCTGCGAAAAAAAAGCGGTTCCAGGGCCCCAAGACAGACCAGCTGCCCCAGAGAACCCTGTTGTCATCCGTCAGAGTCCTTTTACACCAGTGCTGGGAAGGTGTGAACACAAATGTCACCTTATCGTGTCCGGGGACGCAGTTCTCCTCCCACCAGTCCAGCTCGATCACATTCTCACAGCCACATTTCTGCATCCAGTCCAGGAGCCCCAAAGGCACAAACCACCTCAGCTCGTTACCAAATCGCTCGTTCAGAGCAGTGACAGAACTGTAGTCCAGGTGGTCGTAGTGGTTGTGGCTGATGAGGACCGCGTCTATCTGGGGCAGTTCACCGACGGTGCAAGGGGGACGCCGGAACCGCTTGGGACCCATGCGCTGCGACGGGGAGGCCCGGGCGCTAAAGACAGGATCCGTGAGCAAGATGAGCTCATCCATTTCCACCATCACTGTCGCGTGTCCCAGCCACGTGACTCTTAAGCCAGCTTCCTTCACTCCAGCTTCTTCAGGGTCATCGATAAAATACGGCTTAAGCACTGGGAGTTCTTTATCAAGCTCCTACACATATGAAGAAAGAAAGAAAAGCAGCTGTTAAAAAAAAAAGGTATTATGTGTCATCATAAATACATTTTTGACCTAAATTACAGAGAGAAGGGTTATTTGGGGAGAACTGAAGTCATTCGATAAATCTGTTAATTTTGCTTTTTTCTTGAAAGTGCATACTTCTTTCTGAATCTGACTCAATAATCACTGCATAGTGATGTAAGATGTTACTCCCAGATGCAACCAACAAAGGGAAAATTAAACTTAAAACTTTGAGTACTGCTGACTTTACGAAATATTTTTAAAGGCTCTCTTCTGTAAATGCCAGAAGTAGACCAACCGAGATGCAGTCCCTTTGCTACTGCTGTTTACTCAGCTGGTGCATTCGCTACTGAAAACTGCCTCAGGAGGTCAGCCCCTAGAAATAGTAAAGAAAACTTTTGACCACATATGTGTAGATCGTGGATCTCACGTGAACCTGACTTCCTGAGTACACAGAATTCAGAGCAGAGTGCTCTGGTCGTTGCTGGGAAAGTCGGGCATAGATGGTTCTCACCGCTTACCTCTGAGGTTTTCTACCACTGATCAAACCAACGCGGAACACGGTCCCTGCCCATGAGAAGATGATCGCTTTTGGGGGCAAACAGGTGTGAAACAATAACTACAACATAATGTGTTAAGTATTATTCCTTTGTTTATTATTCTTCATTTTATCCTTGGATTAAGCTGGACCAACAAGAAGCTGTGTTCTAGCATCACAGTCCTGGCTTTTATAAAACTTTCATAAACTGTGCTTTGGTGTTAGGCCATACAGCTGCATGGAGGTCTCTTCCTTGTGAAACTTGCCGAGCATGTACCGTGGGGCTGGCTGTCTTGGTGACTAGGTACCAGCGCACACCAACCCCACCTTCACACACACACCCCAGAAACACTGCTCTCGATTCCCTGTAACAGGAAAAGCTCTTCTGCGGAGCAATTGGCTTTACTCCTTTGACTACCATTGGGAAAACTGACAATCCTGCTTTGACTTTTGCTTTGACAGGAAGTTCAGAGTAAAAGCTGAAGACTCCTCCAGCCCATATGCAGACGGGAACAGGGCAGGGCACATCGCAGGGAACAATGGAACAGATTTCTATGCTAACCTTTCTTGGCTTTATTTTTCTACCCTAATTGTCCATTTGCTCTTGTATGTTTATCCATCTGGTTTTTTACTGCTACATGTCTTTTTATAAGCTGCTGCAAATCAGTTTTGAAAAAGGCATGGTACTGAATAAATAAAATACAAGGCATGCTGTAGCCCAGTAAGAAGGAATGAAGAGCCCAGCTGCGGAAGGCATTACAGACACAGTAACTTGTGTGCGTTCCTGAGGAATGGTGAGAAGTTCCTGATGCAGAGAAAAGGGGGAAGGGCATTTCAGGTGGAGAAAATGCCCAAGCAAAGGCACAGAGCCAAGTAGGAATGTGGCGTTCGGAGGGTGCAGAAGACAAACTGAAATCTTATAGGATCAGAACCCAGTAAAAGCCTTGAATCCCACGCTTCACCCAGAGACAGTGAGGAAGCATCGATAAGAAAAGAAAAAAAAAAGACATGACCCAATTCATGTTTAGAGAAACCACTTTTCAAGTTTAAATGATGACCTGGGGTGTGTCACAACAGCTGCCAGGAAAGACAAAGAGCTGGACAAAGGAGACAGCAAAGGGCAGATGGGGGAGATGCAGGTGAAGGGAAACAGAGAGGTCACTGAGCTGGTCCAAACAGGAAGTGGGCCCAGAAGGTGGAGAATGACAAGATAGCTCTTAGCCAGCCTAAGCCTTAGTTTCCTCATCTGAAAAATGGGTATAATAATTGCACCTACATGTCATTACTGGGGGCTGAATTAGGAGAGGCTGGCACACAGTAAGCCCTCTGCAAGTAATGCAAAGGAAGAAGGAAGCACACCCCAACCCCGACAAGCAAGCAGGCACCACCCCTATCGATCCCTTACATATTTACTTGTTGCCTCACTCATAGTTAAGAGTTAAGATCCGAGTTAAGATCCTGAGTAACATCCAGGCATGTTCAAGTCCTCCCTGATGGCTCAGCCACCTTCCTTCAACTCATTCCACACACTAGAGCCACCTCAAACACTTTTCTTAGGGCGTACCTCTCTCCCCTGCTGAAAAATCGTCACTGGTTCTGTACTGCTTGACAAAGCACGTCTTACCTCCTTAGCCCAGTGGTAAGCCTGTTGGTGGACTGCCGCTCCTCCTTTCCAGCTGTTTCACTCAGTTCCTGCACACGGCTCTGTACTCCCCCCAACACTGGGACTGCAGCACCTCACTCCCAGCCTAAGCTTGGGAGCCTGGCACAACACTGACCCTCTTCCTTCTCTCTCTCATCCCTTCAAGACTTTAATCAAATCGCACGCCCTTCACGGAGCCATCCCTGAGTCTCCACAGCCGGCATTGCTCACTCTCCCTCTCCACTCCCATGCCACCTGTTTGCACACCATGGATGTTCTGCTCTTTACCCTGGTTAACTGTACACAGGATGCAGCCCGTGTCTTATTCAACTTGGAATCATTCACAGTGCCTGCTTCCATGACTAATACACAGCATGCACGGTAAAATTTGTTGCATGGATGAGTGAATGAATTTTTCAACTCAGTTCTCAAAGCTGGTAGTTAGGGTTGGTGAACAAATGCCATACGGTGTGCTTATCAAGAATTATGTTAGAAAGGAGAGGGAATGAGTATCAGTTGAGTCCCTAGCATGCGTTAGGCTTCATACGAGGCACATGATGATGATGCAGCATTATCTAATGTATCAAGTACTTTCGAATAACACAAAATACATGCATGGAGTGCTTACCATGTGCTAGAAACTGTGCTGCTTCATAAAATTTTTTCATTTAATACCACAATGCTGGAGGTAGGTGTTATTAACTCTCTCCATTTTACAGACAAAAAAACAGAAGTTACAGCATTCACACGAGGGCATGCCGCCTGCCTCCACACATTCTGCCTCACGCCACCATACTTACTCCCAAGTATTCTCATTTAATACATATTTTTAAAAAACACAAGTACAGGGCTTCCCTGGTGGCGCAGTGGTTGAGAGTCCGCCTGCCGATGCAGGGGGCACGGGTTCGTGCCCCGGTCCGGGAAGATCCCACATGCAGCGGAGCGGCTAGGCCCGTGAGCCATGGCCGCTGAGCCTGCGCATCCGGAGCCTGGCTCCGCAGCGGGAGAGGCCACAACAGTGAGAGAACCGCGTACCACAAAAAAAAAAAAAAAAAGGTACAGGCATACCTTGTTTTATTGCGCTTCACAGATACTGCGGTGTTTTTTTGTTTTGTTTTGTTTGTTTTTTTACAAATTGAAGGTTTGTGGCAACCTTGCATTGTCAGATGATGGTTAGCATGTTTTAGCAATAAAGTATTTTTAATTAGGCAAACATAACTTTCATATGCACTGAGAAACCAAAAAATTAGTATGACTGGCTTTCTTGCAGTGGTCTGGAACTGAACCCGCAATATCTCCAGGGTGAGTCCGTAACAGCCTGGGAATCAGGTGGGGGAGAATCAGATGTAGATTTCTGTGGACACAAGGACACTTTTAGAGATGACAGATATGTTCATTTTCTTGATCATGGTGATCATTTTGCAGGTTTATACAGATATGCAAACTCGCCAGATTTTACTTTTTGAATATGTGGTGCTTCTATTATGTTAATAAAACTATAAAAAAATTTAAGTAGCATTATGTTTAAACAGTGCATCAAAATATCTGAAACAAAACTCCCTGAAAATTGTTGCATTTTTTTTTTTGCTGTTAAGTTTAAAAGTCATTTTAAAGTTTAACATCTGGCATTATCCACTGACAACTGAGAGGAAACAAAACCTTGAGCACCTCTGGCAGCCTCAACTTGTTCTCCAAACGCAGTACTAACAGGTAAAGTGTGGAAAGAAGCCCATCACAAAGGATCATACACTGTGTGGTCCTATTTATATGAAGTTTCCAGAGTAAGCAAATCCACAGACAGAAAATAGGTTAGTGATTTCCAGGGGCTGGAGAACTGGGGGTGATGACTCAGGACACAGGGTTTCTTTTTGGGATAATAAAAACGTATTAGATTGTAG
The DNA here is from genome assembly GCF_951394435.1 of Stenella coeruleoalba. Classification (NCBI taxonomy): domain Eukaryota; kingdom Metazoa; phylum Chordata; class Mammalia; order Artiodactyla; family Delphinidae; genus Stenella; species Stenella coeruleoalba. The sequence goes on along the minus strand of NC_137155.1, from coordinate 19,696,690 downwards.
TGACGGTTGCACAACTCTGAATGTACCGAAAAACTGCCACATTGTACACTTTAACCAGGTCAATTGTATAATACGGGAATTATATCTCAACAAAACTGTTTTTTCAGAAAGGCAAAACGTCTGACAAGAGATCTGAATTAAGCAGTCACACTTTTCTTCAAGGTCCTTTCCTCTTGCTATATTGTTTCTAAGCCCATCCATCGCAAAAGAGTAGCTTATTTTAAAGAATTTGATCTCTAACACTACTGGCCCATGAAACTCAAAGAAATAGTGCCTACAATTGAGATTCCAAAAAGAAAAAAATAGTTTTTTACTTTTTATCCTAATCAGAGTTTGAAAAAGCACGTAGAATGGGGAAATTCTTGTTTATTTACAGAAATCAAGCACCCACTTGGCATTTTTCTTTACTAGATCAAGATTTTTCTTGGTTGGTCCTCCTTCTTTAAAGCTACAAATGGGAAAATCCCCAAGCCTGTTCTTAACCTGTACACTAGTTAATGTTTCACTTTTCTTGGGGAAAGGGAAAAATCCCAACATTTATTCAACCACTACTCTGCCAGATGCTTTAAGTACACTGTCATCTAACTCTGTGAAGCAGATGTTACTGCCATTTCACAGAAAACCAGACCAAGGCAGAGGGTCACTAAGACACTTGCCAAGGTCATACAACAAGTAAGTGTCCAATCAGGAGTGGAATCAAGGTCTTCCGACTCTCAAGACCCTCTCTCTTCATTAAACCATAACTCTTTCCATGGCATAGATAATGTTAACTTCAAAACAATGAAACCCACATTCTTGTTAATATTAAGTATATGTGTTTCTGTACATGAATGAGACAGAAAGCTTTGACAAAAATCTGTTCAAACCATATTTTCTAAAAAAAAATCACTTTTAAAGAGGACTTGAGTTAATCCTTTTCTTCCAACTGAAAGTATCTTTGTGCTGTTTTAGGAAACTTTAATATCTGTACTTCGCAACTCATATTTAAGATTTGAATTAAAAATATTTCTTTTTCATATTTATTTTGACGATATAGGTGAACACTGAATAGAGATTGATTTTACCAAAATACCACCAATTCAATTAAATATGAATGCTAATGTTGTATATTTTTGCCATACTATCCATATTAGGAGTACAAGATGCATCAAAATGGCTTAATATTTTTAAACTCCTCCTTGATTATAAAAGAAAATGTGCTTTATAAAATATTTGGAAAATATAAAGATAAGAAGAGTAGCCATCCATTATATCCATGTGCAGAGATTACAACCACTGTTAAACATTATGCTATTTTTATGCATGGTTAAGATCATAGGATATTCATATTTTCTACTCTTTTTTTAAATTTCATATTATGACATTTTCACCCATCACATAAAAAAGTGAAACACATACTGATTTAAAAATGAAACAAATTCTTGAGGAAACCTGTCAGAAAGCAAAACAAAAAAATAAAAAGAAATGAAATACAGGGGAAATAAAGTTACAGAGGGTTGATCTAGGAGATCCAAAATATAATCAGTAGTTGTTTTACGACGAAAAGATGGAGGGGAGGAAATTTTCAAGGAAATAGACAAGAAAATTTCCTAGAACTGAAGGCAACAGATTTTTACATCTAAAGGGCCCACCAGGCATCGAGCATGATAAATAAAGAACCACACATCCTGGTGAAACTTCAGAACATTGGTGCCAAAGATATGATCCTCAGAGTTTCCACAGAGGAAATCAAGGTCCCACACAAAGGATCAAGAAATGGCACTGAACTTCTCTAAAGCAATACTAAAAAGAAGGTCATGGAGGTAATGCTTTCAAATTCTGAGAGAAAACTGTTTCCAAACTAAAATTCCATTCCCACACTATCAATCAACAATGAGAATAAACTCAGCCTTAAAAAAGAACAAAACAATGCCATGTGCAGCATCATGTATGCAACCAGAGATTATCATACTAAGTGAAGCAAGTCAGAAAGAGAAACACAAATACCATATGATATCCCTGATATGTGGAATCTAAAATATGGCACAAATGAACCTATCTACAAAACAGAAACAGACTCACATACATAGAGAACAGACCTGTGGTTAACAAAGGGTAGGGGGTAGGGGAGGGAAGGACTGGGAGTTTGGGGTTAGCAGATGTAAACTATTATATATAGGATGGATAAACAACAAGGTCCTACTGTAGAGCACAGGGAACTATATTCAGTATCATGTGATAAATCATAATGGAAAAGAATATAAAAAAAGAATGTCTCTTTGTGTATAAATGAGTCACTGCTGTACAGCAGAGATTGGCACAGCATTGTAAACCAACTATAAATTCAATTTAGAATAAAGAGTGAGAATAAAGACATTTTAGACAAGCAAGGTCTCAAAAAACTATCGTCCCGTGTACCCCCTCTCAGGAAGCTCGTTAAGAGTGCGCTCCACCAAAAGGAGAAAATATCCAAGAGGGGGAACAGGTGGGACGCAGGAAACAGGGCCACAGTGAGGAGGGAAAGGGGCCCAGGAGGGCGGTGAGGGAGAGCCCGGAAGGAAGCCACAGAGAGCCTGGAGGGCATCAGCCCAGATTAGAGCCTGGTGCTGAAAACCTCCTGAAGGTCTCCCCCTCGGGAAGATGGTCCTGAGAAGCCATGGGAAGGAGGGAAATGATCAGTCATAAATACATAGAAAGTTCAACAGACGAAAAAGGAGGGATCATTAACCTCAGAGGGAAAAGTATGTGAGACAGGAGACATGGCCATACTACATTGGTTCATCAATGAACAATACTGACATAGTCACAATAATGTAAATAGTAAGGGGAAAGCTCAAGTAGAAGCACGGGAGAGATGGGGAGGGATACAGAGTGGGTTACATCTGATAGTAATGTGAAGGACCACAGAAAAACAAACACTGCGTGATTCCACATATCTGAGGTATCTAAAATAGTCAAACTCATAGAATCAAAGAGTGGAATGGTGGTTGCCAGGGGCTGTGGGGGAGAGGAATGTGGGGAGTTACTATCAGTGGGCGCACAGATTCACTTAAGCAAGATGGGGAAGCTCCAGGGATCTGCTGTACAACATGGTCCCTGCAGGCAACAATAATGCCTTGTACACTGACAAATTTAAGAGGGTAGATCTCATGTTAAGTGTTCATACCACAATAAAAAGAAAAGAAATATGAAGACAAACTCCAAAGGAAATAAAGGGGCCTGGGTGGCAGAGGCTGGTTAGGGGACTGGTATTTGTCTTATAAGCCTGTCGGTAATATGATTTTTTAAAAAAAACCTGTATACATGCTTTTTTTTTTCCCCTCGATAAAAATAAAAAAGCAACCTGCTGGCCTACTACAGTACAAATATAAAATAACTGCTACGTATCATTTTTTCAAAGGGCATCCTATTCTTCAATATCATACATTTAAAGAATGCGTGAGATTTTCAAAGTACTTTCATGTGTCACATGAATCTCAAAACAATCCTCATCACCGAAACTCTCTTATCCTAACTTCATAGATCCCTCCCCTCCACCCCCCCCCCCCAAAAAAAAGAGTTCCTTGAGGGACTGTGATAGAAATAAGGTCACACACGGACAGGATTCCTGAGCCTGAGCCTGGTTCCCAGACTCCTGGTGTCCCACTTTTTCTACCAGGCCATGCTGTGCAGCCTCAGTCCCATGTCTCTCTCCTACTCCAATAAGACTGTCCCTCTCACTTCTACAGCAGTAACTGATAAGGACGGCCTCCTTCCACTAATGAAACTCGGAGGTGCCTGCCTCCCTCCCTCTTTGAAGTTCTCCAACCTCCTTTCTCCTAACTGTTGGAGACTATCATCAACACTAACAATCAGAGAAGGTCACTGAGCCACTGCAAGAGCACAAAGCACATGAACAACTTGAAGCCTGTGAGTGGACCCACTGCTCCAATGACCCAGAAAAGGCAAATATCAGGAACGAAGTACTGTTGTCTAACCAGGCAATGCAATTGTGTAGCTCTGCTAATAACCCATTTTCACTTTGTTGAGAGCTGTTCTATTATTTTATACTTTAATCACATGTCTTTTCCAGAACACTTTCATATTCATAAACCTAAACATAACATACTATAATGATGTAAATTCCATTATATAGTCATCATAACCCTACATATATCATATTATCCTCTTCTTCCAAAACAATAATTTTAAGATCTGTATTATTAAACTCTAGCGTCCCAATATCTAATTAAAATAATTTCGAGAAATCTGATTAAATTCTGAACTGGCCTAACGATCTGAAGTAAGTATGCTTTACATAGTCTTTAAATTTTTTTAAATGAATAACTCTATCACACTTAGCAGTTCTTAAAAATTAATAATCTGGGCAACTTAAAGGGATAAAGTATGGACTTATAGTATTCTATGAAAATAAAAGAAGTCAACATGCATTTAATCTAGTTAGTTCTAGTATGCATTCATACTGAGCCTTCTTTTTGACGTTTTCTAAAAAACAAACCGCCTTAAAAAAAAAAAGCTTAATAACGAACCCAAAACAATTAATAAAATGGGAATAGGAACATACATATCGATAATTACCTTAAATGTAAACGGACTAAATGCTCCCACCAAAAGACACAGATTGGCTGAATGGATACAAAAACAAGACCCATATATTTGCTGTCTACAAGAGACCCACTTCAGACCTAGAGACACATACAGACTGAAAGTAAGGGGATGGAAAAAGATATTCCATGCAAATGGAAACCAAAAGAAAGCTGGAGTAGCAATTCTCATATCAGACAAAACAGACTTTAATATAAAGACTATTAGAAGAGACAAAGAAGGACACTAAAAGCTGGTTCTTTGAGAAGATAAACAAAATTGAAAAACCATTAGCCAGACTCATCAAGAGAAAGAGGGAGAGGACTCAAATCAATAGAATTAGAAATGAAAAAGGAGAAGTAACAACTGACACTGCAGAAATACAAAAGATCATGAGATTACTACAAGCAACTCTATGCCAATAAAACGGACAACCTGGAAGAAATGAACAAATTCTTAGAAATGCACAACCTGCCAAGACTGAATCAGGAAGAAATAGAAAATATGAACAGACCAATCACAAGCACTGAAATTGAAACTGTGATTGAAAATCTTCCAACAAACAAAAGCCCAGGACCAGATGGCTTCACAGGCGAATTCTATCAAACATTTAGAGAAGAGCCACCACCTATCCTTCTCAAACTCTTCCAAAATATAGCAGAGGGAGGAACACTCCCAAACTCATTGTACAAGGCCACCATCACCCTGATACCAACACCAGACAAAGATGTCACAAAAAAAGAAAACTACAGGCCAATATCACTGATGAACATAGATGTAAAAATCCTCAACAAAATACTAGCAAACAGAATCTAGCAGCACATTTAAAGGATCATACACCATGACAAGTGGGGTTTATCCCAGAAATGCAAGGATTCTTTAATATACAAATCAATCAGTGTGATAAACCATATAAACAAACTGAAGGATAAAAACCATATGATCATCTCAATAGATGCAGAAAAAGCTTTCAACAAAATTCAACACACATTTATGATAAAAACTCTCCAGAATGTAGGCATAGAGGGAAACTACCTCAACACAATACAGGCCATATATGACAAACCCACAGCCCACATCATCCTTAATGGTGAAAAACTGAAAGCATTTCCACTAAGATCAGGATAAGACAAGGTTGCCCACTCTCACCACTCTTATTCAACATAGTTTTGGAAGTTTTAGCCACAGCAATCGGAGAAGAAAAGGAAATAAAAAGAATCCAAATCAGAAAAGAAGAGGTAAAGCTGTCACTGTTTGCAGATGACATGATACTATACATAGAGAACCCTAAAGATGCTACCAGAAAACTACTAGAGCTAATCAATGAATCTGGTAAAGTAGCAGGATACAAAATTAATGTACAGAAATATCTGGCATTCCTGTACACTAATTATGAAAAATCTGAAAGTGAAATCAAGAAAACACTCCCATTTACCATTGCAACAAAAAGAATACAATACCTAGGAATAAACCTACCTAAGGAGACAAAAGACCTGTATGCAGAAAATTATAAGACACTGATGAAAGAAATTAAAGATGATACAAATAGATGGAGAGATATACCATGTTCTTGGATTGGAAGAATCAACATTGTGACAATGACTCTACTACCCAAAGCAATCTACAGATTCAATGCAATCCCTATCAAACTACCACTGGCATTTTTCACAAAACTAGAACAAAAAATTTCACAATTTGTATGGAAACACAAAAGATCCCAAAGAGCCAAAGCAATCTTGAGAACGAAAAATGGAGCTGGAGGAATGAGGCTCCCTGACTTCAGACTATACTACAAAGCTACAGTCATCAAGACAGTATGGTACTGGCACAAAAACAGAAAGATAGATCAATGGAACAGGATAGAAAGCCCAGAAATAAACCCACGCACATATCGTCACCTTATCTTTGATAAAGGAGGCAGGAATGTACAGTGGAGAAAGGACAGCCTCTTCAATAAGTGGTGCTGGGAAAACTGGACAGCTACATGTAAAAGTATGAGATTTGATCACTCCCTAACACCATACACAAAAATAAGCTCAAAATGGATTAAAGACCTAAATGTAAGGCCAGAAACTATCAAACTCTTAGAGGAAAACATAGGCAGAACACTCTATGACATAAATCACAGCAAGATCCTTTCTGACCCACCTCCTAGAGAAATGGAAATAAAAACAAAAATAAACAAATGGGACCTAATGCAACTTCAAAGCTTGTGCACAGCAAAGGAAACCATAAACAAGACCAAAAGACAACCCTGAGAATGGGAGAAAATATTTGCAAATGAAGCAACTGACAAAGGATTAATCTCCAAAATTTACAAGCAGCTCATGCAGCTTAATAACAAAAAAACAAACAACCCAATCCAAAAATGGGCAGAAGACCTAAACAGACATTTCTCCACAGAAGATATACAGACTGCCAACAAACACATGAAAGGATGCTCAACATCACTAATCATTAGAGAAATGCAAATAAAAACTACAATGAGATATCATCTCACACCGGTCAGAATGGCCATCATCAAAAAATCTAGAAACAATAAATGCTGGAGAGGGTGTGGAGAAAAGGGAACCCTCTTGCACTGTTGGTGGGAATGTGAATTGGTTCAGCCACTGTGGAGAACAGTATGGAGGTTCCTTAAAAAACTACAAATAGAACTACCATATGACCCAACAATCCCACTACTGGGCATATACCCTGAGAAAACCATAATTCAAAAACAGGCATGTACCAAAATGTTCATTGCAGCTCTATTTACAATAGCCCGGAGATGGAAACAACCTAAGCGCCTATCATCGGATGAATGGATAAAGAAGATGTGGCACATATATACAATGGAATATTACTCAGCCATAAAAAGAAACGAAATTGAGCTATTTGTAATGAGGTGGATAGACCTAGAGTCTGTCATACAGAGTGAAGTAAGTCAGAAAGAGAAAGACAAACACCGTATGCTAACACATATACCTGGAATTTAAGAAAAAAAAAATGTCATGAAGAACCTAGGGGTAAAACAGGATTAAAGACACAGACCTACTAGAGAATGGACTTGAGGATATGGGGAGCGGGAAGGGTAAGCTGTGACAAAGCGAGAGAGAGGCATGGACATATATACACTACCAAACATAAGGTAGATAGCTAGTGGGAAGCAGCCGCATAGCACAGGGAGATTAGCTCAGTGCTTTGTGACCACCTGGAGGGGTGGGATAGGGAGGGTGGGAGGGAGGGAAACGCAAGCGGGAAGAGATATGGGAACATATGTATATATATAACTGATTCATTTTGTTGTGAAGCAGAAACTAACACACCATTGTAAAGCATTATACTCCAATAAAGATGTTAAAAAAAAAACAGAACTTAAGAATTTATCAGTATACTGAATTATTATGATTTCTAGACTAATCATAAAAAACAAAGATTACGTAGAAAGACTTATCATGTATCTCGATAAAAAATCCCTTTGCAAAAATGTTTCTCCCAGAATATTTATTCAAAAATTTAGCTCAATTTCAATCAAAATAGCAAAAAAAATTTTTTTGAAATAAAAAAAAATTTATAAATTTCATCTGAAGAACTAATAGGAAGGAAGAGCCAGAAGGTTTTTTTAAACCTAAATGAAAATGAGCACAGATATTAAATCAAATATCAAATTTACAAACATTAAAACAGTGTGATCTTGTTGCCAGAAAAGATAGCTCATTGGAACAGGATATTCCAAAACAGGTATACTGGCATATATACAAGTATATGAATACTGAATATAAGGTTGGAATTTCAAATCAAAGAGGAAATAGAAGATGATTTAATAAACAGTGTTGGAATTTAATAAATGGTGTTTATATCTGAGCTGGTTGTCTAAGACATACATAGATATGTAAAGCACCCTATATGTACCAAACTAGATTCCATATGGATTAAATAATTAATTTTAAAAAGTGAAAAAAAAAAACCAAAATACAGGTGATGATGTATCTGATAGCTAGCAGAAATAGCCTTTTTAGGCACACAAAGGAAAAAATAATAAAGTAAAATATTGGCATATTTGCATAAATATTAAAAACTTTTCTGTGTTAAAAAAAAGTCCCCTTACCCCCTCAAAAAAAAAAGTGATGAGCTGGAAACAAAACTTTGCAACATCTATGAGAAAGGATTAAAATGGTTAAATATAAATAAATTCCTATACATCTGTAAGGAAAAAAAGTAACACTTCAATGGAAGAAAGGTCCAAGAATACTAGAAGATAATTCACAAAATAAGACTGCATAAGCCTAAGTAACTTAAAAATGGTTTAGCCTGATTAGAAGTAAAAAAGAAATGTAAATTCAAGTGTCATCATCTTTCACCTTTCATCAGCAAAGGTCTTTTTTATTTTAATGACAAAGCTAATTGTTGGTTAGGAGTAGAGAAAAATAGATCCTCTCTCATACTTTTGGGGGGAGTGTAAACTGATGCAATATTTTTGGAGGACAACCTAACAATGAAGTATGAAGTGCCATAAGAAAGAAAAAAGCTTACACTTCATTAAAGAATGCAGTTCTCACCCTTTTCTGCCTTATTATTCCTCAAAGCACTAATCATCTTCCTTTTCTGCATTATTCCTTTTCCTTCCTTTTCTGCCTTATTATTCCTCAAAGCACTAATCATCTTTCAATATTCCACATCATTTACTTGACTACTGTCTCTCTTCCAATAAACCTAACTTCCAAGGAGGCCAGGTTTCCTTTCTGCCTTGTTCATGGCTGTATCTCTTGCACCTACAACAGTGGAGTTTAAGAACCACTCATAAGCCACAATCACCCTGATACCAAAACCAGAAAAATATACTACAAAATAGAAAATTACAGGCCAGTATCACTGAAAAACATAGTTGCAAAAATCCTCAACAAAATACTATCACACTGAATCTAACAATCCATTAAAAACATCATTCAGTATGATCAAGTGGTATTTATCCCAGGGATGCAAGGATCTTCAGTATCTGCAAATCAATCACTGTGATACACCACATAAACAAACTGAAGAATAAAAACCATATGATCATCTGAGTAGATGCAGAAAACGTCTGACAAAATTCAACACCCATATGTGATAAAAACTCTCCAGAAAGTGGTCATAGAGGGAACCTACCTAAACATAATAAAGGCCATATATGACAAACGCACAGCTAACAGCATTCTCAACAGTAAAAGCTGAAAGCACCTCCCCCAAGATCAGGAAAAAGACAAGGATGTCCACTCTTGCCACTTTTATTCAACATAGTTTTGGAAGTCCTAACAACGGCAATCAGAAAAGAAAAAGAAATAAAAGGAATCCAAACTGGAAAAGAAGAAGTACAACTGCCACTGTTTGCAGATGACATGATATCATACATAGGAAATCCTAAAGATGCTACCAGAAAACTACGAGAGCTCATCTATGAATTCAGTAAACTGCAGGATACAAAATTAATACACAGAAATTTCTTGCATTACTAATACTAAAATGAAAGATCAGAAAGACAAATTAAAGAAACAATCACATTTACCATCGCATCAAAAAGAATAAACTACCTAGGAATAAACCAACCTAAGGAGGCTAAAGACCTGTACTCTAAAAACTATAAGATGTTGATGAAAGAAATCAAAAATGACACAAACAGATGGAAAAATATACCATGTTGTTGGATTAGAACCATCAGTAGTGTCAAAATCACTATAATACCAAAGGCAATCTACAGATTCAATGCAATTGCAATCAAATTGCCAATGGCATTTTTCACAGAACTTGAACAAAATTTTTTTTTAATTTGTATGGAAACAAAAAAGACCGAGAATACAAAAACCAATCCTTAGAAAGAAAAATGGAGATGGATGAATCAGACTCCCTGACTTCAGACTATACTACAAAGTGATAGTCATCAAAAAAGTATGGTACTAGCACAAAAACAGAAACATAAATAAATAGAAAAGAAGAAAAAAACCAGAAGTGAACTCACGCACCAATTAATCTACCAAAGGAGGCAAGACTATACAATGGAGAAAAGACAGTCACTTCAATAAGTGGTGCTGGGAAAACTGGAAAACTACATGTAAAAGAGTAAAACAAGAACATTCTCTAATACCATACATAAAAAAGAACTCAAGGGGCTTCCCTGGTGGCGCAGTGGTTGAGAGTCCACCTGCCGATGCAGGGGACGCAGGTTCATGCCCCGGTCCGGGAGGATCCCACATGCTGTGGAGCGGCTGGGCCCGTGAGCCATGGGCCCTGAGCCTGCGCTCCGCAGCGGGATAGGCCACAACAGTGAGAGGCCCGCGTACCACAAAAAAAAAAGAACTCAAAATAGATTGAAGACCTAAATGTGAGAACAGGCACTATAAAACTCTTAGACAAAAACACAGGCAGAATTGTTTGACAAAAATCAGAACAGTATCTTTCCGGATCCACCGCCTAGAGTAACGAAAATAAACACAAAATAAAAAGGGGGATATAATAAAAGTTAAAAGCTTTTGCATAGCAAAGTAAATCATGAACAAAAAGACAATCCACAGAATGGAAGAAATATTTGCAAATGAAGTATGAACAAAGGATTAATCTCCAAAATATACAAAGAGCTCATGAAGCTCTAAATCAAACAAATAAACAACCCAGTCAAAAACAGGGGAAGGGGCTTCCCTGGTGGCGCAGTGGTTGAGAGTCCGCCTGCCAATGCAGAGGACACGGGTTCGTGCCCTGGTCCGGGAAGATCCCACATGCCACAGAGCGGCTAGGCCCGTGAGCCATGGCCGCTGAGCCTGCACGGCCAGAGCCTGTGCTCCGCAACGGGAGAGGCCACAACAGTGAGAGGCCCGCGTACCGCAAAAAAAAAAAAAAGGTTATTACCCATAAAAAGAGTGAAATAATGCCATTTGCAGCAACATGGATGGACCTGAAGGTGACAATACTAAGTGAAATAGGCCAGACAGAAAAAGACAAATAGCATATGATATCACCTACAGATGAGATCTAAAAATTGATACAAATAACCAAATTTACAAAACAGAAACAGAGTCGCGGACTTAGAAAACGAACATATGGTTACCAAAGGGGAAAGGTGGGGCTGGAGGGATACCTTAGGAGGTTGGGATTAACACCTGCATACTAATATCCATAAAATAGATCATCAACAAGGATCTACTGTCTAACACAGGGAACGCTACTCAACAATCTGAAAGAACTTATACAGGAAGGGTCCGAAAAAGAGTAGCTATGTGTCTCTGTTTACCTGAATCAAGCTACTTAAAGCTAAAACACACACAACATTGTAAAGCCACTATACTCCAATATAAACTAAATGTTAAATTAGGAAACAAAAGCAAAAACGAAATTCCTACAACATTCTCCTCGGGCCTTGGGACCCAGAGAGCTTCACATCCCTGGAGCCCCAGCAGCCTTGGTTTCCAAAGGCTGGATGTCATGGGGCTTAGGGAGCTGGGAAGGATGTGCCAGCAAATGAGCTCTCCTTGGACCTACAGTGCCTGATCCCTTCGGGATGGACCACAATCTCCAGATCCACGATGGACCTCTGACAGCAAGGCCAAGCCTAGTGCAGCCAAAGGATGGTGGACCCTCTGGGCCGGAAGGGCTCTGAAAAGTCACCTGGTCCCCATGTCTCCTGGTGCTGGGGTTCCCACCTCCAGCCTCCTTCCGCAGAGTCACCCCACTTACGGATGCCAGCACCCTCAGCACAGCGCTTTGGCAGAGATTGGGATTTGTCCCGGGGGAAAGGGAAGGGGGTGGAAGTATTGAGACACAAGTCCTTGGTTGTCTGTTCTGGCACATTCCACTCATTTAAAACCCAGCAGCAGGACTTTCCCTAAGCCTCTCATTGCCCGAGTAACCAAAGTTGGGCAACCAGAAATGCTGCTGCCTTGTTTCCTGGAATGACAACTTTAAAACCAGTGCTTACATACGGTCACCTTATCTTTGATAAAGGAGGCAGGAATGTACAGTGGAGAAAGGACAGCCTCTTCAATAAGTGGTGCTGGGAAAACTGGACAGCTACATGTAAAAGTATGAGATTTGATCACTCCCTAACACCATACACAAAAATAAGCTCAAAATGGATTAAAGACCTAAATGTAAGGCCAGAAACTATCAAACTCTTAGAGGAAAACATAGGCAGAACACTCTATGACATAAATCACAGCAAGATCCTTTCTGACCCACCTCCTAGAGAAATGGAAATAAAAACAAAAATAAACAAATGGGACCTAATGAAATTTCAAAGCTTGTGCACAGCAAAGGAAACCATAAACAAGACCAAAAGACAACCCTCAGAATGGGAGAAAATATTTGCAAACGAAGCAACTGACAAAGGATTAATCTCCAAAATTTACAAGCAGCTCATGCAGCTCAATAACAAAAAAACAAACAACCCAATCCAAAAATGGGCAGAAGACCTAAACAGACATTTCTCCAAAGAAGATATACAGATTGCCAACAAACACATGAAAGGATGCTCAACATCATTAATCATTAGAGAAATGCAAATCAAAGCTACAATGAGATATCATCTCACATCAGTCAGAATGGCCATCATCAAAAAATCTAGAAACAATAAATGCTGGAGAGGGTGTGGAGAAAAGGGAACCTTCTTGCACTGTTGGTGGGAATGTGAATTGGTTCAGCCACTGTGGAGAACAGTATGGAGGTTCCTTAAAAAACTACAAATAGAACTACCATAGGACCCAGCAATCCCACTACTGGGCATATACCCTGAGAAAACCATAATTCAAAAACAGGCATGTACCAAAATGTTCATTGCAGCTCTATTTACAATAGCCCGGAGATGGAAACAACCTAAGCGCCCATCATCGGATGAATGGATAAAGAAGATGTGGCACATATATACAATGGAATATTACTCAGCCATAAAAAGAAACGAAATTGAGTTATTTGTAGTGAGGTGGATAGACCTAGAGTCTGTCATACAGAGTGAAGTAAGTCAGAAAGAGAAAGACAAATACCGTATGCTAACACATATATATGGAATTTAAGAAAAAAAATGTCATGAAGAACCTAGGGGTAAGACAGGAATAAAGACACAGACCTACTGGAGAACGGACTTGAGGATATGGGGAGGGGGAAGGGTGAGCTGTGACAAAGCGAGAGAGAGGCATGGACATATATACACTACCAAATGTAAAATAGATAGCTAGTGGGAAGCAGTCGCATAGCACAGGGAGATCAGCTCAGTGCTTTGTGACCACCTAGAGGGGTGGGATAGGGAGGGTGGGAGGGAGACGCAAGAGGGAAGAGATATGGGAACATATGTATATGTATAACTGATGCACTTTGTTATAAAGCAGAAACTAACACACCATTGTAAAGCAATTATACCCCAATAAAGACGTTAAAAAAAAACAAAAAGAAACCAGTGCTTATGGGTACTTCACATTCACAAGGCCTGTGAGGCTTAAATGAAAAATGCCCTCTAGAAATGTAGTGTGGTAGGTGATTGAAAGAGAATTGAAAACAGAGCCGACTTTCAATAAGCCCATTTCAGGAGGTAAATTTTATTCACGAGGTTTTTTCTTGTTTTGTTTTGTTTTTTAAAGCACATGAAAAGCTTAACATCGCTCATTATCATAGCACATCAAAACTACAAGGAGGTATTACCTCGTACCAGTTACAGTGGCCATCATTAAAAAGTCAACAAACAGCAAATCCTTGAGAGAGTGCGTACAGAAAAGGAACGCTCCTATGCTGTTGGTGGGAACGTAAACTGGTAACAGCCACTATACAGATCGGTATGAAGGTTCCTTAAAAAACTAAAATAAATCTACCATATGATCCAACAATCCCACTCCTGGGCATATATCCAGAGAAAACCGTACTTTGGAAAGACACATGCACCCCAACGTTCATTGCAGGGCTATTTTCAATAGCCAAGTTGTGGAAGCCACCAAATTGTCCACCAGCAGACGAATGCATAAAGATGTGGTACATATATACAAGGTAATATTAGCCATAAAAAAGAATGAAACAACACCATTTGCAGCAACTGGCTGGACCCGGCAATGATAACATCAAGTGAAGTAGCCAGACACAGAAAGACAAATGTCATCTAATATAGCTCGAAGGTAGGGTCTAAGGTGGAAATGATACAAATGAACTTATTTGCAAAACAGAAACATACTCACAGACTTTGAACGCCAACTTACGGTTGCCGGGGGTGGGTGGAAACATGGCTGGTAGGGATAAATTAGGAGTTCACACTTAACATGTACCCACTTGTATATAAAACAGATAATCAACAAGGACCTTCTGTTTAGCACAGGGAACTGTACTCGTTATTTAGGTAATACCCTAAATGGGAAAAGAATTTGAAAAAGAATAGATACATGTGTATGTACAACTGAATCACTTAGCTGTACATCTGAAACTAACACCACACTGTATATCAACTATACTCCAATATAAAATAAAAATTAAAATAAAAAGCAAAGAAACACAAAGAACTCCTGCCTTTAAAAAAAAAAGAAAGCTTACACTTCATTAAAGAATTCAGCTCCCACCCCCCAACTTCCTTTTTCTGCCTCATTATTCCTCAAAGCACCAATCATCTTTCAGTATCCCACATCATTTTCTTATCTGTTTATTGTCTCTCTTCCATTAAACTGAAGGCTCAACGAAGCCCGGCTTTCTGCTTTTTTTTTTTTTTTTTTTTTTTGCGGTACGCGGGCCTCTCACTGTTGTGGCCTCTCCCGTTGCGGAGCAAGGCTCCGGACGTGCAGGCTCAGCGGCCATGGCTCATGGGCCCAGCCGCTCCTGGACCAGGGCACGAACCCGCGTCCCCTGCATCGGCAGGCGGACTCTCAACCACTACGCCACCAGGGAAGCCCTTGTCTTTCTGCTTTTTCATGGCTCTCTCTCTAGCACCTAGAATAGTGGAGTTTAAGAACAACTGGCCTGGTGAGTTCTCAGAAATTGAACCCAGTTTCTTCAATATCTCCAAATCATCAGAGTTCAGAGATGTATTTGGTTCAGAGTTCAGAGATGTATGTGGTCACTCACTTTCCTGTTTGAAATGAAAGAAAACTAAAGACAGCATTACTACTACTGTATTTTTAGAAACCGTGGCCCAAAAACCAGGAAGGAATTTTTACCGAACAGGTAACAGACCCATCTTGGCCCCCTACCCTAACCCTTCTTCTCACAGCCTGACTCCATGTTTCTCTTCATACCAGGTTCTCCAGAAGACATAAAATTTTCTTGTTCCTCCCATCCACAAAGTTGAAACATACACTAAGGTTTTATCTATTAATATCCTGACTCATTCTTAAACAGTGCTGAGAAAATATTCATGTTACTCAATTCTGTTAACTAGGATTAATACTATGAACATTCTTTAGCATCAAAGTGACAATATGGGTTTTTTGGGTTTTTTTTAAATCTCACATCCTTTAAAGAAAAATAGACACACTTACTAAGGTAAACGATCTAACACCACCGCCACGGACCCACTCCCCAGCCTCCTGCCTTACTGCAGATCAACGCTTCAGGGATACCTCCACTCTTTTCATCCCACCCACTTCCAGTGTCTACTAGTTCCTTATCTCTCAGTTCCCCACAAGGCCTGGCAGGACAGGGGTTGTTGGAAAAGAGAGGCCAAGTGGGGTAGGAGGTGTAGAGGGGCAAGAAACTAAGAAAGGAGAAAAAAGCACTCCTGTCACTGGGAGCCACCGACTCCCTGCTGAAGTGAAATTTCACTCATCTCATAAACCACAGGCCAAAGGTTAATAGTCTCATCCTAAGTATAACTAGCATATCGAAAGCCCAGTAACCTATTCCCAACTT
Organism: Stenella coeruleoalba; assembly: GCF_951394435.1. Lineage (NCBI taxonomy): Eukaryota > Metazoa > Chordata > Mammalia > Artiodactyla > Delphinidae > Stenella > Stenella coeruleoalba. The sequence continues at coordinate 19,680,310 of NC_137155.1, read as the reverse complement.
TTAAAGGAGTGGAAGGTTATCTGACGATTTCTTTTATAACTTTAGCAGCTTTTTCCAAGGATGAAGAGCCAAGCGCTCCAGGCTTAACCCTTATAATTCATATTCCAAAACACAGGTTACTATTTTCTAGAACACGCCATGCACTTTCTCTCCTCTGTGACCTTCCCCACGCCCATCATCCACCTGGAAAACCACTGCCAAATAGTTTTTATCTTTCTAGGCCCAGCTCAAGTATCATCTCCTCTGTAAAGCCATTTCCAATCCCACCAGTCAGAATTAATTGCGTCCTTTCCTATAGTTTTAAGACATCCGTTCCTACTTCTGGTTGCCACCACATCAGAGCTGGTTATTCACACATGTACTTTGCTGCTCAACTGTGAACTTGAAGGCACCTTATTCATGTCATCTCCCCAGAACCTTATCGTACAAAAGGGCTCAATTAGCTAACTGGAGTGTCATAACACAATTCACAGCAACGTTAAGTGATACATATATTAAGAGCAAATGTGCAGCACTCAGAAAGCCAGATGCTACCTCTTTGGAGCACGGAACGCTGCTGTGATCTTTTTCCATCATCAGCCATCTGAGAACATTTGGAATAGAGGGATTTTTCCACGTTGGCCAAGGGTTAACAAATCTCCCATCCTTTCCTTTCTTTGATTTAGTTACATCTTCTTCTAGTCTGTAATCCAGTTTGAAACTCTTCCTGGAAAACCTAGAAGAATCACTTCCTCCAGAATTGCGTGAATTTTGGCGCTTTCTTACTGCTTCTTTAGGATATTGGCAAATTGTCCTCAGGGACTGGTTGCTTTCATTTTCATCCATGTCCTTTCGTGAAGAGCTAAAAAAAGGGGGAGGGGGAATATACTGAGTTTAACATACAGACATTAAAACATACACGTAGTATTATTTCTTAACCAATAAAAATTTCCTCAAACTTATAACAATGTCTCTATTAGGCTCAAACTTTCTTCCTGCAAAATACAATTTCAGAATCCAGTATTACTGCTTGCTAAATAGAAAAGGTGTTTGCTTTACTTATTACTGCCAAACCTTTAAAAAAATTCCTTATGTGGGGCTTCCCTGGTGGCGCAGTGATTGAGAGTCTGCCTACCGAGGCAGGGGACACGGGTTCGTGCCCCGGTCTGGGAAGATCTCACATGCCGCGGAGCGGCTGGGCCCGTGAGCCATGGCCGCTGAGCCTGTGCGTCCGGAGCCTGTGCTCCGTAACGGGAGAGGCCACAACAGTGAGAGGCCCGCATACCGCAAAAAGCAAAAAACAAAAAAAAAAAAAAAAAGGAGGTTCAAAACTTGATGAAGATCTTTACGTTATACTGATTTTCAACCAATTTAAGACACCATGAATTTGTAAGGCAGTTATTTTATGTGCCACTAAGTTAAAATGTTATCAACTATAATTATGTCATGCACTGTATGATTCATCCTGACATGGGTGGTGTTAAAACCGGAATAAAATGTCTTAAAACTGATGAAATACACCATTTTATAGTGTGCTCCTAGGTACTATATATTAAGTTTCTGTTTGCTTTGCTTTCCTTTAGCTTTTTAGCAAAACTGGTTCAGTCAATAAACTCAGTTAAAAATGAAATTCACGGAAAATCAAAGCAGTATTTTCTTTGCCGATGCATGTTGTGCACGTAACTCCCACAGAACATTCTCTCTTTTATTTATTATCCAGTGTACTTCCCATGCTTGGGACATACCTGCCCTCCCATCAGTCTCCTAAACGCCTGTGGGGTTAACACCATTCTCAAGGGAAATCTGTACTGCATGCGAAGGGAGGGGAGGACAGTTTAATTTTAACCTGCAAAGCCCTGTGCAGACATTTCAATGAACTGAAACAGTTTCATTAGCTATGTAATCTAGCAGTGTATTAAAACGACCCTTTTCTTTACTAAAGATAGGAGGGCAAATATAAAATTGTGAATTCATGGGCAGGAGACAAGATGGCGGAGCAGAAGGACTTGAGCTCATCTCCTCTCACGAAAACACCAAAATCACAACTAACTGCTGAACCACCATTGACAAAAAGACTCGAACCTACAAAAAAAGATATTCTACACCCAAAGACAAAGAAGAAGCCACAACAAGACGGTAGGAGGGGTGCTTTCACAATATAATCAAATCCCATACCTGCCAGGTGGGCAACCCACAAACTGGAAAATTACTATATCACAGAGGGGCTTCAACAGAAGAGAGCGCTCTAAGCCCCATGTCAGGCTCCCCAGCCTGGGGGTCTGGCACTGGCAGGAGGAGCCCCCAGAGCATTTGGCTTTGAAGGCCAGTGGGGCTTGAGTGCAGGAGCCACACAGTCCCGGGGGAAGCAGAGACTCTACTCTTCGAGGGTGCACACATGGTTTCATGTGCACTGGGACCCAGGGCAAAGCAGTGAGTCCACAGAAGCCTGGGCCAGACCTACCTGCGGGTCTTGGAGGGTCTCCTGGGGAGACGGGGTCGGCTGTGGCTCACAGTGAGGGCAAGGACACTGGTGACAGAGGCCCCAGGAAATATTCAACAGCGTGAGCTCCCGTGGAGGTTGCCATTTTGGCACAGAGACCCGGGCCCCAGCAACAGCCTGCAGGATCCAGCGCTGGGACGCCTCAGGCCAAACAACCAATAGGGTGGGAACATAGCCCCACCCATCAGCAGACACGCTGCTTAAGGTCGTCCTGACCCCACAGCCGCCTATAAACACACCCCTTGACACGGCCCTGCCCCCCAGAGGGACAAGACCCAGCTCCACCCACCAGCAGGTAGGCAACAGTCTCTCCCACCAGGAAGCCTGCACAAGTCCCTGGACCAACTTCACCCACCGGAGGGCAGACGCCAGAAGCAAGAAGAACTACCATCCAGATCATCGGACAGAAAATCAATAAGGAATCAGAGGGCTTAAATGACACATTCGACCAATGGACTTAATTGATACTTACAGAACACTCCATCTAAATGCAGCAGAATACACATTCTGGAGTGCACATGGAACATTCTCCAGGACTGATCACATGCTGGGCCACAAAGTGAGTCTCAGTAAATCTAAGAAAATTGAAATCATATCAAGCATCTTCTCTGACCACAACGCTATGAGATTAGAAACTAATCACAAAGAAAGAAAACTAAAAAAACACGTGGAGGCTAAACAATAACACGTTTAGTAACACGTTGTTACTAAACAACTAATGGATCACTGAGGAAATCAAAAAATACCTACCTAGAGACAAATGACAATGAAAACATGATGATTCAAAACCTATGCGACATAGCAAAAGCAGTTCTAAGAGGGAAGTTATAGCAATACAGTCTTACCTCAGGAAACAAGAAAAATCTCAAATAACCTAAACTTACACCTAAAGCAACTAAAGAAAGAAGAATAAAACCCAAAGTTAGTAGAAGGAAAAAAATCATAAAGATCAGAGCAGAAATAAAATAGAGACAAATAAAAGAACAGAAAAGATAAAAGAATTTGAAGCTGGTTCTTTGAAAAGATAAACAAAATAGATAAACCTTTAGCCAGACTCACCAAGAAAAAAAGGGAGAGGGCTCAAATCAATAAAATTAGAAATGAAAAAGGAGGGACTTCCCTGGTGGTCCAGTGGTTAAGACTCCATGCTCCCAATGCAGGGGGCCTGGGTTCAATCCCTGGTCGGGGAACTAAGATCCCACATGCTGCATGGTGCAGCCAAAAAAGAAACAGAAAGAAAAAAAGAAGTGAAAAAGGAGAAGTTACAATGGACACTACAGAAATACAAAGGATCTACTACTGGATGTACTACTGCAAGCAACTATATGCCAACTAGAAGCCAAACCAAACAAAAAGGAACCACACTCAGTAATAACTGCCATTGTCTATGATAACCCACAGCAGCCTGTACATCATGAGTGCTCAATAACTATTTATTGACCGAATAAATGAACAGGAGCTTAAATCCTAATCACTCTTCACTGAGACAGAGTTAATTGTTTCTGAGAGAATCTGCTGGGAATAAAATTACAGGAGAAGCAAAAGTAACCAAAGGACAATGAGACAAAATTCAACAAAGGGCATTCCCTCTAAGTCTACTAATTATGGAGATAAAAATCAAAAAATCTTAGGGAATACTTCAGTAGTTGAATTCTATGGTGGTAAAGTGGTGACAAAGTGGTAGAGACCAGAAGATGCCTACCATAAAATCTAATCCCCCTTTTCTCCTCAGTAACAGAACACCAGTTTTACTTAGGGTAGCTATGCACCAGTTAATGACTACATTTCCACACCTTCCAGCTAGGGATGGCCGATGCGATCGAAGTAGAAGTCTTATATAGGAAAGGGAGGCATTCTGGATTCTTCCTGCATCCTGCTGCCTGGAGCCATCTTGAGCCATGAGTATCACGGCCACTTCCAGGAATGGCGTAGACGACTAGGACTTCAGACAGAGGCCACGTACCAAGCCTGGACCTTGCAACTCTGGATCTCCCCAAACTAATCCTAACTGATACAATGACCATAACTTGGAAGTTTAGGGAAGCTATAAAAACACACAAAGTAACTATCCAAAAACAGCGCCTTCCTAATCCAAACATGGGTACACAGAGCAGCACACATGACTACTATAGGTATATCGTTTATTGAGCACTATATGTGTCAGACATTTTATACACATTCGTTATCTCATTTAATCCTCACAACATTCCCTCAAGGTAGATAGATATTACCCTCACGTCACACGTGACATACCAGAAGTTCACAGAGGGTAATAATTTACCTGAAGTCAAAAGGCTGTTAACAGTTGGACCTGGAAATCCAACCCAAGTTGATCAGACTGCAAAATTCATGCTCTTTCCACTAATCATGTTGAATATGCACGGAAAATCCAATAAATTTATCTTAAACAGATACCTAGGTTCTAAAGTTAGTTGCATACAGCCAACAGTATGGTCTCAGTGACAAGGCTAGCCTTTCTTGCTTTCAACAATGTCTTTTTTCTCCAATGTCTCTTTTATCCCCTTTCAAAGTAAAAAGCACTTAGTAGACACTCAATAAATACCAGTTCCCTTATTTTTCTTTTTATAAATGTACTTATTTATTTATATTTTATTTTATTTTTTTTTGGCTGTGTTGGGTCTTCGTTGCGGCGAGCAGGGGCTACTCTTCATTGCGGTGCGTGGGCTTCTCATCGCAGTGGCTTCTCTTGTTGCAGAGCACAGGCTCTAGGCACGCGGGATTCAGTAGTTGTGGCTCGTGGGCTTCTAGAGTCAGGCGCAGTAGTTGTGGCACACAGGCTTAGTTGCTCTGGGGCATGTGGGATCTTCCCAGACCAGGGCTCGAACCTGTGTCCCCTGCATTGGCAGGTAGATTCTTAACCACTGCGCAACCAGGGAAGCCCTATAATTGCCCTTTTAATATTACACGGCGATTTCAAATGATGTAACTATCCTATTTAATTGCTAAATTATTTTCATTTAAAATTACACAGAAAAGAATAATAAATTAGTCCTATATTTCAGTCATATAAACAGAAAATACACATGGGGCCTTGAAGATATTTTCCTTGCTTTGAAAAGATGCCTTTGAGTTCATCCAGCATATAACCACCTGGCATTTTATCCTTCCAGCTGGAAGAATTTTTAATCAAGTCCAATGAAGAGACTTTCAGGTAAGAGGATCAACACCTCGGGGCTTTCCCAGTTTTAGCACTGAAAGTCCTATATCCTGGGAATGCCCTCAGTTCTGGGAAAACCTGAAAGATTGATCACTCTGCAGCCTCAGGGTACCATATATATGCATAGTAATGCCTTCAACAAAATGTGGGCAGTGTATACTAAATTGGAGATGAGCTTTATTATAAAGTATGATTTTAAGATATTTGGGCAGCTAAGCAAAAAGAAATTATAAAGCTCTACATAATCGTGCTTAACCAAGAGAATGTTGCCGAGAACATCAGACGTTTATGTCAAATTCTTCTGTGATGATATTCGATACACGCTCCAGCATTCACATTCACCCAGTTAAAACATGGGCTCCGAAAGGCACGCATACATTTACACACGATGGACAGTTTGTCTACATATAAAATTGAGACACTATATGAGGAAAGAATAAGAAAGGAATGGACTTTCAAGTAAGAATTTTAAAGTACGAACGGTCCCCGACTTACAATGGTCCAACTTATGATTTTTTGACTTTACAATGGTGCAAAAGCGATATGCATTCAGTAGAAACACTACTTCGAACTGTGAATTTTGATCTTTTCCCGGGCTAGTAATATGTGAACCAAAAGATACTCTCTTCCCTTGCTGGGCAGAGGCAGCAAGTCACAGGTCCCAGTGGGTGACTGGGGTCGCTGGCTAGCAATCACCAGGGTAAACGACCCATACACTTACAAGCATTCTGTTTTTCACTTTTACTATAGTATTCAATAAAGTACATGGGATATACAACACTTTCCTATAAAACAGGCTTTGTGTCAGACTGTAGACTAATGTAAGTGTTCAGAGCATGCTTAAAGTAGGCTAAGCTATGATGTCCGATAGATTAGGTGTATTAAATGCATTTTCAAATTATGATCTTTTCAACTTCAGTCATGTTTATGAAGATGTAACCCCATCGTAAGTCAGGAAGATCTGTACCTCATCTCTGTGAAATGGTGGAAACATTTAATTTTGACGTTTCCCTTTTGTGGCATCATGAGAGGCTAAAAACTCTTGCAAGAGTAGAAATACGAGAGACTTCCCTAGTGGCACAGTAGCTAAGAATCTGCCTGCCAGTGCAGGGGACACAGGTTCGAGCCCTCGTCCAGGAAGATCCCACATGCAGCAGAGCAACTAAGCCCCTGTCCCACAACTACTGAGCCTGTGCTCTAGAGCCCGCGAGCCACAACTACTGAAGCCAGCACGCCCTAGAGCCCGTGCTCCGCAACGAGAAGCCACCGCAATGAGAAGCCCGCGCACCACAATGAAGAGTAGCTCCCGCTCGCCGCAACTAGACAAAGCCTGTGCACAGCAGCAAAGACCCAACGCAGCCAAAAAAAAAAAAAAGTAGAAACAGGAAATCTGTAAGTTAAGGGGTTGGACCAGCCGCATACGAAGGTCCTTTCTAACTTGAACACTCCATGACCCAAGTCATCATACTGTGACCCCTTTCTTTTACAGGAGAAGCAAGTCAGGGCAGAGAGGTACATGGCACTCCAAGGGTCCAGCTCTGTCTGGTGATGGAGCCTGGACTGCTGATTAGCCATCTTCTCACCTGAATTATGCCTAGAAACACTTAGAACCAACAGCATGTGGTCAGCATGGGGAGATAAATGATATATTTCACCTCATGGTGGGTATTTCACTTAGTTTAGCTCATAAACAGATAAACTAGCCTCAAGTTTAAAAAAGAACTTCGAGCTCAGAAATTCTTTAAACCATCATTAGTTACTTCAACCACAGAATAACACAATACAGATAGTAGTACTTTGCATTAACTCTCTAAAGAAGCCAAAGGAATGAACACAGTAACTTGAAAAGAAAACGAACATCTTTGTAGTTTGAAAGACCTTCAAAATACAGAAAACAACTTTCAAAACAAATTATTCTGTCATCCAGTTTTCCTAGCAACAGGATCTTTTGTAAGCAAATCAAGTGTCTGCCCATTTTAAGGGGTGCCAGAACAATGAGGAAGCTTGGTTTTCCTATATTCTGACCATTTCATTCTTATAACTGAGATTACAGAGAAGCACAGAAGTCTACAGCCATTTTTTACTGTCCCTTAAATCTGGGAAGGCCCTCAAATTAGATAAACAGGAAAATCTACTGCCCCCGAGGGGAAAGGTGAATTGTTCTAGGTAGCAGGCGTATACTGAGTTGATTTTCAATCATTTCTGAATTTATGCTGATCCATCTAGATGTCAGCCCTGTGCCCCCATAGCCAGTGGTACTTACCATTCACACCCAACAGGTTTAGGGCTGCAACTTATGGCTGTGATGCTGACCAAAGTTTGCTGATCCCAACCACTATTACCTTGGCTTCAGCTGGTACCACCTCCTTTCTAATAAGCAGCAGCTGTGCATACAAGTACTGGGCCAAAGGCCAGGGCTGTTGTGCTAAGGAACCCTGGGTAAATTACTAAAATCTCCCAGGCTCTCAGTTTCCTGTTTCCCTCATAGGTGGAAGGGCATTAATAATCTCACATATTGTACGTCTCTAAAACCAAAGTAAATATAAATATATACAAGAATACTTGAAAGAGCTTTGTAAATTATAAAGTTATAATACATTATTTAACCAGCTGAGTTGGCAAAAGACTATCTCTGACATAACAAGACTGCCCCTGGGGATATATGAGTTCATACATAATCTATCACAAAAGTCTGTTAATAAAATATTTACTTTGTTATAAGGTAGAAACTAACAAACCATTGTAAAGCAATTATACTCCAATAAGGATGTTAAAAATAAAGTATTAAAAAATTTAAATACACAATAAATGCTTATTAAATTCAAAAGACAAGTCAATGAAAGCACTATAGATATAGATAGGTAGAATTTTTTGGTATTCTAGCAGTTAGAATAGCACATTACTTGACTCTCATGCTGGAAATCACATGGGTGATTTTTTAATGCCAGTTTTACATATGCCCTCACAGGCCTTCAGGATAAAGGTGCTCGTTAACCATTAATTATGTGCTCAATCCATTTCCCTAGTAATACTTCAACGAAAACATTTTTTATTTGTATGCATTTCAATCTAAAATGCCCAGATCAACACAGTCCTTCAGCTACAGCCATATTCTAATTTACAAAAAAAAGAGCAGAATGGAATGGAAAAACCCACTATATCTGTTAGGTAGTTAGACATTAGCAGCAAGGAGGTGACAGTGGCGAAAAGAGGGGACTAGTGGAATTACACCCCGACCATCTGACGACCCTCCCCTGACTCCACCCAGAACGGGGGAAACTATGGTGTTGTGGCGAGCAATTTATCCTGATAAAGAGGGAGCACAGTAACACAAGGGGACTTCCCCGGGCTGTGCGTGCCCAGACTAGACAGGCGTGTAACCTAGAGTAAACCAAACTCGTTATACCATCATTATAATAAAATCTGCAGGTGGTTTTGCCATCCCCCTTGGGCTTTTCTTAGCGAATCAAGGGTAAGGGCATGCGCAATAAGGAACTTGTTACCTAGCTCGGGGCTGTCAATCAAATAATGACCTCCTGTCACTCACCCACGATTGCGCCCCGCCTCCTCGCAGAGCGCTCCTTATAAACACCCTTAAGCCTGCACAAGAGCTCCTGGCTTCACTTCTTAGAAACAGCCCGCTCTCCCTCTGAGAGTGTAATTATGCTTTAATAAAACTCTGCGTTGTGCTTAAGCCGTAAGTGGTAGTCTGCAATTCTTTGCATGCTATCACAAGGACCGAGATTGCTGGTCCGGGTCTTCCGGTGACCTCCTCGGTTGAAGCTATTTTGACACTACCCACGCCAGCCCGGTAACATAGCTACAGCTATCTACCACTACAATGAAAAAGCAGAATAAAACAACACAATTAAAGGCAAATAGTACTTTGTCAAACACGGACAACATGTTCTTAAAAATTTCCCCAATTTCGCAAGCTCACTGATACTCAAAGTAACATAATACCCTTTTCATACAGGATGATTGTATCATCTAAAGCATAACCAAAACCCAAACCCGATGACGGAATGCTTACATTAAAATATCAGTCAGTTGTAATTGAATAATTTAAAAATTAAATTTTGCAATACGAAATCTGTACAATTTGAAATTGTGAAGGAAGATAAGAGTATGAGAAATACACTATTCTCATCCCTTGGAGACATGAAATTCTTGCAGCAGGAAAGCCTGCAGAATGTAATGAAATAAAACCTGAAAATTGCGACAATATCTTCAGTTAACTAACAGTTTGAATTGAAATCAATATCTCTCTTACATTTTAAACAGGCCCTAAATTTCTTCTCCAGCAGATCTAAATTTTCTTGCAACAAAATCAGACTACTGTGGGAAATAGGTAATCTTTTTAAAGATTACATAACTTCTTTCTAAATGATATCGACGTCTGCAGCTAAATCAAAACCAGTGAAACTGAAAATAGAAATGGAACTGCTAGATATCCATTCTTAACAAAGATGGAAATTATTTCTTAATTTCCGGACAGCTGTATCTCAGGAATGACTTTCTCATTAACTTAATTAGAATTATCAAATAGCAAACACTTGATGCTAATTAGCCAAAATAAACCAGGTGAGTCATATTACAACATATATAGAACAACTGCAGTAAAGACAAGGCCGAAAACCTAGCTACTTTTTGAAGGTTAACTTTTCTCATACTCAATATTTTCCAGGTTCAACTGAGATGTGATGCATCTCAGACTCGGGAGCCTGTATAAGCGTATTTATCTCAACTACCAGAATTACAGCTGAAAAATAAAAAAACTATCTGAATACCTGGTCTGAAAAGCCTGCAATAATATTCAATTTGAGAAACAAACGACCACCGAACAGAAAACTCAAGAAAGCGCCGGCTTCCACCACCTCGCCGCACCTTGCTCCAATCTTTCGCTCATTTCCATTCCATGGTTAGTTTAAGATAAAACGGGAGAAACCTGGTAGAACGGATTTTTAGAAATAAATACTACAGGTGAAGCAGAAATAAATTGCTCCAAGGAAGTTGTCCACCCACTCATTTACGTACAACCAAAAAATACACCCACATGTATTCCAATCGGTGAAGATGCAACCTCGTGATTTGCAGAGGAGATTAGACTTATAACAAATCCCAGGGACGGCTACTCTCCCAAGCGAAAAAAATCATGTGGCTCTTCATCCAGGCAGCCTCAGAGATGCGGGCTACCGCACCTCGTGAAGTGCGGAAATTCAAACGAATCCCTGCCACTCACAAGTGCAGCATCTCCGAGATGAGGCAGGGCTTGGGAGCAGGGACCCACCCACATTCCGCTCTACTCCCGGAAGAGTCCAAAAAGCCCCAAGCTGGGGAGTGCGGACCGTTCCACCCAGAGACCGAGAGGAAGCAAGCGGAGCCGGGCGAAGGAAAGGCGCTGGAGGGGGGGGGGGGGGGGGGGGGGGGCAAGGAGGGGGGGCAGGGAGGCGGGCGCTAGCGGGGGGTGGGGGGGGCAGGGAGGCAGGGAAGCGGGCACGGAGCGTGGGCTCACCTGACGCGATGGTCGGTCGGGCGCGCGCGCCGCCGCCGCCTCTGCTGCTGCTCTTCGGCCACGGGCCACAGCGCCGCCGGACACAGCGCGCCAGCGCAGCGGAAAGGGCGACGGTGGCCGGCGCCCGGGTTCCTCCGCCCCCGGCCCCGCAGCGCCGGCTCCGCCGAGGGCGTTAACAGCTGCAGGCAGCGCCTCAGCGCTCGCCGCCTCACCATCCTGGGGGCGAGCCGGCGCCGCATCCGAGGCCCACTGGGCGCCCCCACGCCGCGCGGGGCCCTGGCCGAGCTAGATTCCGCTCCACGTGGCCCGGTCACTCACTCATTGTGTCCTTCGAATCTGGCAGCCCCGCCAGCGTCAGCCCCGCGCCGTCCGCCGCTCAGACCTTTATCAAGATGGCCGCCCACCCCTCCCAGGCCCCGGCTCCGAGGCCTTGTTGGCGGCGCCGCGGCACGTTTCGCCCTTCCTAGCCGGGCCCGTGCCTCTCTCGCACTCTGCGCGAGCCCTTCTGACACCAAATTTGCTGTCCTGTCCTAGACCCAGAAGCTAAATTTCAGATCGCGTGAACAGCTTCTAGAACACCCTCCCTAATTGCTAAAATTAAATGGGATCTTGGGGGCCTCTCGTAGCCTGCGTGATCGTAGTAGACCAGCACCTGGTAGCAGGATACTTACAACCTATGGTGCCACGAGCCTCGTAGCGAAGAAACCAAACTAATTTGAAGTCTGTACAGTAGGTATTGAATATTCATGGCAAGCATTGCCTTGTCACGGTCTGTGCTCATTATTAAAAAGATGTCACAGCTTCCTGGTATACACAGTTCTCATCTAAATTTGTTTTAAAAAAATCTCAGGATGATGACAACAGAGCACCAAATTATGATTCCCAGCTTTTCCCAGGTTTTCCTTTTTGAACTACAGGATGAAATTTACTGTTTCAATAAGTAATTTAAGAATAGACAGATGGAAATAGAATTCAATAATGGGTGGCTGGGCAAAGAGATTCCTCTATAAGAGTCCTCGGGGGTGTGTCCACGGGCCAGAAAGAAATGCCCTCTGTCTGGGACTGCGAATGCAGATAGGACTGGTGGAAAATGCAAACCGAACTGTTTTGCAATTTGAAAGTGACCGTGCTAGTGTAATAGCGTAGGAATGTAAAGAAGATTATGCCAGGTATGGACTTTCACCCCCGCAGGGTAGCTTGCGGCCTTTGCTGAATCTTATTAAGTGTGATTAAGAGCTGCTTGCTTGCTCGTGGGCTGGGCTGAGACTGCACTCACTCAGTGGTACCTCAGGTGCAACAGGAAAAAAAAGACACAGCGCTACAAACCCAAACTGTACATTGAAGCTACTGTTAGCTAAGGAGGTCTTCACAATGCTCTTGGCTAAGGAACTTTAAAAAGATGCCCTCTGTTCCCCTCACCGCAATTCTTTATGATGATTTTCAAACATACAGAAAATAGAGATGCCTTTTTGTTACACCGTTTGAATAAATTGCAGACAACAAAATCAATCACCCCTAAATATTTCAGCCTGCCTCTTCTAAAGAAAGGACGTTCGCCTCAATCACAATACCGTTAGCACACCTAAGGAAACAATTCCCTTATACCATTTAATGTTCAGTCCAGTTTCAAGTTTGTGTGATTGTCCCAAGAATGACTTTTATAGCCTTTTTTTTCTGAACTAGGCTTATTAACTGCCTAGGCTCATGCATTGCATTTGCTTATTATGTTGTTTAAGAAGCAATTTGAAACGTTCGCTTGATAACTCTTCTCTACAAACTTACAGATAAATGGAGACAAATGTTTACAGCTTGTTTTTCACTGAGACCAGGTGCTTTTGATAAGCACATTTATGTAGACCAGGAAAGTCTAGGAGGAATGAATAGTAACCTTTTAGTACAACACAGAGATTATAATTGAAGCTGTATTAATTAATGTTTATGCTTTCTAAACATAAACTTTTATGTAGTTTACTACATAAACTTTATGGATTGTGTTGTAATTTCTACTTGACTTCCAAAGCTTAATTTTTCTAGACAATGAAAAGCTGTTTAGTAAAACAATTTCTATCACTCCAGGTAAAACCTCTAGCTTGCCCTGCTTCACAGTACAGAGCAGAATGAACACTGTGCCTTTCACTCATGGTTTAATTTTAGATCCTGACCTGCTGAACTGGGTTTTATTTGTCCTTCCTTCTTACGCCACCCCTAGGAAGTCAGGCATTCAGCATATAACTGTTTGTCTTTTAAACTGTCACTGTTAAAACAACAGGCCTAAAATGGAGTCACTTATGCTAAGCTCCACATCACCAAATGGAGACTCAGAATGTCACCCTCTCCCAGAATAGGAATCTTAAATCAGTCAATCAGGAATCACCTGGTCAGCACTAGTTAATCGGCCTGATAGGCCCGTGCCATCCCCTAAAGGAAAGTGACCTGTCACAACCAATCCACTTTCTGCTATTTTAACTTCCTGGTCCACTCCCTTCTGCCTGTAAAGGTCTTTCATTTTGTACAACTCATTGGAGCTTCTTTCTGTCTGCTAAATGAGATGCTGCCCAATTCATGTATCATTGAAAAAAGCCTATAAGATCTTTAAAATTTACTCAGTTGAATTTGTTTTAACATTACTTCATTTTTAAATGTTAATTAATGCTGTAAAGAAGAGGGGCAAATTTACACAGTTCCCTTAAAGTGGCTGGTGGCCAAGGTAACATTTCTGGAGACTAGTATTAAATGAGCTTATTTTATTTATTTTTTTTAAGATTTTTTCGATGTGGACCATTTTTTAAAGTCTTAATTGAATTTGTTACAACATTGCTTCTGTTTTATGTTTTGGGTTTTTCTTTTTTTGGGGGGGCTGCGAGGCATGTGGGATCCCAGCTCCCCAATCAGGCATCGAACCCGCAACCCCTGCATTGGAAGGTGAAATTCCAACCACTGGACTGCCAGGGAAGTCCCAAATGAGCTTATTTTAAATACTTCACAAAATGTTAGTTAAATTACTTCTGGGAAACCACATATAAACCAATTTTAGCACAACAGCTCATCTGTAAAGTGAGTTCTGCAATCAGTACTGTCCTTTCCTCTCCCAGCTCCAGGCCAAAAGGCACAGAGGACTAGAGCACAGCGTGACTACTTACTAGAGGGCTTTAATTCAATGTGTATTTATAGCAGCACCTGTGGAATTCAGTTAACTACTGAGTTCACCTCCAGTTAAATCAAAATTTATTTGCATGATCATTAACAATCTACAGATAACTCCGAAAAGCAATAAGGCAGCTAACTTCTAAATCAGTGCTCTGCCATTAACTACCTCTTCGACCTTGGAAAATACCCTTCCCACCTCACCAGGCCCCCACTCCTACCCTCCAAAATGACTGAGTTTCCGTGGCCACTTGCAGTTGTAACATTTGGTGACTCAAGATTTTGGAGGAAAATATGTGAAGACAGCATGCCGATTACAGGGGGAGTTGGATTACATTAGGCCAATGGTCAGGAAAATCTGACCTGAGGGCCAAATCTCGCCTGCCCCCTGGTTTGTTTTGTTTTTGATTCAAACTATTTTTTTTTCCAGAATATAAAGTCCTCAACATGTATATTATAGTGATACTTTTTCACTTCTTGTATTGGGGTAAAAAACACATAACATAAAAATGGTTAAGGTGGTAAATTTTCAATGCACAGTTCAGTAGCATTAAGTATATTCACATTGTTGGGAAACAGATCTCCAGAATTTTTTCATCTTGCAAATCTAAAACTCTATACCCATTAAACAATACCCCTTCTTCCACTACCCCCTGGCCTTGGTAACCACCATTCTATTTTCTGTTTGTGGATTTGACTATTTAAATACCTCATCCAAATGGAATTATCCAGTATTTGTTTTTTTTGTGACTGACTTCTCTTAGCGTAATCTTCTCAAGGTTCATCCATGTTGTATTGCAGCACGTGACAAGATTTTCTTCCTTTCTTTAAGGCTGAATAATATTCCATTTGCCATATTTTATTTATCCATTCATCCATCAATGGACATTTGGGTTGCTTCCACCTCTTAACTACTGTGAATGGTACTGCTATGAACATGCGTGTGCAAATCTCTCTTCAAGACCCTGCCTCCCATTTTTTCAAACATATACCCAGAGGTGGGATTGCTAGATCATATGGCAATTCTCTTTTTTGAGGAACCTCAATACTGCTTTATTGATCTGAAACAAATAGACTGCCAGATATTTCTCCAGCAAAGATGGACTCGGTATCAGCAGAGAACTGCAGTTCAGGGTCTGCAACCATGGTGAGCCATGTGCAAGTCTCCGTATAGCAAGGGAAGGAGCACACTTTTATAGAGGAGAAAAGGAAGTTGGGAGGGCTCAGTAAACAGAGAGTCCATGACTTCTCATTGGCTGAATCCTTGTCAGGAAAGTAGAAAGTAGAGTCTTCCTTCTTCCTGTTGAGCTCTACTATCATTGCAGGGTGAGAGAGCTCTCCCTTCTGCTCTCCCAACTCTATTTAATTGAGGTTTCCGTTTATTAAATTTTCAATACTTTCCATAGTGGCTACATCATTTTACAATTCCACCAACACCAAACAAGTGTTTCAATGTCTCCATATCCTCATCAACACTTGTCATTTTCTGTTTTCTAGATATTAGCCATCCTAATGGGTATGAGGTGATATCTCATTGTGATTTTGATTTGTATTTCTCTGATGATTAGGAATCTTGAACATCTTTTTGTATACTTGCTGGCCATTTATATATCATCTTTAGAGAAATGTCTATTGAAGTCCTTTGCCCATTTTTAAATTGAGTTATTTGATTTTTTGTTGTTGAGTTATATGATTCTTTTTATATTCTGGGTATGATGTGCAAATATTTTCTTCCATTCCATAGGTTGCCTTTTCACTCCATTAGCTGTGTCCTTGATGCACTGAAGTTTGTTTGATAGAGACCCATTTGTCTATTCTTACTTTTGTTTCCTGTGCTTCTACTCTCATATCTAAGAAATCATTGCCAAGTCAAATGTCATGTTTTTCTTCTGTTTTCTTCAGTAGTTTTATAGTTTTAGGTTGCCACCTGTTTTTGTATGGCCTGTGAGCTAAGAATGACTTTTTTACAGTTTTACATGTTGGGGGAAAAAAATCAAAAATAATATTTTGCAATACCTGAAAATTACGTAAGGTTCAAATTTCAGGGTTCATAAAAAAGTTTTATTGACATAAAGCCACATTAACTCATTTACATATCACCTGACTACTTTTGCACTGCAGGGGGCAGAGCTGAGTTGTTGCAACAGAGACATATGACCCACAAAGCCTAAAATATTTACTATCTGACCTTTTACCAAAAGTTTGCTGACCTCTGTGTTAGACTATTTTTAATCATGAAACTTTAGATGCATTTAAAAAGGAAAAGTGAAAGAGGAAACCAAAGTCACCAATACATATGTATTTTGTGATTAAGAAAAATTATTAGATTTCCAGGGGTTTTTTGAACTTTTATATTTGAGTTTATTCTTCATTTAACTTTTAAAACACCAGTTTTAACTTTAAAAACACTGCTTGTGTTGAATATAGACTTCAATTTTTAATCCTTATTAGACTGTCAGGAGGAATCCACTGACAAATTAACCAGAAGAATATGGGAAGACCCGCCGTGGTTTTTTCCAATGAGAGAGGAGCCCTCCTACACCTAAGTGGTTCAAAGAATATGACTTGAGGGAAGTCTTCTGGGCACACTGATTGTGAAATATCACTCATTCTTTGTTCTCGTACTTTTCTGCTAATGTTATTTTGGGTTCCCATGCAACTGAACTGCACAGTTACAACAAAAGATTGGAATTTAGAATATAGAATCAAATATTTTCCAAAATCTAAACACCAGAAACTGACTGTTAATGTTGAAGGCATTAAGTCTTATTTATCCCCTTCACCCTAGCTAACTAAATATTCTATCTTATGAAGGTTGGGCCCTAAGATAGATACTTTCCTAATGACTTGTTGGATTAATTGAACTTCTTTTTACATTCAGTTTGCCGCCCAAAGAAACTTGACTTGATTCCTTCACATTATGATGCTTTCATTGCACTGCTTTGTGCAATGTGTGCGGTACCTCTGATTTAGGCGTTGCTATTCACAGCAGTGAGTGTAGCTCTGGCCAGACCTGCCACTAGCATATACAGAGCCCAAGGCAAGAGTATTAACAAGAGACATATTCTACATATCTAATTATTTAAAAGTCATAAATCAAGCTGACACATGGTTAAGTAAAACATTTGATCCTCCTACCCTGACAAAATACACCTTCATAAAGACAAGGAAGCCCAGGTTCTTTGGAGCTCTCAGCCTCCCCAGAGTTCTCCACCAGACCCTGGCCATCCGTCTGGGAGAGCTGGCCTTTGGTCCGTGATATCAGCTCCAGAGCTTTGCTCTGTACCGTGATGGCCTGGAGCTTACCCATATGAACCCTTCCCCATATCTAAGTTCCTTCCATTCCCCAAAGAGCCACCCCTTGGCCACCCATGGGCCTTGCTGCCTGACCTCAGGAGGATGGACATGGGGAAGAGGTTCGTGCACGCCCTGGAAGCAAGCTTGGGAGCATTTTGGCAGGACTCCAAATTCCTGGGTACCTGGAGAGCATTTAGACAGGTCCCTGTGGCACACCCGAGGAGAGGTACAGCCAAAGGAGGCCAGAGTGGGCTCTCAAGCACAGGGCTTTTTACCTGGGTCTAAGGGTAAAAGACTCAGAACAGTCTTCAGCATGTCCCGAACTGTACACACAGCCAATCCAGGATCAAAAACTATGAACCTCCCGCATCTGTAAAACAGTTGACTCAGCTAGTCACGTGGCTCTACCATCAGTGATTCAGCGAAAAAATTTTCAGGAGTCCCTTAACCCTTTTTAAATTGCCAACCACATTTCCAGCACAATGTTAATTCAACTTGGATGGCATGTATTATGGGCAGGGAGAGAAAAGACTTCTTCTGGCCTTCTTCCCCCCAAACCCCTCTGGTATCTGATTGTCTAGAGGCTGAGCAACTAATGAGGGTTACTTGTCCCAGTCCTTCCCAGCTACCCCTAAATTCCCAAATCTCCAGCCACAAAGAGGTGTGTGTAATCTGCTTCCAATTCAAGAACAAAGAATACTGCTCTCTGTGGTAAACTGAAGAATCCTCTCTTCCCCAGAAAATATTCACCTCCTAAGCCCCAGAATCTGTGAATGTTACCTATGTGGCAAAAGTGACTTACACATGTCATCAAGGATCTTAAAATGGGGAGATTAGCCTGGATTATCCAGGTGGGCCCTAAATGTAATCACAAGGGTCCTTAGAAGAGGGAGGGTAGAAGGTCAAAGAGAGAAGAAGGCAAGGCACTTCCCTGGTGGTGCAGTGGTTAAGAATCTGCCTGCCAATGCAGGGGACACGGGTTCGATCCCTGGTCCGGGAAGATCCCACATGCCGCAGAGCAGCTAAGCCTGTGCACCACAACTACTGAGCCTGTGCTCTACAGCCCGTGGGCCACAACTACTGAGCCCACGCGCTACAACTACTGAAGCCCACATGCCTAGAGTCTGGGAAGAGCCCACATGCCATGGAGCAACTAAGCCCGTGCACCACAATTACTGAGCCTTTGTGCCACAACTACTGAAGCCCACGCACCTAGAGCCCGTGCTCCGCAACAAGAGAAGCCACCGCAATGATTAGAAGCCTGCACACTGCAGCGAAGAGTAGGCCCGTTTGCCGCAACTAGAGAAAGCCTACGCACAGCAACAAAGACCCAATGCAGCCAAAAATAAATAAATAAATATTTTAAAAAAAGAAAAAAGAAGGCAATGTGGCAACAGCAGCAGGGATTGGTGTGATGCAGTCACAGCCAAGGAAGGTGTGCAGCCTCTGGAAGAAACCAGCCTTGCTGACACACTGAGTTTAGCCCAGTGAAAATGATTTTGGCTTTTGGCCTCCAGAACCATAAGAAAATATATAAATGTGTATAAATCACCAAATTTAAGGTACTTTGTTACAGTAGCAATGGAAAACCAACACATTCTCCTTTAAGCAGTCTTTGAACTGTGATAACTATAACTATATATATATATATATAATATTTGTCCATTAACATAACACTCATGAGTAGACACACATGTCTAAACTCTATACTGTGACTTCCAGGTTGAGCTCTGAAAGACCCAATTTCCAGGATTCAGAGGATCAAATTTCCAGGCTGGTGCTAGGAGTCATGGTTGGAAGATTCAGAGAAAGGAGCAGAAGTCCTAGTGTTGGGAGATATTGGTAGGGAAGCAAAATTTACCAAACCAAAATGTGTCTCTTGGCGTGAGGAAGGAACAGAAGACTCGGGAAGTTTTTCTCTGCAACTCTCACTTAACTGCCTAAAAGGATTTAGATAGAGGGCCTATTCCAGGAAAGAACCATCACCAGAGGTATCTATAGTATAATATGAACTAGGTGTGGTAGACAAGGGAGGAACCTAGCAAAGCCTATTAAAATTCCCCTTTGTGTCGCATTGTTGGTTTGGCCCAGCAAACATTTATTTATTGATACTAAACATTTGCTCTCTTCATTCTTCCTATGAATTTACTTTACTTTTGAAGTCCCAGACCCCTACTCCCTTCTCCTTGGTCCAGGATGACATATATACCTCATTTTACTTGGTTCTTTGGAATTTCCTGTGGATTCCCTGTATGTTCATAATTAAATTTCTTTTTTTTCTCTTGTTAATCTGTCTTATGTCATTTTAATTATTCAACCAGCCAAAAGAACTGAAAGGGGAAGTGGGAAATTTTTTCCCCTCCTGACAGATTGCTTCTGGTCCTGCCATGAACGTGTCATTAAGCACCCTGAGCCTCTGTGAGGTTAACCTGCACAATCACTAAGATCCCTTCCAATTCTAAAATTCGGAGCTGTAGCAAAACATGGTTTCCCTCCGAATTTCACATTCACATGTTACTGCTGTTACAATCGCTCTCCAGCCAACCTTTCCAGCCTCCCTGTCCACCACGAAGCCTGCATGTCAACCACACACACATCCGAGCTTTTGCACACATTGCTTCTTCTGCTTGAAATTATCTTCCCTGGGACTTCCCTGGTGGCACAGTGGTTAAGAATTCACCTGCCAATACAAGGGACACGAGTTCGATCCCTGGTCCGGGAAGATCTCACATGCCCCGGAGCAACTAAGCCCGTGTGCCACAATAACTGAGCCTGCGTGCCACAACTGCTGAAGCCCGCTTGCCTAGAGCCCATGCTCTGCAACAAGAGAAGTCACCACAATGAGAAGCGTGTGCACTGCAACGAAGACCCAACATAGCCAAAAATAAATAAAATAAAATAAATAAATTTATTTAAAAAAAAAGAATTTATCTTCCCTGGCTTCACCCCTGAGCACGCAGGCTCATCCCTCAAATCAAGAATCACCACCTTTGCGGAGCTCTCCCACCTTCTCAAAGCAGAATGGTCATCTCTGCCTTGGTGCTGTCAGAGAACTATTAAAGCAGGTAGCAAATTAGAGTATGACTCTTTGTTTCCATTTCTGGTTCCCAAACCAGAATGTGGGCTACTCACATGCAGACACTCTGCCTGATCCATACGTATACCTCTAGCACCTACTCCTGTGCTCGGCACACAGCAGACACTCCTATTGTGTCTGTGGACCGAATAAATGAATGATGATTCCCTGAATTCTGCAGAGCCTACTTGGGACTGGGCAGGAGAGGGATGTGGGGAGAGATGGAAAAGAAGTACAAGAGGACAGGAAATTTATGTTTCTACAAGACTTTCAGAGCCTTGGAGAAAAAGCTGAGTCTGATGTGTGCGATGATTTAGTTCAAGGCTGTCCTCAGATACTCATTGTACATGCAATCTAGCATCTCTCTTGACCTTGCTTCAAAGTCAGTTTTTAAGTGGAGTTATCAGTACGAGCTACCTTGCACAGCAATCTGCTGATTAGAAGCTCTTAACTGGGGCAGATGGCAGGCAGCCATGTATGATCTGTCAGCTTTGCATCCTCGTGTGCCCCTAGGCAGAGGCTACAACTTTAGAATTTGATGGTAGCTAGTTAACAACTCTGGCCTTATAGACCATTCTGAGTAACAACTCATAAAACCGTCTACATTCAGTGTTCTTTCTTAGGCATAAGAAATACCCTCCCCCTACTCCTTGAGTGATCTGGATATGTCTTCCATCTTCTTGATGGAAAGGACAAAGGACAAACGTACTCAGAAAACCTCCTTAAAGTGGAAATGAGGTTATCATTTCCACACACCTTAGAAAACCTATGAAGTCTTTTCACAATATATAGACTGATGATAATTTACAATGTGTCCTTGATCATGCATCTCTTTTTTTGTGTGTGTGTGTGTGGTACCCGGGCCTCTCACTGTTGTGGCCTCTCCCGTTGCGGAGCACAGGCTCCGTACGCTCAGCGGCCATGGCTCACGGGCCCAGCCGCTCCGCGGCATGTGGGATCTTCCCAGACCGGGGCACGAACCCGCGTCCCCTGCATCGGCAGGTGGACTCTCAACCACTGCGCCATCAGGGAAGCCCCATTGCCTCTCTCTTTATGATGTAGTCATCTCTGTATGTTCCTTTGCTGTTTCATTCCATATACTTGTGTCATTTTAGAATTTTACATTTGAGATTCAGCTTATTAAAGGCACCACTTACTGTACCTTTTTCATGTACCAGACACTATGCTAAGGGCTTTACAAATCTTATTTAATCCTCATAACAAACTCAGGCACTAAGCATTATTATATTGTTTTTATAGAGGACAAAGCTAAGATTTTGAGAGGCTAATTAACTTTCCTGAGGGCACAAAGCTAGTAAGATGTGGATGTAAGAGCCAGGCCTGTGTCTGTTGGAGAGTTCCTCTTCTGTTTCAATTCTTCTTAAAAAAAATAGTTAATTTATAATTGTATATTAGTTTCAGGTGTACAGCATAGTGATTCAGTATTTTTACAGATTGTACTCCATTAAAAGTTATTAGAAAATAATGGCTATAATTTCCTGTGTTGTAAGATATATCCTTGTTACTTACCTACTTTATACACAGTAGTTTTATCAATCCCATACCCCTATTTGCACCTCTCCCCACTGGTAACTCCTAGTTTGTTTGCTGTCTGTGAGTCTGTTTCTGTTTTGCTATATACATTCATCTGTTTTGTTTGTAGATTCCACATATAAGTGATACCATGTAGTATTTGCCTTTCTGTCTGACTTATTTTGCCAACAGGATATTCTCTAGGTCCACCCACATTGCTACAAATGGGAGAATTTTATTCTTTTTCATGGCTGAGTAGTATTTCATTGTATGTGTATATACACACACGCAATGTGTGTGTGTGTATATATATATATATGCGCCACATCTTCTTTATCCATTCATCTCTTGATGGACACTTGGATTGCTTCTACATCTTGGCTATTGTAAAGAGTGCTGTTATGAACACTGAGGTGCATGTATCTCTTCAAATTAGTGTTTTCATTTTTCCAGATATATACCCAGGAATGGACTTGCTGGGTCATACGGTAGTTCTATTTTTTAGATTTTTTTTTTTGGCTTTTTTGTTTGTTTGTTTTCAGTACGCGGGCCTCTCACTGTTGTAGCCTCTCCCGTTGCGGAGCACAGGCTCTGGACGCGCAGGCCCAGCAGCCATGGCTCACAGGCCCAGCCGCTTTGCTGCATGTGGGATCTTCCGGGACCGGGGCATGAACCCGCATCCCCTGCATCGGCAGGCGGACTCTCAACCACTGCGCCACCAGGGAAGCCCTAGTTTTTAGTTTTTGAGGAAACTCCAAACTGTTTTCCATAGTGGCTGCACCAATTTATATTCCCACCAACAGTGTACAAAGGTTTCCTTTTCTCCACATCTTCACCAACATTTGTTATTTGTGGTCTTTTTGATGATGGCCATTCTGACAGATGCGAGGTGATATCTCATTGTGGATTTGATTTGCATTTCTCTAATAATTAGTGATACTGAGCATCTTTTCATGTGCCTGTTAGCCATTTGTATGTCTTCTTTGGAAAAATGTCTATTCAGGTCTTCTGCCCATTTCTTGATTGGGTTGTTTGTTTTCTTGATATTGAGTTGTATGAACTGTTTATGTATTTTGGATATTAACCCCTTATTGGCTATATCATTTGCAAATATTTTCTCCCACTCCAAAGGTTGTCTTTTCATTTTATCAATGGTTTCCTTTGCTGTGCAAAAGGTTTTCAGTTTAATTAGGTCCCATTTGTTTCTTTTTCCTTTTATTTCTTTTGTCTTAGGAGACAGATCCAAAAAAATATTGCTATGATTTATGTGAGAGAGTCCTCTGCCTATGTTCTCTTCTAGGAATTTTACGGTTTCAGATCTTACATTGAGGTCTTTAATCCATTTAGAATTTATTTTTGTATATGGTGAGAGGAAATGTTCTAATCTGTTTTACATGTAGTTGTCCAGTTTTCCCAGCACCACTTATTGAAAAGACTATCTTTTCTCCATAGTATATTCTGGGCACCTTTTTCATAGATTAATTGACCATAGGCATAGGGGTTTATTTCTGGGCTCTATTCTGTTCCATTGATCCATGTGTCTGGTTTCGTGCCAGTACCATGCTGTTTTGATTACTGTAGCTCTGTAGTAGTCTGACGCCAGGCAGTGTGATTGCCCCAGCTCTGTTCTTTTTTTTTCATAATTGCTTTGGCAATTCTTGGTCTTTTGTGGTTCCATACGAATTTTAGGATTATTCGTTTTAGTTCTGTGAAAAATGTCACAGGTATTCTGATCGGAATTGACTTAAATCTGTAGACTGCTTTGGGTAGTATGGTCATTTTAACAATTTTGATTCTTCCAGTACAAAAGCGTGGGACATCTTTTTACTTCTTTGTATCATATTCACTTTCCTTCATTAGTGTTTTATAGTTTTCAGAGTATAGGTCTTTCACCTCCTTGGCTAAATTTATTCCTAGGTATTTTACTGTTTTTGATGTGATTTTAAACAGGATTTTAAAAAAACTTTTTCTGATGACTCATTATTAGGGCAGGTGGGGCCCACATGGACTCTCAGTGTGTGAGCTATGGTCGAGCGATTGCCATCAGCGATTTGGGATGCTTCTGACACACGGCTTGAGTTAGCGCTAAGGAGAGCCATCACTGCCCCACCTAGGCTCTGCCCTGGGTCCGGGTCACATCTGTGTCCCATGATCAAGTCTTCTCCCTGGTCGTGGCCACCCCAAATCCAGTGCTGTGCTGTGGCGTGGAGTGAGGTCACAGAAACCTGGGGGCCATTAGAGCAGACTTCTCTCCACCCGAGGGCAAGCCAGCATGCACGCTCCTCATGCGTGGAGTCCAGGCTTCCCACAGACTCTGTTAGTCTTGGCAGTCCTCCAACCAGCCAGAGGGGCTCATCTCCCCTTCGTAGGACCCCAGGACCTGTGCATCCAATCTGCGGCTCTCACCACTCACACCCCAGGGCAGGTGTCTGCCTGTGCAATCTCCCTTTTTTTCTGAGTCCCCTCCCAGGGGCATGGATCCTGACACAATTGCTTTTCTTCCCTTCCTACTGGATTACGTGTGGATCTTCTTACAGCCTTGGTTGTACGGGGGTCCTTCTGTTTCTAGTAAGTTTTCAGTGAGAACTGTTCCACACGTAGATGTATTTTTGACTTGTTCGTGGAGGGAGGTGAAATCTACGCCCTCTTCTCCTCCATCTTCATGGATCTCCTCTTTGTTTTAGTTCTTGAAGTCAGAGAGAGCAAAGCTAGAGCCCTAAGGACTGCCTACATGGATCCAGGCCAGAAATGAAATATAGGTTTATGATGTAAATGAACACTGAGGGGGAGATTAGTGGAAATTACAATGCTTCTTAGAAATTCAGATTAACCTACAGCCCCTGTCATGTTCTGTGCCATCATTAAGGCGAAACTTTGACTGTGGATTAGGTTTTATTTATTCCTTTAAAAAATACAATAAAAACAAGATCTGTATTGTATCCTACAACCTAGTTCTTCTGTGGAAGGATAAGGACTTCTGAGAGGATGTCCAACACAACCGTAGTGAGCTTAGGATTCAGGGACTGTCCCCGATTTGCAATGACAGTCTGAGATTCACTCTTGGGTTGGTCTACAGGAAGCTACCCAACTCCCAAAGAGCAAGAATCATAGACTTCAGTGGTTTCCCAGATGTCTATGGATAAGAACAGCTGATTGCATTAAGATCACTGGGAAAGTATGTTTCAAATACAAACAGATAGGCCTCACCCAGGAGAGGTTTTGGTAATAACAACAACTAACACTAACAGTGTTTACTATGTTCCATGCACTGTTTTAAGCATTTTACAAGCAGTTACTCATTTAACTTGCTTAACAGTGCTGTGAGGTAAATACTATTATTGTCATCACCAACTATCAACAATGAAACTGAGGCACAGAGAGGTTAAGGAACTTGCCCAAGGTCACCTAGCCATTCGGGGGCTCAGCCAGACTTGAACATAAGCTGTCTGGCTCCAGATCTGCACTTTTAACCTGTATGCTATACTCTCCATAATCTATGTTAACGAGTTGTCCAGGTGATTCTGATGTGCATCAAGGCTTGGAAATCCTGACAAACCTCGATGATATCTGAATCTCCTCTTACAACCCTGTACCCAGCAGTCTCTCAGCTAGGGTTGAAAGCCAACCACCTCAGGACAGTCTATTTTTGAATGTCCAGTCAGTAGCTATAGCAACCTCTGCTTCATGGAGACTAAGACATATCCTGGGAAGAAGCATATAGGATGGAGAGTGTGGAAATAAGGTGATGTACTGTACTGGCTCATACGGCTTGGAAGAGCTGTTTGTGTGCATCTCTTCCCTACACTGTGTTTAATGGCGTTATGTTGGTAGCTTGAAGTCCACCCTGAAGGGAGAATTTACACCACAGAAGTCAGCACACACCACAAAACAAGGCTTCTTTTCCCCCAAAGAGCCAATAGTTAAACATTTACCAGCACACCACTGGATTTATGGCCTAATCCCAGCTCAACCACCTATTGGCTACATCACTTCAGGCACATTGTTTAAAACTTTCCAAGCTTCATTTTTCTCATTTGTAAATATGGGAGGAATGACAGCTACGGAAATCAAATGAGGTAAGAAATGTGGAAGCATTGGCACAGTTTTGAAAAGATGAATAAAGAATAGGCACTTTAGGGCTTCCCTGGTGGCGCAGTGGTTGAGGGTCCGCCTGCCAATGCAGGGGACACGGGTTCACGCCCCGGTCCGGGAAGATCCCACGTGCCGCGGAGCGTCTGGGCCCGTGAGCCATGGCTGCTGGGCCTGTGCGTCCGGAGCCTGTGCTCTGCAACGGGAGAGGCCACAACAGTGAGAGGCCCGCATACCGCAAAAAAAAAAAAAAAAAAAAAAAAAAGGCGCTTTACAATAATGTTCCTTTTTCTTCCCATTTCTCAATTGCTCCCCAACAATGAAAGACATCTGTCAAATTCCTCCATGTCTTCTCTTTCCCAAGCTCAAATTTCTTTCAATTGTTACTCACTGTTCAGTGTTTCCAGATCCTTTTTCATATTGGGATACATGAGACAGAGATCACAGCTGTAGCTCCCTTTGGGAAGTGTTTTGGCTATTTCTCTGAGTCCCCAAAGAGCACTTGTGCTCTCAGTGCGGTCAGCTGCCCTTCCTGGTCCAGCTCACTCTGCTTGCAGCCCCTCTGCCTGCAGCTTGGGCCTGTGCCAGACATTCTGTTGCTTTCAGTACTATTAGTGGTGCACTAGAGCCCAAGAAAATCATATTTCTGTGGCAAAGGGGGAAGACCACTCCTATTCCCATATGATTTGATTATCTTTCACAAGTACCAAGGATGTGTTGCTTAGACCCCAAAGGCCCCCAAGTCTTGAAGATTTTATGAAATTGCTGTTTAGTTGTTTTACTCCCAATCCTTCTCCATAGGAATCAGGTATGAATTTGAAGGGGAGGGATTGCCTGAATCAGGAGCTAAATTCAAGTGACAAAACTTAAGCCCAGACCACTCCTTGCAACACGTAAGGCTTTGCAACTGGGCCAAGGTTAGCTGCCTGACTCTTCCTTTTGGTTCTGTTCTCTCAAGAGGTTCATTTGTCCATCAACCAGCCAGACAAACCCATGCCAGTCTGACTTCCAGTGGTGAGCTCACATAGACTCAGCTTGGGGGCTCCTACAGAATTCCTCATGAAGCAGGCACCCAGAGCTGAATACCATATTCCAGGCAGTGTGGATATGCAGCATGGAGAAGGAAGATCCCTTCTCCAGGGTGGAACCCTATAGTTTTATAAAAGTTGCCTAAGATGGAATTACTTTTTAAAAAATCATCACACTGTTATTACCTGCTCTATAAAAAATAAAACTAAATTTAAAAAATCATCACACTATTTTTAATATAAACTGAACTTGCCGTTTGCAAAAAGATTGTTTTTAGGTTGTGGCTTACTTATATCTTCCACTCATCTCCTATTTGTATGGTGGATTCTTTGAACATAAATGGAGAGCTTTTAAGTCTATACCTATGAAACCTTAATGTATTGCATTAGGCCCATCACCCCAGCCTATTGAGCCTATCATCTTAGGTTACAGTTTGGTCTCTGTCAAATATCCTTGCATGTGGCAAAAACGTGACTAAGGTGATCGGTTTTTACTGAAAGGTATAAGAAAAAGGCCTCTTGGACAACCAGACAAATGTTTGTCATTTACGACACAGCAGTAACTCTCCTGGCTCAAAACATCTTTGGTAACCTGAGCAATCCAAATGCTAGTGACACTATTTTGGAGGCCCCAAATCTGTCTTTGTTTCTCTCTCTCTGCTTTTTTATTCACTTTGCTTCTACTGCCCCCTTTGCTGCTGCTGATTTCTACTGGCTTCCCTCTATATCTTGGATTCAAAATGCCCTTAACGTGAATCTGATGGGGTCTGATAGTCACCACACAATCCGTGGGGCAGATTTCTCATGCGGACCACTCACAGGCCACTGCTCTGTCGTGACTAGCTTAACCGAGGATTTTCGCTAGAATAGCCATTAGCCCACTCAGATGTGGCTGACACAATGAAGTCACTTGACAAAAATGTGTTCATTCAACAGATATTAATTGGTCACCTACTGTGTGCCAACTGTTGTCATAGTGGCTGGTGGTATACACCAAGTCCCTGCTCTCAGGGAGCACCCATAAAAATAAAGCCAGTAATTTGACAAAAAATTAGTGGTAAGTGCTATTATATATATACATAGAAGAGGTAATGAGAGAGACTGGGCTGGGGGAAGGGATTAGAGAGAGTTGACAGGGAAGACCTCTTTGAAAAGATAAAATTTAAGCTAAGACTTAAATGATGAAGAGTTACTCTTGTCAAAAATCTCTGTAAGCGTATTCTCACACATTCCAGAGAAGTCTAGCAAAGGTCTGAGTATGGGAATGAGGTTGGTGTCCAGGAACAGAAAGAAGGCCAGTGTGGTCGAACTACGGGGCCTAAGGGGAAGAGAGGCAGAAGATAAAATTGGAAAGGCAGGCAGAGGCCAGATCATTTAGGAGCCACTTAGGAGTTTTAAATATGGAATGTGTGTTGTGGGTGGGAAGATGATCTGGTTTAAAGAAGATCAGAATGTGGCACCATCAGAAGGTACTGCCTGGAGATGCTTATTCAAGGTGTCTGGCCCTGGCAGCCACTTAGCATTTCATATGTTGTTCAGTCCACTCATCCAGAAATTGCTGTCCCTCCATCTTTCTGTCACTTATGACTTTTTTTAAAAAAATAAATTTATTTATTTATTTTTGGCTGTGTTGGGTCTTCATCGCTGCGTGTGGGCTTTCTCTAGTTGCGGCAAGTGGGAGCTACTCTTCATTGTGGTGCGCGGGCTTCTCACTGCGGTGGCTTCTCTTGTTGTGGAGCACAGGCTCTAGGTGCGTGGGCTTCAGTAGTTGTGGCACACGGGTTCAGTAGTTGTGGCTCACAGGCTTAGTTGCTCTGTGGCATGTGGGATCTTCCTGGACCAGGGCTCGAACCCGTGTCCCCTGCACTGGCAGGCGGATTCTTAACCACTGCGCCACCAGGGAAGTCCCCGCTTATGACTTTATAAGCGTGCTTTTCAATGTTCTCATCCAGGTTATGATATGAACATTGCTTAAGAGAGCATCTGAAGGTCCCAGCCATCAGCGATAATGGAAAAATCCGAAACCAAGGTCCAGATCACAGTACAGGAGGGTGGGTTGAATGACCAAGGGGATCACTCAACTTTCCTCCCCATGCTCTCCCCCACCCCACTGAAAGAGTGAAAACTTGTCGGGAGCTAAAACATGAAAAAAAATCAGCTCAAACTGAAAAAGAAAAAAGGGGGGAAAAAAAGCAGCCCTGCTGTCTTTCAGGCTGGGAGGATGAACACAGAGCCAGCTGCAGAGTTAACAGGAAGCACTGCTCCCCGCCAGTCTTATGGCAGCTGTAAAACGCCACATCCCTCCTCTTTGAATGGCTGCTTCTTTCCTTCCGAGGGTGTCCCAACCCATCTTATTATTTCCATATCTCACTGGGGATTCCTAATTGCTAAATAGCCCTCCATTCATGGCAGCGCCCACCACCTGGTTTACTTCTTCTCTTAAACTCACAGCAGAAACAGCATCCAATACAGAGCTGTTCCTTGCTTCCCTTACGCCCCCCTCAGAATCCTTCAGAAGGAACCTCAGACTTACAAAATGCTTCCCTCCTCCCTCTCTTTAGTGCTCTCCCTCACTGCGCGGGGTCAGTAAATCTGGTTTTGTGGGACCACAGGTTTGTGCCTGGGTATCTTAATACCCTGCTCACTCTGACCCCTCCCTGCTTCCTTTCCCCTAGTGACTCTAAAATATAGTCCTGGGGAGGTAGTCATTCAATTTTAAAACTGAGATACTAGAATTTGAAATTATAAATGATAAAGATGCATTCACCTCTCATCTGTGTGCTATTTGATTAGTGGAATAGGCAGTGATATTGCTAGTTTTGCTACAGAAGAGGGGGTAGGGGACTGTGTCTTGATGTGCTCTCAGAAGCCCAAGTCCTCATATCCCACCAGGATTCCTGTTCCTATTGGCAATTTCCTTCAACATACACTCTTTTAAAAACTACTCTAGGGGCTTCCCTGGTGGTGCAGTGGTTAAGAACCTGCCTGCCAGTGCAACGGACATGGGTTCGAGCACTGGCCCAGGAAGATCCCACATGCCGCGGAGCAACTAAGCCCATGCGCCACAACTCCTGAGCCCACATGCCACAACTACTGAAGCCTGCGCGCCTAAAGCCCGTGCTCCGCAACAAAAGAAGCCACCGCAATGAGAAACCCGCACACCGCAACGAAGGGTAGCCCCGTGCGCAGCAACGAAGACCCAACACAGCCAAAAAAAAAAAAAAAAACCCACAAAAACAAAAACTTCTCTAATTTTGGGACTTTCTCAGTGGTCCCGTGATTAAGACTCCTGCTTCCACTGCAGGGGGCAGGGGTTCAATCCCTGGTAGGTGAACTAAGATCCCACATGCCGCATGGCACAGCCAAAAAAAAACCTACTCTAATTTTGTATAAAAAGGGTTCTAATAGCTACCAGCTGATGTTAATTTTTAGGGTTTCCAGAATTAGCAAAATGGCCAGCAAGAATGCTGAAGCTACTACCAGGAACGTTTATGTTTTCTTAAGGTAATGACAGAGTTCACTGTTACTACAATATGGAATTACAAATATATGTTATTGATACTACTGGCTCCATGCTTGACCTTGCTTTTCCACGAATATAAATTTTACTGTTTTAACGTTAATCATAGGTTGCATATATGATGTTGCCCCTAAGAACAAAAAAACTGGAGTCAACTGTGCTCAGATAGTGCGGAATAAATATGTTCATGGAGTAGAAAGATGGTGGGTTTGGACTCAGATCGTCTTTTCTTAACTCTATGACCTTGGGCTATCACTTATCCTCTGAGCCGCAGTTTCCTCATTTATCAAAGAGATCATTACACCTACCTCGCAGGGGTGTTTTGAGGTTAGTGAAAGTACGTGCAAAGCCCTAGCACAGTGTCTGACACACAGCAGGTGCCCAGCAAGCAGTTGCTATTCTTATGAATATCAGTCCCATCTAGTCCCCAACTACTGAATTCCTGCTCCGACCACAGGGTGCGAGCTACCTCGCACCCACTCCAGCCTCCACTCCCCACTGGGTGGCTCAGCTCCGCCGGTGTGTAGGCTAATCCTGACTGCAATGTCCAACCATCTTGGCTGTTGGTTTGAGATCTGGACCTCTGCCCTGTTCCCACAGGCCTGACTCTTGGTGCTCTGTCCAGTGCCAGGTCCCTGTCCTTGGGACACTCTTGTCAAACCTCCCAACTCTCATAATCCTTCCTCTACCAGGAGGATCGAGGATAACAGTCTTGCTCCCAAGGTCAGTCCAGCAATGCGGTCCTATCACCAGCTAACAAGCCTCCCCGATTCCACTGCTTGGAGTTCCAAATATCATTACCTCTTCTGTCCTTCTGAAGGCCTTGCCCCTCACCTGTTGGGGGATTCCAGTTCCTGGGAGCTAGATCTCCCTTCATCTGGCTTGGGTAATACGTCCTACCTTCTGGAATACACCTTTCTCCTAGTACCTGTTCTCTGAATACCTGTCCCAAGCCAACTATCAGGAATCCCAACGCTGATTCCGGGATGCTGTTCGTCTCTCCTGCCTATTCATAGTGGTAGACGGATCAGGACAGTACAACCATCATACTGAAGCCTTTAACTTTAACCCTAACCCGTTGTCGTACCCTAACCTGTACCCTAAACCGTACCCGTTGCCTAACCCTAATCCTAACCCTAACCCGTACCCTAATTCTAACCCGTACACTAACACTAACCTGTACCCTATCATGTACCCTAACCCTAATCCTTTTTCGTACCCTAACCTGTACCCTAAACCATACCCGTTCTCTAAGCCTAACCCTAAACCTTACCCTAACCCGTACCCTTATCCTAACCCGTACACTAACACTAACCCGTACCCTAACACATACGTTAACCCTAAACCGTTGTCGTACCCTAACCTGTACCCTAAACCGAGGGGCACACTAAGGTGTGTAAAATCTGGTTAAGTCTTTGACCTTTTGACCTTGCAAATGGTCAGGAAGACTGCAAATACCAGGATTGAAGTACTCTGGGGAGGCAGGCAAGTCACTGCCTCGGTGGAGTTTTAAATGAATCTGAAATGATCGTATATTAAAGAGCTGGAGAGTTCGGCTGCTCTTAGCATTAATGTTCACTGGGGACAGAGTTTTAGTTTAGATAGTAGATTAGTGTTGTAATTTCTATCGCCACTTCTTAAAAAACACAGCTGTCAGTTGGTTGTTGAGTGTATTTGGGAGCTAGAAAGTATTAATAAGCAGGCGTAGCTGGTACTATTTTGTCAACATTGTCTCCTAGGTGTGGCCAACTCGGACCAGCAAGTCACTGGGCTCGGTCACCTTTATTTCTGACGAGGCATCTGGGCAAATTTCAAGCATTATGTGTTGTTATGAAGAATTTTTTTTCTAATGCTTCTACCTGCCTGTTGGCAATAATCTAAGTTATAAAGAAGGCAAATAAAAATAGCATTTTATATAAAATAATGCATGTTCACTTTAGAAACTGAGAAAAATACAGTGAAGTACAAAGATGGAGATAAAAATCACTATTCATCCCAGCATCTAGAAATAAATACTGCTAACATTTTTATGCTATCATACTTGTAGTTTAAAAATTCAGTCTGCATATGATGTTATGTGTTTATTAGGAAATAACGTTTGGGGGAAAAATAATAACAGTAATGACCATCACTTACTGAGCCCTTATGTGCCAGCTTCTGTACTAAGTGTTTTAATATGTATTAACCGATTTAATTCTTTCAACAGCCCTGAAAGGTAAGCTGGTGAAATAAAAGTGTATTCAAACCAGGCAGCCTGTCTGGAGTGTGTGTTCTTACCCAACACACTATACAAAGAAAACAGAAGCTACTCATAATCCAAAGGGACTCAGAGGACACCTTTAACATGTTACACTTCAAGAAACAATTTTCAAAATTCACCAGAAGTTGTATCTTGTGATTCAAGAAGAGAGATGTTAAACAATGCATCAATATCAATAACATTCAGTAGGTCTTTTATATGGCGCTGCTCCAAACTTTAACATTTTCTCTCACAAGCAAAATGATAGCATAAAAACTAACCTTTTGTCAATTATTTTATTTCATAATGCATTTGATCAATTATATTGAGCATCAGTGACTAAAGGGGAAAAGTCTGAATGAAGAGGGAAATAAAGTAAGGAAAACAGGAGCTTCCCTGGTGGCCCAGTGGTTAAGAAACCACCTGCCAATGCAGGGGACACGGGTTCAAGCCCTCATCCAGGAAGATCCCACATGCCGCAGAGCAGCTAATCCCGTGTGCCACAACTACTGAGCCTGCGCTCTAGAGCCCACGAGCCACAACTACTGAAGCCCATGCACCTAGAGCCCCTGCTCTGCAACAAGAGAAGCCACCGCAATGAGAAGCCTGCGCACCACAACGAAGAGTAGCCCCTGCTCTCTGCAACTAGAGAAAGCCCACGCACAGCAACGAAGACCCAATGCAGCCAAAATTAAATAAATAATTTTTTAAAAAAGAGAGGAAAACAGCAGTGCCTGACTACAGTTTAAAATTAGCCTCTTCTGGACTAGATTACTCTTCCATGGACTACTGCAATGGTTCCCTCCCTGGTCTACCAGCATCCACTCTGGCATGCTTCAATCCATTTTCCACAGCAGCTAGAGTTTCCTTGTAAAACACAAATTTGGCCTGCTACCTCTTAGAATGAAGACAAGCTCCTTACCTGGTTCACCAGACCCTGCAAACCTCACTACCAAAAGCATTCACAGGCTTCCCTAGGTGCCTAAGACTCCCAGGCCCTCTCCCTCCCAGCAGCCCCTACTGCACCCTCTGCCTGCATCACCGTGCATAATACTGCTTCTCCTTCCTCAGCTCAGAGGATGATACCTCAGAGGAGCCTTTCCTGACCTCCCTGAATAGGCCAGATTCCCATCCATTGAGTACTTACGGCACTGGCCACCTCTCCTTCTTAGCATGTCACAATCCCAGTTTTAAATTGGTGCATTTGACCATTTATTGGGTATCTGTCTCCCTGACTAGAGTGTGAACTCTGTGAGAACAGGCTCCATGTCACCAATAGATCCCCAAGGTCTAGCATGGTGCCTGGCACAGAGTAGGCACCCAAAAAGTTAGTAAATGAATGACTAAACAAATATGTACTGAAAAGTTTACTTCCTATTTTTATAATAAGTTGCTATGTGAAATACTGTGTAATTGAAGTGATAACGTTCATTTATATAACATTAAGAAAAACAGTCTGATACAGAGTGAACACTAACCTGATTTTACTGTCCAATAGTGAGCAGAAAATTAATCCAACAGGAAGGGATTCAGCTCTGTGGGATGGAGCCTCAAGGAACAGAGGTGATACAGGGTTTTAAAGCCAAATGCATAATGGTCCATGATCTAATGGGCTTGCTGATTGGTTGAATTCAGGAAGTACAAATTTAGTTCAGACAGTACAATTAAGTCACAGACAAAAACTGACTATTTCACCATCAGGGCACTTTGCTGCTGGTGGCAACCAGTATTCTTAGAAAAGCTATTCCAGTTCTTTCTTCTGGAGTCCTGACTGCTTGCTATCTTGAAATTTCTCTTGCCCTCCAAAACTCAGTTCTGCAGATGCTCACTTTGGGGACTCACCCAGAAAGACTATCTTTTCTTTTACCTGGTTGGTACATTGGTGTGCATTCATCTGTAAAACAAGGCCGATGGTATCTTTCTCAAAGGATTCTCATATAGATTATTAAGATAACTCAAGAAAGGAAGATAGTAAGTGTGTAATCTACTACCTAATAAAGACCACTTAGATGTTATTGAAAATGGTGTTAGTGATTCAAATGATACAACTGCTTTTGTTTAAGGACCAGTATGCCAAGCCCCACTAAATTTTGCTGTGCTAGTGAAGACTATCCCCATTTCTATATTGGTCTTCTAAAGGAGAACAGGAAAGATATCTTATGGAGAATCTCCCTGAACATGTTTTTCTTCAATATATTGTTGACCAAAAAATTAATAGTCAATGTAAGAAAGAAACAGAAAATTTTATTTGAGCCAACCTGAAGATTATAACCCAGGAGACAGTCTTCCAGAAAGCTCTGAGGACTGTTCCAAACAGTTAAGTATGGGACGATGCAAGCAACTGTGTTCCTAAAATTCTCTCCTGAAAATATTTAACTATTTGAGGGCCAATCTGCCAGTTCTCCCAGAGCCCAAAATGCTTCATCCTGATCTTTGCCCTGAATTCCTTTCAGGGTGTGTCGTAGGTCAGCAACTACAGTGGCTAATGACCGGATCCTTGGAGAACTGGATGGTGGGCTATGTTCTTTATTTTACAATACCCTCTCTTTCAGTCTTAATTTCAACCTAGGTCTCAGACCATTTCATGACCGGTTTGTCACACGGTGCTAGGAACACTCATTCTCAGGTCAGCCGAGGATTTCGTTGATAGGCTACTCAACGTGCTATTACGGCACTAGGCCCTACTACCTGTAGCGAAAAGCCTCTGGACCACCTGTCTTACTAGTCTGTCATGGTCCAGGAAATCGTTTCCTCTTCCCAAATCTAGAGTTACACTATTAGAATTATCGATCTTACAGGACTCTATATTTGGTCAATCATTTCAAATCACTTAGTCATCATTATTTTTAATAAGAAGCTGGTCATACATTTGGTAATGCAAGAAACAACAATCTTGTAAAATAGGCAGAAAACAAGTAATAGAGCTAGTAACATTAATAAGGTCCTAAGTAACGTTATCTCCTAAGGAGTTACATGGCTGGCACCAGAAGAAAAATAGATCGTCACGGTTGAGCAGGTATTTCTGCCCTGGGGGAGGTCTGGTTAATGCATAATGCAGATGCACAATGCACGCCAGAGGGGCAGGAGGAGGCCCAAATGGGCAGAGAAAACTTTTAGGTTTAAATTTTTCTTGTCTTGCCTTAAAATATGAATTTCATTTCATCGATATTAAATGAACTCATGCCTTCAGTACCATAAAATTCAAGGCCGCGGTTGTTCTGGGAAATTTCTTAGATGTCTCGTGGAAGTAAAGCCTTAGAAGAGTGGAGGCCATGAAGCATAGAATTCGGTCAGAGCTTCAGGTTCTTTTCAGCATCTCACCTCTATTTCTTGGAAGCTGTGTGACCTTAGCGTCTCAGAGCCTCAATTTTCTCATCCGTAAGGTGATCATATTAACTGATCACCAGGTTATTTTAAGGACTAAAAGTTTTCATGGGAAACTTAACTCCCATATAAACTGAGTAATCATTATTTGTGTATACAATAATATCACTTTTATATACAATAATGATAACTGGGCCTAGTGCTCCATAGAAACACAACCATAGTACCCCATCTATTGGCAGTAAGTTAGTCATATGCACCTAATAAATTAAAACCAAGTTCCCTTACCAAGTTTATGGTTAATCTCTCTAAATCTAAAAGTTTATGTCCCCTCTGACCTCAATCCTGTGCTAATTGAACACTAATCAAGCAGAGTCCGATGACTATAATGACGTTATAGACAACAGCAATGTACATACTAATAATATCTATAATACATG
The DNA here is from genome assembly GCF_951394435.1 of Stenella coeruleoalba. Classification (NCBI taxonomy): domain Eukaryota; kingdom Metazoa; phylum Chordata; class Mammalia; order Artiodactyla; family Delphinidae; genus Stenella; species Stenella coeruleoalba. Next base: position 19,643,448 of record NC_137155.1, on the reverse strand, counting down.
GTATTACAGATATCATCATTAACGTACAAACTCAGATTGTTCCTCCAGGGCGAGATGAGCTTACAGACCCTGGAGCTGTGGACCACCTGGCCAGAGGCTCATAAACCAGAGACATGCTGACTCCCAAAACTACAATTAAGAAAGGTCACAGATAGGTCACAAGACAATGATTAATCCCAGGCTTTGTTCTTCCCCTATAAAAGAACCCCTAGCTCAAAGACCAAGTTGGAATGGATATGAGGCTTGTTTCCCACTCTGTTGCTTGGCACCCTGCAATAAATCCTACTTGGCTGCAAACTCCTGCTGTCAGAGTTTAGCCTTCTGTGCCATGGGCACACGAGCCCTTTTGCTCAGTTACAAAAGCTCAACATACTAAAGGGTTATGGGACCACAAACACAAATGTAGAAAGACGACCAAATGACCATTATGGGGTTTAAAACCTTAACGTCCGCATATGTTTGAAGATAATGTCATATCTCTAGTCAACCAGAGAGGAGTACATTAATATGATGCATAAATGCAATGTCCCCACCTGATTAAAGGCATATTATTAGTACATCAATGATATTCTAAATGAAAATTTTAAAGAAAAATATGTAAGATTTGATGTGAGATAAGCAGAAGTAAGCTGCCTGAAAACAAAATAAACATGTTAAATTTAGTCCTACATGATACTGGCTTTAAAGAAAAGTCTCCAGGTAGAGTTGTACATGAGAAAGCATCCACCTTCCCTGTGTGTACATATGTTACCAAACCAAACTTGGGTCTGCTCACCCCCTGTGCAGCAAAGCCAATTTACTCATGCAAGGTTGTGGTGAAGGAAAGCACAGCATTTATGTGCAGGAGACCAAAAACAGAATACGGGCAGCTCATGTTCGAAAGATTCGAACTCCTTGATGGCTTTCAGGGAAGGTGTTTTAAAGGCAACATTTGGGGTGAGGGCTGAAGGGTGCATGACTTTCTTCTGATTGGTTGGTGGTGAGGTAACAGGGTGATGTTTCGGAAATCTTAATCATCAGCCTGTGGTTCCAGCCAACCTGGGGTCTAAGTGCTTGTGGTTAGTATGTAGTCACCATCCTCCACCTGGATGAAGTGGGGCTCTTAGTTCCTGCAGAACAACTCAAAGATTTCTGTCAGACTGCTCTGTATACCCTTGAGGAGGAATGAGGACTCTTTTATCACTGAACCATTGCCATTACTTTTCTTGTTTAACTGCTTTGTTGCTGCATTCCCTCACTTCCCTAATTAGTAACTGCTTGAGCCTGCTCTTTGGAACTAAGGGAAGGCCTAAGACACTACCACCTTTTTCTACAAGCAAGAAACGGGGGACATGGAGGGCCTTTTGTACCCGGGAGGGCTCTACAACGTTCTGCTCAGTTTTAATCCCGCGCCCCCTTCTTTGATATTCCTCAATCCTGAAGGGAACAGGGGCAGGACAAGAAACAGAATAACGGGCTTCCGTGGTGGCACAGTGGTTGAGAGCCCGCCTGCCGATGCAGGGGATACGGATTCGTGCCCCGTTCCGGGAAGATCCCACATGCCGCGGAACGGCTGGGCCCGTGAGCCATGGCCGCTGAGCCTGCGCGTCCGGAGCCTGTGCTCCGCAACGGGAGAGGCCACAACAGTGAGAGGAAAAAAAGAAACAGAATAACATTTTGAATAGAGAGGTTAATCATAAACCCAGCATGGGAACTTGATTTAAGGGGGACTCGGTTTCCTCTATATATATGTATTTATCTATATACATGTATTTATCTATATACATGTGCATACATATAGCATATGTTTTCCCAAAGAAATTTCCATTTATTTGCTTCAAATAAGTCATTTTATTTGTCATTCCCCTCATTTTATTTTCAAGGTGGAGAAAGGATTTCATGAATTATTCAAACTGTCTTTTTATGGCTGAGAAAGGTCCTGCTATCTTAGAAGCAGTCTGATCTGAGACAATTAAAAACAGGCCTACTTTTTGTGTGACTTTTAAAGTTCTTGGTAGCTAATGTCTAGAAGCAGAAACTGTGTAGACATTGCAGCCTGATCCTTCCTGAAGGAAAATCCTAAATCACCAATTTCAAAAGCCTTAGCTTTGCTAATAAGGAACATTGAAATCTGCAGCCATTATGTTTCACTTTAAGCAGATTTCCTTACAATTCAAAAGTACAAAGAATCAATCTCAGTGCCCTGAAGGTTCTTCAGGCTATTGCTCAGCTAGTAATCATGGGGGAAGAAAAAAGCTATTTTCAACTTAATTGGTTGGAGAACAACCTATAGATATAAAAAATGCAATTTATGGCCCACTAATGAACAGCTATTTAAGAAATGCTCACATTGAAAACACTATTTATATACATTATAAGAAATAGTATAAAGCAGAATACTGCTTAATTCACATAAAATCTTTCTGGTCTTATTTGCTTGGTCTGTTTTTTCAGTTCCTATCTGCTGCTTCAATGAGTGAAAAGAACCTCTAGGCAGAAGCCATTGAAATACTCTTTAAACTTGTGAGTAGTTTCATTATATATTGCTGGCTGAATCATAAATGCTGATGCTGGCAAAGTAGTCACAGTAGAACAAAGGGGATTTTTAGGTGCTTCATCTTCTCAACACCACTTTATTACTATTGTTATAAAGCTTTGGACAATCAGTTACGGTTTGACCCCCCCGTTTAGCCAGCTTTTGTTATAGCTCAAAAATCAGTTGAGAAACTCTCTATCAAGGCTTAGAATGATAGAATTTCAGATTCAGAAGAGATCCTAAATCAGTGAAGCTCCTATCAGAAAACAGAATTCCATGCAAAGGGTTTAATTGAAGATAATTTAATGGCAAGATGATTTACAGGGATGTGGGCAAGGTTAAGGGATCCAAAAAGGGATGAGAAACTGAGGCGGGAGATAGATGGGCCCCAGGCTGAGCAGCTGGAGTTTGTCCCCTGAGGGCAGATACACCAAGATGAAGAGGAGGAGAAGCTGAGCCCCGCCTAGAGACCACATGTTTCTCATTCTCGAAGTCAAGGAGACATTCCCGACTACACATGTGCAGAAAGGCTCCTCAGAGGTCAAAAGGGAGGGGGCGTCACCTCACAGGAAGGGATGTCAACCTACCCATAGATCTCTTTACTAGAATCCATCTTGGCTAAGAGATGTGCGCGACACACACACACACACACACACACACACACACACACACACACACACACACACACACACACACACACACACACACACACACGGGAGGGTCCTGAGATAAACCAAATACAGACTCAGAACCAGGCAAAGCAAGATGATTGGCCAGAGGAAACCTGGAAGAAATGCCCCATAAAAGTGATTCAAACTACCACGAGGGCACGACCTTCTCTCTGAGCCTGCCTGTGTGTACCCATTCACACGTACTCTTTTTCCTCCTAATAAGCACTTTACTTGCTTCACTACTTTCCGTCCTTGTGGGAATTCATTTCTATAAAGCCAAAGGGGCAGGGGCCTTGTCACTGGTCACTGGTCCCTGGTGGTCTAGTGGCTAAGATTCAGCACTCTCACTGCCGCAGCCTGACTTCAATCTCTGGCTGGGAACCGAAATCCTGCTTCAAGCCGCTGCAGGCCAAGCCACCCAAGATAAGAACCACCCAGGACTAACAGTGGGGTTGTTACTACTTTGACCGAAAAGGGCAAGGGCAGAAGACAGTGTCACGAGTGCTGGGAGAGTTGGAACTGTAGAGGGAGACAGCTGCAGTCCTACCCAGAGGAAGACAGAACCACTGCTGGAACTGAAATGCTGAGGCAGGGAAGCAGCAGGAGGAAGGACCTCCATTTCCCGCTCTCCATCCCGTGGCAGTGCCTCCTACTGGATGAACCCCAAGGGAAGCCAAAGGCGGGGAGCCTAGATGATGATGTCTGTAAGGCTCAGCTCCCGCTTGGGTACAGAGATCAGGGTAGAGAGCGACAGAATGGATGAAGGGGCAGAGCAGAGAATAACCCAACAAACCCCTTAGAGGCCCGTAGGTCTAGTGATCCTCAGACATGTGCAGGCAGCAAAGCATGTGGAGATCCACTCAGTCCTTACACAATAACTTGAGTCTAGCTGACTTTAACTGCACGCCTACCACATGCCAAGCCCTGCTAAAAGCAGGTAAATTTGGAGATGCCTAAAGCATCTCCAAATTCAATTCAACAGAATCCTATATAATTGTATATTTACCATTACAATTTTTTTTTTTTTTTTTTTGCGGTATGCGGGCCTCTCACTGTTGTGGCCTCTCCCGTTGCGGAGCACAGGCTCCGGACACGCAGGCTCAGCGGCCATGGCTCACGGGCCCAGCCGCTCCGCGGGCATGTGGGATCTTCCCAGACTGGGCCACGAACCCGTGTCCCCTGCATTGGCAGGCGGACTCTCAACCACTGCGCCACCAGGGAAGCCCACCATTACAATTTAAAATTGTGTATTAAAAGACCGTTTAAAAATTCAAGACCTTTATGCAGTGCTATAGAATGATCTGAGATATATTGTTTTAATACACAGGAGCACAATGTTGTATGTAATATGCTGCCATTTATATTTTTAAAAGAGAGAAAAAAGTATATAGACTATAAATACATATGTTTGCTTGTACAGTTGAACACAGGTTACTACACGACAATCAAAGATGCTGTGAGGGGTGGTAGGGAGTGCAGAAGACTGACTCTAGGTTATACTGGGGTTTTCAACTGCATGGAGGGTTGACGCCCCAACCCCTGTGCTGTTCAAGGGTCAACTGAATATACTAGTCAGTCTTTCAAACGAGTCATGAGGAAGTAGTAATGTCGATTGTCTCTATGGAAAGGAAATGGGTGGCCAAAATAGAGGGTAAAAAGGCATACTGTTTACTTTCTTGAGCCTTTTGAATTTTGAACCATGTGAATATATTATCAATTTAAAAAAATAATGAAAAGTAAAAATTTTTAAGTCAACATAAAATGGTAACTGCACAGGGTGTATGGCACCCACAGGAGAGATCTATAGGCTGGTCTGGGGGTGGGGATGGGGTCAAGCCAGGCCTCCTAGAGAACGTGACGCCTGAACTGAACACTGAGAGAAGGCAGAGACCGGCAGGAGGGGAAGGCGCTGAGACAGCTGAGATGGTTTAAGCAAGAGCACAGGGGAAACGTGCGAAAAGCTGTGCATGACTGAGCCAAAAGCTGCAGTGGCAAGTGACCGCAGAGGGGACAGGACAGCGGGCAGGGCCAGACTGTGGGAGCCTTGTGGACCCTGCTATAAAGTTTGGATTTCATCCTGAAAACGAAGAGTCATTGCACCAACTTACACTCCCACCAACAGTGCAGGAGGGTTCCCTTTCCTCCACACCCTCTCCAGCATTTATTTGTAGACTTTTTAATGATGGCCATTCCGACCGGTGTGAGGCGATACCTCATTGTAGTTTTGATTTGCATTTCTCTGACAATTAGTGATGTTGAGCATCTTTTCATGTGCCTACTGGGCAGCTGAATGTCTTCTTTGGAGAAATATCTGTCTATTAAGGTCTTCTGCCCGTTTTTGGATTGGGTTGTTCGTTTTTTTGATATTGAGATGCATGAGCTGTTTGTATATTTTGGAGATTAATCCCTTGTTGGTCCCATCACTGGCAAATATTTTCTCCCATTCCATAGCTTGTCTTTTCATTTTGTTTATTGTTTCCTTGGCTGTGCAAAAGCTTGTAAGTTTGATTAGGTCCCATTTGTTTTTTAAGTTGGTGCAGCCACTATGGAAAACAGTATGGAGGTTTCTCAGAAAACTAAAAATAGAATTACCATATGATCCAGCAATCCCACTCCTGGGCATACACACCTGGACAAAACTGTAATTCAAAAAGATACACACACCCCTATGTTCATAGCAGTACTATTCACAATAGCCAAAACATGGAAACAACCTAAGTGTCCATCGACAGATGGATAAAGAAGATGTGGTACATATCTACAATGGAATATTACTCAGCCACAAAAAAGAACGAAATAATGCCATTTGCAGCAACATGGATGGACCTAGAGATTATCATACTAAGTGAAGTCAGAGAGACAAAGACAGATACCATATGATATCACTTTTATGTGGAATCTAAAATATGGCACAAACGAACCTATCTACAAAACAGAAACAGACTCATAGACATAGAAATCATACTTGTGGTTGCCAAGGGGGAGGCAGGGATGGAGAGGGATGGACTGAGAGTGTGGGGTTGCAAACTATTACATTTAGAATGGATAAACAACAAGGTCCTACTGTATAGCATAAGGAACTATATCCAATCTCCTAGGATTAACCGTAGTGGAAAAGAATGTAAAAAAAGAATGTATACATGTGTACACCTGAGTCGCTTTGCTATACAGCAGAGATTGGCACAGCACTGTAAATCAACTCTACTTCAATAAGAAAGAAAAAAGAGTCATTGTAAACTCTGGGGTTAAGGATGGCTTTGAGGGAGGTGAAACTGCAGATACAGAAGCTATTGTTCCAGTCCCTGAAACACAGGTACACTTTATTCCATCAGGTGACCCTAGAACAACTAGGCCAGCAAGAAATCCAAAAACAAACTCATCTTGAATTACAAAGACGATGTGGCATATATATACAATGTAATATTACTCAGCCACAAAAAAGAATGAAATATGGCCATTTGCAGCAATATGGATGGACCTAGAGAATATCATACTAAGGGAAGTGAGTCAGATAAAGACAAACATATGATAATCACTTACATATGACATCACTTATATGTGGAATCTAAAAAGTAACACAAATGAATCTGTATACAGAACAGAAACAGACTCACAGACATAAAAAACAAACTTATGGTTACCAAAGGGGAAAGGGATGGGGAGAGATAATTAGGAGTATAGGATTAACAGACACACACTACTATACATAAAACAGATGAACAACAAGGATTTACCATATAGGACAGGGACCTATGTTCAATATCTTGTAATAACCTATAATGGAAAAGAATCTGAAATATATATACATAACTGAATCACTTTTGCTGTAAACCTGAAACCAACACAATACTGTAAATCAACTGTACTTTAATTTTTAAAAATCATCTCCAATCAATTTCCCTTTTTAGTCATAGTGAGATCAAACACATTATAGGTGTTCAATACAATATCACATATTGACTAATGGTAGTTTATAAGACTAACAGTATTTTGAGATTTATATCTAGTTTTGACATTAACTCAAAGAAGTTCATGTATTTAAACTTTTACTTATATTTGCTCCAAGATAATTTAATACGTTAGTAGGTTGAGAGAGAAGGAAAACCTAGGAGGAGGAAAGCACGGATTTTAGAGTCAGAAAGCCCTAGATTAGGTTCCCAGTTCAGACTTTGATTCATGTTGTGCCTTGGCAAGTGGCCTAATCCCCTTGAACCTCAGTTTTCTCATCTCTCCAATGTGAATAAAGAAACACCACCACTTGCCATTCTATTTTCTCCCCCCACCACCCTCCTCCTCATGAGGCAAGAATGTAAATTAATGAAGCCTAGTTTTCTAAGTGCTTCCACTTAGAAACACAAAAAGGAGCACCACAGAACTTCCAAGGCATGGTCTAAGGTACAATGTATGCATTATATCCACTGCCAGCTACACTCATCTTGAAGACAGACACCACAGTCACACATTCATTCAGCTATTCAACAACTTATGAGCTCCCCCACGGTACTGGACATGGTGCTACTGTTGGGGATGGAGAGGTGGGTGAAACAGGCATGGTCCCCACCCTCACAGAGATCATGGCTAACAGGGAAGCAGGTGAAATTACTCAACCCACAAATATAAAATCGCTCTTTGTGAAAAGTGCAGTGAAGGAAAAGAGGAGGTACGTGAGACAGTAACGAATGTCATTTCTATTGCGAGCATCTTGGGGCAAGTTCTCTAGAAGTAGAACCTGAAGTGGGGACACTTGTGCAAATGATTCATTCAGAGAGTGCTCTCTGGAGAGGCCTCTAAGGGACTGACAGCAGCAGAGTGAGGACGGGTGGAGGGGAGAATCTGGGTAAAGATGGGTTTCAGGAGAACTCTAGCCTCAGCCTGACCCTACCAGGAGCTCTGAAGCTTCCTTTCAGAACCAAATTTGTCTCAGAGGCAAGAGGACTGAGCTGTTTTACCCCCATATCACTTAATAATTGGTTAAGGCCGCCCTCTTCGGGGAGAATAACCTCCTAGGCATCTTTCATCCAGGCAGTTCCCATCAGCCAAAGGCAATTCTCTATACAAAGGTGCAGGTGTGAGCAGTTAGCAGCAGCCACACCTGTAGTGGCTAAGGAACGTTCACTACCTGGGTACAGGCGATGAGGCGGGGTTTCAATAGCATCTGCTACAGAGCGTCTGGGGAGGCTTCTCTAAAGAAGTGAGTTTTGAGCTAAGACTTGAAGGACGGGTGAGAATTAGCCAAAAAAGTGTATTCCAGGCTCAAGAGATGACATGCGCCTAATGAAAAACAAAAAGATCACCAGGGCTGGAGAATTGTGCTGTAGAGGAACGCGGATCAAGATTATTTTGGGGAGAACCCGAGTCATTTTGGATTTTATCCTAAGAACAATGAAAAACCATTGAAAGGCTTTAAGTGGGGAAGAGACATAGTCCTCCCCCCAGTATTTTCATAGCTCCTTGGACTGGTCAGGAAAGAGTGAGAAGAGGGAAAGGGAAGATGTTGGGAAACTCGTTAGGAGGCTGGTTTATACTCATCTGGGCTATGAGGGATGGTGGTTTCCACCAGGGTGGAATGGGGATTGAAAGGAAAAAATGTACTCAGGATATATTTTGAACGTAGAACCAACAGAATTTGGTAATGAATTGTCTGCAATGGGGAAAGTTTTACATCTCGATGGAAGATCAAAATAAGAATTTATATTTATACTATTTCCCCTCTTTTTGTCTTTTTTTTTGTCTATAGTATGCAAAACACAGGCTCAGAGCCTGGTGTTAAGGGGCGTTTTTTTTCCTGCCTTCCCCTGTTAGCGGATACGGCATACTGAAAGAGACTGACAATAAAGCAAGGTAACGAAACAGCCACTCTGCAACAGCTAACCAAACATCTAGGGACTAAATTGTGTATGAGCTTTCTACAGCGGCACAACAAGTTGACACAAATTTAGGGGCTTAGAACAACATCTATCATCTCACAGGGTCCATGGGTTACGAGGCCGAGCATGGCTTACCTGTGTTCTCTGCTCCAGGGTCTCACAAGACTACAATCAGCATGTCAGTCAGAGCTGGGGTCTCATCTGGGGCTCGGGGTCCTCTTCCAAGTACACATGGCTGTTGGAAGAATTCATTTCCTTGCGGCTGTAGAGCTACCGACACCTTACTTCTTCAAGGCCAGCAGAGGAATGGCTTACCTCTACACCCTTTTAAAGGGCTCACCTGATTAGGTGAAGTCCCCCCAGGGCTAATTAACTTAAACTCAGCTGATTAGGTGCTTTAATTCCATCTGAAAAAATCCCTTCACCTTTGCCATATAATGTAACCTAATTACAGGAATGAGTTTCCATGGGGAGGGGGTTATATGAGGACAGGGGTCACTGGGGGGTCATCTTAGAATTCTGCCCACTGCCCACTGAAACTAAAAAGAGATCAATAGAAAAGAGTTTGATGCCAGTTTATGGATTTGGTAGGAATTAAAAAAATACCTTTATCATTAAATTCTACTTCAGGATTAGCAATCTCTATACAAATTTGGTGAAATCAGCCAGGGTTAAGAAGAGAGGGCTGCATACAGGAGATCCAGGTAGAGAGATAACCAACTGACGTGACTAGCTTCTCTCCCTCGAAATCTAAAGTACTGAATTGGCAGATCATCATTCCTATAGTTTCTGAATTGCCTATTCTTTTCTCAGATACGAGATAACTGAGCAAATGTTGAAAATAGGTTCAATTCTTACTTCTGTAAGAATCTTACACCCATGTCTGAAGAATAGCATCTTGTGACTCACGTGATTTCATACTCTTGCAAATCTGTTTTGAGATCTTTATAGAAGCTTTCCGCACATTAAATTAGATCCTAGATGTTGTCTTCTTCATCCCCTCTCTACCAAGCCTGTTGGAGTCTTCTCGTGAAGATTTAGCAAGTTTAAGTCTACCCTAAAGGTAACCCCTGGAGTCATTTAGAGCAGAATATTTGTCTAGAAGGCACTGTAGGTCTTCACTACAGGAAAGACAGTCTGTAGGAAGGTTTGTGGAGTGAATAGAGCCCAGGGGCAGAAACTTTCGGTACGTATCAATCCAGTGTGAGTCAAGGAGCACTGAGTGGATGATCAATGGAGAAGAACAAGATGAGGAGGCAATTAATGATTGAAGAGTCCCAGAAAGACCCCTGGGTGAGCAAAGACCATCGCAATTTGGGGTCATCTAGACCAGAAGGAAATGAAGGTGAGGAAGACAGAAAGTCAAATTTTGCTAACATCATAAATGCTGGACTTAGTCTCCTATAGAAGAGAAATGGTGGCCTGAATGGAGGTAAGTGGCAGTTCAGATTTTTCAGAAATTACTTTTCTTCTACTACACTTGATTACAATTGATTCCTAGCTAATAAACACAAACCAGAAGTTTGAGGAATGTGAAGTTGTTTGTATAAAGTGCCCTACATTTTCTTCTGCCTCTGCCCTCAAGGATAAACCAGGTAACCTATAAGTATTATACACACAGGCATTCACTCAAACTCAGAAGCATTCAAAACATAGGAAAGTGCATAAGAAGGACTTTGACAATAGTGATGTGGGGGCCATGAGCTACATTCCCAGGGATTGATTGTGGCCTCTGTTCCCATGGTGATTATACATTCAACTCGGGACTTCCTTCCCACTCAGTGTAACCTCCATTAAGAAGCAAGAAACAAAAGGAAATAAAGCCAAAGCACTTCAGTGAGTCCAGACTGGGCACAAAGACTGCCGGCACCACAGCCAGACTCAGGGAGCCGCTCAAACTGCCACATTACACATCTCATGGCACACTAATCGCTCCTTCCTCATTAGGGGGCCATTGTACAAAAGGCTGGATCAGGAAAGCTTTATGAAACTTGCAAAGATTTTTTGCTCCAATTCATTTGCAGTTCCCTTTATTACCTTATTAGTTATGCCCAGATGAACAATTCTAAATTTCCTTTCCTATGTCCATTTGTAAGAACCTCTGTGACTAATACATCTGTGCGTGTGTGCGTTTGAGTGTGTGATGGTGATACATGATGATCAGTAGATAGAAGCAGTACTCTTCCCACACGGCTCCTCGCGCACAATACAAATTTTCTTTTGGAAATGTAACCTCATTTTTTCCCTTTAATTCAACTTTTTATTTTGAGATAGTTGTAGATTCACATGCAGTTGTAAGAAATAATAGAGATCTCACGTACCCTTCATCTATCTGTCCAATGGTAACATCTTTCATAACTGCAATACAATATCACACCCTGGAAATTGACATTGATGTAATTAACTGACCTTCTTATTTCACCAGTTTTACATGCATTCATTTGTGTGTACTTAATTCTATAAAATGTTATCACGTGTGTAGATTCATGTAACCATCACCATTTCAAGATAGAGAACAGTTTCATCACCTCTGGGATCTCTCATGCTACCCTTTCATAGCCATACTCACCTCTTCTCCCTGTCCTTCTTCCCTCTCTGCCTGAACCCCTGGCAATCACTAATCTCCCCTCCATCTCTATAACTGTGTTGTTTCAAGAATGCTTTATAAATGAGATCATATAGGATATAACCTTTTAAGATTGGCGTAATTCTCTTGAGGTCATCTGTATTGCACTTATCAAGAGTTCATTCCTTTTTAGTGCTGCGTAATAGTCCATAGTATGGATGTACCACAGTTGGTTTAACCATTTACCTATTGAAAGACATTGGGATTGTTCCCAGTTTTGGGGCCATCATGAATAAAGTTGTTACTAATATTCATGCAGATGTTTTCATCTCTCTGGGATAAATGCCCAAGAGTACGATCACTGGGTTGTATAGTAAGCACATATTTTATTTTATTTTTTTAAAAACCTGCCAGACTAGGGATTTTCCTGGTGGCACGGTGGTTAAGAATCTGCCTGCCAATGCAGGGGACATGGGTTTGATCCCTGGTCCAGGAAGATCCCACATGCTACGGAGCAACTAAGCCTGTGCTCCACAACTACTGAGCCTGTGCTCTACAGCCCACTCGCCACAACTACTGAAGCCCACGCACCTAGAGCCCGTGCTCCGCAACAGGAGAAGCCACCGCAATGAGAAGCCTGCACACTGCGATGAAGAGTAGCCCCTGCTCGCCGAAACTGGAGAAAGCCCATGCACAGCAATGAAGACCCAACGGAGCCAAAAATAAATAAATTAATTAATTAAACAAACAAACAAAAAACAACCTGCCAGACTATTTTTCAGAGTGACTGTACCACTCTGAAATTTTAGATTCCCACCAACAATGCATGAGAGATCCTGTTTTCTCTGCATCCTCACCAGCATATGGTATTATTAGTATTTTTGATATCTCGTGTTTTTTAAAATTAATTAATTTTTAATTTTATTTTTGGCTGTGTTGAGTCTTCATTGCTGTGCACGGGCTTTCTCTAGTTGCAGTGAGCGAGGGCTACTCTTCATTGCAGTGTGTGGGCTTCTCATTGCAGTGGCTTCTCTTGTTTCGGAGCACGGGCTCTCGGCGTGTGAGCTTCAGTGGTTGTGTGTGGCTCACGGGCTCTAGAGCGCAGGCTCAGTAGTTGTGGCACACGGGCTTAGTTGCTCTATGGCATGTGGGATCTTTTCGGACCAGGACTTGAACCCGTGTCCCCTGCTTTGGCAGGCAGATTCTTAACCACTGCACCACAAGGGAAGCCTGATATCTCGTGGTTTTAACTTGTATTTCTTTAATGGCTAATGATGTTGAATATCTTTTCATGTGCTTATTTGTCATCTGTATTTCCTCTTCAGTGAAATGTCTGTTCCTGTCTTTTGCCCATTTTCTGATTGGATTGTTTATTCTTTACTGTTTTGAGCATATTTACATATTCTAAACACAACTCATTTATTAGATGTGTGGCTTGCAAACATTTTCTCCCAGTCTGTAGCTTGTCTTTTTACTCTCTAATAGTATCTTTCATTGAGCGAAAGTTTTTAATTTTGATGAAGTCTTGTTTAGCAGTTTTTCCTTTTATGGGTTATGCTTTTGATATCAAGTCTAAAAATTCTTCAACTAGCCCTACATCCCAAAGATTTTATGTTACGTGTTTTTCTAAAATTTTATAGTTTTACGTTTAAGTCTATGACTCATTTTGAGTTAATTTTTGTATAAGGTGTGAGGTTTAGGCTGAGGTTCATTGAGGAGCAGGGGGCAGGGGACTCTAGGAATATCCAATTGCTCCAGTACCATTTGTGGGAAAAGGTATCCTTTGACCATTGCATTACTTTTGCATCTTTGCCAAAAATTAGTTGGGCAGATGTGTGTGGGCCTATTTCCGGTTTGAGATAATCACAAAAGACGCAGATGAAAATGACAAAGCTTCAAGAGCCTAGAGAGATGTTAATAAATGTGGAAGACAGATAAATTATTGTAATTCAGCATAAAGATAACTGTTATCCCCAATAAAGAATCCACTGAGTGGAATGTCAGATGATGTAATCAAAGAGAATTTTCCTAAATGAAGGAAGAAGTGAATCTGCAGATTGAAAGAGTATATCGTGTTCCCTGAAATTATGACAAAAATCACTGAACACACGGGAATTCCCTTGCAGCCCGGTGGTTAGGACTACATGCTTTCACTGCAGAGGTCCCGGGTTCAATCCCTGGTCAGGGGAACTAAGATCCTGCAAGCCATGTAGCATGCCCACCACCCACCAAAAAAATCACTGAACACAAAGCTACACAATATTAATATGTATCCTTAGTTAAGTTATTAGACTTCAAGAATAAAATAATTTTTTAGGTTTTCAAACAGACAAAGCAAGCCATATTTAAAAGTGTTAAAAAAGATATGGTTAGCCTCAGACTTCTCCAAAGCAACATTCAATTCAAGAAAATAATAGTGCTATGGGTTTTTTTTGTTTTTTTTTGTTTTCTTGCAGTACGCGGGCCTCTCACTGCTGTGGCCTCTCCCGTTGCGGAGCACAGGCTCCAGACACGCAGGCCCAGTGGCCATGGCTCATGGGCCCACCCGCTCCGCGGCATGTGGGATCTTCCCGGACCAGGGCACGAACCCATGTCCCCTGCATCGGCAGGCGGACTCTCAACCACAGCGCCACCAGGGAAGCCCTTTTCTTCATTTTTGAAGGATCATTTTACTAGATATAGAATTCTTGACTGACAGTCTTTTCCTTTCAGGACTTCGAATATGTTGTCTCAGTGCCTTTTGTCCTCCATGGTTTCTGATGAAAAATTAGCTATTAACCTTGTTGGATCAAGTGTATGTGACAAACTGCTTTTCTCTTGCTGCTTTTAAGATTTTCTCTTTCTGTAGTTTTATTATTATGATGTCTTGGTGTGGATCTCTTTGAGTTTATTCTACTTGGAATTTGTTCAGATGTTTAGACATGTAGATTAGTGTTTTTCATCAAATTTGGGTGTTTTGGATCATTATTTCTTCAAAGATTCTTTCTCTCCCTATCTATCTCTCTGTCCCTTCCTTCTGGAACTCCCATTATGTGTATGTTGGAATGCTTGAAGGTATCGCAAAGGATTCTGAGGCTCTGTTCATTTTCCTTCATTCTTTTTTCTTTTAAACCCACAGACTGTTAATCTCAGTTGATCTAGCTTCACATTTTCTGGTTCTTTCTTCTACCTGTTCATATCTGCTGTTGAGCCCTTTCAGTGAATTTTTCATTTCATTTATTGTACTTTTTAATTCCAGGATTTTGATTTAAAAATAATTACTATCCCTTTATTGATATCCTGTATTTGATGAGACATAATTCTCATACCTTCCTTTAGTTTTTTAGACATTGTTTCCTTTAGTTTTGTGAACATTTTAAAAACAGCTTATTTTAAAAAGTTTTTGTCTTTTAAGTCCAATGTCTTGGCTTCCTCAAGGACATTTTCTATTGATTTTTTTTTTCCTGTGCATGACCATATTTTCTTAGTTCTTTGAATGTCTTGTAATTTGTTTGTTAAGAACTGGACATTTAAAATAATATAATGTGTCAATTCTGAATATCAGATTCCACCCCCTCCCAGACTTTGTTGTTGCTGTTTGCTTTTGTTTGTTTAGTGACTTTTCTAAGTAAATTCCTTAACATCATGTGTTACCACTGAAGTCTCTGCTCAACTAGCTTAATGGTCAGCTAATGATTATACAGATACTTCCATAAGTGCCTAGAACCAATGAACTTCTCAGTTGTTGTTGAGGAGCTCTGTGTATGGTATACCTTCAACACTTAGCCAGACAGTTGACAACTGTGCCTTAGCCTTCACTTCCTGCTTGCACAGAGCCTCAAGGTCAGTGCTGTGGGAGGGTTTAGGGCCTTCTCCTGTCTTTCCTGGGCATGTGTACAGCCCTGGGTATGCACACAGTCATATACATGTGCATGGCCTTCCAGATTCCCAGGAATACATCTGGGCTTTTCAAAGTCTCTATAGGTATACCTCAGATATATTACAGGTTCAGTTCCAGACCACCACAATAAAGTGAATATTACAATAAAGTGAGTTGCATGAATTTTTCAGTTTCTCACTGCATATAAAAGTTACATTTATACTATACTATAGTCTATTAAGTGTGCAGTAGCATTATGTCTAATAAAACAATGTACAGACCTTAATTTAAAAGTTATCTCTTGCTAAAAATTGCTACCCATCATGTGGCCCTTAGTAACATTCAAGATCTCTGACATCACAGATCATCATAACAAATATAATAATAATGAAAAAAGTTTGGACTATTGTCAGAATTACCAAAATGTGACACAGAGACACGGAGTGAGCAAATGCTGTTGGGAAAATGGTTCCAATAGGGTTGTCACAAAACTTCAATTTGTAAAAGACAGAATATCTGTGAAGCACAAAAAAGCAAAGCGCAATAAAACGAGGTATCCTGTATAGACAGCTCAGGCCCTAGCTTTTCCTTTTAAGCTTCTTGGTTTGCCTATTGTTTGCCCTTACTCTTATCTACTACCTCCAGGCAACCACCCAAAGTTAGATAACCGCCTCTAAATATTTTTGACAAACATCCCCAGAAAAAGGCTTTTTGCTTTGAGTCAGGTTAAATAAAGGCAACCTTGCAAGTGAGATCATCCAGGGAAGCATGAGACAGGTCAAATAATTCCAATTCTCTGGATTTGAGGCCTTGAAGGAACTCCAGCCCAATTTTGCCCCCTCTGGTGGCTGCCGATTTTCATCTTGGCTGTGGGATCCTGGTTTTCAAGGCTACCATGGAGTTAGGAGGAAGGGGTTAAGGATAGAGTTAAACACTATCAGTGTTTAACTTTGCTTATTGCAATTTAGGTGTTTTTATGAGGGGGGGGGAAACTCCCCAGATTACTGCAAGACTTGTTTCATTTCCAGAGTTTTGAAAATGTTGATTCTGGCCATTTTTATTTTGGCCACGCCACTTGGTACGTGGGATCTTCATTCCCTGACCTGGGATCGAACCCATGCCCCTTGCAGTGGAAGCATGGAGTCTTAACCACTGGACCGCCAGGGAAGTCCCAGATTCTGGCCATTTTTAAAACCAGTTTTCTCATTTATTTTATTAAAAGAAGGGAGGATTTTCAGAGGTTTTATTCTGTCATTTTCCCTGACGTGTTAAACTAAGTTTGAATTAAGATGTGCTAAAATTTCCCAGGTGCTTCCTGTGATTATACCTAAATATTTTTGTATATATGTATGATGTATGTATTTCTTTATTAATGTTAACACACATGTGTTTTAGAAACCTGAAGGGATAACCTTGGTTGTCCTCATTATATAATAGATCCTGTGGGCTGAACCTGTGGTTCATAGCAGAAGGGAGATGTGGAGAGAGATGAGGCTGGAAAGGTAAGTAGGAGTTAGCTCATGGAGGGACCTATCTTCCATACTAAGGAGGCTTCACTTTATCCTGACCAAGGGAAATTACTGGGGGGTTCTTCATAATGGTACTATCATACTAAAAGCTGCATTCTGAAAAGATCCCTTGGGCTTCCCTGGCGGCGCAGTGGTTGAGAGTCCGCCTGCCGATGCAGGGGACACGGGTTCATGCCCTGGTCCGGGAAGATCCCACATGCCGTGGAGCAGCTGGGCCTGTGAGCCATGGCCGCTGAGCCCGCGCATCCGGAGCCTGTGCTCCGCAACGGGACAGGCCACAACAGTGAGAGGCCCGCGTACAGCAAAAAAAAAAAAAAAAGATCCCTTGGGCCAAAAACTATGACAGTGGGGCTGGAGTGGATTCAAGAGGCAGGAAAGGGGTGTATCAATTGGATGTTGAGAGTGGGGAAAAAGGGAGGAGCTGAGGGTGAAACTGGGTTTCTGGTTTGGATGTCTGCTGAATGGAGGTAACATTTGCTGTTTTGCGTTGAATATACAGGAATAGACTCCTGGGCAAGACAGTGAAACGCATTTTGGACAAGTTGATATTGAGGTGCCAATGGGATACTCAAGTGTAGTTGTCTAGTCACTGAGTGGTTAAGGGGGCCTGGAGCTCAAGAGAGAGGCCTGGTTGGGTAGACAGGAAAGGCCTGAGGTGAAAGTGGAAACCATCAGGGAGAGTGTGCAGTAGAAGAGGCCCAGGCCCAGGTCCAGAACCCTGGGGAACAGCAACGTTCAGGGCAAAATGGTGTGGTGCTTAAGTGCAAAGGCTTTGGAGCCACACCGCCTGTTATTAGTGTCCTGACCTCAGGGAAGTTATTTACCCCAGTTTCTGCATCTGTAAAATGAGCATATTGAATAGCACACTTAGAACAGTGCTTGCGATGTTTAGTTTCACTGAGATCTGTGGATAAAGAGCTGTCCAAGAAGGTGAAGAAGGAACTAGGAGAAGGAGGAGGAGCTCTTAAGGTGCAATGAGGAAAGACAATTTCACAGAGATTTACCAAGTCAAACTCAGCCAAGAGGGCGGTACCAGAAGGTCTATAAAGTGTCCATCTTTCAGCAATTAGTGGTTTCACCAAGAGCAATTTCTATGGAATGGAATGAGCCAGACCGTAAAGTGTTGAAAAGTGAGTAGGGGTCAACACTGATACTTTCTTCCCTCTCCTCACGGCGCCTCTCTCTCCCACTAAGGCTTCCTCTAAGGACAATGAGTTATGGATCATATTCCCCTTTTTCCAATCAATTTCGGCCACCAATGGGATAATATGTTGTACCAGGTTACCTTTCATTCTTCTACTTTTGTGCCTTGCACGTCGTAGGCGATTGAAGTAACTGCTGATACAAGGGCTTCTACAGACTCCTTAATTCGCGTTATTAGATTGCTCGCACCACGTCCAGGTCCATTCCTTCCACGACTGCTTAGAGGAGTGTCATTCCCATCATGGCCACTTGGTGGAGCCCGCCCTCTCGTCTGGGACGTCAGGTCACAATCCCGGAAGCACATCCTTCGCACAGGCCCGAGGGAAGATGATGGCGGCGGCGGCCCGAGCGGTGCTGTTCCCCGCGGTGCGGCGGAGGCTCTGCGGTTTCACCGAGAGGCTCCTGGCCGGAGGTGCTGCCGGGCGGGTGAGCTTCCCTCCACTTGTTTGGGTGCCGCCGGGACCAGGCTAGGCCGGGCCTCTCCCGCAGAACTCCGCGCGGCGAGCCTGAGTCTCGGGCGCGCGGCCGGGCCGCGGGCGTCGGATCCACACACTCCCCCCAACGGCGGGTCGGGCCTTCCCAGCCGGGACCCGTGGGGCATCAGGCGGCCGGGGACGCTTATCTCCCGCCGGCGCTGGTCTGGCTTTGGTACCCCGCAGCGCGTGACCCGCCAGTGACGTGTGGCATGACCCTGGTTTACCGACCCCCTGCCCTAGTCACTCGGGAGTCATCATAAAGAGTGCGTGTTGATCACTAAAATCGCAGTGGTTGCTATTGGGGGAAATTAAAAAGTGAGGACCCCACCCCGCTCGCCCCGAGTTCTCTTTTTTCTTAAAACTGAGCGTCTTCATCATCAACTCTGCTTCCCGTGAACCAAGGGGTAGCTAAAGGAAAAGTTTGTCTGTATATGTATATTTCTCGTGCAAGACTAGCTTTGTCTAGAGGAAAAGAAAAGATGGGGACGGGCAAATAGTCCATAGGCAACAAGTCAGTCAGCCAGAGTATATCTTGAGCACCTGCCCTTCTTCCTGCCTTCTCTTTTTCTGGCTTTTTAAAAACTGCTTTTCTTAAACGGTGGAAACCTTAAGCATTTCTACGTTGTGTATAGGTATTTTTATATTTTTCACTCCCTTTCTTGGCTTCCCCCATTCACCAACCCCCGCTTCTGCCCTCTATGGTGAATATTAAACATTTCTAGGAGAAGTATTGAAATAAAAGTAGTTTCTTTCAGGATAATTATCATAACTGTTTATTTGCTGTAAGGAAAGGGCATATGTAGACATGTTGCTGGCTTTAGGAAAGTGGTTGGTTGAGGAATGTTCTCAACATAGGCCAGCCAAGGGGTGGGTCTCAGTGGAATAAAAGTTAAGGAGGAAAGAGTACTTTATAGAGTCTCTTTGGGATAGATTTGGTTTTCGAATCAACATTTCATATTAGAATAGTGATATGTTTTGCTTCTTCCCTCCACCCCCAACCAGTCACTATATTTTGGAGGAAACAGATTGAGAAGTACACAGGCTGCTACACAAGTTGTTCTGAATGTCCCTGAAACGCACGTAACCTGTTTGGAGAATGGACTCAGAGTGGCCTCTGAAGACTCTGGGCTCTCAACATGCACAGTAAGTGATTTAGTTTGACCCCTCATTAGGCGAGAGAGCAAACTGTTGATTTTAATTTAAGCTTCTCAGTTGGTTGGCAGGTGGTTGAAAGTAGCAGCAATTATTTTGCCTTGACAAGTGACTGTCACTTGTGAATCTCTTCCTGTGATACTTCCATACCACACGAGTGTCTACATCTGGTTCTTGTAGCCTGTTGTGTCATGTAGTGTTGATAATAATGAGAGAGATATATTTGCTGGACTACTCTGTGCCAAATGTTTTTACATATATTGTCTTATTTGATCTTTAAAATAGTTCTTTGTAGCAGGGATCATCATATCCATTTTACAGTTGAAAAACAAGATCAGAGAAGTTAAATGGTTTTGTCCAAGGTCACACAGCTAATACATGACAGAACCAGGATTTGAACCTAGATTTTCTGACAGTCTCTGATGTTCTTTACACTATACTTGTTAATTGACTGTAGTAACACATTGGGCTAAGAATCTGGGTCCTCAGTAAAGCTGGCAAGTAGGTATTTGTGGCACCCAGCAGTAGCCTGAGGACCAAAAATTTTAAATCTCAGTTCATAGGACCTTACTGTCAGTCCACACTCAAGAAGACTTTAATGTTAAGGCTGGAAAGCATTTGTCAGAAAAAGGAAGAAGACTGCCCCCTACCCCTACCCCGTCCCCTCAAAAGAAAGAAGATGTTATCTTATTTAATTCGTACTTGATTGCATTAAGGTTGGGCTCTGGATTGATGCTGGAAGTAGATATGAAAATGAGAAGAATAATGGAACAGCTCACTTTCTGGAGCATATGGCTTTCAAGGCAAGTTGTAAGACTTTTTTTTAATGCATTTTCTTTAAGAGGCAGTAAACACAAAATCTCATTCTCAGGTAAGGAGAACTATAATAGTATAGCATGTTTTACTTTTAAAATCTTTTTTTCAGGATAATTACCTGAAATAATTACTGATAATTGCTCTGTAGAGCGAAACAAGGATTTTCTCTTGGGATGTAAGGGTCATTTGAACGTACGCCACTATTTCTGAAGCCTGATGTACTTTAGAAACCAAATTTGGTCCCTACATAGGCTTATGTCCTCGTATTCATTGTCTGAAGTGTTTAGAACAGATGAGGGATAAAGGAAGAGGTCATAATTTTTTTTTCCTCTTTTATTTCAGGGCACCAAAAAGAGATCCCAGTTAGATCTGGAACTTGAGATTGAAAACATGGGTGCTCATCTCAACGCCTATACTTCCAGGGAGCAGACTGTATATTATGCCAAAGCATTCTCTAAAGATTTGCCAAGAGGTATTGTTATTATTTATACTGCAGATATGTAATTTCCACAGGAATTCAGAAATGATTTAGTGCTGTTTACATTATGTTTGTTGAGAAAGAAAATGAAAAAAATGAACCGAACTTTGATTGAGGGGGCACCTGTTTTTATTTTTTCCTCCAAATATGAGAAACGATAAAAATATTTGTAGGCTGCAGGACTTGTGCAAACCAGGCCCTAACACTTGATTCAAATATTACTTCCTCCAGAGCCATACCTGTGTAGTGAACTATTTTTAATTGTTTTATTATTTGTTTACTTTTACTGCCTACTTTTTGTTTTGTTTTTTTCTCTATCCTGTTATCTGAATATTTTATTTCGACAAGTCAGAACAGATTTTCTATCTACTGACTGCTGGGCTTTGTTTTTGAACAAAACTTGCTTGCTTCTTTATTGCATTTGCACATTCTGGTTCCTCATCCTGGGGTGCACTTCTTTCTTAATGTCCTTTCCATTAATTTTTTTCAAAATTCAATTTATTTAAACTAAAAAAACCCACAAAAACCCAATACAGATCACCGATCCCCCACCCCCGGCCCCAGCAATGATCAGTCTGTTCTCTGTATCTATGAGCTTGGGTGTTTTTTTGTTTTCGACTTTTTTTCCCCCACATATAAGAGAGATCATATGATATTTGTTATTTCTCTATCTGACTTTTTCGCTTAGCATAATGCCATTGAAATTCATCCATGCCATTGCAAGTGGCAAGATTTCATTCTTTTTTATGGCTGAGTAATAATACTCCTCTTTGTATGTGAGTGTGTATTTGTGTATCACAACTTCTTTATCCATTCACTCATTGATGAACACCTAGGTTGTTTCCATATCTTGGCTGTTGTACATAATGCAGTGAACACGGAGGTAGGTCTTTTCAAGTTAGTGTTTTTGTTTTCTTTGGATAAATGTGCAGAAGTGGAATTGCTGGATTGTATGGTAGTTCTATTTTTAATTTTTTAAGGAAATTCCATGTTGTTTTCTATCGTGGCTGCACCAGTTTACATTCCCACCAACAGTGTAAAAGGGTTTCCTTTTCTCCACATCCTTGCTAACCCTTGTCTCTAGTCTTTTTGATAGTAGCCATTCTAACAGTTATGGGGTGATATCTCATTGTCATTTTGATTTGCACTTTCCTGATGATTAATGATGTTGAGAATCTTTTCATGTACCTGTTGGCCATCTGTGTGTCTTCCTTGGAAAAATGTTTATTTAGATCTTCTGCCCATCTTTTAATCTGATTGTTTGTTTTCTTCCTGTTGGTTTCTGTGGGTTCTTCATATATTTTGTATATTCGCCCCTTATCAGATATATGATTTGCAAATATCATCTTCCATTCAGGAGGTTGCATTTTCATTTTGTTGATGTGCAGAAGCTTTTTAGTTTGATGTAGTTCTACTTGTTCATTTTTGCTTTTGATGTCAGGTTCAAAAAATCATCACCAAGACTTATGTCAAGGAGCTTACTGCTTCCTCAGTTTTCTTCTAGCAGTTTTATGGTTTCAGGCCTTCTGTTCAAGCCTTTAATTAATTTTGAGTTAATTTTTGTGTATAATAGGTGTCCAATTTCATTCTTTTCCATGTGGCCGATTTTCCCACACCATTTATTGAAGAGACTATCCTTTCCTTGTTGTATATTTTTGGATCTTTGTTGTAAATTAATTGATCATATATGCTTGGGTTTATTCTGGGCTCTCTGTTGTGTTCCACTGATTCAGTACCTGGTTTTATGTATCATACTGATTTGATTACTGTTCTTTGTAATGTTTGAAATCAGGGAGCATGATGCTTTCAGCTTTGTTCTTCTTTCTCAAGATTGCTTTGGCTATTTGGGGTCTTTTGTGGTTCCATACAAATTTTAGGATTGTTCATTATATTTCTGTGAAAAATGCCATTGGAATTTTTTTTTTTTTTGGCGGTACGCGGGCCTCTCACTGTTGTGGCCTCTCCCGTTGCGGAGTACAGGCTCCGGACGCGCAGGCTCAGCGGCCATGGCTCACGGGCCTAGCCGCTCCGCGGCATGTGGGATCTTCCCGGACCGGGGCATGAACCCGTGTCCCCTGCATCAGCAGGCGGACTCTCAACCACTGTGCCACCAGGGAAGCCTGCCATTGGAATTTTGATAGGGATTGCATTGAGTCTGTATATTGCTTTTGGTAGCTTGGACATTTTAACAACATTAATTCTTCTAATCCATGAGTGTGGACTATCTTTCCATTTCCTTGTGTTGTTTTCTTTCATTAATGTCTTGTAGTTTTCCTCGATTAAATTTATTCCTAAGTATTTTATTCCTTTTGATGCAATTGTAAATGGGATTACTTCTTATTTTCTCTTGCTGATAGTTCATTATTAGTGTATAGGAACATAACAGATTTTTGCTTATTTACTTTGTATCCTACAGCTTCACTGAATTCGTTTATTAGTCCTAACAGTTTATTTGATGGAGTCTTTAGTGTTTTTTATATGTAATATCATGTCATCTGCAAATAGTGATAGTTTTACTTCTTCCTTTCCAATTTGGATGCCTTTGATTTCGTTTTCTTGCCTAATTGCTCTGACTAGGAGCAATTTTTTTATTCCTTTTTTGTTACAAAAACTCTGAAGCAGAATAAGCAAGTGTTCACTTAAAAGATTATTGATGATTGTTTTCATAGCAATAAAATAAAATAGATTTTATTTTGTAGAAGTAAAATAATTATTCTGACAGCATAACTATTTTTTGTAGTTACCATGTTGTAGAGTGTTTTGGATATCTTAAGGGAAAGTTATTACACAAAACATTTTCCCAGTGGGAGAATTAATGAAAAAATGTAGCAGTTTTAGTGCTAATTGGTGAGACTATTAATCTTTAAGGTCCTTGTATAGTTGTAGTTAATTTCATTACTTTGAAATTTTGGATTCCTAATAGGCTTTCATTAATAATGTTTGAATGCCACTTTACACAAGTACCTTTGTATATATGTAATTTGTGTATATATCATCTCATTTGATCAGCATAGTAATCAGATAAGTGTCTCCACTGTGCAGTTGTGGAAATTGAGGCGCAGCCCAGACTGTGACTTTCCCCGGATCACATAACTTAGTGGCTTACTGTGGACTCAAATGCGTGTCTTCTCACTCAGATTCACTGTGTCCGGTTGCTTTGTCAAAACAACAAAACAAAACACCTACCACCTGCAAATAAATAAAGTAAAATTTTCATAACATGGTAGCCTAACTTGTGCATTAAAACCAATGAAAATGAAAACAGTGGAGGGTGTGTTAGTTTGAATTGCAGAAAACATTGGTTAGATTCTTAATGATTTCCGTAGAAATAGATTTTGCCCCAGGACTAGTTAGGCACTAAGAACAAAGGGCTAGGCCAGGCTACTTTAAAGGACTGTTGATTCTAGCCTGTTTCTCTCCTTTATTTACACAGAGAACAGCAAAGAAAGCAAAAAAGAGGACTAGAGAAAGGAAGAGAGAATTTAGAAGACCTTTTTTTTTTTCTTTCTGGCTTCTGGCTGGGAAGGACAGAGTCCCTGTTAGTGGGAGTGGAAATGGAAAAGAGAGGCGCTCTTTGAGGAATCCAAAATGGAAGTGCTCTCTGAGGCAGATCCCACTTTGGGAATTTGCTTGAGGCTTTTATACTCTCAGTTGGGTGAAACCTGGTGTGTGAGATAATAATTAGATGCTTAGACAAGTGGTCTTCAAACTTTTATGATCATCCATTCTTATCAGTAAGAGACTTGAACATATATCCTCAATATAGGTATATGTATAAATTAAATACATGTACTGCTGTACTAATATATAAAGTGTTACATATACATTAGAAAGAGAGAAGATTCTGAGTAAAACATAAATATTGGGAAATATGAATCCCCACTTCAGAAGGTACCAATCTAGACTACTACTTCCACATAAAGGGGGGTCTTCACACAGGATCCCTTGTCCTCCCACCTGTCTTTGGGCTCTTCCTTACCCACCTGGGCCTTTATTTCTCTTGTCGGGACAGATAGGTTTTTTTTGTTTGTTTTTGTTTTTAAATTTTATTGGAGCATAGTTGATTTACAACATTGTGTTAGAGGGATGGTTTTACAGATAATTTTTTCTTTTTGCCCAGGATCTCGGTCCCAGCCTATTCTAGCAGTCTGTTTTGTCATGTTGGGTAGTCTGTAGAGGTAATTAATTACAGGAAGTCCTTGGTATTTGAACATTATTGCTTCTGAGACAAGTCACCTTAAAGTGAACTTAAAACAAGGAACAGAAATTTACAGCAGAGTAACAAAATGAAACTAAAGTTTATAAATTTGTTTTATATTGACTAAAATTTAGATTGTGATTGCAACTATATACTAATTCTTCAAGGATAGTTTAGGCTTTCCTTTTTTGGAGAAGTATGTACTTTTTCTGATAAAATTGCTTAATAGCATGATAAATCCTTTAGTTCACTTGTGGCTTTTTGCAAATTAGGGTCATTTTTGTATAAATACTTGAGGGTTTTATCAGTTTTTCCAAGGGTCACTTTTAATCCTTTGATAGTCATGTTATCTCTTTTAGGGTACCTATCCTTTTTTTCAAATGTTAACTGCTCCAGCTCTGTTGGATCATTATTTATCAGTGACTTTACTAATTAATGGTCAGAATCTAACCAGCATTGACCAGAATCTAACCAACATTGACCATTAACTGGAGTTAAGTGGGGAAAGATATTTGAGAGGACACTAATTCTGTAAGTGGTTCATTGGGGGTATATATTAGATTACGATGGTTCTTGGCTTCTTAATATAGTAGCCTCGTTGCTGTGGGATCTTGGGTAGTAACTATTTGGGTGATGTCGGCTCTCTGTGTGTACCTGTGTGCTCTGAGTAGATAGATAATTTTCTCCTTACCATTGTCACAGAGAACAATATACAGTTATATGCAGATTTCCATGACCGTTCTGAAGTGGTTGTAGGCAGTCATTTTACAAGTGTTGTGGGGACTTCTGGCAAATTTAGTCTTCTTCAAGTTCATCTGTACCACAGGGGATTGCATTTCTCATTTTAATTTAGTCCTTCTAGGTATATCAAATTATAGAAACATTTATTTCTTCTCAGTTTAATCATTTAGTCAATATTGAGTGATGGTCACTATCATTGTTTCTGATGCTAATTTAATAGGTTTTAAATAGTGAAAATTTAAGATTTTAGTGTTTCTTCTTGTGTTTTATTTTCAATAAGCTGTAGAAATTCTTGCTGATATAATACAAAACAGCACATTGGGAGAAGCAGAGATTGAACGTGAACGTGGAGTAATCCTTAGAGAGATGCAGGAAGTTGAAACCAATTTACAAGAAGTTGTTTTTGATTATCTTCATGCCACAGCTTATCAAAATACTGCACTTGGACGGACAATTTTGGGACCAACTGAAAATATCAAGTAGGTATAATTCTCAGATTTTTTTTTTTTGAGAAAAAATTTGAATTGTGAAAATAAACATTCACATTCAAAAAGTATGTTTCAGAAAGTAATTTTTTACCCCCAATAATCTGAATGAAATTGTACTTAAGCTACACTTTAGCCCCACCTAACTCCCAGGTGTCTGGGTTTGTAGCTACTTCTGGAATAAACAAGTGATGGTATTAAATCTTTTTTTTTTTTTGATACATACTTTGATACTTGTTGCATATATCCTATTTCTGACTGCATTTAACTTAGAATACCTTTAAGGTCCAATTTAATTTCAGGTATATTATGTGAGGATCTGTGCTTTTAAATTTCCTTTTAATATTGCTTTTCTTACTCCACTTACAGGTCTATAAATCGTAAGGACTTAGTGGATTATATAACCACACATTATAAGGGGCCAAGAATAGTACTTGCTGCTGCTGGAGGTTAGTTTAAGTTTCTGTGACTGTTTTAAACACAGAGTGATGTACTTAGGTTAGTTTAAGTTTCTGTGACTGTTTTAAACACAGAGTGATGTACTTATCAGTTTGATCCTATTGGCAGATGTCTTTAGAGGTTTTATTTAGAGAGCAGATTGTTAAATGTGCTGGGTAAGGGCAGTATGGAGCCCTGGAACCAGACTTTTCCTCTGTCTTCTCTTTAGTAGAGTTTTTCTTTTCTTTTTTCTTTTAATTTTTATTTATTTTTGGCTGTGTTGGGTCTTCGTTGCTGCATGCGGGCTTCCTCTCATTGCGGCGAGCGGGGGCCACTCTTCGTTGCAGTGTACGGGTTTCTCATTGCGGTGGCTTCTCTTGTTGCAGAGCATGGGCTCTAGGCACGCGGGCTCAGTAGTTGTGGCTCGCGGGCTCCAGAGCGCCGGCTCCGTAGTTGTGGCACACGGGCTTAGTTGCTCTTCAACATACGGGATCTTCCCAGACCAGGGCACAAACCCGTGTCCCCTGCGTTGGCAGGCGGATTCTTAACCACTGGCCACCAGGGAAGCCCAATAGAGTTTTTCAGTGGGAAAATGTAGTGACCCTCCAATATGTAAGTGTGCACACATAATGGAATTTCCTTGTAAGAAAAGGGCAAATGAGTGAACTGGGAGATAATGAGACTTGGAAGATGGTGTTCTACGGTTTGGGAATCTCTTGAGATTTTAAATTTCTTGAGAACCAGCTTCATCCTTGGTCAGGCGTGGTATGAGTATGTTACGTTGTTTATTCATTCTTTGATTTGTTCGTTCTTTCAGTAAGATCTGCTAGTTACTGAAAAGGGGAAGTATATGGGGGATTAGGAGAATATTTAATGGGAATCTGAACATGCAAGTGGCATCTGGACAAGGCTTCCTTGTGAGAACATGTTTGAAGCCAGTGAATGAAAGAAAATTCACATTAGATTTTGCTAGATTTCCTGGTAATCTGAATTTAGGCAAATTGTACATTTTATTGGTTTCCAGTTTTGTGTTCTCTTTCTCTTTTTAGGACAAAGTGAAGATACATGGAATGTTCTTTTGTGTAAATTTTTCTCTCTTTAGAAATGACAATAAATTAAAATTCTAGTTGCCCTGGATAGACTTTAGGCTCATTACTTGGGAATAATGGAGAAGATGAAAATGAGGGTTAAATATCTTAAAACATGTTGCCTTTGTGTGGCAGATAAGTGTGCTCTGAAGTTATCTTGAGTTAGTAACATTGTTTCTAAAATGGCTGGGGTTCAACAATTGAAACTGCCTTGGAAAGGGGAACACTATTGGTTGGATGGGGCCTCAGCAGCTAAGCTGTCAAGAATGTCTCTGCCATTGTTGGTGGCATATGGATGCAGTGGGTTTTATCATAGTTCATTGGTTCATTTTGACATCACCAGAGTTGGGATATCTTACAATTAATTAATGGCCTATCCTAGATTAATTAGCATTTTGTCTTATTGGTACATAAGTGATGATATTTCTTATCAACAGTGGCATCTTCAGTGAAACAGGCCAGAGTTAGCTTGATTTAAAAAAATAAAATTTACCGGCTCCCCTGCCTTTTGGATAGAGGTAAGCAGAGGTGGTGCTGGGGCAGGAGCTGAATATCTGGGACATCCAACCAGGAGGGCTATAGGTGAAGGTAGTAAAACAGTGGAAGTGGTTGTTAAGTGCTGAGAACTGTGTGCTTGTTCATGGTTCTGCACTCTCTGCTTGTCATCCTTGTATCACCAGGGTCTTCCTATTGTTTTGTCACCCTCTGGATTGATATCTAAGGCGGCTCTCCTACATAGTGATTGTGAAAACGTGTGTAATCATTCATTGTCTTGTTTTATACCAGAGATTTGTTTGGAAATATGGGTGTAAGTTGTGCTTTTATGTTCTAATAGAATGTTTCATTAAAAAAAAAAATCTTGTGATATTTTTTAAGGCACTTACCCATGTTTAAATTTGTCTTGTAAGTTTAGGAATCTCTCACTGACTGAATCTGTTTGGATCCCAAGTTTGGAAAATAAGGGATATAGAATCTAAGTAACTCTTTAAGTTTTGGATGGCAAGTAGTGAGTGTTTGAATAGCTATGAATTTATTCAGAAATTTGTATGAGGTTATTTTGTTCCTGTATTTTGATAGCAGAGCACAGAGAATGAAGCGTATCTTGTATCCAGCTTTCTTTAAATGATAGTTATTCTTTTCTACTTTAAAAAATTTATTGAAAGGTGACTTTTCCTTGCTAGTTTGCATTCTAGGAGTTTTAATTATTCAATATAACATGATTCTGCATGGAAAATGGTATTTTCAAGCTATCTAATTATCCTTATCTGTGAATCCATTGGTATGTTATGAAAACTGTGATGGGTCTTCAGAATGAGAAAGCTGTGCAGCCCCAAGCCTTATAACAAGGGAAAGAGTGTGCTCTGTGAGCTTACTCTTAAAAAGGCTTTTAGTCAGAGCAAGTAGTCCGTGTGTAACCTGTATCACATTATACCACCTTGAGCTTATTGTAAACAGAAGTATTGGCAGTTCGTTGTGTGCTTTACACTGCACTGCTACTGGATATATAACGTATTTTCCTTCAATTTAGGGGTTTCCCATGATGAACTGCTTGAGTTAGCAAAGTTTCATTTTGGTGACTCTTTGTCCACAAACAAAGGAGAAATACCAGCTCTGCCTCCCTGCAAATTCACAGGAAGTGAGGTAGGGCAAGCCTCCTAAGCTAGTGTTTAACCCTTTGGGTTTCTTGTGTTGTATTTATGAATGTGTGTAGCAAATGTGCCTGTTTCTAACAGTAAAATGGAAGAAGCCAAAGGAGTCCAGCTGAGGATGGACTCAGTTGTTTATATTCTTTCCTGTTCCATATATTTAACCACCTATTTTTCTTTCCTAAGGAAGTAAGGTTTTAAGAAAAATATAATTTGGTCTTTTTGTGCTTTTTGTTTGATACTATGCCCATTTTCCTATTGTAGGGCATAAAAGTTAATCTTTTATTTTAAAAACACCTCAAATTTTGACTTTTAATCAGGTTTATTCTTGGCTAAGTTCTGCCCACAGTACATTTCTGGGGGGTAGCTGTTAAAGCCAGAACTTGTAGAGAACCTGCTACATGTCAGCTGTATCTTTAAGCCTCATTAGAAGCTTAGTTTGCCACATTAGGGATGATGCTCATATAGTTGTATCTGGAAAGAAGCCTGATGTTGGCAATTGCATAAGACTGTAGCATTGGCAGTACAAAAATAAGCCTGTTATGTCAAGATTAGCTTAAATTTAGAGAGTCAGAAAAATTCAGACTGACAAAAGATTATCTCTACCAGTGAAATAATGCATCGCTTTTTGACCAGGTAATTATCTGGTGGCTGTGTCTGGATTATTTCAAGTGGAGATCTTTTGGTGAACTTCTTCTAGACTATACAGTGTAATGAGGCCTAATTGTTTAAAAACAAAGGAGTGTCATGGTGAGCATTTTAACTTTGCAGTTAATGGAGCTGGTGAGTTTGTTTCTTGTTAAGCATGTTATATAGTGGTAATCTTAACTAGAGCTTTGTATCCTTTATCCTAACTAGATTCGAGTGAGGGATGACAAGATGCCTTTGGCACATCTTGCAATAGCTGTTGAAGCTGTTGGTTGGGCACATCCAGATACAATCTGTCTCATGGTTGCAAACACACTGATTGGCAACTGGGATCGCTCTTTTGGAGGAGGAATGGTAAGTGATTTTAAAAGTAAATTTCCATAATAAATGAGAAGATGAAACTTCGTAGTATGAATTTTGACTTAAAATATAAACTGATCCTGGATTGCATCCTGGGCCAGAAAAAAACAATTTTTTTCTTTTGCCATATTGGCAAATTTTGAATAAGGATAGAAGGATTTGTTAATAGTAATATATCAGTGTTAATATCCTAATTTTAATAATTGTACTGAGGTAAATTTCCTTGTTTTTCAGAAGTGCACATTAAAAAGTATTCAGGGGTAAAAGGATATCTGCACTGTACTCTCAAACAATTGAAAAATATGTTAAAGAGAATGATAAAGCAAAAAAAAAATGGTAAAGTAACAGGTGTTAAGGAATTTGGATAAAGGAAATTCTTTGTACTATTTATGCTACTAGTCTGTAGTCTGAAATTACTTCAAAATACAAAGTGTATATATTTATACTCAAAGATTTTGAGAAAATACATTTCATATAAGTATCTTAGGCTTCACATGCAATATAATTTCAATTTTTTAAGCAAACAGCCCAAAGCTCTACAAATTGGGTTGATAATAGCTAATTATTTTTATTTTAAATTTTTGTTGTTGTTGGCAAAGCATATTGGCATGGGTTATTCAGTTTTTTGGTTGATATGGTTATAAATGATTATTAAACAAAGCTGGAACACAGAATTAGAAGTCATAACCATATCTCACATCAATCACTGCTAGAAGTGGAATGCTGGGCTGGATTGACCAAGGGACCCTGTAAACATACCTGAACTACAACCTGTGAGGTCAACCCATTTTTAATTTTAATTTTGGCCTGATTGGATTTTTCCTTTTAATTTTAATTTTATATTGGAGTATAGCTGATTTACAATGTTGTGTTATATGTACAGCTAAGTGATTCAGTTATATATACACATATATATCCATTCTTTTTCAAACTCTTTTCCCATTTAGGTTATTACAGAATATTGAGTAGAGTTCCCTGTTCTATACAGTAGGTTCCTTGTCGGTTATTTTATACACAGTAGTGTGTATATGTTAATCCCAAACTCCTAATTTATCCCTCTCCCAACCACATTTCCCCTTTGGTAACCATGAGTTTGTTTTCAAAGTCTGTGAATCTGTTTCTGTTTTGTAAATAAGTTCATTTGTATCTTTTTTTTTTTTAGATTCCACATGTAAGTGATATCACTGACTTCACTTAGTATGATAATCTCTAGGTCCATCAATATGTATTATTTTAGAAGTGGGTGCAGCTACTAAATTAATTACAAGGATTCACTGCTTTAACATTATGAATTTCTCTGGGGATGATGCATTGGGCTGGTGAGATTATTATAATTCTTAGTTTCAGTGAATTTTTGCTTTACTATTGAGATACTGCTGGATAAAACTGAGAAACTCAGCCTTTTAAGGCAGTCACAATTTTCACATCTCATTTTTCTTTCTGGTAATTTGGACATGTATACCTACAGTTCTCTTGGACAGTTTTTTTCCCTTACAGAATTTATCTAGCAAGCTGGCCCAGCTCACCTGTCATGGCAACCTCTGCCATAGCTTCCAGTCTTTCAACACTTCCTACACAGATACAGGATTATGGGGAATCTATATGGTTTGTGAACCAGCCACTGTTGCAGACATGCTACATGTTGTTCAAAAAGAATGGTGAGAAAAAATTTAAATCATGCTTAGAATTCCCACTTTAGACTAGTTTCTTTTTACACTGTTGATGCTGATTAATTTTTTATGGTGATGTTATTAGCATTTTATTAAGAGAACAAGACTTAAGTAGTAGCAGTTACTGCTGTGTTTTTGAAGATCACAGATATTTCTTCTAAGTTTCATGTGAAGCTGATTTATAGTATAGAAAATTCTTAATCATTAAGAAGCAGATTACTTCAGAAAGAATATCTTAAAAGTTAAAAATGTTTAAATTGCAACTAGAATTCTAGGAAATATTTCTAAAAGTTACCTGGCTTGGAAAGGCTGTGTTATGAAAATGAACCTGAAGTTGCCATTGCTAAAAGAAAAATGTAGTGTTTTAGTCAAAACTAGTACCTTGAGACAGGCAGAAGGGCCCAAAGCTTCTTGGAAAACTTTTATTCAGCTGTGGTCCCTTTCCTCCACCATTCTTAAATGGCTTACATCTCTCTAAGTCTAGTTGGAGTGTAATCATTAATTATTAGGTTTAAGTTAGACTCAGCTGGATTCTTTTGAGAAACCAATGACCCACTGACCTATCTATCCCTTAACAAGTCAGATCCTATCAGATGAGGATTCATGAATTTTCAAAATGACTGTAG
This sequence comes from Stenella coeruleoalba, assembly GCF_951394435.1. NCBI lineage: Eukaryota > Metazoa > Chordata > Mammalia > Artiodactyla > Delphinidae > Stenella > Stenella coeruleoalba. Next base: position 19,610,416 of record NC_137155.1, on the reverse strand, counting down.
CATTTCTCAAAATGCAGTCAGCCTATTTTTATATTGTATTGAATCTCTCCTAACCATATCATTTTTGAGAAATTAACACTACCAGGAAAATAATCAGTAATATTTTAACTTTTGCTTAACTGTTGGGATCATTAGTAATTTCAACTTTTTACTAAGTTGAAATCATAATCACTTGTACATTGTGGTGTAATACATAGAATATAGCATCCTTTCTTTCTTTTAGGTCATTAACTCATGAAACGCATAACATTTTCAAACTACTTTGACATTTGATTTTTCCAAATGGTTTTTAGGATGCGACTCTGTACAAGTGTCACTGAAAGTGAAGTTGCACGAGCCAAGAATCTTCTGAAAACAAACATGTTGCTGCAACTTGATGGTAAAAGAATTAAACACATAAGTCCTATTTTCACATGGTTGACTTACGTTCCAGTACTTAGTTTTCCCTTTTCTTTAAAACAGGTTCCACTCCCATCTGTGAAGATATTGGTAGGCAAATGTTATGCTATAATCGAAGAATTCCCATCCCTGAGCTTGAAGCAAGAATTGATGTAAGTAGTCCTTAGATACTATTGGGTCTTGTGTAAAATGATGCTTGTTACAACACCTGGAGATACACATCATAAATCTTGCTTTAGCTCTAAAATGTCCCAGGTATAGAATGTCTTCACTACTACAAAAAGCTCTGAATGCTTGTGTCTTCAATTTTTCAGGCTGTAAATGCTGAGATAATTCGAGAAGTGTGTACCAAATATATTTATGATAAGAGTCCAGCTGTTGCTGCTGTTGGTAAGCCTGGCTCCTTTTCTCCTATGCAGAAAGTTGGCTAAGGACTTTCCTTCTCTTTAGTTGTAACTGTCCTTTCTTTTAATCCTTAGGTCCCATTGAACAGCTACCAGATTTTAAACAGATTTGCAGTAACATGTGCTGGCTTCATGATTAAAATGCTCCTAATAAACATACTTTGAACATATATATTTATAAAACCGAGACCTGCAAGTCCTAAAGAAAAAAAATGAACATCTATACTGGTAAATATGAATGAAATACTATCTCAGACTTTGAAAGAATAAGACCACCACAATGAATGGTAGATCTCTGAGAAATTATACTGGAACAACACACTTTAAGTATAGTTTTAAGAATAAAATTTTGTACAGTATTTTCAGTTTTATTATAAAAATGCACACACAACAAAGATTGTCATAAGTCATTTCTTGCCTCTACTTGCGTTCAGCACTTGTTCTTGAGCAGCTTTCTTTGCTTTTACCATTTCGACAAGTTCCTAGGAAGGGAAAAAGATGTTACTTACACCGAGAAGTTGTCAGAATTTGCAGACATTTCTAGTGTTTGGTATAAGTATGTAAAACATCCAAACTGGGGTAAATCTACTGAAAAGGTTGATTTTTTTTTTTTAGTAACTGCCAGAGCTAGAACATTTCTAAGGTTGGTTACTTCTAATATTGGCCCCACGACTACTGTGGTATTGAATAAGCACAAAAACATAATTTAAATGATTGATAATGGAATCTACACACTAAAGATCTACAACCTTATATCGTTTCATGCAGTCCTTCTTTGTCCTGCCAGGCACTGCTTCTGCTATTTTTTCCCATCTTTCCGGTGTATTTACTGGGTACGTTTTCAAAGCTTGTTCCAAAAGCTTCTGTTCTTCTGTTGTCCAAGGGGTGAAATCTGTGCATGGACCTGTTTAAGAAAAAATTTTGTTTGGAAAATTTTATTCTAATTGATAGAAAACTGTCCTGGAACACCTTCCCAGATGCGTCTTTTGGTACACATCTTGGTAAGTGCCCATTTGAATCTGTGATGTGCAATCTTGAACAGACCAAATTAGACGCACATATATACCTCTAGGTATTAATTAAGGAAAAAACTTTAGATAGCTCACATCCCAGAAAAATATGAGACTTTAAAGCACAATATGCTTTGTATTTCTGGTCTATCACAATCTAATCTTATATTCACCAGACTTTTTTAAAAAAAATCAGATTTAACATACACAGTTGGACTTCTGGGTTCGAAACCACAATCACAAGTCATTTAAGATTTCTGATAAATCTAGTTCCTTATAGCATAGTTCAAGAGCTGCCTCCTACTTAAAAACTTTTAGCCCGATGAGAGCCTGGAAACCATTCTCATTTTACAGTGGAAGAAACAAGTTTAACAAAGCTAAGCCAAGCTCCCATGGTTTCAATGCTGTACAGCCAAGGTGCCATTTCCAGTGTGTCACTGTCACCACGTCCACTAAAATATTGTGGAGCCTACACTGTGCATCTCTACTAAACCAGACCTTTATGTTTGATAGAACACCTCATACATGTATCAGAAACAAATATATTCCTTCCTAAGATGCAAGAAGTATACATCCCACTTCTGTAGGAAAATGAAAATGTGAAAATGGTTAAAATGATTTGGTTATTCTAAGTTAATGGATTACTGACAGCTTAGTTATTTCAGATCATGCAGTGAAAACACAGTGGCACCTATCCTACCAGCAGTGAGACTACCTCTTGAAATTGTAACCTGTGAGATCAGGTACAAAGTAAAGCCTAGAAATCTAAGTTATTTCCCAATTAAAAACATACTCACAGACACAGTGAACAAGTTGAAAAACAACACACCTTACAACAAGGCAGAGAGAGAACTTGTATTTGAAGACAGATTAAAGACTGAAGCTTTTTTTGAAATCAGCTTTTAAAATTCCAGGAACCCCTTAGTGGAATTTCCTTTTATTAGTTTGAAGCCCCATTTAACACCATAGATTTAATTCATTTCCTCTCTCTTGGAAAAAAGATGGAACTGACATATAATTATTATCTGCTGCTTATTATCTGCTGTTATGATCCAGGGACTTCCCAATACCAAAATGAATGAAACATATAAAATTCCTATGAGAAATCACTATTCCAAAAAATGTGGCCAGCTTGCTGTTTACTGGAGCAGTTGAAGAGAGAGGGACCTGCCCATTAAATCCATAAAAAGAGGTAAAGGAGTCAGGCCCAAGTACCGTATCACTCCTGCCCTCACAGGGTCACCCATCTGCCAGAAAGCACAACCATCAGTGTCTGCCTCCAGCACGGAAACTAGTCCCACAAGAAAGGGCTGAGAATAACGCAGTAATATTTGAATGTGTCTGATTTTTGTGGATGGCGTAAGGGGCAAGAGAATTACCTCCTTTAGAAGTGCCTTCCAAGTGTTCTGAAATTTCTTTGTTACTTATCTTTCTGAAAAGAGCCAAAATAATGCCCAGCCTAGACAAAAGTCACCCAATTTTGCAAATGCAACTTGCAAACGCAGAATGATTTTTTCCTCTTTATAGAACATTGTAAGTCTCTCCTAGTATTTTCAAATTGAAATTTTGGGATAATGAACCAGACCAAGAATACAGGAAAAGTGGGACCGTTAAGACAGGGACAGGTCATCATGAGGAGTCAAGGCTGTCAGTTAATCCCAAAACATACATTTGGCACTGTGATCTGGAAAGCATATCCAAGATTAGCTTAGTTTAGGGAGAAAAGGACTGGTGGCTCACAAATGCATGTAGTGAAAGAGAACTTTTCAAAGTTTTGTCAGCAACTCACATTAAGGAAAAAAATGTCACATCTCAGACACTTATAAACATGAACAAAAGTTTCACAAATACCCACTTATGTAATAGGTGTAATGCTCTCTGATATTTTCTATTCATGATCCATTAAACTGATTTCATGACCCACCTCTGAGTCATAATTTGCATTTGAAACATACTGGTCCAGAGTAATCAAATTAACTAGAACACCCAAGACATGTCAGCACAACAAACTGTCTGTATAACTAACTTGTTCTGAGCCACGTAAGCTGCAGGCATGCTGCCCCTTTACTCCTGTCTTCCCTTAAAAACAAGGACCTTTCCTTATAGTGTATTTTTCAAAATCAGGAAATCAACCTTGATAAAAAATTATCTAGTCTACAGACCTTATTCAAATTTCAATTGTCCCAATATCCTTTAATACTGATTTGTAAAATCTGGTGAACAAAACAAACACAACCCCTCCCCTCATGGCATATGAAATGGAAGAACTGTAATTCTCAATGGTGCTGATGTAAAACTGTCCTGAAAACATCCGCTTTATACCTTTCAGTCTGCTAAATGCTTTCCATTCCATTCACTCTGAATGTAGACCGTAGATCTTGTATACTCTCACACAGATACATGGTTAGCATTTTCTACTCATAGAAAAATAAAATTTCATTACCTTCAAATCGTTCTGAAGGTGTTGCATTGTCTGCTTGACACACCACACCGTGTTCTTTTTTAAACTTATCAAAAGCCTTTCTGTTTATGTCATCTTTTTGATGAGGGTCTGAAAAGGGGAAAAAACTTTAATACAGATCATCTCATTTAGTCTTTCATTAAATTGCATAGATTATTTTTAAAATATGTATTCAAGGTAGCAAAAAAATTGATTTGGCAAAACTAACTCACCAAGTTTTTGAAGACTCTTTGCTTTGCCAATAACATCTTTGGCGGTTCTCTTGACTCCAGAAGAAGAATGTATGTTCATGTAATTAGCAATAACTTCCCATCTAGAGCAACCGATACAAAAATAACGAAAAACCCCAAACAAAACCCAGAATGATCCCACATTTTTAATGCAGAAGGGTTAGCTATAACATCTAAAGAATTAGCTCTAAATTGGTGGTCTAATTATTACTATTGCCTGAGCTATGTTTTTTGCTTTTCATATGTTTAAATCAACTGTGTATAATCTTGGTTTCAAGTTTGTACAAAACCTTACTGATTCTGTGTAAAAATCAACAGAAATAAAAGCACACATTTGTGTATACTGCCATTTGGACACATACTTAAGGAGACAGATCATTCTGAAAAGAGAACCTTAGTTTCCTCATATACAGAATAAGGGAGGCTGGATCTCTAAGGTTTGAGTTCTCAGCTCAGACTCTGCAGTGAGCTCCAGTTTGAGGTCGGAAGCAACAAAGAAGGATTAAGACTGAAAGAGAAACTATGGAGCACAAAACCTAGTGCCTACTATAAACCACAATGGACTAAGCCAACATGAGAGTCAAGGTTTATGTCTTATGATCCTTAATTTCCTGAGAAATTGATGAAGCATCCTGCTGTATGTATGGATATACATATGTGTGTTGGTATAAGCTGCTAAGACTAGCAGGTTCAAAATGCTTTTCACACTTTGCACAGAACTTAGTGTCCAGGTCCAAGCATATCTCTGGAAGTTTGCTGTAATGTGCTGCTATTTGGGTGTCTACATTATCCCTAGGCTCCAGTATGTGTTGAAGAGAAGTTTCATTAGAACGAGTACCTTGAATTTGTTCCAGCAGGGAAGAGATTCACAGCTTTAATTAGTAATTGCAGATCATCTTCTGACCAGTGTTTACTGCCATTTCCACCTCCGCCAGTTGATTTCTCTGCATTCTTAGATGCCTGTCGCATACGAGCCTCAGCTTCCTCTTTCTCTTTTCTAATTTGCTCATTTATTTCTTCTATCTACACAAATATCATAGGTAAGTCAGGGACTTAAAACATCTTACTACTCTACACTCCCTTGCTGACTTGTGGTTCTCGACGCTCAGCATCATCCAGGCAGGGAGCCTACACCACCCCCCAGGCCAGCCCCAAAACCACAGTCAGCCTTTTCACTCTGGCTTCCAGGCTGCATATCTCTGCTTGAGGAACAAGAACCAGCCTTGGCCTGACCTACCCTGTATTCCTATCATATCTCTATTTGCCTTGGACACTACTTGTCAAGTCTATAGTCATTGGGTTATTCACCCACAAGGCCATTTCAAAGCGCATACCCACTCTTTTGCAGATAATGTCATTTACTCTCTACAAAAAGGTAAAAGCACAGCAAAGTGGCCTTTGGTTTATCTTGAAGTTCTACCTTTTACACTGTCACTTCCAGTGTACCTTCAAACATGCACAAGGGAAAAAAAAATCTTTACTTGATGATGTTGCTCTGTCAGTTGCAATCTTGGAGTCATCTCTGACTCATTTCCCCACTTCAATCCCTTAGAACCAGTCACCAAGTCCCAAAGATTTCAGTGATTCCCATTATCACTCACAGTCCAAGTCCTTCCAGTGAGATTCTTACACTAGTCACACTCATCCAATGCCTCTTGTCTACAAATGCCAGATTAATAGCACAATGTTAACCCTGTGCTACTCAAAGATCTGTGGTAATGGAAACTGTTCATCTTGGTATTCAAAACCTGCTTAATTTGGCTCTACTCTTCTTAACTAACTTAAACTCCCGCTTCTTCTTCCCCTAACTTTCTACTCCTACCTGTATTTTACACTGCTCTCCGACCTTCATTTAACACTGTCGTCCTTCAAAACTGGCTCAAACCCTTCACTAAGCCTCCCTGACCACTCAACCTGGTGTTGGCACTTCCTCTCTAACCTACAGCATTTACTGGGGGCCCTCCATCTTTTGGTCCTTAGGCCTTTTCTCTTTAGCATAACTGTTCCTGAACTCCTTTGTGGCAGCAATAGCAAATCACCTAGGCACGGGGCTATATATGGTAGGTACTAACACTTGTTGCACTGAATTGAATTTCTGGGCCTGTTTCCTCATCTGTAAAATAAAAGGTGTAGACTAGACAGAATAAAAATCTCTTGGTTCTAAATGTTATTATCCAACAAAAATGCTCAAGGAATAGTCAACACAATGATTTTTTTCTAACAGTGATCCTGAAAAATCTATGATTAATGTGCTAGATAACTACAAATCAAACTATATATGGTAACAACTATACACACTTAAATCCAATTTAAGTCAACCCAAAGAGAAATGAGACACTCTTTGCCCCTATAGTAACTTACATGTTAGGTGGGGAAACACTGAGGTGAAAGCAATACTAAAGCAGAATTAAATGCTAAATACAGGTAGAAGTGATATGTTTTTCTATTACCTGTTTTTCCAGAGCAGCCTTTCCTACTTCTTTTGTAGACGATGTGAGTGTTTCATTCAAGCACTGTAAACTTAAAGGAAAAAAGGGGATGAAATTTTATCCTAAGCCCAAAAGAAGACTTTAACAGCAGCTCTACAGTTATACCTCGCTAGTTCAAGCCGATCACAAAGTTTTTCCACTTCCTCCATCATTTTAACACGTTCTGCCTCATTGTCAGAAAAGTGATTCCAGGTCTAGAAGTATGAACACAAACATTTTCATCATCTCTACTGGCACTCAAGAGTACATCCATAAACACAACTACCAAGCATGAAGTCCTTGAGAGGTTCTTAAGTTGACTGTATGGCCTCCTGGCCACCGACAAGCACATTCCCCGGGCACCATGCAAGGCTTTCCCTGGCCAGCCAGCAATAAGGAGGCATTACTAAATGGATGGAGGTGCAAAACAGAAGCAAGGTGATGGTGCAGAAGGCCTCTAGATGATATAAGACAATGAGTCCTCAGACAACCACTGAAGAATCAAGAAATTCTATATAACGACAAATTAAAATCCCTTTGTTAGGCTGCCTGTTCTATTTACTGTGTGCCAAACTGTAAAAAAGACAGTGTGTTAAGAAACAGGAAGTTCAGCAAAACCTGATATAACTAGAGATTATGCTTAGAATGGAATATTGTGATGTGCCTGGGTGAACAAGAATTGGAAAGTATCAATACTTCTCATGCTGCTTTCAGCTGCTGCTGACCCATCTCTCATTCCTCACTTTTCCTTGCTTCCTTAATCGATGCAATCTGGTGCTAAGGTTCCAATGCTTCTTTTACTGTGACACCTCCCTCGGCTTCCAAAAGCGTTACTGATTTTCTTCCTACCTGCTTGGGTCACTCCTTCTCAGGCTCCACTTCCTCTGTCAGTGCCATAAGTATTGGTGTTTGCCAGTGTCCCATCTCCACCCTCCTTGCTCTATACTCTCCCCTGGGGGGATCTCCACTACTTGCCATTGAGATGTAGACGACTCTGTGACAATCCCACTCAACTCCAGACTTTCCATCAAAGTTAAGTCACCTACTGAGTATCTTCATCTGAGTATCTCAATGCACTCAACATGCCCTAAACTGAAATCATTCTTCCCCAGCCTTTTCCTCTTCCTTTGTTTTCTGTTTCACTGAATAATGCCATCACCCATCCAGTATTCCATGCAAGAAACCAGGACATGTATTAACCCTTACTCCTCTTCCACCTCCAACATAAAATCAATACCCAATCTTACCTCCTAAATGTTGGTTCATTTAATCTACCTTCTTTTCCCACCATCTCTTTTAGTTCAAGGCCCATGCTCTCACCTGGATTATGCAAAAGACTCAATTTGTCTCTGCCTCTACTGTTCTCACAGCATCCTGAGCATAAGTGACTCAGGATCAGAGTCACTTTTAAGCTAGCAAGATATATAATGCTCTTCAAGACCTGGCCCTTCCTTCCTCTGGCTCATTAAACCTCACTTCTCTGGATCTCTACACTCTCTCAATGCTCCCTGATCTCTCTCATCTCTAATCCCATACACACACTGCTTCACCTGGCTGAATCCCACTAGATCCAGAAAGCCTTCCTTGACCACCTGTTCGGTACCTTCTTGTCCTAGTACCCATCTTAAAGTGTTTCACTGGCCTGTTTTCTTGTCATTCTCCATCGTTAACCAGCAGATTCTTGAAGGCAAAGACGGTGTCGTCATAGTATCAACATCAATTATAACTGCTTGACACATAGTTAAGTGCTCATCACATATTTGATGAATGAATACATGAACTCATGCAGGAAAGGAGCTTATAATAAGTTACCAAAGGCCAGAACTTTAACCCTCATTTAGGCACCATCTCTAAGAACTATTCAAGTTTTCTATTTTCTAACTGACCTTTTCAAGTTGTTGATCCAGTTCTCATTATGCCAAATCTAACAAGTGCTACATGTGAATGATCTCATTTAATCTTCACAACTCTATTTCTAGGTATTATTTCAGTTACTGTATAGGTGAGGAAATTGAGACATAAATGGGTTGAGGGAACCTCCTGAGGACCAGAGACAGGACATGGGAAGTGGAAAATTACTTTAAATCTGAGTGTATGCTCTCAACAACTATGATATCCTGCATTCTTCTCAGTATAATTTTCTAGGTGAAATCTGAGGAAAATCTTTCATTTTTTTCTATTTAGATTTTCCTCTTACTTACCAAAAGCTTGAAGAGACATCCTGTGCTTGTATTTTTATTAAATGTCTTTCAAAGCCTGCTAAATGGGGCAGGTTAATTTCATTAACTGAAGATTTAGGATGGCATATATTAGAATACATATACTAGTGTCTAGAGCCTCTGGACAGTCACGTGAAAGAGTCTTCTATACACAGTAAACATTTACATACTTGCTGAATTTAACTACAATGGTGTAGTATACTGTGTGGCAATCTCTACTATAGCTTGGAATTTCATTAATTTATTCATTTGATGCTACTTGATATGGAACAATACTGGCCTCTAACTTTACCAGTTTAAAAAGTAAGACCATCTCTTGGACAAAACTATATTTGAAAACTTTTGGGGTTTTTTAGTCAATATTTTTTAGTAAAAACTGTACCTGAACACAAACTACCAGTACTCAACTGAATGATATCCCTTTACTTAGATAAAAATGAAAGCTTTTAGATCCTTAAAAACAACCCAAGTTTAACTTCTTAAAGAACTTTTTCTTTGATAAACATTGATTTTACACCATTAAGGAAGTAACCAGTCAAAACCAATTTTGTGGCACATTTTCAGAACAAACGATCCAATTTCTCCAACCAGGGGAAGGGGGAGAGATGGTGATGGTAGGGGACCTGCAACGGACACAACCAGGAGACACACAGCTGAAATCTTTGATCTTATTTAGATAAAAAGACATTGAGATAATCAAGAAGGTGTGAATATGGAACAAGTATTAGAATAATAAACAACTTTTTTTTTAGGTTTGAAAATGGCAAGATGGTTATGTTAAAAAAAAAAAAAAACAACCAACCCTATCAGAGTTGCATACTGAATATGCATGTGTGAAATTTTTAAAAAGTGAATTTAAAAACGTTTATATTCTGAGATAAAATGTGTACAGTAGTTTATATTTCCATAGTATAAAAATATTTTTAAGCTTAATCAGCAATTTGATTTACTTGTATGTAGTGCTTGTTCAATCACAGTCTGACGTACCTTGCATGAGTTTCGAAGTTTTTGTCTTTCCTTCTTAATGGCTTTTTTCTGGATATCTTTTTCCTTCTTTGCCAATAACGCTTGTTGTCTAACTTCCTCTTCTTCTTTTTCCTTTGCTAACCGAGCAGCTTCTAATTCAGCTTGTCTTTGCTTTAATAATGGAAAATAAAATCATTTAATAAGAAAATTAGAATTCCAAAATGCTCCATAATCTTATTCAAAAAATACAATTTTTAATAACTTAAATTACACAAAGGTAAACATCAACTTATCAAACACCGAAGGAAAAGCAGATGGTAAAGTTCTATAAAAATTTATTAGAAATGTAAAAAGGACATATTAGAAGGGAGTGTAGTATTAAGAAATTTACATGACATTATGTTTTTGCTCAATAAGAATTTGCTGGTAAGGAAGATCATTCTATCAACTGTGCCAAATGTCATGATTCTTTCATAGTAGCACCTAATTCTCTACTACTAGATTACAGTATTTAAAAATAGATCTGAAGATTGAAGATTTTATGAACATTTAAAATCCAACTTTGTCAAATGTCATCTTACTTTCTCTTTAGCTTCTTGCTCCTTCCGTTTTGCCTCTGCTTTTGCTTTCTTTTCTGCTTCTTTCTTGGCTTTTTCTTCTTCCTTAAATTTTTTTATCCTTGGATCACAGCTATATGCATTATCTACCAGAAAAAAAGTTAATCTTTTGAATTTCTAACATTTAATTAAAGAACTTTAAAAAAAACATCAATTATCCTTACCAACTAATGTTCTTATTCTGTTCATTTCTTCTTTTTTCCTTTGGGCCCTTGTTGCTCTGTTCTGCTTTTCAATCCATCTCCTTTCATCACGACTATAAAATAGGAAATACTGGAAATAAACTATTGCTTATGGATGGTATGACAGGAAAATGTAATACTTTATAATTTAGCTACAATGCAAGTAATGTCTTGAAAGGTTAAAATGCTATGTCATTATTAACATTAAAGGGTAATAGTACTTACTATTATTTTTGGTTAATTTTTTGGGAACATTCATGTCAAAATAATTTCCCTACACATATAGGGAAAATGAAAATAAAACTGGTTAAGCAACCGGAAGAAAAAGAATTTGCTGACTTGAGCTTTATTGACAATTACATTCCTTGGCAATTTCTTAAGCTTCATAACCAACTATTGATCTGGCACTATCAAGCTTAACTTGTGAGATAGGATCTCAAAATACCAAAAAAACTCATTTAAAACGGATACACAGAGAAAATGCAAAAGAAAATATATGTGGTATATTTTTACATCATCACAAATACCAAAGAACCAAACAAATATCTTCCTTTATTAATGATTTACATACATACCATTCTGCTTTTTCTTTTTCTTCTTCATCTAAATAAGAGAATTCTCTCCAAGAATCAAAATTATACCTAATATAAACAGAAATAAAATAAAATCAAGCCAAAACAAATGAAAAAAATCTTCCTTTTAAAATTAAGTTAGGTGCATATAATTTTAAGAAACTTTAATGATAAGTGGATGAGTTTGTTTTAATAGATCCCTCCCCTCTCTTTTGATACTGAACTAGCACTATACCCAAGTCTTTTTCTTCTTCTTTTTAAAATGACATTGTATTTGGTATGAAAGTCTAAAATACTCATCACCCCTAAAACAAAATCCCAGCTCCCTGCTATCTCTTCTGACTATTAGGTTTCTCTCTTGCCTGGGACTTGATAAAGTTTTCCCTGCCTTCACCGCCACTAGTCTGTCAAGTTTTAAGGGAACCTAGTAGTGGTCACTTTATCTGGTTTGTAGAGCTAAATTTTGTCATTTTTGTCTTACAGTGACTTTGTGTTTTCATATTTACCAGATACTTAATGAGAAAATATAGCACACATAATATAAAAATGGAAAATTAATACTGCGCATTAAAAATTAATGAATTAGTTATAGAGACAACATCGTCTTCATCATATATTCAAGTACTTAAAGAAATAGCTAAATGAAAAATTATTTTTTAATGATTCAAATAACTCCTTATTTTTCATTTTTTACTGCTACAGTGTGCTTGATATCTAGAAATCTGATAAATAGAAAACAGATTGAAAAAATAATCATAAGAGCCTAAATATTACATAGGAGATAATACAGCATTCTGTGAAAACCTTTTTGATTTCTAAACACAGTGCTTTTGTTCATTGAAGGTTCTGCAATTTTCCCATCCCTCAATTAATTTACAGAAGTCAGTCGAGCACTTATTGAATACTTACCTTCTTAAAAAATGAAAGCATGGGAGAAACAGTGTATTCACTCACCAGAAAGAATAAAATGCATCTACATCTTCAAATGATGAATTCATATCACCGAGTTTAGGGACATTTTTTTTATTTGACCATCTGAAATATTGAAAAAAGAAAAACTCAAAACATTTTGTACAAAAAGTTCAACAAGCTGATTTATTAAAAACAACAGTTTTTACTAAATCCCCTACAATATCCCTCCCCTATGTCCTCCATGACTAAGAGATGGAACTGGGAAATCAGCAGTGCAGTGCTGAAAAATGCAGGTGCAATAAAAGGTAGGGCAAGGGGAGAGGGGGTGTGAGGGGGAGAAACCAATGGAACAGTGTTCTAACCCTCAGGTTATCTTCAGTTCTGTAAATTACAGGGTTGTAGCAGCTGCCAAGCTGGCCAGGAAAAACAGGCTCTAACGCCACTTTTCAAGCTCACTTAGTCCTGCCCCTAAACAGGCAGTACGGAAGTGACCGGTAGGCCTTGCCTTTTAAAAAATGTGAATAATCACAGATGGAATAGATTTCCACCCCCTTATCGCCACCACTTTCCCCCTAAGAGTCAGACTTGTAGGTTCAGCACTTCACCCACCATCTCTAAAAGGACCCTGAGTTTGCTACTGACCCGTGTTTTTCCACTCTGTGAAACCATCCCACAAAAAAACATAATCCACTATATATATATATATATATATTTTAAAACCACCTTCAGCACTGTTACAAAACAAATGTGAGGAGAAAGGGTGGAGGAAATAATTAGTCTGCATCAAACTGCTAATCAAAGTGCTTCTCAAACTTAGCTGCCCATTAGAATCACCTGGAAGCATTAAAAAAACCTACAGGCATTCCAAACCAATTAAATTAAAATCACAATTTCTCCAGGTGGAACCCAGGCAGCGGGAACTGTTCAGGCTCTCCAACTGATTCCAATACGCAACTAAGATGCACTCTCAGGAAACCTTCCAATGCAGATGGAACCAAAAAATGTAGATTATTGGTTCACACTACTTAAAAACTGATTTTAATGAAATAAATTACATATGCTTTAATCTTAAATATAAATCATCCTTTGTCAGAGAACCTTATGATAATCAGACGCTCAAAAATAGAACAAAAGCTTTCCTAAATGATAATGGGCCAAATGCAGCAGTGTACCCATTAACAAAGGGGAAGGAAAGAATGGGAAATTACTGTCACTTAAGTATCAGCATCACACTACATAAAGTCAACCATCGTTCCCCCAAAGGAAATTTAAAAGAAAAACATCCCATGAGTTGTAATTTCACTAAGGAAAGGAAGAACTTCCATTTAGAGAGCAAAATAAATTAGTAGAGTAAGTTCACCAGAGGCGCTCAATATTGTAGAGGATGAGGAGGACAAACACAAAACTATTACTAGCTATTACTAGAGGAAAAAACCAGAAACTTGGAACTACAAGAAGCCAACCAACAGAGCATCATAGCACAACCAGCCTCTGCATTCAGTTCAATTAAAGCTCATTTTTCTAAAAAAAAAAAAAAAAAAAAAAAAGCCAGCCAATAGAGCATTATGATCACAAGGGGATGCCTTAACGCACCTGGAATTCCTTTCAAACACTGGGGAAAACACTTCAAAGAAATTGTCCTTTGCTTCACTTTTAGAAGGAACTGAGTTATCAAAAGTAGGATCTACACTGTTAAATGCTCGTCTTTTCACTGGATCAGATAACATTTCATAAGCTGAGGAAAAAAATCATAAGGTCACATCACCACAATGCTACATTTTTTTCTTAAAAAAAGTTATTTTTCATATTTAAAAATTTTGTGTGCTTGTGGGGAAGGGAGGATTTAGGTAATAGCTCTAGCACAATGGGACTTAAGAACTTCTTTAAGTACCTCTTCTGGAAGGCAAAGGACAAAACAATAAACACTCAACCACTTTTTTTTTTTTTTTTTAACAATCCTGATGTTTATTTATCAAATTTCATCAGTGGAGTCATCGACCGGCTTTTAAAATAAGGGCAGTTTCATTATAATAGCATACTTGGCAAACCATATAAGTCCAGAAACACTCAACCCTTAGGAAAGCATGACTCTGAGGAAAAAGAAATAGCTAGAAGACTAACTGTTAGATCCCAAGGTTATGAAAGATCAAAGGATCTTTGACATCCTGAGCACTATGTATGAGTGGGTCAACAAAGAATAAGTTTGAAAGGTGTGTATACAATTTTTTAAAAATTAGCATCAAACTGTAAAATTACATTTAAGGAAATATTTAGGTATGGTGGCTCCCTCTCTTAATTTGCTTAATGAGGATATGGCTATTTAAATATCCATTGATGGCTGGGGAGGAAGTTGACAGAATCAACTTCTTCATTTAAATAAGCAAAACGTCTGAGGAACAGTTTAGCCCCGCAAAGTGTCTGAAATGGGAAAAGATCTTAGTATTCTCATTATTAAACGTAACAGGTATAAGAATTAACTCTAGGATGCGCTTCTCAAAAGAACCGCCTGGAGAATCTTGTTAAAATGCAGACTCCAATTCAGGAGGTCTGGGGCAGAGCCTGAGCTGCTGCAGTTCTGACAAGCTACCAGGGTTGCTGATGCTGCTGGGTAGGAGAGCCTCACTTTGTGCGGTGAGGCTCTGGGGGAGATTACCAGAAATAACCAGATGTTAACTGAAGATGTTTTAAAATGTTATGGTATAAATGAAGTACAATACGCATAGGACACCTAATCCCAGCAATTAATACATAATCTTCACTAACGGAAATTTCTGACTCTAAAGCGTTTTCTTACCTTTAGTTATGCAAGTGAAGTAGTCATTATCTCCTTCTTTTATTGGTTCACCAGCTGCTTTCCGTTTGTCTGGGTGATGTTTTAAAACCATTGCTTTATCTACAAAATAAGTCAGATTTAGATAATTTGTCCTTTTAGGCATCAAAGCTAAAAATAAAGATGAGCTAAATAGAGCCATTTCTAATAGCATAGTATTAGTTTAAAAAATATTTTCTCCTACAGTAAAATATATGCTTATTAAACAGAAATTAGAGAAATTGAAATAATTATTTTAAGAACTGGCCAAAGTGCCAGCACCCAAAGACAAGTGCCGTTCATATTTTGGTGTATTTCCACACAGACTTTTTCCCCCTTAAGCATATGCTTTCAAAAATGTAGCTATAATCATTTTATATATACCAATTTAAGTTGTGATTTTTTTCAGCTTAACATTACAGCAGTTCCATTTTCCACGCTGTTGCAAACTCTTCAAAAAATTTTAATGACTACTTAATACAGTATTTCAAGTAGATTTACCATAACTTATGTAACTGTTTCTCTACTGCTGGATATTTAGATTGTTTCCAGTTCTTCACTACTGTAAGTTAGTCAATTTGAATCATTTTGTAGAGAAGTATTTTTCCATATTTAGGGCTCTTTCTTCTTAGGATATACTCAGAGAAGTGAATTAGTGACTGAAAATGTAGGAACAAGTCCCATTCTAAAAGTCATACCACTGCACACCCCTATGGGAACATCCTTTTCACCACAACCTCAACACTGGACCCAATTATTTAAAACATGATTATCACTGGTGCTCAACAAATTTTTTGCTGTTCTTTATTTCTACCCTTCATCCTTCATTTATGGAGGAAAGAGAGGCTGTCTCAGTTTTTTCTTCTTAGTTTGTGTGAGTCACTTTACAATGACTAATGGCTGGCTGTCAACATCTACTGAGCATTTAATATGTGCCAGCATTTTTTTTTTTTTTTTTTGCGGTACGCGTGCCTCTCACTGTTGTGGCCTCTCCCGTTGCCGAGCACAGGCTCCGGACGCGCAGGCTCAGCGGCCATGGCTCACGGGCCCAGCCGCTCTGCGGCACGTGGGATCTTCCCAGACCGGGGCACGAACCCGTGTCCCCAGCATCGCCAGGCGGACTCTCAACTACTGCGCCACCAGGGAAGCCCGCCAGCACTATTTTTATCAGTTGATCTTCTCAGTAACCCGCTGAGGAAAGTACTATTAGTTTCTCCCTTTTACAGATGAGGAAAATGAGGCACAGAGAGGTGAAATAACCATTTAACCTCTATGCAACCTGTCCAAAGTCCTGGCCAAGTTGGGCTCCAGTCCAAGCAGCCTGACTCCTAAGCCTGTGCTTGTATGCTGCCTCTCCTAGTCAATCATGTTTGATGCTAATGCTTTCCACAACTGCTGTGATTATTCTTGTTGTCAAAAAACATTCAGTTTAATTTATATTTACTGATCATTTCCTTTATAATTTTATTCTGGTACTTATAAATGTAGGTCTTTCATTCTGCAAAAGTTTGAGATATATGTTTCTATTTTGATATTTTCTACGGTCGGAACTGAAAAGCTTATTTTTTTTCCCAAAGTCCTAATACCATCTGATAATCCTCCCTTCTCTACTAATTTGTGACGCCTCCTTTATCACAGTAAATTTTACCAGGGTCTGTTTCTGGTTACCTATTCCTGTCCCTGGATTATCTTTAAAATGACTATAGCTTTCTAATTTGATGGTAACTTCCAAAAACTGTGTATTATTTTTGTGTATTTTTCTTGCATCTGGCTACCTGACTCAGCTCTTTCAGTTTTTAGGTAGATCCTATATTACCTACAAATAATGTATTTCTTTCTTTCCTTCTAATAGTTCTCTCTCCTTTAATATCGTTAATTCTCTGACCCAAACTCCCAAATAGCATAAAAGTAAGGGGCAGGTAAGCTTCCCCCATGGGTTTTTATGGTAATATCACTAATGTCACACAGTTAAAAGTTTGTTGGCAGTGAGTGTGAAATACTTATCTAAGTAGGGAATTAACTGCATTTCCTTTCAAAGTTGTATTTACCAAAAAGGAGTGGATATTAAATTGTACTATATGTACTTTCACATTCTTCTTAGGACATCACACTGACATATTTCCTAAGAGAAATCTTGTTCATGGGCATTATTCTTTAATATACTGTTGAATTCAATTTGCTATTTTTTTAATTAATTAATTTTGTTTTATTTATTTATATTTTTGGCTGTGTTGGGTCTTCGTTGCTGCACACGGGCTTTTCTCTGGTTGTGGCGAGCAGTGCACGGGCTTCTCATTGCAGTGGCTTCTCTTGCTGTGGAACACGGGCTCTAGGCACGCGGGTTCAGTAGTTGTGGCTTGTGGGCTCTACAGCGCAGGCTCAGTAGTTGTGGTGCATGGGCTTAGTTGCTCTGCGGCACGTGGGATCTTCCCAGGCCAGGGACTGACTATCAGGCTTGGAAGCTAAGTAGCCAGGAACAATAATCACACCATACCAGACAGTTCAGTGGTGTGATGACCCCACCACTGTTGGGCACTGCAGGAACACAGCACAGGCTCCTCCCATGGCCAGTGCTTGGGGAAAGCTATAGCTTCTCAAGGCGCTGCTCTTCCACCCCTGCTGTCAAAACAGATGCTGTTCAGCTCGGCCTAACTCACATCGGTTCTCCTTTGAAATGCTGAGGAGTAAAACCTAAGTCACATGCCTACAAACATTCTCTATCTCAAGTCGTATCTTTTTATAATAATTCAGGCAACTTTTCTTCTTTATTTGCAATTACTGTCTGTTACATTCATTCTGACCTCTTCTTTAGGGAAATCTGACATCTCTTTATTCTTTCCTTCTGAATCTTGGGAGCATTCCTCAAGGCTATCCTCTGCTTTACTTTGTTTTCTAATTGTACGTCAGCCTTTCGAATTCTAAATGATGCTCTCCTGTTTTTAGTTTCCAGGCAATTCTACTTTTTTCTCGCTAGTCTCTTTCTGCAGTGCCTATGCTGCTCCCACCCCGCCCCCCGCCCCCAAGGCAGTGTCTTCATATCTCACTGACAACATGCAGCAATTAAGTTTTCTTTTGAACCTGATTATAAAGTCTGAGACAGATGATGTATGTCTCAGTTTTCTGTTGGATAGTCTCCTCTTATGCTACAATGTTTTTTTCTTCATTGACTTTTCCACCTAATCACCTCTAGTCATTCATGTACAGTAGGGCATCCTGAGATTCTCCTATATTCTGTTCCAGGGGTGGGGTTGGGAGAGGCAAAAGATGTCACCCAATATTAAAAATAAGGCAATAAAAAAAAAAAATAAGGCAATGGAGGCCGAAGAACAGCTGTTGTGTATGTATATTTACTGAAATTTCAAAGACCTACCTCTCCGCCCTTCCCCACCAAAGACAGTTTCTGGGATGTTTTGAGGGTACATTACCAAATGGGCTTTTATTGTACATTCATATTTCTATTATTATAAAAAGTCTCTGATTTTTTTAAATATTATAGTTGATTTACAATATTGTGTTAGTTTCAGGTGTACAGCAAAGTGATTCAGTTATATATATATATATATATTTTTTTTTTCTGATTCTCTTCCATTACAGATTATTACAAAAAGTCTCTGATTTCAAATTTTTAAGAAGCATAATATGAAACAGTTTTCAGTTTAAAACATGGGAAGTATTTTAAGCTAAAATGATTAAGTTTAGAAAGTTCAAATCAAAGATTTTACTTCCATGTAAAGAATAGCAAACCTACATGCATCATATGCCAGTGTGGCAGTTTTTCTTCAAGAAAAACATTGAAATACCACTGTTAGTACTCAAGTACTTTCTCTTAGCCCATCATTCAACTTTTCTAGTATATTCTTTTCAGATAATGCAGAAAAGGAAGAAAAGACCACTTACTTTATCCACACATAATTGAATCCCTAATTTTCATTATAGCAATTCAAAATATCAATAAACAAAATTAAAACTTTTTACAAACTATTATGTATAAAATAAGCTGTAAGGATATATTGTACAACACAACAATATTTTATAGTAACTATAAACAGAGTATAACCTTTAAAAATTGTGAATTGCTATATTGTACACCTGGAACTTATGATACTGTACATCAACTATACTTCAATTAAAAAAATAAATTAATTAAATAAATAAAATGTAAAAAAAAACCCACCAACCTCCTTTATGTGTGTGTTTGTGATAGGATTCAAGAACTAGAAGGATCTCAACTGTCATCAGTCTTACATTATTATTAGGTTTGTCTGTGCTAATGATTATAAATTTGCAAAGAATAACTTTGTATTTTTACTTTTGGACAAGATTTCAGAGAGCAGTAAGTAGCAACTGTCTATTTTACAGTGACAGAGGAAAGAGAACAACAGTCTGCTTCTGAATAAATACTGAGAATATTCAGCAAGGTGGCAGAGAGTGAATCGCAAACCCACATAACGTTAATAATCTGTACAGTCAGGGTGCAAAACTTCTGGCAACAGAATATTCAAAAATTAATCTCGGGGCTTCCCTGGTGGTGCGGTGGTTGACACTCCACCTGCCGACGCAGGGGACACGGGTTCATGCCCCGGTCCGGGAAGATCCCACATGCCGCGGAGCGGCTGGGCCCATGAGCCATGGCCGCTGAGCCTGCGCGTCCGGAGCCTGTGCTCCGCAATGGGAGAGGCCACAACAGTGAGAGGCCCGTGTACCACAAAAACAAAACAAAACAAAACAAAAAAAACTCTATTATCCCAATAAAACAAATGGACTTAACAGAAGCAAATGGATGTTTCTTTTACAATTATTATACATTTTTTATCTTTAGAGAAAGAAACAATTCCTTCACCTTAAAACACCAACTGCTTTCCTAGCTCTCAATCACTTCTGGTTCTTTCACAAATTATATGTGTCAAGAAATATTTGGTATCTGTATGCTATTGCAAATACTTTTCCAGGGCAAATGAATTTTCCTGGCATTATGTATATTGCAATGACTATTCATACACACTAACATATGCTTAATCTAAAATCATGCCAGCTTTTAAAGAAATCCAATCATAGGTCTAAAATAATCTCATCAATTCCTTCACCTTGTTAAAAAGTATTTCCTGTGACTTTCCTAAATACAAGAATTAAAGAGAAAATTTTGAGTTTATCTACTAAGGCTCAACTAGCATTTTTCAGCGTGAAGTAGGTCTCATTCAGTCATCTTCCTCCAAGTGCAAGACTTTCTCTGTCCCTGATTCCCTCCTCCTTTTCCATATGGCCACAATCTTACCTCCTCTGACCTCAATATCCATTCTCTAGAGTAGAGGGCAGAACTCTGTCCTAAGACAAAACAGAAAACTCATCACCTTCACCTCTTTCATGAAACTTTACTAATCAGGTGAACCGAATGGTGTGTAAGGAATTACGTCCACAGGACTGCAAAGGACAGGACAGTTCGACAGTTCACACCACTAAGGGGATGGTGTTTCATAAGGCCTATAAAGACTGGGTTGCCAACAATTCCTGCCCCCGTCCCCCCGCCCCAATTTTTAACCTTGTCAATGAAAAGAACAATGAAACATCAGATAACTCTTTCTTCCACAGAAGACACAGGGTGGTATCAACAAAGATGTGACCTAAGATCACAAAAGAATATTGAAAAATCTAAGTAACAAGGCAACTTCCGCTAAGTACAGCTGGCCATACTTCCAAGGGGAGGTGAAATATTATTTTTTAAAAGCTTGTTATTGGAATAGTGTTCTTTATCCTGTCACAAACACACACACACACACACACACACACACACACACACACACACACACACACACACACACACACACACACACACACACACACACACACCTGACTTCTTGTTCCTAATGAGAAAGTCCATTCATGAGACTGCATTTTTCTGGTTTTGAAGGTAAGAGACTGTGGTTACACATCATTATACCATAGAACACATGTTAAATCTAGAGTTATGGCTATAGACTATGATCTTGCATATCTTTTCAAGAGGATAACATTTCCTATACCAGATATTTGATTATTTCAAAATAACTAAGTACTTACGAGCTGCTTTAATCTGTCTCTGTGTAGCTTTGTATCTTACATGGCCGAGTCCAAGTACTGCATAATGATCTTGGTTCTGATAAAGACACAAAATGGGAGTCAAGTTTGAAATGAAGCCATATATCATATTCCTTGTGTTGGTACCCTAAAACAGTTTCCCAAAGTGAGACTCTCATAACAGAAGTCTAGTGAGATGTTCCATATAAAATGGGTTCTGGGACTTCCCTGGTGGTGCAGTGGTTAAGAATCCGCCTGCCAGTCCAGGACACATGGATTCCAGCCCTGGCCCGAGGAGATCCCACATGGTACAGAGCAACTAAGTCCGTGCGCCACAACTACTGAGCCTGTGCTCTAGAGCCCATGAGCCACAACTACTGAGCCTGTGTGCCACAACTACTGAAGCCCACACACCTAGAGCCCGTGCTCCTCAAGAAGAGAAGCCACCGCAATGAGAAGCCCATGCACCGCAATGGAGAGTAGCCCCAGCTCGCTGCAACTAGAGAAAGCCCATGTGCAACAACAAAGACCCAATGCAACCAAAAAATAAGTAAATAAATGAATAAAAAAAAAATAACAGGTTCTGAGGTCATGGAAGTTTGGGAAATGTGGACCATTGTATACAGCCTTCTTAATAATCTGTACGCACAGAAACCAAACAAAGGCTCTGAGAAGTCCTGCAATTAAAAAAAAACAAAAACAAGCAGACGGAAACCTATATAGCCCAGCATTTTCCAAAACTTGACCAAAGAACTCTTGGTCTTGTATTTCTCTTAATACATATTAATATGCTATGGGCATCCTTAAATCAAGGTACAGCCAGGAAGATTTCAGAACTGAGGGGAGCATTACAGTAGTCCCAGTAGGTTGGGCCAGTGGCAATGACAGGACAGGAGCCGTGGAGCAAAGAAGGCTGGATGCAAATTTTGAGAAACTGGGGATGAGGCTTCTCTGGATAGGAAGCACCTGCTTTCATTTCTGCTTTGGTTAACATCCTTACAAATCTAGAGATTGAGGTAGCACCTGAGTGAAGGCTCCTTACCCAAAGGGTGTATCTAGTATTGGAGAATGAGTGGGGAGAAAGAGGGCTTGAGGGCATAAAACACAGGAGAAAAAAGTCAAATAGGGTTGACTGGTTTTCCTTTAAATTCAGGACTGCAAACTCCCTAAGGATGTGCTCCTTTATTATGTCTGGCACTCACACTTTGTTCCAGTTGGTTTGCTTTTCCACTCCCTAAGACTATTATTACGTATTATTACATACTTCAGTCCTCTAGTCTTTCCTTAAACCTCACAGACCCTGCTCCACCCTCTCATCAATGGCCTTGCCTCCTGCTTAATGAAAAAATTTAAATTATCCTACTCAAATTCCAGCATCTTTCTGCCATCTTACCTGCACCCATGCATCTTTCCCTTTCCCTCACCATTGAGAAAGCCTATCCTACCGAGACAAATTACTCCATCCCTCCTGGTTCTGAACCACCTTCTCTATGTCTCTCAAATGCTAGCATCTTTCAATTGTGTTCTAAATTTCAACTGGATTATTTTCATCATTGTACGAAGAAGCTCTGTTATCTCTCATCTTTAAGACCCTCCCATGACCCCACTTCCATTTCTTTGCTGCCCATCAAAATTAAACTTCTTGAAAAAGCCATCCACAGAACATTTTTACCCCCTCTAGCATTCATTTTCAAACCACTCCAATCTAGTTCTGCTCTGTCCATTCTCACCCCAGGGGCTATGAAGCTGCTCTCTTCAGTATCAATTTCCAGCTGTCAAACACAAGATGACCCAGCTGCCTTCACTTGACTTCAACTCTCAGTGGCAGCACAGCTGACTCTTTTCTTGAAACGTTATTTTCCTTTAGTTTCTGTGAATCCACTGTTTTCCTCCCATCTTCCAGTAGCGTTTTTCAGCCATTTTGACTGGCTTCTCGAAGCCCTGCCAAGCTCAGTCCTCGGGCTTCTTTCTCTCTATATACTTTGGTCCAAGGTGCCGTGACCCATGCCAGGGCTAGAAGACGGTAGGTGCCCTGTAAATGCTCGCAACTCCCCAGTTCATTCTAGTGTGGACTCCTGAGCTCCAGATGCAGAGACACGACGCTCCCCACAAACTTCCTTTTCCTGCAACCCTGTGCTGGTGACTGACACCACAGTCTAGCCGGTGACTCAAGCTGGGATGATCACGGGTCTTCCCAGTATGTTCCCTTCTCTTGGGCGGCACAGCCCAGGTCTCCAAGACCTGTCAAGTCTATCTCCCCGAAAAACAAATCCATCCCTTTGTCCTCAAAACTTGGCTACCAATTTAGTTCAAGCATCAAGCACTCATTCGCAGGCTTGGATTACGGCACTAGCCCCATAAAGGCAAACTGTTCCCTTCCCCTCTGGTCCTGCCCTCCCTTTTCAAGCAAGTTTCTGTACTGCCAGGAGAACTACTATTCTAAAATTAACTCAGAAACTTTTGATGACTTCTTACTGCCCCCAAAATAAAATATAAATTCCTTCCTTGGCATGGCATGAAAAGGACACAACAGAGTTTCATCTAGACTCTGTTTTCAGTCTAATTTCTCACTGCCACCCCTCAATATGCTACTCTACCCTTCACCAATCCCTGAAGAGGCAGTGCATATTCTTTTACTCCTTTGTGTCTTTGCATATCTATTCCTTCTGCCCGTAACACCTTTTTTCCCTTCTTGTTTCATAAACTGTCACTTAATCTTTTAAGACCAACTCAGACATGGCTTTTTCTGGATTTCTCCATCAGAGATAGTATCCTAGGGCTACTGCTGTCCCACTCAGGGCTTAACAATAAACAGGTGCTCAATCATGATTATTTTGTTGAAGCATCTTAAAACATGGCTTAATAATGGAAAACTGCCATCTGACCGAACAAGATTCAGATATTAAGTACCTTCCAGTCTTTGGGATCAAGTGTTTTCAGCATGGGAAACTCTTCTAACTGCAATTCTTCATCTTCTGATTCCTCTGATAATTCTTTCTTATCCTCCAGTTCCTGAAAAGAGGCAGAAGCATTTCTGTTTCTCCTCTTAACAAAAGCTTCAAACCATCTTCCCACAGGTTCAACTTGACAGAGTGTTGAGGCTGTGATTGAAAGCGTTAAGAGAGGCTTCAATGTATTGCATGGAATAAATCTGTTCCAAGGCAATAAATAAGATCAAAACAGCGACTGCATCAGAATATAATTTTAAAACCATCAACTGAGAAAATAACTGCAGTAATCCAGTTAACATGAGGGTTATCAATAAATAATCATTTCCTAGTATTTACAGAGAGAGATTCAATCAACCTCTTCCAGTTATCTGACAAAACAAGACATTGGGCAATGTCAACAATAAATCAATACTTTTCTGGGGATATGAAAGGAAGATGAGGAAAAGGGAGAGATGTTGCAAACTGCTTTCCTTTTAGACTTGTAATAAAGCAATAAATAATTATAAACTGTCAAGAGCCAGCCTCATCAACAAAAATCTAAAAATAACTCAAAATATCTTAATTATTAATACCTGAATTTAGATAGCTTTCAAAAATTTTAAGAATCCACTAGCAATGATTTTTTCTGAAAGACGATTTTCAAGCAGCTAACAGGAATTTACTAATGAAACTGTGCTTTAGTGGAACAGCTTTGAATCTGAAATCAGAAGCTCTAGATTTCAGTGCAGGTTTGACAATTAGTAGCTATATGAAATGAGTCAACGATGCCTTCAACTGTAAAATAGGAACAATACGTATCTTATCTGGTTCCTTGGAAGGATTGAATGACAAATGATAAAAGCACTTTGAAAGTCACAAACTGTTAAATAAATGTAAGTCTTTATCATTATTCCTGGAAAGTGGGGTAAGTCACTATATATGTGTACATTAACAATTCAAAAAAGGTAGTTTGGGTCAGGAAAAAAGTGAACATCTTAATTTTAATTTCATATTTCAAATGAAAGCAAAAAGCTTTACTGTCTGGCAAAAACTCAGATTTAAGTCTTCCCTTGTACCTAATGGCCACAATTTTGTAAAAATAGCTGACTTTTCATGTTTTGTGTTGGGAAATTAAGATTTCTTCTATCATTCACAGGAGAGCATTCAAAAACACTATATTCAAGAAATACTACCTGTGTAGTGTGGGTGTGGCTTTCAAGAACATGACCTTTCAAGCCTTTCCCTCTACTTGTAAGATTACACAGAAACTTCTGTAAGCAGGAACACAACACGTGCCATGAGATACGTCCAATATCACATACAAGCGTCTGTATACGTGGCTATGGTAATCAATGAAATCACTGAAATTAGAGACCCTTTAAGTTTACAATACCATGACTGTCCTGGGCTATAAATCTAAGAACCTACAGCAGCAGGACAAATTTCACCCCCCCCCCTTTTTTTTAAAACTGAAGATAGTTGACTTCCACAGAACAAGTTTCACTTAATGACTGCCTTTAAAAGTCTGTTTACACGGGTCTTACCACCAGCATACAGTGGTGTTTTCATATTGAATATGAGGAGCAGTGTCTGAGTCGGGACGTTTAAAAAACGAAGCCGGAGCAAACGTAAAAGGGGAGAGAGGTGTTTGAGCTCCAGCTGTAAGGCTTTGTAGGGCCCCCGGCACGTGGGGTGCTCGCTGTGGGCAGTCTCCTGCCGTAGGCAAGATGCTTATGAGAACCTTTTTAGGGTACTGGAGGGTTCGGTCCCGAACTCCTCCGCCCAATCCATGAGTCAGCAGCCGCGAGACAAGGAAGAAACTGCGGGGGCAGAAGGAAGACGCCCCCCTTCCTCCTTCCTTCCAGTCTGGGGAAGGACTTCTGTATAGCAGGGAGCAAAAAGACACTTGTCACGGCCCCACACTCTATAAGCTACTTGCCAGGGGCAAGGGTAGAGAGGTTTCGGGGTCGCCAAGGTGGAGGCCCGAGGCAGGGGCTGCTGAGGCTAGACTGAGCAGGGGTTGAGTGGGCACGTACCAGAGGTCAGAGCATGGGTGATGGCGGTGCCCCGGCCTTCTGCAGCGCTTGGCAGGAGCAGCATGATGACGCCAGAGCCAGCCCCGCGGGCGCAGCAGTTCCCGTCCCAGGCGGAGGGCTCTTAGAGTCCCGCCAGCTCTACCTCCCCGTCCGAGCCTCGCGCCTTGGCTCTACGATGTCCAGGAACCGGCGCATGGAGACGACCAATAACTACTTCCGGGATGAATCTTTCGTGGTGCGTAGGCCAATCCCACCCCCGCCAACGTATGCGGCTGTCTAGGTCCTACTGACTCAGATCCGGGTGGGGACCAAGATTCACGAATGAAAGGTTCCTAGGTTTATCAGTTCCGTGGCAAAAAGGATTATTTGCCTCGTCCAGGTAGAATATGGAATACGTAGGACATGATTTTCCATAGCAGCTCTTACTATATTCTTTTCCTTTTTTTTTTTTTTTGCGGTACGCGGGCCTCTCACTGTTGTGGCCTCTCCCGTTGCGGGGCACAGGCTCCGGACGCGCAGGCTCAGCAGCCATGGCTCACGGGCCCAGCCGCTCCGCGGCATGTGGGATCTTCCGGACCGGGGCACGAACCCGTGTCGCCTGCATCAGCAGGCGGACTCTCAACCACTGCGCCACCAGGGAAGCCCTTCTTTTCCTTTTTAAGTTAACTACTACTTTATTAGTTTGAATTGAACCGTTGATTTTAGTAGTAGCTGTACTTGTATAAATAGAAAGTGAGATGTGTATGAATTAGTATTGACAATAACAGTCTATACATTCATAGAGAATTCTGTACATAAACCTGTAATGCGTTTGTGTTTACCTAAATAATAATAGGAGCTAATGTTTGTGCTATTACTAATTTACCTGGGCTATCGCATTTAATACCCATATCATTTGCAGAAGTAACCCCTCTGTAGTATTAGATTATAATCCAAGGCCAGCAATCATTTTACCCTGCTCTAGCAGCATGAAGTTTTCTTTCAAGATATTCCCAATTACAGGACTCTATTGTTTAATGTTTAATTGTTTAATAAAATTAATTATACTTCTCCTGTGTGATTCCTTCTAGGACTGAGGTCAAATGCAAGAATTAGCAAAAAGAAATCAGTGGGTGGAAATTCACAGACTCCACCTCCCATCCTCCACCCCACACACAGTTATCTGGAATAGGTTGTGCAAAAGAGAAGAACTGATGTGCCACTCTTCTGCAAAGAGACCCAAAAATTAGTAAATTATTATCTAGGAATTACATTTTCACTGTTAAATACATTGAATTGGCCTGTGTATCTGCCGCATGACAAAATTGTTACTTCAAAACTGACATTTCAAAAACTAAACTAATTATCTCACCCTAAAACTCTTCCTGGCCTGTAGCCACTGTTAAAACAAGCTTTAAGGGTCAAGGTTACCTGACACCACTTTCTTAATTTTTTCTCACACCTATCCCATTCTCACCATAACCTCTAAGAGCATGAAGCTTATTTTTTTTAATTGTAGTAAAATACTCATAACATAAAATTCTCATCATAACCACTTGAAACTGTGCAGTTCAGTGGTGCTAAGTACATTCACTCTGTTGTGCAACCAATATCCAGAACTCTTTTCATCTTGCAAAACTGAAACTCTTACATGCGTTAAACAACTCCCCATTTCCACCGCCCCTCAGTCCCTAGCAACCATCATTCAACTTTCTATCTCTGTGAATTTGACTACTATAGGTACCCCATATAAGTGGAATCATACACTGTTTGTCTTCTTGTCACTGACTTATTCCCTTAGCATAATGTCTTCACAATTGCAGTGTGTGCCAGAGTTCTTCTTTTTAAGGCTGAATAATATTCCATTGTATGTACATTTTATTTATCCATTCATCTGTTGACTGGGTTGCTTCCACCTTTCGGCCATAGTGAATAATGTTGCTATGAACATGGAGGTACAAATTTCTCTTTGAGACCCTGCTTTCAATTCTGTGTGTATATACCCAGAACTGGAATTGCTGGGTTATTTGATAATTCTATTTTTAATTTTTTGAGGTACTGCCATACTGTTTTCCACAGTGGTTGCATCGTTTTACATTTCCACCAGCAGTGCACAAGGTTTCCATTTTCTCCACGTCCTCACCAACACTTTTTTTTTTTTTTTTGATAATAGCCATTCTAACAAGTATGAGGTGGTATTTCATGGTTTTGATGTGCATTTCCCCAGGGCTTAGTGAAGCTGAGCGTCTTTCCATGTGCTTCTTGACCATTTGTATAACTTCTTGGGACAGATGTCCATTCAAGTACATTGTCCAGTTAAAAAATTGGGTTGTGTTTTGTTATTGAGTTTTAGTTCTTTCTTTCTTGGCGGCTCCACAGGCTTGTGGGATCTTAGCTCCCCATCCAGGGATTGAACCTGGGCCCGTGCAGTGAAAGCTCTGAGTTCTAACCTCTGGACCGCCAGAGAATTCCCGTTTTAGTTTTTATATATTCTGGATATTAGCCCCTTATCAGATATATGACTTACAAATATTTTCTCTCATTCTGTAGGTTGCCTTTTCACTGCTGACTGGGTACAGAAAGGTCAGGCTTTTTTTTTTTTTTTTTCATTTCTAACTTCTACAATTGTCTAACTGCTCTCTTCCATTCCTCATCTCCCGAATTCATTTCTTTCAAAACCTTCTCTCTTCTCTGGCTCTCCTGTATCTGAAGATGGTACCATTCTTCGGTAGCAGGGTCAAACATGGAAACCATTTACCTCCTCATTCCTTGTTAGTGTCAAATTAGTGAACAACTTCTATTTACCTTCACTCTATGTATAAATCTAGTCACTACTCATTGCGTATCGAATAAGCCAGGTACTTTACAAACATTGTTATTTAATGCATCCACAGTGCTGTGAGGTCAAGGGGAAAATTAAAGCACAGGGATTAAAGAAGTTACCCAAGAATACAGAGTTTAAATGACTAAAGCAGGATTTAAACTCAGCGACCTCAGCCTGAGTTGATCTTGCAATCTGTTGCTCTGGGAACTCGCCACGGTGAGGGGCTAAGGGAGAGCGACGTTCCCTCTTAACAGCGAAACCTTCTCACTCCCCTTCGCTGCTCTCCCGCCGCAGGGCCTGTCCTCCGTGGCGTTCTTCCGCCCGTTTCTGGGGCAAAAGGGCCCGCGGAGCCGGCCTTACTTCCGGTGAGGAAGGGAAAGGCAGGAGCGCCACCGGAAGCGAGGAAGGTGCTGTGTAATCACCCAACAAGCTGAGGTTCTTGGATCTCCTAAAATGCCGGATTACCTCGGTGCAGATCAGCGGAAAACCAAAGAAGAGGAGAAAGAAGACAAGCCCATCCGAGGTCAGTTGACGTACGCAGGAGCTCCGGGCCGGGGCAGGACCATCGTGGCCCAGGGTCCGGGATGGGGGGGTTGGATTCCTGCTCGGCGCTCTGTCGCTTTTGTGCCGCTAGCGATTTGAGTCTGGTGCTGCAGACGGGTTGACCGGCCTGTCCTCTCCGTCTCCCCTCTACCAGCCCCGCGTCCTGTGTTCATCTCTCGCTGATCGAAATTTTTATTCACATTCAGCTCTCAGGTCTTGAAGGAGTCACGCGCCCCGCTTGGCCTTGCAGGCCTTGGAAAGTTCCCCGCGTGGCGGTGCTTGGTCGCCTGGACCCTCTTTGCTGTCCCTCCTCCCCCTCAAATGACAGCTTGCTGTTATCACTGTATAGCCAGGATCCTGAGACGTAATTTTCTTTTTTAAAAAACATTCCTTTGACTAGATAATTCATTCACGTGATTCAAAACACGAAAGCGGTAAAGATAAATGGAAAAGTGTCTCATCCTTGACCCCGGCCACCTCTTACCCACGGAGGCAACTGATGTTGCCGTTTTGCCTCATCTTTCTAGGCATTTTCTTTGTACATTCAAGCAAGTTTGTTTGTAGATTCCTTTTTTTTTTTTACATAAATGTAACATGCTGTACATCTTGCTTTTTAAAAATTTTAATGATATAAGTTCATATCATTATGTAGAGTCAGTGTGGTCTGTATAGTATCCCAAATGATTGGGTGTTCAGTAATAATCATTATTGATGGACATTATACGAATGAATAACCTTGTTAATATAACTCTTTACTACATGCACAAACACAAGCTGTAGGGTAAATTTTAGAAATGAAGTTGTAATTTTTATAGACACTGCTGGGTTACTCTCCTTAGAGACTATACCACTTGACCCTTTCCCCGCAGCACGTTCGTTCATGATTTCTTCCCAGTAGCCCCTTTTGTAAAAGCCTCATCTTTATGCTGTTTTCTTTTGTTCCTTATAGGCTATTTTAACACATTCTTATGGTGGATTTTTGTTGTCTTTCCTTCCTAAGCAACTTCAACCTCTCCTAGCACCCTTTCTTCTTAATATCCACCCACCCCTCAGAGAAGGAGCATTTCCTCTCCACTTTCATCTCACTCTTTTCCCTTGAAAGAGGTACTCAGTCACCTAGTGTAAAATTTAGTCACAGAGATGTAACATTTCATCTGGGTATTTCTCTGGGTAAGTTATAATTCTATAAATATATTAACAAATGTATCCCTTGGATACAGTTATGACTAATGTGTGTAGCATTTTTCTGCGCTTCTTCATCCATGTCTTACTTGATCTTTAGAGCAACACTGAGGCTAACAATTTTCCAGGTGAGAAGACTGATGCTCACAGAACTTAAATGGTTTTTCCAAGGTTACTTAGCAAATGCATGATGTTGCTGGGACTAGTGCTCAGGTTGTTTTGAATCTCAAAGTCTGTTCTTTGGGCTCCGTGTTCTTGTTATGTCATATCACTTTGAAGCTATGTTATGTACTTTTTAAAATCTGCCTTCACCCAGTTAGATAAAAGTTCCTTGAGTCCAGGAACTATTTGATGGTTGTGTTTATATCATTACAACTTTTCACAGTTTTTCTCACTCAATGCAATCTGAATTGAACAGGAAAGAATTGTAAGCTCTAGTTTCTTTTGTTTGAATTCATATATTATCTCTTTTCTTGTAGCTCTGGATGAGGGGGATATTGCCTTGCTGAAAACTTATGTAAGTCCTTTCAATGTCTACAAAATATAGATGTTTTGTGTTGAAATAAGGACTCTTGTTGGTATTGGCCTTCCAGAATAGCTGGAAGAGACTGTCCAGCTGTTTAATCTTCACTGATAAAAAGTTATCTACCTACAGTTTCTATTTAGAATAGATCAAAGAGTAAATACTCAGTGTGTCTAAGCTTATACATTATCTCTGTACTATTTGTAATTAAAGTGCGGTACTATATTGAAAGATTTGAAATAATTTATTATATTTAGAAATATTTACTATATTTAAAATGTATAAAAATGAATTAGATCTGAAATGGTAAGTTTTAATGCATAGAAATGGACTTGAATTTTAGATAATTTTAGTCATGATTTTCATTTGTTACCTTGCATAATGGTTTGCTGCCTGTTTAGGGGAATATATTGGTTCAGGAATAGTTCTGAAAATGATAGATTCCCTCTCTCTACTCTCATTTCACAAGCTTTAGGACAATAATAGCTATTACAAGTGTAACTGTTAAAAGTTTTTGTTTATAGTTTAATACATTGTTGGTATCCTGATATTCTAATTAAACTGACTTTAATTCCTAGGGTCAGAGCACTTACTCTAGGCAAATCAAACAGGTTGAAGATGACATTCAACAACTTCTCAAGAAAATTAATGAGCTCACGGGTATGTATATTTTTTATTTCTGTTTCCCCTCTTTATGGGTAATGGTTTGATTATATCAAAGGAGCTGAAATACCAATGTCACTCTTCCATGAATCACAGATTTAAAAAAATTATTATCCTTCCTATCTGTTAAGAAATTGGATCTCAGTTAATAATCTGTTTTCATTACCTTTTACAAGAAAGTTTAATGCTTAAGCAATTAAGAAACATCATCCTTTAAGCAAGTATTGTTTCTGTTGGTCAAAGCCAAGTTCAGTTGACTATAAGAAACAAGTCAGAATTTCTTCTTGAATAAAAATATGATCTCACATGGTACTGCTTGAAGTAAGCGGGCTATGGCCTAGTAGTCGGAAACTTCTCTTTGGGAACTTGAGTGGTGAAATTTTATATTGATAGTATTTGACTTGCACAAAAAAATGTCAAATATGACATCGCATCACATTTTTGGCCTGTGACTACTTTAGGGCCATGGTTTTCAACTGATGTCATCCCCCTAGGACATTTGGCAGCATCTAAACTCATTCTTGATTCTCCCAACCTAAGGGGGAGGTGGTGCTAGTGATTAGTGACTAGAGGCCGGGGACGCTCCTAACCATCCTGGAATGCACAGGATGCCCCCCACAGCAAATTATTCAGTCCAGAATGGCAGTGGTGCTGGGGTGAGAAAGCTTGCGTTACAGTCCAGTGAATTTTGTAATCTTTCTTTACGTAGGTATTAAAGAGTCTGACACTGGCCTGGCCCCACCAGCACTCTGGGATTTGGCTGCAGATAAGCAAACACTCCAGAGTGAACAGCCTTTGCAGGTTGCGAGGTACGCATAGTGCTCTGTGGAAATTTATTTTTATCTGTACTTTCAGGTACTTTTTCAAGCCTTGGGTATAATGTAAGAGTTCGTAAAGAATTTTTATGCCATATTCCAAGTAAATGCAGCTTTCTCCAAAAGTATCTGGGGTTAAAACTTTATACTTTAAACAATTATTTAAGAAATAGGTGAAGACATAATCATATAAAAGATTCAAATGATACAGGAAGATACAGAGCAAAATATGAAAACCTTCCTTCCCATCTAACTACTGAAAATAATTTGGTCCTCTTAATCCTCCAGTGCGTCTTCACGTATATATTTACATACAAAGAAACATCCTGTTTTCATTTTAGATATAACTACATATTTTAGAAATCTTTCATTGTCTTTGTTATAGATGTACCTTTTTTTTTTAAATTTATTTTTGGCTGCTCTGGGTCTTCATTGCTGTGTGCGGGCTTTCTCTAGTTGTGGTGAGTGGGAGCTACTCTTCGATGCGGCGCGTGGGCTTCTCACTGCGGTGGCTTCTCTTGTTGCAGAGCACGGGCTCTAGGCGCACGGGCTTCAGTAGTTGCAGCACATGGGCTTCAGTAGTTGTGGCACGCGGGCTTTAGAGCGCAGGCTCAGTAGTTGTGGCACACGGGCTTAGTTGCGCCTCAGCATGTGGGACCTTCCCGGACCAGGGCTTAAACCCGTGTCCCCTGCATTGGCAGGCGGATTCTTAACCACTGCGCCACCAGGGAAGGCCAGATGTACCTTTT
This sequence comes from Stenella coeruleoalba, assembly GCF_951394435.1. Lineage (NCBI taxonomy): Eukaryota > Metazoa > Chordata > Mammalia > Artiodactyla > Delphinidae > Stenella > Stenella coeruleoalba. Next base: position 19,576,872 of record NC_137155.1, on the reverse strand, counting down.
TTATTTCTTGTTTCTCTTGTTTTTTAAAAATTACATAATATTCTATAGGTGTTGGGTTGTTTGCAATTTCTGTTATGATAACAGTGCTGGACTGAACACGCATGTTAAATATTTCTCTACATACGTGCATACATTTCTGTAGTATAGCTTACTAGAAGTGGAATTATGGGGACAGAGGCATTTACCATTTTGAAAATGTATGAAAAAAAGTGGTTTGGCCAGTCTACATTCTTACCCAAAGGTTTTGAGGGAAATGCGTATTTGCCTGATCAATGTAAGATATCTGATTATTGATTTTTAAACTTTTGCCATTTGGGCAAAAAAATTAAAAAAAGAACAATTCACTTTAATTTGTGTCATGCTGATTAGTAGTATGATAGCTACTTCTTATACTTATTAAACATTTGTATTTTTTTGACCATTCATGTTTTGTTCCATTGGATTGTTTCTTGTTAATTTTTAGGAATGCTTCATATATTGTACATATTAATCTTTTCTTAAATATGTTACAAATATTTTTTCTCAGTCTCTCACTTGACTTTTAACTTCTCAGTACTTTTTGTTGTACTGTTTTAACTTTTTAGGAGGTAAATATATTAGCTTTTTCATTATACCTTTTGGGTTTTAATGTTGCTTAGAAAGGCCTAGCCCAGTCCAAGATTATAAACATGTTCTCCTGTGTTTTATTCTAATTATTGAAAGTTTTGTTTTAATTTTGCCTCTTTAATACAGGTACAGGTTATTTTTCTTTCATCTTATCCTCCTTTCCTTTTTCTGTCTTTCCATGCTTTCATTTATTTGCTTTTTAGTTTTATCATGGTTTTAAAGAGTTAAATAGTTCTATGACAACAGTTTCTCCTAATTCCTCTTTACTAGAGGCACCTATTTTCAAAACTTTTAGGTGGTTATTTTGGTTTCTGCCTTTCTATTTCTAATGGATAGAGTCAAGTTTTGTATATTGTAGATCACTTCTTGATGTTTTAGTTTCAGGTGGTGTTTATTGGTTTTCCCACCATGAAAGATGAGGATTTTGTTTTGCTTTGTTTCCTCTGCCTTTATCCCAAAGACATGCCCTTCTCATCCTTACGGCCTCATAATGTAATTATATTAAAATTTTGGTTAGATCCATATTTAGTGTTTTCATAATTATGGCTGAGTAAACCCTATTCACAAAGAGCCATTAGTAAACTGTGATTACTTTTCCTTTCTTCTACCACTTTTTGTTTTCCTTGCCCTAACTGTCTCGTTTTTTCATTTGCCTTGTTGTCTATGTATATTACTAACTCAGCCCCCCGCCCCGCCCTCGGTTTTTCGCGATCATCAGTTATTCTTCAGATGCCTTAGGTCCGTCAGGTTTTCTCACGTGTACCTCAGGTGCATCAGCTGCATCAGGTATTCTCTCAGGTTCATCTTCCTGAGCAAGCCTTTCCCAGCACTTTCTGACCTGCTTCAGTCTGGACTGGTTGCCTGAATGCCTGCTGAATCACGAGCATCCTGTGACTTCTTACCCTGGAGGTTCCCTTTGACTCTTTCCTGTTGCTTGTGTATCACGAGTTTCTCTTTCTGATTTAATTACACCCTCACTAGGTGGCCTGTATTCTCTGGTAGCTTCCTGAAAGGGTCATTTGGGAGGTACCATATGAGACCACATATGTCTGGAAATATCTTGGCTGATAGAAAATTCTTCTCCTTCAGAATTTTGAAGGCATCGTTACATTGTCCTCTGCCTCCCGGTGGTGTTAGTCTGAAGCCATTCCGATTCCCAGTCCTACGTATGTGACCTTTTCTTCCTCTGAAAGTTGTAGGCTCTTCCCTTGTTCTCAGTGTTCTGAAATTCCATGGCTTCGTGCCTTGGTGTTGGTGTGTTTTCAGCAGTGGTGCTGCGCTCTCATGTCCTTCAGTGTGCACATTTTCTTGAAGCTATTTATTTGTAAATAGTTTCTTTCCATTTTCTTGGTCCTCTGTTCTGGACTTGTGTTACAGGAATATTGGACCTCCTGGAAATGCTAATCTTTCTCTCCTTCTTTTCTCATTTTGTCTTTTTGTTCTACTTTTTTGTTAGATTTTCTTAACTTTGAGTCTATGTATTGATTTTTTTCCCTCTCACTTAAGTTTTTAATTTCCAAGAGCTTTTCTTTCTTTCAGTGTATATGTTGTGCTGTCCTGTTCTCATATCATGGTTGTAATATGCTGTCAACGTCTAAGGAAGTTAAGGATAACTGGAAGGTTTCTGTTTCCTCTAAGATGCTTTTTTCCTCTTTGCTTGCTTGGTGTCTGTCTTTTATGTTAGATGTCTGGTAATCTTACTTTGTGCTTTTGTTTAGTGGGAGACCAAAAAGCTGATAGAAGCTCTAGATTCAATAGTGAGGCATGTCTATCTCAGGCTTCACTGTAACTTATACAGTTGAATGTTTAGTTGGGGAGCCTTCAGGGTCATTGTCTTTAGATCTTTCATTTGGATGGTCACTCTTCCCAGAGAAGTTGTCTTCAGTCTCACGTTGTCTCCAATCTCCAATATTTTGGAAGAACAGTGGAGATAGAGGGCTAGGGAATGTCAGTGGCAGGTTCACTTACGTTTAATCACCCTTCCCCTCTCACCTCCACACTCTCATTTTCAGTGAAGTTACCACCACCCTACCCCTTGCCCCAGCATTTCTTGACACTTTGTTTTTTACTCTCCAGAATATTGTCATCACCTCCAAAAGAAACCCTGTACCTATTAACTGTCCCTGTTCCCCTCTCTCACTGGCTCCTGGCAACCACTCATCTACTTCCTGTCTCTATGGATTTGCCTATCCTGGACATTTCATATAAATGTAATCATACAAGGCATGACCTTTTTCTGGCTTCTTTAGCTTAGCGTAGTGTTTTAAGCTTCATTCATGTTGTAGCTTGTATCAGAACATCTTTTTTTTTTTAATAGCCTAATTATATTCCAGTCTAATTTCTCTCTTCGTTGATACTCTCTGGTGAGACATTGTTCTCATACCTCCCATTAATTCTTTAGACATGGTTTCCTTTGGTTTTTAAAAAAAATATTTATGACACTGATGAAAGTTTTTGTTTAGTAAGACCAATGTCTAGGCTTTCTCAAGGACAGTTTCTATGGACTTTTTCCCCTATGTATGGGCCATATTTTATTTCTTTTTGTGTCTCATAATTTTTTGATAGAAACTGGACATTTTAAATAACGTCAGTTCTGGAACTCAGATTTCCCCTATCCCCAGGGTTTGTTACTGTTGCTGTTCCTTGCTGTTTTTTCTTTGAAGTTTTTTTGGTCAGCCTCGTTAGCCCCAACTGGTAAATGCCACCTCAGAGAGTTGATGTTAAACAGTTGCCACCGATTATTTCCAGTAAATGTCCTGTGGGCAGGGGGTGTGTAGACAGCGAGCTCTGAGTCCGGTCAAATAAAAGCAAGTCCTGAGAATGGAGCTTTTCAGCTAGCTGCCCGACAGGTCAAATAGTTCTCTGGGGTTGGGCTTTTGGGGAGCTCCAGTTCTTTGTCCCTGCCTTCCCCCAGGAAGGCTGCTTGTCTTCACATCTATCACGGCTGTGAGGCCGTTGGCTTTCAAGTCTTGTGCAGAGCTGGGGAGAGGGCTATGGGATGAAGGCGAATTTAAACGCAAAATGCTCGCTGTTCTTACCAGGATTCAGCCCTTTTCTTTTTTTTTGAATAAACATTCTTTGGATTGTTACAGACCTATAGTTTTAGTTCTGAAAATGTTGATTTTCAATGTTTTTGCCAGTGTTCTCTTTGCTTTTAAGGATGAGCAGGTTTTCAAAGGTCCTTATTTAACGTTTTGCAAGTTGAGGTCCCTGTATATATACTTTTTCAGCTGAGAATTAAAAAAATCCCTATCTGTGCAACACTGTTGGCAGGGTCTGTCAGATAAAGTAGTGATAGATACTTTCTATATATAAAATTCTACTTCCCTGGTAGACCTTTTCCAATAACAGAAAATGGAATCCTGTCCACAATTTATGCTGCAAGGACAAAGAATTCTTTACCTTACTCTTAGCTCTACCTATATGCACACGCCAGAGACTATTTTGTATTTCCCTGTATTTGTTGCTACAGCTTATGATATAAGCTCTTTCCAATATGAGTTCTGTTTTTTGTTTTTGGGTTTCTTCTGTAGGAAGATAGTATAGAAAGTAGGCAGTAGACTACCTTCTACTGTGATGTATGTGGGGTTTCAGATTCGCCTTCACCACAACCCACAGGAAAAGAATATATTTAAGTTAAAAACAGCAACAGTAATAATGGATTTGAAGTATAAACTCAGGAAAGAATAAACATATTTATTACTTGACGTAAGACAAGATGACTGTCTTTTTATAGGAAAAATAAAAAGGAGAATACCTGAAGATATAGAGGAGTATTACTAATAAAGCCATATAGTTATAAAAATCAAGAAAACTTTTTTTTTGTAGTTGAGCATTTGTTTTTGTTTTTTTATACAGCAGGTTCTTATTAGTTATCTGTTTTATACATATTAGTGTATATATGTCAATCCCAATCTCCCAATTCATCACACCACCATCCCGCCTCCCCGCCACTTTTCCCCCTTGGTAAAGAGAACTTCCTAATGATGAAATATTTGGGTTTAATTTTCCAGGGGAATGTATCTTTTGAAATTTTTATGGCTTGGCTAAAGTTGAGCAGACCCTTGGGATTGAGCATATTCTGTAGAGAAGGATCCTTAACAGTGGCCCAGTTTCTGCAGTTCTAGTTTACACCTGCTTATTCGTGTACTGCATACCCAGGGGAGAATCTAGTTACTTGAATTCATTATTAGTGGTTCAGGTTCCTTACTCTAATCAAGCCTTTTGCCATGTTAGATGCACAAAGATAATCAATGCTGATTCGGAGGACCCGAAGTACATCATCAATGTGAAGCAGTTTGCCAAGTTTGTGGTGGACCTCAGTGATCAGGTTGCACCTACTGACATTGAAGAAGGGATGAGAGTTGGGTAAGATTTCTATTTGCAGTAAATACTCGTCTTTCATTGAAGATGCCATGTCACATTCACACCCTTGGCTTGCTTTTGAATGGGTGAACTGGGCGCCATGGAATACCGGGGTAACCTAGGAGAGGGCTGCAGTTGGACAGCCTTGCTGCTGCTGCATCTGTTTCCTGACCTCCTCACCCCCACTTGGCCTTTTATGGCCTCAAATGTCATGATCAAACTAAGTACAGAATTGTAGAGTTGAGTTTGCCAGTCTATTTAAGGTAACATGGTGTAGGTGGAGGAAGCACTTGCTCTAGGATGGTTATGAGGATTAAGTGAGTTAATGTAAATAATGTATATAGAACACATGATAATTCACTCAGTAAATTTTTTGAATGTATTGGTGAGGCTCTTTTTTACCTCCTCAGTGTGGACAGAAATAAGTATCAGATTCACATTCCACTGCCTCCTAAGATTGACCCAACAGTTACCATGATGCAGGTAAGAAACCACGAGAGGGAAAAGGAATGGCATGACTGATTGCATCCATCTCAAAAAAACGTTGAAACTTTTTAACTAATAAAATATTAATATGTGGGTATGTATTGAAGAGTTGCCAAAATTTTTAAAACAATTTTTCAGATGAGAAAGTCTTTATCGGTCTTTATTTTAGTAGTTTGTCTCTCACTTAGTGTCATAACAAGTAATATAGCAAGTGGGTCTAGGACACTGGGCAGTGTATTCCATTTTTATTAAAATTCTTACTTGCTATAAATCTGATTTTTCTTTTAGGGTATTGGGTCTGCTCTACTGGATAGAACAATTGGATTAGTATGCAAAAGCGTGTGGCTCTATGTTGTACATTTTCATCCCTCTCTTAGGTGGAGGAAAAACCTGATGTTACATATAGTGATGTGGGTGGCTGTAAAGAACAGATTGAGAAACTTCGAGAAGTAGTTGAAACCCCACTACTTCATGTAAGTGGTTGAGTCTGTTGCCTTTTAAATTTCTTTGTACAAAGATGTGAGAGCCTTTTGTGTACTGTGCACTAAAATTATGCCTATATATTAGTTTTAAAATTTTATGTTTTCCTAAATGAAAATTTTTGATGGGGTAGAGGGTAAAGGTGTGGAGAACTGGTAAGTTCCAGAAGAGAAAGTAAAAGGATTGAGTCGTCAAGCCTATTCAAAAAAAGAAGAATCTGCTATCTAGAGTGACAAGGGAGGTTGAGGCGTAACCTTTAGAATAGGTTGTTGTAGAAGAAACAATGTGTTTTAATGCTATCAAGAAGAAATGGGCTTTAATTGAATCAAATTAAGCCTGGGGGGATAATGGAAAAAACTAGAATATTAGATATGAGATAATACTTTTGTTCTTTAAACACTGTAATTTTTTAAAATTAGGGGAAAAAAATGTTTTGTTAACCCTGGATAATAGAAATACCTTTAAAAGCCATTCAGCCTTGTGTATTAATGAGTCTAGTTTAGATCTTATGTCTTATAAGTAAAATTCTTATTTAGATTAAGTATGTAAATTGTGGACTGAATAATTTTGGTTTAAATATATTGATGTAGAAGTAGTCTTGTTTTTATTATAGAGAATTGATAAGTGTAAAAATCGTGTCTCCATCACAGCCAGAGAGGTTTGTTAACCTTGGCATTGAGCCTCCTAAGGGTGTGCTGCTCTTTGGTCCACCGGGTACAGGCAAGACACTCTGTGCTCGGGCAGTTGCTAATAGGACCGATGCTTGCTTCATTCGAGTTATTGGATCTGAACTTGTGCAGAAGTACGTCGGTGAGGTAAAGTAAATTGATAATAATCAAAGAATATGTAGCTCTATGAAAGATTTATAAAGCATAGATGAAATTAAAATGGGAATTCCACATTGAAGATTGAGACCTGAAACTTTTTGATTGATGGATTGTAATTAGTAGGTCAGAAGCCCAGAAGCCACCAGCATTCCCGTGCGGTCATTTGGAAATAAACTGCTGAACATTTTTAATCAGTATGCTCCCTACTCAGAAGGGTGACATTTTCTACACATTTGGTTTGTAAGATCAATAACCCAGTAATGCCCAGTGAATGCATTCGAAAGTGTATTCACTTCAGGGGCAGTGTTTTATGTTGTTCTGAGAAAGAGAACAGAGATTGTCTATGTGTATGTGCGTGGGTGTATGTACACACAGGTATGTACACACACACACGTTTTTTTCATTAGAGAGTAAGTCTAGGGCTGAATATATTATATCTGAAACATTAATGATTAGTATACTTAGAAAAAGGATCTGCATGAGTTGAGATACACTTTTATTCCGTTATCAAAACTTACAAATCAAATTCATTGATTAGAAATGCCAAGTGATGGATCAAATGCTTTTATTTCCTCAAGTTTTATTGATTGAAATGGTGCCTTTATTTAATCGTGTTAATTTGACCTCTTCAGGTCTTAAAGTTATTGGCTATTTAATAGGTACAGAATCATGAAATTACTTAATATTGTTTTAAAGCTAATAAGATTAATTTGACGGAATAGGTAACAAACTTCAGTCTTTCTGAAAAAGCTTTAGGTAATAATGGTTGAGAATACTGTTAGGAATATTAAAAAGTTTGAAGTATAACTTATTATATTTTAAAAGATTTTAAAACCAACTCTGAATTAACACTTTTTTTCATCAGGGGGCTCGAATGGTTCGAGAGCTCTTTGAAATGGCCAGAACAAAGAAAGCCTGCCTTATCTTCTTTGATGAAATTGATGCTATTGGAGGTATGAATGGTACCTCAGAGAGCTTTACAGCTGGGTTTCACGAGAATTCTGTAGTAGTATGTGTAGAGTTCCCCTGATACATTAATCTTGTACAGAATTTTAAATTCCAACTCTTTTATAAGCTTTAGCACATCAGAGTCACGGATCTAATAAACTTTAGGGCCACACCATAAAGGAAAGATGAAGCATTATATATATAGCATTGGTATTTCTCAAAGTCTTTATCTTTGAACTTTCCCAGTTTCTTTCCTAGGGCACATATTTTCACTTTAGCAACTCCTAACTTGGGATACAGCTTCACTTAATCGGATCAGAAAGCACTGGGGCATAATTTAATTGGTGGTAGTTTTTCATAAAGTGTACATAAAATAACATTATTGGCTTCATAGATTTGATGAAATACAGTATTAGCTGTGCAATCTAGACAAGTTATTTTAACTACCTCTGAGCCCCAGTTTGCTCCTCTTATAAAAGAAATGATAATTCCAGCCTTGTTTATTTCATGGGTTTTTGAGAGGTTTGAAGTCAGTCATAAATGTGATTGACTTTGAAAACTGTATACTGTTCTATAGGCCTTGGCTTTTGTTACAGTCTATAAGAGTAATAGTTCCTATTAGCTGCAGATACCAGACAGTTGTTATTTAATGAACTCAGTGACAAAAAAAGTCTTAAAAAATATAGTGGGTGCTGTAACACTGTTTGGGGACTGTGGTTAGGATACCTAAAGTCTTGCTTTTAGACTGGATGGATGTTGTGGGCTTTGGACATTCTGTAGGTAGTGTTCAAGGGCCATAATTTGACCACAGTCTGTAGATGCCATGTTGTGACCCTGAAGTCATATTTGTAGTATCATTGGAATAAGCCTTATGATGTCAGGATGCTCTGAAACTGTGGCTTCCAAAACGGATTTTGTATAAAACAGTATTAGGGTGAAGGAAGAAAATACTGGTACTTTCCTTCATATTTAATTTTAATCTCATTTTTAAAATTTCTATTTTTTGTATTTTATAATGTACATAATGCATTACTACAACAGTATGTATTTATACAATTTTAAAATGAAAAAGTGTATATGGAGGCCTCTTCTTGTGCTATTTTGGTTGAAATGAAGAAGAGTATTGACATTAACCTAGAGTGTTCTAATATATCCAAATCAGTGTGATAGTAAGCTGTTACAGTTCTACTGTATTATGGATTTAGCCATAGTTTTAAGGACAGTTTTGAGAAATTTAGAAGAGTATGGCATTTTCTTACATATACTCAAATACCACTATAGTGCTAATTTTGCATGTATTCTTTTGCCTAGTCCAGGTGTATACTGTGTTGAATGGAGGTGTTCTTCAGTGACTTAAACCAAAATCCTTAAAGAGGATTTAAAAAAATACTTTAAAGGAACCTATGTTAAATCAACCTATGATGAGTCCTTTTCTCGTTAGTTTTGTGTAAATCAGGCTGTTCTTACAGGATTTGCTTAAAACTGAGAGGTTCCCTTGGGCTGGAGGGTGTGATCTGAGCTGAGATTTACTGAGCAGAGTGCTGCTTTGAGTAGATGTGAAGAGTGTCTTTCCTCCTGTCTTCTCAGGGGCTCGTTTTGATGATGGTGCTGGAGGTGACAATGAAGTACAGAGGACCATGTTGGAACTGATCAATCAGCTGGATGGGTTTGATCCTCGAGGCAACATTAAAGTTCTGATGGCCACAAACAGACCTGACACTCTGGACCCCGCGCTGATGAGGCCCGGGAGACTGGACAGGAAGATTGAGTTTAGCTTACCTGATCTAGAGGTGGGAACATCATTTCACGGTAGAAAAGGGATTCTTGAAATTTTTTCTTCCTGTGCTGTTTTCCAGTTTAATATTTGTCAATTCCCCTATTTTTAGGGCCGGACTCACATTTTTAAGATTCATGCCCGTTCAATGAGTGTTGAAAGAGATATCAGATTTGAATTGTTAGCACGACTGTGTCCAAATAGCACTGGTAGGTAGAAAGGTCTTGCTTCTATTTGCTGGTGTGTCTATTTGGGCTGCTTTAATTAAGCCTGTTATTTTCTTTTTGTTTGAAAGGTGCTGAGATCAGAAGCGTCTGCACAGAAGCTGGTATGTTTGCCATCCGAGCACGGCGAAAAATTGCTACTGAGAAGGACTTCTTGGAAGCTGTAAATAAGGTCATCAAGTCCTATGCCAAATTCAGTGCTACTCCGCGCTATATGACATACAACTGAGCCCTGGAGGTGTTCGTGAAAACACTTTTCATTGGAATCCTAACCTTATACAGACTTCTTAATAACCATTTCACACACAAAATAAGTGGTTTTCAAAATTGTATGCTTTTTTTCAGATGTCGTTTCTCTGTGGTACAATAAAGGGTGATATCTAATGCCGTTAGGCAGAAAAGCTGTTTTTTGACTTGCTACCATTTTTAAAGGTTCCAAATTGTGAAGTGCTTGCTTTGACCACATATGTTCTAGGCATATGCTGGTTGAGTGCTGTACATACATTATCTCATTTTATCTTCCCATCTGCCCAGTGACGTGGATTTAACAGATGCAGAATTTTCCTACCTCGTTTCCTTGTAGCAGAGCTGGGATTCAAGTCCAAGTTTGACAGCTCCATCGCCGATGTCCCCATCCATTATGCTCTTCTGCCCTCATCACAATGGCCCATCCAGGCATATGATCACATGTGTTTCGACAGGTTTTTTCCTACAACGTTGAATAAAGCAGCTTTGGCTAAACTATGTTTAAAGTGTAGGAAGCATCTGATGTAATGTGTTTTGCTTTGCCATTTGAGTTGATTTCAAATTAATCAAGAAGAACTGTTGATTTTAATGACTAGCGAAGTAGTAAAGCAAAAAGAAAAACATACACATAAATAATCTCATTTAGAAAATCCGGAATTGGCTTTATACAGAAAAGTACTTATTTTCATTTTATAAATTAATGGTTTAATGGTTTATTAAACCATTATAATTTAATGGTTTAAAATTTCAGTAAAGCTCCCGTTAGACTTCAGGTCTATAGTGAGGTACTTCTAAAATAAAAGTTTTTATTAGAATCTTAAACAAAGCTCTTTAAAATGATTTCTTGTACAGCCACCACCAAATTCCCTCCCCTCTTCCACAATTACCCCTTCCAGGCCCCTGCCAAACACTGAGACCCAAACACAATAAAGAATATTTTTATTGTAGTTCAGTATTCACAAGTAATGCAAAATAATGAGAGATGGATACATTTTAACTCACAAAAGAAAAAGTTGACAACATAGAAAATGCTGTGTTCCACTGAAATATTTAAAATATGAAAATTTTAAAGCAGAATAAAGCTGTTCACTCAAAATCCAACCAACATCCTTTCTTTCTCTTCATTTTTGTGAACTTGATGAGAAGATTTTTTTTCTAATCCTGCCCTAGTCTTTCATGAGGTATGAAAGCGAACCATTTCCAGGTTATGCTGATAAGTGAATGACTAAAGATGTATGTTTTTGTGCTGTTTTGATCAATGTAAGCATTTAGAACACACTCCTTCAAGTCTTACCACTTGTTCATATTGCCACATACATCAGATGCACCAACGTGAGACAACTCAAGTTGGTTATGTGGTGCTCACTCAGGCCTAACATGTCATAGGCTGTGAATAATCTTGACATCTCAGTTTCATGATGAAAATCTAACTGGCCACACATCAAATCAATGCACAATGAATTATCTGAAAAATCGGGGTGTTTCTACCCAGGCATATGTATGCAGATAGCATCAATGCTATCTAGATTAGCATGTTTGTACCCCATTTAAAAAGAAAATATACACATTCACTGGTAACTCCCTCCACCTAAAATATGTATGTGTGCATAAACACGTGTATATGTGTGTGTACAGACATACATGTTTACACATATTAGCGTGCTGATAAATCAATACAAAGGGTTTATGACTTCAGAAAAATACTGTAGCGATCTTTTAAAAAAAACTTTTAAAAAACATTTTAAAAATGTGATTAGATTTATAAAATTTAATTTTCACAAAGCTCAGGTTCATCTGTTACATAAAGCTGAAATGCTATACACCAGTACAATGAAAACCCTGGTAAGCCTTTTTTAAAGGCAAAGTGGGTTTTTGAGATGCTCAAACTTGTTTAAATCCAAGTCAGTAAGCAGGCAGGTTACCTGGTGCAGTCCTGGCTTTTGAACGTTTTGCTGCTGGGATTTGAGGGGTTTCAAAACCACCGCACACATTTTGGTTAGCTATATGTTTGGAGAATTAGATAACACTTTTATCAGTCCTCAAACCAACTTTTATCAGCACTCAATCCATGTTATCAAGAATCTACACACTGAATCCTAAAAGCATTGCTGAAAAAAGACCAAAAGCATTTCTGCACTCACTAAAGCACACAGGCTCATACCAAGGAACTTGTGTTTGATTTTAGAATTTGAATTAATTAAAGGGGCAGACATAATAAAGTCGTCTTCACCACATACACTTCCTTCCCTCAGCCCCACACAAAGGTACCCCCTCGCCCCCCACTCCCCAAACAGGACAACACACCCACCCACTCTGGGGCAGATTCCCTGGGTTTGCTACCCTCTCCACACACTGGAGGGCAGTCTCATTTTCTCAACATGTACCTTGGGAGGCAGACACCTCCTTTCTCTGTTAAACAGGTAAGGATACAGGATCAAACCACATGGATATTTTAGATGTTACCTGAAAACTACAAAATGCTTCTCCCAGAGCCTGCAGAGGATTCATACCCTTCACTGTTTCTCTGAGTCCCACTGCAGATGAGATTGGCATTGGGATCCCTCTCAGCTGCCATATGATTGTACAGTCAGCGTCTATGACCTGAATGAGGAGTTTCCTGGGCCCTGGTTCAAAACTGTTTGCAAACATATTCCATCCGGTCATGAGACACAGAACAACCATGGTCATGTTGCACAGGATTTGAGAAAGACAACATCACTATAGGGGGCCTTCCTGGAAATAGGGCTTTCCCATATTTCCATAAAATAAGCCTAGTCTAGTCCCTATATCCATCAGTGTGGATTATGCCCTTTTGGATAGGGCAGTTAAGAATCTGAATTTGAACCAGGGCTGAAAAACATAGAAAGGTATATACTAGCAGATTTTAAGGTCCGGAAAGAAGGAGGTAGAGACAAAACTTGATTGTAAGTAAAAGAATTCAGGAAATTTCCCACCGTATGAAATAACTCTAAGTAAAACATTCCAAAATATTTACATATAGATAGAATACATTTTGAAATACATTCTTATGATATCAGAGGCATGCCAAAACAAAAACATATTACCCCTCAGTAAGACTTAAATGCTTTTTATGTACATGGTAGAATTCTATTCAAAATAGGTTAAAAATTAAAGGACAGAAAAGTTAAATACAAATTTGTAAGCTACAGACAAGTACTTTTTTTGTATACTGCTTTCAATCTATCAATAACCAGGACTTGAATATCTGCTGTGTGTAAAGCATTTATTGAAGACTGGTGCTAAAGATTATGCAATAAAATATTTTATAATATTGTTTAAAATCCTTAAGTTCTACTTTAATGGCTGAAACGATACAAGCCCTTTTATAAAAGTTTCTAGTACAAGCTGAGGTCCTATAACTACATGCTCTTTCAGAAGGCAGTCTGTATCAGAATGCAGATGTATCTGATGATTGCAAAGGAAATAACTGACTGCAAATCTAATTTCACTCTAGATCTAGATAAAGTATTGATTAGAAAGGGGCGGGGGTCTACTCTGAATTAAATTAGTAAAGTCACTGAGAAACTTGATAAGACTTAAAGCAAACAAGCCATAGGGTTTGGTTTGGACTAGACCCATGCTAACCTACTTCTTTCCTGATGCACTTTTCCCCTGGAAGTGTTTTCTTCATGAAAACTAAAACAAGGAGTCAATAAGGAAACATGTAAAACAAAAACAAAAACAACTATTAGCAGGAAATCTTAGCAGATGAGGCTTTAGGCAGGTTGGCTAATACTTGTGCTGTGATTTGGAGTGAGCAGGTGGTTAGAATTACAGGAGCAGGAACTTCTGATGACAAACTGGCTTAAAGGTCTCCCTACTCCTTTTGAACAACTGTAGAGAAAATGCTTCAAACAGCATTTTACTCACTCATCGGCTTAAAACTGAGTTTGATGAAGAATTAACTAACTCTGTGGATTCAGAAGGAAGGTATTAAATTATACCCAGGAGTCAGTTTTCTAAAATATGTGGTAAATCAGTTTTAGCAACAACAAAACTTCTAGGGCCTCCTACTGGCCACAGGTGTGACAATTTGAACACCAAAAAGAATAACTATAATGCACTGAAACACATTAAAACTACAACAATTCATGAGTGTATAATTACACGAAAAAGGAAAAATCAAAAAGAACCTAATTCGTCACCATCTATTAAACCAACTCCTTACTTTGAAGTTGATAACTAAATGGAAAAAAAAAAATTTAACCTGCCCTTCCAGTAAGAACTATATTTAAGGATGACTAAATAATTCAAGTTGAGGGAAAGCTGTAGTTTACACGGAAACACCAATTGATAAATGCAGAAGAAATGAAAGAATTGGAAAAGAAAATTCACACACCTTAATAAAATTGCTGCTTTAGGCAAGGATTAACACTAGACGTTAAAACCTCTGGGTGAACGGCTAATGGAGAACTGGGCATTCATTCAGTGCCAAAGGAACACCATACAGATAACTCACTAGTCACAAAGGAGAAAATATAATTGGGGGATTGGTTGTCATATTAATCCAAGTGATTTATTTTAGCATCATTAATGGTAGGTCAACTAGATATTACTTGTTTTCTGTTGTGATGCGATTTGAAGCACGTGCCTCATCTATGCACGTATCTCATCTAGCAAGAAATGTTTTATTCAAATTCATGAAGCCTTTAGTTAGACATAACTTCTAGATCACAGGTAGTTCAGGAAATAAAGGGACAAACTAAATAACACCTTGAAAAAGCGAGTGGACACACTCACAAGATGGGATTCTACAGGACAACTGCCCCAACTCCCTTTAACAAGTTAATGTCATCAAAAAAGGGACAGTGCTAGATTAAGAGGGGACATGACCATTTGTAGTGTAAGGTCACAGAATGAATACTAGTTTGGATAAACCAACTACAACTGTGGAGACAATTGGGGAAGTTTGAATATGGTCTGAGGTAAACATGTTCTAGAATGAGAAAGCAAAGATGGATGACTGAAAAGAACAGGTCACAGAACACTATGTAGAGTATGATCTTATTTTGGTTAAAAGATGTAAATATATATGGATAGAAAAAGATCTGGAAGGACATGCATTAAGGTGTTAGCAATAATCTTTGCTGGTAATGTAATGTTTTTCTTATTTTTGCTTGTCTATATTTTCTAATTTTCTGCAATGTACCTACATTGCTTCTGTAACAATAAATGGTTATTTTAAAAGAAGAACTTCTAGAAAATTGTGGGTTTGCCTCCTCTGTGAGATAACTGATTACAGAAAGTCTGTAGATCAACAAGTACAAAAGCAAAGAACTACTACCCATCTGGTGACAGGGTATCTGATTTGTGGATAAAGTACTTAAATAAATTCTTTAAGTTCACAAAGATAATACTAAAGAGTAACAGAAATGTCACTACACAATAAATGCAGGCAAGAGGCTAATAATATCTTTGAAATAGTCAATTAAAAAAATACAAGTAAGATACATCTTGCTATGCGTCATTCACCCTCCAAATCAAGCCTTGTATTTACTAGTATTTACCTACTACTAGTATTTACCCTTAGGAAAAAAACATTTAGTGTCTACTATTTAAAGTGTGTAGGTTAGTAATTTCACGAGAAGCTCATACCCCATCGCAGGCTGAGCTCCTCGTCTAAGCTTCCGGAGTGGCGTTGGGCTCAGAGTCCTCCTGGGGAGGAGCAGCCGTGGCCTCCTGTTCGGCAAGTGCCTCTCGAACTTGGCTGCCTAAGACTGCATCGTGAATGCTGTGGAACAGCAGATCCAGTAAGGCAGGATTTTCAAAGAATTGATTTTGAGTGAGGTCACTCACGACTTGTGCTATAAAAGAAGAAGGGAAAATTAGCCCAGGGACTTCCCTGGTGGTCCAGTGGTAAGACTCCACCTTCCAATACAGGGGACGTGGTTCAATCCCTGGTCGGGGAACTAAGATCCCACATGCCGTGGGGTAACTAAGCCCGCCCACCAGAACTACTGAGCTGGCGCGCCTCAGCTAGAGAGCCCGGGTGCCACAAACTACGGAGCCCACGTGCCCTGGAGCCTGCGCGCCACAACTAGAGAGAAAACCTGCA
Source organism: Stenella coeruleoalba (assembly GCF_951394435.1). Lineage (NCBI taxonomy): Eukaryota > Metazoa > Chordata > Mammalia > Artiodactyla > Delphinidae > Stenella > Stenella coeruleoalba. The sequence continues at coordinate 19,560,840 of NC_137155.1, read as the reverse complement.
CGCCACAACTAGAGAGAAGCCTGTGCGCCGCAATGAAAGATCCCGCATGCCTCAACAAAGATCCTGCAACTAAGACCTGATGCAGCCAAGAAAAAATAAAATAAATCAGTAAATAATAAATTAAAAAAAAGAAAATTAGCCCACACTCTGGGTGTCAGTCTTAAACATTAAAAAAGTAACACTTTCATATAGTTTAAATATTAAAATGATATAATAAAAATTATTTTTTACCATACATGGTATTATTCTATGGTGTAAATGTACCCTAGTTTATTTAACTGGTCCCTTTTGACAATTAAATATTTTCTAGTGTTTTGTTCTTAGAGACAGTACTATGATCATTAACCATGTACATGTGTTATTTTGAATGTGTGTAGCATACTGTTGGATTTGCTGGGTTAAAGGTAAATGCATTTGTAATTTTGAAAGAAAATGCCTGTCTGCCCTCCACAGAGGCTGCTCCAGTTTGCACTCCCACCAGCAATGTCTGAGGGTTCCTGTTGCCCCACAGTGAGCCTACAGAGCCTGCTGTCAAACATTTTCAGTTTTTGCTGTTTTGGTAGGTGAAAAGTGATGCCTTTATGTGAATTTCATTTTCAAGCACTGTTTTAGCCAAAATTTATATTAAAACAAAAAGAGCAGGCATTGTCTGGAAAAATCTAAATGATTTTATATAACTATGCTTATGGCAGCCATTACACAAATAATTACTAAAAAATATACCAGCCCTGAACAATGGTTTATTAGCTCCTTTCCTCCAACTCCCGTGCAGGAGGCCTACCACCAAGTAACCCAGGGATGTGAGTGCTGTAAGTGGCAAATTTCAAAGCTAGCTTTAGATTTTCGGAATAATTTTCATTTTCACCTAAAACTAAAATTAAGGGAAAATACTTCCAAATGCAGTTATTTAAAAAACAGAAACAAAACCAAAATGTTAAAACTTCTCCCATTCTAAAAGTGTACTCACCACTGCATCCTGCTAAATACACATAAATGCCGACATCTCCATATTCCTTTACAATCTGTAATAATGTTGAAATAAAGTTTAATTTCTCTTGACTCTGTGAAGTGCAAGTTTCTTTCTACCAATACGTATTTAGTGATATAAGATGCTCTGGTTCATTCACTTGAGCTACTCCACTTCAATAATTATGCATTTTGAACTAATCATTTAAAAATCTGTATTTTGTTTGATTTTTATATCAACAGTGATAATCTGGAACATCAAAGAATTCTTATCAAATTTTATTCAAGTGTAATAAAGGTATTATGGTAATGGTTTTTAAAAGAATCTTCTCGAAGAGGTATATACTGTAATATTTACAGATTATATGATGAGCGGGATGTGCTTCAAAATAAGAGAAGGTGAAAATGGTTGTGGGGATAAATGAAACAAAATTGACCATGAACTGATAATAGTTGAATCTGAGTGATAGTTACACGGGGGTTCATTACACTCTGCTCTTTATTTTGTATATTTTCGATATATTCCACAATCAAAAGTTGAAAAACAAAAACAACAACAAAATTTTGAGAGTTGAAAAAGGACCCTAGTTCAATTCTCTGATTTTACTGATGGTGATACTGGGCACAGAGATACTAAAAGACTTGTTAAAGATGATGCTTACCCCTGCCAGAGTTTTTACACCAACGGAATCCATAAAATTGACTTGAGTAAAATCCAGAATGATGGTGTGGACGTTATCCCCTGGGGGCATAAATCTTTGCAGTTCCTCAGGAAGTGTGCTCTTGGTGACTATTGGGGGATATTTTATTTCATCCTCCTCTTCCTCAGGCTTGGTGCCATCTTCTGCATCTACTTCTGCATCCTATGTTAAAAATCAAACCAAACCAGAGTACTATGAACAACTCATATTTTGGTTCTGAGAAAGATTTATGAGGGACAAATTAGTCCTCATATGCTCAAGTTTCTGACTATACCAGACCATTTCCAAAATATTTGCTATATCCTAGCCCTGTAATATGACAAAAAAGGATATATACACAATATTCAGTTTTAGCTGTTTCTTTTTTTCTTCCTCCTCTTCCTCTTTTTCTTTTGTCCAATGAAATCCACTCTCTTTAGTCATCATATACATTTTCCCCTAACTTCTAAAATAGTCCCATTAACTTCAACATGACAGACCACAGACCACAGACAAAAACCAGTCTTTGAGGTTTTTTTACTAACAGCTGAATGAATCTCTGACAAAGTAATAATGGTAACATTTATTAAGGTACTGTGTGATTTCTATTTTTTAAAACCATGTTTTCCTGGGCTCCTATCACTACTTATTTCAGAAGCATTCTCATAACTGACCTTACCATGTATCTTTAATATACAAAGGATACTTAGCTTGTTTCTAAGCTTTCCTACTTTAGGGACTTGATGCTGTGTTAAAACTTCAATCATGGGGCTTCCCTGGTGGCGCAGTGGTTGGGAGTCCGCCTGCCCATGCAGGGGACACAGGTTCATGCCCCGGTCCGGGAAGGTCCCACATGCCGCAGAGCGGCTGGGCCCGTGAGCCATGGCCGCTGAGCCTGCGCGTCCGGAGCCTGTGCTCCGCAATGGGAGAGGCCACAACAGCGAGAGGCCCGCGTACCGCAAAAACAAAACAAAACAAAAAAAACCTTCAATCATGAATAAAGGTGGGGGGCACTGCAGATCAAGAGACAAGGGAAAGTTACAATGAAGGGATCACTCACCACTTTGACGACGGTTGCATTGGCCATGTTGGCATTTCCAACTTCCTTAGCATACTTCTTCATGGCCTTTCTTCTTGCTCCCAATATGAAGGCTGGGTTCACTCCAGTCTTTACAGAAAGGCAATATATGCAAAAATAACTTCTTGGCTCCCAGAAACCCACCCAAAGCAATTAATCTTCAAATCTCTCCATCTGACTGTTTTCTATGCCTAATTATCACCATAACCCTTGCTCTATCTTTCCCTCAGATGCCCTGAACTGGGTTATCCCTCGTTAAAAGAACAGTAGTAACTTTTCTTATTCTTGGTCTTGATTCAAGACAACCAGAAGCTAAATATTAAAGAGAATTTTAAAGTAGTATTTTTCAAACTTAGATCTCTCAGAGACTCTGTGGGTTGACTGGAAGGTTTTCCTCCTTGCTGGAGAGTGTGGGGTGGAGTCCTAATCATGATCAAAGGAACCCAAGAATAAGAAATTTAAAATTAGTTCTTCGCTTTTTTTAAAAAAATTATTTTTGAATAGGTAATACATGCATATGATAAAAGAGAATGAATAGCGGTGTTGGTTACACAACAATGCAAATGTACTTAATTCCATCCACTGACTTGTATAGTTCCAAATGGTTAAAATGATAAATTTTAAGTTATGTAAAGAAAAATAAAACAAAAAAGATAAATTTTAAGTTATGTATATTATACCACAATTTAAAAAATAGAGGCGGAGAAAAACAAATAGTATAAAAGGTATACCAAGACATTTAAGTGACCCCCCCCATGCCTATCAATCCTCAGATTCCCTGCTCAGAAATAATCACCCTTAGTTTCTTGTGACTCACCTTTCTTTTTAATGCACTGCTGTATAAGTCACTATTTGCATAATAAATTGGGGCATTTATTTGGAATATTTTTATTCCAGGAACTTCTTTCACCTGAGAAATAAAATGTTAGTGAATTTAATATATGGAAATATTTCAGAATCGAAACAGCAATTGCCTCCCTCTTCTAACTTGAAAATTAATACAGAAGTTGCTAAGGGCCCTCTGACAGTGTTTAAATAAAATAATGTCACTCTAGCTGACCTACTCATGCTCTGGAGAAATGCGTGCTGAGCAGAACGCCTTTAAGAATGCACACCTTTTCATTTCTTTTAAAAGTCTTTCTTTGTTTCATTTTTACCATAAGGTACAAAGAAGAAACTGAAATATTAAAAAAAAAAAGAAGTGGGTAGGAAAGGCGAAGCTGCCACTCAGACTGTGACAAGCAGCCGAATAAAATGAACAGCGGCTGATACTGGTTGATTCACAGAACGTAGGCAGGAGTGAAAATGGACCCAAGTGAAACAGAGTGAAAATTTTATCAAGAAGCCTCATGGGGCTTCCCTGGTGGCACAGTGGTGAAGAGTCTGCCTGCCGATGCAGGGGACACGGGTTCGTGCCCCGGTCTGGGAAGATCCCACATGCCGCGGAGTGGCTGGGCCCGTGAGCCATGGCCGCTGAGCCTGTGCGTCCGGAGCCTGTGCTCCGCAACGGGAGAGGCCACAAACAGTGAGAGGCCCGCGTACCACAAAAAAAAAAAAAAAAAAAAAGAAGCAGGAGGGCTTCCCTGGTGGTGCAGTGGTTAAGAATCCGCCTGCCAATGCAGGGGACGTGGGTTGGATTCCCGGTCCGGGAAGATCCCACATGCCGCAGAGCAACTAAGCCCATGTGCCGCAACTACTGAGCCTGCGCTCTAGAACCCGTGAGCCACAACTACTGAAGCCCGTGCGCCTAGAGCCCGTGCTCTGCGACAAGAAGCCACCACAATGAGAAGCCCGTGCACTGCCAACAAAGACCCAATGTGGCCAAAAATAAATAAAATAGAACAGAAAAATTTATATATTAAGAAAGTGAAGCAGGAAAAAAAATGAAGCGGGAGAATTCCACAGCCCCACCACCTACATTTTACACTGCTAATACTAGTATTTTACCACCAGTTTACACTCATCAGAAGGAAATCATGCCCATACAGACCACCCTGGCAAACAGTCTCAGTATTTTGTAAACATATACTTTAAGTCCAAGAATATATGTTTATCCTCATTAAAAAAGGAGGAAAAATAAATATTAGGAGGTTGTGTAACTGATGTGTAGTATAACTGTAAAACTGAATCCAGACAGTAAACTGAAGTTCAGGCTTTTCGCTTTGACCACCACACCTCCCTGCTCTCCACCCCACTCTTTGTCCTAAGTAAAAATAATATCTAGTTGGCCAGTCACATCACATGCTTACAACCATTTAAAATGATAGAAAAAGGTCCTACCTCCTCATACGCATCTATGTCAATGTACACATCAGTGTCAGGAAGCTGCCCAAGGACTATGTAGCTCGGACTGAAGACAGAGAAGGAGCGTGTTAAAATACCAACGTGCTGATGCGCAGGACTTGACGGAAACACGAGGTTCTGCACGTGGGATTTGCTAGTGACTTCAGGGATACTTGATCCTTTTATGGTGCCTTTTCAGAAGGGCTCCACATATATTCACATTCCCAGTGCCATTCCAAGCCTAACACACCCCACACACATCCCCAAGACGTACGCTATATACACACACAACACATACACCTCACAACACACAGAGCCCACACACACAGCACATACGCACACCACGTACATACCCACACCACGTACATACCCACTACATAACACTACACACACATCCTGTACATACCATCCAGATAGCACACACACAACCTGATCAAGACAAAAGACTCAGGCATCTAAAGATGGGGGCAAAAATGAATTGTGCAGAGTTCAAACCATGCCAGGGACATGTGTAACTCGATCTCATGTTACTGGGTAGATAGAATTACCTTCCTGTTTTAATTCTAAAGCAGGAGAGGGGATTTTCATTTTGTCTCTAATAAGAGTCTCTGACTCATGGAGCAGTGGGCGGGGGGTTAGTCAACAGAAGGTGTGGGGAGAAAAAAATCTCAAATCAGCATAGAAAGTTTTCTGAAGGCTGGTGTGAATAGATTTTAAACATTATTTTTTAAAAGCACAAATTCCGAATTCTTTTTATAGGACAGTCTGGCTCAAATTAGATACTGAAATGATGACAGGTACTACTTCTTAAGCACCTGATATTACCTTATTATAGCCCATGAAAAATCCTACTGGGCTTATTTCTGCCGTCATGTGGAAGAGAAACTGAAGTCCAGTGGGGTTAGGTGAGCTGTTCAAGGTCAGAGAGCTTGGCAGAGTCAGAATATGGCTCAAGGTCTTGTACGGACATTCCATGGTCTCGTTACTATGCTCTGGTGTTCTCAGCGCATATGTGCAAGTGCTTTGTGAGTTAGAATCTACAGCAGAAATGTCAGGGGTTTTTCTAGGTGGATTCCTTCAACAAGCATTCAGAGAACACACACTATATGCTGGTACTGGGCTCCAGGAACCTCGTGTACACAACCAAGGTGCTCACAGTCTAGTGATGTCTGTGGACAAATATAACACCGACTGATACTGGAGATGAGAGGCAAGGTTCTCAGTTGAGTTCCCAATTATGAGAAAACCTTCCATACGAGACTCGAAATGTTGTCCACATGTTGCAATCTAGTGCCAGCGGGCGGAGGTGAGTGAGGGGTGGACACGGGGACCACACAAGTACACAAGTAACGGCAAGACTTGTGAGGTGCTGGAGGACCACAATGCTGCTGTGGGCGCACAGGGGAGTTGGGATCTCTCTGGCTGGGTGAGCGGGGTCTAAACTTACGTGGATTTCAACAGGCAGATGAGGAAAAGGCCTTCCTGACCAGCTGGAGCGCTCTGGAATCCCACTTCCTCAGGTCTAAATACTCCCTGTTTCTTCCCTAATCACCCCAGGAGCAAGAAAGTCTCTCTTTATGAACTCTGATGGGGTTTTATTTGGCCATCTCTTATGCTTATTATCACTTGTACCTTGCTTACACTTAACTGAAGCACTTACAACTGTGTGTTCCAATTTCTTGAAGATGGATTATAAAATGCTGATTAAGAGTTAGCCTCTGGATTCACAAAAACTCATATTTGAATCATCGCCTACCACTTGCTGTGTGATCGAAGTTACTCAATCGATCTAGGCCTCAGTTTCCCCATCTGTGAAACGGGGATGCTAACAGTCATTGGGCTGGAAGGATGAATGACATAAAGCGTGGACCTTGGCACACAGCCAGGCACATAACTAACTACGATAATTTAGTGCCACCATTACTTCATTATCATGATTAGCATCATCATTATGTATCTGTCATCCTTAGGAGAGTGCAGCCTTTTTGAAGGGAAGGACTATGTTTTATTTACTGCAATATCCCTAGAGTCTAGTATCTCCCTGGGAACCTAGTAGTCCCTCCAAAAAGACTGTCCAATTAAGATTATAAGATTATAATTATTCTAATATGTTTTGCCCCCGCTTGGGGGCAAAAACTGAATTTCCGTCACATTTATAGCATCACCCACAGCGCCTGCATGGAGGAGGCATAAGGAACTATTTGTTGATGAACTGATTGTCCCTTGACCATGTGGGCTTTGAGGGAATCTGGGTGTTTGGAAGACAAGCAAAGCCACTGAAGCACCAGCCCTCTCTGGACAGCACGGCCTAATTACAGAGAAAGAAGCAGCTGAAAATAAACACGTAGCCTTGGTACTGGCTCCCCAGACTCTAACCTACAAAGACCCAGCACAATCACCAACAGGGACAGAACATTAAAAACGAACTTTAGTTAATTATTTGGGGGAGAAAAATAAGCAGAGCATTTAAAAAACAACCTGCCTAACTTTAAAATTTATGATAAGAAATCATAAACTATTATTTGGGTAAAAAAAACCACCAAAAAGTGAAAAAAAAGTCTCCAATTCTATACCATGGCTTGTTAAAGGATACAGATATTTTTAAACCATGATGTTCACTAAAGCTCTGAGAGAAAGAACTCTTGCATGTACTAATAATGCTCGTACAAAAACGGGGGGGAGGGCTTCCCTGGTGGCGCGGTGGCTGAGAGTCTGCCTGCCGATGCAGGGGACATGGGTTCGTGCCCCGGTCCGGGAAGATCCCACATGCTGCAGAGCGGCTGGGCCCGTGAGCCATGGCCGCTGAGCCTGCGCGTGCGGAACCTGTGCTCCGCAACAGGAGAGGCCACAACAGTGAGAGGCCTGCGTACCGCAGAAAAAAAGACCCAAAAACCAAAAACAAACAAACAAAAACGGGGGGGAGGGTGAACTTCTTTTACATAAAAGTGGGTGACAGGGTAGAGTTTGTTATTAAAAACAGTGTAATTTTTGAGTTTAGATTCCACATTTCCCTCTATGTCGTTTCTGAAGAGGAAAATGCTCATTTCCTACGCTGTAGAGTGGGAAGCATCCCATCATTTCCATCTAGCAGCCCTTCAACATACCACAATCAAAACTTTAAGAACTATCGTGTGATTTGCAACTACAGGCAAAAACAGACTAACCTCATTTTCATTCCACCCGTGTTAAATTTGTTGCGTGCATAGGATGTGTCAGGCACCGTGCTAGGCTCTTCATGTGCATTATTCTCATTTGAACCTTGCTGTGACTCTTTGAGGCAGCAGGTAAGAGTCTCATTTTATAGAGGCAGAGACGGAGGCTCCAAGAGGTCACGTAAAATCACAGAGCTTATACAGAGTGTGCAGCCAGGACTTGAACCTAAGGTTGTCTGACTCCAAAGTCAGACTATTTGAAAACATAATGTTTCCTTTTTTTTTCTTTATAGTGATTTATTTATTTATCATGAACAGAGTATTTTTTTAAAGTTATTTTATACCTTCCCCATTGGGCTCAGCTTCGTACTAGAAGAAGAGATGACAGGTGATAATATTTCAGGGTGGAGGAAGGAACCGCTGAAGCCCCACATATGATAACTTGGTGTCAGCGTCTGCTCCATGTTATCAAAACCTATGTCAGCACCCGGTGCCAAAGCAGACTGCAAGAACACACAGTTCATTTACCCTCACAAGAGGGTAAATAAGCCAGGGTGCCACAGGGGCCAGAGTGGCAGGAACCATGAGACAAACTAGGCTCTTTTAAGAGAATCACTGATGGAATTATAAACTGTGATAGAGTAGAGCATCTGGCATGATCATATTGAGTTTTTCATTTGGCAGTTTGTTTATTTAGTCAACAAGCCCCATGAGTCCTCAGTTCCCTTTCATGCTGACCAGAAGTAACCAAAGAGCTTACTTTGACCAGATCGAGCTTTGATCTACGTTTAAACTCACTGTTGCAGTCTCAGGCAGGATGCACACCCATGCCAATCTGTGCACTCACCTCTGTGTTCTGTAAATTACAGTCATCAGTGCGATGATCACAGCAGTAATCAAGCCATAGTCCAATCCCAGGAACAAGGAGGAAACAAAAGTAGTAAGCCAGATGGTCTAAACAAAAGACAGAAAGCTTCAGGTAGAATCATGTGAAAAATTTCCTACGAGTTACACACACACACACACACAGAGTACCTAGCCTTGTTGCCTAACTGGATACTGCATATAATAACTGGCCACAGTAACTTATCTTTCTCACATTTTTATCAGCAACAATACATTTGTTGCTATGACATATTCACCTAGCAATCACCTTTGTTACTTACCAGCTCTATCTTGCTGGTTCTCCAGAAAAAGGGGAGATCTGAGAATTGCATAAACATTCCTTTCAGGTTGACGATCACAATGGCCGACAGCACAGCCTGAAACACAGCACATTCATGCGTGCCTCTCCTCTTGTGTCCAGAGACCCCCCTCTGCTGGCCCTTCACTGTCCTGCAGCTGCCCTCCCACCGTCCTTTCCCCACTCCCTTCCTACAGGGCAGTGATGGTACATGTGGAGACAAGAACACCTGGATTTTCAGGACTTGGTTAGCTAAAATGGGACTTGAAAACCAGACTTATAGCCTAGTAGCAAACCTGCATGGTGGTCAAGAGGTTCAGAATTAAATGGCACTCAAGGACTTATCTCACCCATGGTCTTCCTGCACTATGATTTTCTCTAAGCTATAGCATTCCTGAGCTCTACTAGATTAAATGTTCCAGTAACTAAACGTTTTATGAGTGTAGGCCATCTCAAATTTTTAATGGGAGTATAAGGTCATAGAAGATCAAAGAGAGAAGAACCTTGGAGATTAGCCAAACCAAAACCTCCACTTTGCAGATAAAGAAACTGAGAATCAAAGATGCTGAGATGGCTTTCCCTAGGTCCCAGTTGCTGGCAGACTGTGGAACAGGATATTGATCCTAGCCTTGGCCCTTTCTCATACCACCTCACTAGGGTTACAGTAAAAACCCATGAGACAGCCACAAAAATATAAACAAATAAAATAGCAAAGTCTCTATACATGAGAAAACCTCACACCAAATCTAAGCTACATACCTGGGGTAATGATTCAAAGAGGAATCCAGTGGCTAATATGACCAGCAGAATCATTAATGAGGCCAAACAACCTGCAAGCTGAATGAGAGAAGACACGTGGAAGGGGCTTTTAGGAGACCTGAGTAAGAGGCGGGGCATAGGTTGGTCTTAGTCTTTTGATAATCACTGTGGGAAGATATGGCTTCACATAAGTCATCCATACCATTACATAAACCTGTAACTCATTCCCACTCCCTGAGGTTTTGGTTCCTCATATAGCCTTTAAACCAGAAGCTGAAATATTTAAATACCCTGAATGAAATGCCCGTGCCAGGGGTGGGGGAGAGGAGATGTATGGTGCTGACCCAAGACTCACAGGGGCCAGAAGAGTTCAGATAAGACTTTTACCATCCAAAGTGGTAGCCACTAGCCACAGGTGGCTATTTAAATCTTAAAAAGTAAAATTAAATAAAATTAAAAATTCAGGTCTTGGTTGCACTAGCTACATTTCAAGTGCTCAAGAGCTACATGTGGCTAGTGGCTGCCATACTGGACAGTACAAATATCAAACATTTCCATCACAGCAGAAGGGTCTATTGGATGGTGCTGGCATCCTGCCCATACTCACTCTCAGGCTTTCATGACAACATCCTATGTCTGAACTTTGAGGTTTACTGGTAGCAGGGAGTGTTGTTTAATTTTTCGATTTGACTGGCGAATATACCCCTTTTCTGTAGATTCAGTTCCTTGTGATTTGCTTCAACCAATCATGCCTTTCTCTGATTCATACACAGCTCACTGGAGCATGGATCTTCAGGCAGAATACAATCAACAGATTAAAGTTTATCACCCAAATCACCAGACCTTGGAGGCCAGTTGCATACGCACCTGTGTCTTCCCTCCAGTTCCCTCCTGGACAAGGCTTCGAGACAAGGAGCATGAAATTGCAAAAGTCTGGAAGAGTGAGCCAGTGGAATTGCACAGTCCCAGGGCAATGAGCTCCTTTTCCACGTGGAAGCAAAGCACAAAAGAGATCAGTTATTTTTCAGGAAGCCAGGCATGATGGCCCATTTAATGCACATTTTCAGCAGTATAGGCTGTCTCTTCATTCCCTTTCCAGATACAAGAATTTGTTTAACATGACTTCAAAACAGGAATTAATGCATTAATTTCTTGAATTAATTCAAGAAAAACACCTTGAATTTTTATTGTGTTGGAGATAAATTTTGCGCTCACCACCTAGCCCCCTCTTTCCCAAACACACTCTCTACACAAATAATGCTTTTGTTTTTAAAGAAAACTGCAGCAAAACGGACAAAATATTTTTGTCGTTTAAGAGAAAGTTATTGGTGAACAGGACTGCTGGCATCTTTTAAATGCCTGGGCTCTTGCTCATCAAGGAACCCCTGCCAGTGTCCTCTTGGGACCAGTGAGTGGGTCCTGATCTCAGGGCAACTTCCGGGTTTCCTAGACGGATTACTGTGTCTCGTATGAACATGGAGCGTCTCGTCTCCTCTTAGAAGTGCACAGTGTGAATTTCTAAGATAAATACACACTGGGTATTTATCTTAGAAATAAATAATGGCTCACAGTATTCAGATTCAATACTTTATCTGTAGCTATCTTATAAAAGAAGGCGGAAAAGAATGTATTGTGGGGTTTAAGTGATGAATCATAAACTCAAAGTTCAGTGAACAAAGAGAAAGAAGGCTTTCCTGTGGAGTAAAAATGGTTCTGGAAAACGTTAGATTCTCAGGCTGTGAGCTTTAAAAATAGGGATAGCGCCTAGAGGAGCATGGCAAACTGTCCACCTCAGAGTGGAGACTGCACCTACTGATGAGGTGAGGTAGGAGTCTGGACCTCAGTGTTCTGATGATGTAAGGCACACAAATCACGAAAAAATTGTAGCGTTGAATAAATACATGCTTCAAATACATCCATCACCAAAGTAATTTTTTTTTCTACCAAGATGGAGAAATCCAGTTTATTTGTCTCCTATAGTAGAGCAAGATGACTGTGCCACCAGGAAACATCCGCAGGAAATTAATGAGTTTTACCTGATTGCCATCGACCTGGTAGCCATGCTTATTCGCCAAGGTCTTGGCCATTGAGATGGTCACAGAAAATCCAACGATCGCTATGGCAATGGCGTCCACGTACACAAGGTGGAAGAGGCTGGTGTCCGGATTGGCCGGAGGTAGCAGCCTGAAAGGTGAAGCTGACTTTAACCTGGGCATTGTGACCACTGGAAAAAAACATGCAGCTAGAGGGGAGCACTGTAGGGGGGCATTATCTGCAGATGAGGCGATCAACACTTGGGTACTTGTTTGGCAAAAAGCAGGGCCCTCTTTGACACACAAGTTCTTTCCAGGCCCCAACCCCAGAGTGCCGGCTTTCTACCTGAATGGGTTATCAGCAGAGATCAAATGCCGTTTTATTTAGAAAAGGAGTAACCTCATACCTCACGGCAGCCCGTATGGCAGGTGTAAGTAAGACTCAGAGCAGGTAGAGGAGAGGGTCAGCGAAGCGCTCAGATGCCACAAGACATTCGAACCAAAAACTGAGGTGAGGAGGGAGGTGGACAGGGGTTATGATATCAGAGAATTACTACTGTCCGGGCAACACTAGGTACTCACTGCTCTCCCTTGCTGTTTGATGTAAGGACCCTGCTTCTTCCCTGGATCCCTTTAGGTGAGTGTCTAACATGGGAAATGAGCAGCAGATTATACTCCTTGGGTCACATCTGGGAATCTTAGGAATCTGGAGGGGCCAAAAGCGTGGCTCCTGGAGCTCCCCAATGGAGAACCTAATTTTTGTGGTCCATTCTTATAGTTTGGAACCTTTGTCCTAAAAGAACAGAATAGGCGTTCCCCAGAATGGTACGGGGGAAGGGGCAAGAGAGGTTTTCAAAGGCACCTGCTCCAATTCAAGGCACTGGGCTAAATAACAATATCAATTAATTGATGTACAATATTATTACTGTTACAGTCATTCATTAGGCGCTTCCTCTTGTGCCAGGTTCTGTGTTTATCTATCTCCAACAGCACTGTGAGCTAGGTACCATTATAATCCCCATTTTACAGATGAGGAAAATGAGGCATAGTGAGGTCAAGTAACTTGTCCAAGGTCAAACAGCTCATCTATTAAGTACAACAAAAACCACAAAGAACCCGTCTCTCCACACTATTTCTCATACTGTGTCATATCACAGTGACAAAAGGGCTGTCTCAGCTTCTGAGGTAAGGGAAAGGGAGGGGAGCAAAGGAACCTAACATATGTTAAGCCTAGATTATGTGCTACATGCTTGATATATGTCATCTCATTTGCCCTCAAAACAATCCTTTTCGATGGGTGCCATTATTACCCCGATTTATACGTGAAAAAATGGATGCTTGCAGATGTTAAGTAATCTGCTGAAGATGGAGCAGGGAATCAGACGCGGGGGGTCTGCCAATAGAACTCACTGTCTTTTCCTTGCACTTTGCTACATAAGCACTAACCAGGAGAGAAGGCCTGGCAGCAGGTTTGGGTCTGAGGAATAAGAATATGAGAAAAGAATGTATGCTGCAATGAGTGAAGAGAAGTAAACCAAGGAACATGATATATTGCCGTGAAGGGGATCTCTAACAGTCAGCTGTCACTTTCTGGACACTGTATTATATATTTAGGGTGTGTGTGTGTGTGTGTGCAGATAAGTGTGGTAGTTTGTTTCCAAATACAGCCACCACCAATTCCTCGCATACTTCTGCGTGCTGCTCCCCTATCTAGATGTGGTCTGTTTCCCCTCTGGTTGAATCTGGGCTGGCCTTGTGATTTGCTTTGACCAACAGAATGTGGTGGGAGTGATGTTGCATGAGTGCTGTAAGCAGCCTGGCAGCTTCTGCTTTTGTCCTGTTGCCCTGAGCTGACACCTAAAGAACATGGCTACCCTGCTGGAGACCCGTATGGAGAGAAGATGCCAGCCAGCCCTCAGCTGTTCCAGCCACTGCAGCTGAGCTGTCAGACATGTGAGCGAGGCCTTCTTGGATCCTCCAGCCCTGGTCACCCCTTCAGAGTCTGCAGCTGCCTGAGAGACCCCAAGGGAGACAACCACTCAGCTGAGCCCCACCTACACTGACAAACTGCGAGCAGATAAACGGACATTGTTATAAGCCACTGTTCTTCGGCAGTGAGACTCACAGAACACTGAAGCAGTATGACTGTATACAGATAGGAAGTCAGGGAGGCATTATTGGTTGCCTGCCTGGTTTTGGGCAAAGTTCCAGAAAGATAAGGTTTCTGGGAAGCCAAGTTTCAAAAAGGTAAAATGTTCTTAGTTTTAAAAAAAAATGTTTAGCTCTCCTAGAGCCTGCGTGCCACAACTACTGAAGCCCGTGCTCTGCAATAAGAGAAGCCACTGCAACGAGTAGCCCGTGCACTGCACTGCAGAGTAGACCCCGCTCGCTGCAACTAGAGAAAGCCTGCGTGCAGCAACGAAGACCCAACACAGCCAAAAATAAATAAATTAAATAAATAAATTTATTAAAAAAAATTTAGCTCTCATACGTAGAGGGAAAGCAACATATTTGGGTATAATGCAATAGGGAAAGGAAGGTATTAGGTAGGAATGATGGTGGCATGTGAATTATTTTATTTATTTTTTTTTTGGCATGTGAATTTTTAAAAGGAGAAATCTAAGCGTGAAAATTCACATGTAGATTACTTGTGATTAGTTATTGAATAGGGTTATCTACTGGATCCAAAGACACATGTTTATCACATGACGAATTATGTTAGTGAGCCAGGTGTGAGGTAATGGAAAGATCACACAACTGGGTATCAGAAGATTGAGTTCTGGGTCCAGGCTGGGACATACCAAACTTCACTCACGTCTCTCAAATGTCACCTTCCTTGATACCCTACCTAAAACAGCAACCCCAGCCCCTCCTATCTCTTACCTGGCTTCCCTTGTCTTCGTAGCATGTCTCACTATTGATGTATTGTCTATCTCTCCTAGTAGAATATAAGTTCCATGAGACCAAAGGCTTTTATGCTTGCATGTTCACTTTTGTTTTTAACTGCTGTGTCCCTGGCACATAATAGGCACTCAATAAACATATGCTGAATAAATGGGAATAAATGAACTTTCTTCTCTGCTAAATGAAGATAACATATATCAACAGTGTAATTGTGAGCATCAACTGACATGGTGGGTATAAAAGTACTTAAAAAATTGTAAGTGCAAATAGAAAAACAAGGGTCATCACTGTGTTATACCTTTACATTGAATCATAAGTAACATGTTTATGACAGCAGTTCGCTGAAGTTGAATGCAGGCTTCTGAACTTTGGCTTAAAAAGCAACTCCTGCTGCCTGTGCTTCCCTGGAGATTCTTAGGTGGTTCCAGGGGCAAGGCCTGATGGAATATACCAGGTCCTGTCAATGTCCAGCATCTGGGCAAATGTCTGACTCTTCTTTTGGAAAGAGAGAACAGAGTGGCAAGAAAGAGACAGTACCAGGAACAGAAAGACAGAGACACGCAGAGCGGTACAGAGATAGCTAGAGTATCAGAGAGGGACAGAGTGAGACCAGGAGAGGCTCGCAGTCACGCTCACTCCTTCAATAGTAAAAATTTTAAAATGTAGAATTAGGTACAAGAAAAACAGATGAAGCAAAGAAGTAATATATGATTTAAAACTAGAAACCTGATTGAAATAATGAGCCACAGAACTTTCAATTAACATGTCTTGAACGTGCATGCCAAATGCTACACTGGCTGCTTTAGACACATTTTCTCCTGTAACTCTCACAACTGCTCTTGAGATAGTCATCAATTACCATGCTTACCTAGCAGGGGAGGAAACTGAGGCTTTGAGAGGATAAGTGACTTGCCCAAGGTCACAAAGCTACTAAGTGGCAGGCTAGATTTAGCTTTTTAGCTCCAAAGCTTTTTTTGCTTTTAGCTCCAAAGCTACCCAGGAAGAGATCTAAAAAACCAATAAATGCTAAATAGGAAACAGAACAAAACGAAAACCCACATGCCATTTGTTGGTAGGACTGTAAAATGGTGCAACCACTTTCAAAAACATTATGGAGGTTCCTCAAAAAGTTAAAGCAGACTACCATATGATCCAGCAGTCCCACTTCTATGTACATACCCAAAAGAACTGAAAGCAGGGTCTTGAGGAAACACTTGCATACCCATGCTCACAGCAGGATTATTCACAATAGCCAAGAGGTGGAAGCAACCCAAATGTCCACCAACAGATGAATGCATAGACAAAATGTGGTATATACATAAGGTGGAATTTTCTTCTGCTTTAAAGAGGAAGGAAATCCTGTCACATGCTACAACGTGGATGAACGTTGGTATTATGCTAAATGAAATAAGCCAGTCACAGAGACGGCAAGAGTACTAGAGTACTAGAGTACTCGGAGTACTAGAGTAATCGGATTCATAGAGAGAGAAAGTAGGGGATGGAGGGAAAGGAGAATGGGGAGTTATTGTTTAATGGTACAGTTTCATATTTGCAAGACGAAAAAGTTCTGGAGATCTGTTTCACAACAATGTGAATACGCTTAACACTACTGGACGGTACACTTATGAATGGTTAAAATGGTTAAGTTTTATGTTATTTTTTTCTTAACCACAATAAGCCACCCCCCCACACACACAGCCAAAAAAACCAAACTCAAACCCCCCCAAACCCTCAGCTATTTGATACGTAGGAAAAAAAAAGATTGTTCATTGCAATACTAAAGCAGGACTTCGAAGCAGTAATAGATCCCTTGATTATTCAAGTCACACGGTTACTTGAAACTATTTTCCTACCCCAGAGGAAGTGTCCCAACGACATCCACATTGTACGATTCATGCAGGCTAAACCCAGCTGAAATGCCAGTTCCCATAACCACCTGAAACAGACACAAAACCAAACGTACCTTTAGAAATGAACATTCAAACACCACAAAAATAAGCTTCAAAGAACTTGTTAGCCAAGCCAAATCTATTCTCACTTTCTCGGTTTTTTAAAAAAAGAATTACAGTTAGCTTCCAGCAATTCTAACTTCTCCTAATGACCCTTCTCCACAAAATTAAAATGGACTCTACAGCCTCCTTGTGGCCTGGAATTCTTTTCTCTTTACTTTGTTCTGTTCCATCCCGAGGCATTTGGCTAGTTGGCTACAAACAAAGAAACCATAAAACCTTTCAGGGGTTGGCTTTGCCTTTGGGGCAGGTAAAATGAGGCTCTGGACAAGGTGGCACAAATAAAGGACATGAAATACGTATTGTGAGGGTGGTACAGTGACAGTGTATCATTATAACATGTAGGTTTGGATCTATTGCACAATCTTTCTATGGACTCTTGTTTCCAGGACAGCAGCACCAAGGTGGTTAGAGGCCTCCACCAGCACCCCATGGCTATCTTCTCCCATGTCTGTTGCCAAGTCAGGGTCAGGGTGAAACCGCCCATCACGGAGTGTGCTTGTACATAAGGTTGCCTGGATTGTCGGGGCACAGATTCAGTCTGTGTGTAAAGTACAAGCCTTAGTGAGCTACAAGAAGAGAAAAATAACAGAAGGAGAGACAGCAACTTTCTTCATCCCAAAGAACCACTGCTTGTAGAACTTTCTGAGTGGGTTATCCAGGAGCGAAGGCATAGGGCTGGCCAGGGAAGGGAGCCAGACCCCCACCAAAGGGGGCTGCTGCAGGGAGCCAAGAAGAAGGTAAGCTCATTATCAGACACAGCAGCCCGAGAGACCAAGGTTGTGGCTGCTTCCGGCCGCTATGATGAAATGCCCCTTCTTTGTTGGTTGCAATGTCTGTCCCCCTTAATTACATCCGTTGTGCATCGCAAACTGGGGGAGTGCCCAGAAAATTCAAATCCACAGGATACACATGGCTCAAGTTCCTGAAGCATCAACTTTATGCAGTGATAAATAAATTGAAACCAAAGCTTTCCTACCAACACAAACAGATGCATTGTGAAAGAGAATGCAGAACCCCAAACAATTTTATGATAAAAAAGGAACTGTATGTTTAATGAGAGTCATGAAGATTCTGTCCCAAATTTTCCAGTATGGCTTCCCTCTCCCTTGCTCTGAGGAGCACACAGATAAGAAGTTAAAAAAAAAACCCAAAAAACAAAAAACAGGTTCAACCATAATTTTAATGATAGAATTCTGGAGAACCATTGCCCTGGAAAACATGAAGGAAACTTTAAAGAGAATCTGGAAAGTGGACAAAACTAGGATCCCAAGCCAGGAAAGTCAGTCTTCATCATTTACTTCATGATTAGGGCCTGCCTTTCTCCACTGCCATGCGAAGGAGCTGAGAACCTCTTGCTGTTCTCCAAGAGGAAACAGGAACTCTGGGCCCAACCCCAATGAGAGAACAGGTCTTAAAACAGTGAGAGACAGTCCAATTCGGGTATAGACAAGATGAAAGCAAGGACAAGGGTCAAAGGGCCTGGCTTCTTTGTGAGCTATACGAGCCAGTGGTTCTTGTGGCTGGAACTTTTAGCTAGATTTGGATCAGACACCTATACTTTTTATTGCTTCTCCTTGTGGCTCCTGAACTATACACCAGACACAAGAGGGAAGAGATATGGGAACATATGTGTATGTATAACTGATTCACTTTGTTAAAAAGCAGAAACTAACACACCATTGTAAAGCAATTATACTCCAATAAAGATGTTAAAAAAACCAAAAATAAAAAATAAAAAATAACTATACACCAAAGTGCTCCAGGCTCCCAAGGAGAACTCACCAGGACACTGTGGGACATGACTTTCAAGGAAAACAGTGACACGTGTCAGACACCATGCAAACTTCTAGTTTGAGGTAGTTCACAGTTTCGATATTAGTTCCTACTACATTCCTTTCAGTCACACCACATGTTTGCAAAGCTGGGCATTCAGTGGTCACTGTGATAAAAAAGCAGGTACCATGCAAAAATCAAAGTGAACAGGAAATGATGGTAGTGGTGTCCATCTGATTCCCAGGTTTGAGGGATTGTGAAGTGCCCACCAGCCGCCATACGCGTTCATTGATAAATTACTGTGGTGATTTAAGAATGTCACAAAATATATTTTATTTCAATATATGTGCATTATTTTTACAAACAGTTCTTAAGTTGTTAGACATAAATACGTATGAAGTTGTTTGGACCTTACTACTTAGTAAATGGAACTATTACTTTTGGCCTAGGAGTGCCAGGAACCAAGAAAGTTTGGGAACCTTCGTCATTTGCTCTTTTCAGAATGGAAACAGCTTACTTTTTTCAGGTTATTAAAGTTTATATGTTCATTATAAAACAATTAGACAATAAAAACTTTGAAAAAGAAAAATCTCCATAATTTCACTCAAAGATAGTTTACATTCACATTTTTATGGACAGACTTCAGCTATATTTTAAAAATCATCCATGACTCTGCTTTAATGCTTTTCTCTTCTTGTCAGTGTATTTGTAAAAGTTCCCCTTGACAAATTCCAACCTTCTCTTGGCAGAAGTGAGAGAAAAGAGGTCAAGTCTCCTCCTCCCGGGTCCACTTCTAAACCCCACACAGAAACAGGTAGGCGTAAGCTGCTGGACGCTGACTTACCGCAAAGAACTCTAAAGGGATGGGCGCTGGCAATTTTTCTTTAAATCTCTCATTAAACTCCTTGCCACCCAGCAGCAAACCAAAGACCATCAGCCCAACGCCTAGGGAACACACGTTGAGGTTTTTAACATTCTGCAACACAGCAACTGTACTCTGTAACACAGTGAACACTGGATGTTACATCAAGCAAGAGCCCCTGAATAGACAGAGACAGTCTAGTGCTCTAATTCACACCAGCCATCCCATTAGTGGACATTTCTAGCTAAAGGTTCTCAGGCTGAAGTCTCTCTCTCTGCAGCTTTCACCAATTAGGAGTCATTTTTACCCAGTCATACATCTTGGTAGTTGTAATCCTTACCTGACAATCTTATATTACAGTGTTCTTTGCTACGCTAACATCTCAATGTAGAATGGTAAAATTCAGAAAAGTAACCCTGAAGCTGAGTCCTGAGCATTAGGAAAGGATTAGGGGTAATATCAGCAAAAAAATCCATAGGTAAATACATACGAAAGCTTTTAGGAGCTGAAAGAGGGAGAGAAATCACTGTTAGCAGATGAAAGACGAAATCACTGTTAGCAGATGAAAGTGAGCTTTGAAGGGAAGAGAGTGGCTGAAGCTTGGAAAGAAGCCCAGGAAAGTTAGAGAAGAAAGCCGCTTAATTTTCTCCTAAGGCTGCCGTCTCGGCACCCCAGATGCAGTCAGTACTTATCTGGACCCTGGGAAAGCAGGTTACCACCGAGCCCAGGCTACACACTTTTCCTATCAATGCCTAGGAGCATTCTCTAGTATGCTTGTCTGTTCTATTTCCTTTGTGACAAGGCATTTTGAGAAATCTCAGAGTAAGAAGCATGTTACCAGCTATTACGGGAAATGAAGAATTGAGTTATTTAGGGAATGCTCCCACAGTTGGACTCCATTCTAATCAGTGAAGGACTCAATTTAACTGTTACTTCCTCAAAGTGACTTTCCTAGACCCCTAATCTAAAGCTCTCTCTATTCAACTTTCAGAGCAGCCTGATTTTTTCTTCAGAGCACTTAACACAATTTGTACTTAATTACATATTTATGTGATTAGCAGTTTACTATGTGTCTTCCCATTGGACCGTAAACTCACTGCTCTGCCTAACACAGTGTCTGACACGTCAATACCTCCAAAGGCTATAGACCTCTCATTCCAAGGATAGCTTCAACAGCATCTCAGTTCTGGTATGTAGTGCTTACACTGTCATTTGGTTTTAATAATTTTCGTAACTTCCTCTTTATCCATGGTTATTTAAAAATACATTTTTGGTTTCCAAATGTATGGGGGTTTTAAAGCTATATTTAGTTATTGATTGCTAATTTACTGCACCATGTGAAACAACGCTGCATTTTTAGAATTTGTGATCAGTTTTACGTGACCACTCTCAACGTGATCAGTTATTACCATTGTTACCTACGTGCTTGCAAATAATTTATATCTTCTCTGAGTTGGGTAGAAGGATCTATGTCTATTTTATTAAACTGGTTAATTGTGACAGTTACACAATAGATCCTTTACAGACTTATTTTTTTGCCTGCTTGAGTAAGCAGTTTTTGAGAGAGATCTATTATCCCATAATGCCTTTAAATTATTTGTTAGTTCCCAAAGATAATCTAATTTGTCTTAAGAAAAAAGCAGTTTCTTTAGCTAACTAGAGTCAAGGTGAAATAACCAAATAAAGACGTAACCAGGGACTTCCCTGGTGGTCCAGTGGTTAAGACTTCGTGCTCCCAATGCAGGGTGCCTGGGTTGGATCCCTGGTCAAGGAACTAGATCCTGCATGCTGCAACTAAGACCCAGCACAGCCGGATAAATAAATAAATATTAAAAAAAGACCTAACCAAAAAATTCCTTGTGAGGTAGATAGTATCATATATTAAAGAAATGAGACTTTAAGGTTTAATTTTCCTTGTAGTGCTCTTCTCAGAAAAGCCTTAGAATAACTAAATCTCCTCCATTTTATTGAAATTCTTGGACATAAGAAAAGTGAGCCTTGAAGGTAAAAGAGATACAGAAGAGAAGGGGGAAAAATAAAGAAGGGAAAACAAGTACCAGTAAGTCGGGAAGTTGCTTACTTACATACACCACTGAAAAGATCCCACTGTACCGCTTTGTTTTAACTCCAAACAGGTATTTTAACATGGAGGTGAAGACATGCACAGCTGCCGCAGTGGTAAACCCACGGACCAGGGGCTCCGTGAGATATATGGCCACAAATCCAAACCTACAGACACCTAGGCAAAACTTTTTTTTTTTTAAATGACAAAGAAACAAATAAATCACATGATAGGTCACGAAGTTAAAACCAACAGAAAACATTAAAAAGTTCTTTCTGGACCATTTTCTAATACTACAAACTTGCACCTGCAGCAAGTTAAGTAGCTAATAAATCAATCACTGGTTATGCAGAAAACAACGGAAGGTTTGGAAGGGCCTGGAGCCCCACGGAGCAATGGGCACCCCCGTACTCTCTCTGTCCCTCAGAAGTGGGGGTAGGCTTAGTCATGTCACTTCCTGCTCCTTCCAGGCCCTCTTCCCATTACTAACCCATCCCGCTTCAAGCTAGTCTTGCTTTTGGAATCTCTAAAGTATCCAACTGAAGCTAGCTAGTTCCTATTCAGTATCAATTTAAGTAAGGCATGCAGTGGGACCGGCGTTCCTGAGCTATGAACCCTGAGCTCTGGAGTTTTGCTGGCTGACCCTATCCACCATGTAGACCAGCCAAGTGTGCTCAACAGATATTTATTAAATGAGCAAATGAGAGCCCATTTCCACATCTGTGAGTCTTACCTGAATGATTCCTGTAAGTAAGGTCACAGACATGGCGACTTTCACTCTCAAAGCATCTCTTGCCTCCGTACTGTTGGTTGCGTTTACTCCTCCTGGAATGACTATATCATCTGGTACTAATCGAACAGCCACGCCGCCTATCATCAGGCTAATAACTGCAAATGGACCTGAAATAAGGAAGCATTAATCAGGGAAATTATGTTCAGTATGTCTGATGTGGTTGTTTCCAGTACCCCAGGAGACACAGGTAAGGTCAATAAATCCTCCTTGAAATAACACTGCACTGTGACAAAATCTTCCGTCCCACACACTCTTCTAGAACCCTGACATTTCCCCATGAAGAGGTGGTCTAATTCCTCTCTCCTTGAATCTGGGTGGACTTGTGACATGCTAGTAATCAAAAGAATGCAGCAGAAGCGATACTGCGTGACTGCTGAGGCCAGGTAACAACGGGTGATGCGGCTTCCACCTGAGAGCTGTACTGCTCGCTTGTGCTGCAGCCCTACAGGCAAGAAAGCCCCAGTCAGGACCACGTGGAGAGAGGGTGAGGGCGGGAGGTAAGAAGAGAGGGAGGGGGAGTCCAGCCTTCCTGTAGCTGCTCTGGCTCTAGCTCCCACCTGACTCTTAACTGCTTGAGAGACTCCGAGCCTAAACTGCCCAGATGAGCCCTTCCCAAATCCTGACCCACAGGAACTGTGAGAGATAATCAAATGGTGGTTGTTTTTAGCTGCTAAACTTGGGGGGGGGGGTGTGTTACCCAGCAACGGACAGCTGAGACCTTGTGTGTGTTGGCTGGTGGCAGCCTCAGGCAGCATCAACACTATTATGAAATCCATACAAATCTGATCCTAAATACACTAAAGAGAAACCAAGTACAATTCAGTGCCTAAAATAAGATGAAAATGCATTATATGCATGGTAATTAGGAACTTGCAGCATCACTAATAAAACAGAGGAAAAAAAAGAGATGCAGGCAAATTGTATTATGCACTCAAGCACTTATTTCACAGATTTCAACAATTGCTCTTTTTACACAAGAAAACTGTCTTTTTCTATTATGCCCAGATTATGAGAAAGCTGCTAGTTCTAGAAATCTTGAGGGGGAGTGTATTCTTTAAAAGCACCTACTGGGTATACAGTAACAAACGTTGTTACTAAGCAGATGTCCTAATAACAAACATGCTGTTTCTCTGGCACACTGCAAAGCCTAGAAATCCAAAAGGAAAGGTACTAAAATATCAACTGTAAGGTTTACCTATGGATATGTGTCTGGAGGTTCCAAAAAAACAATACATGATAACGGGGTAAAATGAAGAGTACAGGCCAAACACCGGAGGCACAGCTGCCAGCATTGCAAAGGCTAAACCTGTGGGATAAAAAACCAAACAGAAACGGGGAGCTCATTAGAAAACAGAGGGCTATGTGTGTTTTTCTCTTGGTTCTTTCTCTATGATGAACAAGTGAAAATCATGTTAATTTAAGCAGATGTGTTTTAACATGCCCACCCTTCCATCACACTCTTACATGGAATCCTATATTTGTGTTCAGAGAGCCCAGGCTGAGACAGTTTTCCTTGTCATCTCCTCTTTGCCGGGGTGGGTTTTTTTCTGCTTTATTCTTTCCCAAATTACATAACGGCAGAAAGTCTTACTTGACTGGTGCAGTTGTAATCTGGTGTTGATGCCCAAATGCCAGCTGTTTCTCCAATGGGGTGTTTTTAGGGTTCTCTGGAGACCCGTTTTCAGTGAGGAACTCCCACTGTACTATTCCCTGGCCGATGTAATGCCGCCCCCACCGACCTAGGCCCCTTACAGGTTCCAGTTCTTACACCTCCTCCAGCTTCTTTCTGCTGGCAGCTGCTCATCCTGTAGGCAGACTTCTTGGGCAGGTACCTTTCAAATGAGCCAAGCCAGGTTACCTCCCAGGGTGCCCAGTTATCTGATGCTTTACCCCAGTAAACTGTGCAAGTGCAGGCCATGCCCACAGGAGGGGTCCTCTTCATTTTGCTGTCATAGGCAGTTCACACCCTTTCACCTGTAGATTTATTTTTTTTTGCAAGAATTAGGCAATAGTGCCCACAAACTCCAGGGGACACACGTCCAGTGCTCCAAGTGATTCTCTTGCAGTCCTTCCTTAACTTTAGGTGGAGGGGAAATGCATAGGGCTTTTTTCACCTTTCTCTCGAAAATTCTCATTCCAAATCTAGTATCAGTCTTCTTGTCCCCTTACATCCTGTTGGAGTGATGCACCGAGGAGAGAGCCTGTGTGTCATTCACTCATCGTTTTGTATGGATGGCCTGGAATCCCTCTTTAGAGCGTGTAAGCAATAAACACCCTTTGTTCTCAGCTTTGGGGCCTCACCAAGTGTCTGGAATAACTAGAAAGTTCATGCAATGCATTGTCATATTGTGGATAAGAACATTTTAGCAAAAGAAGAGTTGGGAAAGCGTCCCTATTTCATATGTAACAATATGGTAAGTTTAATGTTGCATTTAAAAATATTTTTTATTTCTAGCAAAGAAACACACGTCCATAGTATAAAAAGCCAAGCAGTACTAGGGAGGCTGGGAGGAAAAGCCAGCACTCTTCTGCCTTACTCTAGGTTCCACTCCCCAGAAGCACTCACTTCTAACTCTTTCAGCTGTTTTTCTACCATTTATCTCCATTTTTCTAAATCAGCAGTTCCTACATGAGAGGATTCTGCCCAGCCCCAGGGGACATCTGGCAATGTCTGAAGACATTTTTTATTACCAAGCCTGGGAGTGGGGCTGCTGCTGCATCTAGTGGGTAGAAGCCAGGGATGCTGCTACCCACCCTGCAATGCACAGGATGGCCCCCCACCACCAGTGTACATGGTACAGGTTGAGAAACCCATTCTACATAACCTGTTCACATTGTTACTTCTTGGTTTATCGTTGTACATATAAACTGTTGACCTTCTGTAGTGCCTATTTTTTCAGATTCCTCTAGGTTATGATTTCAGGATTATGTGACTTTTTTTTTTCCTTTCTAGAAAGTTTTGGGATCTTCTATTTATTCCTGGTATTCTGATATTTTACAATGGTGTGTCTTGTTTTAAGTTAATTTTTCACGAATTATGATGGGTACCTGATGGTTGCTCTCAGTCTGAAAACTCATGTATTTCAATTCTGAGAATATTCTTTGTCACTATAGCTCTTTTCTCTGGGTACAGGTGACCATCTGCCTTGTGCTGTAAGTTCTTGCAGGCTCTCTGGAGCTGAACAGGGCAAGGAAGAGCCTTTGTGAGCTCACAGTTCAATGGGTAGATGTTTACGTAATGTCTACAGGTCCAAAAAAAGTTGTGGAATGGCACTTCAGTAAAAAACCCAACTAGGCTAAATTCTGAGGATTTCTTTGACGTATTCATTTACATGCGTTCACTACAGCCATTTCCTGTGGCGCTGTCAGTCCAACTTGACTGAATGTCGGTCTAGCTCCTATTTCCCACTCCGGATGCTGAGCCTCTGTCTGCTCCTCCCCCTGCCCTCACCTCTGCCTTTAAATACATCCCTTTCTCTATCCTTGGGGTGTTGGTGCCAAAATTGTTGTGGAGAGTGGTCCTAAACCTGATTTAAGGCTTTTGTTTAACAGATTTAATAGATTCGATAACTCAGTCACTTGGAAAATTAAAAACTCAGCTAACTGATCACTGGGAAAATTTTTTTTTTTTTTTTTTTTTTTTTTACAAAGCGATTGTTCAGTAATTAGTTTTTGGGCAACTGGAGAAGGGAATAGATTTTCTGCCAGCTTACCTAGAGGCTGTTCAAGCCATTATCACCTTTTGACCACACTGAGTCACTGTCACCTCTAATTGGTCTCCCTACATTCATCCTGGTGACCTCTCGCCAGCCAAGTCCACTCCCCGTACAACAGTCTCGGTGATCTCTTACCAGAAATACCCAACTGAAAAAAGCACGCTGACAGCTTTCACTGCGCTCAGAACGAAATCCAAAGGGTCCCGTCAAGGCTGTGCACACCTGCCACTGCTCGCCTTGCCAGGCTCCAGCCCCTCACTCCCCACACTCCTAGCACCCTGCCTCTCTCATAATTCTTCAAACACCCAATTCTCTTCCTGCTAAATGCCTTCACACATGCTATCACTTCTTCCTGAAGTGCACTTCTTCTCATTCTTTACCTCCCTGCTACTCGTCCTTCAGGTCTCACTTCAATCTCACCTTCTTAAAGGGGTTTTTGTGACTTACCTACTTAAATTAGGTCCCCCTAGTATCACCATGTCAGAGTGCCCTGTATCTTCCTTCACAGTGTTTACCATCATTTGCAATAAAAACTGATGCGTGCTGTTATGTGCTTCATGTTTCTTTCCCTGATTGGATAGTTAGTTCCATGAAGATGGGGACGGCCAGGCAGATACTTGATAAATGTGTGTGAATAATCAATGAGTGTTTTCTTAAATTCTTATATCACATATAAAATCACACAAAGGCACAAGAATTCAGTATATCATGGTCCCTTGTAGTAAGAATATGGACTTATAAGTCAAGAACCTGAACAAGGACAACCCCTGAAAGAAACACAACATTGGAAATCAACTATACTTCAATAAAATTTAAAAAACAACAAAAAACAACAACAAAAAAGGACAACCTCAACAACATGCTCATGGAGTGACTGATTAACTTGGCGAGAGAAAGGCAATGCCCAGCCAGCTCCTACATGTACTGGTCTGTAAAACAGTATTACCACATTCTACAACTAATACCTCCGGGGCTTTTAAAAGGTTATTTAAAAGGGTTATTTCTGGAGAATTCCTTTAAACAGGTGAAGGTTACTAGAACTATAATGATAAAAACTATGAATTTCCAATCACGATGAAATTAAACAGAAAAATGGTCAAGCAACTGTTTGAGGAGATGGTAGCGAAGGACAGAAAGAAAGAAATATATTCTACTGACCTTGAGGAAGCTGCAGCACACCTGTGCTTATGCCTGAGACTATGTCACCCAACACATACTCCTTGAATCTGTATGCAGGCAACCACTTGGTTATGGGGAGGAACATGTAAATGATATTTCGTATTTTCTTAGGGGTACATCTGGAGAACAAAGAAATAGATAAAATGAGGATCATTTCTGTAGAGTTCACACCAAGGCATTTTCCCTTCCTCATATCCTGGAGCAGTAAGGAAGAATTCAAAACTGGTGCGGAGGATGACTCTTCTACTCTGCAGAGGTCAGAGACAAGAAGACCTGCTTATTATTATTATTTTAAAAAAAGAGGAACATCTGGGCTTCCCTGGTGGCGCAGTGGTTGTGAGTCCGCCTGCCGATGCAGGGGATGCGGGTTCGTGCCCCGGTCTGGGAAGATCCCACATGCCGCGGAGCGGCTGGGCCTGTGAGCCATGGCTGCTAAGCCTGTGCGTCCAGAGCCTGTGCTCCACAACGGGAGAGGCCACAACAGTGAGAGGCCCGCGTAACGCAAAAAAAAAAAAAAAAAAAGGAACATCTGAATTGTCTCCACTCTAATGCTCTACAACTGACCATGAAAAAAAATATTAGCTTCAAAATAGTTGAGATATCCCAGAAGCTATTATTTCAACAGGTGAAACCCTTAATGTGCTTCCTGTGTTGGTGTAAAGTGAAGTAGGGGAATTATTTACTGATTGAGTTAACTCTTGGATGTGGAACCAATGACCAGCATCTACCCACTTAGTTTTCCCTTTCCTTATAAAATGAAGGAAATTTTCACAGGTATTATGAGCTTTATGAATATGTCTCTGATTAGGTAAACTCAAAACACCATTTGTCACGGGAGCACTGTAGCTAAGTCTATGTCTGGTTATCTTGGTTAGGTGAACACCATACTGAAAAAACCAAGGCTTTGCAGTTAATCCCCGGATGGTTTAATTAACTTTGATACACAGACTATATTCTGGACCTCAGCCAGTCCTTTTGCCAGTCTATGCCTACAATCAAAGACATCAGTGAGTAAGAGTATGGACAGATGAGTTCCATCACCACTGTGACAGCCTCAAGTCCTCCTGGTGATGAGGAAGCAACTTATTCCATTTAAAAGGATAATGCATTACTGCAGCATGCATGGTATTTTATACAGTGCCTTTAGTGGTTAAGAGCATCTGGTAATTAGATGCAGGAAGATACGGGAAGCAAAATGTCAGGCAACTATGGCAAGAGCAATGAATTTGAGTGAAACAAACCAGATTTCATAGCAGTCTCCTGGTTTAGAAAATTGAGATATTAATAACAGCTGCATTTATATAGTGCTTGCCATGTGCCTTGCGCTTTGCATATATTAATAGGTTTTAACCCCAGGAACTCGATGATGTAAGCCCTAATTACTATTCCCATTTTACAAAGCAGGAAACTCAAGTGCACAGCTGGTGGGCGGCTGGGACTGGGATCAAAACTCAGACAGTCTGACTCCAGTGCAACATACCTTCAACCTCTCGTGATGTCACACCTAGAGCACAGGGTCACTGTGAAGCTTATATGAAGCTGTGGTCTCAAGGGTTCAGGAGGCAGCAATCAGATGGTTTGCAAAATCAGGTGTGCAATCAGGTACACATGTCAGGCACACATGTATTACACAGCCACGTTGCTGGCCTGGGAATGGTAAGTGTCCTAAGACACTGAGTGTCCTTGATAGCTTAGGTTGGGGACTTAAATGCATAGATTCAGGGTGTTGCCACATGGAGTAGAAGTCAAGTGGGAAAAAGAGGGGTTGGAGCATTCCTGAGAGACAAATGGAAGAGGTGGATATTATGTAGGTGGGTGGAGAAATGGAAAGTGGGTTGTTTATACAGACCTTTATACAGACATAAAGCATAGAAGGAATTGAATAAATATGGTGAAATATGTAATGAAGCTTGTGTTCCATCAAATATCTACCACTGAATGAACTGTGTGGACAGCTCTGCAAATCACGAGAGCTCACCATTTGTTTTTTCCTCCACATTGCCAGATTCTCTTTATACATTTGACCTTGCTTCTCTCATAAGTGAAAGACAGATTAAAGGAAATAAGTGGAAACAACATACGTGAATGCCTGTTTCAGCTTATCCCCAATGGATTCCGAAATCTTGTCCTTCTTGTGCAGTCTTTCCTGGAGGACCGGGTGACTAAAGATAGGTCTTTCCACATAGTACCGCTGGGTTGCTGCAAGGATTTCAGTTTCTTCAACATGATCCATAGTACTCTGAAATTATTCATCAATAGCAGGAGACGAGCATTTCCTGAATTTCACTAAGGGAGAAAATAAAAACTCTGTCAGATGCCAAAATCCTACTGATGACCGTTCCGATGCATCTCTTCTTGGCGGTATTATTGCAAGTTATTCTGAGGACCTCTTCATCTTTGGACACCCAGAGCATCTAACCTAGTGATCTGGACAGAGTAGGCACTAATAAATGAAAGGAAAGCAAAGTCAGTAAAAAACATGTTGTCTCTCCCAGGGCAACGAGGGGGTAGTGTGCATACTTTAAACAAAGGATCGTGTTAACTTCAGTGGCTAAATGCTGCAGCAAGTTGACTCCAAGTCAATATTAAGGGAACAGGGAATCAGGCTGACTCTAACCATTTACACATCAAAGAAAAAGAAAAAGGAGCAAGATCAGTGCTTAAATTGACCCTAAGTTTCTTGAAGGTACATTAGCCTCCTTTCCAATTCTGTATTCACATTTGGTTACTCCTTAAATTATTCTATGGTTCAGAGCTGAGGCTTATGTCTCCACAAGAGCTACAAGTTGAAAACATCAGTGCAATGTTATAATCATTTTAAAGTTTATTGTGTTGTCATGTGTAAGACTATTAGGATGACTGATATATCTATATTTATATCTATCTATCTACCTACCTACCTATCTACATAATGAATACTACTCATATGAGTAAAAGAAATGATTAAGGAATAAAAACCCAGTGTGTTTCTGCACATGGGAATGTGTACAAGGATGTTAATTGCAGCTTTATGACAGTGAAAAGTTGGAAAAAACCCAAATGTCTACCTATATGCAATAAAACATAAATTTTTGTATAGTCATAAATTGAACGCTATGCAGTAATTTTAAAAAAATGATCTAAATCTGTATGTCATCATCAATAAATCTCAAAAACTTAATTTTCAATAAAAATGCAAGGCACAGGTGGGTACTTCAAGGATGCAATTATTTAAACAAAGTTTAAAAACCTTACCAAGCAATAATGTAGGTTGTTTGTGTACACACATATATGTAGTAAATGTATGAAAGCACGCATGTCAATGACAAACACTAAGATCAGGATGTTGTTACCTCTGGAGAGAAGGGGAACGAGACTCGGAAGAGATAGGGAGCTTCAACTAACCAAATCTGCAATGTTCACTTTGTAAAAAAAAGAACTGGCACAAAAAGAGCAAAATGTTAAGATTTGACTAAGTCATGTGGTAAGTACACTGGTGTTTAATACACGACTCTGTCTGTAAATTTGAATGATATATTTTATTTTTTTATTATTATTATTAATTAATTTATTTATTTTTGCGGTACGCAGGCCTCACTGTTGTGGCCTCTCCCATTGCGGAGCACAGGCTCCGGACACGCAGGCCCAGTGGCCATGGCTCACGGGCCTAGCCGCTCCGCGGCATGTGGGATCTTCCCGGACCGGGGCACGAACCCATGTCCCCTGCATCGGCAGGCAGACTCTCAACCAGTGCGCCACCAGGGAAGCCCTGAATGATATATTTTATAATAAAAATTAAGTGCACAACAACAACTAAAGCCATCAGTCCTAACTGAAGGAAGTTAAGGGCAGAGGAGTTGGGGGTTAGCGTGGGTTAATGGTTAGGTGCCTGTGTGGTGACTGAGTGAAGGCGGGGGATTATTGATGCAGGTCAATCCAATTCCCTTATGGTGAAATCTTAACATTCAAATTGAAATTACGTTCATGTTTTCAACCAGGAAACTTCACGCAAAATAAATGCCTAAGTCTAAGGAGGCTGAAAATTTAAAAGTCTAGAATAAAAGGGAATTCTAGCAGCAAATGCAACTAAGTATCAGGACAGATGATATGAAAAGATAAGCCTGGAGAAAGAGGATTCTGCAGTAGAATCTGACAAAGTAAGATTGTACATCTTCTGTTTTACAGTTAGCAAGGCTGGTTGGCTTTTCATCTAACTTTTTATTTATTATTCCAGGAACTCATCATAATATCCAAAAATGACTGGGCTGAGGTATGCGGGTGGGGTCTGAAACACAGCAACACCACTCTGCCTTCCCCCTGCCCCCAACTCCTCCAGAACATCACGCAACAGCATCATAGAACCATATGCAATTCAGGCAACCTCCCATGCTGCTTTAAGCCTCTGTACCCATGCCCAGAGTTCCATTCACTCTGACAAGAAATTGTTTCTTTCCCCTCACTCTCCTTCCACTTTCTCCACACCCTAATCACTGTATCTTTCAAAACCCAGGTTTTGTCCTTTGCTTTCCTGAGTCCCCTCTCACCTGTAATCCCCCGTGATGTCGGTCTATACTCGCTGCTTCATATAATTTTCTGTTTCTTCCCACTGTATAATTATTGGTCTCCTCTTCTAGATTGCAAATTCCTTGAGGCAATACCATACCCTGAATTCCCAGGACCCAGTACAGTCCTTGTCTTACTGATGAACGTACACAGTCTTTGGACTGGTGCATCATGTTGTCGATAGTGTATGCCACGCCTCCTCTCTGTTACTTCATATTACAGAGGATTAAGTCTGCTCTGACATTTTAATTTAATTATTTATGCTTCTGGACACCTCCTCCTTGGTTGTCTTCTGTCCTACTTTAGAAAGATAACTTCCTTCTTGATATAGCCACTCAAAGAGAAAAAGACCAGGTAGATCTGAGGGAGGTTTAATAAGAATCCCTGTTGCAAAAACCTACTTTTACCACTGATTTTACTGTTACTCCACGTGAATATGCCCAGTTGTCGATGGGATGAATTGTGATGACCACGTCTAGGGATGTGTTATCATAGAAGGCAGCAGTGACCAAAACTGCCCTCTCACCACCTGGGGAAGGTTTTAAAGGACTGGTGTCTGGCCCCACTCTGAACCTCCTGAATTAGGATCCCATAGGTGGGGCCTGGACAGTGGGCACTTACTCTGAGTAGGTGTGAGCACACATCCCTGTACCTGAGTGGCAACCTTCTTTGAAGTTTTCAGAGTAACATAATAGGTTAGGCTGAAATGTAGCAGAAGAAATAAAATATTTCTAAAATATTAGAGACCCTTCTCTTTATTCTCAAAAGTCCTTTGGCCACCCCCAACAGGAATTCCTCATTTACACCTATTACTCGGAAGGCCATGTATCATCTCCTCATTTCTCCCCCTCACAGAACCTGGAAATAATTTCTACCTCATTAAGCAGGGCAATTATATGTAAGTTTTAAATTTCTCCAGCAAGATTCAGATGATCAGCTAGGTAGGAATTTAACATATTTAGAAACACTGGCTTTCAACTCTGCCTAAACACGGAATCTCCTCAGGTGCTTTTGAGAAACAGCAATGCCTGGGCTCTACACCAGACCAATTAGCACAGAGCCTCCGAGCAGGGCCTCTGGGAGGTGTGGCCCAGGCATCGTTTTTTAGAGCATCCTAAGATGATTCTAATGAGCAGATAAAGTGAAAAAAACCACTGTTTTATAACCTAAGAGAGAGAAATACATATGAAAAAGACATAGGAAAATCACAAAGAAATATCTGAAAACAAAAACCAATTATAGGCTTTTCCAAAATTAATAATGAATCAGTGACATGATTAAAGCCAGATGAGTTTTTTTTAAAGTAAACTTTATAAAATAACATAGGCTATGCTATAATACAACACATATAATATGCTATAATGTAATATGCTTACTGAAAAATCCATGAAGTAAGTTTTGAAGAGGAATATGAAATATAAGGACATGATTTACCAGTAAAAAATGTTTCTTTGCATTTGCCATTTTCATTCAGGGCACTGGTTCTCAGCCCTGGCTGCACACTGGAATCACCTGACTCTACTGCCAGGGATTCTGATTTAATTGGTCTGGGAGGCAGGCAGGGATTGAGAGTTTAAAAGCTCTCCAAGTGATTCAAATGCACAGCCAAGGTTCAAAACCACTGACTTAGAGGCTGGCAGTATACACACTCACATTTACCTACACAACCAACCAACCAAAAAGAAGAAAACTGAATAGGGTGTAAATAAATTGTGTGCAATGCATTATATTACTGTCTTTGCTTATGTGTATCTTTGAAATATTTAATAAAAACTTACAAAAGAGAGAATTATCTAGCTTACGTTTCTCCAGCAAAGTCTTATTTCTATTTGTATATTCTCATAACAAAAGGGAGTTGTGCGTAGGTGGGCAGTGCAACATCCACTACACTTCATGCAAATGCTGAATAAAACTGAAGCCTTAGTTGTTACAAACATTCCATTCAAGGTTTAAATTAGGATCAAATATTAAAGGAATTTAGACCCCAAAACATTAGATGGACTTAGGAAAGCCTTAGGGTATGCACTCTCTGCAGTGTTGCCAAATAAAATATAGGATGCCCAATTAAATTTGAATGTCAGATAAGCAACAAATACTTGGTTAGTATAAGTATGTTCCAAATTTTGCATGGGGCATACTTATATTAAAAATTTATTGTTTATCCCAACTTTAACTATTATATTTTTCTTTGCTAAACCTTGCAACAATAACTCTCTGTAGGTCAGGAAGAGACAGAGAAAAGACGGGATTCTCAAATTTTTGAGGTTTTAGGACCCTGGCTACAATCTATGTCCTCCTTGAGATATCTGGCAGTTCAAAGATGTCTCAACTGGGAAAGAAAAGGACTGCTGAGAACAGTAAAGGAGAAGAGGATGTTATAATGAAAGGCTGTCCTATTGGGGAACTTTTTATGTTCACCACAATGATTAAATAATTAAAGCCTTGAAGGCTATCAATAACCACCTCATCAGAAGAAGAGAGGCAAAGTAACCAAGGGACCAATGCAGGAGATCAAATGACCAGACGCTTATCTGACAGATAATGAGCTTCAAGTGTGCTGATTGCAATTATAAATCACCAAGTTGTAAGACTAAGTACATAAACCCTCACACGAGAAAAGTCACCTCTCAGATGGCCCAAAGGGACAAGTCTTCTGGCAGGCCCTCCAACGAAAATACTAATAACAGAAAAGCAAATTGATCTAGACATTCAAGCCCTGCTTTCCACAGCTATGAAAGAAGGGATTTAAAAACAGTTTAGAACACCTTTCAACATAGATTTCTAGATCTGAAAGTAATCTTGGAAATCATACAATTTAACTCCCTCACTTTGTGAGAAAAGGAGCTCATCTTCACTCACTTGACTTATCCAAAAATATTCTCAGAATGCAAACCTTGTTTCCTATTCAAAGTAGTCATCAAATATAAAAGGCTCAGATATTTATAAATAAAAATGTAAAACTACATTTTTATTTAGAACAACAGCAACATTTTAAACTTCAGACTAAAGGCAAGAATTAATTGCTTGACAATTATGAAGATGCACTATGCTTTTGTGGAAGATGCTCCAAACTGGAGGCTGGGGGCAGGGTCTGGCCCTAGTTCTGCCTCTCAATCATCTGAGCTATTCTATACTGTTATGACAGGATCAACTAGACCAGGAGTCCCCATACTTGGAAGCACATTGGAATCACATGGAGAGCGTCAAAAACCACAGATTTCCAGGCCCTCTAGAAATGCTGATTTAGTAATTCTGGAGTCTCTATTTTTCAAAGCTCACAGAGTAAGACTATAGTCCAGAAAAGAATTACAGTCCAGAAATAATTTTTCTTTCACCTATGACATTACCAGCCTTTCCCTGAAAGCAATTTGAAAAAGCTGCTTCCTCTTTTCTACACTTCTGGGACTTTTAGCATAACCAAGATAAATTCCCTGCTTTTCCTTATTAACAACCACTGATTAATTAAAGAGGCCCAATATGTAGAAAGGCCATGCAAAATCCATGCAAACTGGTCCTGAATGTAGACTGTAAGCTCCATGAGGGGAGGGCCACTGTCTGAACACCTAGCACATAGTGGCATGCAGCTTGCTGACTGAATGCTCCCGCAGTGTTTTTGAGTGTTGGGGGCCAAGGTTGCTGGAGGATGTAGCCTGGGGCTCTTCCCATCCTTTCCCTCTTCTTTTATAATTATCCACCTCCCCTGAGGAGGAGGCCACCTACCTCCTCAGCCAAAGGATTCTTAGATTAGTATCCAGAGAGGCAACACCGTATGGTAGGCTTTGGGTTCGGAGAGACTGTGTTTGTAGACTGGAACTGGCACTCGATATGTGTTTTTTGCAAGCCTTCATTTGTTTATCTATAAGTGGAAGTTCGGAGCATAGGCTGTGAAATCACACAGATCTAAGTTCCGGTCCTGGTACTGGCCTCTTGCTAGGACATCTAGCAAGTTACCTAACCTCTCTAAATAGGGTGACCATAAGTCTTGGGTTATGCTTGCTGTCCCAGAGTAATTCTTACTTCCAGAATGTCCTGGATTGGAAAATAAATTATATGTTTCCTTCCGATTCTTCAGCTATACCACTCAGATAAAACCTCGTTATATATTTGTGAAAATAAATTAGAAAATGTTTCTAAAGTACTTACATGGGGCCTGGCACACAGTAAGTGCTCAATAAGTGTGACCGTTACTACTGTGGAGAGGGTACCTAATTTCCTTCAACCTCGGGTTGCTCATTTGTAAGTGGGGATAATGGTTTTCCTTTGTTTTCATTTAATTGTCTTTTTGAATCACTGACATATTCACAAGGCTCAAAAATTCATGTGCAAAAAGAATTAAAGTGAAGTTACACTGCCATTCCGTGGCTGGGAGCAATCATGGTGTCAGTTTCCTGTGTGTCTTTCCAGAGATATTTTCTACATAAGTAGATATGGGTATATGGTCTTCTTCTTATAAATGGTAGCATGACTTAACCCCATTCTACACCTTGCTTTTTTCACTTACTATATCTTGGTGATCTTTCCATACCAGTACAAAAAAGTTTCCTCTTTCTTGTGTTTTTAAACAGCTGCATACTGTGCTGTTACGTGGATGTTCCTCAATTTGCTTGGCCAGTACTGGTAGTGCTACACTGAGGCTTAATGTAAGAATTATGAAGCGCTTAGAATAAGGCACTCAATATTTATTATTTATAATTACTATTACCTTTTAGACAAACCTCACATTTATTTCCTTTCACCTGCTCCATTTCTCGAGGCCTTGGGCCTCCATTTATTCATTCGTTCCAATACAAACCTACTTAGTCTCTACTTATATGCTGGGTTGAAACATGCAAGTTGACTATGCTTACAGATTAATAAACTATGGTACATGCCCTCAGGGAACTTGTCATCTAATGTCTTTGCAGCAATCTATACCCTTTTAAGGATGTCTTACAGGTGGCTAGGGGCATATGAAATAATGGAACATATAGGGGAACATAGGAGGTTCTGGGGATGGGGGCAAGAGATCATTGGTGAGGAAATACAACACTTAGGAAATCAGATCAAGGGCCTTTGATATAAAAATCATGTTACTTTTTTCCTTCTTTTTATAAAAGTAATATATAAGCACTGTGAAAATTTGGAAATTTTCCATTTTTCTTATGCATAAATGATACATAGTAAATGTATATTGCAAATACATATGTTTGTATGTATATGTAATGTATATTTACTTGGCTGAAATGGTCTTAATAGTTTTGCATTAAAATTTTTTTTTACTTAACATTATATCATAAACATTTTGCCATGTCAATAAACAACTTCAGGGACTTCCCTGGTGGCGCAGTGGCTGAGAATCTGCCTGCCAATGCAGGGGACACAGGTTCGATCCCTGGTCTGGGAAGATCCCCCATGCCGTGGAGCAACTAAGCCCCTGCGCGACAACTACTGAAGCCCACGTGCCTAGACCCTGTGCTCCGCAACAAGAGAAGCCACCGCAATGAGAAACCCGTACACCACAACAAAGAGTAGCTCTCACTCACCGCAACTAAAGAAAGCCCGCACACAGCAACAAGGACCCAATGCAGCAAAAAATAAAGAATAAAATTTAAAAAAATAAACAACTTCAGAAGATATTTTTTAATGATTTTATAATATTTTCTAATATATATGTACCATGATTTAGTTAACCACCTTCCTTATTATTAGACACTTAGGCTACTTCTAATTTTCTGCTATCACAAGTGAGATTTTGTTTTTCGATCTGAGTTTATGTGTGTAATGGTAATAAAATATAGTTCATATTTAAACAACGTTAATGCTCATTTTAAGTAGTGGATAACTTACAAAGTGAGTACCTAAAAACTTCAAATTGACTTAAAAAATATCATGAATGATTGACATTTATGTGAGCTTCTTGTCTATACACAATAATTAGTCATTATAGTATAACATTTATTGACACTCTGCCACTGAAGAATCACAGTATCTATGGAAGGTAGGAATTACCCACATTTTTCAGGAGTAATAACAGCTGGGATTGGAATTTAGGTCTGCTCACTGCAGAAACCATGCTCTTATGCTATGCTGTCTCATTAACTGTGCATCAGATTAATCGTAGCAAAATGTTTATCTACTTTTATCGAAATTATATTAATTATAGGCATATGTTGTCACTTGTGGTTTGTTGCTTAGGAAGCATGGTGGTCTTAACCAAATTAGAAGCAAGATTAGAGGTCAAGCAAGGTTTCAGAGAGGATACTGCACTGGAAGTAGCTCTTGAGGCAAAAAGTGAAGGTGTGTGACTCTGCACACAGAAGTGAAAGGTAAAAATTAATAGGACCTATTCACAGAATACCAAAAGCACTGGTAACAACTTTGTTTTAGGTAGTTATAGGAAATGAAACTGGAGAGGTTGAATAGGATGAGGTCTCATAGGACCATAAAAGGCAGACTACACATTCAAATTTGAAGCCATATGCTCTAGCTATTTGAACATATTCCCATCCTCCTTTGTCCTATACAGAACTACTGATCAAAACCACCATACCAGGGACTTCCCTGGTGGCACAGTGGTTAAGAATCCACCTGCCAATGCAGGGGACACGGGTTTGAGCCCTGGTCTGGGAAGATCCCACATGCTGCGGAGCAACTAAGCCCGTGTGCTACAACTACTGAGTCTTCCCTCTAGAGCCTGCGGGCCACAACTACTGAGCCCGCGCGCACCTAGAGCCTGTGCTCCACGACAAGAGAAGCCACCGCAACGAGAAGCCTGCACACCGCAACAAAGAGTAGCCCCCGCTCTCCACAACTAGAGAAAGCCTGTGGGCAGCAACGAAGACCCGACGCAGCCAAAAATAAATGAATAAATAAATTTATAAAAACCACCATACCATGGAAAAATTATTCAATTCCACTAAAGATACTGAATCCCTTCCAGCACTAATTTTCTGTGACTCCTTAAGTTGATAAATTGCAAGATTTATTTTCCAACTAGGAACACATGAAAGATCATTAATAGTCAGAAGATATGCCTCCAGAATCTTCTTTGGGACAAAAAGCTCAGTAAATCATATTGGTGCTTAAGTTTGAATGACAGATATTTTAATAAGAAAGAGTTCTCTAGTTTAAGTGAAAATGAAAGAACTACTGGCTTACCACTCATTTCCTTTTCTAAAATAATAACTTTAGTCAAAATAATACAGACATGATAAAAATACAAGTATTATGGAAGGGCTAATCACAAAAATAAACAGTTTTCCATCCCTCTTTTCCCCAACTCCAGCTGTATTCACTGAAGGGACCATTTTCTTAAAACCAGTTTTTGTTTTTAGTTCTTCTTGTGGGCTTATTTTTAACTCTAAATCAGCATTTTCAAAAAGAGTGCTATTAGTATTTTGGGTGGGACTTGTGTGGAACTGTGCTGTGCACTTTGCATTTTCATCTCCGATACTAAATAAATGCTAGTAGTGCCCTCCAGCCACTATGATACATTTCCAAATCTCCTCTAGAATTGAGAACTACTGCTCTAAGTAATATAATTATATGGCTATATATGTTGTAACATCTTTTTTGGAGTATAATTGCTTTACAATGGTGTGTTAGTTTCTGCTGTATAACAAAGTGAGTCAGCTATATGTATACATATAGCTCCATATCCCCTCCCTCTTGCATCACCCTCCCTATCCCAACCCTCTAGGTGGTCACAAAGCACCAGGCTGATCTCCCTGTGCTATGCAGCTGCTTCCCACTAGCTATTTTACATTTGGTAGTGTATATATGTCCATGCCATTCTCTTACTTGGTCCCAGCTTACCCTTCCCCCTCCCCGTGTCCTCAAGTCCATTCTCTACGTCTGTGTCTTTATTCCTGTCCTGCCCCTAGGTTCTTCAGAACCATTTTTTTTTTTTTTTTAGATTCCACATATGTGTTAGCATACAGTATTTTTCTCTTTCGGACTTACTTCACTCTGTATGAGAGACTCTAGGTGCGTCCACCTCACTACAAATAATTCAATTTCGTTTCTTTTCATGGCTGAGTCTACCTTTTGATTTATCGAAATTAGACATTTATGAATGCTTACCATGAAAAATGAATATTTAAGTCTCCACATTGCTTGCAATTTTTTGCTAAGTTGTATTACTTAA
Source organism: Stenella coeruleoalba (assembly GCF_951394435.1). Classification (NCBI taxonomy): domain Eukaryota; kingdom Metazoa; phylum Chordata; class Mammalia; order Artiodactyla; family Delphinidae; genus Stenella; species Stenella coeruleoalba. The sequence continues at coordinate 19,520,738 of NC_137155.1, read as the reverse complement.
AAAGAAAAATTTATTCATTTTTGGCTGCATTGGGTCTTCGTGGCTGCATGCAGACTTTCTCTAGTTGTGGTGAGCGGGGGCTTCTCATTGCAGTGGCTTCTCTTGTTGTGGAGCACCAGCTCTAAGCACGTGGGCTTCAGTACTTGTGGCACGCAGGCTCTGTAGTTGTGGTACACGGGCTTAGTTGCTCCATGGCATGTGGGATCTTCCTGGACCAGGGATCAAAGCCGGGTCCCCTGCATTGCCAGGGGGATTCTTAACCACTGCACCACCAGGGAAGTCCCTGTATTACCTTTTAATTTGTTGACCTATATAACCAATATAGGCTAAGTCATTCTCTCTATTCTTTCCTTCTGGAATTTCTATTAGACATTTGTTGGAGCTTCTCATACCACTGTGTCTTTTAACCTCTGACATTTTCCATCTTTTAAACTCAATGGGTTGATTCTAGGCAATTTTCTCAGATTTGGCTTCTAGTTCACTAATCTACCTTTGACTCTAATATGTTGTTTAGTTAGTATATTAATTTTTAAAAAAAGCCTATATTTTTCGTTTATCTTCTTTTTGAAATATGCTTTTTTGTGCACTATTTTTTTCCTTTTTTCTATTCTTTTTACCCCTTTAATAATTTTTTTTTTCCCCCAGTACGCGGGCCTCTCACTGCTGTGGCCTCTCCCGTTGTGGAGCACAGGCTCCGGATGCGCAGGCTCAGCGGCCATGGCTCATGGGCTCAGCTGCTCCGTGGCATGTGGGATCCTCCCGGACCGGGGCACGAACCCATGTCCCCTGCACCGGCAGGCGGACTCCCAACCACTGTGCCACCAGGGGAGCCCACTCCTTTAATAATTTTTAACACACTTATGATTTTTTTCACATATTTCTATTATGTTCAATTCTTTGGGATGTGATTCTTCTATTTGTTTTGTTTGCTGACACTCCCTTATGGTGGTTTGTAGGTTTTTAAAATTGTGAGCTCATATTAAATGGGAGGGAGGTGAGAAGAAGTTCCCTGTCTCCTTGGGCCTGACGTCACGTCTTCCTTCCAGATTTAAATGGCATGATCCCATCCCCACACCCCAGGATCTGTATCCCCCAGAGAAACTGCTATGGTTGTGCTGAGTATAAGCTTGCACTTAGTGCTCTTTTAAACCATTTCCTGCATTCTTCTGACAGTCTTTATTTTAAAGTTAACTACTTATTTAAACATGTCATTGTGTTTTAGTCTTTATTTTTGTATGTTTGTACTGAAGGGACGTCTGTATGACTCAGTTTAGTTCTCCAGGTTGCTAGATGTCCTGTTATTATAACTCTGTGAATATACTTCATTACTGGTTCTATCTGTTGAACAGAAATTACTTAGTTCTTCTTAAAGTCATTCTTCCTGGAGTTTACTGACTACTTGTTTTAATTTGTATCAATTTCTTTCTAAGCCTGGTACAAAGCTGCCAGCCTAGGATTGCATTTGGGGAGTAACACTCTTATTTCACATGTTCCTCCTTCTTACTTTTTACTCTCTTTTTGCTAGAGCACATCCTTAGGCAACTGTTTCAGAAAGGGTACTTGCAAGTAAATTGCCTGAGTCTTTGAAGATCTGAAAAGGTCTTCATTTTACTCTCACACTTAATAATTTTACTGGCAATAGAATTTTAAGTTCAAAATCATTTTCCCTCATAACCCTGAAGGCATTGCTCCACTGTAGTTTAGTATCCAGTTCAATGATGAGAAGCTTTACATCAATCTTGAGTGACTTTATTTTCTCTTTCAGAAAGTTTTAGGAACCTCTCTGTATCCTTGACTCTGAAATTTTATAATGATTATATCTCTATATAGATATTTTTCCATTCATTTGATGGATCATTTTTATCTCACGCTTTTCCTCAACTACAGGAAATCTTTTCCTAGTATTTTTTTGTCAACTTCTTCCCTTCCATTTTGTTTTCTCTTTCTAGAGCCCCAATAGACTGAAAGTGGACTTAATGGACTATTTCTCTATGTTTCTTATCTTTTCTAGCATATATATTCCCCATCTCTTTGACATTTCATTGTACATTCCAGGAGATTTCTTAAACTTTATCTTTCAGCTGCTCTAATAAACTAATTTTTATTTTAGCAATTATTTTTAAAATTTATTTATTTATTTAAAATAAAATTTATTTATTTAAAATAAAATTTATTTATTTTAAAATTTCAAGATCCTTTTTTGCCTGTTTTTTGATTATACTTTTTCTTTATAGAATTGTGTTTTTGTTGTATGGAAACAATATCTTTTTAATCACTGAGGGTACTCACATTTTTTAAAAGCTATTTTCTTTCTGTTTTTGATAGTCCTTAGATTTTTATTTTATTTTTTTAATTGAAGTATAGTTGATTTACAACGCTGTGTAGCTTTACTTCAGGATGAGGAGGCAAGAGCTGGCCTTCAGGCTAGGGGCACCTCTCTTTTCAAATGCCAGAAACAGAAAGGGTTTACTCTTCAATGCCAAACGCCCAGTCTCTCTGCTTTCAGGCCCCCCTGCTTATGCCTGCTCTCTGTCCTTGCTGACTTCATGCTCAGAGCTTCTTTCTAGAGGGTCACTCTCCCTCCCCTGGTGGTCCTTCCTGATCCTGGTGGTGATCCAAATCTTGGTTCTGTTTCATCAGCAACTTGCCTCCAAACATTTCGCTATCCCATTCTCTTCAGAGTTCTTCCTACTATTTGTATAATGTTACAGCCATTTAAAAAGAGTTATAGGACAGAGGGAAGGCAAATCCTTGTCCTTAGTCTGTCATCTTTCATTTTTACTTATTTTTTTTTCATTTTGCAAATTGGGTGATTGTGTGCTAAATTTTACATAGTAAACGTATTTTCAATATAAAGTATATATAGATGTATGGAGAAAAATGTGAAAGCATTTATCACAAAATGGTAAACAGAGGTTATGTTTGGAATTGTGGGTAATTTTATTTTCTTCTTGCCTGTACTTTCTAGGATTTCCACAGTAGACCCTATTATTTTCATAACAAACATAATAAAAGTAAGTTTTAAGTGCTGATAATAGGATTGAAAGGTACTTTCTGTTATACTTTCAGAGGAGGAGTCTGCAAACATAGGCGACCCTCACATTTGAGAGGAAAGGTGAGATTTATGTTCAGAGACCTCTGAGAATCCCAGATTTGAGAATACCGCTAATTGAGAGATGGATGGACCCAAGCTACCAGGTTTATGTTTTTGTTACATGCTTCACATGCAACCCGAGGAGGCAGGTAATAATTTCTCCACGGCCAGTGACGCATTATCAGGCCCTTTCAGATTTGTTCTCCACTGATAATTGAAACCAAAACCACTACTGCAGGAATCACACACCAATACCACCTACAGGGGCCAGGTAGGTAATGACAATGATTGAAGTGAACCAGGTGAGTCTGTGCCAATCTCAAGAGCACATGCCAAGTCCGAAGTGGTCACTGCTAGTCAGCTCTCACTGAATGTTGGCTTCCATTTTAAACTTTCTTCATACTGAGGTTCGACTGACATATAATAAACTGCACAGATCAGTGTTTGGCTTAATGTGTTTTATCATGCATTTCAGACTACTATGCACAGAACCTTTTCATCATCCAGAATTTCTCCTAGTGGCCCTACCTAGTCAATCCCTGCCACACCCCCATGTCAGGGAGCCTCAGTTCCGATTTCCATCGTCATAGATTAGTTTTGCTCATCCTAGAACTTCATATAAATAGAACATTCAATTTTCAAAGAGAACTTGAAACTGTATTTTAATGAAAACTTTCTTAATTTTTAAATGTTGGAAACCAACACAAATTTTTATAAAACAATATGCAGACCCAACAAATCACACAGGCTACATTCTATTTGCTAGCAATGCAACCACTTTTTGTCTGGACTACAGTATAAACCAAGGATATACATTGTATAAGTTTATTAATTTCTCTCATGATTGTTGGTTTTGGTACTGACCATTTTTGTTTCTTATTGACTAGTGGCACGTTCTTTAAAAAGGAAGGGCAAGCCTAATCTTCAGGGCATCAAGAAAGCAAAGATGGGAAGACTGAATCCCACTCCAGAGCCAACCTTGGGGATAAAGAAACCACAAGGGGAAATATCGGTATCACCTGATTTGATGAGGAAACAAAAACTGGTTAACATCCAGAGGGTGTAACAAACTAGAAACAGAGATCACAGGGCTTCCGTTGTTTTGGCTAACCAGTAAGAAGCCGCATCTTCATTTCACCGTAGAAGTATCACACGGAAAAGGCCCTACGAGATCTTCCCCACCCTCCCAGACTCCATCACACAGCCACCCCTTTCTTTGCTGATTTCATTTCCTTCCACTTCCCCCCTCATCCCTCTGCTCCAGCCACTCGGACCTCCTTGCTGTTTTGTGTATGTGCCAGGCCCACACCTGCCTCAGGGCCACTGTGTTGGCTAGAAAGCTCCACTCCCAGAAAGCTCCATAACCTATTCTTTTCTTTTCTTTCTTTTTTTTTCTTTTTCTTCTTTTTTTTTTATCATCTTTGGGTCTAGTCTCAGGGTCACCTTCTCAGGCCACCTTATTTTAAATATTGCCCAACCAACTCCTACACTGCCTTCCTCCCAGCTTTCTTTTTCTCCACGGCACGTATCACCATCTAACTCACAATGTATTTTACTTCTTTATTTTCTGTCTCCCCTCCTGCCTTCGCAAAAATGAAAGCTATAGGAGGACAGGTGCAAAGCAGAAATTCATTAGACACTTGTTGAATGGTTAAGTGAATCAAGGAAGGAAGGAAGAAACAAAATACCCTGCTAGCTTTGGAGACTGTTGTTAAAAGTGTTCAAGAAAACAGGGACCAGTTAAGAAGATGTTATCATTTCTAATTACCTTGAGGAAGTAAAGATTAAAAAGCAAACTAATGATAATTGAAACCAAAACCTAAGAACCAGACCAACCCTGATTATACTTACTAGCTTCAAAAATTAGATCTGTGGGAGGACAAATGCTTATATATAAACACATAACTGGGTGTTTGAGTTTAGCAAGAATTAAGTTTTTCATTAGATTTAAAGTTATGATGATAAAACCATCTTTTTCTAGCACATTTGTTCCTATCTTAATTCATTTTAAGACGTAGATAAAGAATAAATTGTGAAATAACAAAACAGCCTGTGCCCAATACCACTAAATCTTTGGGAACAATGATCAGCAATAAACATATAAAACGAATCCAATCTTAGAATTTTTTCTGAGTGCAGCCAGCTCTAGGAGGATGGAGAGTGCGGGGCTGAGCTGAATCTGTGGTTCTCCATCACATTTTTGACCCCAGGTAAGGGCAGCTCTGAGACACAAAAGTAAAGAGCCCCAGAGCCAGTAGCTTTCCACTCCAGAAGAAAATATTCCCCAACCTAAGACATTATTTAGGATTAAGTCGGGCTCTGGGATTGGTCAGTGCTGAATTAGACCAAGTATGTCCAGGCTGCCAATTCACCCATGAAGATACCACTCCACGTACTGTGTATGGAAGATGCAGGGAACACGTAGGGATCATGGGCCACAAGCCCACATCTACCAACACATCTACCAACACAGAGCAGGTGGGATCCGATTTGCCTAAAGTTTAGAAAACTTGAGAATAAATGTGTAGGAGCTCTAAGACCACTAGCAGAGAGAAAAGAAATTAAGTGTAGCTCCTTGCAATCCATGAGCCTCCTTAGCCTTGTTTTACGTTTCCTTCTTAATGCCTTTCCATCTTTTGTCAACTTAGGTCCATTTCCCTTTACTGATCTGACAGTCACACATACACAGTTTTTTTTCTTCTTCTAAGTGTTTTGGGATACGAAGGGCAGTGGGAGGGAAAAAAGGGTAGGATAAAGAGAAATAAATTTCACGGATTACACTTTAATAACTCCTATCTCTAAACTGAAGAATAATTTTCAAAGTGTGAACATGTACAGAATTTACAATGTAATGGCAACAAGATTAGGTCCCAACAACTGATGAAAGTACACAATGTGCTCTTATCTCAATTCTGGTAACTCGATAGTCTACAACTACTTGAGAAGGTGTGAGGATCATTTTTTTATCTCAGTTTGGACACAGAAGCTCACATTTCAGCAACGATCGATGTGATCATCCTTATCCCTTGCTGACACCTCCCCAACCCCAGAAAGTCACAGATCACCTCTAGGAGAAACTTTCAATAGGCTAGTAAACACTGGCATGGATACCGAGAGAAGAGAGATAATCGTCTCTGGGGACCTTCAGGAACAGCTAATCATTTTAGATGGGCAGAGTTACACCTAATTCAGTCCATCAAAACGAACGAGGTGCCGAGAACTCGCAAAGCATTGTGGGAATATTGAAACCACGAGAAGGCACAGCATCTTCCCTGAATAAATTTAAATTGCTTGATTTGGACTGCTTCTTAGAAAGGTGTGTTTAGGCTTGGTTACCATGGAGTGGACGTAATGCTGGGCCAAGCTACGCATGAAAGCAGATTTTACTGCTTTTAGGTTACACAACCTTAGAATCAGTTCTTAGCATTTATTTAACCCAGTGATTCTCAATCTTGGCTGGACATTAGTGTTTCCTGGGGGTGTGGGGGGACTTGTAAAAAACAGAGATATCTGGGCCTGCCCCAGACCAATTAAATCAGAATCTCTGACCCAGTGTATACACATATTTTAAATAAACTCTCCAGTTCCATCAAATGCAGGGAACTACACAGTAGTTGAGAACCACTGATCCCATGACACACACTTCATCCATAGAAAAATTACGGTCCAAATAATTTAATTGATTTGTTACTTAACCAAGATCACATACCTAGTTAAGGAGAGAACTTGGATTAAAACCATGATCTCCATTAATTTAGTAATCCAGTTAATGTCTATCAATGACATTCTAGGGCTGTGACCAGTTACCTAGTTGTCACTCAAAGGTAAGATAAGTTAAAACTGGTTCATATCTAAGGATCAGTTAGGTTGGTCCTGATCCAAGTTAAAAGGAGACAGTAAACCGTGATGGTTCTGGCATTCTCTTTCTTACCATTTTCTTCCAAATAGTGCTACATGATATAGGCTTCTGGAAATATTAAGGAATCTTGTAGTCCAGGTAAAATTCATCACTACCTATGACTCACTCTCCCATTTTACTAGTTCCAGGGGCCTCTACTTACCCAGATCCAATGTGCAGCACACAGAGCAGGGGGCAGGGTCCCCAGATGGGAGGTCTAGTGCAGCTCAGTGAAATCCTGATCTGTGAGGCTGAGAGCTGGAGATGGGAGAGCTTGCTCCTTGGCCCTGGGGATAGAAGAAGGAAAGTTAGTCCACTGGTTACTGTTTCTTTTTAAAAGAATTTATGTCCAAAATATTCTTAATGCTGTCCACTCATTCCTAATACTAACCAACTCTCTCCAAGACACAACCACTGCTATCACAGTGGTTCACATTGAATATGGTAATTATATGATATATCTATCTCCTTCCCAAAGGTGAACTACTAGTATGTGTTGTGTGAGAGTAAGTTCAAATTTTGAACTCAACCATTCCCATATTAGAAAAGTTGGCAGGTGATAAACGGTTCTGAATGAGGCATCAGTGCTAAGAGAAAAATCATCTCAGAAACACTTTCCTTGAGAAGAAAAAGAAAAATTGAAAAACGAGATTCATGATGTTCAAGATAAAAGCTGATCTTGAGCAACTAAAAAATTAATAGGACTAATTTGTCTTCAGTCTTTTACAACTAATTATTACAACAATTATTACTTCCCATTCACAGAACACTTACTCAAAAGGCCAGATATTTATTCCATTTGAAGTAAATTAAAATATATCTACAGTCTGTGGATTTACCCACATCCTTGCTTCATTTCCATTTTCCTCCATCTACCTACCTTCTGACTTATTTACTGCTCCTGTTCTTTTTTTGTTTTTTTAATAAATTTATTTATTTATTTATTATTTTTGGCTGTGCTGGGTCTTTGTTGCTGTGCACGGGCTTCTCACTGAGGTGGCTTCTCTTGATGCAGAGCATGGGCTCTAGGCGCACAGGCTTCAGTAGTTGTGGCTCGTGGGCTCTAGAGCACAGGCTCAGTAGTTGTGGCTCACGGGCTTAGTTGCTCCACAGCATGTGGGATCTTCCCGGACCAGGGCTCGAACCTGTGTCCCCTGCATAGGCAGGCAGATTCTTAACCACTGTGCCACCAGGGAAGTCCCACTGTCCCTGTTCTTAAGCAAGATACCATGAATCCTCCAAAAGATACACAACATTCTAAATGAGTGTGCATTTTTTCTAGGGATCAAGTCCCTAGCTTTGGCCAGATTTTAAAAAAGGCCTGTCCCCTCCCCAAAAGTCCCCTAGAATACAACTGTTTTCAAGGGTAAAATTGGGAAGCTGATGATGATGTTGATGGCTTCTGGTATCTACAGTTAAAGGTTTTATGAAGTTGGTCTCTGGAACTATCTTTCAAAAGAAGGCTTGAAAGATTTCCTGAAACTGGATCTATCTTCCAAAAGAATGGACTTAGATAAGACAGTTTGGAAAGCACCAGAAATTAAATTTATTCATGCTGACTCTGTCTTCTTTCCTGCAAGATTTCACTAGTTTGAAACCAAAGGAAAGGAAAATCAACATCTAATTTTTCTTGTTGATTTTGACTTCATTAACTTAACGGTAATGCAAAGGCTAAGGAAAACGTACTTTCTTATTTAGTTGTATTACTTAGAAAACCTTTTACTTTGGAATTACTAAAACGCAGACCACCTGCAATGGCACGATAAAATTGCCAAATGATTAAGTTATCAGGGGCTACACATGGCATTTAGCATGAAGAGAAGCCCAACTGTTTTTGATTTTAAATTGAACAGGCACCGCATCTACACCTTACAAATCAGTCCACTGTTGTTGTTGTTGTTTTAATTACAAAGTTCCACCATCTTCCATTCTTCTGCAGCTCTTAGCAAAGCACCTCACACAGGAAAGGTGCTCAAATTCTTGTTGGATTGAGTCAATTCTTTTGGTATCACTCATAAATTAATGAGGAACGTGTAACTCTGTATAGTTTCAGAGTAGTTAAAGAGAAAAAAAAAAAAAAGAAAGAAATGCTACGTAACAGAATTGGGGCTTCAGGTGTTACTTAACAGGCTAGAATGCTTTCCAACAGTGCACTTAAGATATCAGCCATAGCAACCTTACCTACGAATTCTTCCCCCTGTTTCTTTCTAATGCACATTGGCTTGAATTTCTCTCTCCTGCCTCCCGTCCCCTGCCTGAAACTCTTCAGAAACAAAGAAACACTACAGAAATAATTAGGATTGCCTGGCAAAAACCTATTTCAAATTTCACTTCAGAAAGGCTTATGCATCCTATTGCATGCTTCAAATTCCTCTCCATTTCCAAGCTCACCTTAAATGATACATTTATATAACACTAGAGATTCCCAGTTCTCAGATAAGAAAAAGATGAATCAGTCCACCCTCCACCCCGAAATTGCCATTTTTGTTGTGTTTCCATTCAGGTTTTGAAAGTTTTAGACCCCACATTAATAGGTAGTCCTCATCACGGGGAGGAAAAGAATCTCCCCACCTGCCTCACAGCCTGTGTGACCGCCGCTTTAGGGTTTCCATCCTGCTTCATCGTGGGTCTGGCCCAGAGTGCGCCCCAGCTAGGCAGTCAATGCAAGCGAACTGATTTCCTGATCAACTGTTTTACAAGTCAGGGCTTTCGGAGGCCATCATATCAGGGCGGCTATTACGGTAGAGCGCCCACTGCTTAGGCCGGAGACTTGTCTTAGGCGGGAGGCCACCACTACCAAATTCTAGGGCAGGAAGGCTCTCAGCAAGCCCTCCGCTCAGGGAGAGGCCGGAGACCCAAGGTTCAAACGTCCCCTGGGCGCCGGGAGGAGGCGGTGAGCAGCCCAGTTTCCGAACCACAGCTCCCCTGGGGGAACCAGAGCCGTCCAAGCGGCGAGCGCACCCCGGCTCCCGGCTTGGCCGGGGGCGGTGCCGGGCTCCAGGAAGAAGACGAAGGGCAGCACCGGGGCTGGGGTACACGCGGCCTGAGGCTACGCATAGCGGGTTAAGGCGGAGGGTTCTGGGCGCCTGAGAGACTACGAAAACAAAACTGTAAAGACCAGAGGGTTGCGTTAGAACCACAGGGACGCACACGTCCAGTGAAGACGCAAACGTCGGGTAAAGAAGCTGTGCGGCCGCGGCCTCGGGGGGGCGGGTTGGCAAAGGAAGGCGCTTCTTCTGACTTTATCCTGTCAGGGGTGAGAGACGGCCAAGGCGTGGGCACGTCAAATGTTGAATTCGTTTTAGGAAAGGGGTTTTCGGAGAGGTAGAGAGCCCGAGACACAGAGCGGAGCTAAAGACGCCGGGAGAGGCGGCGACGCAGCGAGTCCCGTGGGCCCCCGCGGACCAGGCGGGGGGCGCTCCGCGCGCGCCGCGGCCGCTCCCGCCCCGGCCCCGGCCCGCGCGCACTCACCGGCCGGCGCTGCCCGGCGCTGCCCTGGGCGGAGCCGCCGCCCCGCCGCGCTCCGGAGCCGCTGCCGCCTCGACGCCGCGCCACTGCTCCCCAGACCGGCAGTGGAGGCGCGGCGCCCGGCGCGACCCGTAACCCGAGCCCGCCCCGCCCCCCGCCGCGCCGCGCGACCCCTGCGCCTCAGAGCCTCCTCTCGAACTTCTAAGGTGGAAGGAAAGCCACACCCCGCGCGTCCAGCCCAGCAGTGCTGCGCGAGCCACACCCACGCTCGTCGCCCGCGGCCCACGGACTCCTCAAGATGGGATTCGTGTAGCAAGCAGAATAGACAAGCGAGAGTATTCAAGCGGGAAACATTTCATTGCTTACTGTCATTTTTTTTTAAATGAAAATACCCTAACAGATATTTCAAAATACACTCATTATGGAGACTCACGTTGACACAGGAACAATGACAATACTGAATTGACAGTGCAGTTGTTTTGTTTTGTTTTTGCGGTACGCGGGCCTCTCACTGTTGTGGCCTCTCCCGTTACGGAGCACAGGCTCCGGACGCGCAGGCTCAGCGGCCATGGCTCACGGGCCCAGCCGCTCCGCGGCACGTGGGATCTTCCCGGACCGGGGCACAAACCCGTGTCCCCTGCATCGGCAGGCGGACTCTCAACCACTGCGCCACCAGGGAAGCCCTGTTTTGTTTTTTAAAGCTTTGACGAATTGCCTCGGATGAACACTACCTGCAAACATGCACGACAGATTCTTTCCCAGGCATTCGAGTTAGAATTTACAAATCAGCTTTTGTTTTTTATTAAGTAATGCAACATAATATGCAATTTAGGAGAAAGGAATATAAATGGAGGGGAAATGGAGGCTAGAAAGAAGGAAGGGATAAAAGAAGAAGCAAAGAGGGAAGGGAAGAGCCTGTTTTATTTTTAACACCTAGGATAAAAGAGAGCACCGTGGCCAGAGTGCACGAATCCAAGAAGGTGAGGGGTAGAAATGATTTCAATATAAAAACTTTCCTCTGGCTTTGTCTTAGCAAGGATTATGGTTGGCTCATTAGGGTCATTTTTTCTTTCTTTCTGCTTTTGTGCGTTTCCAGAGTGCATACTGTTGTGACACATATGATGAGCTAGCTATTTGGCAGCGGGTCTTAAAGCTGAAAAGCGCGCTTGGAGACCCAGTGGCGTCTGAGCAGAGGCCGGGTATCACCCTCGCAGCGCGGGACGGGAGAGCTGGAAATTTCCTCTCTACTCCATAGGAGGGCACTCTCGTCAAGAGCACCGCACCAGGCTAAGAGTCCTGTGATGAGGAAGTTACTGGTATCTCGGCCTGTGTGTAAAACCAATTTTGCTTTTGTTCAAGCTTTGATCATCTCTGAATAAATCCTAACAGAGTGAGATACTGAGAAGGAATGGGATTCCTGTGACATGAATTTCTATTGTCGTCCATTTGACACTGGTCTTTGCCATCTTAGGAGATTACCTTGTCACACACAGGTCCTGCAACCCAGTACTTAAACTATAATGTACATGGGAATCACCTGAGGATCTTGTTAAAAATCCAGATTCTGATTCAGTCGGTCTGGGTTGGGCCTGAGATATGCACTTCTAACAAGCTCCTAGGTGGGGCTGGTGGGCCGATTGGAGGACCAAATATTGAGTAGCAACACTGTAGACAGGTGGATTATAAACTATTTTTGGAAGTAGTGCTCAGGTACCTAATATAATAACAATTGTAATAGTAATACCGAGTAACACTTATTCAGTGCTTGGCACATGTGCTTGGCATTGTTCTAAGCACCTTACCTGTATTAACTTATATCACAACAACTTTGTGAGTTAGTGCTATTGTTTCTAGTTTAGAGATGAGTTTACTTTCAGTTTGGTGGCTTGATTTAATTTTTGAACTTGTAGATTAACATTGACCTCCAAAGTGAAAGCTATACAAATGTTAATAGTTAGAGAAATGTCTTCCCTCCTTTGTTCCACTCATGCCACCCAATCCCCCCCGGGAAGTAACCAACTTCATGATTTTGTCTTATTCTTCCTGGTTTCTCTCCATAAAGCTAAGCAGGTATAGCTATGTGTTCTGTTTCCTCTTCTTTCTTAAAGAGTGACTGTAAATGCTCTTTTGTGCTTAGCTTTTTTCACGTCCCAATATCTATGGAAATCACTCCATATCACTTCACAGAGATTATCCTCATTCTTTTTTACAGTTACATAATACTCCATTGTGTATATGTACCACACTGTGTTCAAACACTCATGTATGTTTGGATATTTATGTAGTTCCCAACATTTTATAGTTATAAATATTTTATTACAGTTAGGAAATTTAGAGGAAGACCAAATAATCAACTTCGAATCACCTAAACTATGAACATGAAAGAAATTACATTAAAATTAGGAATGCCTGGGTCTCTTCAGTGTTTAAGGGAGTTGTTTAGTTTTTGTTACGGTGATTGCAGAGGTGGTGAAAAGCGCCTGACTTATCATAGTATGTCTGTTTTCCATGGATAGTAACATTAAGGGATTCTTATAATAATTTTGCTGTAAGTTAGTTTACTGTCTCTAGATTTACTGAGGCAATATTTCTTACACACAGTTTCTGTGCCTTTTTATTATTCACATGTATGTCCATATATTATTCAACCAGTATTCTCTCCATAAAAGTCATGTTTCCAGACTTAACTTTTCTTTCTCTGCTGTATTGGCATGGTTTCTGGACACTGGAACCAGGGGCTGGAATAAGGTAATAAGGCCGCTGGAGAGAGGCAGACTTTCCCATTGTCATTGCATGGTCTTCTGTGTCTATAAAGACAGCATCCATTTCCATCCATGTTGGGTTTAAAAAATACTGTAAAAATTCATTTATAATAAGCACCCAAAGGACTAAATAGAAGATACAGTTATGATGACAAGCTCCTCTCACCTCTGAACTGGGATTCTTTCAGTAACAGCTATTTTTTTTCTTTTCCTTCCTTAGATACAATGTCTTCCACATCTCCCACTCTGATCTTATTTCCTCACCCGAGGTAACTACCATCATGCATTTGTATGTATCACTCCCATACATGCTTTTATAGTTCTGCAACGTATGCATGTATTCATAAGCAATATACAGTATTTGCAAGTTTTAATATTTGATAAATGGCATCATACATTTATAATTTTGCAACTTTTGTTGTTATCGTTAATAGGTATACTCTAAGTTTATCCATTTTCACCACCAATGTTCTATTATGCAAATAAATCACAATTTATCCATTCTCTTGTTGATGTACACTTGGATTGCTTCCCATTATTTGCCAAGTAATGCTGCTGTGAACATTCTTGCACAAATCTCTTTGTGTATACATGTGAGAGTTTTACTATGGTAAATACCCAGAAGTAGCTTCGTCATGCTGTATACACAAATACAATTTTTACTGATATTGTAACATATTCACTGTTACTAATACTATACTACTCTCTACAAAGATTTGTATTAACCGTATTTTCTTATTTTCAGTATTCTTGATGTCCTAGCATCTGGGGTCTTGCTGACATATACAATTTGCTGTCAAAAATATCAATTGGAAAACATTAAAATGAATGGGTACATGTTTTAAGTGATCCCCTCTAATTCTTTCTTTAACCTTGGAACATAAGGAAGAGAGTACTAGTGACAACCTCAGTTTGGGGAATTTTTAAAGTAATATAGGTGTTATTTCTTAGGTAAAAGGTAAAATATGTGTGATATTGAATATATTTAAATTAGATATGAGTGTAGTTTACATTAAAATGTACAGTGAATAAGAGACAACAGTGTAGAAACCATGGAAACTTGGTCATACAAATACTTTTTATCAGTTACTAAACTTTGTTTCCTTTAGCAAGATACGTCAGTTGAGCCAACAATACTTGAATTCCTACTTTAACTGTGTTTTCAAATTAAATAAACCAATAGATGTGAGTCCCAACTTATGCTATTAAAATTTCGAGGAGATGAATTGGTGGGGAGTTCAAATCCTGTTCTGATGGCGAGACACATGGATGGGAGCACTGAAAATATCTCAGCCGTAGGCAGGGGGTAGTTCTATGGCACATATAAGTTACTTGGAAAGATGAGGCTTTGGGAAAAATTCAACCCCTCGTACCAATGAAAAAAATGAAACTAAAATACCACCAAATGGTGAACCAGCAGCAGATAATTTGTGAACGAAGAATCAACAATTAAGATACAATATTTAGAAATATTTATGGGCCACATATGCACCGAATTATACAATATGTCATATATTAGGTAGAAAAAAGAAGGCCTTGTATCTCCAAGGCAATGATTTACAATGGATTTGATACCAGACTCAAAATAAAATTTAACTAAACTTCTCAGTGAGATCATCCCTTATCCTTTCAATGGGAAATCCAATAATTTCCAATCTCATTGGAGATCATCCAATGAGAAATACTACTGCCACTCAGCCCTTTATTACCTGGGTATATTTTTTTAGCCCTCTGGAAAGCCAACAAATTCAACAATATCAACATATTTATTTTTTTGTAGATGTTAAAAACAAGCAGGGAAAATGTCTCAATCAGCATTTTTATCCTCAACACTTAGCACAGTGCCTGTCAAATAGCAAGTACTCAGTAGATATCTGCTGAATGAATGCATGAGTACTTATTATGAGTACTTATTATGAGCTAGGAATTATGTCAGCAGCTAACAAAATTTTCAGGAGTTAAATAATTTTCAAAATTCTCTACTGGCTTTTCTTAGTGTAATTACAGAGTGAATAATAGAAAAAAACTGAGTAAGAGAAAAATGGCAACATTGAGAGTGTGGCTTCATAATTGCTATTATCAATGATGAAACAAAATAAAAAAACAGTAAATATATTTGACACTGTTCTTTCCAAACCTGACCAGGCTTACAAATCCTACAGAAAATTTAATTAACAGTAAATAAAGACAAATGAACTTCCAATGGCTTTTGAACATAATTTTTATTTAAGCATGGGCTTTTAGCATGGTTCACCCTAGAGCACAACCTTTTCATTAAGTTAATAGAGAGTTCAGGGCTACCGGGCCATTATAATGTTGCTGGTGTTGGTACAACTTCATCAGAAAGGTATGAATATGACCCGCAGGAAAAACAATCCACAAAGAGAACACAATGAAAACATCCACTGTTTCACAAATCACTCTGTTACCACAGACACAAAATGGCAGTTACTGTTAGTAAATCAGCCACAGAACACTTTAAAAGAATCTTTAGACAAGGAAATGGGAATTCCTTTGTGGGAGACAGGGTCTTCATCCACAATTTTTAATTAGAAAATATTTCAAGGTCAGGCATCTTTCTTATCCACAAAACAACGCTAAGCCAACATACATTTCAAGGGGTGTATTAAAGGAGATACCATATTTTTACAACTATCCTCTTGAGTAGGTATTTCAATGAATTTTCTGCAGAATATAAGTAGCCTGAAATTCAGCAGCAAAATATTGCAACATAAGTAAATACAGTGTCAATGTGTTGTTATATTGTAGAAGAGAATACATAAAGGACAAACAATGATAATTTAATCATATGAAACATGATACATAGCTGAAATACAGTCCACTTAAATAGCTTTGTGACCAAGAATGTTAAATACTGTACTAAATGCCATTTTAAACATAAAATCTCTTAAACTTTTGTGCTTAAACTTTTTTTTTCTGTTAAACTATTTCTTATTTTCAATACTGCCACTGTAACTGATATTACCACAGATCACAATTTGCACAGACACATCAACATGAAGACATTTACTTATGAGAAAATAAGTCACTTGTCATTAGTTCACAGTGTGGGAAAGTGGTGTATACTCAGTCTTGAGAAGGGCTTTCAGTTAATCACCAAGTCCTTCACAGAAATTTCCTGATATCAGATGCAGTACAAGATTTAAAAGAACGGAAAACAACACATCACAAGTTGGAAGGAAAAATAAACTTTTTGATTCCTCATGGGTATCGTCTAAGTGACCTTCGTCTTCTGTTGTAGAAGTGCCTGAGCCCATGTTGTCGTGAAAAATTCATCATGTAATTTTGTTTGCGAGTGCTGTTAAAATCAGAAAGGATAGAGGCAGGGGAGGGAAAGGAGAAAGAGCATGTAAGTCCCATCATTGAAAGCACAATCTAGGACCTTAGTCTAGGTCCTAAGTTACCCTGATACTTATTTGAAAATTTTCAGGGTTAACAGGTCATGCTGACATTACCACCCCAGGACAGAAGAACTAAAGGCTGACACCTGAATTCACTGCCTTTGGCCTTGAAGAAATCCCCTTCTTTTCATGAGTGAGGTCCGAACCAGAAAAAATGGTAAATTCTCTTGATTCATTGCAAAAGTGGACTGAAACTCTTTGGATCTTTAATTTTATTCTTGAACTCTTTCTGAAAACATTTACCTGGATGGAGTTCATTTGAGACTAAGTGCGTGCTGTACCCATTACCTTATTTAAATACACCTTTAACAAGTAGAAAGCATAATTTGATTCTTTCAGCAAACATTTTCATTTAAAGCTTAAAAAGCAGAAACAAACAAAAGGAAAACAAACTTGTTATCTGAATCAGCTTGACCTTCCTATTTTATGCAGTCTCAGGGGCAAAATAAGGAAGTAAGTTTTTTTCTCATAAGGTCGGATTCCACTGCCTTCCTCAAACAATAAGCAGCTTGGGTCATATTCTATACACATGGCCTTATGAAGGAGACACCCCACTAAAAAAAGATCATAAAATACTAAGAAAGTGTAATTCAATGTATAGATGTAAATATATGTGTATATATTCCCCCCATGTATGTACATACACGTTCATGCATACATACTCTACGTGAAGCTGATAAAAATACTGAAAATGGATTTTAGGAGCCTGTAGGAATATGCACGATACTGGTAGAGACAGCTGTTAAAGTTCTGGTAAGGAAAATGTAATTTAAAAAGGATCATTATCCATAAGGTCACTGACAAGAATCAGACTCCTTTCACACATGGACTGGAGTGACAACATGTCTCTATGTAGCACTGAAGTGTGGTTTTTAAGTGTGAGCCTCTTAGTGTTTTCCAAATCCACTGAGTCTCTTGAATACTGTCTGGTCCTAAAGTCTTTTCCTCCTTAATTTTATGGGAACACAAAATGCGTATGGAGCAGGACAATGTCATGTGATGTGCTATCACCATGAAGGTCAGTCATGAACTTGAGTGACCATGAACTTGAGTCACCGTGAAGAGGTGGGAATGGATAATTTTGCACCGAGCAGTGTATTCTTCTGAGTTATTAATGATCAACAGACCAGGCAAGGTGTAAAATGATACTGTTTTACCTAGGATATTATCCTAACACTTGTAACATACAGAAACCTTTAAAATAGGATTTTCTAGATGTTTGATCATTCGAAAAGAAGATTTATAATAAAATCTCTCAAAGGAAAATGCATAAAGTGAACTTCATCAGATATGTTTAATCAAAAAGCAATAGTATCTGTGCTGAAAACTTGATAAAAAGAAGACATCACATTGATATATATTTTGCAAAATAAAGTGCTAATAACTTTTCACCCTGGATTTCTATACTATAAAAATGCTAACTAGAAACTATAGAATGGAAACAAAATATACTCTGAAGACACTGTAGACAAAAAGAAAAAAATCAGGTTTCGTCTTCAGGTAGCTTGACTATCCTCCTTGCTCCCCTGTATCAACCAAGTTGACCCATTTCAATGTCACAGTTGAAGAAGGAAATGAATGTATCCATTATTCATTAGCTGCTATAAGTACTAGTTGCTGCCTATGTAAAGTCTAGTTACAAAAAACGGACAACGACCTAATGTATTGAACTAATCAAGTGTCAGGAGAAAGAATCCTCTCACCTCTTTGGTCACAGAAGATTGGGACTGGCACTAGCTGTCTTCCTGCTAGCATCCTAGGACATCTTGTGGCCCTTTCCCTGAATTTCCCTGAGCTATTACAGTGGCCCCCTAAGCTAGCCTCCACATTCTCTCCCCTTATGAAAGAAACACCACTGAAAAGATACTATGAAATACTAAGAAAGTATCACCGAATGTGTAATTGTATGTATGTGTGTGTGTGTATCTTCCCACACATACGTACAATTAATTTTGCACACCAGTTTCAGCAAACTTTCCCTCAAATGCTGGCTTTATCTTGTTAAAAAAAACAAACAAAAATACCCCATTCATAATCCTTGTAAGTCAACTTCGCCAGCTATTTCAAGTCCTCCACATGTTTCACCTTACTCTGTTTTTCAAGTCCTTTCATCCGCTACACCTCACACAGTCATCTCTATTCGAACTCACCTTGAGCCCCTTCCATCTGCCTTATTGGACAATCCCCAACACAGCTTCCTCAAATTTCTACTTATTTTTCAAGTATCACATTTTCTTTCTTGCTCACCCGCTGCAGTAGGGATTTCCCCCCCTCCTGTGAACCCTCATACTGCTCATTTTCTGCTTTGCTTGGAGATGATTTGTGTTCACATCTTGGCTCCCCATGACTAAACTGCGGTGGGTGTCGTGGATGGGCCCCACTCCCTCCAGCCCCACATCATAGCGCTGAGCCTCCTGCCTGACCCCTGGGGGGTCAAGGCATGTTTGTTGAACTTATGGTGACTTACTGATTGGATTCCTGTTGTAAATCATTACTCTTTAACTATAAGGAATAATTGCAAAGTTAAAGCAATGAAAATATTCTGTTGAAAACACATTTAAAGATAAAAGGTACTCAAAGAGAATTTAAAATAGTTAAAATATCTTACATGGAAAAAAGATAAACTCAGAACACTCAAGATATTTAGTTACCTTAATGTGACCGAGATGGACATGAAAGTGACCTCAATATCCGGGAACAAAGGAACATTTAATTTGAACAAAAGTTGATGTGCATGTTTAATGGCTTTAAAGCAACTTCTCCATATAACTATTTACTTACTATGGACTGATTTAAATTCTTCATTTTTGTATGTGAGAAAATAAATATTAACAGGTTGCAGATCTTTTAATACCTTGATAATCGATCAGTCCAGCTTGGAAGCTGACTTTTACCTTAGGAGGCATGTTGATTCATTGGATACCCTTTAATTTTGAATACATTTTCGTATCAGTAGCGTATCTTTGGATCTCTGCGAATGTTGATATGCACTCAGCATTTGCTATAGATGTCTAGTGTTTTGTAGTCACATTAGAAATGGCCACATTTTCAAATCACACTTGAAACTAACTAGTAATTTTGTTATGTAAAGCATAAATATCTCTGGAGACAGTTAAGTTGGAACCTAACAAAGCAGACTTTTCCAGTTCATAAGCTTTTGAAAATCAAGCACCATGGGAAGCTATACCGAAGTGCTGCCTGCTTCGAAGACCATTTAATAAACTGTCATGGTTATTAAACTTGTGGCTTCTAAAATGTCTAAGTTATAGGATTGGGCATTAGGGGAATGTTAAACAAGTTTAAAGATCTCATGCTTATTATCTTCTTTTGTGAAGCAGATCTGAGAGCCTATTTTTGGTTTTGATACATGTAGATGTATAGTTATAGATAAACTTATAACCCAAATAATTAAGGTGTGGTGGAAAATTTTAAGGATTTATTTCTTCATTGTGATTATAGGGGAAAGTATTTTTATTATAATTCCAGTGAAAGCAGGTAATATTCATCCCAAGGCATATCAACTACAGTACTTATCAATTTGCTTTGATTCTGAATAGAACTAGGTCCATTTATAAACTCCCATTAATGAGTTAAGTCACTGAAGGAAGGGAGAACGATAACTTCTTGGAAATGCTAACTTAAATTTCCATTATCACTGAGGGAATTTGGGGACTTTAGACAGCATATGGAATAATAAAATGTTTCCCTGTTTCTGCATAGGAAATACGGATATTGCAAGTTTTTTCAAGAACTAGTGACTGTTCTCTCGAACGGCTCTTCTTCACTGGAGCCACTATCTTAGGTTATTATTATGAAAAAATTTGACTGATTTTTAATTGATTCTAAAGGAAATGGGGAAGATAGAGACTTGGCAGAAGTAATTTGAACTCAGAAATTTAGGCATTTTTACTGTTCGGTAATTTATTTTTCATCAAAACAAAATGATACAATAAATAATATTTTATATCAATGCAAAAATAAGAATCCAGTCACTGCCATTATCTTTCAGAGAAATACTGATGAGAGTAGAATGGGAAGCTGCCACTGAAACTAATCAATGAAACTGCCCTGCATATAAAAAAGAAAGTACATTTTACTTTCAAGGCCATGTGTTTTCAGGAGGGCTACATGTAGATTAGTGTGGGCTCATACATCTCACAAATGTAGAAGGTTTCATTTTTCTTTTCCCTGCTGACTGGGGATAGGAATAATATCTGATATTGTGTACCTTGGGGAATTGTAAGGATTAAATGAAAGCTTCTAGTAGAATATGCAGATGTTTAATAAATGATAAACATTTTACCTTCTTTCCTAAGTTTTAAAGTATCTCTATTAGAGAGCAAATGGAAATATATACTTAAAAAGGCCAGTCTTACCTAAGGATATCATCTAGAACTCACAAATATTATGAATAAACCCATTCCCTTTTGCCTGTTCGTTTTTTAACTTAGAATAGAATTAAGAAGTCTAGGCATCCTCACTCATGTCCAGCACAAGAGATCTTTTGAAAGACACTGCATGTAATCAAAGCCCTGAGCTCTTTTCCACACATTTCTATTTTCACTTTCCCCTCATAACAAACTTACAAACTGTTAACATTTCAAGAGCACCTAACAAAATCCCAGGCACAGAGTCAAACATTCAAATGAAGGAATGCTGACTGGTACTCTGATCTATGCTCTTGTGCCCCTTACTGTATACATCAGAAAATTACCACAATTTGGCTGAACTCTGAGTTTACATGATCTAGGTTTCAAGTGTTCCAGTATATTTCAGTATCCCATATAACTTTGTTTTCACAGGTTTTTTTTCAGTTGCAAAGGTCTTCTACAAAACTTCTCAGTTAATGTAGGTAACACTGATGAAACTATTAGTAAACAGTTCCCCGGAATTAGTAAGAAGACTTACCTTACTCTAGTGGAAAACCAATGACAGCAAATAATGAAATATAACACAAGTTAAAAAATGCCTTTCAACACATGCAGCACTGTGATTAGTCATAAAAGTCTGATCAGGTTTAGATGCGATAAAGGATTTTTCATCTCTTTTGAAAATAAAAATTAAAGAAGTTATTTCTTATTCTTCTATACCTAATATATACATATATTTAACTTTTCTATGTAATGCAACATGCAATATTTGCTCATAACCATATGTCAAGGTACATGTAGCTATAGTACTACATTTGGCATAAATGTTGCATATAAAGTATAAATATGAAAGTAATAGTTTAATAACTACCATTAATTTTATTATTTGATTTTTCAATTATTTACATTTTAGAACATACTTATTCCTGAATATATTAAGGAATGGGCTCTTAAAAATACGTAAGTCCTCTATATCAAACAACACAATCAAATTTAATAAAGGATAAATATGCTTTGCAACAAATGTAATATGCTGTTCTCCATAAATCATTTGTGCCAAAAATGTGACAGTATCTTGATAATGAATACATGAGGGAATGGCCATGATGGAACTCATATTATAAAATCTGATAAATGCCTTTAAGACCATAGTTAGCAGCATATTCATTTCCAATTCTCAGCAAATGTGGTAATAATTCACTTTTTAGTAAATCAGTTCACAAAGGCTGACTCTTTACCGAGCAATTTGCTTTCAAGGTACACATGCAAAAATTGGCCCGCTTCATTGTACACATGACAGGTTGTGACTTAGACACGTACACAGGAAATGTGATGTGTGAATGAAATGCAGAGTTGGGTGAGGGAGATTCTTAGGGTAGAAGGATGAGTGCCCGGCAATAAGACAAAGGATTCCCTTTTATCCTAAGAAGAACCCCACCAGCATGGATCTTGTGAGGGATCTGCCCAAATGTATTCAAAAACATTTACTGAAAAACAAATATTCTACACTAGCCAATGAATTCAGAGAAATTAGGTTTCTGATGCTTGATTGTCAATGACTGTGTTAAGCTGCATCACTCAGACTTTACGGATGAGGACTTTTTGTAAGCTAGTGAGGCTGGAAAAAAGTGATCTGTCAATTCAGTTCATCTGTTCTGTGGCAGATTAGCAAGGGCTTATCATCATGAAGTGCTTTTCATGTGCAGGTTTTATTGAAAAACATCATCAGAGTGGGGAGATTACACTCTCAAACAAGCATAAGGCATAAGTGACTTCGCTTGTTAAATGCTAAAACTGTGGTTTTTATCTTTATGGTGTGGGGCTTATTCTGTATATCCATATTTATGAAACCCAAATCCTTCTGGATGGAGATTTTAGAATTAAACCATTAAATTAAAAATATATTCTCTATCTTGCTCATTTAGGATGCACTCCTAAACTCTGAAATATTTTCAAAAGTGCTACATTTTTTTCTCATCAAACTCATGTATCTTCTTGGTTAATATGGGCAGTACTGACGTTAGACTCAAGATACCATGCGTGACCACAGTTTTTCTTTCTAGGAGTTTTTAGCATGTGTCCTTAGTGCACATGCACAAAAGCTAAACTATGGTAATAAAGCTAGATTAGGGCCAATCTTTACTCAGAAAAGAAAATATATTCTAAAAATGTATACCCCCAACCATTGGTTGCAAAAAACATATTAGTTGCCCTATCTGTGGCATTCAATTAGGCAGGGCTTGTATCTCTTGAGATATGCACCTCAGCCTCCTGTTCCCTCCACACTTAAGGAGTTAACATTACTAGTTCCTATAACTAAGTGTTATTATACAAAAGTATAGTTAATTAGGAGGATATTTTGAATTTAATAGGGTTTTATGGGAGTATTCCACCTCTCCATTTCTAAATATACATCTACTGCAGCAAAGTTATAATTAGTAATATTTGTGAATTGTGACATGAACCTTGGCTGGCTTCTTTGTGCTTTACTTGGTTGCAAGACACTTGGAAAAATTATTATATTTTATTTTTCTGAATTATCTGGAACTTCATTTTTAAGCTCATCAAATGAATGAATTAAAGTAACTGTTTTGTAGAGCTACTAAGGGCATATTAACTAGCAAATGCCTTAAAACTTTTTGCGACTCTTCTGAAAATAAGCAGTTTGAAAGAATACAGTGGCATAGAAATATTAAAGCCTAAGACAAGAGCAAAACATCAAAAACATAGTTCTGAAAATATAATTTCTTTGTACCGTATTTTTTAAACAACTCATTGATTGAACTCAGCTTTATGAAGTATTTCTTCTTTCCAAAAAAGAAGGAAAACAAAGTGACTCCTTTAGTTTTAACAAATTTTAACATATTATATAAATACACACACATATTTATATAAATATATAAAATTTTACGGTTACACGTGTAAAGTTATAATTTAAAATTATTCACCAGAAGACTGAATAAAACTCAAGTCATGCAATACTCTGCATGTGTGGCAATGCTCTTTTCTCATTTGAAATGTTTTAGTGCCCTGAGACTTTGAAACAATCATGCAGAATAAGAGCAGACAGGTGCCTACGTGCTAACTTCTTCGAAGTCTTAAAATTCTGGAGATGGAATAAAAGTGAAGTCTTTATAAATACAGATTATTGCTCCAGAAGAATACCAGAAATGCTAGGTTTCTGGTATCTTATATAATCTGACCTTGATTCTTGTAATAATATCATGATTCTGGTTACTGCTTATAAAAATTAATACCAACAGCAGGTATACCAGAAGGTTCCCTGGGGAGCTGTGTGGTGAGAACCTCTGAGGCAGCAGGTCAACTCTGTTCTGCTCCCAAATTGTAAAGGGGTTATTTTACACCAGGGAGTATATTTGTACTTCTGACCCCACCTACTCTTTAATCTTAGTACACGGGAGGGAACTGTGGTGATAATATGCCTTTGAAATCCAAAATGGGTAACTGCAATTGCTTGGTTGGATGGGGGGATAAGAAATATCCTTTCAAACACATGACATGTTAACAATTGTCGTATCTACCCAAGGTCAGTATTAGCATCCTGCCTTCTATTGAGGACTGTCAAGCTTTGAACTTTCCATAAAAGTTGGTAATGCTTTGTCAGGCACAGGAAGCCCCATTAATGTAAACTGTCTTGGCAAGAGACTTGAAAGATAAAAACTGGTTATTGACTCTAAATTTGATTCTCAACCATTTTATTAGAATGAACTGAGGTGCTTTTAAAAAAGACCGATGCTCAGGTCTCACAGAAGGTCAATTTAAAGCAACTAACCCGTAGGTATGGGCATGGACATTGGGACACTCATTGATGCTTCCAAAAGCTCCTAAGTAATTCTGATGTTCAATCAGATTGAGAAGCGCTGCTCTGAAAGGAAAGTAGCCAGAGCATAATGGCTAGAGGGTTGGGTTTTGGTCTGTCTGGATCTCGCTCTCTCTGAACTTACCATACATCATTCGTTTTAGAGCCCAGGTTAGTCTATTCTCCTGGAATAATGCAGTCTGAGGAAATCAAACTCTAAGTAAAACATCAGCCTCATAATATAGATTCAAGTGAGTCTGGACTGTTACTTTAAACTTCAACTTTATCTTATGGAGGCAGAGCCCAGCAAGTTGTCCAAAGCAGCAGAGCGCACAGTGGGAGCTTGTGTAGGAACCGGGTTGCTCTTGGATTTGGGGATTGACATGGATGCCATGCAAGCAGGTGCCTCAGTGAAAACTAAGACGAGGGCTAACTCAAGACTGAAAGATTCAGCTCATGGCTATGATTGAAAGAAAACAAATCTGGTAGGTTTCCTACCAATTAATCACTTAAATTTGCTTTCAAAATGACTGAAATCAGCCAAGGGACTGATTTCGTTTTCGATCTGGTAAACAGAATGAACATTTGAACCTATCTACCGAGAAGATTCGCCTCTCCTTGCCAACCACTTGGAGCCATCAGTCCGAACCCGTCGAGACATAAGCATTCCAGTTCTACAGGAACTAGATTGTTAGAGAAAAAGCAAGTCATCTCACTGTGGAACAGTCAACCCAGTTAGGTGAGAGCGCTGACAACTTTATTCTATGGGAAAAACCATGGGGAACACCCTTCATTTCTTAGGTGCTGGGATCGGTCACGAGGAATCTGAAACCACAAATTCTTTCTTCTCGTTTTGACCATGTCATTAAATGGAAGAATGCCCCAGGCATCTGTTGCTAGGACAGGTGTTTGTAATTGGGCACATGTCCTAGTGATACTCTGTACATAGACCAGTACAGATCCTTTTTCTTTTCAGGATGTCATTCCATTTTATAAGGCAACTCAGATCTGGTAGTAGGCATTGTTTCCCATTTACCTGGAGACTTCTGTTCGATGCAATTTAATTAATATTGTCAAACCCTTAAATAAACCTTTGCTTATTGAAGTTTTCTAAGTTATATTAAATTATATTTGGGGCTTTGTTATTTCACTGTTGACTAGAGCTGTAGTTTGCAATTGTGGAAGACTATAAGCCAAAGTGGTCCCATGGGGGTTTCTCATCAGGGACAGTTCTTACTGAATTAAGGAGCATGCCATATCAAAGAAATTTCAAACCTTTCTGAAATGGACATGAGATGCTATGTATCAGATACTCACAGGACGACCTCCACATGGTCCAAAGCCCATTGATCATGACCTGTTCCATTGTGGCGTGGCTGCCACCAGCGCAATAAAACTCCTTTCATCCGTGCCTCCCTGGGTCACAGATAGAAGGACAGAGAGATTAAACACTAGAACACAGAGAACTTTCTGGTAGGTGACTTCCAGACTTCAACTACAATAGTCTAATCTTAATCAACATAACTTTGGGTATGGAATTTAGATTTGCTCAGGTCATAGTATTCTCCTAAGCAGCATCAAGTGTTATTGGCTACTCAAGGATTTGCAATCCTTCTACATGTCTCTCCCTTCTTCCCCTTGCTCCACTAGTACCTGGAAGAGTCACATCTTTAGTCAACAAATGTGACGTGCCTTCTATGTGACGGGCACCGTACTAGACGCTGGGGTACCATGCCAGGCAAAACTGACTAAGCTGCCTATCCTCAGCAAATTTTTAAACCGGTGTACCCAGCAGAAGATTAAAAATGTTGTTTCCTAAACGACTAGAAACACTGGTTACTGGGAGGGAAATATGCAAACACACCCTTGTATTTAATTGCTTTTCTCTCTTCCCTCTCGACCTTATCCTGGCTCCCAGTTGTGCCTGTTGTCCTAATAGAAAACGGTAACACAACTCTGGAGATCTGGATTAGTCTTGGTTCTGCCACCACCTACTTTTGCGGCGCTGGTTCAGTAACTTCACCAAACTCTGTTTATTGTTAGGATCATGTGTGACATCATGCTTTTGCTCTCTGACCGCTTACAGGGGGACGTTGTAGGACACCCTCTGAGCCTGTGTGAAGTCCTTAGGCTGGTGCTGCGCGATGACGTGCCAGGTGATCCCGTTGTTGACACTGTACTGCAGCAGCACGGCCTTGTCCACGGAGTGGGGGCCACTCAGGTCGCTGTTGCAGCTGTCTGTCTGCGATGTACTCCCAATTTGCAAAACAAACATGATTTTGCTGAACAAACACAGGGGAAACCACGTGTAAACAAAAGTCAGGAAGTATTCAAGGAGTTATACGTTCTACTTTTTTATCTTTCTCGTTCCTAAAGTCCATAATTTTCATGTTCATAATATAGTAAAAATAGAAGCATCCAGTCTTATGACTAAGTCACATAAATAACAAAATTTATTGAACTTATCTTTTACATCATACATATGAAAAATAAGCCCAGAAGGCTGGTGTTCTACACAGTGAAAATTTTGACTTTCAAAGATCTTTTTTCTTCTTATGATATTAGAAATCTTGTTAGAGTATTTCTCCTGAAACACCTTCTGTTCTCTGCAAAGTGATATGGGCCAAATAGGCAGCTGAGGACATGGAGAGGACAAGAAATAAAACCACAGTATTTATGCTACATGCTTTTTACAAATAGCTTCAAGCTGGACAGAATCTGGACAAGGATAAATCATCATGTTTATTTTAGGAAAGGATGTCTGGAGATCAGAGCAGAGGGAAAACTGAATTAGACGCACAGGCTCTGGACAATATCTGCTATCGTGTTTGACGTGTCCTTTTGTTTTTCACAGGCATCCTTGCCCTTAGAAGATACAGTTTTTAAACATAGGAAATCTATCCTCGTAAGATTCCTAGTGATTAACAGGTGGTCAAATAAAGAGCCTGACTTAAACTGGTAAATGCATTATTTAAATGCATTAATTAATTTAAAGCAAAGTTACTTGCCTGACATGGTGTGCAATCATTAACTAAGTGGCTAGTTGTAGCTATATACGGGGTCAAGGAAGACATCAGGTTGATCTAGATGATGCACATCTCTTTGGTAGGAAAAAAATTGGGGGTGGGTGGACACAACAACTTCTGACGTCTATGGTTAGTTATATGGTTACTCTACAGGAATTAATTTTTTAATATTTTTATTGTTTATCATACTGAAGGCCCCCCAACCTGCCTTTCTGCCTCTGAAAATACATTACTAATATTAAGCTTCAAGTAAACATCTACATTCCAACTAACCCAACATTTAATTCTCAAAAATACTCACGCACTTTTCAGCATTCAGTGAGTAGTCTAGTATTTTGCAACCTTTATAAAGCCTTGGAATCTCTTCTTGAATTACACAGACAATAAGCTGTTTTTGTTCTGGCTAAGGTGGTAGAGCTGGGAAGGGCAGGTGGGGAAGGAACCCTCTTGGGTCTCTTTTTCTCTGTCCTCTCTATTCTGCATTACCGTGCAGCTCATAAAGCATGTGAACTTTTAAAGTTCCCAGCCATCCAGCCATCGGTCCTCCACTTCCTTTTATAGCTACATATGCTAAATACAGGAATATGTATGTTTGCATTACTACGAATCTTCTTCACATTCACATTTATATTTACATGCTTGCATATGTTCCATATTAAATTATCTATATAGATTATTCATAACCAATTATTTATTTTTGCCAACTTTATTGAGATACAACTGGCCTCTAACACTGTATAAGTTCACGATGTTCAACATGTTGATGTGATACACTTATCCATTTCTTATATTTGGCCATTTCTCCAGGCTTATGCCTATGTTACCAACACTCAGCCAGTGTGTGTGAAGAGATACAAGGTAATTCTACACTCAATTTAAGCAAAGCATAATTCTGAGTTGTGAAAACATATAATGCTTTTTCATACCAAATTCAGATGATATTTAGGTTTCCACTGCTTAGTGGCACCTGTGCCATAAAGTTCATGATCATGGCTGACAGCAGACAATGAGGCGCCTGTGACTGATTCTACGTCTGGACTACAACCTGGGAGTTGTATTACCTTGCTCGAGTGAGATCCAGAGGTTTGGTGGCAGCTTGCCTTACTTGACAGCCGTTAAAATAGAGTGAGTCTCCATGGGCATAGGGTGCCAGCTGCCCACAGCCACTTCCTATCACTCCACCTTGAATAGTCTCCCAGTTTGCCTCAGTGACTCTTGCGGACTCAAAATTATCTTTAATATAACTGGGAAGATCATGACTGAAAACAGAGCAATCATCTCCTAGAGGGAAAGGAAGAGTTGCAAAAATTAGCTGGAACAAGCAGAATCAACAAAGATTAAGAACAAGCATTCAATTTCAGATTTAATCCAATCAATTTCAGATTTATTGTAAGAATGACAAAATACCAAGCAGATATAGACTCCCAGAAATACATGTTTCTCTTTTATTTCAGTTGACTTGTGTTGCTGAAAAATACCATTATCTTTGAGTCAATGTTTACTAAAATATGTAGGTGCTAATGTGCTTATTTCTTGTATAAGCCCATTGTTAAAAAACTACAGCATCTGGTTGGGCCTGTGTTTACCAATGACATATCTCCAGAGGGTGATCTCACCCCGGCATTAGAGACAACCTAATTTCTGGTCCCCTAGCGTGATTTTGTAGCCGAAAATAAGTCATGTTCTTGTTCTCCTTCTAGCTCTTATATTTGATGATTCTTGACAGCAGAGTCTATATTTTATTCATTGTTGGATCCCAGCACCTAGCACAATATTGAGCACATATAAAATATTCCATCATGAAGCTGGGATAAATACATGAATAAAAAACTGGAAGTGTCTCTCAGAGACCACAGATCTGAAATATGGGCATTTAAGGAAGGTGCTACTTTAGCTAATGTGTATGTCTTCGCATTTCTCCTTCATTGCAACAGCACGACTTTTCTCAACGTGTACAACAGTTCAAAATCAAAAGGTCATAGCTCTGTTGGATCAGAGAAGAGGGCAAATTCCAGACACCTAGGACTCCTTGTGAGACATCTGATTTGTTCATTTGCCTAAAGTTCAAATTCTCCAGCTAATCTACAAACAGACCCAGTTGGTCTCAGCGGTAATGAGACCAGGGGAAAAAGATGGTGGCTAAGTCATTTCTAACCTCAGAGATGTGCAGCGGTCTACATTTACCATACTCATTTCACTTGGAGGCAAGGAAGTAGTATCCACCAAGAAATCTAAATGGATTCTACGCAATTCAAATCTATGGGGTCTTCCACTGTACCCTTGGGGAAGCTATATAATTTGGTCCTCTTTGGATAACTCTCTCAGCTCTGAGAGACAGCAAGGCTGACTGGAAAGGACAACTTGAGTTCTGGTCTTCTTACTGACATGTACTTGCTATGTGACCTCAGGCAAGTCACTTAACCTCCCTGAGCCTCAGTTTCTTTACCTGTAAAGTGGGAATAATGATATTAACCATAGCTAATTTATGGGGACTATCATAAATACTAAATGACTCTGCTGAATGTATTGGTGGATACTGTGTAAATGGTAAAGGATGAGGCAGTGCAAGGATTCACTCAGAAAAGATTTACTGTGCATTGCTATTAGGCTCCAAGGGTATAATGGTAATTGGATAGAGTGAACTTCGTAACATAGAGGCTGAAACCTATGAGAAACATTGCATCAAAAGAAAGCAGGGCTGCAGGCCTTCCAACAGGCTGACATAGCAAGCTCCTGTTAGGAGTTGACTGAATACTCTGCCCCCAATACACAGTTAGCCTCTGGAAATTCAAGCAGTAAAAGTATATTTTTTTGAGTCATGAAGGTTTTTTCGTATGTGACAGAGTGACCTGGGAAACAGAACATCTTGAATTGTCGGCTCCATCTTGGGAGGACAGTGGCTGCTCCTTTCCCGGTCCAGGGAGAAGGAATATTGGTCCAGTATCTAGGGACAGGCAGCCAGGCCAGGCAGAAGAGAGGTCCAGAGTGGAAATCAAGTGTGAAAGGTAGGGGTTGGAGCAGGGAGTTATATGGAAGTTGGAGAATGTGAGGTACCATAGAATATCCTGGGAGGATAAAATCTGCATTTTTAAAAATTCAAGGAACATAGCATAAAATTAACCTTGGTAATTCATGCCAGAGGTAAATATCTATGTGATCAAAGAGTGTATCATCTATCTCAAATCCCTCAGGCCAGAGTTTCTATCCATTTCCTAGCAGCCTTTGCACACATGTTGAGATGAGAACTCCATGGTCTCCTGTGTCAAGAACGACAAAATGGGATTCTCACCTTGGAAACTTTCATCGCAGATGCAGATGGCGCCGGTGGTGCAGTACCCGTGCCCACTGCAGAGCTTGGGGCAAGCCTCTCCGATGTACACGTGGTCAATTGCCCAGCTCTGCTTCTCCGTTTCTTCGCCCTTCTGGATCCAGCGAAACTGGGTTGCACTGAAAGTCCCACAAAGAGCAGAAGGGATCCAGGAGGCTGTTATTTTCCACGGCTACGTCCAGCATCCAGCCTCTGGGAATGGGGGCTATTTCTAAGAAAAGGGCTTCCCAAACTTCTCCCCGAAGCATCCGATTGGTGGAGGTGAGTGGTGTACCCCTCACATTCTAGGAGTATATACCCCAAAAGCCCTGAAAATTTTACGTGAATTTCCTATTCTGTTCCATAATAAACCTATTTTTCCTGTAGCGGTGTATCATTTTCAAATCTTTGAGGAAAATAAATGCTGCTCTAGGAAGACTGTGCTCCATTATATTTACCCTGCAGCTTTGCGTAACCCAACCAGCCTGGCAGAACCCAGAGGGCACTGATTCTGCGAGGAGCAGCACAGCCTTTGGGGGCACAGAACACCGGGGCAGATACGGTGCCAAGTCCAAGTCTCTGGGCATTTGTGACTCTGGGCCTGTGATTGAGTTTGGTGTGTGCTGTGGTATTTAATCAAAAGAAAATCTGACGTGTCTGAATCATTTACCGACAAGATCCTATTTCTTCTTGGGACATGCAATTGCCATTTAGGGGCATGAGTTGGTGAGAGGAGGGGGAGATGAGGGGAAAGGGTACTAGGGCTGCAACTAAAAGTCTAGCCTCATTTTATCAGTTGCTCTCGCCTCACTGTATGTGCTCTGCCGAGACAGGCAGATGATTCCACCAAGTTGACCTTAGTATGCAACCTACCTGGAGGAGACATGGTCAGGCAGCTGGATGGTGATTCTCTTCCAGCTGGAGCTGTTGACAGCATTGTAGATGGTGGCTTCATGGAACTGGAAGGGGGAACAGCCAATGCTGTTTGAAGAGGAAGGAAGGCATTGGGTCTGAACGAGCTGCCAGGAGTCGGACCTGCAGAAACCAAAAAGGCTGCATTAGACAGCTCTTCAGAGAAGTACATGACCTGTCTTATGTCAAGGGAATGCTTTAGGGCTGGGTTAAATTAAGACATTTTAATGTAACTTTCCTATTTCCTATATATATTTATAATTACAGATAATAAAAAGAAAAATTGAAAACTATCTCATATGAGATAGATCCTACCTCTTTTCAGGCACATTAATATATTCACAGATGACAGAATAAAATGATGGCAGGAACAGAGTGGCATTCTAGCGACTTCCTCCCACTGATATTGTTATAAGAACTACACCTGGAGTCGACTGACAAAGTTCTCTATCTACCCAAACTTTCTCACTATAATTCATTTTTCAAAGTGGTGGTGAGAGGCAGGCCTGCCAGCACCAACAAGGCAAACTTCCTCTGTCAGACTGATGCTCAGTACTGCTACTATGCTTTAGGAGGTGTGACTGTAGCTAGAGCATGTTCAGACCTTTCATTGATCTATATTTTTATTAGGGCTGGTTGAGAACAAGCAACGTGAATAAAAGAGGGTTCTACTTTGAGGACAAACTTAGTGTCTTACTTAACTTACAATGTAAAGTTTGTTGGCTGCTGCGTAATATAACATTGATTTTTCTTGGTTTGAAGGAAAAATGTGAAAATAAGATACGTGTGTGAATTTTATACAAATGACATTTTTACATGTATACACAGGAACTGCCACTTTTAACACATAAGAATGCTCCCCTGTAAGCAGCTGCCTTAAAAACAGACAAACATTTGAATTGTATATTCTTGTTTGGAGGAAATGTAAAACATTGTTTCACAAACCTTGCATCCTTAGTATACTCCAACATTACGGAATGAAGGTCACCACAAGAAGTAGCTTCACAACCCACCACAATCTAAAACAAGCAAACAATTGATATGTGTCAGGCTAGATTACATAATACCTCTCATTAATTAGAAATCCCATCTCTGTTCATTATGACTCTGAAAAGTAATCAAGAAGTATTCAGAGAAGCTTTTACAGAGCAGCCTGCCAGGACACCAAGAACACATTCTTTTGAGCTTTGTTAAAGTCATACCATTTTGCAAGGAGACGAGAATTAAGGTTAAAGATATACTATTTCTATTTACTTAATTAGTATAACATATTAATCATAAATTTGGGGAAGATAAATTGGTCAAAAGGAAAGCAGTAGTTGGAGAATTAAAGGAAAGAAACAAAGTATCATTGGTTCAAAACATTTTCATTGATATCCTATCTTCATTGATGCTACCATTAAATTTTTATTTGTAATTAAAAATAGCAATTTTTAATTACTTAAATTTATTCCTAGTCTTTTTCCATTTCCATGTGAATAAAAGCATTCCATATTATGTGCAATTAAATGCTTGAATCATCAATAATGCATAAATGCTAGAAAAATTTGGTGATTCAAATTTAAGTTCTAATCATCTACTCAGTAAGTCCTATTTCAGTGCTGATAGTAGGGAAGGTTAATGCTAAAAACTTTAGACTATACGCTTATTCATAAAACAACCCTGGTTTCAGAGATACAATACAAAGTATATTCCAATAGTGGAAATGGAAACCAGAACCCATACAAATAAAATGCTGTGGTGCTTCACAGGAAGTAGAGATTGAATCTTATTAAGTAGGTTAGAAAATAGTTCATCAGAAGTGGGAGATCTAAATTATTCCAATTACAAAAAGAAAAGATAATTGTGTGATGTGATAGAGGTGCTAATTATCACTATTGTGGCAATCATATTCCAATATATAAATGTATCAAATCAACATGTTGTATACCCTAAATTTACACAATGCTATATGTCAAATATATTTCAATTAAAAAAATAGAAAAGAATTCATCAGGTAGAGTGTATGTGAACTGTCCCTGAAGAATGGGAAGAGTCTGAGAGGTAGAGAGAGACAGGAGAAAGATATTTGGGTGGGAAAGCACTGTGGCATGTCTGGAGTGCAGCGTGTGGTGTGTTTTGGTCTAAGTGTAGAGTATGTGGAATATTGGTGGAGGAGGTTGGAAAGATTGGTTGAGTTTGACAGACCATGAGTTGCAGTCAAAGGTGTTTGATCTTAATTTGGTAGGCAGTGGGGCGTCATTAAGGGTTAATGAACAGGGGAATGATGGGCTCAAAGCTGTGCTTTGTAAGGATCAATCTGACTGTGCTGTTGAAGACAGGTGGGAGTGGAGAGAGATTAGAAAGGAAAGGACTACTCAATGGCCTACTCATTTAATTAGGGCCAGAATAAAGGTGGTAATAGTGCAAACAGAGGAGATGGGATGGGTGCCAGGAACACTGGGAGTTAGAATTTAAAGGACGTAGTAACTGATTAGATGTGAAAAGTGAAAAGTCAAAGACTAAATTAAAATTTAGAGCCAGTGAATAGGTGACAGGCAGTGCTATCAAGAGAAATAGGAAAATCAGAAAGAGAAGTGGGCATGGGGCAGGAAGATATGAAGTTCACCGTTAGACATGTTGAGTTGAGGTGCCAGTAAGGCAGAGGTGTAGAAATGTACACAGGCTATTAAAAGTACTGAATTGGCTGCTGATGGGCCAGTCAAGGTTGGATATGCAGATTTGCGAGTTGCTCTTAAAGGTGTGATATTTGAAGCCAGAGGATGAATGAAGTTTCCAAAGGTGAGAATGTCTGTGAAGAGAGAAGAAAGCCAGGGAGAAGTACTAAGAAATGCTGATATTTACCAGGTTGAGGGAAGAAGAGGAACCAAAAAGGAGACAGACGTGGATATCAAGAAGGTAAGAGGAGAAGCAGCAGAGAACCCAGAAGCCAATAGCAAAGAGAATTTCACGAGCTGGAGAAGACAAGGAAAAGAGTGCCAAATAGTACAAAGAAAAGGAAAAACGAGGAATGGGTGAAAGCTGAAAGCTGTTATGGATATGGTGTTTAGAAAGTCTAGGGTGACTTTATTTTTTAATTTTTTTAACTTTTTATTTTATATTGGAGTGTAGCCGATTAACAATGTTGTGACAGTTTCAGGCACACAGCAAAGCAACTCAGCCACACATACACAGGTAACCATTCTATGGTGACTGTAAAAATGCAGATTTAGTGACACTTTAATCATGAAATTTCTGGGGACAAGCTTTTTTTTTTTTATGAAACAAATTGACTTGGCTAGAGAAAATTTCAGTCTCTTCAGTTCTGGGTTGATAGAAGAAGCAAAAGAGGAGGTCCCAACCAACTTAATCAAAAAATGCTCTGATGTGAGCCTGGTAGAGGGAAAGCCTTAAGGGACGTGGCTTGGAATTAGGGGTGGTATAACACTGGACATGACCTTGAGCATCCTTCATGTCACTAAGTTAAAGACAGTCCTGAGGGAGTGGTAGCATTTGGGGGGCTTGCCTCACCACCCTACAGTCTCTGAAGGAGAGTTTAACACAGAGCTGAGGAAACCAGAAAATTTGTTTGTTTTTTCAACGTATCTCTAGGAATTTTTCATCTTGCAAAACTGAAACCCTATACATAATAAGTCCTGATTTTCCCCTTCTCCCAGCTGTGAATACATTTTTATTATACTGATAAGGATTCTTACTATTAATTGTGATTATAGCACATCTTTTTAAATAAGGGTATTAGAACTGATCTGTCTCTTTAAAAAGATCTAGTAATAAACTGCATTTCTGTAATGCCCCTTTTTAGTGTGTTCTTCAGTGAGAAAGACATTAATTGATATTGCTTTATCTTTCTCTCTAATTGTCTATTAATTACCTCCTATGCCTTCCCTTCCATTCTTCTATATGAATAAAATATGCAATTTTAAGAAGTGAGAGTCCTTTTCAAATCTTTGAGGATTTGGGAAGTTCCAATTGGGCTAATGTACAGGTTCGTTTTTGGAAGTCAGAGACAAAAGAAAAATGGAAAGACATAATGAAAAAGGATAGATAAAGAAACAAAGTGGGCCTTCCCTGGTGGCAAAGTGGTTGAGAGTCTGCCTGCCGATGCAGGGGACACGGGTTTGTGACCCGGTCCGGGAAGATCCCACATGCCTTGGAGCGGCTGGGCCCGTGAGCCATGGCCACTGAGCCTGCGCGTCTGGAGCCTGTGCTCCACAGCGGGAGAGGCCACAACAGTGAGAGGCTCGCGTACGGCAAAAAAAAAAAAAAAAAAAGAAAGCAAAGTGGCTTGATGTATGAAATAGGCATAAAGAGAAAGTGGTACAGAAATGGAGGAGAGAGACTGACAGAAAGGGGGGACAGAGACAAAGAAACTAATAGGCAGATGTGCCTATTTGAGCTTTTTATTTCCAAGTTTGGAAAAGTGAACTCAAGATTACATATCTGAGATACAATACAGTTACATTTCTTGCCACGTCCCAATATACTTAGATTTTAACCTGTGTTCAAATAATCCTACAAGATAAAGGTCTTTGTGAAAGATAACTTCTTTTATTGATAAAGTCTCTTTTAATGAATGAAATCAATCATTTCCTTGGAGTTGTTCAAATAAGTATTCTCTCTATACCCCCTCCCCCAAATGTAATGCAGACTCTGGAAGAGCTGCTTCCCCTTACTTTAAACTGCATCATGTATCCTGGCTGTATGATGAGTTCTCTGGAGGAGAGAGCATTGTGAGTCTTGTCCTTCTTTTTATTTGGCCAGTAGAGGTGGAAGGATGGATTGCCACAGAATCCTGCTGTCCTCACTGCATTAGGGTAAAAACTCCAGTTTTCTTCATGGGAAGTGCCTTCTGTTAAGGTAAATTGGAAGCAATATGGCATGTTATTCTCTTGAATTAATTGGTTTAGTGTTGAACTACCTGAATGTCTATGCTCTAGCTCTTTGCTTACTCTTTAAGATTGACTTTTATTTTATTTAACTGGTATAATATACAAATCCAAGATGAGAAATCACATCTAGAAAAGATTATTAAATGCTAGGACAATGATTACTCAACTTTTAAAATGTAATTGCTAGACCGGTAACTTTCACCACTACAAAATTTTTCCTGGTATACTTTCAAACCAATACAATGTGTATCTCTGCACAGAAATTCCTAAAGAAACAGAAATTATTTTGGGCTACTGAAATTTCAAATTATACTTAGAGTGAGACATTTTGTCTTTAATGAGATTTATTAAAGTCTTAGTTGACATTTCAACATAAATTCTTAGTTGACATTTCAACAAGCAGCCAACCTTGAAGATGTATAAATTATTGGGCAAAATAATAGCTAACATTCGTTGATCAGTAAATATGTGCTAGGAACTCATCTAAAGGCTTTTCATATAGTAACTCATGTAAAGACATAATCAGACAAAAGACTCACAGGAAAGATTGTTCAATGTGTTGTTTCTTACCATCATCAAAAGTGTCCACCAGTTGACTGGGATTGATTTCTGCTCCGCCAATCAAAATGTTGTCTAGTGCCCACTGAGCACGCTCTACCCCGGAGACCACAAGTCCATTGCTGATCACAAAAGGCTGCCACCAGCGAAGTCGAGTTGTGTTGGTGAGGGCATCCTCGGGAAGAAGGATGTAGTCGTGTCTGACAGAAATGTATTTCTGATAATCCATCTCATGGAGCAAAGTCCAAGTAATTCCTATAAAGCAAATACACCAAAAAAGTAACATATCTGGAAAAAACACCACAAACCACCAGTATACTGCAGTTACCGTAAATTTCCCAAAGAAATCTTCAGCCAGATAATGAGAACTGATTTCACTGACTTTAATATAAGTGTTCCCCACATATACATATTGCTTCAAAATGAGGCTGATGATATAAGGGGAAGAAGGGTATTTAGAAATACTTGGCCACAAATAGAAACACTTAAGTAAAAATTATATACTTTCTGCTTCTAAAATTTTGTTCTCGATTCCTATATGCATTATTTCTCATAAATAATGAGAAACACCCATGTTTTGCATGTTTCTGGACAAGAACTCCTAGCATTTTTAAATATAGCTATTATAATTCTATGCAATTTGTGATTTGTTGGACGAATATGAAGCTTCTGTCATCAACTGATAAGAGAGTAGGTGGAATGTTTATGTTACTTAAGAAAACACTTTTTGAATACCCTAAAATACTTCGGGGTCATCTATTTATCTGCCAGTTATTAAGAATGATACCTATCTGCTAAAGCTGATTTTCTAAAGACCTCATGGTACTACTGGCCTGGTTTCAGCTACTTCAAAATAATGAAACAGAATCTTGTTAAAAGTGTGACAGACTCACGAATTGACTATCTTTTTTCACAACTAATGACGTTTTCTTGTAGCTCTTCTATAGCATTTATTACATGCTTGTTCACACAAAAGCTTTTTAAAACACTTTAAAATGTTTTTAAAATTATCTTTTACTTGGAAGACCAAGCAAAAATTTATTTCTTAATTGTATCATTTATAATCAAGCTTCAGCTAAGCATCGTGATTATTTTCTTTATTCATAAAGTTTGGAGTTTATTTTTTTTAATGTGATTTCTCTCTTGTCCCTTTTTGGGTAGATTTTGTATAACACAGAAGTCACACATATATAGAACGTGTAATGCAACTAAGGTCTGTAGCTTTCTCTTTGTGGCTTTCACTATTTGCACTGCCAGGTCAGCAAAGCTTTGCAGGGACTCTGCTGAGGGGCACTGGATGGAATGTGGCAATCTGCTCCAGGGCGTGGCTTTCACCCCCAAAACGTGCCTCCATTGGTAGAGTAGTCCAACAGCACGCCTTCCTTCCGGCAGATGGGCCGATGGCAGGAGGTCATGTTATTCTCACTACCGATGCGCCCCCAGTATTGCAGGAATCTGAACGCAAGCACATATTATCCGTCAGAACAGTTAATTAGAACAAATCGTCTACTCAAGTCCTGGATAACAGCGTCTTCCACACGCGTTCTGGTTCGGGGGCCAGCTTACTAAGTTGTGACAAAAATAACAAAAAATTGACTTACTTTGCCCCTCTGAGATCTAAATCTTGGGTAATAGCTTGTCTCACTGTGGATCCCCCAAAATAGAGTGCAGTGTCCTCTGCAAGAATCCCACACTCAGTACAAGTACTTCCACCTTCCAAGGACATCCATAAATCAGGCTTGATTTCTTCACTGTCAAAGCGTTCCTTCAGGAAAGTCTGGAAAAAATTAAGTGGCATGTATTTAAAAATAACAATTTTAAAGAATAATTATGGAATAGTTAAGACAATACAGAATTACATCTTGGACTTGAAAAGAATTAGAGCTGATTTCAAATGCTTTTCCAAAAGATATTAAAAGAAACCCAACAGGATACATCCATAGTATTCTTTTCCATCATATATTGAAGATCATTTAAACT
Organism: Stenella coeruleoalba; assembly: GCF_951394435.1. NCBI lineage: Eukaryota > Metazoa > Chordata > Mammalia > Artiodactyla > Delphinidae > Stenella > Stenella coeruleoalba. Next base: position 19,481,232 of record NC_137155.1, on the reverse strand, counting down.
GCTTAAATAATGTTTAATAATTGGAATTTAAAATCTAGAATCTTAAAATAAAACAATTGTAAAGTTGAGTATAGTAATACTCCTACATGCTTCCTCCAGGGGCTTTAACGTTACCTTCAGAGTGTGAGTCAAGTAGCAATTTGGCCCAGAGTATCCCGGATCACAGATGCACTGTTCCTTTAAGCAGTCCCCATGGCCTCTGCAGTTGTCCAAGCATTCAGGGCCCAGGTAGAAATTGTCAATTGCCCACTGAGTATCTGAGTGCTTCTGATAGAACCTAAACCTTACAGGACTATTGGCAACACAAGAGCAAAGGAGTGAAGAACAAAAGTTAACTTTACTCAGGTCCATTTTCCTGCGTGTATATTCAGCAGTCAAGAGAAAAAACATTTAAATCATTCTGACAAGATGAAATGGGTTAATAAAAGATGTCTTCAGAGTACCACTATCTTTCTAGAAATGCAAGTTTAAAGCCAGTTCAATTTACCTTTCAAAATACGTGACTAAACTTGTAAAAAAAAACCCCACCAAAACCACAGTGGAATCTCTATTTCAAGCAAAAGGAACATTTAAAAATGCAAATCCGTAACTATCATAAATCAGGTGGCTTATGAACTGGAGTCCAGTGGCTGTGACACAATTTCGATTCATTAATCGTATTCCTGAAATTGTACAGAAGGTGAATCAATACTTTGACAGAGCCTTGTCAGCATACACACGGCCCTCAGGTGGTTGGGAAACAGCAACTCCTGAATTCCTCAAAGATAATGAATATTCTCAGAGTAACTGTGCTAATTAGAAGACAATTTTGAAAGGGTTATATATTAAACGAAGATTTCCCTGAGATTTCAATTTCATCATTGCTCTTCTCTGTCTTCTGGGGGAAATACAAGCCTCATAATTAACCTTATATTAAAATATGCCACCTTATTTTGGTGGAAAGAGTTCACAGTGCATGAGGGAACATTCTGGGACGATATGAATGTTCTGTATCTTGTTTCATGTGGTGGTTACGTGGGTTATACAATGGGAAGAACTCACTGTGAGGAACAATTAAAATGTGTTCATTTTACTGAATGTAGATTATACTTCATTATAAAAAACAGAGTAAAGATAGGAGGGGGAAACGAGGAAGTGAGGTTGTGGTGGCTCGCCAGCATCCCTTTCAGCACAGATGAGTCATATGAGATAATCACTGTAATATAAGGCCCCTCACTATTGACGGAGTCAGGAACGGGCATTCTTGAACTAATTTGTACCAACGGGATGCAAGGAGGCACTTGCTCCAGCTCTGTTAGAAAGAAAAGCGACTCTCTCTCTCTCTCTCCCATTGGACACAGGTAAGGATACACTGTGCTCCAGCTTTCTGGAAGTCATCTATGTTCACGAGGAGAACCAGCCTGAAGACTGAGTGTGACATCCGTGTGTGGACAGTGGAGCGAAGAGTAAGAGTAAGAAATAACAATGTCCTTGAAGTCACTGTTGAGCTTGTCAATCAACCAATCCTAGAGTCCACTTATCTTTGGGTTTTTTTTCATTATAGATATAATACATTTCATCTTCAATTGAGCCAAATTTAATTTGAATTTGAATGGAGTTTTCTGTTACCTGCAGCTGAAAGTATCCTGATTGTTTTCTAGCATGTTAATTGACTAAGCCCTTTAGATTTGTAGCAGAAAACTGTGAGTGGTCATGTAATAAATGATCTCTAAGGGACTTTTTTTTTTTTTTTTTTTGCCATGTGTATTCAAAGGATCTATATGTTCTGGTCCTATATCCTAACTCTGTTTTACAAGAAGGATCTTCATTTAGCCAGAAACTGTGATTCATATGGTAGAAGTATACCTGTCATCTTCATTAATGTATCTTTCCCCCTAATTTTATAGTTGAAGGGAAATTTTTAAAAAATATGTATTTATTTATTTATTTGGCTGCACCGGGTCTTAGTTGCAGCATGTGGCATCTTTGGAAATTTTTTGTAATTGCCTAAATTAACTTATCCACATACTTTTCAAAAAACAGTTTAATCATCTTGGCTCACTACTGCTCCAGGCTAATTACTTTTCACCGCAGGTGCAGAAATTAATGCTTTGATAAGAAAAAAATGAAACCTACCTACAAACTGCATTTGCACAAATAGCATGATGAGTTAGGTTTTGTTCTTGGCTCTATCATGGATTGACAAGGCAGTAATGTGGAAAGCATATGATGTACAGTGGACCACAATTTACAAGGTGCATAAGGTAGCATACGTGTTTTCAACTGGCTCCAAGGCCATCACTATTGCTCTGTCCCCATTTTCAGACACTGAGGTATGGAAAATGGAAGGGCCTGTCAAGGTCTATCTTGACAAGTCTGAGGATTACAATTTGAGGTCTCCTTAAATTAGCTCATCATGGAGGTCACCAGTTAGAGAACCTTTAGAGTTAGGGAGGAAGAGAGCATTTCATCCACAATTACACAATACTTTCAGGCTGACCACAGTGTCCCTAAACCTATGTCTACTGCTTGGAACTAGGCCTTATTTTAATCTTCTACTTACTTTCCAACTAAACTTTCAGGAAGTGGGTAGGTGATCCTTTTCCATCCTTTAGTTGGAAAGAATACAGATGGCTGAGAAACACTTCCAGAGCATTTTGGGTCTGCAGGTAGGCACTGAGGGACCAGATAACTCCAGCTCACACCAAAGTCAGTAGAGTACTGCACATGAATTTGATTCTGGGTGACTTTTTCAGATACTTTACATCCAACAGAGATCTAACAAACGGAAATGCAAGATTATTGAGGTATTAAAACCATATTACATGTTTCTGCTCTAAAGACTTGGTAGCAAGAAAGTTGCCGATCACTGACAGACAACCACATCTGTCCTGTATTTTCAGGTTCATTATTTGCTCTGCTGATAGACGGCGGAGTTGACATGGTTGTCCAAGGTGACAGATTATAGAAAGTGCCACATATATCGTGCAGGGAGTTTGGAGAGAAGCTGAAATCTGCGCTCCTGCCGTGGCTGGCTGATTGCCTTGGTAGGCCTGGGCCTCCTCTTACAGATTGTTGTTTGTTGTGCTAATGGGCTGGCACTTCTGTTTGGCAGAATGCTCGACCAAGAAGGATTACTAACAGCTTTACCAAGTTTACTGTTTTGTTATACAATTTATGACTCTCAATAAATCACTTTTAACTACAAGTAAGATGCAATGAAGTAATTACAGAAGGTACTTTCGACCCTAACCCTTTGTTGATGGAGATAGTCATAATGCAACATTTGTTGCTAATACAGTGGGATTGAGGTAGACAGAATAAATTGATTGAAAGAAAATCTTGGCCAAAATTGATGTTGGCATTAATGCTAATCATGCCTTTGTTTTCTATAATTTTTTTTCTCCAGAAACACTGAAATGCTTTTGTAAAGAAAGTAGGTATATAAAAAAAAGTAGGTATAACTGCAATAGCTTTAATCTTCTCTTAAAGGAAGAAAATTGCCTATATCATATAATGATTTAAACTCAGGGAATTGAAATCAGTATCCTACATTTTATTTATCAATATTTTGCTCTATCAGTATTTAATCCCAGACAGAAACACATTTACTCTTATGTAAGTTTCATCTTGAAATAGTTCAAAAATAAAATACTTTTAATCATTAAGTTATATACAGTTGGGATGTATTGATATATTATCTTAATATTAAATTTCATTTTTCAAAGTATGTATTAAGTCAATAAAGTATTGTATGATCGTTGTCTCCACAATTTTTTTCATTTTTATATTGCTGGTGTATGGCTATTTATGTAATTGAGGTCATCACATTTTCACCTTGAATTGCATGATCCAGCCTTCAGTGGGGGTCAGGTCATGGGTCACTGCATACACTTCTCTTCCATCGTGACTACCACAAATCATGACACCATCAGGGGAGTCACAGAATCTTTCTACTGTACAATCATCATGGAATAGCCAGTGCTCATTTACTTAAAAAAAGAAGAACAAAAATTTTATGACAGATTTATGACAAAAATACTTTGAAACAAATTTTCACTTTAGGCAACATCTAGAATTATGTTAAGTAGAAATCTCTCTTCTTACATACCATCCACAGACAAAACACTAATGTAAGCACATCGTTTTAGGAACATGGATACTGAGAGATTGAGATATATCAAGTACCAATACTAGCTAAGTCTACATTTAGAAAGAAAGAGTGTATTCTATGTGTTACAGATGAAAAGCAAAGGAAAATGTACACCCATTTCTTTTTTCTGACAGGTGTTTAACTTTTTAGACAGAATCTAAAGGAGGAAGATTTTTAGTAACATGATAGAGGAAGATTTTTAGTAACATGATAGCCAAGTGAGTTAGCTATTTCTACTCAAATTTTGGTAGTACCTTCTGGGCAATTAAAAAAATTGTAATAGTAAAACTCATAGAACCAGAGAGTAGAATAGTGGAAGGGGGAAATGGGGACTTGTCAGTCAAAGGGCACAAAGTTTCAGTAATGCAAGGCTGAATAAGTTCAGGAGATCTATTGTACAACATGGCGCCTACAGTTAACAATTCTGCATTTCATACTTAAAAATTTGCTAAGAGAGATCTTAATGTTAAGTGCTCTTACTATAACAGAAAAATCAATATTAAAAAAGAGGGGGGGCAGGAGGAAACTTTTGGAGGTGATTGATAAATTATGGCCTTTATTGTGGTGACGGTTTCATGGGTGAACACTTATCTCCATACTCATCAAATTGTATAAATTAAATATCTAAAGCTTTTTGTACATCAATTACACCTCAATAAAGTGATTTTTTAAAAAAAGCTTGTAGGAGTCTAAGGAAAATTTAAGCAGCAAGGTTATGATCTGATCAGTGTAGAATAATCCTATTGTCCCTCTCTCTCAAACACACACACACACACACACGTGTGTGCGTGAGCACACATTCGTGTCTGTCACAATTCCCTTTCCCTTTCGGAAGAGGTGGTTTGTTTGTTTTTTTAATAAATTTATTTATTTAATTAATTTATTTTTGGCTGTGTTGGGTCTTCGCTGCTGGGCGTGGGCTTTCTCTAGTTGCGGCGAGCGGGGGCTACTCTCCGTTGCGGTGCACGGGCCTCTCATTGCAGTGGCTTCCCCTGCCGCAGAGCACAGGCTCTAGGCACGCGGGCTCAGCAGCTGTGGTACACGGGCTTAGTTGCTCCGCGGCACGTGGGGTCCTCCCGGACCAGGGCACGAACCCGTGTCCCCTGCATTGGCAGGCAGATTCCCAACCACTGCACCACCAAGGAAGCCCAGAAGAGGTGTTTGAACATAATGATTTTACCCCAGAAAGGTTAGAAATGAAACATATCTGTAAATCTCATCTAATTCATGATACACTTTGATTTCATAGGTCCAACGTTTCTCTGCAGTTTCCTGGTTAGCTCCAGCATTCACAGTGAAGATGAATGGGTGCAACTGGAGGCTTGGGTTACTGTGCAAATCACAGAGTTGGCTGGTCTCAGAAGAGTCAGAGAAGAGACCAAACAATTTAATTGGAATTGAGCCTTCACTAGTGTTGTGTCTTTTTGATTTTGTCTGAGCATAACATATATCTGTAGAACAAGCTGTTTATCTCCAGGACTCAAATGGCTACCACAATGCCATTATCTGTTAAGTTTTCATTCCATGGGATTTGGAGCTACATTTAGTCCTATAGCACAGATACAGGATTCAAGAATCAAAAGGCACAGAAATTTGAATTCCAGTAAGAATACCCTGAGTTTATTCTGGGGTACATATTTTATTTTATGCTAGAACTCTGCAATCCTGATGAAAAAGGGCTTACATTAATCAGCTAACACTAATTTCTTCCACAATACAATAAACTACTTATATAAGTAGATATTACACTTTCTAGGAGCACCATCTTTGCAAGACAAGCAGGAGCTTAATTGTACATCAAGAATTAGTCTAAAGTAAATATCACTATTTTAGGTACTTGAAAAATACGTATTTGCTTTTATTCGTACAGAAGTTGTACTAAAATTATTCTCTGATCATAAACTCACTTATGTAAACCATTACATAGGGAAAAATAAATGAGTACTTTAGCAAAGTTCTGAATCAGATCTATGTAAGTCTTCTCAATAACCTTCTTGAAAGAGTAAGACTACTTGGAAGTGGTGAAGAACATTTTAAGCTTTTTCTATTTAAAAGGGTGATTTTTATTAAATATCTGCAGTTATACCACTGTGCCATGTGAAATACTAATAAATAAATTAATAAGAATAATTAATCTAAATATTCAATGTTTAAATGATAAAAATTATAATGGAATATTATACAGCTATTAAAATTATATTTTCAAAGGTACTTAAGGACAAGAGGAAATGGTAAGGATTTAATTCTAAATGAAAAAAGCAGGCTACAAATATGTATAATTTAAGATTATAATTTTGTTAAAAATACGATTATAGGGCTTCCCTGGTGGCGCAGTGGTTGAGAGTCTGCCTGCCGATGCAGGGGACACGGGTTTGTGCCCCGGTCCAGGAGGATCCCACATGCTGCGGAGCCGCTGAGCCTGCACGTCTGGAGCCTGTGCTCCGCAACGGGAGAGGCCACAACAGTGAGAGGCCCACGTACAGCAAAAAAAATACGATTATACAGAGGCATAGAAAAAAAGACTCTAAGAAAAATATCAAAATATTGATGATGGTTATCCTCTGGGTGATTTTCATTTTCATCTTCATGATTTTCTGTATTTTCTTAATTTCATACTTTGAACATGTGTTGCTTTTAAAATAAAAACTAATAATTAAGTATTTTAAGTTATTAAAATTCCTCACATTTCAACTGTCTTCAGCATAGATTTCATTCCTCCAGAAGGTTCTTATCAGTCTTATTATTGTAAAATACAACCAGATTGTCCTTTCTATGCAAGAGGCTACTGCAGAGTTGGATATGGCACAGTCCCACTGTCTGATGAATCTATAGGGGTACAGTATATCTGTTCGATAGCACTTGCAGTGTTGATACGATATGTGTAATTAAACATCACTACTTCACCTGAGGATACCATGTTTTATGTAGTATAACCAAGTATGTGGCATGACAAAGCCATATCCTTAATATACGACACCACTTAAGAAAAGGTGACCAGAATAGTGTCACGAAATGAAAAGAAGTCGTTAAAAATAAGAACAGCATGGAGAGATCCTTGACAGTTCACTGGGGCACTGTGATACTCCTATCAGGAATGAAGAATAACAAGCATGACCTTGGACACTTCTGAAAACATGAAATACCATCACAAACGCGTCTGACGTGCAGCAAAACAAAACACTTGTCCTTGGAGAATAAAAAAATGTCCAAAAAATGTTGGCTTTCTAACCAAAATAAAAAACAAGAAACGTAGAAATGAAAATTTTTAAAAAGAAAATTACCCTATTAATAAAATTATTGAATGCTATTAAAACAAACTTGCTGGCTTGACCGAAAGAAAAGATTTAGTTACAATGTAAACCAGGAAGGTTGAGAGAAGCAAAAGGGTGACACCCTTTTCACTGTTTCTGTACCACTTGAGAATCTGTAAAAGGTTCCACATTCCACTTTTTGGAAAAGACCCAAATGGATTCTCATTTAGCATCAGTGAAAAATTTACCTGCAGTTTTGTCCTCCATAAACATGTCGAAAGCAATTCTTCCCACAGGGCCAGCGTCCGAGGGTGAACGCTCGTGCTGGGGCACTGGGGCGCTGCTGAAGGTGTCCAGCATGACGGTCCTCTGGTCCGCAGACCCTGAGATGAGGACGTTGTCAATGGCCCAGTCGTTCTGGTCCAGGCCGTCGTGTCTCGGCTGCCACCAGCGGAAACGAGTAGCAATCTCTTTAGCGTCAGAGGGGAGAAGGATATTCACGAATCTGAAGAAAATGATGGTTGGGGTGGGGGGGGGAAAGTCTTGTCAAATATCTCATGCAAGGAAGGGATGTGCAACCAGAGATAAGATATTACATGTCACATGGATGATGAGGAGAGGACGTTAGCTAAAATTGTTTTTAAAAACCACGATAAATTGTCTTAATTTTACAAAGTCTCACAAATCACTAAATTGGGGAAACAGAATGTGAACAAATTCAAGCATCCTGGAACTACCCCCTTGCTCTAACTGTCCCTGGGCAGAACTGAGAGGGACCCTACAGTTTTCTGCTTGTCTAGAGACCCTCCAGATCCGTAGGCATAGGGTATATTCACTTTGGTAGACATAAACTGATACTGACTTTTTTTCTGCCACTCAGGGGTTGGTTTCATCTGTTTCCTTCCCCTGCCACCTTGATTTTATTCCACTCCCATGTGTACCAGAAATTTGCTTGGAATTTGGACACTAGATTGTGGCAGGACATTTGGGTTCTCAGCCTGAGAGTACCAGGATATATGTAATTACTTCATCAGTTGCCTGGTTTGACATCGACTTTATGCTTTATTGAAAACATTATACTTAGAAACGCTGAGTGAGAACCATGGGCTAACAAGCCCAGCAGGCTGCCCCTGACTCAATCACCAAAGACAGACATGGAAACACATGGCTCCACCCTCCAACATGAATCTTAATCAGCTACAAATAAGGTCGGAAATACCCCTTAATCACAATGATGCATTTAAACCTCAGGAAGATATCAAACCCCTTCGAAATGATATTCGCAACTCATAAAGTCTGTTGGGGAAAATAATTCCCTGAGGTTTACTCTCTCATAAAGTCTCATCTTTTTATCCATGCTAATCTACCTCCCTTTACATTCCAGGGCTGCCTCTGAGTGTTAGCACTGCAGTTCATCCTGGGAAGACCCCTTAAGCAGAGGGCTTCAATATGACCCCTGGGTTTTCGTCTTTCACATGGAAGAGGTTTTGTTATTTTAGTTTTGCCTACATACTATCTCCTTGTTGATTTTATGTTCCCTTCTTCTTCTCTCTTTGATGTCTTCCTTGAAGTATAATGACCAGAAGAGTAGGAAGTATTCCAGATGAGGGGCAATCAAAATCCATTCAAGGCTAGGATGTTATTAGTTGGATTTCCAGTACTTGGATTTTAAATACTTTTTAAAAAATATTTATTTATTTATTTTATTCATTTGGCTGCTCTGGGTCATAGTCACGGCATGCAGGATCTTCAGTTGTGGCATGTGGACTCTTAGTTGTGGCATGTGGGATCTAGTTCCCTGACCAGGGATCAAACCTGGGCCCCCTGCATTGGGAGTGCAGAGTCTTAGCCACTGGACCACCAGCGAAGTCCCTTAAATACTTTTTTTGATTATGTCCATCATTTTGTGCACCCTTTGGGCCATGATAACTCAGTGGATCTTGGTCTTAGGGAAGGGAAGTGTAGACTGTGAATCCCAGACCCTCAGCTGTGTAGTAACTGGCAGTTTGGAGACCATGAGTCTTTAGGTAAATAATCTTTTCCAAAGTTAATTTCCTCATGCATCTCAGTTTTGAAGCTCACCTGTGCCCCTCCCTTCCCTCTTTTTTTGTATGCTCACCTTGTAAGATCTTTCTATAATTTTTCTCCTTTGAATTGGCATGTTTAATTAACATTTTAAAAAAGTATTAAATAACATCAGAAATCTATCCGTTCCTGGAGGAACACACAATCACACTTCTTTATCCAGAGCAACAATCTTTTATCTTCATTTCTCTATCCTGATAAATCCTTGACCACATTTTAAAATCCTTTGGAGTGGAAATTTATCCAAGGCTGCTGAAAAGTGTAAATAAATTATGACCACTGTTCCTGCCTTGGTGAATTTGTTTCTCCTTCAGAGAACTAAAGTGGGTTAGACAGTTATGCTTTTACCCTACAGAAACATAACTTCCTTCTCCCTGTATACTATGCTGTTAAAGTGTTCAGGAACTCATATGTGAGAGTCATTATAACTTTCTCCATAACAGTTTACTTGCCTTGCCTACTATCTCCTACTAATAGGTGAGCACATTTTTTTGCACTATTACACTGTGTACCACTTAGTTTCTATCTGGAATCCTTTATTGGTGTCCAACTTTAATGCAAGTGCAGTATTTAAAACTTTTGCTTATGGCAGAGACTGCTGGCATTTCCTCAACTGCCGCATTCCCCATTCTCCCTTCATATTAGGAGCCTATCTTTTTAGCGAGGCGAATAATCACTCAGAATAAAGACACCACGTCCAGACTGCCTTGCATCTAGGTGTGTCTCTGTGACTAAGTTCTGGCTATTAGAATGTGAAAGGAAGTGTGGACAACTGTTAGGAAGTGTCCTTAAAGAGAGACAGCACACTGCTCTTGCCCCATCCTCCTGCCTGCAGGCTGGAATGTGGGTCCTCTCAGACCAAAGGGTTGAGTGTGGCAGAAGTACCAGTTAGAAGGAACCTGGGTCTCTGGTCCTGGTGGAGCCGCTGTAGCAGCTCTGGGTTACTTCCTTCTGGATCTAACTTACATACGAGAGGAAAAAACACCTTTTAAGTTATTTTAGGTTTTCTGTAATTCACAGTTGAACATATTCTTGACTGATAGGTTGAATTTAAATTATCATTTAAAAGATCCTTGATTGTTTTAATTTTACATAATTTTTAGCTTGTACCTGGTTTGCCATGCACTGAGATTATCTATGTTTCTCCTTTTATTTATTCTGTTTCTTGACTGGGCTGCAATCACTCCTCCCCTCCCCTCCTTTCTCCTCCCCTCCCCTCTGCTCTGCTCTCCTCCAACCTTCTCTCCTTCTCTCTTTCTCTCCTATATCACCTTCTTCTTCCCTATTCTCCTCCTACTTTAATAAATATGCTCTTTTCCTTTACAACCTTTGGACTTTTCTAATCAGCCACAACTGTTTTTTGCCCTTAAAGAGTATATTCTTAAAAATGACCCATACATTGTGTTTCTTCAGGGTTTTTCAATAAGGAATTTAAAAATAGACTCTAGGCTTCTTAAGGATATTTACATTTTGTGTTTATTTTCTAGCCCCCAATTCTCTAAAATGGAGTGAACACTATATAAACAAACAAATAAATTACTTTTCTGTTTCCACTTTCCCAAAATGCTCTTGAAATTAATTATCATATATTCATTAATTTATATGAGTTTTTACAGTGGATCTATTCATTACTGGCATTGTGATTGTGTATTTTATCTTATTTACGGATTCACAAACTAGTTTTTTTTGAAATAAAAACCCCAAACCAGCTGTTTATCTAGCTCAGAAACCTTGTCTTCGTGTTGGTCTCAGAGGCATCCTCTACTGGTGAGTGTGGTCCAGGTCCCCTGTGGTCCCTGTGATGGATTGCTGGCAGGCCTTACTAAGCATCTTCGCTCAACATACTAGTTATAAGAGATAAAATAGAATACAAACCCAGGTTTACTGTACTGGTCATAGAAGATTTCCATTAGCAGGTTCCAGGTAATGCCTCCATTGACAGAATATTCCAAGAGAACACCTTGGTTACGGTTGTTTGGTGTGATCAGGCATCCATACATGAAGTAAAATTGGATAAACTCAGAATTAGTGAGGTTTAGATCCACTGTGACCAACAGCCGACTGCAACCCTAAGGAAAAGAAGCAGAATGCAACAACACGGTGATAAGGAATCGTCATTACAGGTTCTAGGTATTCTCTGGCTTCCATCCTTTCTTTTGCAATACAAGTCACACAGTATTGCAATAATGATTTTCTTATCTCTCCTATTATACTAACTCCTAGTATGGCCTTTAGCATACAGTAGGTACACAGCAAATATATGCTGAACTTTGAAATTTCAGTATTAGAATTTACTTACAAAGGGCAATGTATTCTAAAGAGATTCTCTTCTATTTTCTTCTAAGCAATACGAGAGCTGAAATTAAAATAACTATTCTATATTTTTATTTAATTATTTCTAGCTATTTATAGGTATCTTTTAGATTTTTAAAAAGGTATCAGCTATTAACAAAATAGTATACTGAGATGACTATTTTAATATGCAATTTAAAAATGATGTCCAAAAATGTAATACAACTTAATTATAATTAGCAATATTAGTTGTAAGCTTTTTAAACTTTTATAGTTGATTTTAATGTTTTCTATATTAATTCATTAACATAGTCATTTCTTAGTTGAACCTATGAAGAAAACTAGGCCTCTCAGAGTTCCATCTAAGCTAGGAGGAGTACTGTGAACACTGCATTCTTTTTTTTTTTTAACATCTTTATTGGAGTATAAATGCTTTATAATGGTGTGTTAGTTTCTGCTTTATAACAAAGTGAATCAGTTATACATATACATATGTTCCCATATCTCTTCCCTCTTGCATCTCCCTCCCTCCCTCCCTCCCTATCCCACCCCTCTAGGTGGTCACTAAGCACCGAGCTGATCTCCCTGTGCTATGTGGCTGCTTCCCACTAGCTATCTATTTCACATTTGGTAGTGTATATATGTCCCTGCCACTCTCTCACTTCATCCCAGCTTACCCTTCCCCCTCCCTGTATCCTCAAGTCCATTCTCTAGTAGGTCTGTGTCTTTATTCCTGTCTTGCCCCTACGTTCTTCATGACCTTTTTTTTTTGTCTTAGATTCCATATATATGTGTTAGCATACGGTATTTGTTTTTCTCTTTCTGACTTACTTCACTCTGTATGACAGATTCTAGGTCCATCCACCTCACTACAAATAACTCAATTTCATTTCTTTTTATGGCTGAGTAATATTCCATTGTATATATGTGCCACATCTTCTTAATCCATTCATCTGTCGATGGACACTTAGGTTGCTTCCATGTCCTGGCTATTGTAAATAGAGCTGCAGTGAACATTGTGGTACATGACTCTTTTTTGAATTATGGTTTTCTCAGGGTATATGCCCAGTAGTGGGATTGCTGGGTCATATGGTAGCTCTATTTTTAGTTTTTTAAGGAACCTCCATACTGTTCTCCATAGTGGCTGTATCAATTTACATTCCCACCAACAGTGCAGGAGGGTTCCCTTTTCTCTACACCCTCTCCAGCATTTATTGTTTCTAGATGTTTTGATGATGGCCATTCTGACCGGTGTGAGATGATATCTCATTGTAGTTTTGATTTGCATTTCTCTAATGATTAATGATGTTGAGCATTCTTTATGAAACACTGCATTCTTAATCACTGTTGATGATTATAAAAATCCAACATAATATATGTCCTCTTGCTACTCTTGGGCTAAAATACTAGTATATTTCATTGGCACAAACGTAAACTCTAAGGTAGGACGTGGTAGGGCAGTAAAGAACTGATAGTGAATTTGTAATTTTTAAAAATTAAATGGCCTGTAAAGGGTATTTAATTATAGTATTGGAGAAATTCTACTTTTAAACAAGTCATCTTTGGCAGCAATGCATAATGGCTATAAAGTTTCTCAAAGCAATTTGCTAACATTGCTGCTATCATTCACAAAATAATCTGCTATAAATACACGTGTTTAGTAATTACTAACAATTACTCTTTCTTGGATAATTTACATAAGGGATTAATTATTGTTAATAAATTCAGGAAACTGAAGCTCATTTTCCAGATTTTTGGCTCCCTAAATCCCAAATCTGTTGCAAGCTCAGGAATTTTCAATTAGAGCATCATTCAGGTGGAAGACCCTCACACATTGTGCAAGCTCTCTATCCCAGGCTGGAAATTCGTTTAAGTCCTTTTTAAATGTGTACTTAAATGTGCCTGTGCTGACACTACCCTGAATAATTAAATTGTCGCAGCTGATTTGTGATACGAAAGTGTTGAAAATAATTAGCATTTTCTGATTTGTAGAAAGTTGTGAGTTCACATCAGGGTTGTGCATTTAGAGTGTCTAACTGTGCATCTTGATTTGCCAATTAAACTTCAAAAGAGACTCGACTTTTTGGGGGGGAACTCAGAGGATGCAGAAATGAATAAACAGTAGCCAAACACTAACCCCACTGAAATGCAGAGCCATTCCCGAAGCCACAGCTCCACACACAGTACTTAATTTCCCTCCATTCACAGTCAGCCAGTTCTGGTTGGATGGGGCCCGATTGAAGTTGTCTTTGAGTTGGGTTGGAAGGGAGGTCTGGGGCTCATCACAGTACAGGCCACCCCACTGCTCGTCACAGCTGGGAGTGGAAAAAGAGAAAAGAAAAGTCAACATCAAACAAAGCCCCTGCAAGTGTTCTCTCAAATTAGCGAAGCCAACTCCTTTTCCTAGTCCAAGATGATGAAAGGTTAGTTATCTTCACAGAGCTTGCTGGAATTCACCTGCTCTCCTTAACAGTGCTTTAGGTTAGAAATAAGCTGTGAATTAACTGCCTCTAGGCTTTCCTAAAGTAGTGACGTGGGCTTACAGGTGGAGAGAGAAGCAATTTGAAAGAATTTACTAAAGCCCTGTCCCTGCATGACACAGCTCTGGATGGCTGATAAGGAACTGCAGCTACCAAAGTAAACTGGTTGGTCCTAATAATTCATGAAACTGGTCTTTTTCATAGAGACTTTGAGCCAATCAGGAATCCAAGAGGCCACGTTCCAAATAGCAGAGGGTACTTTGGATAGCATCTGCCATCTTTGACCACAGAAGTGAATTCCCTGTTCAATGTTAGAGGAAATATGAATATAGGACTGGGAGGCTCCGGGATCTCAGAGGTCATGCTGGATATGGGCTAGAATCATTAATCAAAGGAAAGACTCTCCAGGTGTAGAGGGGTTAGTGGAGAAGGAACTGAATTCTCTATCAGCATTTTCATTCATAGTATCCCATCGAACAGCAGTCTTTGAAAATAAAGCACAGAGCCCTGTAGTACACAACACACACACACACACACACACACACTCTCTCTCTCTCTCTCTCTCTCTCTCTCTCTCTCTATTTAGATCCTTCCAAAGATACTAAGGCTCTCTGAGTAAAATTGTAGGTCTCTCGATCAAATACACCTGGCAAACTGATCAGGCATTTATATACTTCCTTATGCAAATACCACAGGAATACCATTCAAACCACAAGTAAGGCATATCACTACATACATTCAGACCTAAGTGAGAAAAATACTTAGGATGTATTATTTTCAGTCAGAACATATGAAACTCCTGAACTTCTTCTAATGTCTTTTTCAAGGCTCAGGTATATCACAGAAACATAGAAGAAAATAAAACAAGTCAATTATAACTCAGCCTTCTCCCTACAAGATATTGTTCAGTTCCTACTCTCCAAGCAAGAACAAAGATAGCCATAAACTCTATAGTTAGCTCAAGGTCAGATTTCAGGAAAAATGTATCAATATAACCTAAAGCAGCTTGGAAGTGATTAAAAAACCAGTTTCAGAAAAATTTCCTGGCCAGAATGTGAGTCAGGAACTTTCTGTAAAAGGAAGGAAAAAAACCTACTTACACACAGTTTCCTTGGATGCACCTTCCGTGGCCACTGCACATATCTGTGCAGCCATCCCCGATATAGACATTATCTATTGCCCACGTCTGCTGCTTGTCAAAAGGAGCTGGTTGATGCCAACGGAAACGAGTGGCTTGGGACCTTTGAAGAAAAAGAGAATTATAATGAAGGATGTGGTGGACAAGAGAAAGTGTTCTGGTATGTTTGAACAAGTGCATGGAGGAGTGTTACCCAAATGCACGTACATCCTCACCTGTGTTCTGAAAAATGTATTCATTACGGCCAATTCTTTGCCAAACTTTGATTAAGAAAACCAAACCAAACTGAACTGCAATAGCTTGAGAATATACTGTGTTGGCCGAAAAGGTCATTTGTTTTTTTCTGTAAGATGGCTCTAGTACCGCTTAGCTGTCTTTAACTTCATTTGAAACAATTTTGTTAGATTGTACTGGGACAGCTGTCATATCAGTGTGGCAGAAGGTAGTGGAACAAAGCGGTGAATATGTTGTTCAATAAAATTCTTGGTGAAAATAAAAAAATGTGTCTTTTGTTTTTACTTAAAAGCTGAAGGAAAGTTTTGGCCAACTCAATATTTTAGGCCAATGGGCTTTCTGAGCCTTGTAAAAACAGACTAGAACAGATACTAAAACTAATGCTAA
The DNA here is from genome assembly GCF_951394435.1 of Stenella coeruleoalba. Lineage (NCBI taxonomy): Eukaryota > Metazoa > Chordata > Mammalia > Artiodactyla > Delphinidae > Stenella > Stenella coeruleoalba. Next base: position 19,465,233 of record NC_137155.1, on the reverse strand, counting down.
AATCAGTAGCCTCATGGGACCAGTGAGCCCTGAATTTTGTGTGGAAATCACTGTGGAGGGACAACAGGGCTGCTGCCAAGTTGTATTTGCATTTTAGGAAAAGATATTTGTCCTTGAGGAGCCATAACCCCTCTGCATTTGAGTCGGGGAGAGGATTTCAACTCCTAAGCGCTCCCTAAGGCCAGACACTTTTGTACAGGAGGCAAACTGGTCAGCATTTATGAGGAATTCTCACAATGAGAGCCTTAGGAAGACTGGGGGTGTATATCAGAAGGATCAGTGAAACCCTAGATAAGATAATTGGACAGAGAAGAGAGAGGATAGTAAGACTCTGTTAGTAAGGATAGTAAGGATAGTAAGCTCTGTTACTCCCAGACTTATTTTATATTGATTTAAATGCAATGTAAATAAAACCCAAACAGAGATTCTCCCATTCTGGAGAATATATATTTGCTCATTTGCACAGCTTGGGGGAGTCTTGTTCATAAGGACAAATAAACTTATGTGTTTAGGGACACTAGATGGCAGTAAAATCCAAACAATGCCTGAGGCTCAAGTGAGCCTGAACATTCAAAGACCTTGGAGGAAATAATTAGCCAAAGCAACTCATTTTATGGATTCATGTACTTTTCTCATTAAGAGATATGCTAACCACTTGACTAAAAGATACCTGTTTTAGGCAGGACCAAAGACCAAATAACAGCAAGATGTAAAATTATCCAACTGAACACATTTATATTAAGTTTAGAAAATAGAAAAGAAACAACAGAACTCAAATCTTCACTCTGAAAATAAATCATTCAGTTTGATATCTGTTTGCTGAGCAGCTATGCACTCATTTCTCCATAACCTGTCTTGCTCGCCAGCTTCCATCTGTTCGTCTCAGCAGAGAAACGTCTACCTAATACCCTCCTGTCACTTGCTATTGCATTTAACTTCAATCCCAAGCTCCTCCTTGGCCCACAAGGCTCTGCCGGAGCTGAGCCCTCTCCTCTGGTCCCTCAGCCTCCCTTCTGGAGCCCGGCTCCTCCTCTCAGCTCCTGAAGCTCCTCCAACTCTTTCCTGCCTTCTGCTGACATGTTATTCCTTTCTGCCCGGTTAACCTCTGTGTGTCTTTCAGGTCTCAGAGGGAATGTCAGGTCTTCATAGAGAAATATTCTTTCAGATCCCTTTAAAAACTACATTTCTTCCATAGCAAATGGTTCTTTTCCTTTCACAGTATTTATCACAACTTTAGTCATATATTTATTTGCATATGTATTTTTTTTTTTTTTTTTTTTTTTTTGCGGTACGCGGGCCTCTCACTGTTGTGGCTTCTCCCGTTGCGGAGCACAGGCTCTGGACGCGCAGGCTCAGCAGCCATGGCTCACGGGCCAAGCCGCTCCGCGGCATGTGGGATCCTCCAGGACCAGGGCACGAACCCGTGTCCCCTGCATCGGCAGGCAGACTCTCAACCACTACGCCACCAGGGAAGCCCTGCATATGTATTTCTTAAATGTCTGTCTCTTCCTCAGAAAAGTTGTAAGGGAGGAGGGTTAATCTCTTTTTGTTTAACATTATACACTCAGTGTACAGCACCTAGCCCTTAGTAGGTGCTCTAAGGTGCAGTGAGCTGGTATTCTCAGAGTAAGTAATATGAAGACGCCCCCGCTGTGGTTGTGTAACTCAGTGCTCTGCTCATCAGTTAATTTTTAATGACTAAGTTTATTAATAGCTATGCCTGGTACATGCAGCAACATCTTATGAATAACATAGTGGAATATCGTATTTCCCATAGCACATCATTACTTGGATTATAATAACAAGTCAACACTTACATACTTATTCTGTCCTTTAGATTATATGTTGCTGAAGGGCAGGAAATATCTCTGTATTCCTTCAAGGAAAATTGTTTTATATCTTCAGTGTGCATAGATAGTGGGCAAGTAATAAGATTTCCTTGTTCCCCTAATATTTTATATATGCTCCATTACCTTTAAAATTTTTAAAAATTGAAGTATAGTTGATATACAATGTTTCACGTGTATAGCAAAGTGATTCAGTTTATATATATATATATATATATATATATATATATATATATATTGGGTTGGCAAAAAAATTTGTTTGGGCTTTTCTGTAACATCTTATATGTTCTTTTTCATATTCTTTCCCATTATAGTTTATTATAAGATATTGACTACAGTTTCCTGTGCTATACAGTAGGTACTTTTTTTTTTTTTTTGTGGTATGCGGGCCTCTCACTGTTGTGGCCTCTCCCATTGCGGAGCACAGGCTCAGGACGCGCAGGCCCAGCGGCCATGGCTCACAGGCCCAGCCGCTGCACGGCATGTGGGGTCTTCCTGGACCGGGGCACGAACCCGTGTCCCCTGCATCAGCAGGTGGACTCTCAACCACTGCGCCACCAGGGAAGCCCCAGTAGGTACTTTTAAAAATCTATTTTATATATAGTAGTGTGTATCTGTTACTCCCAAATTCCTAATTTATCTCTCCCCCCTTCCTTTCCCTTTTATAACCATAAATTTGTTTTCTATGTCTGTGAGTTTATTTCTGTTTTGTAAATAAGTTCATTTGTATCATTTTTTAAGATTCCACATATAAGTGATACCATATGATATTTGTCTTTCTCTTTCTGACATATTTCACTTAGTATGATAATCTTCTGGTCCATGCATGTTGCTGCAAATGGCATTATTTCATTCTTCTTTATGGCTGAGTAATATCCCATTGTGTGTGTGTGTATATATATATATATATATATATATATATATCTCACATCTTCTTCATCTATTCATGTGTCGATGAGCATTTAGGTTGCTTCCATGCCTTGGCTATTTTAACAGTGCTGCTATGAACATTAGGGTGCACGTATCTTTTTGAATTAGAGTTTTTGTCTTTTCCAGATATATGCCCAGGAGTAGGATTGCTGGATCATATGGTAGCTCTGTTTCTAGTTCTTTAAGGAAACTCCATACTGTTCTCCATAGTGGCTGCACCAATTTATATTCCAACCGACAATGTAGGAGGGTTCCCTTTTCTCCACATCCTCTCCAGCATTTACTATTTGTAGACTTTTTGATGATGGCCATTCTGACAAATCCATCACCTTTTATTAAAGCTCTTATCACGTTTTAATAAAAGTGCCTATTTATGCATAGTTGCCTCTGTTGGATTATTCTCCTTACTTACCATTTTACTGTTGGTGACTCCTATAGATGGGGCTTCATAAACCTTTACTGAAAGAATGTTTAATTGGCAGCAATAAAGGTGGCCAGAAAGAATCAAATAGGAGACGTCTTGAGAGTGGTCGGGCATGGGCTGGGGGTCAGTGGTGGAGACGGCAGTGATTTGATGACTGTTAAAGGTGGGGGAGATCTTCCTAGCAGTTGGGAGATGGCAGAGCTGCCTAGCATGAGGCGGCCCTACCCACGAGAAAGACAAGATCCAGCCCCACCCACCAGAACACAGACACCAGTCCCCCCCACCAGGAAGCATACACAAGACACTGAAGCAGCCTCACCCACTGGGGACAGACACCAAGAACAATGGGAACTATGAACCTGCAGCCTGTGAAAAGGAGACCCCAAACACAGTAAGTTAAACAAAATAAGAAGACAGAGAAACATGTAGCAGATGAAGGAGCAAGGTAAAAACCCACCAGACCAAATAAATGAAGAGGAAATAGGCAGTCTACCTGAAAAAGAATTCAGAGTAATGATAGTAAAGATGATCAAAAATCTTGGAAACAGAATGGAGAAAATACAAGAAACATTTAACAAGGACCTAGAAAAACTAAAGAGCAAACAAACAATGATGAACAACACAATAAATGAAATTAAAAATGAAATCACAGTAGCAGAATAACTGAGGCAGAAGAACGGATAAGTGACCTGGAAGATAAAATAGTGGAAATAACTACCACAGAGCAGAATAAAGAAAAAAGAATGAAAGGAATTGAGGACAGCCTCAGAGACCTCTGGGACAACACTAAATGCACAACATATTCAAATTATAGGGGTCCCAGAAGAAGAAGAGAAAAAGAAAGTGTCTGAGAAAATATTGAAGAGATTATAGTTGAAAACTTCCGTAACATGGGAATGGAAATAGTCAAGCAAGTCCAGGAAGCGTAGAGAGTCCCATACAGGAAAATCCAAGAAGAAACACGCCAAGACACATATTAATCAAACTATCAAAAATTAAATACAAAGAAAAAATATTAAAAGCAGCAAGGGAAAAGCAACAAATAACATATACGGGAATCTCCATAAGGTTAACAACTGATCTTTCAGCAGAAACTCTGCAAGCCAGAAAGGAGTGGCATGACATATTTAAAGTGATGAAAGGGAAAAACCTACAAACAAGATTAGCCTACCCAGCCAGGATCTCATTCAGATTTGATGCAGAAATTAAAACCTTTACAGACAAGCAAAAGTTAAGAGACTTCAGCACCGCCAAACCAGCTTTACAACAAATGCTAAAGGAACTTCTGTAAGCAGGAAACACAAGAGAAGGAAAAGACCTACAAAAACAAACCCAAAACAATTAAGAAAATGGTAACAGGAACATACATGTTGATAATTACCTTAAATGCAAATGGATTAAATGCTCCAACCAAAAGACACAGACTGGCTGAATGGATACAAAAACAAGACCTGGGGCTTCCCTGGTGGCACAGTGGTTGAGAATTTGCCTGCCGATGCAGGGACACGGGTTCGGGCCCCGGTCCGGGAAGATCCCGCATGCCGCGGAGCAACTAGGCCCGTGAGCCACAACTACTGAGCCTGCGCGTCTGGAGCCCGTGCTCCGCAACAAGAGAGGCTGCGATAGTGACAGGCCCGCGCACTGCGATGAAGAGTGGCCCCCACTTGCCACAACTAGAGAAAGCCCTCTCACAGAAACGAAGACCCAACACAGCAAAAGTAAATAAATTAATTAAAATATTCAGGGGACAAAAAACTTTAAGAAGTATAAGGCCAATAAATGTCTAAAAAAATAAAAAAAATAAAAATAAATAAATAAATGTAAGATTTATTAAAAAAAACAAAAAAAAACAAAAAAAACCAAGACCTGTATATATGCTGTCTACAGGAGACTCACTTAAGACCTAGGGACACATACAGACTGAAAGTGAGGGGATGGAAAACGATATTCCATGCAAAGGGAAATCAAAAGAAATCTGGAGTAGCAATTCTCATATCTGACAAAAGAGACTTAAAATAAAGACTATTACAAGAGACAAAGAAGGACACTACATAATGATCAAGGGATCAATCCAAGAAGATGATATAACAATTGTAAATATTTACGCACCCAACATAGGAGCACCTCAATACATAAGGCAAATGCTAACATCCATAAAAGGGGAAGTCGACAGTAACATAATCATAGTAGGGGACTTCAACACCCTACTTTCACCAATGGACAGATCATGAAAATACATAAGGAAACACAAGCTTTAAATGATACATTAAACAAGATGGACTTAATTGATATTTATAGGACATTCCATCCAAAAACAACAGAATAAACTTTCTTCTTAAGTGCTCATGGAACATTCTCCAGGATAGATCATATCTTGGGCCACAAATCAAGCCTTAGTAAATTTAAGAAAATTGAAATCGTATGAAGTATCTTTTCTGACCACAACACTATGAGAGTAGATATCAAATACAGTAAAAAAAAATTTTAAATACAAACACATGGAGGTAAACAATACGCTACTAAATAATTAAGAGATCACTGAAGAACTCAAAGAGGAAATCAAAAAATACCTAGAAACAAATGACAATGAAAACACGACGACCCAAAACCTATGGGATGCAGCAAAAAAAGTTCTAAGAGGGAAGTTTACAGCAATACAATCCTACCTCAAGAAACAAGAAAAATCTCAAGTAAACAACCTTACTTTACACCTAAAGCAATTAGAGAAACAAACAAAAAAACCCCAAAATCAGCAGAAGGAAAGAAAGCATAAGGATCAGATCAGAAATAAAAAGAAATGAAGGAAACAATAGCAAAGGTCAATAAAACTAAAAGCTGGTTCTTGAGAAGATAAACAAAATTGATAAAACTATAAGCCAGACTCATCAAGAAAAAAAGGGAGAAGACTCAAATCAACAGAAATAGAAATGACAAAGGAGAAGTAACAACTGATACTGCAGAAATACAAAGGATCATGAGAGATTACTACAAGCAACTATAGGCCAATAAAATGAACAACCTGGAAGAAATGGACAAATTCTTAGAAAAGCACAACCTTCCAAGACTGAACCAGGAAGAAATAGAAAATATGAACACACCAATCATAAGTAATGAAATTGAAACTGTGATTAAAAATCTTCCAACAAACAAAAGCCCAGGACCAGTTGGCTCTACAGGTGAATGTGATCAAATATTTAATGAAGAGCTAACACCTATCCTTCTCAAACTCTTCCAAAATATAGCAGAGGGAGGAACACTCCCAAGCTCATTGTACAAGGCCACCATCACCCTGATACCAACACCAGACAAAGATGTCACAAAAAAAGAAAACTACAGGCCAATATCACTGATGAACATAGATGTAAAAATCCTCAACAAAATACTAGCAAACAGAATCTAGCAGCACATTTAAAGGATCATACACCATGACAAGTGGGGTTTATCCCAGAAATGCAAGGATTCTTTAATATACAAATCAATCAGTGTGATAAACCATATAAACAAACTGAAGGATAAAAACCATATGATCATCTCAATAGATGCAGAAAAAGCTTTCAACAAAATTCAACACCCATTTATGATAAAAACTCTCCAGAATGTAGGCATAGAGGGAAACTACCTCAACACAATACAGGCCATATATGACAAACTCACAGCCAACATCATTCTCAATGGTGAAAAACTGAAACCATTTCCACTAAGATCAGGAACAAGACAAGGTTGCCCACTCTCACTGCTATTATTCAACATAGTTTTGGAAGTTTTAGTCACAGCAATGAAAGAAGAAAAAGAAATAAAAGGAATACACCATTGTAAAGCAATTACACTCCAATAAAGATGTTAAAAAATAAAAAAACAAACAAAAAAACATGGTCCACACCACCCCCCCAAAAAAAGGAATACAAATCAGAAAAGAAGAAGTAAAACTGTCACTGTTTACAGATGACATGATACTATACATAGAAATCCTAAAGATGCTACCAGAAAACTACTAGAGCTAATCAATGAATTTGGTAAAGTAGCAGGATACAAAATTAATGCACAGAAATCTCTTGCATTCCTATACACTAATGATGAAAAATCTGAAAGAGAAATTAAGGAAACACTCCCATTTACCACTGCAACAAATAGAATAAAATACCTAGGAATAAACCTACCAAAGGAGACAAAAGACCTCTAGGCAGAAAACTGTAAGACAGTGATGAAAGAAATTAAAGACGATACAAACAGATGGAGAGATATACCATGTTCTTGGATAGGAAGAATCAACATTGTGAAAATGAGTATACTACCCAAAACAATCTACAGATTCAATGCAATCCCTATCAAACAGCAATGGCATTTTTCACAGAACTACAACAAAAAAAATTCACAATTTGTATGGAAACACAAAAGACCCCAAATAGCCAAAGCGATCTTGAGAAAGAAAAGTGGAGCTGGAGGAATCAGGCTGAGTTCAGGCTATACTACAAAGCTACAGTACTCAAGACAGTATGGTACTGGCACAAAAACAGAAATATAGGATAAAACAAAAACAAAAACAGGATAAAAAGCCGAGAGATAAACCCATGCACATATGGTCACCTTATTTTTGATAAAGGAGGCAAGAATATACAATGGAGAAAAGACAGCTTCTTCAATAAGTGGTGCTGGGAAAACTGGACAGCTACATGTGAAAGAATGAAATTAGAACACTCCCTAACACCATACACAAAAATAAACTCAAAATGAATTAAAGACCTAAATGTAAGGCCAGACACTATAAAACTCTTAGAGGAAAACATAGGCAGAACACTCAATGATATAAATCACAGCAAGATTCTTTTTGACCCACCTCCTTGAGAAATGGAAATAAAGACAAAAATAAATTAATGGGACCTAATGAAACTTAAAAGCTTTTGCACAGAAAAGGAAACCATAAACAAGATGAAAAGACAACCCTCATAATGGGAGAGAATATTTGCAAATGAAGCAACTGACGAAGGATTAATCTCCAAAATATACAAGCAGCTCATGCAGCTCAATATCAAAAAAACAAGTAACCCAATCAAAAATGGGCAGAAGACCTAAATAGACATTTCTCCAAAGAAAATATACAGATTACCAACAAACACATTAAAGGATGCTCAACATCATTAATCATTAGAGAAATGCAAATCAAAACTACAGTGAGGTATCACCTCACACCAGTCAAAATGGCCATCACCAAAAAAATCTACAAACAATAAATGCTGGAGAGGGTGTGGAGAAAAGGGAACCCTCTTGTACTGTTGATGGGAATGTAAATTGATACAGCCACTATGGAGAACAGTATGGAAGTTCGTTAAAAAATTAAAAATAGAACTACCATATGACCCAGCAATCCCACTACTGGGCATATACCCTGAGAACACCATAATTCAAAAAGAGACATGTACCACAATGTTCATTGCAGCTCTATTTACAATAGCCAGGACATGGAAGCAGCCTAAGTGTCCATCGACAGATGAATGGATAAAGAAGATGTGGCACATACATACAATGGAATGTTAGCCATAAAGAGAAACGAAATTGAGTTATTTGTAATGAGGTGGATGGACCTAGAATCTGTCAAACAGAGTGAAGTAAGCCAGAAAGAGGAAAACAAATACCGTATGCTAACACATATATACGGAATAAAAAAAAAAAAAAAAACCTAGGGACAGGACAGGTATAAAGACACAGATGTAGAGAATGGACTTGAGGATATGGGGAGGGGGAAGGGTAAGCTGGGACAAAGTGAGAGAGTGGCATGGACATATATACACTACCAAATGTAAAACAGATAGCTAGTGGGATGTAGCTGCATAGCACAGGGAGATCAGCTCGGTGCTTTGGGACCATCTCGTAGAGGTGTGGGATAGGGAGGGTGGGAGGGAGACGCAAGAGGGAGGGTATATGGAGATATATGTATATGTATAGCTGATTCACTTTGTTATACAGCAGAAGCTAACACAACATTGTAAAGCAATTATACTCCAATAAAGATGTTAAAAAAAGAAGACAACATTATACAACATAGAAGCTGGTGATTCAGTGTGAATTTTCTGTCATTCATCAGCATTTTAACTTTGGAATGTGTTTTTCTTTCTCTCCTTTTGTTAATTAAATAAATGGCTAAAAGAAAAAAGAACTTGTAATTCCCTTGACTATTTCTCCATGATTAACCCAATAAATATTATGTTTAGTTATTTGGTTTTCTTAGAATAAGACCTTTTCTTTGCAGTTACAGTAGTTGGGAATATCATTGAAATATCTCCTCCTACTCTAAATTTGTTTACCTGCCAAAAGGTACAGACTCCTCCAACCCCATTCCATCACTCCAGTCCTTCCACAATCTTTTTGCCCCTTCTTGAGCTTATCACCATTCCTTTAAACTTCCTGCACACATGGAATAGCTTCTGTGCTGTGGCTAAAACCACCTGGCTTCCAAAGTGTAGTAGTTAATCTTTAAAGCCAGTGGTATCGGCCAGGTCATTAGGGCCAGTAGAAGAGAATGGATCATTTTCAAACTGTGACTTTAAATAGCCAAGTCACACCTGAGCCTTCCAGTGGCAGCTCCCACACCCCACCTTTCTTGGTGGATTTGGGTTACCTGCCCTTCCACTGACTCACTCTGGTTCTCAGGTGACATTTCAAGAACGATGCCACTTGAGTCACCTTTATTTTTAGGTCTGGGGTTAGTAAAGGAGGAGAAGGAGGCATATTCAGAGTAGGGGCTATGAAATTGATTTTGGCATCTTCCTATTTTTTTCAGCCTTTCTCAAGAATGCCTGGCATCCTCCCTTTCTATTTCTTCTTGGACCGTATCTCTTAGGCAAGCAATAAAGATGTAGTACTAATACAGTGGTTAAGCCCATGGGCTCTGGCACCAGACAAGCTGTATTTATTTCCAGTATCTCACTGAAACTGTTCTTTTGAAGGTGTTTGACTATCTCCTTATTGAAAACTCTAGTAAATTTATTGTGAAACTGTCTTCTTCTTGACTCTATGTAGCATTTGTCACTGATTTGATCTATCCCTGCTTGATATTCTAGTTTCACTTGGCTTTTGGATACCACTTTATTCTGATTCTCCTTCCTCCTTGACTGCATCCTCCTGGTTCCTCTAATAGCTATTTCCACTCATTCTGCTATTAAATTTAGGGATCCTTTCTTTTTAAATGCTCTCCTCTGGAGAGCTGCTGCAGTTTTATAGCATTGCCTATGACCTCTATGTTCACGCCTTCAAGGTTTATTATCTTCCCCTGGGCTCCAGTCTTCATAGCTCTGTCAAAAGGATATTTCCATCACATTTAATTCAGCATCTTTTGATTAAATCTGCTGCACTGTCCCTCCTGGAATCAGCTTCAGCTCACTCCTCTCTTCTTCTCACCACTTTCTCAGGCTTCAAACTTTAAAGTCATCTTTTGATGTGTGCAAGGGAGAAGAAGTTAGTGACTGAGTTTTATCAATTCTTTCTCTGAAATGTCCTATAATATCTACTTCATCCCCCTCATGTTAGCTGTACCCCAGATCCTTGTTACTATGTACAGTCATTATCACAATACCTTTGTCTTTCTCCTACTTGAGTCTCTCTTTTCTCCCAATTTTTTTTTCTTGGAAGAATTAGTCTCAGCTCAAAACTCACCACAGTTCATTTTCCCTACAAGTCTAAACCCCTTTGCCTTGCTTCAATGCTTACTATAAATTACCCCAACTCTGCTAACAAACAACTTCCCATAACTTACAGATACGAGCTCCCTCTTAAATCAGCAACCTCTGTGCTTCTCCCAGACTCACGTGCCCTGTTCACGTTGTTCCCCTAATTTAGGATGTTCTTTTCCTTACCCACCTAAGTCCTAGCCATCCTTTGAGGCCAGGGTCCATCTTTTCTCAAATCCCTAACTCTGGCATTCAACACTGTCTCCCATCTCTCAATACCTACAGCATTTCCAGCCCATTCCTCAGTGAAGCTCTAAATTTTACTCAGCATGTATTATTTTTAAGTTGTTTATTTTCCCATAATCAGATTGTAACCTCCTCCAGGGCAGAAACTTAAGATAGCGTCCTACCATTACTATGGGCTCACTCTTGTTAAGTTAACTGAGGACGACTTCTTAGTCTGACTGAAGTCTGGTACTACACTTGAGCTATGGTTAACAAATGTGATTATGTAGTTAACTCATAAAAGTAAAAACGACTTACCATTTAGTAAATGTTTACAATGTCCCAAACACTTCCAGGCACATTGATTAGCTTTTTATATGGTAAAAAATATCTTCATTTTTCAGATAAGGAAACTTAAGCTTAGGGACGTGAAATGACTTGCTTAGAAGCTCACAGGGCTGAAAAGTGGGAGCCCTCCACTAAACTGCAATACTTTCTGGTCTTTTTCTTTTCTTTCTTTCTTTCACGAAGATCTAACTTCACCAGTGTAAATGGGGAGGATTAGAGACTATGGTTCTATCTACCCCAATTTATTTAGGTTTCAACAGAGCAATGTCTGGAGCACAGTGTGATATATCTTGTGTTTAGTCTCACTGTTGCTTTCCTGATGAAAAGCAACAGCATCCGTTCAGTTTTGCAACTCAGAGACCAGGGAGTCATCTTCAACATTGCCCCTTCCTTCACTGTCCCACATGCCTTTCATCACTAAGCTCAATTTTATTGCCTCCATTTCTCTTGAACTTCTTCACTTCTCTTCATGTCTGCCACATCTTAGTCTAAGCTACCAGCAGTCACTGTCTCTTTAAGGGCCTCCTTACATCTACTCTTATCCTCCCCAATTTGTTCTCCAGTTAGAATAAGCTTTCTGAATGCAAATCTGATCATGTCTCCCCATCCCCAAGCATTTTAGCAGGCTTCCAGCATCCATATAACAAACCCCTAAATCTTTTTTTTAAATTAATTAATTGATTTTTGCCTGTGTTGTATCTTTGTTGCTGCACATGGGCTTTCTCTAGTTGTGGCGAGCGGGGTCTACTCTTCGTTGTGGTGCGCGGGCTTCTCATTGCAGTGGCTTCTCTTGCTGCAGAGCACGGGCTTTAGGTGCGCGGGCTTCCTTTGTTTGTGCCTCATGGGCTCTAGAGAGCAGGCTCAGTAGTTGTGGCACACAGGCTTAGCTGCTCCACGGCATGTGGGATCTTCCTGGGCTCGAAACTATGTCCCCTGCATTGGCAGGTGGATTCTTAACCACTGCACCACCAGGGAAGTCCAACAAACCCCTAAATCTTTAGTATGACCGACTCTCCATGGTCTGACACCATCTTACACCTCACTTCACTTTCTCTCTTGGTGTCTGATCCATTCTATCAGCATCTCAAATATGCCTGTTTCCTCCTACTACAGGGTGTTATCTTTACCTGGAACACCCTTCCCCTTCCCCTTCTCCTAGTTAACTTGTATCCTTCCTTCACATCACACTACAATTATTTTCTCAAGAAAGTGTTCCTTGACCTTCTTGACCAAGACAAATCTCTCTATGATGTATAATCTCTTAGCACCATGCAAGTATCCTCCATCAGTTATCAGAGTTGAATTTCATATTTACTTCTCTGATTACTAGTGATTTCTGGTTAAAACATCTTTCTCGCACTAGACTAAAAGTTCCTTGAGGCGGGGCTAAGTTCAGCCTCTCACACGGACCTAGGTAATAATGAAATACTTAAAAAATACTTGTTTAATGAACGGTTTAATGCATGAATAATCACTACTGATGACTACTAGTCATTTCAGTTTGGTTAATGGTTTGATGTCAATTTGTGGACACCCAACCTCGGTTGACTGTTTCCACCACTGTGCCAACAATACTGAGAGCCTAGCTCTGTGGTCACATGATAAGTGAGCGGACAAACTACAATTGGCACATTGTCACAGTCACTCCTAATTCCTACTTAGCTCATAGCTTTAAGTTGTCAGCATCATGTTTGTTTATAGTGAAGAACTACAAACTAAAATCCTCAATTCTGTCCTGGCAGATGACATAAACACTGATGTCCCAGTATTTTGCAGATGTTGAGGCAGTAAGTTCAACTCAGAATAAGGAAGCACCGCACTTAAAAAGCAACTGGATGAAAGAGCAGATATAGTATAGATTAGCTATCTTGAGTTTGAGGCAAAGTGCTCTGAGTCTGGCACATTGTTCTAATGATCTTTGGCCCATGGCAAAGCACAGTTAGAAGGGGGTCTGGCTTGGGTTCCAGCCATGCTCGTTTCTTTCTGAATTACCCAAAGGGCCTTGTTATAAAGCAGTGTTGCCTTTAAGACCATTGTACAACATGAACTTTCAGGGTAATATAATAAACAAACTGCATATTTTCAATATGATTACAAGATGAAATGCATGCTCATCAGATTTTTAAAATATCATTTGAAAGGGTCAAAATTTTTATGGGTATGTGTAAGAGACAAAAGATAGATTAAAAGATGAGGATTAATTATTTTTCTTGAGTAAAAGACTCAAGGGCATAATAACGAGCTGGAGTATATCTTAGAATGTCGTTTGTTTGCAAAATGTTACCATGTTGCTGGGTAATAATTCACAGAATTCATAATGACTTAAAAGACTACCACCTTAATAGAGTTTTTTTTTTCTATTTTACTTATTAAGATCACCTTAATAATTCATGCATGGCAATACCTTTAACGAGCAACAAAATCTCACGTATCTCATTTAAACTTGGCAACTCTGCTAACAGTTGATATAGTCTTGCACCCCTGAGCCAGCAATTGTACAGGAGCCCTAGGCTGTTAGTAAGTGAACCCATCCCATTTATGATAATCCCAGGAAAAGTTAAGTCCTAGATGAACGGCTGAATTTTACGATCATTTGCTAGGAAGATTTATTCATTCTTCATTTGTGGGGAGGTGAGAGAACAATAATGAGCCCAAACTATAACTCCTGTTCCACAGACTGCATTGGTGGCTTTGCTTCTTTCTTAACGGCAGCAACTGATTACCATTTTCTACTTAGATGGTGAAAAGAGAGAGAGGCATGTAACACTATCCCACTAGGCAAGGTGAGTTCTCTGCTTTACTCAAGCAGGAGCGCAAATACAGAGATAGTTTAGACTTAACTTCTCTACCAGCATCTACCAGGCAGTTTTATTAAGACACTGTCATTTCTCAAAGACACAACGAAGGAGCATTTACAATTGTTTTTCACATAAAAGTACATTCCAGGTGATAATTCTCAAGATACTGTTCAAAATAAAATTTCAAAAGCAGACAGTAATTTTAATACACATTTTTATGCTACATCCGTTTATATGATACCACTCACTGCTATATTTACAATAGTCTGACTGACAGAAAATAGACTCCATTTAAATCCATTAAGACTTGTTCTTGGCCTAGTGACTTAAGTTGGAGAAGCTCACTGAGCTGGCCACTATTTCCTTTCATATGCCATTTAAAAAAATATTAGAGTTAAAAGTCAGAAAAGGCCTGGATTTAGGGAAAACACAGGACAATGTCACCACAAAAACTGGTTTCTTTTTTACGTATTAAGGTCGCTTTAATAATTCATGCATAGCAATACCATCAACAAGTAACAAAATCTCATGTAACTAATTTAAACTTACTGTGCTGAAATTGGACATGCCAAATTATATCACATTCGGGTTCACTACATGCAGAAACATCCATACCTGGTGTACGGTGGGAGAGGCAGAGTAATTCTGGTCCATTTGTTGAAAGTATCTGACACCAGAATCCGCTGCAGGTGATAGCGATTGCATTCAACATTGGTAGGCAGACAGTCCCTTACCAGTGGGTGCCATGACAATCCAAGGTCTACTGAGTATTCCAACTCAATAGCTGAAACAGGAAGCATTATTCTGGTTAGAAATACATACCTGCAGATCCAGGAACCATAATTACTTATGTTTTCATATGTTTTAATTTCAATCAAATATCATTTGATTTTCCCCAAATGTATTTCCTGGTGTTATTTTTTCCTCTGTATACTACTAGTGATTATTTTTAACTTTCCATATTAAAATAATTTTTCTGTTAAGGGGATATGATCAAGTGAAACATAAAGTAAATTTTCCTGAATCACTTCTTTAAGTGCGAAATTTTCAGAACAATTCTAACAAATCAATTGCTTCACATGCAGTTAAAGCAATAATAATAATAGTTATAATTTATATATATTTATTATTTAATTTAATAGTTATAGGATATATATTGTATAAATACATTATATAAATTAGATATAATTTATGTATTATAATAACTATATTTTGTCTGTTTATTTAAAGGTTAACATACAAATACAGAACATAATAACCATATGTTATAATGACTACTTTTTAAATAGTTAAAAATATTGAGCAGCCTTCCCAAAATTTAAGCATTCTATAGGGATCCTGACCAACTTATGCCAAACTTTCTCTGGTATAGGTGAAACTCCTAAGAAAATGACAAATCGGGCTTCCCTGGTGGCGCAGTGGTTGAGAGTCCGCCTGCCAATGCAGGGGACACGGGTTTGTGCCCCGGTCCGGGAAGATCCCACATCCCACATGCTGTGGAGCGGCTGGGCCCGTGAGCCATGGCCACTGAGCCTGTGCATCCGGAGCCTGTGCTCCGCAACGGAAGAGGCCACAACAGCGAGAGGCCCGTGTACCGCAAAAAAAAAAAAAAAAAGAAAAAAAAAAAGAAATTGGCAAATCTCTTTTGCTTATATACCCTGCTTTGCTGTGTTATGGAATATACTGGGAAATCAGAGAAGCATAAAGAGGGAGCTGAAGGCCATGTAGTTCGTGCCAAAGCAGGAAGTCAGGCTGTGGGTCTTATGGAAAGAGATTTCTTTCTTTCCTTTCTCTTCTTCCAAAACATTCAACCTATACGCTTTGTTTTATATTTCTCTCTCTGGTCCCTTCTTAAGACTTTATAAACTACTTCAGCCCATACCTCCCTACTGAAATTTCCTAAGACCATGATTCTCAGTCTTGGCTGCACACTGAAATCGCCTGGGTACCTTTAGAAACTACTGATGCCAAAGTCCCACCTGCAGAGATTGGGATTTCACTCTTGTGGGGCAGGCCAAGGTGCTGGGAGCTTTTAAGTTTCCCAGGGGATTCTCCCATGCAGCCAGCGTGGGACCACTCACTGGTCCTGGTGGCCTAAGTTTCCTGGTGGCCTTTTCTAGTTAAATACAATGGCCTGTCTCAGTCTTCATTGTTCTTGCCCTCCCTACAGCCTTGCACATTATTGATGACTCCCTGGTTCTTGAAACTTTCCTTTCGTTTGGAGGACATTATTCTGAATCTCCTCTCTTATTTCCCTCTGACTTCTGTGCTAACTAGCCCAGCTATGGGCATCTTTCCGGACTCCATTTCTGGCCTTCTATTCTACACCTATCTTC
This sequence comes from Stenella coeruleoalba, assembly GCF_951394435.1. NCBI lineage: Eukaryota > Metazoa > Chordata > Mammalia > Artiodactyla > Delphinidae > Stenella > Stenella coeruleoalba. The sequence continues at coordinate 19,448,664 of NC_137155.1, read as the reverse complement.
CTTGGGCTTCAACTGTTATCTCTGTGCCCAAATCTCCCAATTTTACGTCTCAAAATTGATTTTATTCATTCAGCAAATGTTTATTCAGCCTGGCATTGTCCTGGATGCTGGCATACCGTGATGCACAGTATAGACAAAGTTCCTGCTTTCTACACTGCAAGCCCTCCGCACTAAAGGATACCACCACTTAAAACTGTTTTCACCAAACTAGAGAAAGACTCATCATTGTCCCTCATAAATAAACATCTCTTCTTAACTACCAAATGGTATCAGTGACAATGATTTTGCACTAGTTTTCTGGGTTCAGAATTTAGAAATTATTTTAGAAATTTTACTCCTTTCTTCTTTACCCTCTATGTTCAACATGTCACCTGGTTTTGAGGTTTGCTGCTTCTTTCCTTTTGGTTTGCAGTGTCTCATACTAGTTTTATCCATGCCCTTTCTCTTCATGCCACGTAATTCAGGTTTTCATCACTTCCTACAGAGACAACCACTGACACTTTTTTGTTGGGATTCTTCTCTACCCACCTTCATTGGCTCCTGGGCTAATCTCCCTAAAACCCACCATGCCACTCCCCTGCACTTGTGCCCTCTTTTTTTTTTTTTTTTTTTTTGCGGTACGCGGGCCTCTCACTGTTGTGGCCTCTCCTGTTGCGGAGCACAGGCTCCGGACATGCAGGCTCAGCAGCCATGGCTCACGGGCCCAGCCGCTCCGCGGCATGTGGGATCTTCCCGGACCGGGGCACGAACCCGTGTCCCCTGCATCGGCAGGCGGACTCTCAACCACTGCGCCACCAGGGAAACCCTGTGCCCTCTTATTCATGACCTTGTCAAGCACAAATTCCTGTGCCTGCCTTTTAATGCCCTTCTTAATTTGCTGCCAACTCTTCTTGGCCACTTTCCTCTTTCATTTTTTTATTCAGTTCCATCTTTTCAAGAGGTTTACCCAGCCTACAGAAGAAAGCACATGTGACTGGGCTTATGAAGGCAGAGTTTCAGTCCTGGTTCTGCTGCATGCTGAACATGTCATAACTCACCTCCCTGGTCTCTAGCTGACTTCCTATGCTAATGAGGGAGTGGGTGTCTAGGACCCTGAAGTCCCTATCTATTTTCAAAATTAGCACTCTACTCTCCTCCGGTAGATGCAAATATTATCTGTTCAGGCTGGTCTGCTCATGGTTTACCCATGGACCAGGAGAATCCCTGCTTTATGCTGCCAGCCAGCCTGGGGTGTCCTCTCTTCCCCATTCACCCTTCAGATTCACTCCAACCATCAATGCCCACTTGAGATTTAGCTTCTTTGTGAAATCTTCCCAAACTTCTTGGACTGGCCATCCATTGGTTATCTCTTCCTCGGCTGAACTCTCATTACATTTTGCATTAGTACCACTCCATACAGCACTGGATTTAGTCATTTATTGGACTCACTTTCTGAAGTATCCCCTCAACTAGACTGTACCTAGTGAAGACAGCCTGTGTATCTTATACTTTTCCAAGTTCCACCTTTACTGACTAGTTTAGTGTTGACTGATTGAGTCTGAAGTAGAAAGAGTTCTTCTGGGCTTCCTTCTTAGATCTGTCCATTAAATTCAAACTAATGGAAATATGAAAAATCTGGATTTTGCAGGACCTTGGAAGTAACCAAGTTCTCCAGATTTTGGACCGCAAGAATCTAAAACATTCTAGTGTGAACATTCTAGTTTGGATCTCTTGGAAGAATAGTGATACAGGGTGATGCAAGACCAGAAGGTCCCCAGAATCCTGACAGATCTGCAAATTCCAGTGAAGGGTCCAAGTATGCAGAGATGTCAGTTTTTAAAGCTCCTAAGATAGGCTCGTGTGTGTGTGTGTGTGTGTGTGTGTGTGTGCGTGCGCGTGCACGCGTAAGGTATGCATAACCTAGAAGATGCAAACTGGTCACAATCACGGTGGTTTAGAATATGCTATGACCCACGGTGGCAGAAAGTATCAGACAAAATAGGAACAACAAAATTTCATGATTCCTGGGAGATGGAAAGGAGACAATAACTGGACTAATCTAAAGCCCTATGAATTAAAACCCATGTGAATACAAATGTATGTGTAAATCCTATTGCTTATTCTGACATTCTCTATATGACGAGAACCCTTTATTCTGTAAATATGATCCTTAAAAAATCTGGATTTATAAACGGAGATAAATTGGGGGCTATTGTTTATAAAAAAAAGAAGTCTTCATGGACATATGCTTAAAAATAAGCTCACATTCTGAGGTTTTAAAAAATAAACGTCTAAAACTCAATTTACACACAGCATTTTCAAGAATGCAGTTAGGTTCTGACCGAAAGCACACTTGTGTTTTACTTACAGACTTCTTGGAGGTGTAGTATAGTCCTTTGACAGAGGCAGCCTTGGATGCCCATTTACACTTCTCTGTCCCTCTACCTGGAAAGGGAATACTTACCATAACAAGAGTCTGTGACCGAGCAGGAGGCAGCAAAATCTATCTGTAGGAATGAATCCTCATTCACAGCAATGTCTGTGGTGACCACATAACGGGTGCTGGCCTTTTCGATGAAGACTAGGGCATCACCAGTAGAGCCACACACAGGCATCTTGGTGCCTCCGGGGTGAAGCAGCCATTTCCTACTGTCCAGAGTTGTGAAATCATCCTCCAAGACTGTATTACCAGAAATATTTCCTCCAATAAGAATCTGAAATATATTTTTTAAAACACAACTTTTCAGTTTGGTTTCGAGATAGGAGAAAGTTCGTTTCTTTTTGTTTGTTTGTTTTTATCTGTCAGATCGCTCAAAACTGGCGTTATACAGCAAGCTTAATGTTAGAGGGCCTTTCAGCATGTTCCTGTTTCTGTGGTCTGCTTGCCCCCCTGGCAAAAAGCTACAGAAACAAATCAAAAGACTGACAAAACCATTCACAGCCTTCATGGGCCAAATTGTGCCTTTGGAAACTACACGTACCCAAACTGGGAACGCAATGTTTGGCTTACATTATTTTCCATGTAAAATTTCTATTTAAGGACAGTAGTACCCTAAGGCATTTCAGTTCCAATTCTTTGCATGGATTCTACCGTCTGTTAACAGGTTCTTTGAGTTCTTTTTGATATGCGTATTATTATGTATGAAGATCCTTTAGAACTGTCGTCCATAAGGATGTTAGGGAGATTTATTTATTTTTTCTTTAAAGGCTAGGAAGAGGATTGGGCAACTACTGCATGTGGCACCAATGCTAATTTGCACATTTTCCTTTTCAGAGAATTATAGCCTTGTATCACGCTTGATAAGGTCCCTCTATCCATATGGCAGAATCCTCTTATGAGCAGAACCTGGGCCTTCTGTTGCGTCGTTTGTTTTTATAGGCTCAGGCAGTTGAAGGAATAGAGAAATGAAAGGAACCTAAATGCCACATCTAATCTAGCCGTGTGCCCTTGGGTAAGTCACCCAACTGTGGGTACTGGGCTTCCTCTACTGAGCGAGGGGTTGGACTAACTGCTTTCTAAAGCCATATTTAGCTCAAGTGACAACATTGTAACAGTTAATCCTGAAGGGACTGACCTGGTCGATTACCCAGGGACTGTAGAAGTGCCCATTTTCAGATGGTTGCCACCAGCGGAGACGTGTAGAAGCAGAACGGGCTTTCAAAGGTATCTCCAGGGCTATGTACCTGCCCACGTTGCTGGAGTTGCTGAAAAGGAACTCTTGAAGGAGACTCCACGAGAGGCCACCATTGAGAGAATATTGTAGAAGTACAGGTTGGCTCCTGGGGTCTGGAACACCTTTACCACATCCCAGTCTCATGAAGAACTGCACAAATCTGATACGAGTAAAATCTACTGTAGACTTTTACTTGAGTGAAAATTCACACCATTAACAAAAGACAAGTGCACAGGATAATAGGGGGAATGTATAGCTTTAACGAATACCATGATTTAACGAACGTCTGAAGCAATTGTTTCAAAGCCTGACTTCCCTTTTTAATGTGAAAGGGAGTTAATACAATGTGAAGTCTGAAAAAGGGTATTCTGTATCCATATTTATATTTGGCACTCCTCCAGAGGGGAGAGTCTGAGGGAAGTGAGCATTCACTGCACCCTCTGGCTATTCTATAAGAAGATGGGAGGGGTCCAAAGGCTGTCCAAGTTTGGGAGTGTCTATTGCTATCTATTCAAGATAAATTCGTATCCTTGTCTTTAGTACCTGAAACTGGAAGAAAGTAATCAATGTAGTTTATGCCGTTTATTGGCAAAATCATCCATTCCCTGGTTCTACCAGTAGTTTTCCAGACCTCATATTGTTGGTTTTGTGAGACACATTTAAATTCACCAGTTGTAGCACCTCCCTGTGAGAGGCCAGGCATCTTTTGCAAGAGGTGTGTCAAACCTGAGCCTCTTTTCTGTCTTTTGCGCCAGGGGCAGGAGAGCATGACTGTGGGGTGGTGGTGGTGGTGGGCTGTGCCAGGCTCTGACTGTTGCTGGGTCTGGGATGGGTGATACTGGCCATCGAGAACTGTGGCAGTCAGCCAGTGGCAATCTTCCCAGCTGGCAGGGAGGTGGACAGAGTGGCAGCAACCAGCTGGGGTGCCAATGAAAACCAGCTCACATGTTATCTTTGGCAGGCGAGCTGCTGGTGCCTGGTCTGGCCGCTGTGCTAGCTGGTAACGCAGAATGAATTTCACATGCAACCCAACACACGTACCCAATTATGGATGCGTGTCAAACATATGAAATATATTGGGGCTTACGATAAAAGTTAGCAGTTCCATATATAAAATCATGCACTCTTCATGGGTTCCTCCCCTCCCCCATCTCCACTAACTGGGCATTCATTTACCTCATAACCCTGAGAAAATTGGGATTTTATATGGAGGTCAATATATGCAAATCTTATACAGCATGCTACTGAGATGAGATAAATAATGGAGCTTTTAACATTGGATTAATGACAAAAATACATGGTTAGTGCCTTGTGAAGTTTATATCTATAAAAACAATAATCATTTACAGAGAAACACTTTTAGCACATTGTCTACTTGTATTGGGAAAATGTTTACATTAATTTATAGATAAACCATGTTAGAATTATTTGGAAAAATCTAATAATTTCTAAATTAGAGAACTCAGCTGCCAATGATAAATCTTAAATAAAGAGAAACAAACTACGTGCATTAAAATAGGATGGAGATAAATAAAATCTTGCTTTCTATAACTGTAAAATTATTATCTCATAGATAAGAGTTGTATTTTCTATGAAGCATGATCAAATTTATAATTCAATAAATAAAAGATTTAGGAGGAAGAAGAGGATAAATATGTTACAGTGTATGTTAAGATACTCTGAAATGTTTCAAAAGATGAAACATGATTTCTTTGTTCACTGGCAAAAATAGGTCAGGGTTCCATTTTATACATGTTAAACTGTATTTTCTATTTTACTGGCTAAGTTTTTGGCTCATCAAATGATCAAGGGATACACATCTTGACAGGACATAATCCTCTGAGCCAGTTTAAAATGTTTGTTTCTGAGTGACTGTGCTCAATTTAGAAAATGAGTGCTTTGAATGTATGAGCAAATCATTGGAAAGAAATGCTTATAAACAATAAGGCTACACTTTAGATGTTCTTAAATTGCTAATGGATATAAAATTAACTGTGAATAATTTGTGCATGTATTATATTTCAATTAAGCTTTCTCCTAAGAATGGTAAAGAAATTCTACATAGTCCAAGTGCTAATGAAATGTATTCTGTAGAAGGTGGATAAAGAAGATGTAACATTACTTTCTTGAAGTTAAAGTGAGTTAAACGTTGTCATTTCCTGGTCATCCACCATGTAGAAGACCAGGTATAAACCTCTGTCCGTTTAGCTGTGTTTCATTTCTGATCCAGTTATTGTTCAAATCTCTCTCAGTTTTAGAATGGAAATTATATAAATTGTGTCTTAATGGAGTCTTTGACAAGAGAGAAGCTCAGCATTTACAATGGAAGGCCTTGTCCTTGAGATCTCTGTTTCTTTCTGATTTGATTATGTTCTGCTACTTTATATTACAAGGTGGCTCTTCAACAGCATTTAAAAATGATTACCTAGCATGTGATAAATCCAGATCTCGTGTCATCAACATGCGTAAGCCATCTTCATTGAAAAAGAGGTTGTTTCCACTGGAAAGGATTCCACACTTCCGAGATGGCTTTCCACCACTCATTAATAAGAATCTATCAGATTCTAGCTGACCTGAAAAAAGTGGAAAATGTGGTTTACCTATGACCCCAAATACAGTCATATTATTTTTTAAAGGAATTTAGTAAGTGCTTTGTGCAGTTTTAAAATATGAAGTCATGAATATTGAAGTCATATATTTTGGGGATAAGAAGTCTCTTCAACATTTTAGCTTGCCTGAACTGTTTAACGTTGGCTGTATGATTTAAGGGTCCACATGACAGAAGGAGGAGGCCTTTTCCTGAGTATCTACGGTCCAGCCAAATTGTTCCCTCCTTCTGCTCCTCTGCACTGCAAAACAAGACACTGGCTAGTCAGAGTGGTTCAGCCCAAAATTTAAAAAGGGTAATGAGACCTTTCCACTGGTCTCTTTACTGTGTCCTTGCTACTGAGAGGACAGTATCAGGCCAGTGTTATATAATATTTTAAAAAACACAAATTTAATGGGAGAAATTTCAGTATAATTTAATATTTCCTATTAAATAATGTCTTTCAAAACCACCTTGCCAATCTCTTTAGATATTCACCTTCGATCTAATTTACTTTTTTGATTGTGGTAAAATGCATATGACATAAATTTTGCCATTTTTACTGTTTTAAAGTTAATGATTCAATGGCTTTCAATACATTCACAATGTTGTAAAACCACGTTGTGTTGTGCTAACTGGCTCCAAGAATTTTTTCATCACCATAAAGAAAACCTTGTACCCATTAAGCAGTTACTGCCCATTTCCCCCTCACCCAGCCCCTGGTAACCACTAATCTTTCTGTCTCTATGGATTTGCCTATTTTGTGTTTCATAAAAATGGGATCATGACATGTGGCCTTTTGTGTCTGACTTCTTTCTCTTAGTATAATGTTTTCAAGGTTCATCTATATTATAGTATGTATTAGTATTTCATTCCTTTTTATGGCTGAATAATATTCCATAGTATTGATATACCTAAACCTAATTCTAAAATATACCTTAAAACCATAGATATATTATAAAAAATTTACAGACAACTTGGGACTCTCACTGTTGCAGCTTCTCCCGTCGCGAAGCACAGGCTCCGGACGTGCAGGCTCAGCAGCCATGGCCCACGGGCCTAGCCACTCCGCGGCATGTGGGATCTTCCTGGACCGGGGCACGAACCCACGTCCCCTGCATCGGCAGGCGGACTCTCAACCACTGCGCCACCAGGGAAGCCCAGAAAAAAATCTTTTAATCTCACTATCCTAACAGAGATAGCTATTACATTTATTTAAGACTTGCTCTTGTGAGAATGTTTTCCCAGTATTATCAGAAAGCATATCCAATGGATATACAATTAACTGTGAATAATTTCAATCATTAGAGCATGTACATTTTTCTACTTTGTCACATATCTTCATACATAATGACATTAGATTCTAGGTATAACTGAGGTGCATAAAGTGACAAAAGGCTGCATAATGAGTTGGTGATAAAGCAATGACAAGAATTTATATTTCCGGAAACTTGTTCCTTCTACCCAAGATTAACCCTCTATAGGCATTTCCAAAATTATCATTGATCAGAAATTACATGTGATAGAAAAAAATGGCTAAAATAGCCTTAGTTCTTCTCAATTACGGTCTTGTTCACTCTCACTGACCATTGTTTCAAGAATGGAACCCTATGAAATTCAGAACTAAATGAAGCCTTGGGTGGTCCCAAACGTAATGATAAATAATGAAATATCAGAGTAGAACTTAATGATTACTTCTACATTACAAATTGTGCTTAATGTATACGTTCTTTCACAAAACTACATAGATTTTAAATGAAGAAATTACCTTCAAAATCATCCTTGAGAAAATCAGGATTTTTGGTGCTTATTTTACAGGTTGGACCAGAGTAGCCAGGATCACATATACACTTGGTTCCATTGATACAACTCCCGTGTCCGTTACACATCTCTTCACATTGGGGACCGATATAAACATTATCAATGGCCCATGTCACTGGCTGAGAGCCAGCAGGATAAAATCCTTGGTACCATCTGAAACGCACAGATCTGGAAAAGAGATACAAGCCCTTCAAAATCTAATCAACACATTAATGTAAGTAAGCACATCTGATCAATGAGCAGTGGGCAGTTACTACCTCTGCACCACACTCAAGAAGTACAAAACATGGTTCAACATTTCAGGACCATAAACTCCATTCCTCAAACTCCAGGATTTTGCCAATAAAGTTCCTGCTTTCTATAAGCCCTTCCCAATCCTACCACTATGTCAAAGTTCCACTTGAGCTTCCACCTTTTTCTATATTGACTTTTCTTGGTAAGGATTTTTCCATTAAATACTGTCTATGTTCTACATAACTAATCTTTTTTTAATGGAGGTAAAATTCGCAAAGTATAAAAGTAATAACTAACCATTTAAAGTGTACATTTTGGTGGTGTTTAGTACCTCCACAGTGTTAGCCAGCTATCACCTCTATCAAGTTCCAAGACACTTTCATCACGCCAAAGGAAACCCTGTGCCCATTAAGTATTCTCCCCTACACCCAGCCCCTGGCAACCACTAATCTGCTTCCTGTCTCTGTGGACTTACCTATTCTGGATATTCCATATAAATGGAATCATATGCTATATGAGCTTTAATGTCTGGCTTTAGTCACTTATCATAATGTTTTCAGGGTTCATCCATGTTGTAGCAAATATCAGAATTTCATCCTTTTTTATGACTGAATAATATTTAATTGTACGGCGATATCAACTTTATTTATCCATTCGTCAATTAATGGACATTTGTTTTGTTTCCACCTTTTGGCTATTGTGAATAGTGCTTCTGTGAATATTCGTGTACAAGTATTTGTTTGAATACCTGTTTTCAATTTTTTTTTGTAGAATCATAGTGGATTTGCTGGGTCATGTGGTAAATAACTCATCCTTTAATTTCTCTCTCTTCCATAATTTTGCTGGAATTTCCATTATTATAGTTACAGCTGGAGGTATTTAAAAGCACACCTATTTGCCTCATTGGCTATGAGCTCCTAGAGGCCAATGCTCGTAACTCTTTCTTTTTTGCACGCTTTCACGGTGACCAGTACAGTGTTTCACACATAGCAGATGCTCAATGAATGTTTCTTGAATGTCATTTGTTATGGAAAGCCTTAAAAGCCAAACTAGGGTGTTTTGGATTTTATCCTATTGGCAACAGAAAGTCCCAAAAGATTATTTTAAAGAGAGGAGTGACAGAGTCAGATTTATTTTTAGTTCAATGTCTCTTATTTCTTAATTTCTTTTTAAATGAAACACAGTTTTCCTTTTTACTTGAAAGATGATTGTCCTATCACGTTGCTGACGATAAGTTAGCTCCTTAGAAATAACCTACATATTTAGGTAGCAGTCCAGAAATAGTTGAGTATATTTTATTATGTACAAAACTCAGTTCAAAGAAAATAGACTTTATTTCAGAGGAGCTAGATATAGAGATGGCATGTGCACTCATATTTGTACCCTGTGAATCTGTCCAATTTTCAATTATATAGAAACCAAATTCAGAATAGTTCTTTTTATTTGAGAAACAGAAATTAGAAGTCAGTATTAGAAGCATTTAGACTTCTAAAGTTTAGCAGATAGAAAACAGATGGAGTCAAGTTCCCACATATAATTTTAACCCTAATTTCATTGTTTATATCAAGACTCCAACTATATTAAGCTGCCCCCAAAATGCCAGTTCATAATTAACTTTTATTTTCTAGTACCTGTCAGAGTTTAGTCTTGGCAAGAAGCACTTCCTACCTGTTGAACTTTCAGTCTGCTGAGCTGAGGGAAACGGCTGGAGTTTTCCTTTGAACAAAGCCTACCTCGATTTTGTTTGAACTTCTTATTTATTCAAATGTTCTGAATAAAAATGAACCACCTTGGTTGGATATTTATTATTGTTCACCTGTCTTGACACAGAAACTGCAGGCACTATGATAAATGGACTGAAGGGTCTGGTTTCACTGTGGTTCCCAGTCTGCTGAAATCTTATTTTGAAAATTTCTCACTGCCACCCTCCCTGGTGAATGTCAGCATCTGTTCTCTCAAGCCAGTGGTACCCAAAAGAATCTGTTTTTTTTAATGTAAACTTAAAATTTCAAGCACACAGCAGTGTTTTCATTAAATAGGGGTTTTGGTTGACTCATTATGAAACTGCATAAAGCAAAAGCAATTAGGAAGTTTTAAAGACAAAAAGACTCTAAACGAAAAAGACACAAGGGTGATGTGAATAAAATTCGATGGAAGCTCAATACTTATGCTGCAAATGTGAACTGACTATATGTAAAGGCAAGAAACAGCCATTTCTGCACCTGAAACATTTAGTATAGTTTTTTGGTACCTAGTGTCCTGTGAGTACACAGAAAAAGGCAATTTAAACACGGGTAATATATTTTTTTTAGCATGTAGCACGTGTTCCATTATTATGTACCATGCTGAATACAAACCAAGGAATGGTTCACTGAGTTGGAGAAAATTTAACTTTTGCCTTCCAGCCATTCATGCCTGTGTGGGTCTTAAGAAGAGTGCTAATTGTTTTCCTGAAACAAGGACTAGGCAACACTTCTAAGGCAAATTCTTCTCTTTGCAGAAGCAGTTGAAGGCAGTTTGAAAGGTAGGTTTACACCACTGTGAGAGCGGGCATGCCTCCTTAACAGATTTACTTTCCTTTCATAGAAATGAAAATCACATGGAATGTAAATAACATGATGGTTTAAGTTCTGTACCTTTATAATTAGAGGAGGTATATTTTAAACTGACTCCCAATATACCAGTCAGTGAAAATACAGATGTCTGCTTTTCTCTCGTTCAAATTACATCTCCATGCCTTATGTGTAAGCACAGCCTAGTGGACAAAGCCAACTGGTAATGATGCAGGCTCCATGATCCTGGAGCACTGTCCTGGGGTGGGTAGCTTCATTTAGTACCTCTGGTTGGCAGTGACTGTATATCACACGCCTTTAAATCGGATTATTTTCATGTGGGAACTTGCGGAAGCAAGTCTCAGCTGTTAAGACAATCTAAAATCATGGCCTTCACCCTATCTTTAGGGTTGTTTTCTATTTAATCTAATTCTTAGCTGAGCAACTGGAAGGAATTAGCGGTCCACTAAAAAGGAAACCTGGAGCTTTTCACAGTACCATAATGATCATGGGTATTGGTCAAAGGAGGCGAAGTGATTGTTCATCCAGCCATTTTCCCCTGCCTGCACTGCCCATAAGCACAGATTTTTGGAATTTATGTTTCTGTTGCAATGCTTGGCCTTCTGGCTGTAGCTGATTTGCTCAGATTTTCTTTTCTAGAAATGTAGAATTAAGAGTTCCAGAAGATGAGAGCTGGAGTTTGCTGACTGACGTTAACATAGCATGATAAAAAGGAGGATCATGAACTCCTTTTGCTGATGCCCCCAAACTTCCTGAGTGGAGTCCATGCTCTTCCCCAGTATTTTTCTAATAAGTTCTTCCACTTTTTCGGTAAGCCTCTTTATATTTCTCTCAACATATGATCTTAAATAACACGACTGATTTTGGATAAAAAATTTTTCCTGAGCTATTTCCCCCTGCTCAATTCTGCTATACACAAGTTCACACCCCACCCCCAAACACCCCAATAGCAGCTTTCCGGTTGTGCTGGCTGAGTCTTCAGCTCTATTTATTCCTGGTCTTCAGAGATTCTCCTTGCCTCCTCAGCTGTCACTTCGAAAGAATCTTGAGGAGAAGGGCTTCCCTGGTGGCGCAGTGGTTGGGGGTCCGCCTGCCGATACAGGGGACACGGGTTCGTGCCCCAGTCCGGGAAGATCTCACATGTCACGGAGCAGCTGGGCCCATGAGCCATGGCTGCTGAACCTGCGCTCTAGAGCCTGTGCTCCGCAACGGAAGAGGCCACAACAGTGAGAGGCCCGCGTACCGCAAAAAAAAAAAGAATCTTGAGGATGTTTTGCTTAGTAATGCTTGTTTTTAAAAAACAATTAGATTTTCTAATAGAATAATATCCTGGTGTAATAGTAAGAATTAATAAATTACTTACTTGATAACACAAAATATTAGTATTTAGTAATCAAATTATAAAAATTTTGCTAATGATATGATGAGGAGTGAATGGATTTATGTTCAAAGAGAATGAAGACTTTTTTTTTTTTTTTTTTTTTTGCGGTACGCGGGCCTCTCACTGCTGTGGCCTCTCCCGCCGCGGAGCACAGGCTCCGGACGCGCAGGCTCAGTGGCCATGGCTCATAGGCCCAGCCGCTCCGCGGCATGTGGGATCTTCCCGGACCGGGGCACAAACCCGTGTCCCCTGCATTGGCAGGCGGACTCTCAACTACTGCGCCACCAGGGAAGCCCTAGAATGAAGACTTTTGAAGATTCACTTTCACCCTTTTGGAAACGTAATAGGTGTTAGCAGTTTTGCTTGAAGACTCAAGACTTCTAATTATGCTGAGTTTCACATCAGGAATGTAAATCTATCTCCATCTTGAAAGTATGATATTAGTACTTCCTTCTTTTTTTGGCATGCCCTTAAGTTTTTATTCTGAGAGAAAAGACAAATTCTGAGGCAGACTGCTTTGCTGACTTCCTCTCTTTGTTCACTTATACTATTAGTTTTATTTTTTTGAACTATACTTTTCATTTCTATTGGAATTGAAGTCCTTTATCTCCAAATAGCTTTTCAACAGAAGAGTCAAATATATGTAACAAGAATGCTGAGAAAGGTTGAAAAAGTAGAAATGCCTGGGGAAAGAGCACTAATAAATTTTTTTTTTATGAGACACCTGGAATATTCTGCAGGCTTCCGTCCTCCATATGTGCCCTCTCCTTGCACGAAAGACATAGGCAGATGTTCGAAAGTAAAAATTCTAACTGCATTTATATTGTGAGGTAGGGAGCAGAAGGGAGACAGATTATAACACTAGGGAAACCATATTTCTGTTGCTTCCTAACTGATCTAATAAAGACCCATGGGGATATGAACCCCAGGACGGGGTGCTGCCCAGGGTGTGCTCCTTTAAATCTATCTTCAAACTATGAATTAGTAGTATGTCAGTTTCCTATGTTTTAAACATCCACTGATCTACTTTCAGTGGAGAACTAAGGAAGAAATGTAAAGTGAAAATTTCCCTGATAAAGTGGCAAGGCAACCATGACATCACGGAGAAAACTGTGAAATGAGAAGAACATGGTGCGAAGCAGCAGGTCCTTACCCGCAAAGGTGCAGCTTCCCAAAGTGCACAACCTCCCTCCTCCAGCCCTGGGTGGTCCCCGCATAGTAGGTGCTGCTCGGGTGGTGCTCCGTGGAGCACAAAGAGCTGACATGGCTGCTGCTGTGGTAGCAGAGGGGGAGCAGCAGGTGCCAGGTTGCCCCAAAGTCCCTGGAAAATTCCAGTCTGACCGGATCAGCAGAGGAGCTATCAGTTGAGCATCCGACATTGATCTTGGTGAAGAAGAAAAAATGATACAAATTACCTCAGAGCAACAAGCCTTGAAATGATTCACCACTTCATTATTTTCTCGAGAGTCCATTTTCCTGGGAACTGTCTTGCTGAAATACTTAACACCATGAAATTCTGTTTTGCCTGAGTAATACTGCATATTACTTTTAAATAACACTTTTTCATAAAGAACCTCAAAGGGCCTCATAAAAAATTTACTTTCCCTCATTTCATAAAAAGCTAGGAAGTGAATAAGGCAGAGGTTGGCATGGAATTCCAAATTTTACCTTTAGCCCACTTTCACTGCCAAGCCAAGCAAATCGTAAGGAAAAGACTGCTTCCCTAATCCTAACCGTTAGCTTTTTTTTTCAGACTGCTGGATGGAAAGAAGACCTTCTACTTTCCTTCCTGTGATACCTTCAAATAATCCCCAAAGTACTGAACATGGAGAATCTTCAGTATGTTTTCAGTCTTAAAACAGACAAAATACAATTATTGTCACTATTTCCCTGGCATAGGGAGAATATTCTCTGAAAGACCTTTTTAACCATGAGGGAAATAACCACTCCACTCCTTTTTCATACTTTCAAGTGAATTAAACTAAAACTTAAATAAAGCATGTGATTCTTTCTATGAAAAAATTTTCCCACTTCCAATTGGGGTCAACATTTTCTTGCTGTCAGAGCAACCAGATATATTTATATAATATTTGTTGTTGTTGAACTTACTCCTCTTACCTTATGATGAGTAAACTATTGACATTTGATAAACTTTTCAGCTATAGGCATTTGTCTCTACCTAGATTCTTCTGATAACAGAACTCTTGAAAGGGCCACAGGGATTACTTTTTATTAACATTTAAAGCATAAATGTTAGAAAATATAACAGAAGGTTATATAAGTAACTTAAAATAAAATCAGAAAATATAACAGAAAGCTTAAAATAGAGAATAATTTTTCCACTAAGGCATCATTTGGTCTCTGACTTTAAGATGAAAGAAACAACTCTAATTTAGAGTATGCAGACAGTTAATCTAGAGCAAATATTCAAGCTTTTTGATGAAATTAGGCACTGTCCAATGGTTGGTATAGATTTCAGCTATGAAACAAGTATCTTCAAAAGTTAATGCGGGGCGGGGGGGGCTTCCCTGGTGGCACAGTGGTTGAGAGTCTGCCTGCCAATGCAGGGGACACGGGATCGTGCCCTGGTCTGGGAGGATCCCACATGCTGCGGAGCGGCTGGGCCCGTGAGCCATGGCCGCTGAGCCTGCGTGTCCGGAGCCTGTGCTCCGCAACGGGAGAGGCCACAGCAGTGACAGGTCCGCGTACCGCAAAAACAAAAACAACAACAACAACAGAAAAGTTAATGGGGGGCTTCCCTGGTGGCGCAGTGGTTGAGAGTCCGCCTGCGATGCAGGGGACATGGGTTTGTGCCCCGGTCCGGGAAGATCCCACATGCTGCAGAGCGGCTGGGCCCGTGAGCCATGGCCGCTGAGCCTGTGCGTCCGGAGCCTGTGTTCCACAATGGGAGAGGCCACAACAGTGAGAGGCCTGCGTACCACACACACACAAAAAGTTAATGGGGTCCTCCCGGAAGGCCTTGGGGCACAGCGGTCCCACCCCCTGTGCCCAGAATAGAGCCCACATTTCCACAGAGCTGGAACTCCTGGCTCGGGGTCTCTTCCCTCCACTGTCACTGAACTGCCCCGGAGCCTGAGGGGAGGGCGGCCTCACTGAGGCTGCCGGCTCTGGAGGGGCCCCTGCAGCCGAAGCCACGACAGTCCTGGGGACCGCGGGCTGGATCAGTCATCCTGGGTTAAGCCAGCTGCCATGTCATGAGGACACTCAAGCAGCCCTAAGGAGAGATCCATGTGGCAAGGAACTGAGGCCTCCTACCTACAACCGCGTGAGACATGAAAAAATGTTCAACATCAAGAATTATTAGAGACATACAAATTTAAACTACAAAAAGGTATCACCTCACACAAGTCTGAATTGCCATCAGAAAAAAATGTCTGCAAACAATAAATGCTGAATGGGTTTCCGAGAATGGGTACCCTCCTATGCTGTTGCTGGGATGTAAACTGGTAACAGCCACTAATCAGAACAGAATGAAGGTGCCTTTAAAAGGTAACAATTGAGCTACCATATGATCCTGCCGAACCACTAATGGGCCTATAACCCGAGAAGACCAGAATTCAGAAAGACACAGGCACCCAAACGTGCACTGCAGCGATATTTACAATAGCCAGACATGGATGCAACCAAAATGTCCATCTACAGATGAACAGACAAAAAAGAAGTGGTCCATGTACACAATGGAATATTAGCCATGGGAAAGATGAAACAGTGCCATTTGCAGCACCACAGATGAGCCTAGAGATAATCATACTACACAAAGTAAGTCAGAAAAAGAAAGACAAATATCCGATGATATCATTTACTAGTGTTATCTAAAAAGTGATACCCATGAACATATTTCCACAGAGAAAGGCCCATACAGACTTAGAAAAAGGTGAAAGGAATGGAAAAATTAGGATGTTGGTGTTAACATGCATTTAATAATTCATATAAAATATATAATCAAGACGGACCTAATGGATGCCAAGGGAGGTTTACTCAACGCTCTGTTAATGACCAACATGGGAAAGAGTCTAAACCTGATTAGATATATGTATACGTATGAATGAACCAGATTCTGTACACATAGAACAAACACAACATTGTAATCAAATTTATTCTGATAAGAAATAAAAATTAAATTAAACAAGAAAAAGAAAAAAAAAGTTAATGGGAATTCCCTGGCAGTCCAGTGGTTAGGACTCAATGCTACCACTGCAGGGGGCATGGGTTCTATCCCTGGTTGGGGAACTAAGATCCCTCATGCCATGTGGCATGGCCAAAAAAAAAAAAAGTTAATACTATTGAACCCTAGCACAATGTACCTTTGGTTCTGCTGATTTTATCTAAGCTTTTGAAATATATAAACGTTTTTCTTTTATACATTATTAGTTTGCTGTCTTGAAAAATATGAGTCCGTGAATATTCATGAAATACCCAGAAGTGATAAGAAACAGTATAGTATTATTTTATCTGTAAAATTCATGACACCATGATAAATATTATATAAATGTGCTGGCATGGTATAGTTACATTGACCTGGATCCTAAGTAATATATAAAAATTGTGACTATAATACTACTAGAATAGTATGGTCCTTTTCATTTTTATAATGTTTGAAATAAGCTATTTTGACAATTTCCCATTGTAGTAGGTGAGGAGATTATGTCATAAATAAAGGAGCAAAATTCAGAAATAAACCTTAGTAGAACAATTGGTTCTGCTAATAAAAGTGAATTATGATGTAAAATCTCTTTTGTCCTTGCACAAAAATGGAAAGTCATAACGCATGAAATCATCTGAGATTTTCCTCCTCTTTCCTAGCTTTTGTTCAAGATAAAATTTAAAGCATTTCTAATAGAACAAAATCAAGTACCTCAAATTGTATGATGGTGTTCTCATTCACATTCAGGTCACGAGTAGTAATGGAATGCTCACCAACTTCATTTGAAACAAACACCATAGCTGAATCTTCCTCGCTGTTATACAAGAAAACAACAAGGAATCCATTTAGGCAAAAGATCATTGTGACCTGTATAGAGCAGGGGTTTTATTTTTACCTTCTCAATTAAGTACTTACGGTGCTCCTTTGGAAGAATATGGGCAATAAAGACCAATGTTACCACCAGGGTAGAAAAACCAATTGTCTTCTCTGGGCCCAAAGTCAAAAGTATCTAGAAGCATCACAGGGTTGTTTAAATTATTTCCATCGATGATGAAGTCATCAACAATCCAGATTTCTTCTTTCTTACCTAAGGCATTTTTGGATAAAGCAAGTTTTTTCAATGGTGAAAATCAGGTGGACATTTTTGCTCATTGGAAGAAAGTAAAGGACAGAGGGAACTCAGTAACAACCGATTAAACAGATGCCTTCTAGACAAAGAAGCACAAACTATGTAAGTGTGTTTACACGGATTAAAGTGTGAAAAAATTAAGCTTTCAGGGCTATTAAATTGACACTGCACGGAGCAGCTTCAGTAATTTCAGAAGGCTGGTAAGAGTCTGCTGCCCTTCCTGTCACAGCGGTGCTATGGACCCTCCACCGCAAGAGTGGGCTTTGAGTTATGCTTTCACGGTTTAGGGGACTCTGTAAGATACCGGCATCTGTGAGGATGGGTGGTCAGCCTGTGGATTTAGTACTGAGTTACACTAACTAGTCTATTCATGGAGTAACTCAGGACTTAGAAGTCAACCCATGACTTAGAATCATGCTTCCTTCAGGCTGAAGGATCATGGCCATTATAACACTGGCTTGATGCACAATTTTATTTAGGTGTTAAAAACTACACAGAAGAAAATATTCTGTGTTATATAATACTTTATTTTCCCCTTAAAGCGTCTCAAAACTTGTATGTTTAGTTGAAGATATGTGGGGACATACAGAAAACTAGGAAAATCACTCCTTAGGCTGTCAGAATTTGACTCAGCGACTTAGGCAGGGTGTTTAAGGAAGATATAACTGAGCAGATAAGAAGGGTGAGCTCAGTGCTTTTGTAAAGCATTGCTTGGATTTAACTGGAAACAAGGTGATAAGACCATACCAAGCAGAAACAAGATTCCTCAAGGATGCTTTTTCACTGATTCCTACTTTTAGTAGAATTCTTACAAAATATAAAAAAGGATCTGTAAAGAGGAGCCTGTAGAAACAACCTGATGATTTAAATGAAGTCACACGTGCCTCTCCCTCTCTAATCCTATCACTGCTCTAATCCTAGTAGCTTTCTTCCCTTTTCTTATTTTGGAAGCAGTTGGTGAAAACAATGAAGAACAATTGGTGAGCATTCCAAACATAACATGAAGACGACTATCCTCTGGACTGTGAAACTGGTTGCATTTCTTTTTTTTTTTTTTTTTTTTTGTGGTACGCTGGCCTCTCACTGTTGTGGCCTCTCCCGTTGCGGAGCACAGGCTCTGGACACGCAGGCTCAGTGGCCATGGCTCACGGGCCTAGCCGCTCTGCTGCATGTGGGATCTTCCCAGACCGGGGCACGAACCCGTGTCCCCTGCATCAGCAGGCGGACTCTCAACCACTGCGCCACCAGGGAAGCCCAGGTTGCATTTCTTTTTTGGACTTTTCCTCAGTGATTATACAAGATTATTTTTTCTGTTCACGGTAAATTAAAATTATTTTTTGACTTACTAGTTATAAAGGAAATGTTCAGGTTAAATTTTAGAGATGGAAATACATCTTTCTTATCCATTTCTGTGTTACCTCTGCAAAGAATCTGCTTAATATGACGTCTCTGTGCTTACTTAGGCCATTAAATGCATAATTTGGTAGAGTCTGGTCGTTTATAATCAGTAGTTAGTAGAATTACAGGAAGCAATAAAACATTATAAATTTGTAAAATCCTTCTCTGTAACCGCCATTTGAAAATACTGTTAAATTATACATTCACGTTAGCTTATCACTAAGGCAAGTGTATGTGATAAGAATATTTTATCTCAGGCACTATCTGCTTTGTGTCAGTCCCTCTCACTTTGTCACGGCTTTTGCTGTAATGCTGTTCTATCTCACTAATGAAGTGCCATACTCAGAAGAACTATGGGGACTTCCCTGGTGGTCCACTGGTAAAGAATCCACCTTCCAATGCAGGGGACACGGGTTCGATCCCTGGTCGGGGAACTAGGTTCCCACATGCTGCGGGGCAGCTAAGCCCATGTGCCACGACTACCAAGCTCGCGTGCCTCAACTAGAGATCCCAAGTGCCACAAACTACAGAGCCCATGTGCTCTGGAACCCGCGTGCCACAACTAGAGAGAGAAAACCCGCACGCCACAACTAGAGCACGCCACAATGAAAGATCCCACGTGCCGCAACTAAGACCCGAGGCAGCCAAAAAAAAACCCCCCCAAAAACAAAAACACATAAATATTTAAAAAAAAAGAACTATGTATTCCTAAATGAATTCAGTAAAAAATGTAGTTACAACTGATGAATACCTAATGGTAGAGCTGGATTAAATTTTAAAATCCTTCGCTCTGTGACAGTATTTAGCTGTATTTACATCAAGAGAACTTAGGAGTCAAGCCCGAAGACAATACATAGTCAAGTATGAAGATAAAGATATATAAAGCTAAATATTCCTTGCGACTCCTCAAAAGCGAAGCATGTAAAAGGTACTGTGGATAGCGAAGCCACTCAGCTGACAAACCCTGCCTCCACACCTGAGGAGCAAGCATGCTAGCGTGCAGCAGTCAGTTTTGATCACAGGAGAACATGTGCATTTTTACCATTGTTATAAGGTTGCCAGAGTCTGAATCTTGTAGCGTTGGTCTGGGCAGTGTATGGCAAGGGAACATTAATGAAAAGTATGTTGGTCATTTGAGGAAAGTAAAATTCATCCATCAGGTGCCAGGTGATTCCCCCATTCGCGGAGAATTGTAATAGAATAGAGTGGGACCTCTCTGGGGTACCTAGAAAGAAGGTAACAGAGGCATGAACACATCATTATAAAAATGGGGAAGTGGTATGATCTTAGACTATTTTTTTTGTATTGATGCATAAGCTGACTTATATTCACATAGACACCTTAGAGTCCAAATGCTTCTGAGGCAACTTAAAGTGATGATGGGTTGGGATTTCTGTATAAATATATCTCAAAACACACACCAAATCTTGCATTTTCACACAATAGTATCTCCCTCTTTTTCTTAGATATGAACACATATCTTTCTGTATTTCATCTAGGAAATAGTACATCAAAATTTTTTTATTCTGTAGGCATCACAGTTCTACAAAGGGCCAAACATTTAAATCCCAGAATACACAGAAAATCTACTTGAGAATTTATTATATCCAAATGGCATTACTTGTCAAGAAAATTAGTTAGTTAATATGAAAGGTCAGAACGACAGAGTTGACTTTTGGGGTTCACCGTTCACATCTGCGAAAGAAAATCCCAAGTTTCCATAAGTTAAATTTCTTAAATTTAAATTTCTTACGGCTAGAAAGAAGTGGTGGAAAAAAGACTCAAGGACATGATGATAAACTTAACTACCACAGGACTAGTATGATTACTACATCTGTATGAAATTATTATAAAACAAGTAGTTATCTTACCCTTATATTAAAAGGAATATATAGTATAGAACATTTGTGAACACTATGTACTCAAATTTATGTTAGCTCTCCCATATAACAAAATTAATAGGCCTCAAATCTGTTACTTCCCTGTGCAGGAGGAATTATACATGGGGAAATGTGCTTGAAGGGAAATAGTGAATTCATACTCATAGAAAGGCTTACCTTTTGCTATAAATCGAAGTGAAAACTGAACATACATTGTATTGGTACAGTCTAGATCTCTTGAAATGAGCATCCTTAGTCCTTCCTGTAAACAAAAACACATATGTTAGGCAATCTCATTTCATTTGCAAAATTATTTTCCTTTGATTTTGTACATCTAACTTACATTAGCTAAATGATACATAATGATCAAGAAGCAATACTTGGTCCAGTTTGGAAGGAAAAATTGATCATTTCCCCTTTCAATGGCTTTCATTCCCTATGCCTAACTAACAATATCTCATTGTCTCAACTCCAAGTCACACTTTGCTGTGACTTATAGAAAGCAGTGCAAGAATGATAGCATTACATATCTACAGGCCTTTTTAAAAAACAGCCTCCTTTGATCACAGCATGTTGTGAGAGGAATAACGAGGAAACAGACGGAAAATGTGCCAAGTGCTCCTGCTGGAAGCTGGGAGCTAATAGGTAACTTTTTCAGGGTTCCATAGAGTCTTAGGAACTTACTCATTTGCGTGCTGTGACGGCCCTGGGAAGCTCTCATTCAGGCTGACACAACACCCTCCAGTTGGTCAAGTTAAATAAGGCATAACTAAGCAAGTCCCCAAGCCCAGGCTGGAACCATTCATGCAGAGAAGCCAAGGAAGGCGGAAAGTGATCATATTGGCTTTAGTAATTTTTTCTGCTAATTAACTATTTCTGGTTGCCTGGGATTGACAGCTCCATAGCTTGTTTTCTCCGTGTGTACACAGGGTTGCGGTGACAGCCAGTAAAACAGAACTTCACTATGCAGATGTCCTAGGTACAAACAGGCCTTTCGGTTTCTCAGGTCTGACTCTGAATGAAGTGGCTCTTTGGTGGTGTGGGGCTGTGTGATACTGAGTGGACACTGTCTATTGATTTCTTAATTATCAACTAACAAATACCAAATGGAATCTTAGGTAGAGAAAGCAAATTCTTCCTCTTCTTCTTAACATTTATTATAGAGTACATTCTTCAATAGCTGAAAAATTTTAAATAGGACTGATTTTGTAATAGTAACCATATATTGAGTGCCTACAACATGCTGGGTTCTAAAAGAACCACTTTACTCCTTTAAGAAGCACCTATCACTCCTAAGGGAAATATATTATTATCTTCCTGTTGCAGATAAGGAAACAAAATCTGAGAGGGACAGTAACTTACCCAAGATTGCAAACGTGAGGATAGCAGGATTTGAACTTAGATATGTCAGATTCTGAAACTTATCCTCCACCCTTTAAGATACCATTATTTTGTTTATTAAATTATTTTTTGGTTTGGGGAGAGATATCCAGCTAATGTTAAATTTAGAATTTGAGAATTATTTGATATGGTAATGAAAAAGCAACTGCATTTATACCCACCCTTGAACTTCACAAAGCATAGATTCAAACTTCCTGGATTAAAGGCTGCTGTGTAAAAGCCTTATATTTCCAGTCTTATTTTTCTTTTATCATAATAACTCACTGCCCTGCTCAGTCCCTGATGCTTGATCACTGCATGTCTTTATATCCTTACCCTCTGCCTCATACACTTACAAACAGAAGGCCTTGGATGTTTTTACAGCTTGGCGCCATGTAGAGGTTAAGCTTATGGGGAAAGGTCACTTCTTCATCTTATCAATACAGTGAAAAAGCTTTGAGGTGGGTAGTTAACAGATCCAGTTCATAAATATCCCTTGACAACATCAAGATAAAGGAATATGATTGTTCTTCCCCCTTGATTATGGAATGTGAGTATAAAATTGTTCCCATGGGTCAATATAAGTCAGCCATAAAAGAACCCATTTTATAGTGTATCTTGTAGGAGCAATTTTTAAAAAATTTATTTATTTTATTTATTTTTGGCTGCATCGGGTCTTAGTTGCGGCACACACGACCTTTGTTGAGGCAGGTGGGATCTTTCATTGTGGTGTGCGGGTTTTCTCTTCTCTAGTTGTGGTGCGCAGGCTCCAGGGTGTGTGGGCTCTGTAGTTGTGGTGCGTGGGTTCTAGTTGAGGTGCGCAAGCTCAGTAGCTGTGGCCCGTGGGCTTAGTTGCCCTGCAGCATGTGGGATCTTAGTTCGCTGACCAGGGATCGAACCTGTGTCTCCTGCATTATAAGGCAGATCCTGCATTATAAGGCCAAGGGAAGTCCCTTGTAGGAGAAATTTTGTTGAAAGTTGGCATGATCTGTAATTATGAAGGTATCTTTCTTTCATATTTAAAATTTTGTTTATAGTTAAGCACTTGATATTGATAATTGCCCAGTGGAACTGTCATGCCCAGCTTCTGTATATATTCTAGTTCATACAGATGTTTTTTTTCTCATCCTCTTCCAGATTCAGTAATCCATTGTGCTAAAAGTGAAGCTATTTTAATAGTGGATAGCACTCCTGAATCTATAAACATTAAAAAGAGCCTATCATTTCCTTTTTCACAAAAGAATGCCTTTCTAGGTCAAACTACAACCTACTGAATGGCACACGCTGAGCCCTCTCTGCATCTTGCAGAGCTGATAGATAATATGTCCAACACATATAATGCTTGGCTGCCCTTGCATTTGGATGGCTACAGGGAACATATAAAAGACTATATGTCTTCCTTGTTTATAGGATCTAGAGACCAGTTTAATTCTACTGCTTAAAATTTTATCAGGTAAAGATATTTGAATCACAGGACTTTATCTTTTTTGGTCTTGTCAACTGCTTCAAGTAGATAGTGGCAATGAGAGCTAAAGTCTCAGACAAGACTTAAAAACATACACACAAAAAAACAGAAGATTCCACCCCGAAATGTCCTGCCTCAATTTCTTTTGGCCCCTTATAGCACTCAGGGACTTATAAATCTCTCTGACCCTTAAAGTGCTTTTTCTATCTCATCTAAAACTTGAGAAGAATTCTGGATTCAAACAAGGATGACAGTCAGCATCTATTAGCTATAATTGAAAAAGTTCCAGGGTGTCTAATTTTCTAACTGTTAGGTGTTAATTATTAAGGATGTACAGAAACCCATGCAGATTTTTGTTAAAGATTTCATTTGCACACCTAGATTAGCCGATTTCCCCAGCTGAGTGAGACAGGATGTAGCATGTATTCACATATGAAGATGTGTCAGCTCAGCACTGTTTCACACAATTGTTTACCAACCCTCTAACCAACATCTAGGTTGAAATACAAAAAATACACTAATGATGTTTGAGAATGTTATTTAACTTGGCTTAAATGTTTGGTTTTCTTAAAGTCACCAACTGGTTGTATTGGTAGGAGGAAAAGAAAGAAAGTGAAAGGAAAAAGCAAAGACCTTCCGTAAAATCAATTAAAAAATATTCTAAGTTAGATACTTAATTACACATAAAATGCTACATTCTAGAAGTCAAGATTCTAGAAGTAGTATATATATAATTTTTACATATATAATTCCAGCAGAGAGGAAAGAAGGTCTGATTACCAAAGCAAAGGAAAAATTTTATGCCTAAGTGATCATAAAAAGTGACTGCAGTGAATATAAGAGGAAACATTTTTTGTTGTTTTTGTTGACATGAGCATATTCATGTTCCTTAAGGACCCTTTTTTACTGAAATATAAATTACATAAAGGAAAGTATCAAATTATGATGGAATTATCACAAAGTAACACAGCTACGTAATTTCCATACAACTCAGGAAACAGAACATTACCAGCAGTCCAGATGGCCCCTAATTCTCTCTTCCAATTTATACCTCATTTTCTTCTGCCCAAACCAACACTATCCTGACTTCTAAAACCATGATATGTCCTAGAAGACAATAACTATATATAAAATAATACATCATCTGAACAGAAATGCATGTGCGTGGAGCAGTGAGTGAAGTAGGGAATTCAGTGGTAGTGAAGAAGAATCTTATCTGACCCCTTTAAAAATGAGCGATGTTCCAGATTTGATGGTTTCACCATTCAGATTCCCCCTCTCTGCACCATATACTTCAGGCCAAAGGTCGGGATGTAAGTTCCCGTTGAAATCATCTTTAAGAATCGAGGGCAGAGGAACGACAGGAACACAGTAGGTTCCACCAAAGCCCCGGTCACACCTAAGAAAAAAATGAGCGGAGAAAAGGAATTATCTGTCGTGAGATCAAGAAGCCATCTTTATCTCTGCATTACAAAGAAAGAATCTGCCAGTTTTATTAACTTACACACAGCGTCCAGCATCACAAATCCCTCGTCCTGAGCACATCCAAGGGCACCCCGAGGCCAGCACAACGTTATCAATAGCCCAGGAGTCAGCCCCCATGGTGTAGTTGGCTTGGATCCATCTGAACCGGGTCCTGGGAGAGCTAAGCAAAAACAAACAAACAAACAAACAAAAGAAAACAACCAAAAAAAAAAAACACACTTGGTTTGAATGGCAACCTTCAAAGCACAAAAACATTTATTTTAATTCTTTCCCTTTAAAGTGCCCTCTCTGGGTTCCAGTTCCCTCTTTATTTGAGACACTTCGTTTTCATACCAAGTAATGGATGTTGTTTACTCTTGACCCACAAACAGGAGAGTAGAAAACATGCTTTAAAAATATTTCACCATTTCTTTCATACAAGAGCCTCTGAACACATGTGAGATGGGAGAGTTACTTTGAACTATCACTTTATTCTGTGTTTGAACTACATGCAGAACCTTAGTTTTTGCTTTCAGGCTTTTACTACTTTTCAGTACTGGGAAAGAGATTGAGGATGATAAACATGCGTATAAGTTGGAATCTTACAAAGGTCTTGCCGTGAGGTCTCTGTTCTACTGCTCCCTAAATGGTTTCTGAGGTAGTAAATGGAAGCCCTATCCAACCTCTGCCTCTATTTTGGTTCCTGAGGGCCTGGCTCCCTTAAAGGTGAAGACTAGAATGATGTGATGTACTCCCATGTTTTTTATTATATTTGCGGTCTGTTATTTGGAATATACTGTCAGAAGACCACTTTATCCAGAAATATGTGCAGCCTTACCAAACAGCAGTCTCTCACCTAGCAACAGATTGCACAGTAGAAATGTGTTAGTTATTTGGAAAGGAGAACACAGCTGACTTGAAGTGGAATTTCAACAGTAAAATCTCAAGTGCTATAGTTTCCCCTACACAAGTTCTCCTTCAATGCAACACAGCTGCCAGCATGGTGGCTCTGAAACAGAAATCTAGTCACATCGACACTCAGCTTTACACCCTTGAAATGGTTCCCCAACACATGCAATGTCAAGGCCAAACCTCTAATAAATACACGGCCCTTTCATTGTCTGCCCTCTGCCCTTGCCTCGTCTTCCCCTATTGCCTCACAATTATACTCTGATAGCATGGAATCCTTGCACTTCCCCATAAACTCTTGTTTCTTCTGGCCTCTGGGATTCTATTTCGGTTTACAACAGCACATACGCCCCTCCTCCCCAACGAGTGCTTTTCACTCAGACAAACTCTACTCACTTATTTAGACTCAGCTCAGACATCAGTTCCTCCAGAAATCTCCCTCCGATCTCCCCAAACTGAGTTAGGTAGTATCTCCCTGTGTTTCAATAATACCATTGGGTTTTGCTTCTGCTATCATTTTATAAGATAACTGTTTAGATACCTGTTACCCTAAATAATATATTTGGATCCTGGCATCAACTTATTCATTTTGTGTCAGAGATCTAAAACATAATAGATATTCAATAAATGTTTGTTGAATAAAAATAAAGTGAGTAAATGAGCTACAAGTTAGCACTCTTTAAAGCTCTGGGGTCCACAGGAAACTATTTTGGGTTATATACTAAAACGCTTTGATTTCCTGTGTTTGTTTTTTTTTTTCTGCCACTTGTTTGTGCCTCTCTGAATCCAAATTGAACGAGGAAAATGGAAACCACTGTAAATATTTAACACAGAGGGAATTTAACACAAGGAATTGGATGCACAGTTCATGGCAGAGCATGGGGGCAGTGAGGAAACCAGAGTTTAACAAAGTCAGGAAGCACTACAAGTCCAAAGATGGAGGGACACAAGAGGAGATGAGGTTAGTGCCCAGGGGCCAGTGTCACATGGAAGGACATCTCGGGGAAGCTAGAGCTGCTGAAGTTGGTCAAGATGCACTTGAGATAGAAAGGGAGGGGAAGGAACACCCTGGCTTAACTTTATTTCCACCCTCCAATTTCTTGCCAGTATCTGCTACTCTCTAAATCTATCAGGAAGCCAGCAAACACATGCAGCTGGCAAATGCAGCTTACAGAGGACAATTTGCCTACAATTCAGAGCAGAGCAGTGGAAGGGAGATACAGGGATGTGCGGGGAGCAGCCCCAGGAGGGTACAATCTCTACCACCCACCATAGTACACATTGGTTCCTAGAAAGATCCCCAAATCATGCAAATGCCTAAACCACAAAAGTGGGAGCCTGCTGTAAGCCCTAATATAACACCTGAATGTGATCTGAAATACTGTGGAGGGGAAGAAAGATGTAAAAGGATATGAGCATCCCCAAAGAACGAACCTTTTACTCTTATTCCGGTACTGAGATTAAAAAAAACCCAAACAGGGGCTTCCCTGGTGGCACAGTGGTTGAGAGTCCGCCTGCCGATGCAGGGGACACGGGTTTGTGCCCCGGTCCGGGAAGATCCCACATGCCGCGGAGCGGCTGGGCCCGTGAGCCACGGCCGCTGAGCCCGTGCGTCCGGAGCCTGTGCTCCGCAATGGGAGAGGCCGCAACAGTGAGAGGCCCGCGTACCGCAAAAAAAACAAAAACAAAAACAAAAAAACCCAAACAACTAAGGATACTCTTCCACATGTGATGATTTCACAAACTGCTTCATGTGGATAAGTATCAGTCTGGTTATTGGGTAGATATTTGTTTTTACAACAGTTTAAAAACTGAATCTGGTGGGCAGCCTTCACCTTGCTGAAGAACAGAAAAGTTCAGCCTTGGAAAACTCTCGGAACTCTTAACCACATTTAAAAATTGTTACCCAAGCACCTTGAACTTTTCTTTCCCCCCGGTATACTCCATGCATGATTATCATGAGAGAGTAATAGAATTGCCAAGTGGCATCATAATTATTTTCCAGTTAGGTGATAGAAACCCGAAGTTCTGACATGTAGCCAAATGACAATTCTCACATGGTGGAGAGTGGAAGGTAGACAGTGATCCGCTTCCAATTCTGGAATCTCTCGGAGGTGTAAACTGAACTTTCTGTGTAGTGCAGACAGCCAATGGTTGGAGGAACACACTCTTCGGTGACAAGATGCCAGTCCCTGCCATTGTTCAGAGAATACTGGAGCTGTACACCGTGGGAGTCGCTAAAGGGCTTGCTACAGCCCATGCTCATTTCAAACTGCAAGAAAGTCGATGCTGACACATGAAAGTCCCAGGTCTCAGCATAACGAGGTTTTCCTACAAAAAAGGAAAAGTTTAATGGCAGCACATAATTGTGCTCTTTTCTTATTTGGTGTTTCTGCTCATCATGCTTTCAGTGGCAAACAAAACTCATGTCTTATCTATAGTGTCTCACATGTGCTTTGGCTTTTCATCTCACGTTGACTATTTTTATCTAGTTAGCATAGACTCAGAAATATGGAAGGCTTCTAACTTGAAAAGCTTTACCATCTTGAGACAGGCTAATAGAGAGTCTGCAAATTGTAATACTGCAAATTATGAAACATGGGAATGTTTTCAGATAGGTACTTTTGCCCCACTTTTAAGAAACCTTAGTCATATTATGCATGCCATGAAAGACAGTTCCTGCACAAACTGTTATTGGGCTCACCAAGTTACATTAAAGGACAACACAGGTCTTTACTTCCAAGAGCCCCCCTCAGTGCAGGCAGTTATGCACACAGTTTTGCATTAGAGAATCTGCTTTTGGGTTTTAGTTAATTTAATCCTCCAGTTAATGAAATATTCTCCCTTTATCTGGTGAAAACGTATACCTATGTTTTCAGTGAATATCAGAGCAGTATCCATAGAGAGACAGTCAGTATTGACTTGACCTCCTTGGATTCGATACCAGTTGGCTTGCAGATCTAAAGAGCCATCGAATTTGTCTTGAAACCCAGTTTGCGAGCTGTCGTTCATTCCTATAAGGACGTCATCCAAGGCCCACTGGGCTGAGTGCTTCCCTGAAATCAGATGAATAAAGGCAGTCAGAGAAGGTTCATTATATAGCAATAGGAATATCTTTATGACTGTGGCTTTAAATCAAATTATCTAGAAATCGACAGCAAATTAAGAAACACACAGCACAACGTGGCTTTAACTGGATGATCTAAACACTACCAGGAAACTTGGGGTGAGCAGTAACTTGCCATGTTGGGGTTGCCACCATCGGAAAGCTGTTGCAGGTGTCTTTGCCTCTCGTGGAAGGTCGATGGAAATGATCTGTGGTTCCAGAAATGACATGAAGTCCAACTCTCGAAGCAAATGCCAGAGTATCCCATTGTCATTTGAATATTGAACAACAAGCCCTGAGTTAAAAGACATAAATCCAGTTACTTAGACAGCTCTCCTAGAGGCAAAAAAGGCAAGGGACAGTATTATTTGAAATGGCAAGACTGCAGGATTGCATCTCATAGGATGAGGGCACATTCATCTAACTTCCAAGGAATGAATTCATAGACCTGAAGGCTCATCAATTTCTTGACAGTTTCTAATGCACTGACTCCTAGGAAGTGGGGGGAAAAAATACATAAGCTCTTTTTAAAGACCACTCAGCTTTGTATGGGTGATGAGTAGGTTGGTAAGGGGGACATAAAAATCCACTCCAGATTACCTATTTGAATTTTAGATTCTGTCCTGAACTTTACAAAGTCTCATATCATTATTATATACTCAGAAAAAACATCTCAATCTCCCAGTACAAAACCAAGAAGTGCTCTGTGCCACCAGTGTACCAGATAGGAAGCACAGCCCAACGTGAAGGTCTGTTAAGCAGAACAGAATTTTTACTGGCACTTCACACTTTGTCAGACCTTGGTCACTGAAGACTGAATAAAGACAAATTATTAAATAGCAAAGCAGAAGAACTCACTCCCATCCGATGGTTCTACCTTTCTTTCTCTACCTTTCTACGTTTCTAGTTCTACCTTTCTTTCTCTGTGTCACCTTTCCCCTTCACTTATCCCTTCTACCCCACCTCCCTCTGCCTGTCACCAGGTGTGATTTAGGGAAATGCATGTTAAAGTTTAAGATACTTCGTGTGCTATTCCTGCTACCTATCCCAGAAAAATTTTTCTTTTAAAAGAGGACACAGGGAAAGGGTAATGTTGAATGCAAAGGAAAAAGTTGCTAATGATGAAATGGTAGGAATCAACAGGATATATATATGATCATTAGCAATTAATAAAAAAATATATTTTACTTGATGTGGGGGGGGGCAGAGGGCTTTCTTGGCATCTATCTGATTGCTATTCTATAACTGTTCCTAAGACTGGCACTGCATATTCATAATTATGACTGGGGATATTGAAGTGCTTTCTGAGTATTCACAGAAATTATGTTCAGTAAAGTTGCATTTGTTATATTAATTTTATTATGCTCTAATCTTTTTGTAATTGCAATAATTCATGGTTCTTACAATAACTTTTTAGTTTCCTCATTATTGACTAACCAGAACATCTCAATCCCTCTGTCATGTTGCACAGCAAAGAGTTTACTAAAATTAAGTTTCAAGAAATAATATGGTAAAATATAGAACTAAAAGAAAGCCTTTTAAGGTTAATTGATGTTACATGGAATTACTGTCACCACATCTGACAAGGGGTGATGCCAGAAATAATAATGACTAAGATGCAAAAAAATTGGAAATCTCAGGAGAATTAATCCTACCATATTTAAAATACAAGAAATCATCGTGTTTGACGAGAGGATAAAAACAGCTCAAAGAATAGGAACTCTCTGGGGAGACAGTATGCTGTGTATGCGTGTAGACATGCGCAGTTGGAGCTTCAGTGGGTGGAGGTGAGACCCATGTGCTGGGGAAGGGAGAGAACCACACCAAAGTTCATGAAGAACACTGAAGCTAGGCTCTTTCTCATTTTGATTCTAGTCAAGGTGAGGAGCATCTGAGAAAACTCCAGTCTCCAACCCTCGATGTTTTCTCAAAATATAGTTTTTCTTGTAGATATTAATTTGTTTGATATGGTTTATATTTAATAACATAGGGGAGAGAGAGAGAGGGAGAGAAAATGAATAATTTAGATAGTTATCTGGGTGACCTATTTAGAAAGCAGATACAGTACGAAGAAATGAAGCGTCACAAGACTAAAATCTCACTGGTGGTCCTTTAGCACCTTCTACTCAAAGTATGGTCCAAGGACCAGTGCTTGCATCACCTGGGAACTGGCTCTACCTGTGGTGTTTTTACATGTCCACAAATTCTTTGACACTCCTCCCATCAAAAGTGAAGCTTAATTCTCTTTTTGAGTGTGGCTGGACTCAGTAACTTGCTTCTAATAGAATATCGTAGAAGCGACAATGTGTGACTTCTGAGAGTACGCCATAAAAGGCGCTTGCACTTTCTTCCCTGCTCTCTCATGGTTGTCTTTCTCTGAAGAAAGTCAGCTGACAGGTAGTAAGGACACTCAAGCAGCCTATGGCTAGGTCCACTGAAAGAAACAGGCCTCTTGCCAATAGCCATGTAAGTGAGCATCTTGGAAAGAGATCCTCCAGCCCTGGTTGAGTCTTTAGATGACTGCACCGTCTTGGCTTTTATCTTGCATGCAGCCTCATGAGAGGTCTGGAGCCAGATCCACCCAGCAAAGCTGTTCTTGAATTCCTGACTCACAGAAGCTAGAAGATAACAGATGTTGCTTTAGGCCACTCAGTTTTGGAATGATTTGTTACGCAGCATACCACCCAAGTCCTACTGAATCAGAATCTGCATTTGAAAGCCTCCTAAAGGATTCAGATGTACACAGGAATATGAGAAACACAGCTCAAGAGGTCCATACTCCATTTGGTTTCTTCTTGCTGCCTTTCTCCTCATTAACTTTTTCAGGAGTGTCACTTATACCTTCAGGCAGCCACAAGATCTACAGAGATGAGGGCCCCAATTCTGCAGGACAACGAAGTGCCTTGCAGATAAGTATGAAGGAATGGAGAAATGCAAGACAGGGAAACAGCAATATCCATATTTTATATCAATCGCTGAGCCTCTTCAGCTGTGTCATCTAAACACTGTCCATCTGAATACACCAAGCCATCTTAGCTCATCTACTCAGTGTTTAAGGAACATAAAACATTTCCCTTTTTAAATTACAATTTCATCTACAATCTTCCCAGTCTTATTGAAGATAGCCTAATTTTGATTTTAATTCCAAATATGTAAATTGAGGCTTCAGCTTGAGTATGTAAAAAATTGTGACTTTCATCACTAGAAGAGATTTGTTCAAGGATTTAGGCAGATTTACATTTTAACAACCACTTTTCAATAAAAGACTGAGAAATGCTTGTGGGATGTAAATTACACAGGCAGCAGTGAGTTCAAGAAAATGGCTCAGAGTGGTCCAGAAAAAGTTGTGTTCTTAAAGGAATCCTAAGGGAATAAGCCCAACAGGGCAGACAAGAGCATTTGTAATCAGAGGTTAAGTATAGAGCAGAGCTTCAGGTCAGCAAGTGGATGCTTCCCACTGTACTCTGGCCAGAGTTGGTCTTTTTTTCTCATATACAAATAGGGGTACGGATTTGTAATTTTCAAAAGAGTCATGCACATATGCACATGCACACAGTTGCTACACTGTGCCAACCACAAACTATTTTTAAATAATAATTTTATTACAAGGGTCAAGGACAACATTAAAGTGCTCTACCTCTCCAATCAGCTAGCAATGTCCTGGGACAGGACCCCATCTACCTTTGCATCCCTCAAAGCTCCTGTCTCTGTGTGGGCGGAGAATGTGCTCTAGAAATACTCCTTTGCTTTGAACTACATATTGCTTCCGCAGGGTGATCCTGTAAAAACTTAAATCAGATTACGTCACTACCTGACCTAAAAGCCTCCAATTGGTTTCCCTGACGACAGTGGATTCCGACCCCACCTCCCTACCACGACCAGCAAGGTCCTGCCTGACTGGGCCCCTGCCCCTCGCCCCCAAGCACTCCTCGACCTTCACATGCCCCAGGCCACTTGGCTTTCTTTCTGTTCCTCCAATACCACAATTCTTTTCCACCTCGTGGCCTTTGCTGTTTCTTCTGACTGGAAAACCTCCCCTGAGCTCCTCCTGTGCTGGCTCCTTTTCACCCTTTAGATTTCAATTTAAATGTCACTTCCTCAGTGAGGGCCCTCCCAGACCATTCTATCGAAATCTGCATCTGCCCCTGCATAAGTTTACTTTCCATCTCATCAGCTTATTTATTTCTGTCTAGCCCATCAATCTAACATCTTGCTTATTTCTTTTCGTTACCGTTGATTTTCTGACTCCTCTTACTAGAAGGTAAGTTCCCTTAAGGGCAGGGCTTCTGTCTGCTATGCTCATCATTGCCCCACTAGTTCTTCCCATCCTGGCATGTGGTAGTCTGCATGTCTTGTCCCCTTTACCACACACTCTCTTTCCTTCTGCCACGTGGCTGGCAACATCCAGAAGCTCCCCAGCAGCTGTTTCATTATCCTGGGTGCTGGAATGAGGACCTCAGATGACCCATGAGGAAAATGCAGCACAAAGGACAAATCCTTTTTGTTTTAACCCACAGAGATTTAAGGGTTGTTTGTTACTGCAGCATAACCTAGCTCATCATGACTGAT
Organism: Stenella coeruleoalba; assembly: GCF_951394435.1. Lineage (NCBI taxonomy): Eukaryota > Metazoa > Chordata > Mammalia > Artiodactyla > Delphinidae > Stenella > Stenella coeruleoalba. The sequence continues at coordinate 19,414,950 of NC_137155.1, read as the reverse complement.
GCATCCGTCTTTCAGTGACACTGTATCGGTGCCACCTAGAACTGTGTCTAGCTTAGAGCAGATTCTTAATAAATGTTTGTCAAGAGATTAGGAAATGCAAAATAGTCTATATAAGTTTCTAGACTGCTGCTTCAGTAAACAGATTATCTGGATAATTACTAGACTAAAAGTACTGAGATACTTAGAAAAAGTCATGGAAGCTTTCAGTGATGATATGGCCAAGGACATTTAGAATTGATGAACAGAGCTATTGGTAGCTCTATTGACTAACAGGTACTATAGTGTTTAAGCCAATATGTTTTACATAGTCATGCCTGAGAGAATAACAAACTTAGAAGCTGCAAAATTCTTCATATACTATTTACGAGGTCAGTGTTTGGAGGAAAACCTATCTGAGAAGCTCATGGATTTTGTACCAGGAACCAACTCATATGCGGGGTCCCTTAAGGAATCCGTCATATCTGTAGAGCAACTGAAGGCCATCTATGTATGTTTCAAGCCTTATGAATTTCTTTCAGCACTGAATCATGGAGGCAGAAGATGGTATGGATGCCTAGAGAGAGGAGAGTTCCGGGCAAGGAGAAAGGCAATGTGCATGGTGGTTAAGGCATAGGCTCTAGAGCCAGCATGAGTGGTTTGACTCCCCGCTTATCTACTTACTGACTGAATGATCTTGGGTAAGTTACTTGACCTCTCTGTGCCTCAGCTTCTACATGTGTAAAATAGGACAAATAATAGTACCTATGGCAAAGAGGTATGGGGAGGATTAAATGCATTAACAGATAAAACACTTGGTACAGTGCCTTGCATATAGTAGGTACTCAGTAAAAGTTCATGTTTATTACTACAAGAACTGCTCCTTCCACCAAAGGATTCTAGTACCCTCAGGATGCTTACGGGCGGGAAGCAGAGTATGATCCGCATTCAGCAATACCCTATGCAAACAAGTTCCTAGACCTAAACCGTGCTGAATGTAAGAGTCTCTGCAATTTCGTTTCCTCCCGTGTAAAGTTATAAAGGAACAGGTTTCCCTGTTTACAGGCTTAAGGATCTGGATGAGGAATCTTAGAGACCAAGGCTCTATGTAGTTACCCACTCACTGATAGAGGAGAGAAGAGAAGGAATGATCTAAGGTAGTGTATTAGTTTACAAAATCCCGGCCAAACTTTGGGAGGAGAAAGAACTAATTTGCTAGTAGTAACTGTAATTTCTATGGAAATATAGCAGCTTACCTTCATTTCTAGCTCGTGGTTTGATGCAGGTAATTCCTGAAGTTTTGCTTCCAATTTGTATATAAAACTGAACGAGTCTGGGGGAAAAAATCCCAAAACACTTCAGTTTACTTACAAATAGATGAGCTCAGAAGAGATTTAGCCCTTTGTATTTTGACACATTAAAAAGTAAAACTCCTATAATTCTTAGGTACTACTTTTAAATTCGAAGGGCATATGACAAACAGAAACTACAAAGATTATATAGTAAGTTAATTCTGTAACCATTTGAAAAAGTTAATTAATATGACCATTAATTTTATTCTGGAATAATTACTGAAACAAAAGGAAACAGTTTAATTCCACTTCATTGTGACAGTCTGATATGATTTAATGAAATCACTGAAATGGGAATTCCTTTAAATTGAGATGATACTATCCTTGGAAACTCAGGAGGAAAAATCTAACATTAAAAAGTTGAATGCTGGGACCTCCCTGGTGGTGCAGTGGTTAAGAATCTGCCTGCCAATGCAGGGGACACGGGTTCAATCCCTGGTCCAGGAAGATCCCACATGCTGCGGAGCAACTAAGTCTGTGCGCCACAACTACTGAGCCTGCGCTCTACAGCCCGCGAGGCACAAGTACTGAGCCCGCGTGCCACAACTACTGAAGCCCGCGCGCCCTAGAGCCCAGGTGCCGCAAATACTGAGCCCACGCGCCGCAACTACTGAAGCCCGCGTGCTCTAGGGCCCACGTGCCACAACTACTGAGCCTGCGTGCTGCTACTACGAAGCCCGTGTGCATACAGCCCGTGTTCCGCAACAAGAGAAGCCACCACAGTGAGAAGCCCGCGCACCGCAACGAAGAGTAGCCCCTGCTCGCCACAACTAGAGAAAGCCCGCACACAGCAACGAAGACCCAATGTAGCCAACAACAACAACAAAAATTGTTAAAAAAAAAAAAAAAAAAAGTAGAATGCTGTATTTGTTTAGGGCCAGATAGTTACCTGTATTACTGATTTAGACTCAGATGGTTTAATTTTTCACAACTGACACTCACTCAGTGTGATGTAAACCATGCCTCAGCCCACAGTAAACCAACTTACATGGCAGGCACACCTCTGTGACAAGGACTCAGAAGGAAGGGAAAGAGATCGAAGGCAGAAAAACTATGACACAGAACCCCAGATTTTAGTGAGAAGAAGGTCTAAAAGTTTCAAACATTTCTTTGGTTTCCTTTCTTCCAATTCTAAAATAGTTTGACTAAAAATAAAAAGGCACAGTTTTATTTTAGGTGTGCTACTATTTCATTTGCCCTTAAAACTAAGCATTTATTTATTTTACCAGTAGGTGTCAGTGTAGGTATTTTAAATTTCTGGAACAGTTTTCAATAAGTGAATACAAATAAACTTAGATAAATGGGGGTCATGACATTTTTGGACACAGAATTTAAAGTTGAAAAAAATTCTTTGTTTCTCCTGGCATATATTAAAATTAATACCAAATAGTTTTCATAATAACACAGAACTTTAGAAAACCAAGCTGACATATATTAGACACACAGGCCTTGGTGATGACTGTACGTTGATTAATGAATTGGAGTATAAGTTTTGCAGAAACTGCCTATTTTATTATAAAGTTATGCCTTATTTTTATATATCAGAATCTATATAGAGAAACATTACTATGTAAACCCTCAATAACAGAACAGAGTGTTGTAGGTTAGAACACATGGCACGGTAAGTACTATGTTCATGGAGAAGTATACCAATTAACTATTCACCTGATATTCCTGGTGTCCAGAGGGATGGTCCTTGCTTCCCTTTTTCCGGGGCCACTGAAGTACAGAGACTTGCCATCGTTAAGTGTTCCACAGCCCGTTCCAATCTGGCCTCCGGTTATCTTGTACCACAACGGACTGAGCTTCCCCTCAAACCTATCGAACATCTCACTGTGGTTAGGGACAACAGACACACAGGTTCCTTGTGTGGCTTCCGAGAAAAGAAATACACAGGAGAGAGGTTTTGTTAAAATCATGAGACATTGGAAGTTACATTCAGTGCATGGGCAAAAGAAGCATTGCCACAGGTGTTAGGGGAAAGAAACCACATCAAAATCTGAATCTCCCAATCATCTGTCTGAAATACAGCCATCACTTCTAACATCAAAAACACTATTCTGCTCCTATAATTTTAAATTTTTAAACAGAGAGACATCAGGAACCACACATTTCCATGATTCTTGTTACTCAGAGGATTTGTGTAAACTGAGAAATAGATTTTGTCCACAACAAAATTGGTTCATTTGTTCTTTGTATTAGTGGATCAATAAGGGGAGTTAATCCCAGATTTAAAAGAAACACCCTGAAACCACGAGTGACAGCACTCTCTACAGAAGGCCTGCAACAACATATGTTTGTCTTTGGTCACGCACCAGATGAAGGGCAGAGCACTGAAAAGCTGGGAAGGATCCTTTGAAGTTCCCTCCAGGAAAAATTCTATAAAAAGACTTCGGAGCTTATAATATTTTCTCCAATTTTACTCTTTAATCTCAGCTTCCTTTTTATTTTGCTTGTAGCAACATCCAAGGGTGACTGTGGTCAGAAAATACTTCTCTTGTAAAGTTCTCTTTTGGCAGTCTTGGGTTTATCATTTCATAAGTTGATTTTTACTTTAAATGTATACAATTACATTTTGTATAAAAGCAATGTAAAAAGCACAGGCAGCCAAGTGGTTAAGAGCTCGGCTGCCAGGGTTTGAAGCCCAGCTCCAGCAGCTCCTAGCTTTGTGACCTTGGGAGAGTTACTGTACCTCTCTGTGTCTCAGTTTCCTCAAGTGTAAACAGGGACAATAACAGTACTACACTATAGGGTTATTTATTGCTAGAATTAAATGAGGTGAAATAAAAACACCTACTATAGTGCCTGGCATGAAGTACGGACTCAAGCGATGTTAATTATTTTTACTATTAATAATAAATAAATATACTTTAGGAATGAAATTTGTGTTGTCATGCGTTTCCTTCTTAGGCAGTTCAAAACTACAAAATATCTCAGCACCTCATTTGCCTGGGTTACAAATTCCTACAATTAGGACTTAAAGAAGAATAAACTCAGAATCTATTTCCTTGGAAGAAGTGACATGAAATATAGTAACTAGAGACGAATATTTTACAAACAAATCATCAGACATGTCTGCAGCCTTACCGGTATACCCCAGGTCGCAGAAACACACCCCTGAAACGCAGTCCCCATGGCCACTGCAGTAACTGGGACAAGGCTCTGATATGTACACGCCATCCAAACCAAAGGGAGGCACATTCTTCTGTGAGCTGCTCTCTTGGATCCATCGGAATCTGGTCTTACTGTTGGGAGAAACAGCACAGGTGTTTCTTGTACCAGTATCTCATAGCAAAGCACTGAAATACAGAATGTTTCAGAAAAACTCAAGAGAGATTTAATATTTATTTGGAAGTCACATTCACTTGATTGGTCACTTCACCTTCATACGGTGTTTCTCAGATCTTTCTCAAAACTTCTTGATTTTTTTCTTCAGCATAAATATTTCAATATCAGGAAAATCAGATAAAGAAGATTCTGATGGCCAGAAACATATTATATAGGTTTTTGCTTGTACATTTTAAGAGGCTATTTGGGAATCTTTGAAACCATCAAACAGAATGGTCTTTGTTAGGACAAATGAGAGGACTCTGGCTATTTGCCATTCTCATGATTCCGGGAGGACAGATCCAGTTCGTACTGACAGCTCTATTCCCACCTGTTGCCTCTTCTTCTTACCTTCAAATCTCCAAGATGCTCATTCTATAAACTCTTAGCAACCAGCTGGGCTGCCAATGAACACTGGTAACTGCCAACAAACAAAAGAGGGACCTGGTCCCAGTGCTTCAAAACCCTGGAACACCAGTGGCCTGGGCTACTGCCCAGTCCTATTTTCCCCACAACAGTTGTGAGGTTGCCAAACTAAAACTTGTCCCAGTTCCTTTCTAACCTTTCCAATCCCTTCAACACATCTCTTTTCTTTTCAAATATATGGAAATCCACACACATCTATAATTTCATACCAAGAAAACACCTCTTCCTTCTCAGTTCTACTAACATTAAAGAGGGAAGATGGATTAGGTTATCTGGATACCAGTTAATTCTGCTGCCAATATTTATAGACTTTTGAGTGAATTCAGTTTCTTAGTAAACAAGAATAAAAAATCTTAAAGATTAATGAAGATTGTCAAAGATAACTGTAGACAAAGGTTCCTTTTCCCCTCTATTATTGTGAAAATAATACAGCAGTATCAGAATGCATTTCTTTCTGGCTCTTCAAATAGCTTTGGTAATTTGGCAACACTGAATCATAACCCTGGCTTTTTTTCATTATTTTAAGTTACCTACTTTTAGCAAATTTGCAAATGTAACTAACGATGTTGTTTTCTAGGTTTTAACTAATGCAAGTCTTAACACATTCTTCATTGTGTCAAGAGGAAGGTGAACACATCTTTTATTTACTTTGGAAATAATTCAAAATATATTGGTCTTATTTTTTAAGGCAAAAAGACAATTGAATTGAAGATTAGAAAAACAGAGCAAAAACAGAAAGGAAAAGAAAAAACTCATGGGCTTTGGGAAAATTCCTCCCAATAAAGTTGTAACATTATTTAGCCTGTGAAGATATTTTTCCTTTCAAAGGAAATAAATGGAATTGATGAACAGCATCTTTTGCCAATTGCTCATAAGAAAATGGTAAGCCCTCTATGCCCCTTCCAGAAGATAAGCTGCATATCTATGATAAAAGAGGAAAACATACCAATTCCCTGATAGAAGTCTTCTTTAATTAGAAGTCATACTTGCCTTTTCTTTTACGTTTCTATAATATAAATAGAACCCAGAGAAACATGGATCTATGATTTCCGCCACATGGAAAGTGAAAAAAGGGGTAAGAATAATTTCTTTTCTTCACCTAGGCTCTCTCACCTGGGCAAGATGAGGGCATCTCTCTATCAACTGTTCTGTTTCATGGAAGAGGCAAGTTCAGACTGAGCCCCAGAAGCATTCAGAAAGTTGAAGAATCCCAACTGTAGGTAGAATTCTAGAAGCTTTGGTAATTCGATAGGGAGTGAAGGGTAAGTAAAGCCCTTTGACTCATCTCTGATTCTTGGGGTCCTGTAGTTGTCATTATAAAAATAAAATAATCAAGGTCTGGTCTGGCCAGAGAGATGAGGCACCCTTGTTTGTAGATTCTAAGGCTGCTATACACCCAAGAAACAGAGTAGGCTGTTAGATACTTGAGAAGGCAAAAGACTTCAGGAGCTCAGTATTAAGGCATCCATATTTAAATAAAGTTTTAAAAAAGCAAAATGACTAATCATTTGATTAATAGGGTGTCCAGAACATGGTGAATTATAGCTGAGAGTCCTAGCTGGAAGCCCATATTTCAGAGTGAAAGGGCAAGAGATGGCACCTTTTCCTTCTTTTAATCTTTGTTAGTTGGCTTTTAGTTGGAAGGTACAAATCAAAGCAACAAAGATTTCACTGATCATGACATAAGCAAGCTTTGCTTTATCTCCATTTCTCCAAGTTATGCCTGGTTCCTGATGCCTACTGCTTTTCTGTTCTCTTAGGAGCACAAGCTTGGAAATGAGCACAAGTAATTTAGCAACCTTAGGGCTGCCTGAAGAAGAGGAAGAACTAGTAAGGAATTTACAGAAAAACATAATCATAGACCATCGGAAGAAGGGAGGAAATAAGTAGGCCGAAGTTAGCTAATAGCATGTCTAGATTCCACATAGTTAATCTTTTTTTTTTTAAATAGAGGAGATGTAGCTTTAAAATGATTAATATTATGAATGTGTGTGTGCACATGTGTACATGTGCTATTCATATCTTTTCAAGGAGACACAGCAGAATGCAGAACAATGATTTCTTGCTGAGCAGCACTGAATTTATTTTGGAAAACATTTTAGAAAGGGAGGTCTTCAATTAGCTAATCACCTGTTGCTGTTCCTTATTCTTCATTCAACCAGCATTTACAAGTGCCTATAACATGCCAGGCGGTGCCAGGGCTGGGCACATGATGGGGAGCAGAATTCCTGCATGGTTCCTACCTTTACGATGCCCACAGTCAAATGAGAAGACACATTTAATCAAACCCCTGCACAAAGAAATGTAAACGTGCAACTCTGATAACTATCACCATTAAGAAGGACATAGAGCCAGGAGAGCATGAGTCTTAGAGGTCTTTGACCTGACAGTCAGGAAACTCTGGGAAGGTGTTATAGGACGTGATGATTGAGGAAAAGACAGAATTTAATCTTATGTAATTTAACTAGAAATAAACCAGAGTGCAATTCGACTATTCATATCATTGAACAAAACTTCTCCTTTGCCCTGCATGTTCTAGATAAGGAAGAGATAAAAGGTAAGACTCTCTCTTTGTTCTCTTCCCCAACTGCCACCTTTGTTCAAAGGATGCCTGAGTGACCAGGAGAACCAGTTTCTACCCCTCTCCCTTCCACCCCCACACTTCAGAGGGGTGTTGCATCTGTCTCTCAAACCAGGAAGGTGCATGTGCACCTGCTTGTCCTGTGATAGGTGGTGGTGGAGGAGACATTCTGCAGCATAGTAAGCAACGGTGTTTCTAGCCCTTTCCAGAGACATCGACTTCTTGCATTCTGCACAGGGAGCCTAGAGCAAGCTGAGGGGGATGCTGTGTGGCTGGGGAGACAGTCAGGAGGGAGGTACCAGCACATATTTACCACCACCAGTGTCTCTCCTCTGTAAGCAAGAACCAAGAGACTTAACATGAGCACAAACTGCTCCTTTGAGAAAATCAGCTTCGAAATATTCGTCAAAGAGCAATGTTTTAGTAACTATTACAAGCATGTTGCCTTGTGGCAAAATAGGTCCAAACTTTAACAATTTTCACACTTAGAATTCTCAGCTTTCCAACACTGCATTTGGAGATATCTGAGTTTAACATATTGCAGAAGAAACAACAACAGCTCATTTACTTGGGTTGAAGTAGAAACATATTTACTATTCTGTAGCAGAGAGCTCTCCATCACAAATGCCATCCACCAGCAAGCTGGACGGTATTCAAATGAACCACGAAGCCAGATGCTAATGAACAAGATTTCTTCTTCCAAAAGCTGAGGTCCAAGAAAATATTGATAAATTGGGAGCCTCAAAATTTTGGCTCACTTTGTGATGTTAAGGACAACCTTTTTTTATTTCTCAGATGTGGCTTTACCGAGCGGGTGTTTCCACTCAGCGTCAAACAAACTGCAGTTTCAGATTCAACTTTGTATTATCTGGCTCTGGAGTATTGCACCAGAGGTGTGTTCCTTGTCTCCTGATTCTATTGGCTACTTTCACAGTGATGTCTTCCAGCATCCTGGTCTCCTAGTCATTGCAGCAAAGATGCAGCCCTTGATGCACTCCGGCTTCATGGCATGCTACACTTGTCTATTTGGAAGAGATGTGGTTGGGTCACAGTTTCAGAAAAGCATGGGGAAGAGGCAGGCAGTGGTGGAGGAGAGAATTACAAGGGCTGTACTTTACATACCTAGCTTGAAATGGGCAGCAAGCAGGATGAAAGGGCTATTTAGCTGCAAACACAGATATGTTCTTATGGACAGATGTCTCAGAGGATGAAGCCTAGAGGGTAGAACCAACAGCTGAGAAGAACAACAGATTAGGGAGCCACTCGTAGGGAGCAGAATTATCTCAATCAAGAAAACTTTCTTATCCTGGACATTGCTCCTGGAGGAGGGAACCCTAGTAACAACAATCTTGCTAGCTTTCAGAATCCCTATGAGCCAGTGGTTGCTATGTGATTCCCATTCTTTACTCTTTTTTTGAGTTGGGGTGTCTATTGTGTGTATCTTGTCATTGTCTCACTGTTGTATGTTGGGTAATGGGTGGGGTGGATAACTTGTTTCTTTAGGTCATAGGTCAATGGGTCAAGAGGAGCCATATCCAGGGAACTCTGACTTGATAGAAATCATGAAATCAGTGACTTAGTACCTGATGCTGTGATGAGATGAGCGTTTGGGGGTTTTGGGAGGAAAGTGAGTACATCTGCCTGGGGGAGACATGTGAGTCATTAGGGCTAGGACAAAATATGGTAGGTTGTTACAATAATGACCCCCAATGGATCATACTAAATCTTCTTCTACAAGACTTCCCTGCACTTCTTATCAAAAAGGGGAGTCTGCTTTCTCACCCTCTGAATCTGGACTGGCCTTGTGACTTGCTTTGACCACTAGGATGTGGCAAAGAAGACAGGGTCCTGCAGCTTCTACTTTTGTTCTCTTGGAACCACCTAACTGTGGAAACTGTTATGAATACTGGGACGGATACTGGGATGAGGACCACTTAGAGAGAAAAGTCCTACTAATCCCAGACACTAATCAAGCTACCAATTGAATGCAGCTACATTATAAAGCTTAGGAGAGACCAGCAGAAGAAATACCCAGCCAATTCCATAAAATCATGAGAAATAATAAACCACTGTTGTCTTAAGCCACTAAGTTTTGGAGAGGGATGTTGCATAGCAATAGGTAACTGTACAAATATTATCCTAGGCTGTACTGAGGAATATGAAAAAGGAATAAAGATGATTTTTAAAAAGTAATGCGTCTATGCATTTCTGATCTTTTTGCCTTCCACTGGTTAAGAGATGACATGGTCTGGAATAGCTGCCTTGGATCCAGAGATAGAAGTTGTGTGTTCAGAATGGCAGAGACACTCTGTAAACTCTGAAGTCCTCACCTGTGGACACTATGCAAGAAAGAATGGATTTCTAACTAGTTTAAGTCTTGTTAAGCATTTGTATTTGTTTCTCTGTTATAGTAACTGGGCCTGTGTCCTGACTAAAGCAGAATGCAAGTCAAATTATTAAATTTCACTAAAGAAGGTCAACTCATCAACTCTGCCACATACACATCAAATCATTTGAGTCCCTCTTTGATACATAACGAAGTACACTGGCATGTAAAGACAAAAAATTACTTATAAGTTGACTTGGATCCACTGACTGATAAACCATTTCTTGGAACAGCTGGCATTTAAACATTATGTTCCAAAGTTTAGTAGATTACCACACAAACTTATACATCCTGACCATACTTCTTACCCATTTGGGAAGTCTGTGTACCAAAGTCTAAGGTGTAATTTTTGGAGGTATGCACATCTAAGTACTGAGGGAGGCAGATGAACACAAGCAGCATACCCAGCTAGATGCAAATTTGGTGATCAATTAGGTGAAAGATTATAGACAGAATGGTCTCTACAGACATTAGAAGTAAGCCACTCCTATAGATTTTCTAGCTTTTATCACTGTATCAGTCAGGATGAGATAGGTTGCCAGGGTAACATGCAGCCCCTAATCTCAGCGGCTTAACCCAACAAAAGTTTATTTTTTGCTTATGCTATAATGTCCAGTATAGGTTGTAAGAAAGTCTGTTGATTGTAGACACTCAAGGACCCAGACTGATGTAAGCTTCATCTCAAAAGAGGCTTTCATGAAGCAGAGAAGATAGCAAAATGCACATGAACTCTGAAAGTCATATGTTTAATTTCCACTCACATTTCATTAGGCAACGCCAAACTTTATTTTTTATATAAATTTATTCATTTATTTATCTATTTATTTATTGATTTTTGGCTGCACTGGGTCTTCGTTGCTGTGCGCGAGCTTTTTCTCTGGTTGCGGCGAGCGGGGGCTACTCTTCGTTGTGACGCATGGGCTTCTCATCGCGGTGGCTTCCCTTGTTGTGGAGTACGGGCTCTAGGCGCACAGGCTTCAGTAGCTGCGGCACGCAGGCTCAGTAGTTGTGGCTCGTGGGCTTAGTTGCTCCATGGTATGTGGGATCTTCCCAGACCAGGGCTCAAACCCATGTCCCCTGCATTGGCAGGCAGATTCTTAACCACTGCGCCACCAAGGAAGTCCTGGCAATGCCAAACTTTAAAGGGTGTGGGGAAAGTATAATCCTACCATATTCCAGGAAGGAAGTAAGCTGGAAATATTGATGAATGGCACTAATGAGTATATCAACCATATATTAATTTACATCACCAGCAGTGCCAGTAGTCTTATACCATCTAAGCTCTGCACAGAAATGCTTTGACTGAGTCACAATTGAATGTTATGTTCTAGGATTCAATTAAGAAGTGTCTACTTGAAGAATGCTTCATCTTTTGAAAAATTACAGAGTTAAAACACTGATTTTCATGTTACCTACTCTACCTGACACAAAGATACATATACGTACTATAAAGGTATTCTAGAATACTGAATGTAGAAATAAAAGATATATATATCTGATATATATTATCAGAATACATGCATTTTCTTTCTTTTTACCCAACAGTGAGAACCAAATGACCCTATCCCCTGACCTCCCACACTATGTCCTAGCTGCCAGGAAGCTAAGAGTTAAATTTGTTGCCCTATTACTGAAACCAATTTGCTTCAAGTTCTTGATCCATTTATCTCATTCTTCTGTCAATTGATTTTAAATCTTTTCCCCTATTGATTTAATTATTTATCTTAATGGTCATTTAAAGGGATCTTTTATATTGTAAGATATCTCAAATTGTCTATTTAAGGAGGCATTACATTATCACAAATCTCTATATAGTGAAAGTCTGATACGATAATGCCTTATAACTCCCTTAGCTTTTAAACATCTTTTGTTCAGGGCTGTAATCCAGTGCCCAGAACAGAACTTGGCACAGGTAGGGTGGCTCAATAAATATTTGTTGAATGAATGAATGGATGAGCGAGCGAGTGAACTTTTTCACAAGTATGAGCGTCATTTCCTCAAGAGTCCTTACAGCTAGAGTTTATGAATTCTCTTAGGTTATTGAGATAAATGAGATGAAGATACTGAGATAAATATATGGTCCTCAGAAATGGCAACTATGGCACATAATAAGAATGGTCACTTTACCTGGATGCAAGAGACCTTGGAATAACAATGGTGATTCTCGTCCATTCTTCAAAGTCCCCTGTGTGATACAGGGTGGGCTCACTCAGTTCTCTGGAGTTTCCTTCACATCCTTTGCCTGCAGAAGCTGGGTAACAGCCTTCTTTCACCAGAAACCAGGACATCCCAGCATCGTGAGAGTACTGAAGAAGAACTGGGGCAGCGCTGCTGAATTGATTGGCACACCCAATGTTTAGCTGTTAAAAGGAAAGACAAAATTATACAAGCTTTTGGTTTCAAGTCATCATTTAACAAATTAGGTGCTACAGCCATCAGGGCTCTTTCTACTGAGTTTGCACTAAATTTACAATGATAAGACACGGGCAACTCAATTCCAACCAAGACCCTTTCAAAGGTTCTGGAAATCTCTGTATAGGCAAGCAATAGGGGATTTTCAATAGAAAGCGGGACCAGTTGCCCATTTTGTGGATTTCTTGAGATTATAGAAGGGAAGAGAGAAGCACAGATGGGACTGGAGTCTTGGACAAAAGATAAGAAGCCAAGAAACTGCTTTTTTTTGCTTTCCCAGACAGAGGGTATAAACAGAGGGAAGCAGACGATAAAGGGCTGTCCTCTTCAGAACATGAAGGTTACTGAAGCTGTCCTCTGCTTTCAGTGGAACAAGCAATTTTACTCTGGTTTCTTACAAAAGCTCAGTAAGAAATCATTCTCAGCTTAGATGAAAGAGCTAAGTTCTTGTCACAGCATCAAATAAGCAACACAATCCAGAAATAAAACTATTACTCTTCTGTGTACTTGTGTAGATGATTGTCATCACAGGATTAACAATATTCTAAAAAAAATTATAAAAACATGCAACCTAAATCCCAATGCCCTAGCACAACCATTTTTATTCTTGTTTTCTCTTCTAAACTTTATAAAGAAGCATTCAATACCCAGAAGTAGTATTACTGAATCAAAATGCAGAAACACTTTGAATTTCCTATTTATATGTGTTCATTTTGAATCACCTGGGTTCAAATGAATCAGTTTTACACAGCACTCAATATTATTATAATTTTAGACAGTTTCTTTCTAAATTAATAAATGATTGTATTACTGTTTTAGTTTATATATATATATATATATATATATATATATATTTTTTTTTTTTTTTTTCTTTTTTTGCGGTACACGGGCCTCTCACTGCTGTGGCCTCTCCTGTTGCAGAGCACAGGCTCTGGACGCGCAGGGTCAGCGGCCATGGCTCACGGGCCTAGCCACTCCGCGGCATGTGGGATCTTCCCGGACCGGGGCATGAACCCGTGTCCCCTGCATCGGCAGGCGGACTCTCAACCACTGCGCCACCAGGGAAGCCCCTAGTTTATATTTTTTGATAATTGTAAATGTCAGACTCTTTTCCTGGTATTTAATTACATGCTATCTTATATAAATGATCTGTTCATATCTTATTTCATTTGTTGGTTGGTGCCACCATAGAATTTTATTGTAAAGACTTTATAACTAAGAATAGTCAAATTTTAAAGAAAAAAATTGAAGAACTCAAAAGAACATAATCATGACCAAAAAATAAAGGACGCAGGAAAGGTAGGCCCATAGGCAAATAACATTGGGTCAGAGTTCAAGGGCCAACCAGCTCATCTTTGTGACTATAAGGTAGCTTGAGCCAGTCTTTCAAAAAAGAAGACTCCATATTTTCCTTAATTCCATGCTCAGAGCTAGAAAGCGTCTCTCAGAAGGATTTAAAAATGTGGCCAATAGCAATTTTATTGTGATTCATTTCTCCAAGTTTACATAGTTAAATGTCAAGAAAATAAAGACTTGACCCTGTCAGATGCCTGATTACCTTTTGTAACACAAACCCTTTTATTATATTACCAGTTAGTAAGCACAGTCTTCGGTTGGCACGTGGTGACAGCATCCACACTGGGCACACATAGTTATTTAGCTTTTTGTCTTAGACTTATTATCACTGCCACTGTTTCTAAAGTAAGCAAGTCGATGGAACTTTCAGTTCTGTGACATCTTTGTGATTTTTTTTTTAATTGACCTGCCTCTTAACTGTTGATGTCTTCTAGAATGCAGTTCTTGGTTTTCTTATCTTTTTACTTCATACTTGCGTCCTAATCTCATTCACAATCATAATTTCAGATTCCTTCTGAATCCCTATGACTCCCAGATATGGTCGCTCTCAGGTTCTCTGCACAATGTACATAACTACTTCCTGTACATCTGCCCTTCAGCAATCCACAGGCATCCCTAAATCCTATATTTGCAATTTCAGTGACTGGAGGTAGAAATGTGGGAGTCATTCTAGAATCCATTTTATCACCCAATAGGTCACCCAAACCTGTAGACTACTCACCTTTAACATCTGTCAGACCCATCCATTTATCTCATAATCCCAGGCTTCACCTTAATCTGGCCTCCTCATTTCTTACTTTGATGACTGCTCTAGCATCCTCACTTTACTCAACATATGCCCGACAATCTGAGTACTTCTCTCTGCCTCCTCTGCTATCCCACAGGTCCAAGTTCCCATCATCTATTATTGGGATCACCACAATAGTTGCCCAGCCAGTCTTTCTATCTCTGCCTTTGGCTCTGCCAGTGTACTCGCAACACAGTCACTGGAGTGATTCTTTTTTATTTTTTTTGCGGTACACAGGCCTCTCACTGTTGTGGCCTCTCCTGTTGCGGAGCACAAGTTCCGGACGCGCAGTCTCAGCGGCCATGGCTCACGGGCCCAGCCACTCCGCGGCATGTGGGATCTTCCCGGACCGGGGCTCGAACCCGTGTCCCCTGCATCGGCAGGCGGACTCTCAACCACTGCGCCACCAGGGAAGCCCTGGAGTGATTCTTTAAAAGCCTAAGTCAGAGTATGTCACTCTTCTGCTAGCCATTTTATTTAGAGCAGAAGTCAAAGTCTGATCTTATTTTTTTCTACCTGTCTCCCCTTCCTCACTTTGCTCTAGTCACAGTGGCATCCTTCTGGTTTCTTGAACTTTTCCAAGCACACTCCTACTTCAAGGCTTTTGTCGTTTTTGTTCTCTGTGCCTGGAGTGCTCGCTGCATGACTCCCTCCTTCACTTTTCACAGGTCTCAGATTAAAACTTATTTTATTACTGAGGCTAACTTGACAACCTTTTACAAAATAGTAATTATCCTACACCACCCTAGTCAAACTCTCTATTCCTAGTTATTCTCATAGCCTAGAACTGAGCCCGGAACATAGTAGATGCTTTACAAATATTTGCTGAATAAATGAATGAATGTACTTGTTGATTCCAGTTTCCCCTCCTGTTAAGTCAACAGAATGATCTTTCTAAAACACAGGTCTGATTTTTACATTCAATGTATTAAACATCTTCCATGACTCATCGCTCTTGGGTTAATATCCAAGTGACTTAGAGTATCACATAAAGCCCTTTAGGACAAACCTCATCTCTTACTTCTGTGGCAAATACTCCAAACTCCTTAAATTTCTGACATTTCCATTCTCACTTGCACTTTCATGTATTTTCACATATTTGCACATTCTGTTCCCTCTAACTAGAATCCCCCCACCCTCTCCACTTTTCAACTGGCTAAGTCTCTGTATTTCCAGAAACTTCCAATTTCAACTCATCCATCCATCCATCCATTTATTCAACCAGCAGATAATTTTGGAGCACCTGCCACATGCTAGGAACTATGTCAGGTACTCCTATAGTATCAGAGGCTCTCTCTACCACAGCACTCCAGCGACTGTAATGCAACTGTTCACTTTTCTGGCTCACTTGCTAGTTTCTGAGCTCCTTAAGGGCTTGGGCTATATTTCTCATCTCTCTATTCCTAGAGCTTAGTGTTGACACATGGCAGGCAGTCACAAAAACTTTACCAGCACCGTGCCTTTTGTAAAAATAACACCAAGTTCTTATTACAGATCCCAAATATACATTAATTATCAATCCCCAAATCACTCATATTACATATCTATTATCAACTGATAGCCACAAATCAACAGTTTTCTGCTGGTGTGATTCGAGAATTGAGACTTTTCTTAGGCATTATGCATTGTTGCTGGTTGTTTAAGTACTTGAAACATTTAGTAATGTTTTCTCTATTTAGATTTCTAAACTTCAGAATACCACCTTGCAGAGTTCAACACTTACACACTATCATGATTTTGTGACTAATTAATTAGAAAACATGCAAGATGAGAAAGAGCATATTATTCTGGCAATGTATTTGCTACTGGTGTTATTTTGTTCCCATTTTAGGCAATACCAACAAATTAATATAGAGTCATATACTGTTATGAGTGTTCTTTCCATGGCAATTTAGCATCAAAATCTAAACAGAGAAGGACAACACTTCACTAATCATCTTATTTATGACTGACTTGTTTACAGACCTCTGGAAATTATATTTGAAGAGCTTCCTGTAAACATCTGATCTCTTTAATAATTCCATTTGTAACTTATTTAGCATCTGCATCCTGCCATTATGCAAGGACCATGTAGTTGTGCCGGCTCATTGAAACTGCATTACTTTCAACCCCAGAATTCACCAATGGGATTTTATTACAAACACAATGAAATTTTGATTAGGGTTCTGAAAAAAGAGCTTGTCAAAGTAAATACTTGTTATACATATTGACATGTTATCACAGCACAGAAAACAAGCAGCTTTTAAGAGAACAATGAAAATTAAAGTAAAAATTTACTCAATCAAAGGAAGAGAAATTGTTTGAAAACCCCATAGTAAAAACATAAAATTACTCATGAGTCCAAAAAGCACTGGTAAGCTGAAAAGGAGAACTTTTCCATTACCATACAGAAGCGTGGGATTTATTAAGTCACAATCAGATTGAAATCCTCAAAGTCATCTTTCTTTTTAATTCTGGTAGCGTTCCATGAGCCCTTAAAGAAATACAATGACATAGCCACAACTCCTGGGGCTCATTAAAAACTGACAAGCTGTTTCCCTTATGGGTAGAGCTAAAAAGCTTTGCCATTCTAAGATTGTTGGCAACTTTGTTCAGATGAGTCCCTACTTTACTAGAATATGAATATTTTGTGTTCTTTGTGAATTTCATTTATAAATCTGGAAGATGGCTGCTCCTTAACCTGCAAGAAGTTTGTGCATAAATACCTTAAACTGCAGCACATATCCAGGCTTCAGCGTCAAATCTCGAGTTACTGCAAATCGATCCCCATCTGATTTTCCAAACACCATGGCTGATGGCGTGGCAGAGCAGAAAGTTTCATTTTTAACCATTCCTTCGTTAGCCAACATCAACCACACACTCATTTGATTCATAGGGTAATCAAAAGCCGGCTTCTCATAAAAGTTCTAATAGGAACAACACAAACAACACAGAAAGGCAATTTGGTAGCTTTGAAAACAAGAAAGGAATTTTCAGTTCATGACATGCAGGGCCATGTACTACTTGTATTTCTAGGAAAATACAGCAGACTCTCTAAAACATTTTTTTTGTTTTTTAAACTGCCATGAACTTTTTCTCCTGATTATTTAACAACTGAATATATTTTGCCACTGTGTATCTAATCATTTCATAAACACACTAATAATCATATTTAATGACTTGGCCAAACTTTCTAGTCTTGTTTTTTGTTTCGTTTTTTTAACATCAAAATAATCTATGAACTAGTAGCATAGAGAGGTAAAAAAGTTAAGTGCAAACACAGAAAACTAAACTACATGTTCAAGTGTCAAGCACTAAATCTTTGGGGGAGTGAGTAGTTATTTGATCCCATCCTCTTTTACCATTCTATGTCTTCTTGGAGTTCAGACATAATGGGAAGTACCTGGGGTAAAGTTGGGTTGACAACTGGGATGATTTGTTTTTGCTTCTCGGACAGAATGATGATGTCATCGACTGCCCACTGGTCATAGCCCTCCCCTGAGAACACAGGCTGCCACCAGCGGAAACTGGTGCAAGGGGTCTTGGCAGCAGCTGGCAGCTCCAGATAGACAAATCTGCATAAAAGCAAATCATTTAGCGTTGGGAAAGGAAAAGCGTTGTTTTTCTTAGCAACTGTTAAAATAACACGAGTAGCAACAAGAGAAAGTTATGTTTTGTTTGATCTCTTGGTATTTTTGTAAAGTTTCTAAGTTTAGACAGATAAGACAAGAGGTTGAAAGTTGTAAGCAAGTTTAGTCCTGATCCTGGTTTTTCCGTTTGGAATTGTATCTGTCGGAGGCAAATATTTCAACTGCGTTTGATTCATTGAACAGTGTCTTTTGACTACTATGACAATGGCCATAATATTTTAAAGAAACCCTTAAGAAAAAGCTGTTCCTTTGTATGTTATTGCATTAAAATAGCATTACAATTTTTTCAAGGCAGTTCTTACTTATTGGGGGAAAACATAAATAAGCATTAAAAATGAAATATAAATCACCCATAAGCTACCACATGGGGTTGGCCTCTGTTAACAATTTGATGTATATCATTAAAGCATGTAATCTTTTACACAGGTGAGATATATGTATGATTCAGTATCTTACAGTTTAAAACTTAACATTATATCATAAGCACATTCTCATGTCAATAAAGTAAGTTCTTAAGATCATTTTACCGTTTATATAATTTTTCATCACACAGATGTGCTAGTATTTATTTCACTTTTCCTTATTATAAGTAATTCTGTGATGAAAAATCTTTATGTATAAAGCTCTATGTATACCTCAGTTTATTTATTTAGGGAAGATTCTTAGAAATGGAATTACCAGGTCAAATAAACTGGACACGTTTAAGGCTCTGGATTTTTCCAAATTCCTTTCTGGGAGGGTCATGATGGTTTGCAGGATGACATGAGAGGACCTGTCTTGCTGCTCCATGTGGAGAGAGCACTTGGTGTTGTCATTAAAAAATGACCATTTGACTGTTGAAAAATGGTATCTTTTTTATTGCCACAGAGGTTGGATATTAATCACATTTTATTAAACATATGTCTTCCCTGTTGTGTAACATCTACTCATTCCTTTTACCCATTTTTCTATTGGGATCTTAGTGTTTTTCTTGATAATTTGTATAAGCTCTTTACAGGAACACTGATCCTCTATTTCTCGTATTTGTTGCATATATTTTCTCAGTTTGCTTTCCTTCTTTTCATTTTTTTTCTGTTTTCTTTGAAATATATGTGTTACATGTGTATGTAGTTTTACATCTGTATGTAGTATATTTCTGTGTAAGCAGTCCTTTTCTTTGTTAATTCTTGCGTTGAACTTATGTTTAGAAAGTTCAGGTCTTTTTCCAAGATCAGATAGCAACCTAAGTGTTTAACTCTTTAACCAGTCTTTAACAGTTTTTGCTGATGTAAGGTGATAATCTAAATAGGTACTTTTCCCCAAGAGCCTACCCATTTTTTTCTAACACCATTTGATTGAATAACCATTTCTTTATCATTGATAGTTGATGTGTCTTTTTTTCATATATGTTTGTACAGATATCTGAGTCAATTTCTGGGTCATCTATTTGGCTTGATTGTTCTATCCATGCACTGGTATCATTCCACTTTAATACTGTAGCTTATACAATATGTTTTAATATTGTGCGGGGCATCCCTCTATATTTTGTCAAAAGTTTAAACTATTTTTGCCAGTTTATATTTCCAGATATAAAGCTCCCCCCCAAAAAATGCCACTAAGATTTTGATTGGAATAGCATTAAATGTAAATTAAGAGATTTCTTCATATCACAATGTTCAGTTTTCCTATCCAGGGATGCTGTATTATTTTCCATTTATTTGTTTTCTTTTATATCTCTGAAGGAAGTTTTGAAGTTTTATCATTTCCTTTACAGAGATTCTCAGTATTGTTTCTTAAACTTATATTTATTTATGTATTTGCCATCATGGGGTCTTCTTCTGATATCTTCCAATTCAGAATTTCTTAACCAGTTTAGTGTCATAGAACTCTCTGAGAACGTGATGAAATAACCCCTAAAGAAAAACTCCCTTAAATAAAAATGGAATATCTCTGGAATTTGAAAAAGCTAGTGAATTTTTGTTTGTCTATATAGTACTCTAGTTGCTTTACTGAATTCTCAGTAATTTCCAGATGGACAATGCTATTACTTGGAAAAAATAATTTGAATAGTTTCAAACTGTTGTTTAAACCAGTTTGGCCCCATTATCAATTCCCCTTCTACTGTACGGGGGGAATCTCACCAGGCTCCATCTCCCACCCACCATCCCTGACTCTCTCCTTGGATGTTATGACTCTTGTTAGACCTAGTTGCCTCTTCTCTGGTTTCCACCTCTCCCCCGTGTGCCTTAGAAGAAATGCTTTGGGTTGGTCTGTCTGCATATCTAATTGTGTTATATTATGGAGAGTTATGTCACCTTGAAATAACTCAATGTTTTAAAACAATGAACTTATGAATCTTCAATCTACAAAATAGCTCTATTGTAAGTATTATATCTAAAATATATTTAATTTGTAAGAATTGGATCTACATATTTTTCAATAATTTTTTTCCAATAAAATAAGGTTCAGTTGTAAAATGCAAAACAGGGGTATCAGTATGGTAAGGCCTAATAATAATCAAGGAGATAATAATTATTATCGCACTGGAAGGAGACTGGGGCTGGTTACCTGGGTTTGCTGAAGTCTGAGAAGTACATCTCCGCCAGCAGGTGCCACTGGATGCCCCCATTGTTGCTGTACTGGAGAAGGATGCCCTCCTCTCTGCTGTCGGGCTTGTTGCACGCAGCACTCTCTCCACCGATCTGTATGTAGAACTGGACAAAGTCCACCCAGGAAGTATCCAGATCCCAGCTCACCAACCGTCTTTTTCCAGCCTTTCGGAAGAACAGAAAAATCACAGATTCAATTATCTGGGAGCAATTAGTTGTTTCCGTTTCAAATTCATATGAGCATCCTAGCACTATGTGGAGATGATCTTATTCTCATTTATTGTTGAGAGGAGCAGGTTATGCCATTTAACTGCTCCTGGATCCATTCTATTAGTCTCTACATCACTGACTCCCAGATTCGGTTATGAGATCCTTGAGAACTGCTAATTCCACCAAAGGGTACTGAAAAGTCTTTAATAATAAAGCAAAATTCATTTTAATGAAAACACTCCCAGCATTCGCTTTGGAAATCTCCTCCAGGCAGAGTCATGGAGAAGAAAGACCACATACATACTTTGAAATCAGCTGGAGCTGGGTTTGAATCTCAGCCCATGATTCATGCTGTTCACTAGCTGTGTGACCTTTCTGAGCTTTTATTTTCCTCAAAGTTATAACATGGGTAATAATACCTTCCTTACAGGGTGTTGTGACAATTAGATGAAATAATATGTTACATAACTTGCCTAGCACACGGCATCTCTTCCTGAGGGGACAATCTCTTAATAGATATTCCCCGGCTCTCCTCCTCCCTGGGAATTGAGGTAAAATAGGCAAGACACAAACTTCTTGACAAAAAGAGAGTACTGAAGTCTCTCCGGCTCCCAGTCAGTCTATTTCTTGGAAATAGAGAGGGTGGGAGGGATCATTAAATAAGTTTTTGCAACCATTAAATGGTCTCTTTGTGTCTTAAAAATGTTAAAAACTTCCTCAAATCCAGCAACTTGCTTCTTTTGCTTAGTGCATCCCCTGCCTGTCACAGTTCTGTTGTGAGGTATGAGATACAAATTGACAAGGTTTGTCATCATTTCTGTTGTCTCTAAACGGTTTCATGCTAACAGGATTGAAAAAAAGTTTGCTGATAAGATTCTTGCACCCAAACTGATTCTGCCAAAGCTAACCCATGGACTGCACTGAGTGGTCTTAGAGAGTTTCCGAGGAGTTCAATTAATATTTGGGAAGAAAACCTGAGACAGAATACACAGTATAGAGAAAAGCACCCCTCACACTTATAATTTAAACCCTACTCTAATCCACTAAGTTAATTAAGAAAGGGTTTCAGTTATTAGAAGTCACAGGGGAAATACTTGGGGATAATTACAGGAGTACACTGTTACTGATAAATCTAAAGCCAATTAAGAGATTCCAAAATAGACAAGGGTGCCAGCAAAAAGAGCACTGAGGTCAATCCTGAGACAGAAACTCATTTTTTGGAACTCTCAATTTTATGTATGTATTAGAAGAAATCATAAAATATACATTTTCAACGTGTTAGATGTGCTTTTCATTTTTCTTGCTGTTGATTTGAAATAGTGTTAAGTGGAAACAACTCAGAGATTATTATAATCTGACCTAGAATTTTCGTGCCTCAGGATCAGTACAGGAAGAATGAATTTGAGAAGAACCTAGCTGGTTAATTCCCACCCAGCAAACTTCTATGAAAACCCTGGCATGTGGAAAAGAGCCAGAACGATAAAGATCTAAGGTGAGGAGAATGATAAAAATCCAACTATCACAATTAAATGGTTGGAATGATTGGTCAATTGTGAAATTCACAGAACAGTGTTGTTCTTCCAGGAGACTATGGTGTTGCTCTATAGAGATTTTGAGAGTGTTTTGTGGGATTATTATTATTATTTTTTTTGCGGTACACCGGCCTCTCACTGTTGTGGCCTCTCCCGTTGCGGAGCACAGGCTCAGCGGCCATGGCTCACGGGCCTAGCCGCTCCGCGGCATGTGGGATCTTCCCGGACCGGGGCATGAACCCGCGTGCCCTGCATCGGCAGGTGGACTCTCAACCACTGCGCCACCAGGGAAGCCCTGTGGGATTTTTTTAAAATGAAAAATATCATACAAATGCTTGGTTTGGCACTGAAGATGTTTTTTCCTAGAGAGTAGTACAAGTCATTTTCTTTTGTCTGGTGACCTGAAATGCTGAACATTGTTTTAAAGGGGGAAAAGAGAGAAAAAGGAAATGGCTCAGGGCAAACTATTTTGTCAGAATTTAGAATCAGATGTTAACACACGGTTTGCAGTTTTTCTACTATACTATGATCAATGTATTTATGTATATGTGTAGATATATATAAACATGTAATATGCATATACATGTGTTGGAGTAATAGATTAAGGACCTCCTCATTCCTAGAGTGTGGAAAATACCCTCCAATTTCCCCCAGCATTCTAGGTTAAAATGTCTTCAGTGTTTAGATAAAATAATACAGAATTTAAAGGTAACGCCTACAGAATCTAGAGCCTTTATAATAAAACCTCTAAAATGCTTTATAAAAACTTTACCTTTTGACTTCCATTAAAATCTTCTTTAATCAAAATGCCAGTAGAATAAAAGTCTACTATATTTATTTGAAAATAACCATTTCTTTATAACTTTCTGTTGTTTTCCAATTTTCTTTCATCCATTCATTGATTTCTTTCTTCAGCAAATAATTACCGGTTGCCAGTGATACCAAGCTCAATACCACGTGTTATAAAAACAAACTTGAAAGGGGAGTCCACAGATACGTCCGTGCAGGGAGAGTAATAACTTAGGGCTGCAGACCAAGTTCTATCCCTTGTTAAATCCCATTTGGTCATATGATTAATGATCAATGCTCCAATCTATTCAGTCTCAAGGGTATTTATTGATATGTAAATGCCTAACGCAAAGCATGCATTTCTGAGTTGAACATCTTATCTAGAAGTTTGGCTCAGTCAGTAAGACTGTGCATTTTGCTGGGTACTGTGAGAATAAAAATAAAAATATGATCTATATATGTAGGGAACACAATGAGAGGGGCAGTCAAAGAAAGGAAAGATCAGTGTACTCTGCCCTAGTCCCAGAAAGCCCCATGGAAGTGAAACTGAGCAGGACCCTGTGGGGCTTCTGGGCACAAAAGCCTTTCCGTGTGCCCCACTCCTTGTTTGTAGGGAATAGACTCCAGCCTCTATGACCTTCCCTGAGTCCCAAAGGACAGATTCAAACAGTTGTCAATCAGGGAAGGGAGGGTATGCAGAGACAAGGGAGGAACGGCCAAGAAACAATAATGCAGACTTGGCGCAGGGTTGTGGTTCTGCCTCAAGGGATACACATTAACAATATCTTTTGAGCTCTTTATAGAACTAAAACCCAACAAGTGGCAAATGTCAGCATTCTTCATACCAGAGAAGACCACCTGAGGCCAGATTAAAGGAGCCAGAGAAGCCTATCAAGAGATCACCTGAAATGAGATTAAAAGAGTGCAAGGGGCTTCCCTGGTGGCGCAGTGGTTGAGAATCTGCCTGTTAATGCAGGGGACACGGGTTCGAGCCCTGGTCTGGGAGGATCCCACATGCCGCGGAGCAACTAGGCCCATGAGGCACAACTACTGAGCCTGCGCGTCTGGAGCCTGTGCTCCGCAACAAGAGAGGCCACGATAGTGAGAGGCCCGCGCACGGCGACGAAGAGTGGCCCCCGCTCGCCGCAACTAGAGAAAGCCCTTGCACAGAAACAAAGCCCCAACACAGCAAAAATAAATTAATTAATTAATAAACTCCTACCACCAACATCTTCTAAAAAACAACAACAACAAAGAGTGCAGGCCCTGCACACACGCTAATCTTATCAGCAACCCCACCCTTGAACTATTGCTATAAAACTCCTCACCAAATCCTCCTGGGGTGGGACACAGTTTTTCAGGGCAGGAGCCCACTGTGTCCCCCTTTGCCTGGCAAAGCAATAAAGCTATTCTTTTCTACTTCACCCCAAATTCTGTCTCTGAGATTCGATTTGGCACCAGTATACAAAGGCCAAGCTTTCGATGTCAGAAGCAGCAGGATTTGGGCAAAACACTGCAAGGTTTATATGGATGTGAGAGGCCGTGGAAGGCCTAACGGAAAGCAGTGGAGGCTAAGCAAAGAGGGAAATTGGCAAAATCTGGGATGATGAGGAGAGCTTCCTGTTTGGAGCAGAGGACTCATGTTTGGAAAAAGAAAATAAGTTCTGTAGTTAGGGCAGCAGTATTGGAGACTATCCTGAACACTGGTGATGGAAGAGTGACAGGACAGAAGCATGTTTTTAGAGAAATTAATCTAGGGTGGTTTGCAAAGGTCTAAGGAACACTTCCTTTGGGCTATTACCCCTTCTTTACTTCAATTATGCTGGCTGGTGGTAGGTGCCAAATTGTGTATCCCACCTGTCTGCCAAAGGAGCGAGTACATAACTCTGGCCATGCCAATCATATTACGCCATTCCCCGGACACGTGACTGGCCAATCAGAAAGCTTTCCCACATTTTCCTATGGAGTTGCTTATAGAGCTCTGTGGCCATGGTTTCACTCTCACGACGACAGCTGACCTGAAAATAGAGTCTCCTCTTAAGGAGAGAGTTCTGTGGGCATTTGTGTTTCCAGCTCCATGTATCTCTGAGTCAAGTTTCATCTAAGCCCTTCCTGTTTTGATTAGAAGAACCAATTTTCCTTCTTTTTTGCTTAAGCTAGTTTCTCTCACTTAGAATTCAAAACAGATCTGACTGATAACAAGAGAAAAAAGTAAAAATATGATCCTTAGATATTTTGACAAAAATTTAGGGAGAAAGCTGGTTTCGGAGAGGAAGAGAATGATTTTATTTTTGAAATGCTGATTTTGTTAGTGGCAGGGCGTACATATGGAAATATTCCATGATACCAGTTTGAAATTTATTTTCATAAAATGTAATTATGATAGCTAACACTTATAGGTTATTTCTATATGCCCAACACTATCCTTTATTCTTTACCTGCATTAACTCACTCTCAACATCCTACTTTACAGTCGAAAAAACTGTGACACAGAAAGATGTTATAACTCTGCAAGGTGAACCAATTAATTAGTTTTGGAGCCCAGGTATAAAGCCAGGTAGCTTGACTCCAGACATAATCTTGAATTAAGTGTTAGAAATATTGATATGTAACCTTTATATGTTTAAAATATCTGTGTGTATGCACACATGTTTACTGGGGTGTTTGGGTAAATATTGGTTAAGGATTCATAATCTTGTTTTAAAATTGATGGTTATGGGAGACACAATCTTTTCATTTCTGCATGATTATACAGTGTACCCAGATCTATGCAATGAATATTGGTCACTTATTGACTATTATCTCTAAGAATAATGACATGGGGATCTTAGATGTCAATGGATAAGAAATATCATTAAATGGAATCCGTCCCTGATTTTCTGTCATTTTCCAGCTTGTTTACTTTGTTATTTACATTTTCTTGTTTACATTTTCTATCTTGTTTACATTTTCTATCTGATTCTTTGTTCTGCACCTGCCTCAAAACGAAAGCTGTACCTATTTTTGCATTTGCATACATTAACTTGTTTTGGATTTCTGCCCAAACAGGTTCTGCAACACATCAGCCCTATGGTATATCACCCACCTTTGTGTACTTGCTATGTGACGTGGAATGGGACATTTTCAGTTGTCCTAGAATTGGTGGCTATAGTCCCTGCTGGAAAGAAGTGGTGCTGGTCACCCCACATTCTAAAGAGAGCTGCCAATAATTAGGGTTGAACACATTGCTCAGGTTGGAGAGCTGGACCTGCTCCCCTCTGCAGTCCTTTCGAAAACTATATGAAGAGATGAACTGGAGGAGGCACGAAGAAAAGAATGTGCTGTCTGGACTGTAGCAAGGGAGGAGAGGAAGGTGGTTCTCTCAGCCACATCCCTCACCAAGCAACACGGGTTATGAGTGTTCCAAGAGAATCAGGCACCTCTATCCCTAGTCGGTATGTACTGATCTGTCTGCTTCCACTGGGAAAGCTGAACCCTGCAAGAAAACCTTCTACTCAGAGCCCCTGTTATGGGGTGCCCCCAAATTCATATGTTGAAAGGTTAACCCTTATAGGGATCGTATTAGGAGGTGAGGCCTCTGGCAGGTAGTTAAATGATGAAGGTGGAGTCCTCATGATGGGATTAGTGCCCTTATAAGAAGAGACAGGAGAAGGCCTGCTTTCTCCCTCTCTGCTCTCTCTCTCCACCATGTGAGGATACAATGCAAAGATGGCCGTCCTGCAAATGTGGAAGCAGGCCCTCACTAGACATTGGATCTGCTAGTGCCTTGATCTTGGACTTTCCAGCTTGCAGAACTGTGAGAGAAAAACGTTTGCTGTTGAAGCCACCCACTCTATGGTATTTTGTTATAGTAGCCCAAGTTGACTAGGACAGTCCCACATCAGCTGATGCCACCAGCAGCCACCAAACTGAGCTGAAATAGGACCTGAGATGTCTGCTCTTGATGTAGAGCTGGCCAGTACCCTAGGAATGGCTTTGCACACCCCTACCTTCACCTTTATTCCTCCTTCCTCCAATCATATTCTTGGGATTAATGGATTGACAAATTGAATAAACATTTCTAGAAATGTTTTCTACATGTTAGGTACCGTTCTACATGATTTACAAGTACTAACTCATTTAACCTGCATAATAACCCTAATGAGGTAGATACTCTTTTACAAACGAGGAAGCCAAGTCACAGAGAGGTTAAGGTATTTGTTCCAAGTCACACAGCTAGGAAGTGGCAGAATCAGACTGAAACAGGCAGTCTGGCTCCAGAGTTGCTGTTGTTAACTTCTAAGCTCCACTACCTCCACCACCACTCACGTCCTCACCCCCAGGCCCGCGTGCTCACACACCCTCCAAAGCCTGGTATGAGAAGGGGCCAGGACCCTGCCCCACTCAAAGCCCCCCAAGACACAAGCCTGGCTGGCACTGGAGGAAAGGAAAGCAATGAGCTTTAAATTAGGTCCAAGAAAGGCAGGAATTTTAAACCGGCCTATCTGGATTTGTAGTAAGCAAAGACAAGCATAAAACTATGAATTTCCCAAATGGAGCTAAGGCATAGAAATTTGACAAAGTCCAGTCAAAAGCAGGGAATGTAGGGAAAAATAAAACTGCGTCATATTTGTACCTTCTGAGTTCAGACGGCTACAACATCAGTCACATATTGAAATAGCCACTGTGCTAATCACTTACTCCTGGCTCTTAGTCCTACCTTGCTGAAATACAGAGATGATCCAGAAGAGATGACTCCACACCCTTCTTCTGGTTTTACAATTTCTCCCCCAATAACTTCTTGCCAGTCAGACTCCCAAGCATTTGGGTTCTCAAAGTCCGACATGATCGTGGAAGGAAGGGCAGCTTCTGGGTGGCACTCAGTGCCTTGGTATCCCTGGTCACACCTACAAGAGAGGAGGGCCGAGTGAACAAGTGATGGACTCCTGTGTGAATGCCACAGCCATCTGACCTGCAACACTTCCTATATCTCACTTTTGTTCGGGTATTGGCATCTGTACTAGACTTTTCTCTACAGTGTAATCTTTGAATATGGTGGTAGCAACCTTCAGTTTTGCACAAGGGGGAAAAAAGGGATAGAATCCATTCTTAAAACAAATAGTGCTGTAACAGTAGAGATGAGGCATCAAGTAGTAATGAAGGATACAGGCGTGTGTGCACATGTGTGATGGGGGGAGGGGAAGGATCGTGAGATCTTCCCGTAGGCTTAAAAGGTCACATATAAATGTTTGTCTGCTCACCCAACATTTAATTGTGGCCGTGTTTTACAGTTCCTCTTTCTGATTAGATTATGTCTCTTTTAGAGTCTTTAAGTATTCAAGTGTGTTCCTATCTCATCCTCATTAGCGATAATCACCATCTCTCACTGTACACAACCTTGAGCTTCTGGTGAAGTGCTGTAGGAAAGCGTGTAGCAGCTGTTTGACTAGAGCTTTAAGACTATCAAGGGAAGGAGGGGGGAAGCAATAGCAAGGCTCTGTTAACTAACAAAGAGGACTTTGGGGCTAATGGATAAACTCTGAAATTTAAACCCAGGAGGTTACATTTTGAGGTTTACAATCTATGGCTTTATACTTATTGAAATACAACAATATCTTTTACATCTAGAATAAAGACAGAAAGGAGGATCGTTTTCCTTTGGCGATCTCATTATTTATCAGGTGATTCCTATAACTGATGACAGCTGCTGTGGTATGGCTATAAACACACATCCAGAAAAGCAGAGTCAACCAGGCCTCCTGACGCACGTACCTGCACACGCCGTGGTCGCAGGAGCCGTGCCCACTGCACATGTTTGGGCACTGCTGCCCAATGTAAATGCTGTCTAGCGCCCACTCGTCTTGGGCAGTGTAATAGCTCTGACTCCAGCGGAAGCGGGTGGCGCTGGACCTAGAAACAAGGCACAGTAACAAAAACAGTATTTTAACTGACATGGGACCGTATAGACAAGGAACGGTGGAGCTCAAAATCCTTCAGAGAACGAACTCTCTGGAACTTGAATTTAGCTGCTAATCATCCACCGTGAAGGAAAGCCTATTTTGTATATACCTCGATCTTAATTTATTTGAGACTACATTTAATTAATAAATTTGTATTTTAAAGAAAAACACAATATCAGATTTATGTTGTTGCTGCACAGGGATTTGACGCGCGGAAAAGAAAGGAAGTAAAACGATATCTTTTAAAAATAAAAATTTGTAAGAAACTGTCTCTTTCACAGATGAAAATGCACAGTGTTTAACTTAGAGTAAGGCAGTTTCTTAAAATAAACGTTATCAGTAGTTATTGGAAGACTTCCAGTTAGCTCTCAATGCAAAACAAAAGTTTTGTTTGGAGGTATGGTTTTGGGGTTGAGGGGATGGGCTACAATGTACTATTTTACAAGTAAGAACATCTGGGTGCTAAATCCTGCTTCTTATTTCTGAAACATTAACTTGCTTAGGTTTCACGGACAAGCTGATGTTAAGTGGAGATAAAAACTTTAAAACAGTCCATTACACATAGAGAAACACTTGGGACCCTGATTCATCTAAACTACATATAAACGCTAAAGAAGAGGATGTTTTGAGAGCAATGCCAGGAAGGTTTTCATTCACTGACTACCATAAAAAAATTCTTTTAAAATCACATCATACTTTTCACCTCTAGAAACTTTCAGGAATCCATGATTAGTTCTTTCTGGTCAAAGCACAAAAAAAAAAAAAAAGAAAAGAAACCAAAAAGAATTTGCAGAATTAACGTGCATGCTCAGTTCCATTAATTAAACCCTCCCCAAGTACACTATCTACAGATACACTTGATCTTAATGGCTCTGAATGATCCATTAAAGTCTACTGCATCAATTACCCACATATTGAATACTCCCTAAGTACATAACAGGCTGTTAAAATCCAGACTAAGCCTTTACTGTTTATTTTACTAACGATCTGTGGCTAATAGGTTGCATTTTTATTCCTAGTAGGATGATTCCAGGATTCACTGAGGTGCATCCACTAGACACAGGTTAGCGGGATATCAGTGTTCTTCATGGTACATACAATGAGACAGATGCACCTCTTCTATGGTAATAGTTTATATTTGTAATCTAACAGCCATCACAATTTTCACAGTCCCATTAAGAAATGTTTTTTAGAAAAGCCTACTATAAAAGTAAGTACATTATCTTAGAGCCCCACAGAAAACAAATAAATTAAGACGCATGCACCACTGTCATTTAAAGGAGAGATGACTATATTTCTTTTAAGATTGATTACAATCTGAGTCAAGTCTAGGGTCACACATATCTAGACGGTGAACTCCTTTGGGGACAGGGATATGTTTTTGTCTCAGTAGTCTGCACAGGAACAGAATAAAGTAAGTGTACAAAAACAGTCTGCTAAAAAATGAGCCGATGAGTGGAGGGACAAGGCCAGGAAAGGGCAGCCTGTTTCTGACTTCTGCAGGTAACAGTGTGAAGAAAGTGCTAGGAGTCAGGCGACCGGTCCCCCAGGACCCTGGCTCTGTAATTTATCAGCTGTGTGATCTTTACTGGAAAATTTAAGACTTCAGGGGCTTCTAGTTCCTCACCTCTCAAATAAATAGATTGGGCAATCTGATTTCTAAGATCCCTTCCAGCTCAAAAATTTAATGATTGCTCTGGTGGTTTGTTGACCGAGGTGATAGTTTATTTTCTTTAGAGTCACATGCTTACATGAAAACCATGGCATACATTATTCTGAAGTTTCAAACATTAAAATGGGGTTGGAGGGTTTCAGAACCTGACCTAGATTTCTCAATTTATGCTTCTAAACAGTCACATGTAAACACTCTCCAAATTCTTTTTATAAGTAAATTAATCCTTACATGTACCTATGAGCTCTTGAAAAGATATTTCCTTAAGATAAAAAGCTTAAAAAGTGAATTATTCCATTTAAAGTGACAATCCACATTTTCATGTACTGATGTTAATTAACAGAAAAGAAAGCAAAAGAGGTTGACTATTGGCTTCATTTTTAGTGAGAAAAAAAAATTAGTTGTGTGAGCAATCTCCAGCTGGTCACATGTGAGAACACAAGGTGTGATCTCACTGATTTGCAGCTGCATCACTGCTAAATATCGCCCTCAATACAAATATTTAATTTGCCAATTTTCTCTTTCTCTCTCTCCCTTCCTCTTTCTCCCTGCCTCTGCCTCTCTCTCAAAACTAAGTATCCTTAGGAGGAAAATCTTGTGTACTTTGGATTGAGTCTGGAAATAGCACTACTGCTGTGTGGATCATGAAATGAAGTTGACCTACATTTAAAATTCAAACTATGGACTCTCAAAGGCAACAAAACTTGACAGTCTTTTCTTTATTTGATTTTTTTCCTCTTATAAACTTCTAGACTGAAATAAAATACCATTGCGTCATCTCTTGATAGTTAGGTAACTGAGGAATCAAGGTAAATGAAGTCCGGCTAAATTGTATTTTCTACCTTCAGAGTGACTATAATTACATTTACCCAAATATCCTGAAACTCATTCAGTCATTAGGTGTTGATTTGTTCATGAAGTCAGCAACTGACAGCTGTTTGGGTCTCATTAGGCCCTGTTCTTATGTAAATGTCTCTCACAAAAACAAAATTAATTTTCATTGGGTAACAAATGTTCAGTTCATATACAAAATAATTTCTCTGAGCAGGTGTATACATGTTCAGTATTCCACTCTAAGTTGTCCTATCTAGCATTATCTTCTAAAGTTAACAGATCTTTGACAGTGCAGACCAAATTTGCTCGTCTACGTTCAATTTATAGTTGCATATGCTGGACAATCAAAACAGCAGAAGAAAGATTCACCAAAAGGAATATTGCTTCACACTAAACTGTACTTCCTTGCCCCAATGCTTGGGAAAAACATGCAATCTGCAAAAGTTTGAAATGCATATAATAAAGTTATCAAGAATGCCAAAGAGAATAAATGTACTTTATCTTTATAGCAGAGCTTTAAAGCATTACAGATCCGAAAACAATGATAATAACGAGTTGAACACTATTTTTTTGAAATACTATAGCAATAATGTTTAGTTTACGTATTAGTCAGTAGAAATGTTAAAATAAATATCCTATTGGGTGGTTTGTTTTTAAGAAATATTTTTACTTTCTTTATCCAGGGCTTTGAGGGAAATCTGGAAAAGCAGAATTCAATTATTTACCTACATGTACTTAAAGGCAAATTGTCAGAGGAATGATCTAGTAGATTTTTTTTTCAGTTTGTAAAAAGAGATGGTTTGTAATAAAACATCTCTTTAGTTCATCAAGGCACATTTAATTGAAATTTATTTAATTTCCCAACATTTAATGAGCACCTCTACAACATGACAGGCTCTGCGTTAAAACTAAAGAGTTTAAGGATCAATATATTTCCTCTCAAGTGCTGAATAAACACTGACAAGAACGAGACCTTTTCTTACTATACTAAAACTTTCAACCTAGTGGTACTATCTTTTTTTTTTTTTCTTTTTCTTTTTTTGCTGTATGCGGGCCTCTCACCGCTGTGGCCTCTCCCGTTGAGGAGCACAGGCTCCGGACGCGCAGGCCCAGCGGCCATGGCTCATGGGCCCAGCCGCTCCGCGGCATGTGGGATCCTCCAGGACCAGGGCACGAACCCGTGTCCCCGCATCGGCAGGCAGACTCTCAACCACTGCGCTACTAGGGAAGCCCTATCTTTTAAGCTAAGAAAATAATAATGCTACATACAATCTCAGTGTAAAATAACCTGCAAAGGCTTTTTCGATAAAGGACGATACTTTCTGGATATTGCCTAAACTATATTAATTAAGAATTATAATTTAAAACTTCTCTGGGAACAAAAGGACATCTCTAAAATACACTATCAGTATTATCTTGTCATCATAATTTTGAAATTGTACCCCACATGTCAATGAATAAAAATCAGTGTTTTTTAAATAATGAGGGTAATATACTTAATGGCAAAATAATGGGGGCAAATTAAATAAAAGAAGCTCAGTAGCTTTGCACCAAGTATGACCAGTATTTCAATTGTTTGATGTGTCGCTTTTTATAATCTTGATAGATATGCTTGGAATATCATTGAAATTAAATAAAAATCTTGATTATATTCCCAGCAGTAGATATAAAAAAGTAGGATGTTAGAAAAAGTAGCAACTTGTTATACAAAGCATTAATAGAGTATCCAGGAAGTGGCTCACAGTTGGATATAAAAAAATCTGTGGAAATCAAATTTCAAGCATTTTGTTCCAACCGACATAATGATGAATCCTTAAAAATAATCAAGGAGACATTCTTCTATAATGTAGTAATTCAATCTTCAACTAAAGGAGGTATAATAATAATTCTAGGTAGTTATCTAACCAATTGTTTTTTTGTACAGCCTAACTTACATAAAACAGTCTGAGAAGGGTTGATTCAGTAATTTTTTTTACAAAAGGGGTCTTGGAAGGCAGATACCACAGAAAAATATAATTTTTGTCTCTTTTATGCTTTTTCTGCTACACAAATCACAGAATCTTAGAATTCCAGAACTGCCAGGGACCTTTTAAGATTGTCTAGTTCAACCTCTTCATCATACACATAAGGAGTCACGTTTGAAGAGGTTAAATGGCTAAAGCATGTAGTCAATCAGTAGAGATATACTGAGAACTCAGCCCTTCTAATTTCTAGTCAAAGGTTCTTTCCTGGGCAAGCTCGTCCTATCCCAGGGTTTAAACAGGACTCATACTATTTAACTTTTCAACCCAAACCTCTTTTCTGAGCTCCAGATTCATAAGTCCAATTGGCTTCTTGACATTTCTGCTTGAGTAGATAAGTATCTCAAACTTCACATTACAAAACCTAAGAAGCACTATGTCTCTTAATTCTCTGCCCTAAATCCATTCCTCCAATCCCTCCCATCTCAGTCAGTGGTATTACCATCCAACAATGTTCCCAGGCCCAGACTTTAGAAACTGCTTTTGATTCTTCCATTTCTACCTCAGCCCCAATCTGGTCCATCAACAAGCCCTATTTGATTAAAATACATTTCATAAAAGATGTCTCTTTCCACGTTGTTACTATCATACTCCAAGCCACCTAAACATCTAATGCCTGGACCTCCCCCCTCCCCGCTGGAACTGGTCTCCCTGTCTTCACTCTTTATCCTACAATCTATTCCTCACACAGGCCTCAGTCTAACATGAAACAATGTAACATTTGGGGAAAATGTGCTTTTCTCTTTCATATTATCAAATGTTTAACTTTCTCCCTAGTTACTGAGGCTTCTGCTTCCTGGGGGATGATTTCCATTGTTACTGAAAGAATGTGAATAGAGAAAAATAGTGTATATTAAGTTTTTAAAAGAAAAAGAAGGGCTTTGAACCAAGAAAACAGCCTTGCAATCCAAACTGTCTTGACATAAGAGTTTTTAGATTCCTGTATCATTCTCTTTTTTTTTTTTGCGTTACGTGGGCCTCTCACTGCTGTGGCCTCTCCCGTTCTGGAGCACAGGCTCCGGACACGCAGGCTCAGCAGCTATGGCTCACGGGCCCAGCTGCTACGCGGCACGTGGGATCTTCCCGGACCGGGGCACGAACCCGTGTCCCCTGCATCGGCAGGCGGACTCTCAACCACTGCGCCACCAGGGAAGCCCTGTATCATTCTCTTTTATATGTCAAACCCAAAGGAACTGGATCATTGAATTTTCCCAAAAAAAGAAAAGTTGAGCCAAAAGGGAGGTGAGAAAAAGCCAGGACAGTTTGGAAACCAAACTTTCATTGGCTCTATTTTTCAAATAGCCTAGGAATAAAAGAAAGATCTTTTGATGCTGAAAAAAAAGAATGCGTCTTGCTACCTTGTGCTTAATTCTTCTTCATATTCATCATGCTAAAAGAGATAGAAAAGTTAAAGTGACAGCCATATCTGAAGATGTCATCTCTTACCAAGTTTTCTGGGGAAGAAGCACTATGACTCTTTTCCACTGTGTGAACTCACTGGCATGGTAAATACTTGCTGATGTAAATTCCTGACAACTCGGCATACTTGGAAGGCATTCCTAAAAGAGAATCATGCAAAAATTCAACTCAGCTTCTGTTTCCTCCAGGGCAATATGTTTACTCTCTCAACTCAAGTGAAAAAGACCTTGGAGAAATCTAATGTTACAATCTCAACCATTTGCAACATGAATGCAATCTATAAATTGTCCTTCTGTGAAGCTAAAATATTTGGGAAATAATTTAAATGAGATCCCACATTGGAATTAAATGTCTTCCAATTCTCACACGGAAAAACAGAAAATGGATTAGGATCCATTTTTTGGCCTGTGAGCATAACATTGGCATTTGGTAAAATTATCCTATTCACTATGTATTTATGCA
Organism: Stenella coeruleoalba; assembly: GCF_951394435.1. NCBI lineage: Eukaryota > Metazoa > Chordata > Mammalia > Artiodactyla > Delphinidae > Stenella > Stenella coeruleoalba. The sequence continues at coordinate 19,379,252 of NC_137155.1, read as the reverse complement.
TTTATTGCAATATCAGACCACCAGTATGTATATATAAAGAAGTACATTTTATTCCAAGAAACTGGAATTATGTATTTCTTTTTTAAAACAAGAGATACCATATTCTTAATATGATCTACCTGCAGGTGAAGAGACTTAGAAAAGAACAGATGAAGACATGCTATAGAGAAAGAAGAAAGAGACATTTATAGAAAAAGAGAGCTAGAGAAAATAACGTCGAAAACACCATCCCAGTATATCTAGTCCTGAAGTTATTCCCATTTTTAAAAATTTTCAATTGCCCTTTAGTATCTGATAATGCAGAATGTGGCATCCTTGTAATCCACTGCTGACTTGATGTCAATTCTGTTACAAATAACATTGTTCCTTTTCAACCAAAACTAAACTTTTAGAATTGCAATTCTTTGCTTCCTGTGTTAAAACGTGAAGGCTACCTAACACAAACTTTAGAAAAAATAGACTTACCTCTTGTACAAGGTGCCAGGTGAGGCCATGGTTGGTTGAATACTCTAGTTTCACCTGGTTGTCCATGTGTGGAGTGTATTTCTGGCCACAGCCCATCACCAAGCTGAACTGAATCATGTAGGATGCTCCTATCTGCATTGATTGTGTTTCCACATAGCGCATACTTGAGGCAAGTTTAGAATCTCCTGTAAAACTGAAAGACAGAGGTGGAAATCAGAAAATTAAAAACAGCAATATATTAGGGAAAAATTAAGCTCTTCGTTTCATATCATACATCAAAATAGTTTCATTTTACTTATTTAAACCTTGCCAAGCTCTAGAATGGATTTTAGTTCATCTAAAAAAGGCAATTTGAAGGCTTCCCTGGTAGCACAGTGGTTAAAAATCCGCCTGCCAATGTAGGAGACATGGTTCGAGCCCTGGTCGGGGAGGACCCCACGTGCTGCGGAGCAACTAAGCCCGTGCGCCACAACTACCTAGCCTGCCCTCTAGAGCCCACAAGCCACAACTACTGAGCCCACGCACACCTAAAGCCCGTGCTCCGCAACAAGAGAAGCCGCTGCAATGAGAAGCCCACGCACCACGACGAAGAGTAGCCCCGGCTCACCTCAACTAGAGGAAGCCTGCGTGCAGCAACGAAGACCCAATGCAGCCAAAAATAAATAAATAAATTTATTTAAAAACAAAATCTTAAAAAAGGCAATTTGAAACAATCTGCCTATCAAGGAAGCAATATTTTCTTTTAAGTTAATACCTACAGTTGTCAAATATATTTGAAAATGGGTACTCACTCATATACTGCTCATGAGTATAAACGCTTTGACTCATTTCTTGGAACCTATCCTAAGGAAATAGTCCTAAATTCAAAAATAATTTTATAAAATACGATGAATATTGCAGGTTTACTCACAGTAGTAATTGGCAACAATTTAAATGTCAAACTATAGGAAAAATGGAATGCTTTAGTAAATTGGTATAGTCATGATAGATTGTCCATATTTCAAATATTAATGAAGGTTATATAATCAAATTAACGTGTATGTGAAAAAGTAAGTTTTAAAAAAATCCACAAAATGAGGAATGAAGGAAATTCACCAGAATGTTTGCAGGGGCTGTGTTTGATGGTAGGAAATGGGACAATTTAAAACTTCTCATTTTTCTTATTTTCCAAATAGTCTTCAATGCTCAGCCATTAAATACTGAAAACATGATAATGCAGTTCTAATGGTTGTACCTCAACTCAAAAATTCCCATGTCTTACTCGTCTCAATTGAGTACTACGGGATTATAAACTGCTTGAAGGCCCGCACAATTACTTTTTCAGAGAAAAGTGCTCAAGGAATTTATAACCTACCAGAGGAGATTAAAATATGGACATGTTTCACTGTAGTTAATATGGGTCAATGTAAATATTCCCAGGGCCAACCACACTGGGGTTTGTCTGCCACAGTACTTGGTACTGCCATTCTGAAGCACGTCAAGTACCACTGTTCAATGGTAAGGGGGCTTAGCTGACAAAGGAGATAATGCACTACTCCATGAAATCTTTGAGGCACTTAATATTTTTTCCTAATTCCCCTTTGCTGAATCAGCAAAATAAGAAGCTACTACTCTGATTTGCTTCTTGCAGAGTTTAAGATGTTATTATTATTTTTATTTTAATTGTAATTTTTTTTTTTTGCGGTACGCGGGCCTCTCACTGTTGTGGTCTTTCCCGTTGCGGAGCACAAGCTCCGGACACGCAGGGTCAGCGGCCATGGCTCACGGGCCCAGCCGCTCCGCGGCATGTGGGATCTTCCCGGACCGGGGAACGAACCCATGTCCCCTGCATCGGCAGGCGGACTCTCAACCACGCTGCCACCAGGGAAGCCCTAAGATGTTATTTAAAGATGGAATTTTGCTTATATGGAAGATCATCATGGGTTTGGGCTCAAGGCTATAAAATTTAAGAAGCTTTTTCCACACAATGACTAATTACTGTTTAACTAAGTTTTAAACACTTGAACAACAAATAGAGTAATAAAATGTAAGAGCCCTAATCTCTGCTTTAGTGTACTATTCATAAATGAAGGGAAAAGTCTTATTTAGTATTGCTAGGCTTACAAATCCAGTGCTACAACTTGTTTGTTGCTCTTATAAAGATGCCCACCAGTTGCTGAGTTAGGCCTATATCCTAAGACAGTGCTAAGCACAATACGCATATTACAATACATCCTTACAATAACTCTATGAAGTAGGAACAATTACCTCTAGTTAACAAATAAGGAAATGGGGATAGTAAATGGTACAGACTCAATGAGAAATCAGCTTTGCCTGACTCCAAAACCTCTCAACCAATACACTATCTCTTTGTCCTTCTATTACTCTAAGATGGAGAAGAAAAAACACTGTCGTTTTTTGTTTTTTAACACTGTAGTTTTGAATAATTTTCAGTTATACTTAATTTAACAAGCATTAACTTTCTGTTACTATGCAATGATGCTCTGATGTTAGAGATGTAAAACCATGACTGCTGCTATGTGTTAGGGCATACAGGATATGATCTAGAAAATATGAAGCCGTAGGATGCATTTTTTAGCAATATTACAAAATAAATCAACATAGAGCAAAAATAATAGTAAGCTATATAGGCACAAACTCATCTATATCAATTCCAGAGTCTTTAAAACAGGCAAAAAAATCCCAAATGCTTCTCCCTGATGAGAAATGAATGCCGCTTTTTGCTTCAAGGGTTATATGCTTTATGAGAAAGGCAATCAGAGGCAGCCAACGAGGGTTGATTTAACTTTTTCCTTTAAAGGCACATATTCCCTGGGCATCTGGTAAAAAAACCACAGAGTGCATGGAAGCACATGGGCTGAACGGTCTACAGGCCACACAGAGGCACTAAAACTTTCTCACTCGTGTCATGTACATTGTCTCTCCACCCCAGCATTTCTGAAATAATTTAAGATTATTTTCACAATCAGCTCCTTTTAAATGCCTCCCTTCTGAGATGGTTTAGTGTCCTGGCAATTCTACACAGATTCAGAAAGAAGTGCTACGTTTTGTAAATAGTGCCTGCACCCAAATTTTGCATAGTAACAAATTAACCATGAACTTGGTTGGAAAGAGGAAGCATTCACACCTGAGAAGTGTGTGCTCTGTGAGCTACCCTGATGATAACGGCTTTTAAAGGTGCCAAGACACCAAGAAAGAAACAAGGCAAAAAGTATAAAAGGACAAGTTAAGAGGCTAAATGAGGACAGTTAAACAGTGACAATAAAATTCTTATTTAGCATGAATGTTTGTTCCACTGGTAATTGTGGGCAGATACTGTTGGGTAGGCTGATCAGCTGCCATCCACAGCCCCTCTCTTCCCCAGTCACCTTGTAGTGATTGGTCTGGGGGTTGCCCAAGTCCATCATAAGTCTCACCAATGAGACATAAGTGAAAGATGCTAGGTGGGTATACTCACTCAGCTTTAATATAAGCTTTTAAAAAAGAGACAGATGGAGTTGGCTGGCATGTCCTTTTGCCTGTTGCTCCTACTGTTTTCCTTCCTCCCTAACGGGGCAGCAGTCAGCCTATGAACAAAAATATTCAGTTGGAGCTCTCTTTGCTGAGATGGTGGAGTAGAAGGATGAAGAGAACATGGGTCCCTGACGGCCTTGTTAAGCTGCTTACCAGCCCTGGATTGCCAGTCCTAGGACTGCTTGTCACAAATGACAAATAAGCCTCTTCACTTTTGCTTATGCCACGGTCAGTCTTTTCTGGTTGTTTTTGTTACAACCTAGAGCTGAATGCATTTCTTTCTTTCTTTCTTTTTTTTTTTGCGGTACGCGGGCCTCTCGCTGTTGTGGCCTCTCCCGTTGCGGAGCACAGGCTCCGGACGCACAGGCTCAGCGGCCATGGCTCACGGGCCCAGCCGCTCTGCGGCATGTGGGATCTTCCCGGACCGGGGCACGAACCCATGTCCCCTGCATCGGCAGGAGGACTCTCAACCACTGTGCCACCAGGGAAGCCCTGAATGCATTTCTGATACACCTGCCATACTTCATGGTATTGCAGGATACCTCTCCTGATGTCTTAATCTGAAGCAAAATAACCCAAGAAGATCACAGACATCTGTGCCTTAAAATCTTTTTCTTTTTTTTGTGCCTTAAAATCTTGACCATTCATAGAACAAGTTCACTCGAATGTTTATGATTTATTCAAGACTGGCTGAAAGCCAAGTGATATTAGGTCTGATGTTTTCCTCCTGAATACTCTGATGTTCATACACAGATGGAATTTTAGGGGAGAGAACTTGAAAGCCTGCAATCCTTTAATTTACAAAACTGCTCCTCTTTGCTGCTTGTCTAAGTCAAGATACATTTATAAAGGCAAAACTGAAACTGAACTTCTCTGTTGCAATCACAGAAACAGAAAAAAATTGTCCACATCAGCATTTTGGGGAGAAATTCCGGAGACAGAATGCCTTGGGAATCGGAGGCTCAGTTCTATTCATGTTGATTTGCAAGAGTGCCTCAAAAATAAAGGAACAATAAAAAAAGTCCTGCATCTAATTACAAGATTTAATGAGAGAATAGGGATAACACTTTCCATTAGGACAAGCTTAGCTCCCTGTGCCTTTTCATTTCCACCCCTAAGAAGGCTAGTAGGCTCTCTGTTATGACACTGGTAAGTGGACGACACCATAATGTGACTAAGCCTCCTTAGTCGTATCTTAGTCCAGAGTATAGGTCCTTCGCCTCCCCCTTCCTTGCTTAATCTCCGGTACTGCTGAGGATCTATTGTCCTGACCAGGCTGGAAGCCTCTCTGCAGGGAGAGGTCACATCTTGTTCACCACTACATCCCTCACAGCACTCAGAGCCTTGTGCACCTCAAGAAGCACCTGGTGTTAGCACACGACATCGTGGTTTTCTAACAGCTGGATTATTTCATTTGACCTCTGAGTCAAGACCATTTGGGAGATACCAGGGATCCTCAACATTGTATTACAGAGAAGGAAAACTGGGAGGTTGAGCTGTTGGCCTCCAGGGTCACACAGTTACTAAAAAGCTAGAAACCAGGTCTTCTGATTTCTACTTTGATGTCCTTTCCACTATGTCATGCCTACCAAAGGCATGTAAAGAATGTTAAATAAAATGAGCACATGAGTGGGGTGTCTTGATGGGAGAGAAGGCAAGTTTTCCAAAACCACAGTTACTTAAATGCTGTAATGAACACAGACAAGGTTTTGAGGTTATCCTCACTTAAAGAAATTGCTTTCTGTGTTTCCCTAGAGCCTCATTCCCATCTCCAGAAAAAAGGCTCTTTTATATGAAAGGCAGATACATCTAACTAAACAGGAGAATACTCAGGCCACCAAGTTCTTTAAAAGCAAATTCATGTAAAACAGCCAAATCACCTAGCGACTGAGCCATTTTTGACAATTGATCCATCTCTTTCAGAATAGTTTGGTAAGTAAACAATGTGGCTGTAGTGTCACTACCCATGGGCCACAAGAGAAGACAACGCACCAATATTTACATTTCTTAGAAATCTAAGCAGTATTCTATCATTTTCAAGAACCCCATGGAATAGAACAGCTCTGCAGAACTCATTTTCAGAGAAGCAGAAGACCAACACAAAGCTGTTTTTAGTCTGATACTATTCGGAAATTATATTAATTTGCAGAAGGACATGTGAATGAATTTAAGCCTCTCCATCATCCTTTTTTGGGGGGGGGTTTGTTCTTGTAATCATCAAAAAATGTTTACTAGAGTTGACAGAAAAACTTGCTGATACTGTGGAATTAAAGGTGGCATTTAAACTCATTTGTTATTTCTATAATATTATGTCTCAAAACAGAAATAACCATGATTTTAGTGGATTATATACGTTTTACACTTATTGGAAAAAAATCTGACATTATAGAAGCATTTTTTTTAAAAATAAAAATTCACAATTCTACCTAGAGATGACCACTGCTAACGTTTTAGTGTAAGTACTTCCAGACTTTCTTATGTTTACACACACACACTAACTTTTCTTTCTTTTAAAAAAATTATAAAATTGTAATAGTCCTGTTTTTTTCTTTCTAAAAACTGTTTCATTGCTGTCTTTCCAGATCAAAAAATATGGTAAGACACTGTCATTTTTAATGAATAAAGCCAATCTCCAATTATGGAAATCTTTGGAGGTTGTTTCCAGTTTTCACTGTTATAAACAATGCTTCTATAATATGTATCCTTGTATATCTTTGTGTACTTGTCCAATTATTTTCTTAGGATAAATTCCTAGAAGCAGACTTACTTGCTCAAAGCAAAATTTAAAAGTTAGCACTTATTGCTAAGTTGCCCTTCAAAAAGGTTGTACAAAGTTACACTTACCAAAAAATATTAACAACGACGGACGGAGCTGCTGATTCTCACCACATATCAACACTGAACATGCACAATATTTTTCACTTCAGCTACTCTATGCAGTCTTTTAATCTACATTTATTTGATTACTAGAGAAGTTAACATGCTATTTATGTTAACTATTCATTGCCTATTTGTAGTTTTTTTGGGTTGCCTTTTCATGTACTTTGCCCATTTTTACAGTTGGCATTTATCTTTTCCTTACTTATTTGTACAAGTTCTTCACATATTTGGGAGAAACAGTCTGTCATATACGTTGCAAACAGCCCCTTGCTCCCAATTTCTTGTCATGTTTTGTTTTCAGGGAGGTCACCGCCCCTGTTCACAAAAACAAGTTTAAAAATTTCAAGTGCTGGAATATGTGACCTTAATGGGCCTGCTTTTGGTGTCATGCTTTATTGGTATCTATTAAGTCAGCCTCAGAGCCTCGTTCATAATCATTTTTTGCAAATGTCTAATGGACACATGAAAGGGATTTGTATTTTTTATTTGTAGGGTACAATTTTTTTTCTTTATCGATTAAACCACCCTTGTTATTTACGTCTCATACATTTCTCTAGGTCCTCACCTATTTTTTGTTTGCTTCACCCATCAAGGACTCAAACAAAATATTGACATCACATTCTGGATTACGGTTGTTGTAATTTTCCCTCTGTGATTCTAACGGGTTTTGCGTTATGCTCACCATTGTGTGGTATTCAGGGTGTGGAGGCCCCTGACTTTTCATATTCCTGTGGACATCTATCCCTCATGGCATCGCCTGTGTTAGTGGTCTCTAGCCCCAGCTTCAGCCTTGAAGAGTTTAGTGGGGCCAGGTGCGAGGGTCCACCCAACATTTTTTTTTTTAACATCTTTATTGGAGTATAAATATTTAAAATGTTGTTAGTTTCTGCTGTTTAACAAAGAAAATCAGCTGTATGTATACATATATCCCCATATCCCCTCCCTCTTGCGTCTCCCTCACAACCTCCGTATCACACCCCTCTAGGTGGGCACAAAGCACTGAGCTGACCTCCCTGTGCTATGTGGCTGCTTCCCACTAGCTATCTATTTTACGTTTGGTAGTGGATATATGTCAATGCTACTCACTCACTTCATCCCAGCTTACCCTTCCCCCTCCCCGTGTCCTCAAGTCCATTCTCTACATCTGTGTCTTTATTCCTGTCCTGCCCCTAGGTTCATCAGAACCATTTTTTTTTAATTCCATATATATGTGTTAGCATAAGGTATTTGCTTTTCTCTTTCTGACTTACTTCACTCTTTATGACAGACTCTAGGTCCATCCACCTCACTACAAATAACTCAATTTCGTTTCTTTTTATGGCTAACATTCCATTGTATATATGTGCCACATCTTCTTTATCCATTCATCTGTTGATGGACACTTAGGTTGCTTCCATGTCCTGGTTATTGTAAATAGAGCTGCAATGAACATTGTGGTACATGACTCTTTTTGAATTATGGTTTTCTCAGTGTATATGCCCAGTAGTGGGATTGCTGGGTCGTATGGTAGTTCTATTTTTAGTTTTCTAAGGAACTTCCATACTATTTTCCATAGTGGCTGTATCAATTTACATTCCCACCAACAGTGCAAGAGGGTTCCCTTTTCTCCACACCCTCTCCAGCATTTACTGTTTGTAGATTTTTTGGTTATGGCCATTCTGACTGGTGTGACGTGATACCTCATGGTAGTTTTGATTTTCATTTCCCTAATTAGTGACGTAGAGCATCCCTTCATGTGTTTGTTGGCAATCTGTATATCTTCTTTGGAGAAATGTCTATTTAGGTCTTTTGCCCATTTTTGGATTGGGTTATTTGTTTTTTTTAAAACTGAGCTGCATGAGCTGCTTGTAAATTTTGGACATTAATCCTTTGTCAGTTGCTTCATTTGCAAATATTTTCTCCCATTCTGAGGGTTGTCTTTTCATCTTGTTTATGGGCTCCTTTGCTGTGCAAAAGCTTTTAAGATTCATTAGGTCCCATTTGTTTATTTTTGGTTGTATTTCATTTCTCTAGGAGGTGGGTCAAAAAAGATCTTGCTGTGATTTATGTCATAGAGTGTTCTGCCTATGTTTTCCTCTAAGAGTTTTACAGTGATTGGCCTTACATTTAGGTCTTTAATCCATTTTATTTCTTTGTATGGTGCTAGGGAGTGTTCTAATTTCATTCTTTTACATGTAGTTGTCCAGTTTTCCCAGCACCGCTTATTGAAGAGGCTGTCTTTTCTCCATTGTATATTCTTGCCTCCTTTATCAAAAATAAGGTGACCATATGTGCATGGGTTTATCTCTGGGCTTTCTGTCCTGTTCCATTGATCTGTATTTCTGTTTTTGTGCCAGTACCATACTGCCTTGATTACTGTAGCTTTGCAGTATAGTCTGAAGTCCGGGAGCCTGATTCCTCCAGCTCCGTTTTTCTTTCTCAAGATTGCTTTGGCTATTTGGGGTATTTTGGGATTCCATACAAATTGTGAAATTTTTTGTTCTAGTTCTGTGGAAAATGCCATTGGTAGTTTGATAGGGATTGCACTGAATCTGTAGATTACTTTGGGTAGTATAGTCATTTTCACATTGTTGACTCTTCCAATCCAAGAACATGGTATATCTCTCCATCTGTTTGTATCATCTTTAATTTCTTTCATCAGTGTCTTACAGTTTTCTGCATACAGGTCTTCTGCCTCCTTAGGTAGGTTTATTCCTAGGTATTTTATTCTTTTTGTTGCAATGGTAAATGGGAGTGTTTCCTTCATTTCTTTTTCAGATTTTTCATCATTAGTGTATAGGAATGCAAGAGAGTTCTGTGCATTAATTTTGTATCCTGCTACTTCACAAGACTCATTGATTAGCTCTAGTAGTTTTCTGGTAGCATCTTTAGGATTCTCTATGTATAGTATCAAGTCATCTGCAAACAGTGACAGCTTAACTTCTTGCCCGATTTGTATTCCATTTATTTCTTTTTCTTCTCTGACTGCTGTGACTAAAACTTCCAAAATTATGTTGAATAATCGTGGTGAGAGTGGACAACCTTGTCTGTTCCTGATCTTAGAGGAAATGGTTTCAGTTTTTCACCATTGAGAACGATATTGGCTGTGGGTTTGTCATATTTGGCCTTTATTATGTTGAGGTAAGTTCCCTCTATACTTACTTTCTTGAGGGTTTTTATCATAAATGGGTGTTGAATTTTTTCAAAAGCCTTTTTTGCATCTATTGAGATGATAATGTTTTTTCTCCTTCAATTTGTATATGGTTTATTATATTGATTGATTTGTGGATATTGAAGAATCCTTGCATTCCTGGAATAAACCCCACTTGATCATGGTGTATGATCCTTTTAATGCGCTGTTGGATTCTGTTTGCTAGTATTTTGTTGAGGATTTTTGCATCTGTGTTCATCAGTGATATTGCCCTGTAGTTTTCTTTGTGACATCTTTGTCTGGTTTTGGTATCAGGGTGATGGTGGCCTTGTAGAGTGAGTTTGGGAGCGTTCCTCCCTCTGCTATATTTTAGAAGAGTTTGAGAAGGATAGGTGTTAGCTCTTCTCTAAATGTTTGATAGAATTCACCTGTGAAGCCATCTGGTCCTGGGCTTTTGTTTGTTGGAAGATTTTAAATTACAGTCTCAATTTCAGTGCTTGTGATTTGTCTGTTTATATTTTCTATTTCTTCCTGGTTCAGTCTTGGCAGGTTGTGCTTTTCTAAGAATTTGTCCATTTCTTCCAGGTTGTCCAATTTATTGGCATATAGTTGCTTGTAGTAATCTCTCATGATCCTTTGTATTTCTGCAGTGTCAGTTGTTACTTCTTTTTCGTGTCTAATTCTATTGATTTGAGGGTTCTCAAGACTCAAGAAAAATCTTGATGAGTCTGGCTAATGGTTTATCCATTTTGTTTATCTTCTCAAAGAACCAGCTTTTAGTTTTATTGATCTTTGCTATTTCTTTCATTTCTTTTTCATTTATTTCTGATTTGATGCTTATGATTTCTTTCCTACTTCTAACTTTGGGGTTTTTGCTCTTCTTTCTCTAACTGCTTAGGTGTAAGGTTAGGTTGTTTATTTGAGATGTTTCTTGTTTCTTGAGGTAGGATTGTATTGCTATCAACTTCCCTCTTAGAACTGCTTTTGCTGCATCCCATAGGTTTTGGGCTGTCGTGTTTTCTTGTCATTTGTTTCTAGGTATTTTCTGATTTCCTCTTTGATATCTTCAGTGATTTCTTGGTTATTTAGTAGCATATTGTTTAGCCTCCATGTGTTTGTATTTTTTCCAGACTTTTTCCTGTAATTGATATCTAGTCTCATAGTGTTGTCATCAGAAAAGATACTTGATACAATTTCAATTTTCTTAAATTTACCAAGGTTTGATTTGTGACCCAATATATGATCTATCCTGGAGAATGTTTCATGAGCACTTAAGAAGAAAGTGTATTCTGTTGTTCTGGGATGGAATGTTTTATAAATATCAATTAAGTCCACCTTGTTTAATGTATCATTTAAAGCTTGTGTTTCCTTATTTATTTTCATTTTGGATGATCTGTCCATTTGTGAAAGTGGGGTGTTAAAGGCCCCTACTATTACTGTGTTACTGTCGATTTCCCCTTTTATGGCTGTTAGCATTTGCCTTATGTATTGAGGTGCTCCTATACTGGGTGCGTAAATATTTACAATTGTTATATCTTCTTCTTGGATTGATCCCATGATCATTATGCAGTGTCCTTCTTTGTCTCTTGTAATAGTCTTTATTTTAAAGTCTATTTTGTCTGATATGAAAGTTGCTACTCCAGCTTTCTTTTGATTTCCATTTGCATGGAATATCTTTTTCCATCTCCTCACTTTCAGTCTGTATGTGTCCCTAGGTCTGAAGTGGGTCTCTTGTAGACAGCATATATACAGGTCTTGTTTTTGTATCCATTCAGCCAATCTATGTCTTTTGGTGGGAGCATTTAATCCATTTACATTTAAGGTAATTATTGATATGTATGTTCCTATTACCATTTTCACTGTTTTGGGTTTGTCATTGTAGGTCTTTTCTTTCTCTTGTCTTTCCTGCCTACAGAAGTTCCTTTAGCATTTATTGTAAAGCTGGTTTGCTGGTGCTGAATTCTCTTAACTTTTGCTTGTCTGTAAAGGTTTTAATTTCTCCATCAAATCTGAATGAGATCCTTGCTAGGTAATCTTGGTTGTAGGTTTTTCCCTTTCATCACTATAAATATGTCCTGCCACTCCCTTCTGGCCTGCAGAGTTTCTGCTGAAAGATCAGCTGTTAACCTTATGGGGATTCCCTTGTATGTTATTTGTTGCTTTTCCCTTGCTGCTTTTAATATTTTTTGTTTGTTTTCAATTTTTGATAGTTTGATTAATATGTGTCTTGGCGTGTTTCTCCTTGGATTTTCCTGTATAGGACTCTCTACGTTTCCTGGACTTGCTTGACTATTTCTATCCCCATGTTAGGGAAGTTTTCAACTATAATCTCTTCAAATATTTTCTCAGAGCCTTTCTTTTTCTCTTCTTCTTCTTGGATCCCTATAATTTGAATATCTTGGTGCATTTAGTGTTGTCACAGAGGTCTCTGAGACTGTCCTCAATTCTTTTCATTCTTTTTTCTTTATGCTGCTCTGCGGTAGTTATTTCCACTATTTATCTTCCAGTTCACTTATCTGTTCTTCTGCCTCAGTTATTCTGCTACTGATTTCATTTTTAATTTCATTTATTGTGTTGTTCATCGTAGTTTGTTTGCTCATTAGTTCTTCTAGGTCCTTGTTAAACGTTTCTTGTATTTTCTCCATTCTATTTCCAAGATTTTGGATCATCTTTACTCTCATTTCTCTGAATTCTTTTTCAGGTAGACTGCCAATTCCCTCTTCATTTGTTTGGTCTGGTGGGGTTTTAACTTGCCTCTTCATCTGCTGTGTGTTTCTCTATCTTCTCATTTGTTTAGCTTACTGTGTTTGGGGTCTCCTTTTCCCAGGTTGCAGGTTCGTAGTTCCCGTTGTGTTTGGTGTCTGCCTCCAGTGGATAAGTCTGCTTCAGTGGCTTGTGTAGGCTTCCTGGTGGAGGGGACTGGTGCCTGTACTGTGGTGGGTGGGGCTGGATCTTGTCTTTCTCGTGGGCAGGGCCATGTCTGGTGGTGTGTTTTGGGGTGTCTGTGAGCTTAGTAGGATTTTAGTCAGCCTCTCTGCTAATGGGTGGGGTTGTGCTCCTGTCTTGTCAGTTGTTTGGCATGGGGTGTCCAGCACTGGAGCTTGCTGGCCGTTGGGTGGAGCTGGGTCTCTGGGAGAGCTTTTGCCGATTGATATTACTTGGGGCCTGGAGGTCTCTGGTCGTCCAATGTCCTGAACTTGGCTCTCCCACCTCAGAGGCTTAGGCCTGACACCCAGCTGGAGCACCAAGACCCTGTCAGACATAGGGCTCTTGATGTCTGTTTTCCTTCCTGCTACCTTCCTTCTCCCCATCACTTAGAATCCTTGGGCAGCCATCCTGTCACGGAGTCACCTGAGGGCTGGGTGTTGGGTCTGAGTCATGCGGGGTGCTGGGTGCTCTTCTCTGCTCCGGAGCGCAGTGTCAGGGGTCTTGAGTGGCGTCTGAGGGCCAGGTTATGGATTCCACCCAGATTTACATCTGGGCCCCCCATGCAACTTTCACTCACTCCACTCTCATCAACAAACTTTCCTCCCACACCCCACTTCTTCCAGAAGCTCATTCAAGTTTCAAATTCCAAAAATGGTTCAGCATTTTCTCTGTTACATTGCCACGATCACTTCAATGAGGAGTTCAGAGAAAGAGTATGTAAAACATGTGGGGTTAACATATTGTATTCATATGACAGTCTGATTTATTAACTTTCCCCTTGTTTTCCTGACTACATTCTTTCCACCAGTTTCTCAACTGGAGTAATTCTCCATGTAAGAAATTTCTAGATACAAATTTATTTTATGACAATATTTTTTTTTTAAATAAGTTTATTTATTTAAGTTTGGCTGTGTTGGGTCTTCACTGCTACGCACAGGCTTTCTCTAGTTGAGCAGGGTCTACTTTCGTTGCGGTGTGTGGGCTTCTCACTGCAGTGGCTTCTCTTGTTGCAGAGCACGGGCTCTAGGCATGCGGGCTTCACTAGTTGTGGCTTGTGGACTCAGTAGCTGTGGCTCATGGGCTCTAGAACACAGGCTTAGTAGTTGTGGCACATAGGTTTAGTTGCTCCACTGTATGTGGGATCTTCCCAGACCAGGGCTCAAACTTGTGTCCCCTGCATTGGCAGGCAGATTCTTAACCACTGTGCCACCAGGGAAGTCCCTGATAATCTTTTTCACTTACTTCAATCTCTAACTTTGAACAAATTTGAAATTTCTACATGTAATGCATTTTGTCATGTATTTACTCAATACTTTGTTTTAAAAATCCTTATGGATTTCTAAGTGACTAAACCACTCTGTATTTATCTTGTTAGGCTGAATTGGCAATAGAAGATATTTTGGAATACATGTGCTTTTCAGCATGTATTTCAGGCTCCTTTTATACTTTTGTTCCTAGCATCTGCTTTATTTTGCTTATTGTTACCATTCCTACTTAAGTACATAGTTTATATTCTTTAGCTTCTTCAGTGTCATTTCCATTTTCTCAGTTTGGAAATTTACACATGGTTCTTCAAGTCAGGACTAACACTTTACTTTAAGCTATATGACGCTTAAATTGAGCTGCTTGGCTGCTGTTTCTTCAGCTTTTACAGAAAGCAGCCTCTTGGTAAACAAAACTCAGCAAAAGATTGGACACTTAGTAGCAGTTTTGTCTCAAGGATCAGATAACTTTCTGTGTGGGAGATAGAATAGGCGGGAAACGTGTCACCTAGGTTAGACATTCAGGCTGTTGTACACAGTGGCTGTTACCACAGTTCTCTCTTTATAACCAGGTTGCATGCACGTACATGGGTGCTACGTGAGATTGGCGGGTGACTCGCCTTTGTTGGGAGTCCGGAGGTCCATCTGCACCCCAGTCACCCACCTTTGTCTCCTGTGAAACTAGCTCAATTCTCCCAAACCCTACATGCCAGCAGCTAATTCCAATAACTTAAAAAAAAAAAAATCTAGTTTTAACGTTTATAGAAATTTAAAAAGTTTACAGAAATTTGTTGGTGAGGTAATGCTTTCAAAGATTTCTGTCGAGTCTCAGCTGAATCTTCCTTTTGTCCACCTAACAGCAGTTTTAGGAAATGTTCAGCAGCTGGAAGTAAACTGCGGCAGAAATAGGGAAATGTCTGCCACAGTCGTTTCCCTTAAAAGTCAGAGGGGGAGTCAGCATGAAGCACAGCCTGGGCTTCGGCCCCCAAAGAGAAGCAGAGAGAGATAGGGAGACCGAGGGCCAGAAAAGGGACAGACTATCAGAGAGCGGGGAGATCAAGGACCCAGGGGAAAATAGCTCCTCTCAACTCTCATAATGCCTGCCAGTCTCTTGCCAGGAACCTGTGGATGTGTGAGTAGTGAAGTTGTCAGGGACCCAACAAGACTTCCCTCCTCTTCTGGCGGGAAGAGAGGAATCAGAGAAGCTTTAGCTGTTTCCAGCCTCTGTTAATAACTTCACCTCATCTCAGATCTTTGGCTATCCAGAACCTCCTTCCTCCTGTTATTCTTCCATACTAACTCCAGAACCAATTTTGGTTGAAGTGAACTTACCCAGTCCATATTTACACTGCTTATAGTTAGGGCTTGCTTTTTCAACACAATCCTGTTGTCTCTGTCATCCCTTTCCTGTTTCTTCTTGCACCTCACTTCCTTTCAGGAAGGAACACACTGGCCCATGTAGTTAGGCCTGAGAGCCCTGAATGAAAATGTTGAGCTTGGAGGGAAGAGGTGAGGCGAGAGAGAAAGATACATGAGGAATCTTTGAAATTCTCTCTTTCTTTATCCTTCCAACTATGTGCAGCCGTATAGCGTGTACTAACTTAGTACTGAAGCAGGGCCATTTTAAGAGTTTCATAGGACTTTGACACTTTTAATTTTGGAAACTCCATCACACATCATGGCAAACATATTAAAATGCACCCATGTCTCACATTACATATGTATTTTTTGTTGCAAAAACCTTCAAGTGGATTTTATAATTTTGCCTTTAAATTTTATTTGGCTACTGGTAATGCATGGAATATACATTTGCCTACGATTTCTCAACATACGCAGGAATCTGACCAAAAAATTATTTCTAATAGCATCAAATTTCATGAATATTTAAATTTAGCAATTAATGGGGTTGGCATATGTTGTGTTTTGTAGATATTTAATTTAAATTTATTAATTTTAGTATTGCAATTTTCTTATCATATTTCTGAAACAATATTCATTTTCCAAGCCCCTGGACTTCTTCCAGTTATCTGGAAAACTTGGAGGCCTGGCACTGAGACTAACGAAAGAACTTCCTAGGAAGAGGCATAGGCAATGCAAAGGTGCTGGGAGAGGAAAGAGCTTGGCTCATTGGGGTAGAGTAGGAAGAATGATGTGGTTGGGCAGGATTGAGTGAAAGGCAGGGAGGCAGGAGAGGCTGACCAGGTCAGGCCACCCAAGGCCTACCACGAAGCTTTGTGAACCACTGTTCATAGAAAGTAACTACCTCAGCCTATTAAATTTCTTTTTCAACGAGCCAGACATACCTTGAATCTAGATCATGAAAGGCAGATTTCTGTTATTAATTTGTTTAGTGGTACGTTCTCCTACTTCTGAAATCTCACGTAGCCACTTAGTCTAAAGGGAGATTTTTAGGAAAATCTAACTTTGGAGAAATAAATGACTCAAAAGTCAACCGTTTGGACATGAATCTGGGAACATGGCCATTTTATTCATTCCTTTGGCAGGTCCTAAGCCTCTGTTCTCCGATATATATTTTCAAGTGGTCCATCAGCCTGTTCCTTGCAACATTGTAAGCATATGTGGATGACACTACTGGCCTCTGAGCTTAGCTCCTTCTACTGCTTCTCCTATTATCATTACCATCTATGCTCACACAGCAGTTACAATTATATTAAAAATATGATTACATCACTCCCTTGCTTCAAATTATTTACTGGATTCCCGTAACACTTAAAATAAAATCCAAAGTCTCTCTGTTGCACTATAAGGCCCTAACATAATCTATCAATAGTTCCTTGCTTGCCTCAGGACCTTTGCTCTTGCTGTTTCTGCCTGTAATCATTTCCTTGCACACTTTCACATCAGTGTTTCTTTCTCATATTCTGGTCTCTACACTCCCAGGAAGGTTTCCCTAAACATTTTACCTAAAATAGTCTGACTCTCCACTTATGTCATCTAACATTCCATTCCTTTATCCTCACAGCAATTACCACTATCTGGAATATTATTACAAATTTGTTTACTTGCTCAGTTTTGATTTTCTCCTCTAGAAAATAAGCTCCACAAACAAAGGGCTTTTCTATCTTCACCTTTAGTACCAAGTGCTATACCTTCAGGACAAACAGCACTTGTAGTGCAATCAATAAACAGTTGAATGTATAAATTAGCCTATCAACAAATGAAAAATTTCATGTAATGAAACCCTCAGGATGAAAAAGCCTAATAAATAGGATTTATTTTAGAAACTCATTTATAAATTTACTTGGGGGTATATTCAATTATATTACCAATTTTATAGAGGAACTGATTCCCCTGGGTACTGAAAATACTTTCTTCATAGCTGTTGAAAATAATAGTGACTTTTCAGTTTGTCACTCAATGTATTTACCTTATCTTTTTGCTAAGCTTCCTAATCACTTGCTGAGAAATGGTAGTTGAAGTGGCTCTTGGGAGCCAGTTCACCCCAGCTGACTTTCTTCAGTAGCACAATTTGAGTTGATTTATTATTCTAATAGTTTTT
This sequence comes from Stenella coeruleoalba, assembly GCF_951394435.1. Classification (NCBI taxonomy): domain Eukaryota; kingdom Metazoa; phylum Chordata; class Mammalia; order Artiodactyla; family Delphinidae; genus Stenella; species Stenella coeruleoalba. The sequence goes on along the minus strand of NC_137155.1, from coordinate 19,361,554 downwards.
GTAAAAAATAATCCCAAGAAGACTCTAGGCTTACTAATAAACAATTTAAGCTGACAAAATTTCTATGTAAATTATGGGTTGATGTTCAATGAAAGAAAAATCCTAAAGATATTTACTTGGCTATCATTTTTATTCTATAAGCAAATTCATTTTATAAAGGGATAGTTATAAATTTGTTTCTCTTGTGACCTAAGGGATCAAGGCTGTCCAAAGTTTCAGCAGGGCACTAATCCAACCTCTCCTTTGTCAATGTTTACCAATGACACCTTCCTTGTATTAGTATCAGGCAACCTCCTTGACTATTTTCATGAGACCAGTCCAAAGGAATAAAGATCTTTATGTAGAAAAGACTCTTGACTCTTAACCCCTGCAAATACATATTCCTATTTTTAAAAATTAACCAAAAAGTAGCAGAAGAAAAGGTAGATCTCGTTAAAAAGTGTTTCGCCCACTGCTTGCTAAATGTGTATTAGATCTGCCTGTGGGCTTGTCAGTCCCCACAAATGCATGTCAGGTTTGTGCAAGCATGAGCTCTGAAGGGATTTTTCTAGGCCAGTTAGGAAATCTTTTTGTGTTATCCATTACTACACATTACTGTTGATTTTTGATGGTTCTTATAATCTAGAAGTACCTTAACAACCGCTTTATAGCTCCTATTGTACAGCTTAAAACACATTCCACTCATTGTTCAGTTCTGCTATATTATTATATGACTATTATATAATGCTAAATTATTGGTTTTCTTCAATTGGTAATAGAGCCACAGTACTATTTCCTACCTTTTACTGCAAGTGAATTGTGTTTAATTTGTATTATGAGATAAACAGGCTTTTAGGATCCTTTTAGTCTGGGATTTTCCCCTAGGCAACTCTTGCTTCTCATAAAATATACAAATTCTTTTTTGTTGTGCATGTTTATAGATGCCCCATGAGATACGAACATACATTTTTTGAATCCAGTTTTATTGAGATATAATTGCCATATGCCATTGTATTAGGCATACAACACAACGATCTGATATATGTATACGCTGCAAAACGATCACTGCAATAAGTTTAGCTAACATCTATCACCTCACAGTTACAAAATTTTTTCTTGTGATGAGAACTTTTAAGATCTACTCTCTTAGCAACTTTCAAATATAAAATACAGTACTGTTAATTACAGTCATAATGCTGTACATTACATCTCCAGAACTTATTAATCTTGTAAGTGAAAAGTTTGTGCCTTTTGACTCACTTCACCCATTTTGCCCATCTTCCACCCCCCACCTCTGGCAACCACCAATCTCTCTCTGTATCTATGAGTTTGTATTTTTTCAAAGTCCATCCATATTGTCACAAATGGTAGAATTTCCTTCTTTTTTATGGATGAAAATACTCCATTGTATGTATCATACTGTCTTTATCATACATTCACACATCGATGGACGCTCTTGTTATCTCCGTGTCTTGGCTATTGTAAATAATGCTGCCACAAACATGGAGGGGGAGGAACAAATATATTTTCAAGATAGTGATTTCATTTCTTTCAGATACATACTCAGAAGCAGAATTGCTGGATTGTATTTTTAATTTTTTGAGGAACCTCCATAAAGTTTTCCATAATGGCTGCACCAATTTACATTCCCACCAACAGTGCACAAGGATCCCCTTTCACCACATCCTTGCCAATACTTGTTATTTCTTGTTTTTTTGATAATAGCCACTCTAACTTGTGTGAGGTGATATCTCATTGTGGTTTTGATTTGCATTTCCCTGATGATTAGTGATGGTGAGCATCTTTCCATGTACCTGTTGGTCATCTGTACATCTTCTTTGGTAAAATGTCTATTTAGATCCTTTGCCCATTTTTTTTTTTTTTTTTGTGGTACCCGGGCCTCTCAATGTTGTGGCCTCTCCCGTTGCGGAGCACAGGCTCCGGACGCGCAGGCTCAGTGGCCATGGCTCATGGGCCTAGCTGCTCCGCGGCACGTGGGATCTTCCCAGGCCGGGGCATGAACCCGTGTCCCCTGCATCGGCAGGTGGACTCTCAACCACTGCGCCACCAGGGAAGCCCCCATTTTTTAAAAAAAATTATTTATTTATTTATTTTTGGCTGTGTTGGGTCTTCGTTCCTGTGCGAGGGCTTTCTCTAGTTGCGGCAGGCGGGGGCCACTCTTCATTGCGGTGCGCAGGTCTCTCACTATTGCAGCCTCTCTTGTTGTGGAGCACAGGCTCCAGATGCACAGGCTCAGTAGTTGTGGCTCACGGGCCTAGTTCCTCCGCGGCATGTGGGATCTTCCCAGACCAGGGCTCGAACCCGTGTGCCCTGCATTGGCAGGCAAATTCTCAACCACTGGACCACCAGGGAAGCCCTGCCCATTTTTAAAATTAGATTGTTTAGGGGTTTTTTTTGGTTAGTGAGTTGTTTGAGTTCTTTATATATTTTAGATATTAACACCTTATCAGATATAGGATTTGTAAGTATTTTCTTCCATACTGTAGGTTCCCTTTCCATTTTGTTGACAGTTTTCCTTGCTGTGCATAAGCTTTTCAGTTTAATATAGTTAATATAGTCCCACTTGTGATTTTTTGCTTTCACGGCCTTTGCTTTGGTGTCAAATGCAAAAGAATAATCGCCAAGACCGATGTAAAGGAGCTTACTGCCTATGTTTTCTTCTACGAGTTTTATGGCTTCAGGTCTTATGTTCAAGTCTTTGATCCATTTTGAGTAAATTTTTGTGTGTGGTTTTGTGTAGTCCAGTTGTTTTCTTTAGTGTTTCGCTGTTCAGTTTTCCAAACACCATTTACTGAAGGGAGTCCTTTCCCGATTGTATATTCTTGGCTCTTTTGTCAAAAATTAATTGATCATACATGGATTTGTTTATTTCTGGGCTCTCTTTTCTGTTCTCTATTGATCTACATGTCTGTTTTTATGCCAATACCATACTGTTTTGATTACTATAGCTTTGTAATATAGTTGGAAACCAGGGAGTATGATGCCTCCTGCTTTATTCTTCTTTCTCAAGATTGTGTTGCCTATTTGAGGGTCTTTTGTGGTTTTTATACAACTATTCGGATTGTTTCTTCTATTTTTGTGAAAAATGCCACTGGAATTTTGATAGGGATTGCACTGAATCTGTAGGTTACTTTGGGTAGTATGGACATTATAACAATATTACTCATTCCAATCCATGAGCACTGATTATATTTCCATTTTTCTGTGTCTTCTTCAATTTCTTTCATGAACGTCTTACTGTCTTCAGTGTACAGATTTTTCACTTCCTTGGTCAAATTTATTGCTAGGCATTTTATTCTTTCTGATGCAATTGTAAATGGAATTGCTTTCTTATTTTTTCTTTCTGGTAGTTCATTGTAAACATATAGAAATGCTATTGATTTTTTGTGTATTGATTTTGTATCCTGCAACTTTGCTGAACCTGTTTACTAGTTCTAGCAGTTTCTGTGGAGTCTTTAGTTTTTCTATCTATAATGATATAATATCACATCATCTGCAAATAAAGACTGTTTTACTTCTTCCTTTCTATTTTGGAGACTTTTGTCTTTCTTACCTAATTGCTCTGGCTAGGACTTTCAGGACTATGTTGAATAAAAGTGGTGAGAGTGGGCATCCTTGTCTTGTTCCTGATCTTAGAGCAAATGCATTCAGCCTTTCATCATTGAGTGGGCTTGTCATAGATGGCCTTAATTATGTTGAGGTATGTTCCCTTTATATGTACTATGTTGAGAGTTTTTATCATAAATAGATTTTGAAGTTTGTCAAATGCTTTTTCTGCATCTATTGAGATGATCATATAATTTTTATCTTTTATTTTTTTTTAATTCTATTTATTTTTCTACAGCAGGTTCTTTTTAGTTATATATTTTATACATATTAGTGTATATATGTCATTCCCCATTTCCCATTTCATCCAACCACCACCACTACCCCTGCTACTTTCCCCACTTGGTGTACATACATTTATTCTCTACATCTGTGTCTCTATTTCTGCCCTGCAAACCGGTTCATCTGTACCATTTTTCTAGGTTCCACATATATGCATTAATATACAACATTTGTTTTTCTCTTCCTGACTTACTTAACTCTGTATGACAGTCTCTAGATCCATCCACATCTCTACAAATGACCCAATTTTGTTCCTTTTTATGGCTGAGTAATATTCCATTGTATATATGTACCACATCTTCTTTATCCATTCGTCTGTCGATGGGCATTTAGGTTGCTTCCATAAGCTGGTTATTGTAAATAGTGCTGCAATGAACTTTGGGGTGCATGTGTCTCTTTGAATTATGGTTTTCTCTGGGTATATACCCAGTAGTGGGATTGCTGGATCATATGGTAATTCTATTTTTGTTTTTTAAGGAACCTCCATACTGTTCTCCATAGTGGCTGTATCAATTTACATTCCCACCAAGAGTGCAGGAGGGTTCCCTTTTCTCCACACCCTCTCCAGCATTTGTTGTTTGTAGATTTTCTGATGATGCCCATTCTAA